>NC_081361.1:46193552-47443552 GCF_030684315.1 Stegostoma tigrinum | reverse complement strand
AATGATGTGGACTGTCAGATAGATCAGGCTGAGTGTATGTGAGTAGCTGATTTCATTGCAAGCTTGGAATGTGTGGATGCTTACAGAGGTTCCAGAGATGGGGTAAAGGAAAAACCTCTGCACATGATATGCATAGAATGGCTATTGCCTTTAATGGAGGGAACTGAGGCAGAGGTGTTGGGGATTGGTGTTCAGGACAACAGTTCCTAAAAGAAAAATATCAAAAATAAATTCGAGACTTTTAATTTCTAGACTTATAAAGCTTTATCCATATCAAACTCAGGAGCTCTAAGCTGAAATTTTACATGGAAACATTTTTTCAGACTATGAGCTAGACATGCAGAATAACAAATTAAGTTATAGAAAAGAAAATGCTTGACCTGAAATCCCATCTTCAACCTCTGGCAACTTGCCAGTCATTTGCCTGTACATGCAATTTCCAACTCAAATACAAAAACTGTTTATTTATTAATTTAAGCATTTTCACTTTCCGTCAAACACCAGAGGACATGGCAAGTAGACCATGTGAAAGTAATTAACTTTTAAGTTAGGTCTTGATGAGAATGCTGCAGAGAATAAACTGTGATTACTCTTGGGCATATACTCTGCAGTCCAAAAGCTGCCATACAGCTGTTAAAGTAAGAGTCACTCTGCTGACATCCAGCATGCTAACACCCGATTAAGGAGATTCTTAAAATAGTGCCGTCTCAGCAATTGTGAAGTATATTATTCTCCTGTCTTTAATAAGACTCAAACTATTGACTACACTTTGCAAATGATAAAGGAAAGCATCATATCAAACAACTGGAGATCATGGTCGTTGTAAAGGTTCTCTTCGAATAATGGTCATCTGGAGCTGAACCAGTGAATTATTGAATGCTCCACACAGGACCATTCTGTATAGTAAATAGAGATATTCATTTTATTATAGGCAGTATAGGTTTGGTTTTGCAGGTCTTCTTAAGTTGGGGGAGGGGTTGGGATCACAATTGGGTTTTAAATTGAAATTTGAGGTGGTGAAGTCCAATGGCTGCTGCAGAGCTCAAACCCCAACTCCTGAGCTTTCAGGTCATCTCCGACCCTGCACCTGCATTTACAGTTCTCACTGAGTGGTCACGACAATTTACAAGCCTTGAAACAGGGTCATAGTGAGAAAAAGTTTGAGAAGCACTGTGCTACACACCTTTAAAAAGAAAAGTAAATATACATTTAAAGAGGGTGAATTACTGAGCTGAGATTGAGGTGCTACAAGACATCAAGATTAAAAACAAAACTCCTAAATTCAGTTCATGTTCTGTGCTGAGCTGGTTTATTTTTGTTTTCCAGAAATTTAATGTATAAGCACAGCATCTATAGGGTAAAACAAAGACAACAACTGCTGTAATTTGCCCCAGCATCTTGGACTGGGAAAACAGAACTGCTAAGATTCCTGTTTTTATAAGATGTATATTTGACCAAATATATTTGACGATTAGGCTCGTTAACACACCTACACAGAAAATAAGGTTCACCTATAAATTTCAAGTGCCTTGATCTCCTTTCTTAGAATCACATCTCACGTCTGCATGAGCCTACAGGCAATTGCTGGCATCTCTTTTGATTTCATTTGTTTATGAAAGATAGAAGCACAATTTAAGAATTCTGCAAATTAAGCAATGAGGGCAAGCAGAAATTAAGAGAAAAAGATGGAAAAGCAGACGCACAAGTAGGAAGAATGCACTAAAGTCACTTGGTCACCTCCTAAGTTCCACATGAAAAATGCAGTGCCAATTTCAATCAGGCTTTTAGAATGAGTTGACTCAGGTATACAGCTGGTGACTGGAATTCTTATACTGGGGACATCTGTCCAATGTTGAAAGCACTGCCAATAATTTCTGCTGAAAATTGTGCATGTGGAGAGGCTGCAGATAGGTTTCAGAACAGCTATGATCCTCCCTCTGGTCAAATAGGTTGTCAACGCACTGAACAGACTTAAAGATGTAAAATGTTTTCAAGAGTGAGGGATTAAAGTATTGGCAGAGACTATGGAACAGTATCCAAGCATGAGCCACCACTTACTGGAAGTAAAACAAAAACACCTTCAAAGTAGGCATATTTGCATTGATGTTTAAAATGAGGATGCAGGTTAACACAGGTTACATGATTTGATTAAAAACAGTAGGCTTCACTGAAAAAGACTTAAAAGTCTACTGGCATCTACCTTGTAATACATTTTTCTAAAAATAAAAAGTTCACGGTCACCCTCTAAAGTGTCACATGTGATATTTCTTTTTATTACTAAATAAACACAGAAGTTTCATGTTGGAAATGTCAATGGCTTCTTAGAAAATACTGTATATCATGTTTATTGTAGCTCCTGTTGTTACCCTTCCTTTGCAAAATGCGTTTATACAAACAAAATACGTAATAACACAGGAACTTAATTAAAAACTTGCCAGGAGTGGTGCCAAAACTAAAAATAATAAATTAAAATTAGTTCCTTGCAAACATACAATTTGGACAATCCACTCATTCATCAATATAATTATTCCAGATGGGAAAACAAGCAAAAATATTCACCCAGTACAAAGAAGTTACATTTCATTATTATTTTAAAGAGAAGTCCTTGGTGACAAAGCACTTGGGTTAATACATCCTAGAAGGAACAAATCTATTAGCACTATTCAAATTATTTCACCAGGGGGAGACTGACTATCTGTTCATGCTACTAACTGTAGTCACCTCTCAGTGACTCTTAAGTAGAATGTAGTGTATCCAATCTGTGGGAGGACTCTCCTATCAGGCAGGCACAGTCAGCACTGTTTACTTCAACTCAATGCTACACACTTAAGTTGCTTTAACTGTGAGTAGTAATATGCCACTGATAAGTTAAAAGAATGTAGCAGATATCAATCATGCAAGTCTTTAGATCCCTACTGTGAATGGAAACCTCAAAACACAACATGTGTTTACGTTTCATGGAAACAGTCTTAAGGTCATCAAACAGCAGGAAATAAATTTATGATCGACAGTAATTATCAGATCCTTTTTAAACCGAAGTCAGTGGTGGTCTCCTTTACAGGGGCAACATTTGGCATGATTGTGAATGAATTAACAATTTTGCTGGAAATGATTCCTACTCGTAAGGCACCATCCATCATTATCGCACCTGCCCTTAAAAATCCCAGCCTAGACATTACGTCCTTTCAAATCATATCCCTACTGACAAACTCTGTTTCCTCTCCAAAATTTTTGAATTTGCTGCCACTCCTAAATTCATTCCCATCCTTCAAGAAACAGCTGGTTTTAGTCACTCCAAGTTACACACCATCCCAATACAGATCTGAAATGGTCCTAAACATAAATGACATCCACTGATGGTGGCCATGGTTCGTTATGACTCCTCATTCTCCTTCACGATTGTTCTACAGCCTCTGACATAGTCATCCACTTCCTCCCTTCCTGCATTCTCCAACTCAGTGGGATTGTTCTGTAATTCCATGTTACCATCCAGTCGCAGCCAGAGCATCACAGCCCCTGTACTCTTACTTCTGTATTCCATAAAATCAACATTACTTGGAGAAGTGGGGCTTACATCCATATTTTTGCTGCTCTACCTCTACCTGTACCTCTCTAGCACCTCTATGCCCCCCTGCTATCTCTGAACTGTCAGCCTGGTTATTAGCTCTTGTATGTTCCATAATTGCTTCCATTTCAGTTTTAGAAAGACAAACTACATCATCTTCAATCCCTATATTAACTTCAAAACCTCATCTAAAATTCCATTCTCTCTGACCACGGCCACAGAATTGTTTGCCACTTCAAATGTCCGATTTATAATTGAATTGTGCTTCCAATTACATAATGCTGCCTATGCAATAGCACCTATCTCAGTTCATCCATAACACTATCACCTCCAACTTGACCAATCCACATCTCTCTTGGCAAGACTCCTATTCATCAACTCCCATATTTTTGAGATTATCTAAAATTCAGCTATTCCTCTCCTAATCTGTACCAAGTTTTGCTTACCTGCGTGAGGCCAAGTTTTATAATGTATCAAATTTAGAGCTCACATTGCTATAAGGCCTTGCCCCCTCTATTTCTGTAATCTTCTCCATTCCTCAATAACAACTAAGACTTCAACCCCCACACTCTGGAATTCCTTCCCGAAAGAATTACATTCTCCAGTTCTTTTTTGTCCTTTTAAGATCTCTGCATAAGTGACCTCTTTATCTAAATTTTTGATTATCTCTCTGAATATCTTGCCCCTTTGTCTTGGCATTGACTTTGGGCTGTTAATATACATTAAGATGCTTCATAAATATTATTGCTTTCGATGTTTACGTTTGTGTGGCATAAGTGAATGTGAGAGTGGATGGGTGGAATCTTGTGAAGACGATACTGGTTTCTAGCATTGGTTTGAGAGCTGGCGAGATCCCAGCATCAAAACTTCTTGAGAAGACCAGCTGCACATTGTTACTCAGACCAGTGTTGGATCTGACCTAAACACTGAAGAACCTGGGGACTGTAAGTCGACCAGCAGCACTTCTGTACTCAGTGACACCACTAGAGAGGCAGTGACTGCTGCCAGTATTACACCCACCCTTGGCCTCAGACCGTGAAAAGACACAGGCACAGGTGAATGATAACAGGCAAAGAATCATAGGGACAGGGTGGGATTGGGGGGTGGGGGGGAGGGACGGTAGGGAGAGATCAGGGAGGGTTTGGCTGCTGGCTCTCAGCAGGCAATCCTTCCCCTTGCTACATTTGTCAAACAGATATCAAATGTCTTTGAATGCTTTCAAAAGGTGAAAGTGAGCTTTAAAAGTGAAAGACTCAGATGTACAGGCTAGCCACTCAAAGTATTGGCCTCCTGCTTAGGCATCCATCAATTAACAATGTTTGTGTTGGTTGGATCCTGACATCATTCAAAAAGCAGAAATGTTAATTTAGTGTTATACCTACATTGTAATTAAAAGATGTGTGTTAATCATGCATTTCAATCCTTGAAACCATTTTGGAGCTAAATTGCTTGTCCAATTTAGCCTTCAATCCTTTACCTACAGGAGTGAGATTGTAAGTATGGATTTATACCAGTGTTTATTCACAAGATCAGTATGTTTACATGGTTCCACATCAATACAGTACCAAATACAGTAATATTACTTCTAAATTCCAAATGCCTTTTTGTTCCCTAAATAAGGGTGGGTAATTGTTCCAATATATATTGTTTTGTTTTGGGATAGAAAGACAATAATTTGATTTCAGATATTTTCAATTTTTAAAAATTTGGCAAGAAAACAGCCTGCAGCTTTATCTGAAAATCTGCCAAGTCTTTCTTCTTACAGTATGTGTGGAAGTGGACGTGAAAAGTAAATTGATATATTAGGCAAAACGCTTGACCTATTTTTGCGTTGAATTTTGGAAGCTGTTCATCAGATAAAGTTCATTCCAAAGATGAAACTATAATCTACAAAATTAATCAGGTAACTGTAAAATGCATAACATTTAATATTTGTTCAACAGTAAATGTCTCCAAGAATACTTGATGATATATCCAAGCAATGATATTCCTCTGCATTGAGTAATTAAGTAATTAACTAGATCATCGTTTTCGAAATCACAGGGCTGTGTTGTCACTTATTAAACCATATAGTTGAATTCCAACAGTCAGCTATTCATGTGCTGTCTGCCAATATATCCCACCCGACTACAACACATGAAATAATATTTAAATATTACAAATTTAACAACTTGTGTACAATTATTAAAACAAAAGGCACTCCTGAAATTGTTTGAACTAAACCACAGCCTACAGTGTCTTTCTTAATAGAACAAATCCTCAATTTCTCAGGGACTGGGCATGAAGCAACACTTTAAATTGCTACAGTGAGAGGATACATCCACACCTGTCAGTTGGGATGCATAACTTCTCCTCCACATTTTGTCTGTTCAAGATGGTTAAGTGTAAAACAAAGCAAGATACTGTCAATTCAGTTTCCAGGTTCAGAAGCAGCCCAAGAACAAACTGACTCGACTTCAGTATTGACTTAAACTCTGACTCAAGAAATAATCCAATACTGGGTGACATATTCAACCTTAGGGACAGTGGGTGAGAAATCTACATGGAACAATGATGCTGGAATGACTGCCGAGTAAATTCAGTTTCCTGCACAATGACCAACTCAGTAATCAGACAACATTCTGCATTTCTGTGTGCAGCATGCTACTATTTGCAAAACATATGTGTTTTATAGCTGTTCAATTTATATCACGTTGTTCTGTGCAGACCTCGAGGCAGTAAATGACAACTCATGCTGTAAATGACTGCAAGTTTTCAAGTTGGTTAAACCATGTCACAACAATTAATCAACATGAATGGCATAGGCCTACATGCCCCTCTCAAGTTACACTGCTGTTCATTTAATTCTATTGATCAAATATTTGAATTCAATAAGCATCATGTTAGGTATTTCAGAAGTGTTGGATGTTTCAAAATCCTTAATCTGTCGTATCAAGTCCAGCTAAGGTGACAACAACACTTAGCTTTGATGTTAAAGCAATCTCTTATAATGCCAGTAAACTGACTTTGGATGTATATCACTTAAAAATCCTACAATTAGTCAGATGGATCAGTTAACAATTTCATCATACTGTGTGGAACCGAACCATATGGATGAGAAAGTTATGGGTTCAATATAATGTCAGCTGCTGTTAAGTTGGAAAGCTCTAGGTCATATGGGAGGCATGGCCTAGTGGTTTTTGTCGCTTCACTATTAGTCCATTAATCAACTAATGTTCTGGAATTAAAGGTCTAATGATGACCATGAATCCAATATCGACTGTCAGAAAAGCCCATCTCGTTCTCTAATGTCCTGTAGGGAAGGAAATTGACATCTTTACCTGATCTGGCCCACATGTGACTCCAGACCCACAGAAACATGGTTGACTCTTAACTGCCCTGTGAGCAAGTAAGGATGGGCAATAAATGCTGACCTAGCCAGAGAAGCCTACATCCTTTAAGTGGATAAAATAAAAATACTTTGCCACGTACTCCTGAACTGTGTTGACTGCTATCTAGTGATTCCTGTTGGCAAATGTGTGAACTTGTCTGCAGACGAGGACTGAAGATGTGATACCTCACCACTACCAAAAACATTGACAACACTTGTCATCTGATCTAATAGATGAAGAACCAGACATGGGACTGCAGCCCTCTGAGGAACCAGTTACTGTATTAAGTTTTCAGGTAAGGAGGTGATAAAATTGTTCAGGTCAGGAACGCAAGAAATGGGACCAGGAGTAAATCACATGCTTCCATATGTTTTCTGCACTATTCAATGTTGTCATAGCTGGGATTTCTACAGTGTCTCCATTTTCCCAAATTCCCACCGAATTAACTATATCCCCTGATACTCTAATGTCCAAAATTCAATCACCCCAGGTTGAAAGTGCTCTTTTACTGAGCATCCACATGAAAGGCATAAGCCTACATGCCCCTCTCAGGTTACACTGATGTTCATTTAATTCTATTGAATTGGGGGGAAACTGCTGGTTAGGACTAAACATGGCACAAAGGAAGACAGTTGTGGTGGTCGGAGGTCTGTCATCTCAGTTCCAGGATATCTCTGCATGCGTTCCTCAGGGTGGTATCCTAAGGTCAACCGTTTTCAACAGCTTCATCAATGATATTCACTCTATCATATAGACAGAAGTGGGTGTGCCCACTGTTGAAAGCACATTGTATAAAATACAACTCCTCAGATATGGAAGAGGTCCATGTCCGAATGCAGAAGACCTGAACAATATCCAGTTTTAGACTGAGAAGTGGCAAATAGCATTTGTATTATCCAAATACCAGGCAGTATGAGTTCCCTTGCTAACACAGT
This sequence comes from Stegostoma tigrinum, assembly GCF_030684315.1. Classification (NCBI taxonomy): domain Eukaryota; kingdom Metazoa; phylum Chordata; class Chondrichthyes; order Orectolobiformes; family Stegostomatidae; genus Stegostoma; species Stegostoma tigrinum. The sequence goes on along the minus strand of NC_081361.1, from coordinate 47,435,681 downwards.
CTACACAGCTGGAACTCATCACCTGAGTGCCCGTAGCACAGTGGTAGTGTTCTCTACTTCTGGATTGGGAGGCCTGCACTCCAATCCCATTGCTCTAGAGGTGTGTAATAGCATCTCTGGAGGGTCTGATTATGAAAAACAGCCTTAATGCAAAAAGCAAATCCCTCCAGGGGACTCTAGCAATACAGTGGCAGTGTCCCTACTTCAGACCAAGAATCCTGGGTTCAAGTCCCCCCTGCTCTGGAGGTGCGTCATAGCATGTCTGAATAGGCTGATTTTAGAAAGAAAGAACAGACCCAGGGATGTGACTATCTTATGTACACCATGTGTAATTGCATTCAACTACAATTGATATTCCTTTCTAGTCAGGCTTCCTGAGTTATTACAGACTCCAAGATAAAATTTCAACCATATATCCAGGCCATCATTAAGATCAGCTACTCCCACCTCTATAACATCATTCTGCCAAGGTTAAACTCACCTGCTTCTGAACTGCTCATCCAACTCTGTGTTGCTTCCTCCAGTTTTGACAATCCTAATGTGCTCCTGGCTGGCCTCCCATATTCTGCTCTCCATTAGCTTGAGGGAATCCAGAACTCTGCTCTCCATGTCTAATTTACACCATATGCCTTTCAGCTGCCACCCTTGTGCTCGCTGGTCTAAATTGGCTTCCAGTTAAGCAATGCCTTAATTTAAAAGTTCTCATGCATGGCCCCTCCAAAAGTCAGTAATCTCCTGCAGACCTTCTACCCTTCTCTACAATGTGTTCCTCTGACTCTGGTCACTTGCATCTCAGCTGTACCTTCAGCTACCTCACCCCTAAGGAACAGAATTCCCCCTTAAACCTCTCATCCTCCCCAGTTCATTCTCCTCCTTTAATTTATTCATTAAAACCTATCTTCTTGACCAAAGTTTTGGTTTTCTGTCCTGATATCTCTATGTATCTCAGCGCCATGATTAGTTCCATGAAGATCCTGTAAAGCACTCTGGTACATTTTATTATGTTAAAAGCGCAATGTAAAAGCAAAATCTTCCTGTTGCTGTTTTGCCCAAGTGTTAATCTTGGCAGTCATAAAACCTTCACCTTAGAGTCAGAAGATCATCAATTCAAATTCCACCTGAGGTATTAAGCAGATAATATAAGCTGAACACTTCAGTGTGATACCAAGACAAAGCTGGCCTGTTCAGAAATGCTGTCTGATAGCTGGAATGTTAAACCAAAGCTGCTGTAGCTGTCAGGTCAATTTAAAAAATCCAGATACAATTTTAGGTAGAAATGAAGAGTTTGTCTAATGCCTTGACTGGCACCTATTTCTCAACCAATATCTCTGAAAGCAATTTACTAGGTCATTCAATTCACTATGATTTGTGAGACTTTGCTCGGAGCAAACTGGTTGGCATATTTTCTTACATTATACTAGTGGCATTTTAAAGTAAACTTACTGTAGTATGGTAAACTGGCATAAATTATTTAGAATCCAGAACAGCACTCTGATTGGAAGTATCAAAACAAGAAAATAAGTCAAACATAATAGAATTTTTAAAAGATCTATCGCCAAAATAAAATTGTTCAGGCAAGGATCCAAGCGCAAACATGAGAAGAATTTAATGATTTTATTTAGGATGAACAGCTCCATGAAGTTTTAAAACACGCTGACTTTGATGTGGTAAGAAGGTCAGCCACAGTTTTGCGCAATGGATGCTCCTTTGCTTATGCTCACCTGAATGTTATCCTGAATGTTCCACAGACTTTTGCAAGTCAAAGCCTTGTGCAAATTGTTATCTCATAGTGCAGATACTTTTGGCATGTATATTCTTTCTTTCTTAGAATTTTGGACTGCTCTGTTTTGATACATGCACTGTATTGAATATTGTTCCCATTCTAGCATATTTCTGCAATGCATATAAGAGCACAAATAGAGTCTGCTAATTTCTGTTATGAGGGATAATGGAAATTCCATTCTATGTAGGTTTACAGGAAAACATATCTATGTGTATGTCTGGACAGAGAGAGAGATAGAGACAGACATACAAGTATGCCACACATCACAATATTGTTGTTCTTGGTTTCTTAAAAGAATCTTAAATCAAGAAAATCAGAAATCCAAATGTTCCTAGCACAAACTGGAGATACTGAGATGCCACTGTTTCTTTGCTTCTTTAACAATTCTAAAGCATTGTAATCAGATAAAACTAAAGACCCAATAACAATTCAAATATCTATCTTTATAATATTTCAGGCACTACATTCAAGAGTTTGCATGGTTCTTACTAGTTTGTACTTTTTTTTATTACATATGCACTTGTTTAGTCTTGTTGTTCCAGACACTGCTGGTAAATGACTCATGAGTTAGTTCACTGTTGCACTTAGGTACAACTCTCCACAAAAGTTCTAATGCCTCCCCTGCCAACCCCAACATCTCCAATCACTCCACCCTTGCAGATAAGTGACAGTGCCTGAGGTCTTGTTCCTTCAGACTTGTGATGTGGGCATCAAATCTACAATTACTCAAATATTAGTGTTAACACTGTACCTCCCAAGATGTGCTACTTGTATTTATTTCAGAATACTTATATTACAAATCACTCTTGCCGTTTTCTCACTGGTTAAACTGTCTCCTGTTAGGAAGAAAAAGGGGGAAAAAGTATCAAAGAGCTACAGACCAGTATTTCTTACCAATGCCATTTGAAAATTGCTTGAACTTGTTCATTTTCATGTCATGAAGCACATTGAAGCTCAGAACATCCAGATGGAAAGTCAGCATGATTTTTGGGCAAAATAATCTACCTCGCCACAGCTTTTACTGTTTTTGAACTAGTTTCAAGTCTTGGAAGTGATGAAATTGTTCATAAGGCAGTCCTGGATTTCAGAATTTTATGATCATCATGAAAAGCTCTTGTTCAAACTCTAATTCAGTGGGATCTGGGGGACGTTATGAAATTCGATCCAGTACTTCTACGCCAACAGAAAACAAAGAATGGTTTGTGATGGGTAATCATTCCTTCTAATAGTTGCTCTCTCCAGAATGAGAACGGTGTTGAGACCTTTGCTCTTCTTGACAAATGTAAACCATCTTCATGCGGTTTATGGATCAGGAAAGAAAAATTCGAGATCACAAAAATTCTCTGCAAGACCATCTTTTAGAATTGCAAAACTGCCAAGTGCTGTGTCATGTGCCTCCTCAAACAAAAAAAAGATCTGCAATAGATACCTTTAAGTTCTAGCATCAAATTTTCCAACTGGTACATACATAACCATGCCTGAGGGGTTCATTTTAAATATAATCTTTAATGAGGTTCCACACTCAGCAGACAACATCCAGAGTAAACAGATTTTTTTGGAGTTTTGAGGTGGAATCTTTGACAAAAATATCAGTATTCGAGCTTATCAAACATTTGTTCATCCACTCCTGGAGTATGCAAGTAGTATATTTTTAAATAGCAAAAGGAATAAATAAGATTGAAACGATCCAAAGACACGATGCATCATTCTGCCCCGATCAGTGGAAAACATGCAAGTGTCGTGTCCTTGATCAAAGATTTCAAATCAGAATCACTAAGCAAAGGAGGAGAAAAGTAGACCAGTAAAATATGGAATGGACTAGGGGGAATTAACATAAACAACCTTTGGTACTGTCTGGCAATTGGAAAACACAAGGCTACCATCCACACAAACTATATTCCAATACAGTTTATCCACAGGCCTTCTTCCCGAACGACAATCCTACAATGGTGTAAGTTGTCAAAGTAAATGGGCACAGCAGCATCATGTTAAATTTTCAAGACTAATCTTAAGATTATTCCCATTTAAAAGTTTTCATTATTAGGACTACCATCTCAGCAGGTCATTGCTGGATTAGTTAACATTATCCTTTGGAGATAACTTTAGAAAGAAGCTTTGCCAAAATATGGATATTAGCATGTGAAACCTACACAACTAAAGCATCTGCAGAAAGTATGATTTTGTCCATGTTTAAGCACAAAGTAGTTTATTTGCTGGAAAGGATGAAGAAGAGGAAAAAAAGTCATTGATTGAATTTAAATGCAGATACTAAAAAGCCAGCCTACAAGGTTCTGACTGTTCTTATTTGTCTGAATCAGACAGCTGTGATGACCATTTGAAGACATAACAGTTTAGGTTAGCTTTATAGTTATGAAATTCAACATTGTTTATTAGCAATTCTTTAATGGCCCAGGCTGGAATTGAACTCAGGCTTATCATCAGATTTATTGGCTATTTATAATGTAAACATCATGGATTTCTGTGGTTAGCATTCTCAACAAGCTGGACTTGTTGATTTTGTTGATCTTTAAGTCTTTCTTCTGGTATGCTTTCCTTATGTCTCCTTTCCAGCAACCAAGCAAATCCCAGTTTTCAGCAGCTCTCCACTACCTGTCTAATTCTTATGACAGGTTGAGTGGCTCATTTAGGAAAACATGACGTGTGGGCAATACGCGTGGTATTAAGTTCAAATGGCAGCATAGCTTTCTCATCCTATTTAATCCGTAGAGAAATCAAGCTATTATTAACTGGAGAGAGTTCAGGAGAATGCAGAGCTTGAGTTGCGCTTATCACATAGTTGCTATATTCCTAGCTTGATTGGCAGTGAACACTGTGATCAACTCCAGAAGCTATAGGCACTTCTTACTAGGTACTGACTGCTTAATCACTCTGTCTCATTCTTCATGTGCAAACCCAGACAGAAAGAGTCAGCAAGCGGTCCAACTGTTTAGGCATCCTAACATACTCTGACCCTGACAATTACAGTTGTGTCCTTTACAGCTGGCGTCACTGGAGAGTGGTCACAGTGGTAAAGCTGTTATGTCTGCTGTTATGAGTAAGATAAGGGCCTACGGCGTTAGCGGCAAAGTGCTAGCATGGATAGAAGATTGGCTGTCTGGCAGAAAGCAGGGAGTGGGGATAAAGGGGTCTTTCCCAGAATGGCAGCCGGTGACAAGTGGTGTTCCGCAAGGGTCAGTGCTGGGACCACTACCTTTCACTTTGTACATAATGATCTAGATGAAGGAATTGAGGGCATTCGGGCTAAGTTTGCAGACGGTACAAAGACAGGTGGAGGGACAGGTAGTATTGAGGATGTGGGGAGGCAGCAGAAAGATTTGAGGATAGGAGAGTGTGCAAAGAAGTGGCAGATGGAGTACAACATGGGAAAGTGTGAGGTCATGCACTTTGGGAAGAAGAATAAAAGCATGGACTATTTTCGAAATGGGAGAAAATTCAGAAGTCTGAAGTGCAAAGAGACTTGGGAGTTCTAGTCCAAGATTCTCTCAAGGTAAACTAGCAGGTTGCATCAGTAATCAGGAAGGCAAATGCAATGTTGGCATTTATTTTAAGAGGACTTGAATATAAAAGCAGGGATGTATTACTGAGGCTCTATAAGGCTCTAGTCAGGTCAAATTTGGAGTAATGTGTGCAGTTTTGGGCCCCATATCTCAGGAAGGATGTACTCACCCTGGAGTGGGTCCAGAGGAAGTTCACAAGAATGGTCCCAGGAATGGAAAGCTTAACATATGAGGAACATTTGAGCACTCTGGGACTATACTCAGTGGAGTTTAGAAGGATGACGGGGATCTAATTGAAACTTACAGAATATTAAATGGCCTGGACAAAATGGATGTTGGGAAGATGCTTCCATTGACAGGAGAGTTTAGGGTCCAAGGGCACAACCTTAGAGTAAAGGGAAGGCCTTTTAGAACGAAGATAAGGAGTAACTTCTTTGGCCAGAGAGTGGTGAATCTATGGAATTCACTGCCACAGAAGGCTGCGGAGGTGAGGTCATTGACTACATTTAAGACTGAAACAGATAGGTCCTTCATTATCAAGGCTATCAAGGGTTACAGGGAGAAAGCAGAAGAAGGAGGTTGAGGAACTTATCAGCCATGATTGAATGGCAGAGCAGACTCGATGGGCCGTATGGCCTAATTTCTGCTCCCAAGTCTTACGATCTTACGTCTAGCCACAACCAGGGATTTAACACTGTTGTTCTCCTCCTCTTTCCCAACAACCTTCAGTTATTGGCAAAGACCAAATCTAGACATTCCAAGTTTGTGTCACTCAGTACTAACTACTCAGGTAGTGCAATTCCACTTTGGTGGCGCTCTCTAATGTAGCTGTGCTGATAGTATGGCTAGAATCACAAAATAGATCTTGAAAGAGTGTCCCAAAAGTATTAAGTCTCACAGACATAGGAGCCCCAGAGGAAGCAAGCAAAACAGCTTTCGAAAAATGGTCATCACAGCACCCAAAAGGTCCATAGCCAAAACTATCCTTAATGTACACAATAATCACAGTTTTAAAAAGTGCATTCAAGCACAGGGTTGCAATTTAAACAGGTAAACTCAACATCCTGTCATCTATATCAGGAGAAAATAAGGGGACAAAACGATAAAGCTTTGGAGCATAAGTAGGCCATTTGGCCCAATGAATCCACTGTGCCAATCAGTGGCTGATTGGATAATCTGCAGATCCACATTCCAGGTTTTTTTCTCGATAACCCTTGATTTCCATACTGATTAAAAATCTGTTTGGTCTGTCTCAGCTTTTAATATACTTAACTGACACAGCCACAACAGCCCTCTGTTGTAAACAGAATTCCATAGATTCAGCATCCTCAAAAAAATTCCTCCTCATCTCTGTCTGAAATGGGCAAATCCTTACTCTGAAATTATGCCCTCTGGGTCTAGACTCTCACACAATGGGAAATAACCTCTCTGCATAAACCCTGTCATTCTCTGAAGATTCTTATAGGATTCAATAACGTCTCCTCTCATTCTCATAAACTCCAACTGAACCTACTCAAACTCTCCACATGAGAAAATCTCTCTACACCTGGGATCATCCGAGTAAACTTCCTCTGGATTTCCTGAAATGCCAGTATATCATTTGTTAAATAAAGGGGGCCAGGACAATTCACTGTATTCAAGCTGTGGCCTGACCAGTGCCTTGTATAGTTGTAGCAAAATCTGCCTAATTTTATACTCCATTCCTTTCGAAATAAAAGCCAATGTTCCATTTGCCTTTCCTATTACCTGCTGAAATTGGATGATTTTTGTGATTATGCACTAGGAATTCCAAATCCCTCTGTGCCACAGCTTTCTGCTGTCTTCCTCATTCAAACTATATTCAGTTCTTCTATTCTTCTTGCCAAAACCCGTATCCTCGATTTTTCTTACATTTATATTCTATCTGCCAAGTCTTGCCCACTCACTTCAAACTAATATGGTGATGGTACTACATTTTATTTTCTGGGTGTGGGAGGCCTATAGAACATCTGCTATCTCCAGAAAGTTTACATTTTTGCATTTTATTCATGACAGCTTCCAGTGCTTTATTCTACAACAAACATAAGAGATTGCAATTTTTTTCTAAGAGGGACAGATTTCCTTCAATTTTTAATGCTTAGTCTCTGTATTGGACACACTTTTCTTTAAATTTAAAAACTTTTGTTGCCCGATAACAACAGATAACTGGAAGAATGAAATGTGTTTTTTTTAAAAAAACAATGTATTTCCTGGTCATGCAGTCAGAACTGTTGGCAGAAAAATTAGAATTGTGCATTCTCTAGGATATGGGCATTTATATGGGTTTAAATCCAGTACAGCCAAAAGTCTTTCCTGTCAATTGGTTGCAAGGACCCTGTGTAAAGCAAATCCTTGGCAGCCTTACTCCAACAACACAAAAATATTGACAATTTCAATCCTAGAAACTGTAATATGGGAAGTGGAACAGAACTCCATACTGGTGCTGTTACTTAAACAGTGGAGATGGAACGTTATTCTGTATCTAACTATTGTACACGCTTGATGCAGATACTTTGTTCATGAAATTGAAAACTTCAGTTTCTAGCACCAATATCACTCATATTCATGACCAGAAAACAAGATGTATAACATTGCATTTGAAGGAGATCTAAATGCCAATGACACCGAGGAGTGAAGTTGGAACGGGCACCGATTTCTGACAAAAGACAGCGAAGCAGTGTGAACGTGAACTGGCAATGCAGAAGGTTTGATATCTTGCGCTATCGTCACAAATGTTTAGTGTTCCTCAGCGTTTCTAGTTCTAATTTAGATTACAATCCCCAATGAAGCACCAATGCTCAACGTGCTCCTTTCTAAACCTCAGGAAAACAAGATTCAAACTGGTTAAAACAAGTTCCATGGATATGTTACAGAGCTCGCGGCACGCATTTGTGGGACTGACGATATTGAAAGGTTGTGTTTTCAAATAAATAAATTTGCAAAGTTTTTAAAATGATGGATCACAGAGGATCACATGTCTGTGAACATGAGGATTGAGTCCAGAGAGTAGAGTCTGCAGAATGTACAACTGAAGATATAAAGTTCACTAACCAGAATGATTATTTATCTTGAGAAATGTTCTTTTAAATGCACAATCTAAGGGAGGAGGATAGACGGCTAGTTTAATTGATTTTTTCATTGCTATACCTGTCAATGCCTCAGCTCTTCTCCTAACTAGGAAAATGAAAGACACAGCAAAAGTCAAATTTATGAACAGAGGACTGATGGTCCATTGCTGGAAGCTAACAATGCAGACAGTGCGTTTTTTCAGTTAGAAATGTAATGCCAAAAACAACTTAGTCAGTGTACAAGAGGAACTGGGCACATTGTTAATAATGTTTCCATGAAAACTGAGATTGTGCTAAATTTGATTGTTGGTCCTACGTTCCTTTGCTGTCTGCAAATTATGAAACATTAAAAACAGTTTAAAAATACCTTTGGCTTTATTACATTTAGAGTTTTTCAGTCTGCCGTTTAAGCAATCAGGGATCTATGATCAGCCACTTTGTGACTACATCCCTGGGTAAAGGTACCATTAAGTACAGGCATGTAAGGTCTTCTGGCCATTTACAGAAATGACCAGCACCTCTGTACCTGGAAGTGTCTTGAGGCAGACCTGAAAATTATAACAAACAGCTACCACAAGAGGGCACAACACACAATGAGAAATACGAGATTTGATCATTTAACACTGTTGTTGCAGAACAATACTTTTATGATTGTAAAGAAGGCTCACTGTCATTATTAGATTCCGATGATCTATTTAAAACAAATGAGATGCAGATGAGTTAACGTTTAATAGAATTTTCTTAAAATAAATCCCTACCAACAACAGTAGCAAAAACAAAACTTAGCCAGACGTCATTTGCATTTAATGTGGTACCACCCATTACCAACTTGGCTCAGGTTGTGGTAATTAGTTGACCCCAATCTCTTTCCTTAACTGGGTCGAAGGACCTACATGGTTTACAGGGTAATAACATTTTCTCTCATGTTTTTCCGGTGCATGAATCTCTGAGGTCTGTGCACAGCATTGGCTTCAGAAACCAGAAGTCAATGAGATGACATGTCGATTGCAGTGCGTAGAACGTTGAAGCTTTATGGGGCATTATTGATGGTACAGGAAAGTCAGAAGTCAGCCTTAAGGAAAAGAGGCACTTGCCTTAAAATAAAAATGCAATTTACAGCAACATAGCACTAAGATACAAGTTGCATTACTAACATTGTTGCCAGACCTGTAGATACTGGTTTTGACCCTACAAAATTCTAAGATTTCTGCTCTTCCCACCTAAGTTTTTATGATATCGTCAGCTTGAGTGAAGCTTAATACAGTTTCTAATCCTTTCAGATACATTACCTTATACTACACACATGATGATAAAGTACACCATCTATTTCAAGTTTATCTTACCCCCTCTCCATAAATCGATTGGTTGGTATGTTCCAGTTTCAACTTCAGCCCAGAATTATGTAACGAATGGCAAGAGAGGCTAAATAAGGCAGCTCCTGAAAGCAGGCAGAGTGAATCACAATGCACAATTAACTCATATCTATTGATTGTTATCAGGCCTAGGTTCCAATCATCCTGCTCCAGAGGTGTAGTAATCTGATTTGAGAAACAATGAGGAATGCCACAACAGGGAAAAGAACAGGTTTCAACGTCTATAGATACTGCACTTAAGGTCTAGAAGAAGTGGTGACAATACAGAGGAAAGCAGGAAGCTGTCCACACACAAGGACAAAGATAGTCAGGGCAATTTATATAGAACTGAAGACCTGAAGTGCCACAAGACACTCAAACACCTAATCGGGGTTGTCAAAGTGATGTATCCTCATATGCTATATCCCACTTATCGCACTAACAGCCGTGGCCACTGTTCAAATCGGCACAGCCCATCACTCACCTATCACAAACTCCATCAATCAGGAATGTTCATATATTTCATCTCATTCTGTTACACTCTTACCCCAAACCCCCACCCTGTCATTCACTCTAGTACTGCTGCAAGGTTCAGAGCCAAATCTCACAGCTTTGAAATACTGCCAGCTATTCAACCATGAGAACCTCATCACATAAACACCACATCAGTGAGTGAAATACACCTTGTGTATTTATCCTTTGGTAGGATAGGTTTGATCTAATTGGAATGGTACAGGCATCTGCAATGACTAACCTCTTTGGGAGTGATGTTGGTGACTATAGGTATAATCATTGCAGAGGCTATAGCCTGTCTTGGGGCTGAAACTATTCAAGACAATGGTACCTTCAATTACAATGATTCTTTCCATAAGCCTCCAACCCACACTCTCTTTTGGTGTACGGAGGATATTTTCCGCTTGCACCTCTGATTCTATCACTTTTCCCGAGTTTAATCATGCTCCTTTTTCCTTTCTTATACCTAAGAATTTTGAACAGCCAAGCAGTGGGACTGCAATAAGAAGAGACTGACAATAAAAATATAACATTGTCCTGTCATTTCACTCACCGCCACGCCTTCAGATACTGAGACTGTGTGCACTTTAGAGGCTAAGAAGTGGGATCTAAATGAGCTGAGAGACCAGTTTGGTCACAAGATAGAGGATGAATATAATGAAGATGCAAGTTAGTTGGAGTGTGAAGTCACAGTCGACTGCAGAGGATGCAGCTGAACTCTATGATGGGGCAGATGAACCCTTTGAAGGAAAAGCTGAGAGAAAAATCACTGGCTGGTAATGTTATGGCCAAGTTTGGAGGAGTGCATTGTCATTCTAGTTCCACAACTCCATGAATCGCAAAATAAATTAAAAATTCTTTTGCCAGTTATCCAGATAACCAACTGAATACTTTATTCATATCATATTTTAAACAAGAAGATTTATCTTTTCTTAATGAGCACAATTATAGTTTATAGAAACTTGTTCAATAAAGATACAATAATTGGTTGACATATTGATCCCTCGAAACATCCTCAAAACATGCGAGACAAACACAGACATTCACACTCTCCTTCAGGAAGGAATAAAAAAAAACAAATTTCTCTGTGGAGATTGAGTTTTGAAAAGAACGCACTTTAGTCAATGGGTTATTCTTGAATGCTAAAGGATAAAAAAAGTTGGATGTCCTGGAGTCTGTTGCTTTGATGTTCTAGCATGTGGTCAAGTACTTAATCATGCATGGTTGTGACTGAAGTCTTGCATAGCTTGCTCATGAAATATAATCTCATCTTGTTCTTTCAATCACTTTTACAAAAGAAGAAACAGGTTTCACCATGAACTGAGGGAGAAGGTTCTTTTCAGAAATGGGAGAGATCAGCTGAGCAGCTTGTTGATAACAAGCTTTCCTCTAACTCAGTTTGTTCTTAGCAGGCTTTCCTCCAACTGAAACAGATAAAACAAGAGTATCTCCAAGTCAGTCACAAAATAAAACAGTCCCACCAGGGACTATAGCAAAGTAAACAATTGTCACCAATCTCCAGGAAGCCTTGGTAAAAAAAATCAGAGGTCTTATTGAAATTTAATGACCTGTTTTAAAGAAATCAGTCTAGCTAGGTCAATAAACTTGAAATAAATTATTATTTCCACAACCCTACAAAACCTAAACGCTCCAAGCAATATTAAATATAAAAGCATCTTTCTGACAGTTTGCACACTAAAATGCTTGATGCATAGCAGAAAAGCCTGCAATAATTGACGAAGAGCATGAAAAGTCCTGCACCAGCATGGCAGAAGACTTTGTGCAGAGCTTGGAGTTTATCTTTTCCAGTGGTGGCCAACTTCATTCACATGCTTGTGGACCCAATCATTAAGCAGCATCTGATGTTGTAGCTTTCAATTAAAACAAGTATTTGACACTTAATGTCTGAATGTTAGAAATGAAGTTCAGATTGCTGCCTTGTGAGGTCAGACTGTTTATATAGGGGATTGCAGGGTGTCACATCAGTCCTGCCATAAATCTTCCAGGTTATTAGAATTGCTGGGGTGTCACCCTGGGGAAGCAGCAATGATTTCATGGAACGAGAAACTACAATTCTTTCTCAGGACTGTAGAGCAATCAGGTCTGGCTTGTTGACAGAAAATAGTCTACACTCAAGTCAGTGAACATCAGCACCTTATATTAAATATTTATTCAAAATACCAATGATTGTAAGAGAGAACATCTCTGGAAATCTACGCTCTATCCTAGTTCTATGAGACTCGACACCATCATGACATAGCTCCTTACACATGTGAAAAGTTTCAAAGTCACATTAAGTCTCTGTTTAATGAAATACAGTGATAATAAGGAGTGATATATAAAGTGATCTCTGCAATTCTGGTAAAACACAGCCTTCATTTTCTCTTTTTTTTAAAAATTGGATCCCTCCTGTACCCTGCAGTTGAATGGAAGGAAGTTTGAGAAATCTTGGCTTAACCCCTGTATTGAATCTGAAAAAATGGGTACATCAGTTCAAAATTAGTTTTCTTGTCATTAAGCGATGCTCACGTCCTAAGAATGAAGATTTTAACAAAGCACACTATCTGCAAACCAGCACTCACCTAGTGGCCCTTTGTAATCAGTGAACCAAAATCCTGTAATGGGCTTGTTATACCCCCTTAGAAGAATTTATCCAGAGCATCCTCAAATCCTTGGCTTTTCAATGCCAGTAAGCAATGGCAAGATGAGTGGTAGAAATGAGCTAGACATCAAGCGTGGCCTATCTTGAATTGAGATCATTTCACTGCTCAAGCAGTGTGGCAAGATTCTCTCAAGGCAGTGGAAAGTTCCAAATTGATGCTCATCGTTGCTTGTGAAATGTCTTGTTAACAGTCCAAATTGCAAGTATTGCAGTCTTACTAAACCCACCATACGAACTAGACATCCAGAAAGTATAAAACCAATGTTTTCTGGTGCATACAACATGCTGTCTGCTCCAAAATACCTCATCTTTCACAGGACAGGGTCATGATCCACCAGCAGCAGCTGCATGTATCCATTCAGCACTATCCTGGCATCCTCCTAGGTATTGGTGCTGGGGTCTGCAAGGCACGCCAACAGCCTGCAGTGTACAGCTGCATTGGGTGCAGGTATACCACAGGGAATGGAACTCATTACACAGCATGGACATGGCTATCAGTGATGGTCTCTTGTTCACTCAGTGCATATTCTGCACCACTATAGCCTCAATGCATGGCACCTGCAGCAAGCAGTGCAACCTGTCAGAAAGTCTTCGAGTAGTAATCTGTAGGGAAGTCTAAGGAGCAACCTGTCTGTCATGCAGTCCAGCACAGTTGGTCAAGGGCAGTCTCCCACACCAGTCCCAAGTTTTAGCTGTGGTAGGTGTCCAGCAGGGGATGGTACTGCACAAGGTGACAGTGCCCTTATGCTCCAGGGAGCAAGTTACAGTCAGTCCGTTGTTTCCAAAGCGACCTGTACCGGGGCTAGACTTTCACGGTCAGGGATATGTGTATCCATTAGGCAAGGGTCTAGACAGGTGAGAACACTGGCACATCAAGTCATTTGTGGGTCATGGTCATCCCACCACCTCTATTTGCAGACATTAAGGAGAAAGGAAGTTAGGGACAGTGATGAGGGAAGATGGATCAGGTTGGCAATTGTTTTCACTTGTAAATGGCTTGGGTGATGATCCAGGGAAAGATGAAGTCTTGAGTTGATGGAATGGGCACCTGGAAAGGAGAGGGTGATATCAGGAGTCTCAGTGGCTGAACACTTGCTCTTATTCCTCTGGTGTTCATTTGGATAGACCACAACATTGAGGAAAATGGCTGTGAAGGGGCTTGCAAGGGGTGGGGATAGTGAGACCACTTGAGGGAGGAACCTGCATCTGCCAATGGTAACTAGGTATTTAAATGGGATCAGCATTGTCCTTCAACCCATGTTATCTTGGGATCACGGGCATGCAGGCTCCCTATGTCCTGGACATCCTGCATCATACATTTTCCCTGTCACCTTCACTGCTGTGGACACGCTGAGGGTCCTTTTACCAGAGGTAATCTGACTCTCCTTGGTAGGAATTTCACCCTTGGAGGTGGTAACACAGAGTGGGGGAGCTTGGCCATGAACGTGGTCTCCTGAGTGGAGACAATGGAGGGAACTTTGGGTACCTCCAGCTTCAGCTGGGTGCCTCCTGGCATTACCTAGTCTCCTTCAGAGTAGGTAGAAAATGGGCTAACCTCAAGGCTCCCTGTCCCACTCTTGCCAATGGAATTTGGCAATGGAGCATGGGTGTTGGTGATTCTACACCATCTCCTGAGGGTGCTGTGCCTATCTTTCCATGGCAGCTGCCAACCTATCCATGGAGCAGACAGATGTTTGCAGGACCGGCTGCATTGCTGCAATGTCTTAGCAATGACAGGCAGTACATTGCTGGGCTGGCTGCATCACTCCAGCTTCTGCACATTGATGGCCACTGTTTCCTGTATTCCATGCCTGATGCTTCTGTTCCTCCTCCCTGTGCATCAGGATGATGTTCCTCATCACTAAGACCACAGGGCCATCTCCTGCTAGGGTGCCTAATTGCCAACAGCTCTCCTACTGCTATTGGGCTGCGACATTTCTCCTTCTCACAGCTTCGGAGCTCGTCAGCATCTGGAATTCACTGTGTGCGATTATCGAGCACACTGAGAGGTCCTCATCTGTGCTGCTCAGGTTCCATAAGGCAGTGTAAATGATGGTCCCTCCAATATGTCCACATTATCATATAGGGCAATGGAGAAACTTTGTGCAAGAGGAGCACACCTATTAGGCAAAAGAGGCTGGAAGCATTAAGACCGCTGTTTGGTAGTGGTGCTTGATGCTGATTAATGGGACTGTGGGATGGCAAGGACATGGATATCTCCCAATCCGCACAGGGATGGTCTCCATCTTCTCCGCCCATGGCAAAAATACTTTCCTCAGAGGATTGACAACATGGATATTGGACACCTGTTTTACATTGCTCCAAACTGCTACGGGATGAATTCTCCCATAATGATATGAAAGCACCAAACAAATAAGCTGAAAGAGGGGTGTGACTGCAGTGTTGGTGTATTTCGAGGAAAAGTATGGACATGTTCCGAGAAAGTGAGGAGACAGCGCAGACAGTGTGTGATGTGGGAGGATGGATGGGGGGCTAATGAGGGAAAGTAAGGGAAAATGTTTCATGCATAAGCATTGGTGGAAGATGGAAAAATAAGTGTGAGGCAGCTGTTAGCAGAGTATCGCACTTACCCTGGCACAGGTGAGAAGATCAATCAACTTGTTCCTGCAGTGCTGCCCAGGTTCTTCTCACCCTGGAGGTAGCAGTGGCCTGGGTAGCGACTGCTTACTATGCTGTTGTGGTATGTTTGCCGGTACTACAGCAAGAGGACCATTCTCTTCTCCACCATCCCATCCACAAGATCTTCCAGGTCCCTTTCAAAGAAGTGCGGTGCTGGCATCTCCTTCCCTACCTTCCCTCATTCCTTTCACAGTCAAGCAGTACAGCTTTCAGCCGGCAAGAATGCTTGACTTAGGGAGGACCTCCATTGAGCAGTGAATTGCTCTGGGAATGCCACATGGTGAGTTAGGGCACAAATCAAATATAATTCACACTGGGAGGGCTGAAATGCTAATTAATGTGATGGATTTGATAAGATTGGCAAAAGACCTTCTAGGCCTCGTAGCAAGAATCACTCTACAGAACGCGGTACGACTCACATTTTGCCAGAAAACTGTAACATTCAGGCGTTTGGAACTTACAGATTATTGTTCTCTGATTGTGCTGCTGATCCACACCTGGAATAACCTTTTTCTGGAACTCATGGCTATCTGTAATACAGAGTTAGAAAAGCTTCCACTGATGGGATTCTTTAAAGATGTTGATCACACCCTGTTTCTTCCAGCGTCTTCTGCCGGTGAACTTGGTATGTGCCCTTTCATTTCACATCTCTGTAAAGACCTCTAATCTGTTACTTATTGCATTGTATTTTCCTTTCTGTAGTCCTGTGACTAGGTTGGCCTTGAAGAATTTTCTAGAGTAGAGGCTGAAACACAGACAGCATAATGGGCTGCTTCAGAATGAAGGCATTATACACTGCTGTCAGGATACTGGGCATCGACCTCAATGATTCTCTCACACCAGGGGTGGACATTGAGGAAGTGAAATTTCTTTTCATTTCAATTTAGTTACAGAATTGGCATGTGGCCTCTGTAAAGTGATATTTGTGCTGTCAATGGCACCCCGGGAAAGCAATGCTGTTTTCTTGCTTCATAGCTTGTCTCTGGTAAGAGAGAATGAAATGCAGTTAGGTTTTTACGAACAGAGAACTTTATTATATGAGAGTGAGCAGCAAACTGTGAGAAGCTGCTGGTATCTCCAGCTCCAACCTGGAAGGAGACGTACACCAACAAGTATAACACCATCTCTCAGCTTCACAGCCATGGCAGTGCTTTCCTTGCAATGCTGCAAAGTAGCAGTCATAGCTGCAGAATTGCAGCAGCAGATTTTAGTGAGGATATACTAACTGCCGTCTCCCAGAGTCTCAACTGACATTTAGGCAAGTGAATTGCTCACTAAACAGTCTGTGTAGATTAGGCCTTCTGCTGAGGACTCTTGCTCTCTCTTCCAGTAGATTTCCTGGTTTGTCATGGCCTGAACTCATTGCCTAAGTTGTGCTGTGTCCAGAACGAATGTCTGCACAGAGCACTCATGTCTGGGAGCAATTGTTTTGTGCAGAAGCATTAATAGTTCGTCAGCGCCTGCTGTAACACTGCAAGTGGACGTCTGCAAACTTGATACAAGTATATAGAAAACACCCCAAACACATGTAGAATCAAAGCAAGCTGAGTGATGCTGGCTAAGGCACCTTCCTGCTGATGAAGGCTGTGTTCGGGTGTGTGAGATTAGGAAAAATGGTTGGCTAAGGTATTTAATGCAAAAACAGCACTGCAAACGTCAAAGCAGCATTGCGCACGAATGATGCCAAGATCTGCCAGTTGTATATACTTCTGTCAGACATTCACTGCATACGTCAACACCCTTACTGATATGTTGTGCATGTAATTCAGCTCAGAATGCACATTTCAAAGGCTCTTCTGCAATTCAAAGAGCAGTCGTGCCCAAAAATGGGTGCAATGTGTTTTAGGGGGTCACAGAACAACTAACGTAGAAAATGGGAATTTACCCAAGGCATGAAGTAGAGACTACAATTCTGAAATTAGGGCTGGATCACATTGCTGTGTGATTATTGGCAAAATGAATTTTGCATCTCGTAGGTAACAGTTTGATTGGAACTAGGAAACTAAGCGAGAGATTTCTCAGTTGTCATCTTTATTAATTTTAATGAGCACAATTGTTTTCTTGTTCTTTTCCCTTCACCTTTGAACCACAAACCACATTCTGACTCACAGAGTAACCAAGTGCATTACTTGCTTTCACGCTTAGCAAGCATTCCACTGAAAATATCCATTAGAGGCCCTATTTTTTTCCCTTCTGCTTGTATGGGAAGCACATTGCTCTTCCCTTGGTGCCTACCCTGATAATCAGTTTGTGGGAAAGAACAGAAGTTAACTGATCATTGACCAGACTATGTTTTTAAAATTACGAAATAACTTGATTTTATCAATGAAGCTGCACAGTGACTTTGATTAAGGCCGAATATTTCTCTTGGTTTAAATTACCACACAAGGAAGCTTACTGATATTT
This sequence comes from Stegostoma tigrinum, assembly GCF_030684315.1. NCBI lineage: Eukaryota > Metazoa > Chordata > Chondrichthyes > Orectolobiformes > Stegostomatidae > Stegostoma > Stegostoma tigrinum. The sequence continues at coordinate 47,417,721 of NC_081361.1, read as the reverse complement.
TGGCAGCACAGATATTAATTTGTATCTTAACAGAGAAACATCACTCATAGTATTTGGCAGCCAAGATGATTGGATCCAGGAATCTGAAAGTGAAGCCTTCCAGACTTCTGTGTCTAATTTTCTTCATTACATTGCTCCATTGCTGATGGTCATGCCTAGGCACTTTGCTCTGGAATACCCTCCCCAAATCTTTCCATCTCTTTCCCCTCCGTTAAGATGCTCCTCAGACCTGTCTTTTGGGCCAGGTGTTCACTTCCCTCCCAATATCTTTGATTTATTATTCTGTATGTCCAGACAATCCTGTGAAATGCAGGAGGCGTGTTTCTCTTCCAGATTTTAGTTTGCTGTTTGTAAAATTTTATTGCAAGCAAATTGGTTACTATATTTCCTACATGTACCATTGACTATACTTAAAAAAACACACTGACTGTAAAGCACGTTAGAACATGCTGATATCATACAAGGTGCTTCAGAAATGCAATTATTTTCTTTTTAGATAAAAGTTACCGTATAAATACAAGCCTTTGTTGGTTGTAGTTGATTAAAGAATATTAGCAAGCACTAGCAGAATGCTTTTCCTACATTATGTCCTGGAATGTTAGGTATCCATCATACAAAGGTGAGCAACAATGCAGCACTTTCCTTCATGTCAAAATTCAATCTGAGGTTTAATTTTGAGTTTGTTGGACTGTTGATGTTTATATAAATGAAAAGGTGCCCTTGGTCTCAATATGTCTCTGCAATAGTCTTCTGAATTGCATTATAGAAGCAAGCAAAATCTCAAAACGGTACAATCTATTTAGCCATCCTGCTAATTTAGCTGTTGCAACTGATGATGTGTTTGTTTCAACACAGTTGTTCAATTTTACATTAAAGGACATAAGCTAAATCACTGTAAACATTCCCTGATGAGTTAATTTAAAAACACAGAGTATCCACTTCGTAATATTTTCTTAGATCACTCCTGCATCATTTTCTAGTTTATACTTGTTCCTTTGTTCTGCCATTTCTTAATTTAAGGGCACTCACTGATCTTTCACATCATTGACCTTTACTAGTTTGAAAAGCTAATCATATTACTCCCGTTGACCATCTGTCTCCTTTCCAATTAGAACATTACAAGTTTTGTGATCCTATACTTGTATTTTATTCTCTAATCCTTTTAGGAGTTCTGACTGATTTCAGCTCAGCTTCCAGAGTTAATTCTAAAACTGCACAAAATGTTTCAGCTAATGCCTCCCCAATACAGTGACAATATTTTTTACTCCTACATACATCGTATTCATCTTTCTCGATTGTATAATATTTCATTAAATTTGGCACCAACTGGATATTGGTTTGATATCTTCAGCAATCCATTCAGTTTGATTACAGGTACCTTTTCTCGGTGGATTTTCATTTATTTTTTCCTGTCTATTTTAAATCTCCAAGTTTTTGACTTTACTTTTGTTTAGGTCACACTTGCCAAACCCATGTCTCCCGACATGCTGGACGAGCAAGGGCAGCAGGTACATCGGTAACTGCAAGTTCCCCTCCAAGTCACATACCGAGCCATTCCAATTCCACAGAACTTGGAAATCTAATGCCATTCCTTCACTGTCATTGGGATAAAATCCTAGGATTCCCTTCCCAGCAGACATGTGGTTGCTCCTCCCATGGGCTACTTCAGTTCAAGAAGGTAGCTCACCACTACGTTCTTAAGGACCTTTGAAAATGAGCAATAAATTGTAGCCTAGCCAGTGACACCAACATCGTGTGAATGAATAAAATAAAAGTGCACCTGTTTTCTACTTGTTCACCTCTCAGACTTAACCATAATACCCATATCTTCCACCTTACTAACCATTGCTGCTAAAGGTTCCAAGTGGTGTGACAAAACTACCAACAGCTTGCATTTATATAGCATCAGTAACATGATAAAACATCCCAAGGAGCTTCACAAGAGAGTTATAAAGTGAAAATTTGCACTAAAGTTGACATTAGGGCATATAGTCAAAAACTTGGTGGAAGAGATAGGTTTTGGGAGGAATTTCTAAGGCTTGGGTACTAGTCAGCTGTAGGCAATACTACCAATGGTACAGCAAGTTAAAACTGAGGATGATCAATAAACTACAATAAACATAATGCAGGCCTCTGTTGGATTATGGGATTATGCAAAGTTACAGAGACAGGAAAGGCAAGGCCATGGAACAATTTGAAATAAAGGTAAAAATCCTGAAACTGAGGTGTTATTTAATCAAGAGCTGATCATAAAAGAGCAGTTCAGAAGGTGGCCATTTAGCCAATCATGCCTGCATCAACTCTTCAAAAAAGCATTGTTACCTTATGTCAATCCCCTGCTATTTTTTTTCCATACTCCTCCTTACTATTTCTTTCGAATGCGGGTCAGGGATGGGTGAACAAGATTTAGCATGAGTTAGGATGCAGGGAGAAGTGTTTTGGAAGACCTTAAGTTTGCAGATAGTCATTATGCAGTAGGCTGGCCTGGAGTGTGCTGGAACAGTCAAATCCAGACAGTTGCAGCAACAGGCATATTTTGGACAAGGCATTGTTCATTAAGGCTTATTGAATAATGATTAAGCATGTTTGCAATTTGGGTTAAAACTTTTTTAGAACAATGTTGCAGCTTCAGCTGGAGCATTGTGTCCAGCTCTTGGTGCCATGTTTCAGGAAAGATTAGGTAGAGTGCAGAAAAGACTCACAAAAACAAATCCAGAGGTGAACAATTTCAGTTCCAGAGATGGACTGGAGAAGTTTGGACTGCTTTCCATGGAGAAGAGAAGGTTTGATAGAACTATGCAAAATCATGAGGGGTCTACAGAGAAAGATAAGAAACAAAATGTTCCATTGGTGAAAGGATCAAGAAGAAAGATACAGATTTAGGTAACAGGCAAACAAGGAAATGGTGACATGAGAAAACAAAATCATGCAGCAAGTGAATAGGGTCCAGAATGTGCTACCTGAAAGTGCAATGGAGGCAGATTCAATTGAGGCATTCAAGGAGAAGTTAGATTGTTACCTTGTAAAGGAAGGATATGCAAGCAATGGAGTGACGTAAGGTAAATTGCTCCTATGGCACTGACAAGATGGGCCAAATGGTCTCTTTCTGAGCTGGAACAACTCTGTGAAGCTGAGATGAAAGAATTTCTATGAGGAAGAGGCACTGAGAATTAGCTCATCTCTTTTAACTTTGTGTTTTATAAATAAACATTTATTTTTTACTTTCATCGGTTTTAATGGTGCCAATGTTGAATGGTGCCCTGATCAATAATTGCTTTTATATGGTATGAATAAAGCTGACAATTTCCCATGAAACAAAACCACATGCAAGCTACTGCTATTGTTATTCCTCTTATCCCATACCTACTTCTTTTCAATCTGTAACCTCCCATTGGAGAAGTTCAGCTTAGACCCCATTGGAATCTATCTCCCTACATTTAGGTAAAATTCCACCCACCCTTGGCTAATCGCATCTGTGCACTCTGTCTTCTCTCCAAATAAACCAACTCTCAGTATGTCTCACGCGCTTTTCAGTCTCAGAGGAAAGATCTGCCTCTACATGAGTAATTGGACGAAAAATGCTCAATGTCAGTCAAAAGTTGAAAGAAAAATTTATGGATAATTATTGGAATCCCATGGCTTGTGTTTTTTTTACACAAACAAACTGGGCTCTGTGCTCTGGGACTGAGCCATGCATCTGCATTATTCTGCAAGCAAAAGCCTTGCTCAATTGTTTCCAGATGTGTTTGCTATGGTACCAATTACATGAAGGCACCACCATGGGGCCGTCTCTGCAGGCTGCCAGCACACTGCCAAGGAAGTTTTCCATTCACTGTTGCCAGGTCTGAATACCAAAATTCTCTAGATACGAATCTAGATATAAAATTCTCAGAATAATACCATTAAAGTGACATTATTTCATTATAATTATTTTCTTCATGCAAGTCTAATTCTAGTTTGGCATATTTTACAATGAATCCAATTTAGCCAGAATCTTGTACTTATACTACAGACTAATTTAAACATTGTCAGGCAGCTTGTAGTATATTTAATTTCAAATTTCAGATCAGTAACCTGTTAGATATTCTAAATAAAATTGCTGCCATATTTTGCAGTTCTACCACCATCATTGATTGAAACATTACAATGATTGGTTATTTTAGTAAGAAACATAACATTATTACAGGGGCTATTTTCGCTGGAAAGCAATGATGTAGGGTCAAATGACAGAAGTTTAAGAATATGAAAGAGTTCCATTGGATTTTTTTATTCATTCATTGGATTTGGATGTGGACTTCCTATCCCCAATTGTCCTTGAACTGATTTCAAAGGAGTGTAAAGAATCAACCATATTGGAATGCGTTGCCAGCAGTAGTTGTGGAAGCAAGGTCATTGGGGTCATTTAAGAGACTGCTGGACATGTATATGGTCACAGAAATTTGAGGGTGCATACATGAGGATCAATGGTCGGCACAACATTGTGGGCTGAAGGGCCTGTTCTGTGCTGTACTGTTCTATGTTCTATGTTGTGGGTCTGGAGTCACATGCCACAGAGTCACAGAGAGATTCACAACATTTTTCCTCCATCAGGGAGACTAGAAATGAGTACAGTATTCTAAATGTGGCCTCAAACTTATATTATGATCTGACAAGGAACCGGTAACCTTATTTTTAATGTGGTCCTTCCCTGAAGGACACCGGTGTATCAGATGGGTATTTGTGGTAATCAACCTCCGACACCTGGTTGTTATTGAACTAACATGTTTTTACCTCCACATTTTAATTCAACTTATTAAATTCAAAATGTATTAGCTGCCTTGGTGAGATTTGAACTGATACTCTCAAAACATTAGACTTTGACTTGGGATTACTGGTCCAATGACATTGCCATTACACCATCATTTTCAGATTGCAGGTAAGGCTACAACTAGTGGTCATAAATAGGATGGGGACAACCAAGAATTTTAAGTTCAAACATTGACAGGAGCTGGTTACTATCCCCAAGACTTTCTTCTCAATGACAGCTACCTCCATATGCCATTGCTAGGTAGCAACATTTCACTCATCGGTTTAATTGGGAACACACACATCAGGTAGAATGATAGGCAAGAGAACTAAAAGAATGATCCACATAAGATACTGGAACTCAAATATAGGACTTGTTTGAAAATTATATTGGAATATTTGACAACATAACATAACATATCAGGAGAGCCCTGATACTTATTGATTTGGGTAAGCCTGATATTGTTATGATCCCATACCTGACAACCATAGAGTCATAGAGACATATAGCCTGGAAACAGGCCCTTTGGTCCAATGTGTCCATGCTGACCAGATATCCTAAATACATCTAGTCCCATTGCCAGCATTTGGCCCATGCCCCTCTAAACCTTTCTCATTCACACACACATTCAGATGTCTCTTAGGTGTTGTAACTGTACCAGCGTTCACCACTTCCTCTGGTAGTTCATTCCGTACATGCACCACCCTCTGCATGAAAAGGTTGCCACTCAAGTCTTTTTAAATCTTTCTTCTCTCACCTTAAAACTATGCTCTCCAGTTTTGAATTCCCCTTCCCTGGGGTAAAGGCCTTGACTATTTACCCTATCCATGCCCCTCGCAATTTTATAAACTTCTATAAGGTCCCTCAGCCTCTGACACTCCAGAGAGAAAAGCCCCAGCCTATTTAGCCTCTCCTTAAAGCTCAAATCCTCCAACCCTGGCAACATTCTTATAAATCTTTTCTGAACCCTTTCAAGTTTCACAACGTCCTTCCTGTAGCAGGGAGACCTGAATTAAATGCAGTATTCCAAAAGTGGTCTCAAATTTATATTACGATCTGATGGAGAACCAGTAAACTTAATGTGTACAAAGTATGAGATCCTGAGGACTTACTGAGAGAATAAGTCCTAAAGATTCCACAGTTTTGAACAAACAGCAATAAACTTTACTGCAAACATTAGAATAGAAATATAATTTACAATACATGAAGAACTTTTATTTTAAAACTCAGAATTTAAATGTGATAAATACGGTTAAGAGACAATGACCACATACTCCATTGGACAGATGCAATAGCAAATGCGATCAAAATAGATCCTACAAATTTCTCAGTGACTCCACCAGACATTAATAACATGGTATGTCATGAAATCTCATTAAACTTTACAGGGTATTACAATTCTTTATCTTTGCTGATCAGGTCTTGAAAGTCCCTCTCGAGAGCCATTCAATCATGGACTGCTTCAATTATTTTTGTTCTGATCAATGGCTTTCCTTTGCTGATTCGATACTAGCATGTACTCAGGAAACCGTTCTCTGGTACTTCCTCACAAGCACAGCTCCAGTTTTGCACCGACAGCTAGCTTCAATAAGCTAGAATTGTCCCAGTCGTTTTCCCTGAACTCTAATTTTGCTCAGTTGCAATAAGCAAATACTGCCAATGGTCTTTTCAATGTTGACAATCAACTGTACTGAACTACTGATGGCACATGGCTTCTTCTGAGTGCCTAAAGCTTCCAGGACATTTCCAGAGTCCTGACTTCAACAGTTAACTGTTCACTAACAAATTGAGCATCATTTTTTGATAATGACATTTATGAACAATATACCAAAGATCTGGATATCGGAGCTTACGACATTCAAGTGTTATCCAGGGATGATGATTGCTTGCTTTTGAGCCATTCCCTTGGCTTGTGATAACTCATTATACATTCCAGTTGACTGAATATTATTATACTTAAAATAGGTACTTAAGGGGTATATTAAAGTTTTCATGAATTAATGTAATAGGGATTTCAGGAGAAATGCCTTTTCCAAGGGATAAATTGTAATGTGAAACTTACAATAACACTAGGAGTAGCTATGTCAAATGAATGCATTTAACGAGAAGACAGATAAGCACATCAGGCTGAGATGAATAGAAGGGTAGTTTTGTCAAATTAAATGAAGTATAATGAGAGGATGCCTATGTACTATGTAACCACTACCACAAACTTTAGCGGGCTGAATGGCCTATTTATATGTTCTAAATATTCTGTATTGCTTGTAACATTAAAGGTGTGCCCTTAGCTAGTAAATACATTAATCAGTGTTGTATTTAGTTTCACATATCGGAAAAGTTGAACATCTAATTACAGAGTTCTGTTGGTTTAGCCAATTTAATGCAAGATGTTAGCAGAGGCACCAACTAGTGTTTCTAGACTGAAAGGGAGAAAATTGGCCGGGGTCATTGCTAACTTTTGTTGAAAAGTACATATTCATGGACATCTGATTAGGACATCAGATTCATCTGTGATACCTTCCATAGTTTTGCGACTGTCCTTATTGGAAGCAATACAATAGGCATTTCGATAAAGCTCTGAAGTGTTAGAAATGTGTGTAAGATTACACCATCACTTACGTTTGTACATTCTAGACAGGAAAAATAGACACTGAGGCACACAAGTGAATCCAAGTTTATAATCCTTTGAGGATTGCAGAGTGGAGATTGATAGCTTCTCAGACTGCTGGTTCAGGTTAATGTAGGCCTGTGTATACCTGTTCATAATGGCACACTGCATTCATCAGTGCGTGTTGGCACATAAGAAGTTTGAGAACTGTGAATTAATCACCATGAACCGAGCTGCTTCTTCATTGGCTGTGATTCATTGGCCTGATAGAGGGAAGGGAGAAGATGTAGAGGCAGGAAATAGCATGTCGAACATCACTTAGAAATAGCCTGCAGCCTAGAAAAGGGCAGGCAGGAGGGAATGCAGATATGGTTGCAAGACAAACAGCATCAGTTACCACTTTAAATGTCCCTGATTAAAACAATAGATTGTGTCCCCACCATTGTTGTGGATACACGAAGCTCGATAAGCAACAGATCTGCAGCTTGAGGGAAGAGGTTACAGATGAGATAAATGACACGGTCCAATACAAGAAAAACATTCACTGACTTCACAGAGTAATAAACAGAAGAATTTTACTCACTTTGATGATTATCTCTTCACATTTGATATATATACAGAGGGATCTTAGATTAGATTCCCTACAGTGTGGAAACAGGCCCTTCGGCCCAACAAGTCCACACCGCCCCTTGGAGCATCCCACCCAGACCCATCCCCCTATAACCCATACACCCCTGAACACTTCGGGCAATTTAGCATGGCCTATCCACCTAGCCCGCGCATCTTTTGATTGTGGGAGGAAACCGGAGCACCCGGAGGAAACCCACGCAGACACAGGGAGAATGTGCAAACTCCGCACAGACAGTTGCCCGAGGCGGGAATCGAACCCGGGTCCCTGGCGCTGTGAGGCTGCAGAGCTGACCACTGAGCCACTGTGCCGCCTGCCCCATTTTTCACAATAATCTCTATTCAATATTTTTCTGCAGTCACTGGACCTGATTTTACCTCAACAACACCTCCATTTACACAAACACTGCATTTCCTATTCTTACTACCAGCAACACTCATTTTCCCATGCCATCACATCTACTATTTATATTATTCTACAAGCATCTTAAAAAGAATATTAACTATCATGTCTCATCCCTCATTTTGACGCTTCCCTATCACACCACTTACTAATTGCTGATGATGTTGGACAACAAAGTCTTACACATGACCGATATTGGCCATTACCCCAAAATGGATTTGCAAATTCTCTTGTAATGAGAAACAGCAGAATTCACATTTTTTAAAAAAACTGGTAGATAATACTCCGCTAATAAAACGGCTTCTTTACAAACCACAAGATACTTTAGTCCATTCAAAACAAATCCACCTGTATAGAGTTAAAGTCAAGATCGCAAGTCTCAATCTAAGTTTTTAATTACTATTTGTAACAATTTGGAGCCTAGGGCAGCATGGTGGCCCAGTGGTTAGCACTGCTGCCTCACAGCACCAGGGACCCGGGTTCAATACCACCCTTTGGTAACTACAGAGTTTGCATGGTCTCCCTGTGTCTGCATGGGGTTTCCTCTCACAGTCCAAATATGTGCAGGCTAGATGGATTGGCCATGCTAAATTGCCCATAGTGTTCTGGGATGTGTAGATTAGGTGGGGTATAGGGGGATGCACCTGGGTGAGATCCTCTGGGAGTTGGTGTGGACTTGTTGGGCCAAAGGGTTTCCACATGGTAGGGATTCTATGATCTATACTGAGGTCATAAAAGGCTCTAAATAAATGCAAATCAGTCTTCTCTTCATAGCATTTAAATACTTCAGCAACTGAGTGTGAAGAGGATAAATGTAATGAATTTCCACATTGTGATCTAAGTTCAATCATTGTGACCCGTTTCATAGGCACGATACAGATGCTTAGAAAACTAACAAGTTAGTATTCACACACTTATTGCATATTAAAAATGTACCATCTGCAATTTTTGTCAAGCACTTGTCGGTAAGAAGGTGCATGTCAAAAGCATTTAAAGCATCCACCGTAATATTTATATGAGAATATTATGCTTAAATAATCCTGAAAGGAGCAACATATCACTGAAGCTTTTGGTTTGGCACTCATCAGGACAAATGTAAGAATGTCAAATTTCAAAGCAGTAATTTATATAACAAGAGAAAAGGTTGCTGATTGGTTGACAAGTCGACTCTGGTAGCTCCCAACTCAAAGGTAATTCCAAAAAAAACCAGAAGATTTGTGCATTCTCTTTTTGTTTGCAGAGAATCTATCTCTGTGTAATAAAAGCAAATTTGTTTTAAATTCATGAGACCCTTCTGCTTTATTTCAGGATAAAATGTGTCGTTTTGGATTAATTTCAGAACTGTTTGGATGGTAAACAACAGTTCAATTTCTCTTGAAATGTATTTTTCTAGAATCTCTTGTATCTACAACACAAAACACTACACACATTCACTTTCTTTTCAAATATTAAACTAAGTTGATGAAATCCAATTTCTAACCTTTGTTGAAGATGTATTACAGAAATTGCAGTCTCCTTCAATAACCTACAGGAAAATAAATAAATCAATAGGAACTAATATGGAATGGGAGATGGTGTACACTGGGGAGGAAATGCTGCAGCCTGTTAATAGCTTGCCCAGGAAAATGTTACCTGACCTGTTCTGCCCTGGGTCTCCTGAGAACAGAATAAACTGCTACTCTAATCAGTGATGGACTTTGTTGCTCCCGAGGGGTTTGCTGTAGGTACCGTAAAACACTTCCAGATAGCAAATAATTCTATGAACAAAGACAACAATAATGTAGCTCGTAGCTTCATTCAATTGCACGCCATCAAATAGCCGGTCTTTATTTTGTTGCCTTGCTTTAGATTAAGTGTCTGCTTGTGGGGGTATGTCTCTCACTCAGATAAATAAAGCCATAAGCCCAAAACAGTAGGACTCTAGGAAAATTTCTTTAGGGAAAGTTGAATTTCTGTTAAAACACTGTGGTTCCATATGTATTATGTGTTTAAAATATTTTCAGTTGACAATAAAAGTGTGCAGTTCTACATGAAAGGTAATGTACAAATGTTTACTTAAGCCAGATGACAAATCAAGAGTTAAAATAGCAGCAATAAAGTAGCTGTGCAGAATTTAGAGTTTCAGTTAGCTACTGACATTGCAACAGAAATCTACCTCTGGACATCCAGAACGCTAAGCTCTAACAAGTTCTCTTATCGTGTACATTAGAGTTCTATTTAAGAGTCTGATTGCAATTTTTGAAGGCAGTGGGACAAGGCATAAGGTAAGTCTATTTTATTGGTGGTGCAGACGGAGACACCCAAAATAGGTATAGAAGGAGCTATTGCTGGAAGTACAAAAATATCAGCTCCCTTCCCACTCTTCTTTTGATAACCCAATCTTACACCCTTGCAAATCCAGAAAAATACACCAGGGATTCTATTGGAGTGAATAATTCAATGACTCATGGACTGGACAAAAAGTAAATGGGGAGGAGTGGGGGCAAGGAATGGAGGATACATAGGTTTACAAAACAAAAAGATATGGTAGCAACTACTTTGGTAATGGCATCTGAATGGATCAGGAAGGACAGAGTGTACAAGTACAAGAAAATGGCAACAGGTAGGTTAAGAGGGGAAAAATTGTTAATAAAGCAAAATTAATGGCTCTTTACTCGAATGGCATAATATTTGTTGCAAACTAAATGAATTAGAGGCATAAGTTGAAGTTAATGAGTGGTCATATTACCATTACAGACAGTGGTTACTATGAGATTAAAGTTGGGAAATAAATGCACGGAGGTACGTGACTTTTCAATAGGACAGGCAGGAAGGGGAGGGTAGTGTGTAGCGTTGTTAGTCTGAGATGGAGTAAGCATGATAACAGGGAATGTGCTTGGTTCAGGTGATGTAGAAGTCATACGGGTTGAGACAAGAGATACAAGTGGAAAAAGACACAGGTGGGAGTAGTCTAGAGGCTACATAACAGTAACTCTTGCGTGGGATAGAGAATAAATTATGAAATAACAAATTCATGTAAAAAAGGCTAAATACTAATTATATAAGATTTTAATATTCATGTAAATTGGAAAACCAGGGATCAGGCCATTTTGGATCAGGTAATGTACAATGAGGATACAAATCACCAAAACATGGTAGAATTTAGGTTTCAGTTTGAGAGTGAGAAGCTTGGGTAGGAAGCAATTTACAGTAAACAGATAGAGTATGGCTGTTGCATTATGCCTCACAGTCAATGTACCTATAATAGACATATTCATTATGTCATCACTGTATCATTGTATGTGACCTGAGTGTACAACGATCTCATGCATCATCTTATCATGTGGAAGCATGCTGTTCTTTGTAACTTACTAGATTAATGTTAGCACAAACAATAATGTGCCTGTGAATGTCCTGTTTGTATGTAATTGCCAGTAATAATGTCTGTTGAATTCTTCGATACCTGCATCCAGATACACATGCTATGAGGATAATATAGGCATTACCACATCAGCTAAACACCCTTCTGCAGGTAAACTCATATCAATGATTAGTCCTGCTTTTTGTGTACACGACGTATCTGGAAATTTCTCCACAATGTTGGGTCGGTACCAATGCTTTAGCTATACTAGAGCAGCTTGAGTAGGGGTATTGTTAGTTCTGAAGCAGAAGTCTTCAGTGTTGAAAGCTAGAATATTGTAAATGTCCAAAGCCTTGTAACCAGCACCGAAGAGTGTCTATTGAGACACATAAGTTTAATCCAGTTGGCTGAAGACAAAGAGAGTACATTGATGAAGAACATTCTCACCTAGAGATGTCCTTTATGGACTGATCAAGGGAATTATGCTTTAATTTTCTTGACATATATAAAAGGGCTTATCAAGAAAAAAAAGGAGACATAACCCTTTGCTAATATTTATTTCCAAAGCAAAATCACAAAAACTAAGTTATCTGGTATAATCACAATGCTATAAGTGTGTTTGCTGAGTGTGAAATTAGCTGTGTTTCCTATTGTTGACAGTGACCACACTTCAAATAATACATCAACTGTTATAACGTGCTTTAAGACATTTGGCAGTCATTAGAAATGTTATATAGATGCACACCCCTTACGTTTCTTTTTTACTTTACTATAGCAGTTTGATACAAGTAAAATTTAAACTTGCTAGGCCATTTCAGATAGCAATTACGAGTCAACAATGGGTCTGCAGTCATGCATAGATCAGGCCAGGCGAGGAGGGTAGATTTCCTTCACTGATGGACAATAGGAAACCAAATCAGTTTTTTACAACAATCCAATAGTTTCATGAGCATCATTACATGTATCATCTTTTATTCCAGATTCTTTTAATCAATTGAATTTGAATTCTCTCAGCTTCCACAGAAATGAGTCCGGAGCATTATTCTAGACTTGTCCACTAACATTAGAACTATGTTCTCACGTCACAGTCCTTTAAAAAGGTTTACATATGGTATTAAATACTTATTTTAATGCAATATCTAACTCTGATGCCTGAATTTTTGATGCAGGCACCACAGCACTGGTGTTGTGGTGAAAAACTGGTCTCAAATCTATACTTGGCAGCAGCAGAACTGCTATGACAATTTACCATCAACAACATCCTGATTTGCATCTGCCAGCTCGCCAATTAATTACACCAGGCATGCTCTCCATGTTGCCAGGAAAGGTGATAAAGTAATACTTTCAAAGGTCTTAAGGTTGGAGAAGAACCCCTCACTGGTGCCATAGGGGCTTCCTTCTCTGCCTGTGGTCCGCTCTTTGGCCCCACTTCTACCACAAAACACCCCACCCCTTGGGCTATCTTGCAGGTCTCCTCACCTCCAAGCCCTCCAATTCTCTGGGACATAGAATGAGGAAACTGACTGAGTTCTAAGGCAGAATTGGGGAAGTCTGATGTTTCCAATAGGTCTGGCTCTATTGTAATAATTTCTGGGAAAAGTTATGCAGAGTGCACAGGGAGTTAGGAATTATTGTATTGGAAAAGTTACATTCAAATCTATGAGCTTTATCAAGAACCTTCAAGAATTATGCCCTGGAATTTCTAAAGATATCAGTTACAGTTAAAGCTACTAAATCTACTTGGGCATTGGTGTGATGTCTTTGTTAATGTGAGATGTTCTCTGCATAGGAATAGAACATCACTGTTTTTAACGCACTTGGAAATCAACATGATTCACCTAAAGGTGGTACAAGGGACTGTCTTTGATTTAAAAGGATAATAAAATATATTCACAGATGCAATTTGTTACATCAGTCACTTAAAATACCTAAGTCCAATTGGAATGGGATGGAAAAGCAAGAACCATGCAATGGAATGGCCACCTTTCCCTTGCACAGCAATTGGCAGAAGAAGAAATAAGACTGGGTTAGGACCTGCCATAAATGAACATTCCTGCTTGACTCTTGCTGAGATCCAATGGAGGATTGGTGGTCATTCCAAGCAGCCAAATGGCTGACATTGACTGCAATTGTCCCTACATCAAGAACTTCTGTCCACTCACAGTGTCCAAATTATCTCCCGTTTGGCACTTCAATGATTGTTAATGATTAGTGACAGATGAACTTTATTATCCATATCTGAGTTCTGTTAAGCAACTGACCTTAATATGATGAACCATACCCCCTACCACTCCCCACCACCTCACCCCCAAGACTAAATTCCCTTCTAAATATATCTGAATGTGTCAATAACAGGACTATAGCCAATTTTTATTAGCACAAAAATCAAGAAGTTCATCTTTCGCCTCCTGGAAATGGCATTGATTAGATTAGATCAGATTCCCTACAGTGTGGAAATAGGTCCTTCGGCCCAACAAATCCACAGTGCCTCTTAGAGCATCCCACCCAGACCCATCCCCCTATAACCCACACACCCCTGAACACTACGGGCAATTTAGCATGGCCAATTCACCTAGCTTGCACATTTTTGGACTGTGGGAGGAAACCGGAGCACCCTGAGGAAACCTACGCAGACACGGGGAGAATGTGCAAACTCCACACCGACAGTCGCCCGAGGCTGGAATCGAACCTGGTTCCCTGGCGCTGTGAGGCTGCAGTGCTAACCACTGAGCCACTGTGCTACCCTTATGCCCTTGCATAACCTTACGAGCATAGTTAACAGAATTACGCTACAATCATCATTCCAGCATTCCTTTTATCTAAATCACTATCATTTATCAATGAAGTCTGATGAAGAAGCCCTATTACAACCAGCCCTAACTCTCTCTTCTCTCACACTAGTAAAAGCTGTGGTATCTTTGCCTGGGAGCTCTGCTTTTCCCCTGCATTGAGTTGAAAACACCACAAATCTCTGGATCTACTCATCAAATGGTTCAAGTACCACATGCTAACAATTGAATAATTGAAGAAGTTGGCTTGTTACTGGCAGGAACAGTACGTGACACAAACTCAGTGACATCATCTGGCATTTGAATCATTCCATTCCACAAGCAGCTAATGATTATTATCTTTATGTTGTGGTAAGGCTCCACATTATTCCATTGTCTATTGAAGCATTTAAAAGCTCTCAACATTGCAAGCCTTTTTAAATCATAAATAGAACTGCCATATGAATTATTAATTCTAATAAAAATATTTTGCAGTAAGAATCTAAGATTCATTTATATTTGATTATTTATCCAGAAAATACATTTCTACATGTAGAAAATTAAGTTCCTGCATCTCATCTACACTTGCTCTAAGTTGTTTTGCAATCTTGCAAGGTCAACATTCAAAATTCAAAAACCCTTCTTTGATTTTGACATTGAATTAGCATTCTACATTGACCCAAGGTGTTTCAAAAAGCCAGGCAGTTTAATTTACAGAATCATTACAGCACAGGCAGCCATTCAATCTATCTTGTCTGAACCAGCTCACTGTCATTCACCAGCCCTCTTCATATAACCCTGCACATTGTTCCTTTTCAAATAACAGCCTGATTCCCCCTTGGAAACCTCAATTGAACCTGTTTCCAGCACACTGTCAGTGTGAAGGCATCCAGGTGCCTTCAGTCTCAGAGACATGAAATGACTAGTAGTGTTCTCTAAGCAAATACATTACAAAGCTTTATGGCTTGTGGGAAAAATGCAAGAAAAAAGAATTCAGAACATCAATCCGAAAGGAAAAGTTAAAATTTTACTGAAGAGTTGTCATCACGCTGCAAAGTTAATGAGAAAGAAGTATTTCCACGAACAGGCACCATGACATCATTTGACTAGATGGGGACCAAGCTGCAGTGAATGCAAAAGACTCATTCAACACCAAACATTTTATGGATCTAAAGTATCTATCACTAAACCATTCGTGAACAATGTAACATGTTTGTCATACTTCTTGATGCACCGATGAGACTGTCTTACTTTTATCCCCTGAGACACAGTTATGTAAGAACTAGAGGAGCAATGCTGTTCCCATAAACTCTTTTTTAAATTATGAATTTCAGTTAATTAATACTTAAACAAAGCAGGCCCAACAACATATCAGGGCAACAGTTCCGGCAGCTCCCGTGCAGCCTCATCCAACTGCACAAGTAAGGCCGCAACTTGATACCCAGCTGATTTCAATTAAGAAGAATTTGAGGTACAAGAGTCAAATGGAAATAAGAAAGAGACGTTAAAGACAGGCAAACTTTGGTCCATTATGACATTTAGAAGCATTTTTGAGGCATCTGTTTTCTACAGGGAGAGATTAGTCATTTTACCGAGAGGCATTCAGACTTTAAAGGGCAACTCCACCCTAACTGTAATTGACGATATGTTGAAGGTTCCAAGACAAGAGAGCTAACTTTTGGAAATGGAACTTAACCCTTCAGTTTCCTCTAAAAGAAGTGATCAGTTGCAAACAGCCTCCAAATATTTTGCACAGAAGCTAACTTCTGAAAGTATTGATTTGTTCAGAGATGATTCCACACACTCAAAATGAGGTTCTAGAACCATAAACCTGTGTGCCCACTCTTAATACTTAAAGCTAGGAATTAAGAGCTGTCAGGTTATTCAACCAAGGGAGTGCAGTGTGGCTGAACTCTGTCCCATCCTCATCCACCATGTATTTTTTGGCGAGATCACAACTTTGACCTTCCTAACCCAGTGGTACCAAGGATAAAATGTGGAACCTGTTTGGCCTGCATGGTAAAGATGACAGGCAGATTTTATGTGCACATTAATGATATATAATACGTTTGCTGTCTCACTTAGTGTGAGATTGCATGTCCAACATTCAGATGCAACTTCCCCAAAGAGGAAGAATGATGCCACCACCTTTAGACCCCATCATAAATCACTTGCTCAACATTGCCTCCTTTTTGGTCACAATTATCAGGCACGCTCAACTTTAGTCTACAGTTCAACTTTGATCTGAATTGTGAATATTGTACCCTGTCCATTACCAAGTCAACATAATTCTGCACCTGTAAACACCACCCTTCTCAATCACAGCTCTGTTTTCAAAATTGATTTACTTATTGCTACCTTAAGCCACCTCTAAATGTCGCGACTCAACAATTTTTCTGCAGTCATTTTACCAACTTGCAAAATCACCAAAATACCCAAGGTTCTGAGACAATGATCTTATTCAGCACTTTGTTCTTCTTGCTCACTGACCAGGTCTTCAATAATCTACATTTGATTTGATTTTGTTTCATTTATTACTGTCAGGTGTACCAAGGTATGGTGAAGTCTTGTCTTAAGTGCTTCACAGGAAGATCATACTGTATAAGTGTATCAGGGTAACAGAACAGAATGCAGGATGCAGTGTTACAGCTGCTGAGAAGGTGCTGATAGAGATCAACATGACAGAGGTGAGAAACGTCTTAGATTATGTTGGCAGCTTTCCTGATGCAGCAGGAAGCATAGATGAATTCAATTGATGGAGTGTTCGTTTGAATGATGGATTGGGCTGTGTTCACAACTCTTGAGAAGACAGTCACTATTCCATGCAGGGATGCATTTAGATCAGATCCTTTCTGCAGTGCATCTATAAAATTGCTCAGAGTCTTTTTGGGCATGCTGAATTTCCTTGGACTCCTGACAAAGTAGAGTCATTGTTGTGCTTTCTTGACCAATGTAGATGGACCAGGACAGATTTTGGTAATCATCAATCCCAGAAACTTGATGGTCTCAACCATCTCTACCTTAGCTCCCTTGATGTGTACAGGGGCGTGCCCTCCACGCTGCTTCCTGAACTCGATGACCAGCTCCTTCGTTTGCTGACTTTGGTAGAGAGATTGTTGTCTTTACACTATGTCACTAAGCACTCTATCTCCTTCCTGTACTCTGTCTTGTCGTTGTTTGAGAATCAAACTATAACAACGGTGTCATCAGCAAACATGTAAATGAGTTGGTGCAGAATTTGGCTACACAATTGTATGTGTACAAGGAATACAGTAGGGGGATAAGTAAGCAGCCTTACAGGGCACTGGTGTTGAGGATTATTGTGGAGAAGGTGCTGTCATCTATCCTTACTGACAGTGGTCTGTTGGTTATGAAGTTGAGAATCCAGTTACAGAGGGGAGAACAGAGACCTAGGTCCAGGAGTTTGGAGATCAGTTTGTTTGGAACTATGCTGTTGAAGATAGAGCTGCAGTCAATTAGCAGGAGACTGATGTAGGTATTCTTGTTGTCCAGATGTTCCAGGGATGAGTGCAGAGCCAGGGAAATGGCATCTGCTGTGGATTTGTTGTATCAGTAGGGGAATTACCAGAGTTGCTAGACCACCAATTTGTTAAGTTAAAAATCCATGTTATTATCTGTATGTGCAACAATGGCCTCATTTCATCCTATCTCTAGATTATTCTACAGTAATTCAATCCTTCTATTCATTTTTCTTAATCTGAACTCACCACCACCTTCCCAATCCTCCACCTGCCTTCCTAATGCTCCACTATCACTGCCTGGGTCCTCCTTTCTTCATGCTGAAACATCTCTGTCTGTTCATTTTTAAAATTCTTCTCAATTCATATCTGATTGCTTTTCTTAATCCCTCCTTTTGTGAGTAAACATATATCCCTTTGTGAAGTACCTTAGTACATACAACATAGAACATAGAACAATACAGCGCAGAATAGGCCCTTCGGTCCTCAAAGTTGTGCTGACCTTGAACTAATCTGAGCCCCTCCCCCTACACTATTCCATCATCTTCCACATGCTTATCCAAGGAATTTATTTGTTAATGCCACCTAAGTTATTACTGGTATATTCATATCACTGCAGCCACTTAGTTAACAGATGCTTTAAAATTAATGCGCCTCATTTTCACAAACAAAATTAGCCAATTATCAATACCATTTCGTTACCAGAGATTTAAACTTTTGGTGATATTTGATTGCTTTACTGACAGTACCAAATTTATCTTGCAATTGCCAAAAAAAGAAATTTTTTTATATGGAACATATACATGTGTGCTATTGTGCAACCATCTTAATTCGATATTCAATAATACAAACAATTTAAGACCATAAAATGGTAAGACTTCTGAGTGGAAGTAAGGCCATTCGGCCCATTGAGTCCACTTCGCCATTTAAATCATGGCTGTTGGGCATTTCAACTCCACTTCCCTGCACTCTCCCCATAGCCCTTGATTCCTTGTGAGATCATGAATATATCGATCTCTGCTTTGAAGGCATCTAACGTCCCGGCCTCCACTGCACTCCATGGCAATGAATTCCACAGGCCCACCACTCTGTGACTGAAGAAATGTCTCCTCATTTCCGTTTTAAATTTACCCCCTCTAATTCTAAACCTGTGCCCATGGGCCCTAGTCTCCCCGCCCAATGGAAAACAACTTCCCAGCGTCCACCTTTTCTAAGCCATACATTATCTTATAAGTTTCTATTAGATCTCCCCTCAACCTTCTGAACTTTAATGAATACAATCCCAGGATCCTTAGCCCTTCATCGTACGTTAAACCTACCATTCCAGGGATCATCCGTGTGAATCTCTGCTGGACACGCTCCAGGGCCAGTATGTCCTTCCAGAGGTGTCGGGCCCAAAATTGGACACAGTATTCTAAATGGGGCCTAACTAGACCTTTATAAGGTCTCAGAAGCACATCACTGCTTTTATATTCCAACCCTCTGGAGATAAACAACAACATTACATTCGCTTTCTCAATCATGGGCTCTGCCTGCAAGTTAACCTTTAGAGAATCCTGGACCAACACCCCCAGATCCCTTTGTACTTCTGCTTCACGAATTTTCTCACGGTTTAGAAAATAGTCCATTACTGTATTCTTTTTTTTAAAATCAGAATTTCTGAAACTGAAGTTATAGTCAGGAGATGGAATGTTTTAATTCAACACAGAGAGCCAGAGCTAACCTGAGTAATATTTAACGGCATACACCAGAAGGTTAGATAGTTTGAAAAACAATTCAAAGGCAAGCAGGCAATTCCCCTAATTTTCCTTGCTTCAACATTTTGTTTGAGGGTAAAATTGTCAGTAAAATGACAGCTTATTAGCTGAGACAATAATCATTGAATATTAATGTATTTGTTACACTGAAATGCTTTGAAACACATATGCAAGATGTAATGAGCTGTATAGATGTGTTTTCCTTTCTGAATTATATTTTTCTGGAACATTCTACTGCATCCATCTCCAGGGTAGGGGAGTCCAAAACTAGAGGACATAGGTTTAAGGTGAGAGGGAAAATATTTTAAAGGGACCTAAGAGGCAACTTTATCATACAGAGGGCAGTGCATTTAAAGAATGGGCTGCCTGAGGAAGTGGTACAACATTGAAAAGACAGTTGGATAGGTACATGAATAAGAAAGGTTTGGGATATGAGCCAAATGCAGGAAAGTGAGACTAGTTCAGGTGAGGAAACCTGGTTGACATGGATGAGTTAGGCTGATGGGCCTGTTTTTGTTGTATGACTTTATGCTGTTAATTTCTAGTTTCCATTTTACGTTTGTGAATGCGACAGAAAATGGAATGTTTTGCCCGCAGTTAATTTTTTTTCTTGGCTGTTTCCCTTATTAATTATAAATTAATTTCAATTGAAAAAAAACACACAAAATGTTAAAAGTACCAGTATCTGTGGAGAGAGAAACAGATTAACATTTCAAGTCAATGACCTTTCATCAGAAGGTTTTCCTTCTACTGATGTGGCCAAGCCAGCTAAGTATTTCTCATTTTCTGCGTTTATTTTAGATTTTCGACATTTACAGTATTTTCTTCTTGTATATATAAAAGTTTATGATCCAGCATAAATGGAAGCTACATGTACATATTATTAAAAATAGTTATGTCATGTTACTTGTAAATACTATAGGTGGCACAGGGACATAGTTCCTCCACTTGAAACATTTGGCTCTGTGCCATACTTTGCCCCTCACAGCACCACTTTAATTTTGTGAACTGCCCTTATTCTAAATGCTTATACTTAGACTGTGTGCAGTTGCAGAATCTGTCCATTGAGTGGCATCACGCAGCAAATTTGTCAGATTTTGTCCATCCATCTCGTTAAACATTAATTGGTTATAAACTGAAATTTCTAATTATCAAGAAATGAGATTAAAGAAAATATTAACATTTTCAGAACTGAAAACTCTCATATCATGATTAAATGTATCCTTATGTGTATTGTAAAACCTTCTTTAAGGTTTTTTACTTGAAGGCCTAACATAGCCAAGAATACAGTGAATTTGATTATAGTCCTCGGTGATATGAAAGGATGATTTGAGTTTGTGTTATGCAGATTCCCTTGTTTCCCAGTAGCATTCAGGCAACTGTATTTCTGAAATATGCTTCTGTGGTTTCTAGCAGTTACTCTCCAGCTACATGAAGAAATGTAAGAAGGTACAGTTTTAAAGCTGGACTAAAACTAAATTTATACGAGCAAAGGCAAAATACTACAGTTGCTGGAAATCTGCAACACACACAGGGAACACTGGAGAAACACAGTAGATCTAGCGGCATCTGTGGAGAAAGTAAAAGAGTTAGCATTCTGAGTCTGGAATGATTCTTTTTCAGCAATGCTGCCAACCTACTGAGTTTCTCCAGCGTTCCCTGTGTAAATTTTTAGAAAGTCATTTTAATAGGTAGATCAGAATATGTATGTACAAGTGTTACGAGATAGAGGAAAGAACTTTTTAGTTGGGCAAGAGTTGCAGCTGTACAGGACACTGGTTCGGTCACTTTCAGAATACTGCATATAATTCTGGTTGCCCTTCAATAGGAATGATGTTGTTTAACTTGAGAGGATGCAGCAATGATTTACAAGGATATTGCTTCGGCTGGAGGGTTTGAGTTACAGGGAGAGGCTGAATAGACTGGGGCTTTTTTGTCCCCCTTGGATTGTTAGTGACCTTATAGAAGTTTATAAAATCATGACGGGCAGGGGTAGAGTGAGGAGCCAAGATCTTTTTCCTAGATTGGGGAGTCTAAAACTGTAGGGTATAGGTTTAAGATGAGAGGGGAAGGATTTAAAAAGGATCTGAGAGGTAACATTTCCCTGCAGAGGGTAGCGCGTGTATGGAACGAACTGCCAGAAAAAGAGATGGCTTTCTTGACCCATTGTAATAGACATACCTGACTTGATATTGAACCTCAATCTGCCCTTATACAGTGAAATTGGTGTCTGATGCTTCTCCCTAAGCTATTTCATTGAAAAAAAAATTCTACAGTCTGGAACACAATCTCTTCTCCTGACTGATCTTTTAAATCTCCATCTGATCACCTCTAGACTACATTTCTTTAAACTGAAGGGGCGGCTTACTTAGCCTCACTGCTAAGATACTTTCAACTGGAAATTAGTTATGTGGTCTCATGATGAAACCTTTTCCAAAGCACCAACATAAATTATTATGGCAGAAAACCAATACCAGACATAGTTTTCCAGGTGAGGTCTTGCTGACCAACGTCTTCTACAATGATTAAATAGTATGCTATGTCTTATGATGGTCTATCCTATAAATGCAACCAAACCATCCGATTGTTGTAGTTATCATTTCACTGCATTGTTTATGACTCTCCAGAGATGTATGCACTAGAATATCCGGTTCTTTTTATTTTCTTCAACTCCTTTGATGCATTTCCAGAATTATGTGTGAACTTTGAACACCTTCCCTGCCCACATGTATAGTTCTAAATTAAAAATCATTGGCAGGTTACGAGCCTGAATTTTTTTCTTATTCTTTGTGGTAAGTGGGTGTCACTGTTAAGCCAGCATTTACTGTCCATCCTATATTAGCCCAGGGGAGATATTGGTAACTCATCTCCAAACACACATAAATCCATCGATAACCATTTTCTGCCTTCATCATTCCAGATCATTCCCAATCCAGCTCAATAAACTACTACCAAAAGCAAAGGCTTTGATCTTGCCAACCGGCCATCTTCATATTATCCTAATGAATGTTACTTGCAACACAATCCCAAGTGTTGGCCAAACATTGTGCACATAGCACAGACTGCTTTATGATTTGAGCAGTTGTGAAGGTACAGGATGCTACACAATCAGCAAAAAACATCCCCATTTCTGAATTTAAGAAGGAGGGAATGTCTTGCTAAAACAGTTGAACATGGTTCAGTACAGCATACTGCTCTGGGGAACTAGTACAGCAATGTGCTGAGGTTGAGATGATTTGCCTCTACCCATATTTTAAATATGGCTCCAAGTGGGAAAATTTTCTCCAATCCCCACAACTTCAATTTGATTAAGGTTCCTTATTGCTGAACTCAGCCAAATGCTGCATTGAGAGTAATAAGTCTCATTTCAGCTTTGGAATTGAGATCTTTTGTCCATGTTTGGGTCTATGCTATGAGGATTCTGAACAGAATGTTCTTGGCAGCACCCAATATGCATCAGTGTACGGGGAAGTTATTCCTGAATAAGTGCTATTTTTTAGCACTGTCAACAACACCTTCCATCACCATTATAATGATTGAGAATAGGATACTGCTGAGATAGTCACAATCTTTTCCACTTGCTCTTCCTCACCCTCTGTCAACGGAATAAAAACCACCATTTCCAGCCCCTTTCATTTCTAAAAAAGAATCATATTAAATTCTGTTAACTCTGTTTTCTCCCCACAGATTCATCTGGACATGCTAAGCATCTCCAGAGCTTTCTTCAAGGTCAATTCTGTTGTTTCTAAATCTTGTGTCTGAGTTGATGCCAAGTGGTTTGTCCAATTTTATTCATATTTTATTAGTACCAAAACTCTACAAATAAGTGTTTTATTAGGCCAATCATAGGGCAACAACATTGTTATGAGTCTTGAGTCATTTCCAGACAGATTTCCTTCCATAACAAGCAACATGAACCAGTAAGTTTTTAATAACAATCAGATGACTTGCCTTTTATTCCAGATTCACAAGCATGCCATGGTGAGATCTAAACTCACATTTCTAGATTTTTGATTCACACACCTGAATAATTACTTCAGTAATATAAGCACAATGTGACAAATTATTAAAATACAGTCTAGGGTCTTAGAAACAATGTGTCCCATCTCATGGAGGAATCCTCCTTGGTTGGCAATTATCAGGTTTAGATGCCCTATTTATTTGCAGATTCTTAACTGTACTTAAAACAATATGTTCTTCTCTGTTAGTGTTACTAGAATAATTATTAAAATCATTAAATTCTAACAATCATACTTCATCTTCATTGATTGATGCAAAATTCTCTTTTAAAATTTCCATCCTACCCTGAGTTCTTTTTAACCTGTCCTTGAACCTCCATCAGCAATTCCACAAAGTCGTTGATAGTTCTGAGTCTTCACATAACTGTAAAAGGTTTTCCCATTACTTCAACAATGTTTACAATGCTCTTGTCTCTTATCCTTTTAGCTGATCCAATAGCAGCCTCTGTTTCCTTCAGCTCTTTCTTGTATTTAGCTTAGTTTAGTTGAGTAATAGGTACCTTTCATTTGCAGAAACACTTCTGTTTACATCTTGAACATGAATGTCTTTGAACCTGAGTGGTCAGATATCTTGGCTTTTTATTACTATCTCCCTTCCTCTGACTTTGTGTTCGTTTCTGTCATCCACACATTTCATCATGCCCTTAACAGTATTTCACTTATTCTGTCATGATCTCATCACTGACCTGCAGAGTTAGCCAATTTACCCAGACCAAATCATCTGCCACTGATGTAAGGTTTGCCCTACAGATCTGATATGAGGTGCAGATTCTCAATACTTTAGTTCTACCTGACAATTAAAACCATTTAATGCTGAGTTCATGGTTGACACAGATGTGTCAAATTTAATCCTGAGAAGTATGAGGTGATGCATTTTGGGAGAACTAACAAGGCAAGGGAATACAAACTGAAAAACCCCTCGGAAATATTGCGGATCAGAGGGACTAGGTTTGCATGTCCATAGATCTTTGAAGGTAGCAGGATATGTGGACAAGGTGGTTAAGAAGGCATAAGGGATACTTGCCTTTATTAGTCAAGGCGTTGTACACAAAAGCAAGGAGGTTATGACAGAGCTGTATACAATATTAATTGGGCCGCAGCTGGAGTGCTGTGTGGAAATCTGGTCAACACACTGTAAGAATCATGTGATTGCATTAAAGAGGGTGCAGAACGGATCAGGATGTTGCCTGGGCTAGAGCGATAAAGCTGTGAAGAGAGACTGGACAGGCTGGGATTGTTTTCCTTAGAGCAGAGAGGGGATCTGATTGAGGTGCACAAAATTCTGTGGACAAGGAGAATATTTTCCCCTCAGTAAAGGATTCAAAAACCAGGTGGCACAGTTTTTAGATAAGGAACAGGAGGTTTAGAGAAGATTTAAGGAAAAAGATTTTACCCAGATGGTTGTGGGTATCTGGAATGCACTGCCTGAAAGGGTAGTAGAAGCGGGAAACCTCAAGGAATTTAAGAACGATTTAAATAAGCACTTGAAATGCCATAACATACAAGTCTATTGGCCAAGTGCTGGAAGTGGGATTAGAATACACGCAGTCCCCAGATTGCAAACGTGTTCTGTTGTGGAGTCCATTCACAAGACGATTTGATCACAAGACGAAGCACAATTCAGGACAATGGGAAGCAGCCGATCATAAGCACTGGAAATGTTCATATGTTGGGTCTTTTAAAACCATGTATGGGATCATGTTTGTAAGTTGCATTTTTTATTCTCATCATCTGATTTTATTACCGATACTTCTCATTGACTAAACTGGTTTTAAAAAAGGACAAACAAAGACTTAAACCTGACTACAGATTGAGGTATATTCAAGAGACCAATGTTGAATAAATAAAATCATTAGCACTGAAATTATATATCAGGCAGTGTTTGCTGACACAGAGGTGGCATAACTCCACCTGTGTGCTCACTCAGAGCCAGACCCTCTAGGTGCCTGCATTTAGTGCACACTGCTTATATGCATAGAACAGGCATGACCTCAAAATGGGGTTCGGCAGCAAAAAAGACCTTCACTATCAGTCAGGGTTGCACCAGATGGGGTAACTAGCCAATCAGAGAGGGGGTGGGAAAACACTGAACACGGGTGATTGAAATTGGATCAATAGAAGAAACTGAAAGGGCTTTTCCTATTCCACAACCGGACCTATTTTCTTCTCTTCCCCCGTTTTCTTCCTGCCATCTCCCCAACCACATTCCTCCAGTTGTCTCCCAGGTCATGATGGGGACACAGCCCCCGCCCTGGTCCCCACCTCCCATTTTCCTCCCAGGTGCTGATCTTCAACTCCTTCCTCCCAGGCCCTGATACAACATCCCGCCCCTTCCCAGTACCAGTCTCCAAAGCCCTCCTCCTGAGTCTCGATCTCAAGAGAAACATTGCACATTCAGAAAACAAGCACATGATTGAAACACTTCAACAAATCTCATTCATTTTTACATGCCAAGCATCTCCCTACTGCATACTGTCATGCTCCTCAGCGTCAGCAAATGCAGACTTTATTAGTGAGACCACAGTTGTTTAGTAGTTGAGCGGTATGCTCAGAGGTGAAATCTAAAAAACTCCTTGAGTTGTTCGTAAATTGTTGTTTCTCTGATTTCGTTTTTAGCTGGACACTAAAAGTTCTAGTCCTTGCTGTTACCAATCCATGTTACTTTCTGTCTCTGCCCTGCTGCTCTTAAACAATGGCTAAAACACAATCTGTTTGTGTCTTCCTAAATCTGACTCACTGCCTTTCCAAGTTGAATGGTTACAGTTAACCTTTGATGTCCAGTACTGAACATACAAGTGCACGTGAATTAAAATAGGAGATAGAAATTTCTAAACTTAGTTGGTGGATTTCAAAGTCTTTATATAAAGTCTACATTTGCTGACACCGAGGAGCATGCATAGTATGCTGTAGGGAAACGCTTGGCATGCGAAAGTGAATGAGGTTTTTGAAGTATTTCAATCGTGTGCCTATTTTCTGCACATTTGTGGTTTCTCTAGAGATCGAGACCCAGGCGGAAAGTTTTGGAGACTGGTACCGGAAGATGTGGGGTGTTGTATCAGGGCCTGAGAGGAGGGAGTTGGAGATCTGCACCTGGGAGGAAAATGGGAGACAGGGACCAGGGTGGTGGTTGGGTTGTCAGCATCATGACCTGGCAGAGAATTGGAGTAATGTGGTTGGGGCCATGGTGGGAAAAAAGCTCAAGGATTCAATGGACTTTTAAAATGTGTAGTCATTATTCTTCCTGACTATACCAGATATTTCCTTTCTTTTAAAAATGATTACCTGTGTTTGTGTGTACTTGTTGCATTTTATTATCTTTTCTTGGGGTTAATAGTTAATAAAATCCCTCTTTTGCTCACTCAAAAAACCCCAGAATAGGCTTTTTAGTTTTGACTAGTATATTGTTTTAATTGAAGTATGATAACTGTGCATTAAAAATAAATAAAAATATTTGCTGCAGCCAACCAAGAGGGGTCAAAAACGGGGGAGCTAAATAACTCCTCCTCAACTGGTCATAACATTTTACGGAAACAAACTTTTCTCCCTTTATCACTTTTGGCAGAAACAAACATTAATTTACTGCCTAGATCTCTTTCTCAAGCCATATTATCACACAAGTGGAAGGCATGATTTCAAAATATATAACAGTCAAGTATGACATGATTGCAATAGTTTCCTATTACAACATATATTCATAAAAGTGAATTTGTGGAATCAATGGTGATTTCAGGGTCACTGGTCTAGACTGTGGTCTAACTGATGGTAATTACTACAGTGGAATAAAAGAAAAAAGAGTTGGCTGCAGTATGAGGCAATGGTGTGCATTAATCAGCTCAAGGTGCTCATCTAAAATAATATGTGGAAGATGGCATTATGCTCATTAATAACTGGTTGATTACATTTCAAAATTAAAATTCGACATTTACATTAACGGATTCTACTGGAGTAGGGGTAGAAACTAAATGCTTGTCGATCAAAATTCTAAATTAAAGCCCTTTCACAAATATTTAATCAGAAACTGTACACTTCACAATATTGTCTGCTGACTCAATGGTTAAGCTTGCTATCTCCTGTGGTGTTCTGCCACACAATTTATTGGTGATCTGAGCTGTTAGCCAACTGCAGCAGTGTAGAAGCCTCAAGTGGTCTCTGTTCTCCTGTGCTGATAATGACATCCAAAAGCAAACAAAAATCAAAGCGAGTTCTCACTCGATCCCTATTCAGCAGCTCCCACTGGTCTTAAGCATACATGCACATGACTGAGAACAGTACTGGTAGTGGTGTATACCATAGTTGTATATTCTGCTTATATTTAAAAATCTAAACTAAAAAATAAAGGATGATAATTGGGACAAGGTGCAAAATGGCTGCCCACATCTATGACACCATCCTTCCAATATGTTAGGAAAGCATTTCAATGGGAGGAATTGGGGAGATGGGATGGGACATAGAAGGGGAGATGGGAGACACTGACATTCTGGATGATAGAAAATAGTATCTGCATACAACCAGCTGCTTATTGATATGGTAAATCACTCTGAAAAGGCACGTTACCTCATGTCTCAGCTACTTCAAAAAAAATCTTTTTAACATTTGATCTTCCCAAGAGCCAGCATCAATTACGTGCTATGCTTTTACGTTCTCTCACGACATTCTGAAAACTACTAATGGCAACAGGTTAATGTCAGGCAAAATCAATTCTTGAGCTTTGAAAAGAAGTAGTTATTCCTAGCACCCTGAGCAAGAATGAGTTGTTCTTCAAAGAAACCAGACATGCAGCTGTTTTGTATTATTCACTATTATTCCAAATTACAACAATCTTCTGCAAAGACTGTGTTCAAAGTCCTCATGTTGTTCCTATTGGCTTTTATTGTTTTAAGGAAGCATTCACTGTAAGCCTATATAACCCAATATGAATTACACATGACAGCCACTGCAGCTATGAAAGTCATATGCTTTTTACACAGGGTGCATGATTGGAAATTTACATATTACATTGTATAAACAGCACAGAAACAGATTGCTTTCTAATAGGGTTTTCCCAGTATTTATGCTCCACAATTTACTTCAGCCAATCTTATCAACATATCCTTTGACTCCTTTTTCCCTCATGTACACATCTAGGTTTCTATTAAATGAATCTATGCTATTCACCATAACTACGCCACACAGTAATGAGTTACACTTTCTCAAAACTTTCTGAATAAATGACTTTTTCCTGAAATCCTATTAAATTTATTGGATTTTGTTTAATTCAAAGTGGTCATTTATTAGTCATGATTTGGTTTGCATTGTGAAGATCTGTTGAAGTAAATTTGTAAATGGGGAATATATATACTGTTACGCATTGAGGAAAATCACAAAAATGGTATTTTACAGCACAGAAAGAAGCTGTGATAAAGCTTTGATAAAACTACTCAATTGGCCATTCTTTCCCTATTCCTTTATGAAATTTTTCTTTCAAGTATTTACCCAAATCATTTGTGAAAGTTACTACTGATTATCCTTTCACCATCTTATCAGGCAATGCCTTACAGAATTTAACAGCTCACTTCACTGATTTGAAGCAATTCTTGTTTTCCCATGGTCCGGTTTTTAAATATCTTAATTCTCTGTATTCTGTTCCTCCTATTAGTAGAAAATTGCTCCCCATCTACTCTTTCAAAACTATTCATCTTTGTGAAGAACTCTTATTAAATGTCCCCTGAGCTCTCTATTCTAGATCTGTTCAACGAACCTGCTCAGGGATGTTACTATCTCTGGATTAGGTGGATATTGAATCTGACCCTCCTGGCTCAGAGGGTAGGGATGATACAGCGCATTGCAAGAGCCCTTAGTCTACTACTCTAAGTAAAGTAATACCAGCTTCTTTAGTTTCTCTACATAACAGATGTCACTGATCTCTTGTGTCATACTGACAAATCACCGTTGCAATCTCTCCAAGACTTGGGCTTCATTCCTAATGCATGTTGCCCAGAAACAAGTCAAATAATTCTTAATATAAAATAATAATTAACACTACAAAACATGTATTACATTTGTACATGTAAAATGTAATTGTTTTTCTTCAGCTGTCATTGTGAAGATTAAATGGCATGCAAGTTACTGATCAGGTATACACATTCAAGTTCCATAGTGCATGGCCCAAAGACAATAACTAGGTTACACTGGGCTCATCACATGTCAAAACAGCTGAGGAAGGCCTTTTTATTTTTATATATGAGTGGTCCAAAGATCCAGAAACCAAACCAAGTTGATTTATTTGTCGAATGGCCAACATTGAGTATTCTATATACCAGCTGGTTCTACAAAAATGGTAGACTAATGCAGGATCATTGGAGCACGAAATAGAATAATACAGCAAGTGGCACCCATATAGTTCCGGTTAAAGTAATAACTACTGGCAATTATCCATTATGTGGCAATCTGTATGATACTTAATTTCCTTTGTGTGCTAATCTTTGAATCATAGAATCCCTACTGTGTGGAAGCAGGCTATTTGGCCCATCGAGTCCACACCAACCCTCCAAACAGCATTTCATCCAGACCCACCCCCTACCCTATCTTGCATAACCCATGGCTAACTCAGATAGCCTTCACATCCCTGGACACAACGCGTAATATAGCATGTCCAATCCACCTAACCTGCGCATCACCTCTGGGCTGTGGGAAGAAACCAGAACATCTGGAGGAAACCCACGTGGACACAGGCAGAACATGCAAACTCCTCACAGACAGTCTCCCAAGGGTGGAACTGAACTCAGGTCCCTGGCACTGTGAGGCAGCAGTGTTAACCACTGAGACATTGTGTTACCCAAATGTTCATATTCTTGTTAAGTGCATGTCTGCTCTATTTTAATGAGTTAACAAATTTGCTAAAAGCTTGGAAACAGGGATAGGAACAACGTATTAGAGATTAGGACACAGAAATTGAATTTCCATGTGGTATTTTTAGGAAGTCCAAACCATCTAGAGGGTTGAAAAGGAAAATGATCAGGTTATGGTAAAGGATAGTGATTATCTGGGCAGAGGGATTGGGATTCAGAATTACTGTTGTCAACTACTGAAAAAGGCAGAGGGTGGGAACAGTGTTTGTGGGGGGGTGGAGCGGATTTAGTGACAATGATGGAATGGTAGTGGGATACCAACAGAGATGTCGTGTTGGTGAAAGAAGTAGGAAGAGAAGGTTAGAGATAATGGGAACTGCAGATGCTGGAGAATTCCAAGATAATAAAATGTGAGGCTGGATGAACACAGCAGGCCAAGCAGCATCACAGGAGCACAAAAGCTGACGTTTCAGGCCTAGACCCTTCATCAGAGAGCCTCTCTGATGAAGGGTCTAGGCCCGAAACGTCAGCTTTTGTGCTCCTGAGATGCTGCTTGGCCTGCTGTGTTCATCCAGCCTCACATTTTATTATCTTGGAAGAGAAGGTTATCTGTTTTAGCCTAATCCCAAAAACCATGATTATCCCCAGAAATACATACGGTGTGCACATCAAGGAATTTAACTCTCATATTCATAGCAAAAGTAATCTGTAATATCTCTGAACAGAGAAGAGACACCATCCCCCTATACTGGATACAAGGATCTTGAGCTTAGTTGTTAGAAAATGAAGCAGTCCTGTTGCTCACACCTCTATACTCTTAGTGGGGTGGTTTCCACTAAAACACTATACTGTCAATGAAGGTGATGAAAGATATATTGTCTCTAAAAACTTTAGAGGTGAAAAAAAATGTTCTGATCTTTCTATATGCCAGAATTATCACTAGGGGGTCCCAGTAACAACTACATAACCCAAAAATGTTAGCTCAGCCCACATGCCTTAGCCAGCTATTTTTATAACTGCACTCTCATTATGCACTGTTAGTTGCTTTCTCTTCTTTCTTACTTTTATTATTCTTTTGCCTAATGACTAATGAAATCCCCCTACAATTTTAATTGCCAATAAAGCCGTCCAGAAGAATAAGTTCACACTGGAGAACTACGATGGAAACATTTAGTAGAGTTTATCTTTTTAATAAAATTTGGAAATTATTAAGCAGATTCCTTTGCCAAAACCAAATACCAGTAACTGCAAAGTACAAATTCTGCTTTTTGTTATGAACAGAAGAATGAATGTTTTTGCTCCCAATAGACACCCTCCCTTTCCCTCCAGCTCAGTTCAAAGCAGTTCCTTTCATTGATAACACCAGATGGTGATGAACTGGTATCAAAAACATTGCAGTGCAAATTCCAGTGGAAGCCCACGCAGTTCATGGTTGGTCACATGGAAAATAAGGAGATCAAATGGGGGTTTTAACTTAATGGCCAAGAGTGTAATGAGATATTCAAATCAATGAGAAAATTACTAGAGTGCTAATGTAAACCATAAATCCTTCCCATCCCTTGGGAGAACAAGCACATTATTATAAAGATCTATACGTTTGGAAACTGCAATTGTGATTATTATACGCATTAATTACTGATGACTACATCATATCAGTGAATGTTTCCCTTCACCCCTCATTTGGACATATGTTGATACTTTAATCTCGTTGTATTACAAAGTCTCCTTGCATAAGTATTACTCAAAATAATCTGCATTTTTTGGTGCTCTAAATATAAATAAACGCTTGTAAAAGTAATTGACATTTTGATAGGTTTACACATTTCACATTGTTTTTCAATTGCTGAATCTCAGAAGAAACTGATCATAAACTAATTCATGATGAACATCAGGATATGTTATTTTCAGACATACTAATAAACATTTGGCATGAAGCAAGTATTCTAGAATCATTTAGTAGCATTTTCATGTCATATTTGGGAAATTGAAGTTTTTATAAATTGACAAACTAAGATGAAATAAATAATCATCTTATATTTATCTGATAAAAGATTGAAAGGACCTACCTTTTCAAATTCTCTTAATGTGTGTGTCTGTAGCGGGAGTCCTGACTCCTTTGTGTCTCTCAGAAGAGCTGATAGAGAAAAAGATATTTGAAACTGAAATGAAGCATCATATGGTGGTAAGTATGAGTTACAGGGAACAAAATAGTAGCTTCTACAGGAAGATATTAATTCGCTGTGATACAAACTCAGTCTGAACATTATTGTATGAAGGAATATAACAAATCATCAGAATAGAGGGAAACACGTTGTTAAACTGAAAAAGGGTGCAAAAACAATATGCAAGGGTGTTACGGAGACTGGAAGGTTTGAGTTATAAGGAGAGGCTGGATAGGCTGGAACTTTGTTCCTGGAGTGGAGGAGGCTGAGGTGTGAGCTTATAGAGACTTATAAAATCATGAGTGGCATAGATGAGGTGAATTGCCAAGATCATTTCCCCAAGGTAGGGGAGTCCAAAACTACAGGGCATAGGTTTAAGGTGAGAAGACAAAAATTGAAAAGGATCCCATTGAGCAACTTTATCACAAAGATGGTTGTGCATATATGGAATGAGCTTCCAGAGAAAGTGGTCGAGGCAGGTATAATTACAACATTTAAAAGACATTTGGACAGGTATGTGGATAGGAAGGTTTTAGAGGAGTTTGGGCCAAAAACAGGCAAAGCAGACTATATCAGTTTAGGAAACCTGGTCAGCATGGATGAGGAGGGCCAAAGGGCCTGTCTGTGTGCTTAATGATGCTCTGACAAGTTATAACACTGCCACCAACAAAGCTATATAATTCACCATGAAATACTAGCATAGTGTTCAGAAATATAATAACATTACAGAGATTTTGAGGTAGATTTTCAACTTGCTGTCCAGGTGTAAAACTATACATAGCACTCCAGCAGTGGCTTAATTTTATGTACCATTCCTACTACTATCTGGACATGAATGTAGTAGTTATAATCAATAAGTTTGTAGTTGACATGAAAATTGGCGGTGTGGTAAATAGCATGAAACAAAGTCTTGGACTTAAGGACAATATAGCCTGGCCAGTCAGATAGGCTGGACAGAGACAAATGGAATTTCATCCTGAAAAGTGAAAGTGTGAGGGGATGCAATTTAGGATAGCCAACAACGGGGTACACATTGAACTGTAGGACCCTACAAGAATCAGATGATGTTGGTGTGCTGGTCCATAGATCCTTGAGAGTAGCAGGACCACAGATAAAGCGGGTTAAGAAGGCATATGGGATATTTACCTTTATTAATCAAAGCAATGGAGGTTATATTGGAACTGCATGTTACTTTAGTTGGGTCACAGTTGGAGTACAATATGCTGTTCTGGTTGCCAAACTAAAGGAAAGGTATGGTTGCAGGAAAGACAGTAAAGAAGGGATTCACCAGGACATTGCCTGGGCTGCAGTCATTCAGCTATGAAGACAGACTTGACAGCTGGGGTTATTTTCTGTAGAGCAGAGAAGACTGAGGAGGAGGTCTGATTGAGGTGCACAAAGTTCTAAGGGACATAGGCAGGGTAGATAGGGAGAAACTTCTCCCTTTAGGTGAAGAGGTCAATAATTAGGTGGCACAGTTTTAAGCTAAGGAGCAGGAACTTTAGTGAGGATTTCAGGAAAAATATTTTCACCCAAAAGGTTGTGGGTATTTGGAGGTCACAGGTAGGACCCCTTCAAGACACTTCAGAACTAACTATATGAACTTGAGACACTATAGCTTGAAAAGCTCAGGGCCAGGTGCTCAAAAATGGAACAAATGGCTATTTGTTGACTGGCATAGACACACCGGGCTGAAGGGCTTCTTTCCAATCTGTAAAAACTCATTGCCATTGATGGATAGGCCATCTGCCATAGAATTGAGTCAATCTCTATAGAAATAATTTCATTTCCATTATGACTGAGATTTCTAAAATAGCAGCCAATCTACAATAAGATCATTACAATAAACTGAAAACTATACCATCATCTGGATTATGCATTTTGATGACACTGACAAGGCCCATTTATTTGCATACCTTACTACCTGAAGGCATTAATGCTGAGCTGTGTAGATTGCAACTGAACTCAATGTATGCCAAACCAGGTAAGAGTGGCAAGGCCCGGTCCCTTGCAAACATCAGTAAAGCAGTTGGACCTCTTATAATAATTTATCAGTTTTCTTGGCAGTCTGGAAAAGGTCACTTGTACATAGTGTAGTGGCTTCTTGTAGTCATATGGCCTCAGGCTCTGCTGTAACTTGCCTTCATTTAATTTACAACAGCCATTATAACACATTACTTGAAACATAGGTCGGGACATTCTGAGGATGGCAATCATAGATTCATTTTTTTTTTCTGACAGTATTCATACTGCATTTATAGCAAGTAATTCCAAGATTGGTTCTTTCAGAAATGCAGAATATAGCTGGGATTGACACAGAAGCCCTACAGTGCAGGAGGAAATCAAACTGCATCCCCTTCTGCAGCAGTCTGTAACTGTATTCTATGATGTAAATGCCTGGCGGCACAGTCAGACACCAACAGCTTCTGTGAAATGGTGAATATGTAAGATAAATGTGTGGTTAGGGTGCCACATAGTCAGGAGTTAGGATACCAGCTGGATAGAATGCCACTGAAGTAATGAAGTTCTTAGGGTAGGGATTGGTATACTGGTGGTGGTACTGGCCAGATTGATGATGTTGTTGGGGCTGGCTGTAGCCAAGGGACAGGGTTATCTGAGCTGGTGGAGGAGGTTTTGGGGCAAGTGAGCAAGAATTTGTTGTGGCCAGTAGGCGAAAGGTTGTTGAGGCCAGTTGACAAGGGGCTTGCCAGTAGTGGAAGGAGGTATCAGATCAAGGGAGATCATACAAATGGCAGTAGCAGACTGAACAGGGAGGGGTTGAAGGGATGTGTCAGGTATCTTGGGTAGAGACCACGGGCAGAGTGGGGGTTATGTGTCAGGTCCCAAGAGTTCTGGCTAGCAGGGACAGGATCAGTGGTGGTTCTCCCAAGGTGTGTTGCAATTGGGGTCCATCGGATTTAAGGAGTTGGGAAGGATGGTAAATTGGGGCTATATGCTTAATCATTTTAGGTGCAGGGTAATTGACCATCAGAAACTTCCATTTCGTGGACAATTCCCAACAAGTTGACTACATCTGTTACTCTACCAAGTCCAATGTAAAACTCCAGCCTGCACTGCTCCAAAGTCTAACTGGCCGTCTGGCACATTATGTCAGATGTGTGAAGTTGAGACTGCGTGAATTATCTGAGCCCTGAGAGAGCCAACTAATACCAAGGAAGACCTAAAACCGAAGTCCACAACTTGAAAGTGCTGGCTGAGTCAGAATGGTAGTGATTTCTCCATTCCCTGTTGCTATGGAAATTAATGGGATTATGAGGCAAGATTGGAATTTGTTCCAGTCCCTTTGGCAAAACTATTGAATTATTTTTCAAATCAAAACCCGAGAAATTAAGATTTGCAACTCAGCATTCAATGTTCAGGAAAGCATGCTATAAGCTATAGTGCACCCTATGCCTCACTGAGCAGCAGAAAAGCAGACTGACCAAATTCTAAAGACTTTAAAGACATCTTTTTAATGGCATATTAATGTTCCATATGGACAGCACATATTCAACACGACAACTCAGGGGCAAGAGGAAGACTATTAATCAGTATGTGATGGTTTTGACACATTTAGCTAAACATTGCGAATTTGGATAACTGTAGGAAGATCTCATCAGATATTACCTTTTGCATAAGAGATCCTGCTTGACAGCATGTCTGCTGAGAGAGGAGAAATGTATTCTCAAGAAATCTATCAGCTTGTGCAGAAGCTCTGAAGTTGTTGATCATTAAACAAAGAATATTCATGGTAGAACAGATGTGGCATTTATACTGGGACACTTTACAGGCCAAACAAGAACATATTTGAAATAGGCAAAAAAAAGAGCCAGCAGAAAGAACAGGGCCTGAGAGGAGGATGTAAATACTGCGGATGATACCATGCAAAAGCAAAGAAAACATGCTCAGTATGGGAAAGTATGTGCTCTACCAGCATGCAGCAGAATCATTTTGCATGCAAATATTTACCCAAAAAGAAGCAAATTAACCTGTAAACGTAGCTGCCTATTGAGGTATCTGATGATGATTCTGATTAATCACTTTACATCATACAACATTGTCATGGCTGGCTTTGTCAGGTATATAGGTTTCTGCCTGTTAGAATGATGATTGCAAAAGAGAACATTGAATGACTGAAGTGTCAAGTAGACACCATGCCTAATGCAACATCATGAGCTGCACAGACATTTGCGAAGTGGCTCATGTCAGTGACCCAAATACAAAGTCCACAAAGGCAAGGTTGAGACTATATAAGGAACAATACTGACAAATGAAGGTCAGATGAAGCAGACAACCCAACAAAATGGGAATAATTAAGATCAAGAGTTCCAGATAATACATGTTATGTAAAATCCACTCATCACAGCTGAAGCAAGTCTGGAGCAAGGAATCGTAACCTTATATGTGCCAAAAAGCTATCAACTGCTGAACAGATTCTAGTATTATTAAAAAAGATGTTCCTACTGTCTTGAACGTCTTCCTTGTGAACATCATCTTGAAGTAGATGAGCGTCCGAGGCTGACTCAGCATCTTACAAAGAGTGTTTAACTGCCCTCAAGTTAAACTTGCCTAAAAGATAAGTTAGAGGAACCAGCAGCCCTCGTCATGAAAGAGACCTAAAAATGTAAATAAAGACAAGAAGGCCAAGAAGTAACTCCTTCAGGAGTTGGCAACTGATAACAAACAACTGAAAGCAGCATTGACAGTAATCCAGCAGAGATATTGAATCTGAAAGGCAAGCATCTTGCTCTGATCAAGCATTCACCACAGGAATGATACTCCCCAGGAAAGGTGCATTACCTCTGGAAGGAGGAGATACCAGAGAAACTAACAACAACAACTTGTATATATGTCATTAAAAGACCTGAATGCCTTAGAGACAGCAGATGAAATGCACATGCAGAGTTTGATGAAAATAGAGCAGACTGGAATTATCACAGTTTAGTTCATGAAAAATAAACATTCTTGTTGCTCATGTACATTGATAACTACTAAT
The DNA here is from genome assembly GCF_030684315.1 of Stegostoma tigrinum. Classification (NCBI taxonomy): domain Eukaryota; kingdom Metazoa; phylum Chordata; class Chondrichthyes; order Orectolobiformes; family Stegostomatidae; genus Stegostoma; species Stegostoma tigrinum. The sequence continues at coordinate 47,379,949 of NC_081361.1, read as the reverse complement.
GATAATATGTGTGACCGTTTTTTTCTGGAAAAGGGAATGTTTGAAGAAATGCATTTGTACACAGTGTACTAACTTGCATAGTCACGACTTTTTCCCCTACTTGAACTTGCTTTTGTTCTAGTTTGTAACAGCCATTAAAAAAACATTGCTTTCAATAATGATTATTTTTAACTGGTGTTAGCCCACAGGTTGAATTCACAGAATGTGATTCTCTCCATCTTGGTTGAGTGTAGTCCAGTAATGGCATTTACTCCTAGTTGCAGTAATGGCATTTACTCTAATGAGCAATTCCCAAAGTGTCTTGGTGGGGTTTGAACTTACAACCTGTGGGCCATACAGTGCCTTTGGTACCATGCTCAGTAGTTCCAATCCATGTTAAATTCTTGATTGGGAGTTAGGATCAAAAAGAGTCAACTCCTACTCAAATACACTGGGCTTTCTGTATCTTTAACAACACCTAGCCAACAAAGTAAACTACATTTAATATTGTCTCCTCTGAGCTGGGCAGCTGTGCAGCCCTTCTAAGCTTCCTTCGAGTTCTGCGCACACCAAATGGCGTGATGACAGATTAATTTATGGGAGCTGATGCCACGCTTGGACCTCAGAGGTCCAAACACTGAAAAGAAAAATTACAGGGAGTTTTATTTATAAACCAAAATTAGTGAATATGTACCCAAGTGAATGAGACTTAATAAGTTTGTCTTCAAATATAATGAAATACTATGCAGCAAATTGTTATCTGAAGAAAGTGTGCACAGGTTGCAGCAATGAAAAACACTATAACCTAATCAATCACCACAACAACTACCAAGTTCTTTTTATGTTAATGAAGCAAGTTCTTATAACATCCGCAGCATACTTGTCTAAAGATGCAATGGCTATTGAATTTCAATCACACATTTTGCAATACCATTCAAGATGAACTTCTCCTCTATCATATCCACAAGGATGGTTATCCAAAAGCAAAACAGGGCCTGTCAATTGCACATGACTCCCAGGACTTCTCAGTGTACATTGGTTGGCAACTCATTACACAAGTTGAGTCTGACTTGGATACTGGATTCTCACAGCTGACGGATTAAATGGCACCATGCCAAACCCATGTAACACACATGGTTCTCAGCATGCAGTAGAACATATAATTTGCTATGATCCCACCTGGCGATGATACTCGACAAATCAGATCCCAAAATGAAACCTAGTTTGATTGACGATAATTTTATTTTGCAATTTGATTACCAAGGTAGTCAGTCATTTAATATAGTTACACAAGGTTGCCAATTTACTTGTAAACAACAAAAAACTTTAATACACAAAATACAAGAAAACAAAGTTATGTTTAAAACTATTTGGAAAGATCTTACCATAAGGAGAAAAGGAAAGATTCAACCCTTTTTCCTAGCAATTTGTTATTTACATACATCAACCCCAATAAATAATCAATCCTATTCCGACTCCCTAATTTCTTACTCAACTGGTAAGGCCACAAACATTTCCTTTTCGTGACTTTCTACACATTCACAAAATGTGATTCTCTCCATCTTGGTTGAGTGTAGTCCAGTAATGGCATTTACTCCTAGTTGCAATGCTGACACTGAAGAATTTCTAGATCTCCAATTGGTCTGTTGCTCAGGGAGGTAAACTCTCGTGTCTTAAAGAGTTAGGAAAGTTAATGGAAATTGATTAGTTGCAAGAAGGACCTGAAGTCTGTGTAGGCTCCAAACCAACATGTATTGGCAGTGTTCTCCCTGGCCATTTCCCTGACAAAATTCAGCCCACAGAGTGATCACAACACAGGAGAAGGTGATTCAGCTGATCGAGTTCATACCGACTCTCTGTCAAGCAACCCACTCAGTCCCATTCCTTCAGTTTACCCCAGAGTCTTGCCAATTTATTTCCTTAAATGTTCACCCAATTTTCTTCTGAAATCGTTCATTGCCTCTGCCACTATCATCCTCATAGGCATAATTTCATTTAAAAAATTCATTCCTTACATTCCTATGCATGTCTTACCCAGCCTTTAAATTTGTGTCTCTGGTCCTTGTATGATTAACTAATGAGAACAACTTTACTTTGCTTATCTTATCTAAACCCTTCAAAATATTGACCATCTGGATCAAAGCTTCCCTCTTTCTTCTCTGCTCCAAGGAGAACAAGCCCAGCTTCTTCAAACTACCCCAGTAGCTAAAATCCTTCATCTCTTAAATGATTAAATACATCTTCTCTATGTTCTCTTGAGAATTCTCACATCTTTTCTACAGTGTGGTGATCCCCTTATCTGGATAGAATACGCTAATCGTGGCCAAGTGAGGTGTTGCTTCTATGTACGCAGAATATATTGCCTTTCCCTGTCCCTTTAGCCATTATGCATCATCTCACTCTTTCCATAATAAATTATATCTATCGTTTGTCTGCACAATCTGCTAGGGTCTATACATCCTGTTACAGTCAATTGGTAACATCCTCACTGTCATACACACCTCCAAGTTAGGTATCATTAGCAAATCTTGACATTTGGTGCTCTATTCCAATACTCAAGTTTTATCAATATATCAAAAAGAGCAGTGGTTCTAAAATGAATGTTAAAGAATATCATTCTCTACCATCTTCCATTCTAAAAATTGCCATTAACTACAGCTCACTGTTTTCTGTTCTTAAGTGAATTATTTATCCAAGCTGACACTGGTCTTCCTATTCCACGAGCATCAATTACATTAATTAGCCTTTTATGTAGTACATTGTCAAAAATGTTATTAAATTCCAATTAGACAATGCCCATTGCTTTCCTTTCATAAATCTTCATTATTGTATCATCAAAAAGTCAGTTAATTAAGTCAATTACAACCTGTCTTCTTCAAATCAATACTGGCCCTCCTAAATTAACTCCAAGTGTCTGCTCATGTTTTTTCCCCCAGGTTAATGTTTCTAAAATATTATTCACTACTTCTGTTAAATTGACTTGCTTGCAGTTACGAAGAATGTCTTCACATCCTTTCCTGAATAAGGGTCTCACAATTGCCCCTCTCTAACCTTTTGAAACTTCCCCTTGTTTGAGGGAAATATTGGAAGATTACGGCAAGTTACTCCAATATCTTCACTGCCTCTTCCTTTGACAAAATTCGATGTAAGCTGTGCAGATCAATTTCTTATGCACTCTAAATCCAGTCTTTTGAATATATCCTTCCTATCAATTTTCACCCCGTCCAATACCTCTACCATTTCTACAGACATTTTGTGAACATTTTCTCTAGTAAATAGGAACTCACAAGGTAACCTGGCCTTGCCCTGCATCTCTAAGAATATACCACCATCTTTTCCTCTAAAAGACTTCATCCAACTTTTTCTTATCTGGTTACTATTTACAGGAAAGGTAGAATACGTCAGGGTTCCCTCTTAAATGCCATTCTATTCTCTCATTCTCAGCACTGTTCTGAGTGGATTCTGTAGTGGTCTGTGCCCATGTGGAGCAAGACCTGGATGAGGCTTAGCCTGACACGTGGCAAATAACATTTGTGCCACACAGCACACCGACCTCCAAGAAGTATGGCTACAAGAAAAGGTCAGATGCCCGGAATTCTGGCAAGTAACTTATTTCCTGTATCCCTGAAGCTGGTCCACCATCAAAAAGGCACAGATCAGGAGTGTAACGAAACACTGTCTACTTGCCTGGATCTGTGCAGCTCCAATAACAGTCAAGAAGCTTCAACACGTTCCAAGCTGACGCAGCCCAATCACTGACACCCCAGCCACTCTCTTCAACATTCACCATTAATACAAAGTGGCAACAATGAAACATTGTAGTAATTCACCAAAGCTCCTTCAATAGTACTTCTAAATTCACAACACCTAGCAGCTAGAAGAGTAAGGCAGCAGACATGGGGATGTTGGCTAACAAGTACCCAATGTGCAGCACCATTCATGGCTCCTCAGATACAGAAGCAGTTCATCTTCAATTTCAGCAAGATTTTCAAAATAACCAGGATATTGTGGAGGCACCAGCATAGGGGTAATGTCACTGGACAAGGGATCCAGAACCACAAATTCAGATGACAAAATTTAAACTCAAAAAATCTAGCCGAGAAGTGATAACACAGTGTGGAGCTGGGGAGCACAGCAGGCCAGGCCGTATCAGAGGAACAAGAAAGTTGGCGTTTTGGGTCAGGACCCTTCTTCAGAAAGTTCTTCACAAACATCAACTTTCCTGCTCCTCTGATGCTGCCTGGCCTGCTGTGCTACTCCAGCTCCACACTGTGTTATTTCTGACTCCAGCATCGGCAGTTCTTAGTATCTCTGATCTAGCCTAGAAGCGACCGTTTATCACAATTGATGATTAGAAAAACCCATCTAGTTCAGTGATAATGGGAACTGCAGATGCTGAAGAATCCAAGATAATAAAGTGTGAAGCTGGATGAACACAGCAGGCCAAGCAGCATCTCAGGAGCACAAAAGCTGACGTTTCGGGCCTAGACGCTTCATCAGAGAGGGGGATGGGGTGCGGGTTCTGGAATAAATAGGGAGAGAGGGGGAGGCGGACCGAAGATGGAGAGAAAAGAAGATAGGTGGAGAGGAGAGTATAGGTGGGGAGGTAGGGAGGGGATAGGTCAGTCCAGGGAAGACAGACAGGTCAAGGAGGTGGGATGAGGTTAGTAGGTTGGAAATGGAGGTGCGGCTTGGGGTGGGAGGAAGGGATGGGTGAGAGGAAGAACAGGTTAGGCAGGCAGAGACAGGTTGGACTGGTTTTGGGATGCAGTGGGGGGAGGGGAAGAGCTGGGCTGGTTGTGTGGTGCAGTGGGGGGAGGGGAAGAGCTGGGCTGGTTTTGGGATGCGGTGGGGGAAGGGGAGATTTTGAAGCTTGTGAAGTCCACATTGATACCATTGGGCTGCAGGGTTCCCAAGCGGAATAGGAGTTGCTGTTCCTGCAACCTTCGGGTGGTATCATTGTGGCACTGCAGGAGGCCCATGATGGACATGTCATCCAAAGAATGGGAGGGGTGTTGAAATGGTTCGCGACTGGGAGGTGCAGTTGTTTATTGCGAATCGGGCGGAGGTGTTCTGCAAAGCAGTCCCCAAGCCTCCGCTTGGTTTCCCCAATGTAGAGGAAGCCACACCGGGTGCAATGGATACAGTATACCACATTGGCAGATGTGCAGGTGAACATCTGCTTAATATGGAAAGTCATCTTGGGGCCTGGGATGGGGGTGAGGGAGGAGTGTGGGGGCAAGTGTAGCACTTGCTGCGGTTGCAGGGGAAGGTGCCGGGTGTGGTGGGGTTGGAGGGCAGTTTGGAGCGAACAAGGGGCCGCTTTGCAGAACAACTTCGCTCGGTTCGCAATAAACAACTGCACCTCCCAGTCGTGAACCATTTCCACTCCCCGTCCCATTCTTTAGATGACATGTCCATCATGGGCCTCCTGCAGTGCCACAATGATGCCACCCAAAGGTTGCAGGAACAGCAACACATATTCCACTTGGGAACCCTGCAGCCCAGTGGTATCAATGTGGACTTCACAAGCTTCAAATCTCCCCATCCCCCACCGCATCCCAAAACCAGCCCAGTTCGTCCCCTCCCCCCACTGCATCACACAACCAGCCCAGCTCATCCCCTCCCCCCACTGCATCCCAAAACCAGCCCAGCCTGTCTCTGCCTCCCTAACCTGTTCTTCCTCTCACCCATCCCTTCCTCCCACCCCAAGCCGCACCTCCATTTCCTACCTACTAACATCATCCAACCTCCTTGACCTGTCCGTCTTACCTGGACTGACCTATCCCCTCCCTACCTCCCCACCATGTTTTCTCTCCATGTTCGGTCCGCCTCCCCCTCTCTTCCTATTTATTCCAGAATCCTCACCCCATCCCCCTCTCTGATGAAGGGTCTAGGCCCGAAACGTCAGCCTTTGTGCTCCTGAGATGCTGCTTGGCCTGCTGTGTTCATCCAGCTTCACACTTTACCATCTAGTTCAGTAATGTCCTTTAAGTAAGGAAATATGCCATCTTTATCTGGTCTAGCCTAAATGTGACTTCAGCCATAGGAGTGGAAGAAAGGCCATTCGGTCCATCGAGTGTACTCTGCCATTTAATCATGGCTGATGGACATTTCAATTCCACTTACCCGCACTCCCTCCATTGCCTTTAATTCCTTGTGAGATCTAGAAATTATCAATCTCTGCCTTGAAGACGTTTAACGTCCCGGCCTCTACTGTGCTCCGTGGCAATGAATTCCTCAGGCCCACCACTCCCTGGCTGAAGAAATGTCTGCTCATTTCCGTTCTAAATTTACCCCCTCTAATTTTTAGGCTGTGCCCACGAGTCCTCGTCTCCCCGTCTAACGGAAACAACCTCCCAGCCTCCACCCTTTCTAAGCATGCATTATCCTGTAAGTTTCTATTAGATCTACCCTCAACCTTGTAAACTCTAATGAATACAATCCCAGGATCCTCAGCCGTTCATCATATGTTAGGCATACCATTCCAGGGATCATCTGTGTGAATCTCTGCTCTCCAGGGCCAGTATGTCCTTCCTGAGGTGTGGGGCCCAAAATTGGACACAGTATTCAAAATGGGGCCTATCTAGAGCTTGATAAAGTCTCAAAAACACATCACTGCTTTTATATTCCAACCCTCTTGAGATAAGTGACAACATTACATTCTCTTTCTTAATTGCGGACTTAACAAGTTAACTTTTAGAGAATCCTGGACCAACACTCCGAGGTCCCTTTGTACTTTGGCTTTATGAATTTTCTCACTGTTTAGAAAATAGTCCATGCCTGTATTCTTTTTTTCCAAAGTGCAAAACCTCACATTTGCTCATGTTGAATTTCATCAGCCATTTCCTGGATCACTCTCCTAAACTGTCCAAATCTTTCTGCAGCCTCCCCACCTCCTCAGTACTACCTGCCTGTCCACTTAACATCGTATCATCGGCAAACTTCGCCAGAATGCTCCCAGCCCCTTCATCCAGATCATTAATAGAAAGGTGAACAGCTGCGGCCCCAACACTAAACCCTGCAGGACACCACTTGTCACTGGTTACCATTCTGAAAAAGAGCCTTTTATCCCAACTCTCTGCCTTCTGTCAGACAGCCAGTCCTCAATCCAAGCCAGTAGCTTACCTCGAACACCATGGGCCCTCACCTTACTCAGCAGCTTCCCGTGAGGCACCTTATCAAAGGCCTTTTGGAAGTCTAGATAGATAGCATCCAATGGGTTTGCCAGATCTAACCTAATTGTTACCTCTTCAAAGAATTTTAACAGGTTTGTCAGGCACGACCTCCCCTTACTAAATCCATGCTGACTTGTTCTAATCCAACCCTGCACTTCCAGGAATTTAGAAATCTCATCCTTAATGATGGATTCTAGAATTTTACCAACAACTGAGGTTAGGCTAATTGGCCTATAATTTTCCATCTTTTGTCTTGATCCTTTCTTAAACAAGGGGGTTACAACAGAGATTTTCCAATCATCTGGGACTTTCTGTGACTCCAGTGACTTTTGAACGATCACAACCAACACCGTCACTATTTCCTCAGCCACCTCCCTCAGAACTCAAGGCTGTAGCCCATCGGAGTCAGAAGATTTAACAATTTTTAGACCTTTTAACTTTTCTAGCACTTTCTCTTTTGTAATGCCTACCATATTTAACTCTGGCCCCTGACTCTCCTTAATTGTTGGGATACTACTCATGTCTTCCACTGTGAAGACTAATGCAAAGTACTTATTAAGCTCTTCAGTTATTTCCTTATCTCCCATCACGAGCCTTTCAGCATCAATTTGGAGCAGCCCAATGTCTACTTTTACCTTTCGTTTGTTTCTTATGTATTGAAACAAACTTTTACTGTCATTTTTAATATTACTGGCGAGCCTACCTTCATATTCAATCCTCTCCTTCCTTGTTTTTCTCTTTGTTATCCTCCGTTTGTTTTTGCAGTCTTCCCAATCTTTTGATTTCCCAGTGTTCTTGGCCACTTTCTAGGCTATCTCTATAGCCCACAGCAATGCTGTTCAATATTAACTGTCATCTTGACAACTAGGTATGAGCAATTAATGCTGACATTGCCAACAATACCATAGTCTGTGAACAAAGCCTTAGGTTGATATGGCAAATTGCATTCATGGTACACAATTCTGGTTAATGGCCATCCCCAACAATGGAAAATCTAACCAGCACGCCTCAACATTTATGGCATTACCATCACTGAATCCCCCAGCATCAACTGAGAGTTATCACTGACAAGACGTTGCACCGCTCTAGCTTTATAAATACATTGGCTGCAAAAGCAGATCAAAAACTGGATGACTAACATACCTCATGAATCCCCAAAGCCTGTCCATAATCTATAAGGCATAAGACAGGGATATGACAGAATACTCCTCACTTCCCTTAATGAGTGCATCTCCAACAACACTCAAGAAACTTGACACCATCATGGCAATGAATTCCTCTTGATTGGCACCAAATTCACAAATATTTGCTCCCTCCACCATTCACACAGTATGTGCCTTATACAAGATGCACTGCAGAAATTCTCCAAGGCTCCTTAGACAGCACCTTCCAAACCCATAACCATTACTGTCAAAAGGAACAATCTACTCACCATCCTGGACTGCACGGTTCAAGAAATCATCTCACAGTTACATTCTCCAGGGCAATTAAGAAAAGGCAATAAATGCTGGTCTAGCCAGAGGCACCTTCATCTCATGAATGAATAACAATAATAAAAGAAAATCCCCTTCTAATGCTGGTACCAGATGCAGCATTATGCTTCACTAAAATCCTGGTTCCTGTTTAGGACATGTTTTAAAGTAGAGATAGTAATTGGAGTACAGTACTTACTTGTCACATTACTGCTGGTAGAGGGTAGAGAGGTGTCTTCACTGAGGTAGTCCCTGCAACATAAAGATGATAGCATCAATTATCATCGTTTCCACCCCAATAAGCTAAAAAAGAACAACAAGGTGTGTTATCAGTTATTGATTTTTTTACCAATAGTTTTCCTCAAGTCAATTAATTTATTGTGATTTTTACCCAATTTTGGCAATATCACTCAGTTTTCTTTATCTGTTATTTAAAAATGATGTTTCTAACTGGTTATTATTCTTCCAGATTTCTGTTCTGATTGTGTTACAAGTGTTACAAATGATTCTTTTACCTTTTACACACTAACAAAGAATAAATATGTGGGAAATACACTTGCTTTCTGTAGTTGCATAAAATTATTTTTGCTATGTTTATATTTATATTTTTGCCTTTTGATGGTTTCCTTCACAATTTAACAATGTTTAATAAACCTCCAAAATTTTTTTCAAACTATTTGACTACCTTTAACAAAGGAATGAGGCATCAGGATTAACAGTTCCTTTGTTTCTGGAAAGATAAATTTCCAGCTTCCAAACTACAATATTTAATATTCAGTTGACTACAAACTAATCATAATCTTGATAATTGTCCAACAAAAAATTTCAGGCAATTAAACAGTTGCAACAATTATTTAGAACTGGTTTAGAATTGATAGCCTAAAGAGGAGTTTGATTCCACCCAAAATTAAGAAATATCTAATGGTTTAGATCCAAATATAATCCTCAATTCAATATTCTGGCAAGTGTGTGTGGTCCTGTTGTGGTGAAACCAAACTTGTACATTACAACTTTTGTTGTTATTTTAAAGGGGGCAATATTCTTGTGTTATCTCTAATGTAGGCTGTGTCCATTGCAAAAAGGTTTCATGGTCAAATATGACCCAGATGAGATTCATTACTTGAATTAATGGCTTGAGACATAACGTTTGCAACTCAAAGCTCATGATAACTTATCCCATCTGATACGGCCTTTCCTAGTAAATTTTGGCCTGCAAGCAGAGTGCAGTAAAATGTCACCATCTGCTCAAAGGGAGAAAAGAAAATTCTGGTGCAGGGCTCATTTCCCCCAAAACATACCAGCACCTGGTTTACATCACAGTGTCCATAGTTTCTGGAGACTAACAGATCTTTGGTCGATATCATCTTCTCTCTTCTATCCTGTTTTAATGGTACTTGTTCGAGTTGCTGTGCACCACTTAAAGGCAGTTTGTCAGATTTATTTTATGCATGTTTAGATAGTTAGACTTGTCAAAGGACATAATCTAACTACTGGTGCAAGAAGGAAAAAAGCCAGTCAGAAACATCATTTGCAGATTGGACGCAGACAAAATATGATGAACAAAATAAAACTGGTCCATTATGTCAAAGTGATGAGCTGAGCAGAATCCTTTCAACAACTAAACATGCATAATTCATGGAGTAGTTTGTGTTAATTAGGATAATCTCCAAGATAATGTTTTAAAACCAATTTGACTCTGTTGATCAATCGGTTTCGGAAATAACTAAAGGGGGGAAGGAATATTTTCTCAATGTGCTTAATATAGCAAAATTACCACAGAATATAAGGAAAAATTTGAGAGGAAAAGCAAAATAGCATCTGCAGAGAATAAATTTTAGTTTTAAGGCCCAATTTTTATTTCTTCAGTGCAAACTCTATTTTATGTGCAATATTCTATTTTACATTGAAGGTAGAAAGAAATTGCAGTTCTACATTCTAAAAAAGAACACTCTCGGCTATATATCTTTCACAACAAAGAATCCACGCAATAGTTCCTGAAATCTACAGGTTTTGCAATTCAAGTGTGGCATCGCCTAACCATTATTTTGATTCATTTCATCTTCATTCCTCTCTGCAACCAAATTTGCGTCCTGCTCTGAGCAACTTGGGCAATTATCTGGATTTCTTAACTTGAAAAGTATTTGTGCAGTTTCCCATAGATCAGGGTTCACTGACGATGTTTAGTGAGAAAATGTTTTAGAATCAAGCAGCATGGCCAAAATTACCTGTGGCATTGTTGAGCTGGAACTCTATTTGCTCCCTTAAGTGCCTTCATGAGATAAACAGCAGTTCTGAATACCTGATACAGAACACTTTCTGCTTTAAAATTTTTATTCAAAACAGCAGAATATTTGTTCCATTTACTGAAGTCAAATTTCTCAAACAGGACTCACAGAAAAGTGTATCAGTGCATTGGAGTTATCACTCTATAAGCTGTGCATATACTGTGAGAGAAGGTCATATTAATTTAATGAGGATCTTTCAACTTATGTTCCTATAGGTTTCTTGCCTCATCTCCTGAAGACATGGGATAAAATTCCACAGGCTCCAGCACTATAGCCGAATGATCTTTGTGCAACAGGGCATATCAAAGAATTTGTTTTATTCATTAATGGGATGAGGGCATTGCTGGCTAGTCAGCATTTATTGCCCATCTTTAAGTGCCCAGAGGGCAGTTCAGAGTTAACCACATTGCTGTGGGTCTGGAGTCACGTGTAGGCCAGACCAGGTAAGAACAGCAATTTCCCTCCCTAAATGGAAGGGAACCAGATGCGTTTTTTTTTCCTGACAATCGGCAATGGATTTGTGGTCATCATTAGATTCTTAATTCCAGATATTTTACAGAATTCAAATTCCACCATCTGCCATGGTAGGATTCAAACCCTGGTCCCTGGGACATTATCTGCGTCTTCGGATTAACAGTCCAGCGATAATACCACTTGGCCATAGCCTCCCCTGTGAGCAATGGAGTAAACAAAATAAAGCTCATCTTGTCCTTTGCTGATGTTCAGATGCATTCACTTTGCTGTTGTTGAATACTTATTAATACAGGAACCCAGCTAACGTTCTCCCCATTTTTAAGTCACATGTCATGAGGAACATGGTGGCACCTCTTACACTACACCACGTGAAAGCAGTGAACTTTAAGCAGACTCAGAACAGAATCAAAGAGTTTCTTGGACTATATGGTTCAGTGGCTTAAACAGAATTTTTCAATAGTTGAACATTTCAGAGTTACTGTATTTTCTAAATTAATGGTTATAGTGCCTATTGCTTTGAATTTTTGTTAGCACATCTGTTTTCTGTGCATTCATAGAGCAGCTGCCCAAATGTGAAGCCAATAAAACAGTCTCAAATCTAGGTTAATGGTATCCTGAAGGCAATTAGTTCAAAGAGCATGGCTTAGGTTCCTGTCAGTGCCCTTAAAATGGCTTAAACTTAGTGTAGCACAGGGAGGAGATTTGCTGTTTGATTCGTGTTCTGTACTTGACAGCTGCAGATTTTCATTTACTGTAGTTTTTCAGCTGTTCCATATTATGTCTCAGTACAGAAATACACTGCAGTCATTACACCTTTTGCACAACTGAGACCATTAAGAGAATTCTACCCTTTGGAATGCATGCTTGCAAATACAATCAACTAAATTAATTTATATTTAGACAACAATGGGCACAGTAATGTCTTTCAACACAGATCTATTTAGAAAAGGTAAGTGCAAAGAATAAGCAGGAGGTCAAGGAGCCATCTGTGGAGACAAAAATAAAGTTAACCTTTTTTGTTATTAATTTTATTTTTCACAAATGTTACCTGACCTGCTGAGTATTACTCACATTTTGTTTTCATTTCAGATTTTTAGCAACTTTCAAATGCCTGTGGTATTTTGCTTTCATATTCAGTATATTTCTACTTTTGTATGAGAGATTATTATTTAGATTAGACTTTTATCATCATAGCTACAGCCTGCATAGTTTTCATGGTTTTACAATATCCCAACTTCCTTGTTTAATTTCATACCTCTATATGATGCAAGATGCTGTCCTATTTACTTTGGGGCAATATATAATTGAGAAATGGAAAAATGTTTTCAATTCCAATTCCAATTCTCCCAAGATCTGATTATCCATGTCATTGATCATAATGCCTTATACCGCATTTGGGGTGCTACTCAATCTGGAAACTGATTCTAATGATTCCATATCTTGTAAATTGCCACTGAACATTCCAAGATACAAGAATTTCACTTCTTGTAATTCCAGAGCCAGGTTCTTCCTTGTATTTCTAGAATCTCTTTCTCCTGGGTTTCTGGAACTTTAGAAATCCTTCACAGTGTCCTCATGTCTTGAACACTCTCCCTACAAGTGTCTCCAGACACCAAAATTCATCTTGATATTCTCTGCTCCATCGGTTTATCAAATATTATTTAATAAGTAGTCCTGGCAATACTTAGTAATGTAAAATGTCTATTTATGTAAAACCTGTAATTCACTATGAGCAACATCATAGAAAATCTACTTATATAGCTTCCACAATTAAAGTCACCAAAAAGAAGTCATAAGGCATTTTGGGCATTATTCAAGCCAACGTCTTGAAACAGAGAATGCCAACATTCAAATCAAAAATTAACACATCCCACTTTACACCTCATGCTATGACATTACTACACACAATAGCTCAGACTGGTGATATTGTACATTAGCTTAACAGCAGTGATGCTGTACCAAAAATGTAGGAGGACTGTGGCAATACTGTAACAGAAAGCTCAAGTGTAGTTATGCTACACAGAGACAGGAACTGCAGTGATAGTGTACCATAAGGTACGACTGTGGGAATACAGTACCAGAGAGCTTCAATTGCGACAATACTGTACCAGAGAGCTTGGGTTGTGGTGCTACTGGACCAGATACTTGCACTGAAGCTGTATCGAAGAGGTTGGATTGTTGTGACACTGTACCATAATTTTTTTTAACTGCAGTGATACTGGACCAGAGAGCTTGGACTGTGTTGATAATGCACCAGGGAGTTCAAGCTCTGGTGGTACTGTAATAGACAGTGTCACTGTGTGTAATCTGCCTCAGCTGGTAGCAATCTCTCCTCTGAATCACAAGGTTCATGTCCTTCTCCAGCTTGAGCACAAAAATCAAAATTGACATTTGCTGCAAAATTGAGGGGTTGCTGCATTCTCAGGGATACAATCTTTCAGACAAGATATTAAAATCAATCTTCCGCTTGAATGCTCTAGCAGTATAAAAGATCCCCTGGTGCAACTGGAACACGACCAGGTGAAATCCCCAGTGTTGTGACCAATGTTTAGCTTTCAATCAACATCACAAAAACAGATTATCTAGTCATTATTACATTGCTGTGTGTGGAAATTGGCTGTCAGCATTATAACAGCAACTGCACTTCAAACTAATTTAGTTGTTTGTAAAGTACTTTGAAACATCTGATGGTCATGAAAAGTGCTAAGTAGAAGTATTTCTTTCAAGGAGCTTGGATTGCTGTGATATGTCAAACTGAAAATATCGTCACAGAGATCGGAATAGAGAGAAACTGTACCACACTTTCAGACTGTAGTGACAAAGAATAATGAGTACATAACTCATGCAAAACTATGACAGATAATTTTATGTGTGCTCTGCCAAGAGGGACCATTGACCGGAGGAGTGTATCATTTTAATTGCAGAAGAATCTGTCAAGCCTGCATTTCAAATACATAATTACAACATGTATAGCTCTTTGCTGAGAGCACATACTCTCAAAATGACTCTTATTATTCAGCTGGAGTGTACGATCAATCTTCTTTCTTCCTTGATCTATGATTAATGCCAACATATTAACATACAACTCCAGTCCACAGCTCCCCCCATGGTGAGTTGTTGAGTTTGGATGGGGCATCAAAGGAAAATGCCAATGAGTCATTCGTTTCAAGTGAAGAAATTGGTGACCTAGCAATTCCAAGCTACTTTGCTGAAATCGTCCAGAAAATGAATGATGAAGCCTATATAGACTGATGCCAAGACATTATAGATCAACATATCAATGATTTGTACTATGTAAAAAAGAGATTTGTGGCTCATTTGATTATTTTAATGCAGCAATTTTATGCCTCTTTCATTCTTCATACAGCATTAGTTTCCTCCCTAACCATTATTTCACTTCTATGTTATATAATTGATGCTTGAGCTCTAAATTGTCCAAGCTTGCTCTAAATTATCCCAAAGTCAAATAGTTTGGCAGAAGTGAGCAAAAATTATTTGTTAGTTACAGAGTTTTACAGTGAAAGAGATATGCTGCATGAAACAGACTCTATGGTCCAACTTGGCAGTGCTGACCAGATATGCTAAACTGATCTCGTCCCATTTACTAGCATTTGGCCCATACCCCCGCTAAACCTATCCTATTTACGTACTCCTCCAAAAACCTTTCAAATGTTGTAATTGTACTCACCTCCTCTGGCAGCTCATTCCACATATGCACCAACCTCTGTGTGAGAAAGTTGCTCCTCTGGTCCCTTTTAAATCTTCCCCTCTCACCTTAAACCTATGCCCTCTATTCAAGCTATCCATGACCTCTGTAAGGTCATCTCTCAGCCCAGCTTAGCATGAAGTATTGTATGAAGAAATAAAGTCACAGATGAGAGAAGAGATCATCAGAATTTACTAAGTTTCCCTACATGCAAATTTTCAGGCTCCAATGCAAAGCAGACACTTTGAAGAAATATTTATTATTAAACTTTAAAGGAAAATAGTTGTCTACAGAACAATTCTATTTGGAATTTTATAAGCTGTCCTGCTATTGATTGGCCTACCAATCTTTCAATAATCTAACAAATTGATGTGATTTTAAAATATCGAGCAAATGTTAAGTAGTCACAATTTAATTGAAATCTCTTAAGCTCAATAGGATATTCCATTTACTTCAACACTTTACCCTAATTCACAAAAAAGTGACCCCACTCACGAAGCAACCAGGTCAAAGATTCGAATTAAATTGTTCCTTCAATTGCATGTGCTGCAGAATGCCTCATTGCAAAAGCTGCAGAGTTATGTTTCACAAAAGGATATACCCAACAATACTGGTGATTTTCCACGTCACATCCATCATCTCATTTTAATAAGCTTGTTTCTGTTCCTTCAGTGTTCGTAATTCCAACTGGAATTTCTACCCTATAAAGTGTTCATAATTGTGGTTAAATTACTGGGTTTAAAAGATTATGGATCTGTAATTTTAGCCTATGGCTGGCATCATGAAATAATTTTATCCACAACATTCCCGTCTTTCTAACCACAAAGCACAGGCCTTCTGGAATTTTTTTTCTAAGCTAGTAAAGACAGAACTATTCACAGGATAAGATGCACTGACAATAACTACATTGCAAACATCAATTGTTGCGCAATGATCCCCTCTCCCAGTATCAGTGAATGCTTTCAATCTAGTTGGTTCAAGTAAGGTCATAAAGCCCTTTCTTAAAAACACTTGAATTTAAATAGCTGCTCAACAGTCAACTTTCATACAGTAACGGTCATTGTATTACAGAAAATAATTTTAGTGTTTAAGACATTTTCAAAGGGGGTGCAAAATTTAAGATGCTAATCAATGGAAGAAACTGAAGCTATAACTTGTTTCACGTACTTTAAATATTTGTAAACACAAAGACATTGCTAACAACACAGATGTCAACATAAAGAACTAATGGAATTGTTAACTGTTTCTGTGCTCCATTCCTGCCCGAGAGACTCCCTGAGATATCCAAATCTTTGCTCATCACAGTTGAATAACTTTTACCCTGACCTCTGTTGTTGCTTGGATTTTAATTTGAGATATGGTGAACAGTATTAAACAGTGTACTATACTCCAAATGTGAAATCATTGCCAAACTCTTCATTACTTGAAACTTAATTGATTTTTTTTGGTTTTCTCCTTCTATGGATGTGTCGTCACGACAGACATCAGTCATTTTGTTTGGTGGCAATCAGATGCTTGACCATTGACAATGATTTTGATACTTTCTAATCAATTTCTTATTGCTGGCAATATGTTTTAACCCTAATCTCTTCAAAATTAGACAGTAACCTTTCTACCTTCTAATGCTGGAGGCAGCAATACCAGATTTAATTCCACAGGTGACAGTCGCGCTTCAGGCAAGTCGCAATTCTTTTTGAATGCAAGTTTAGATTTTGCGTTGTTAGGTATTCGTGGCATCACAATTATATGCAACTTTACCCTCACCAGGCATCAACAGATACATATTATCCAGCACAAGCCACAAAACAGTGATCAGGAATGGAAACCTCAGCCAATTTAATTCTTTCTAGTTCATAGATACAGAACGCAAATTTAATATCCTAATAGCTCCAATTTTTAATCAACTAACTCAGCATGGAGCAAGACTGAACATGGGCCCTTTTGATCTTTATAGCTCAAGTAGTACATTTAGCCAATAACACATCAGGGAATTTAAGAATGAGACACTAAACATATAAACTGTACATTATTTTTATCTTTTATAGAATAATACAGCCTCTCAGCTATGTAGCCTTGCAACAAGGTAAGAGTCGTCATTTAATCCCAGAGCCCAGAAGGGATTAGTAAACCATTTGGGATTTGTTCTTATGGTTTATAACAACATCTGAATTCTGCTTTCAATTAATTATAATAAAAAACGGTTAGCAACTTTCAGAAGTCTTAAATCTTGCAGATTGTTACCAGAGAATCATATTATTAGTATCAAACCTTGTGACAGGCCTCACGTTAATTAAAAAGAAGTGGTCTGAAGCAATTTGTAGAGTGGATGCAGTGTCTGGTGGACTGAGTGTCCTGATTGTTTGGAGAGGTGACATGAGCAATGAGAAGAGAGAGTTTTTATTAGTTCAAGGGATGTGAGTGACTCTGGAAAAACTGAATTTATTGCCAAACCCGAGGTGCTGTGAAAAAATGCTGATCTTTCTTAACTGCTGTAGATCTTGTGGTGATGGCACACCCACACTGGTTCGAGAAAAATGATAATGAGGACAACTGTGGTCACAAGCTCAATCCCACAACTATTTATGCAGCACTGCAGAGAATGTATGGGTTTTCAACTTGATATGAAATTCTGAAAAGAAGGAAGAAGTTTATTTCTACAACACTTTTGTTTATAACTATAAGAAAAGCTGTTCCAGATCTGTATACGTCCTTCTCAGGTAACAATAGGTGAACAGTATTGGAGAGGCTTTGTGGCAAGAAATAGTTGTGTCACAGTCATCTCTTCTTATCTCTCTTTTCTTCAACTTTCTATTTATTAAACGATGACATGTTCTCTACTTCAACCAACAGAGTGCAGAATGCAACTTGACGATCAAATGTGTGATGGCCAGATAGCACGAATTGCCTGCTTAAGGGCCTCGGTTGGAGGTGGTAAAACCTATGAGCCTTCCTGTTCCAAAATTAATAGGGAAAAATGCAGGAAGGTGGCAGACTCACTACCCATCACTTTGCCAACCAATTAAATTCCCATTTCCAAACTCTCAAGACACAAAACATGCCTGGGACAGCAACATTAAATTCTGCACAAGTCTTGTTTTGTATTTGCATTTTCTCACACCCATGAGCGTCTTAGTGAATCTACACCATATCTTTGCTACTGACCCAACAGCCTTCAGACAATATAAAGCCTGAAACTGTACACATTATTTTAACCATGATCTTTAAGTTAATACAAATTCACCAATACACCTTGATGTTGCCATAAACCCATTATTCCATTAACTGTTTTATTTACTTATATTTCTGAAATTCAATTTTTTTGTGCAAGGACATTTCTATTCCCCCAAAGTATAGTTCACATATTTAAAAATGGAATATAGCTTACATTTACTGACATTGCATTTCACCAGCTTACTTTATTTGCCAAATGCAAGAACCTCTGCCAACTGTGGCACACATTCAGGAAGAGAAGGGAAAGTCTACCAGGTAAGATGTAGGCTGTGGCATTGTATAACCTTGTACATTCTCTAAAAAAATCAGTTAATTTCTTCCACCTTTTACATTCAAGTTATAAATCGATCTGTTTGTGAATACAAAAGGAGTCTAAAGATATAAAGCTAATATGGGAGGTGCAGTTGAGGTAGAACAGCCATAAACTTATGTAATGCCACAGTAGGTTCCAGGGACCAAATGGCCTACCTGCACTCCCATTCTTATTCCATGTTCCACCAACTCTTTGCAGATTTCTTTGATGTTCAAAATGATTTACTGTGCCTCCTAACTTAGTATTGAGAGGGCTTTACTTGAATTGTACTGGGACCAATGTACTGGCTATCACATAAATGGAGCTGTAGAGAGAGATTTTAAACAAAACATGGAGAGTTCATATGGAAGGAGATTTGGAAAGTTAAACAGGAAGAACAATAAAACAACAGTAAGAATGCAGGTAATGAAAATGTGACAGGAAGGGAGAAATATAAGGGTGCACCAGCAAATAAGATTGAAGTAGGTTGAAAAAGTATAAAGGTCAGAACTAAAGGCTCTTTGTTGAAATGTATTTGGAACTGGATTGATTTCATAGAATAAATGGAAATAAAGGAGTAAGATGTAATAGCTATTACAGAAGCTCAGGGGGGAGTCTTCCCAGCCCCTGAACAATGTGATTCATGATAAGATAATTGGAAAGGGCGCTTAAGATGGTCAGCAAGGAGCTTGTAGACTCATACAGTATAGAAAAGGCTCTTTGCCCCAGCGCGTCTGCACCAACAAAAACTACCCTAAATCTATTAGACCACTTTCCAGCACTAGGCCCATAGCCTTGAATATTATGACATTTCATGCACTTCTCCTAGTTTTAAAGATTGTGGGTTTCCTGTCTTTCTGGGTAATCCAAGATGGAGGGTAGGAAAAGTTTATGGCTGTAGGAACTGCTCCTTTCTCAGGTATTTTCAATGCTGGAGCTGATTTCCTCTAATTCTAGGAGCAGTAATTATAAGCATGTGGATACAGTGGATGCAGTATACCACACACTCCCCCTCCCATTGCACATCTGCCAATGTGGTATACTGCATCCACTGTACCCGGTGTGGCTTCCTCTACATTGGGGAAACCAAGCGGAGGCTTGGGGACCGCTTTGCAGAACACCTCCGCTCAGTTCGCAACAAACAACTGCACCTCCCAGTCACAAACCATTTCCACTCCCCCTCCCATTCTCTAGATGACATGTCCATCATGGGCCTCCTGCACTGCCACAATGATGCCACCCGAAGGTTGCAGGAACAGCAACTCATATTCCGCCTGGGAACCCTGCAGCCATATGGTATCAATGCGGACTTCACCAGTTTCAAAATCTCCCCTTCCCCTATTGCATCCCTAAACCAGCCCAGTTCATCCCCTCCCCCCACTGCACCACACAACCAGCCCAGCTCTTCCCCCCCCCTCCACCCACTGCATCCCAAAACCAGTCCAACCTGTCTCTGCCTCCCTAACCGGTTCTTCCTCTCACCCATCCCTTCCTCCCACCCCAAGCCGCACCCCCATCTACCTACTAACCTCATCCCACCTCCTTGACCTGTCCTTCTTCCCTGGACTGACCTATCCCCTCCCTACCTCCCCACCTATACTCTCTCCACCTATCTTCTTTACTCTCCATCTTCGGTCCGCCTCCCCCTCTCTCCCTATTTATTCCAGTTCCCTCTCCCCATCCCCCTCTCTGATGAAGGGTCTAGGCCCGAAACGTCAGCTTTTGTGCTCCTGAGATGCTGCTTGGCCTGCTGTGTTCATCCAGCCTCACATTTTATTATCTTGGAATTCTCCAGCATCTGCAGTTCCCATTATCTCTGATACTATCATCCTGGTGAATCTGCTCTGCACACGTTCCAGTACAATCATATCTTTCCATAGTGTAGCGACTGGAACTGCACACAGTGCTCCGGCTGTGGTCTAACCAGTTTTGTACAGCTCCAGCACAGTCCTCTGCACTTATAATCTATGCCAATACTGATAAAGGCAAGTATCCCATATATCTTATTAACACCTTATTGATCTGCCCTGCTTCCTTCAAAGATTTGATTTGATTTATTTTTGTCACAAGTATTGAAATACAGTGAAAAGTGTTGTTTTGTATGCTATACAGGCAGATCATACTATCCAAAGTGCAGCAAGTAGCAGAACAGAGTGCAGAATACAGTGGCAGAGAAGATGCATAGAGAGAGAGATACAAATCAAAATTAACATTTGAGAAGTCCGTTCAAAAGTCTGATAACAGCAAAAAAGAAGCTGTTCCTGAATCAATTTGTACATACAGTCAAACTTTTCCATCTTCTGCCCAACAGAAGCGGGTGAAAGAGAATAATACAAGGGTGGGAAGGGTCTCAGTATCCTGCCATTCAATGAATACTACCTTGTCTCGTTAATTCTTCCAATACCTCGAAAAGTGAAAAAAAATGCAACAAGTCCCATTTTTCAATCAAACGTTGAACAGCAAGACAAGATTGTCATTAGCGAGAATCTTTGACACGAGGCACCCATATCTCATGGCACACTCCGCTAGCAGTTACTCCATGCAGACCTTATCCAATGGACATACATATTCTGCATGTAGCAGGATCACCACATCATCATGGCACATCTTCAATCTACTTCCAACACGGTTCTGCATTTCAGTACCGCACCCTGGAGTGCACTAGTATGTCTTGTTCAAATGTTGTTGTCAGTGTACTTTTCACACAGGGACAAACACCCATCTCATGGATTGGACCACAGGGCATCTCAGACATGCTTGTTTGGTCTCTTAGGGCTTGCTTACTTTATGCCCACTTCAATGACCCAGAGCTTAAAGGCTCACAGATTTCCTTGCTGTTTACTGCAATCACAAATCAGATGACTCGTTGTGGTTGTCAACTGTGATCAATGGGGTGGACATGTTGCTGTACGGCACCGTACTATGTTGATCTCCCACATCAGTAACAAATGCTGCAAACACACAAATCAAGCATATGGCCATGTCTCAATGTTTAAGGGGAGTAGTCCTCAGTCAGGTCAAGGAATCTGCTGTCATTCAGGGTGTCATAGTACAGGAAGGTACAGCCATACTTGGATCTCAGTCGAGGGATTTGGACATGATTAGTTGTCTGTTTCGTTTGGTCAGGATCAGGGGGTCCGTATGATTGAAGTCCAGAGAATTTTCTGAGGAGGAAGATAAGGACATTGAGCAGGGTGATCATCACTTTCAGCATGATACAGTACAGCTGTATTGAGTACTACCAAACAGCACTTAATTGGTGCCTGGTTCTAGTAGATGAGAGCTAGATACAGTGAAATTATTGGTGCTTAAAATGCGAGCAAGTTGCTTCTGTTCCAGGAGGCAAATTTAGCATCTGATTGTTGATTTCTATTGCCTTTTCATGTTGGTGAATAAATATTCTGAACTGTCTGTAGGCTTCTCTGTACATGATGGCCCCACATTGAACAATGATAAGCTGCAGGGATATGTGGGCATTGGGGAAAGAGTAGCAGTGTCACAGATGATTGTAAAAGGCAGTGTTGCTAAGAACAAGTGAGCTGTGTGATTTGGTGCTTAAACCACCATTGCAGTAGCAACGTGCAATTGTGTGAATTGAGGTGTCAACCATGTCATCTACATTCTGTGAGAGGCATTGGTTTATGGCTGCTGTGTGACTACATTGATGGTGAAGGGCAACTCCAGACTGCCAACGTGCACCTGTATGCAAGGCTGGGCTTTGAGGACGGCTCCAGCACCAGGGCTTCTGGCAGTGCTATTTCCACCTATGGCAAGTGGGAGAGTTCAGCTAGCACTAGATTAGTAGGTTTGGTGTCTACTTAATGTGGGAAATTTGGGACCATTGTGCAAGAAAATCCGTCAAGTCTGGCAAAGAAAAATCCTCCTGAAACTTGACAAAAATGACACTTCAGTGACTTCTGGTAGGATTGAGCCTCATGTCTCAGTAATATCCTTTTCAGCAACGTTGAGCAGATCTAGATTTTGTAATTTTAATAGAGGTAGAGACAATACAGGATACAGGAACAGGCTGATAAATTTTGAGATGACTGTGCCAATAAATGTTACCCCACCACAAAATGTTTCCAGATGTAAGATGGTCAGAGGGTTAGATAGGGTGGACAGTGAGAGTCTTTTTCTGAGGATGATGACGTCAGCTTGTATGAGGCGGCATAGCTACAAATTGAGGGGTGATGGATTTAAGACAGATGTCAGAGGCAGGTTCTTTACTCAGAGAGTGGCAAGGGTGTGGAACGACCTGCCTACCAGTGTAGTTTACTCAGCCACATTAGGGGCATTCAAACAGTCCTTGGATAAGCATATGAATGATGATGGGATAGTGTAGGGGGATGGGCTTAGATTAGTTCACAGGTCGGTGCAACATCGAGGGCCGAAGGGCCTGTTCTGCGCTGTATTGGTCTATGTTCTATTAAGCTGGTACATTGAATGCTTTAGCGAAGAGCTCAGCAAGAAAAGTATGATTCACCAAAGATGATAAAAGAGGACCATGCTATATTTGGCATAAAGACATGCAGTCATCTGCAAAACAGTAAAATTTTACAGAGTTCCTCAAAGTGCAGGATACAATAGACAGAGCTCATAGAATTTTATGAGCTCCTAGAGTCAAAATGTTTGGAATATACAGTCATGCATCATAAGTTGCATCAAACTCTGCATGGCAATGCCCAATTTGCTGAAAGTTGCCATGATATTAGTATCTTTAGGAATTTTGTTTTCAATGTTACTTCAAGTTACCAGACAAGTTGAGAAAGGTAAAATATACTCCTCCAGCTTGACCAGATCATGAGATCTATAGCTCAAGCACAACAAAGTTGAATCTGATGAGACTTTTTTGTTGCATCCTAGTCCTATGAAGGGCTGCTGACTTTAAGCATCTGCCTGGACAGCTGGTCACCAGCCATATACCACTAGCCTGGTAAACTGAGGGACAGGATCAGATGCCTGCCACATGTTGCATCTAGGAAAATGAACAGCAGTTCAGTAGTAGTGGAGAGAAAATGGGAACTGCAGAGGCTGTAGAATCCGAGATAACAAAGTGTAGAGCTGGATGAACACAGCAGGCATATCCACTGACCACCCTCATCCCACCACAGACTTGTAATTTTCTGGAGAATGCAGCATAACTTATAACCGTGGTATGGAATTTTTGGCAGTGTAAATGTTGGGATGCCTTTTCTATAGTTCAGAGTACTAGTTTTTAGGTTATTTGCTGTGGTAAAAGCCCATGAGAGGGAACCTCTAAAGTAGTGTCCCATGTGGAATGAGATGGTGATGTCATCTCTCTCACTCTTAGAGCTGCAGACTATAATCAAAAAAAGGTCACTAACCAAAGAAAGATAAATCCTGCATTGTGCTATATTACACTTAGTTTTGTTGCAGGCTAAACATGCACACAGCATCTGTGAAAGGGAACTGAAGGGTATCAGAGCTGACCATCTGTGATGCAGGCCAAAGAGTGGATGGAAAGTGTTTGTATGCACTACACAGCGTGCTAGCTACTCTGTCTGCAATGACCATAAACAGCAGCCTGTGGAAGAGGAAGTGCTGACTGATCTCTGCTCCGAATGTGGCAATGTCTTGTCACCTTAAACATCTTTTTTTTCTAAAAAAAGAACCAATGAAATCTTTAGCTATTGGCCCCAAAATGAAGAACCACCTTCTTTGTTGTTTCTTCCTGCAAGCTCCAAATCTTCACTCGTTGTTCATTTTTCTAGCTGCCTGATTCTGTGAATAACCAAGTGACACATCCTCACTATTTAAAACCAACCACAATGAAGATATCTGAGCTGGTGATGTAAAGGATGATATCAAGGGTGCTGGAGCAGTCAAATTTGAATCAGGTCATTTTTGGTCTTGTCCTCATAATCATCATCTATCAGGAATAAATTCACTCCCTCTTATACTTCAGCATTTTCATTTGCTACCACATATTTTTCACTAATCTGCTGTGTTTGCTAAAATGACTTGCATAACAGGAAATATTAGCTAAGAAAGAAAAAATGTAATGCTTTGCGGTGGAGACAATGAAAGGTAAGGGCTGCTGCTTTCTAAGGACATCATAGGTGTACATATAGCTCAGCTCTCACTAACCTGAAATTTACACTGTTATCAATATCTCTCACAGCATGACTGCAGTACATTCCCACCCACTCTGTGGCCTGCATCACAGTAGGTTGGCTCTGGTATCCTTCAATTCCATTTCACAGGCATTGTTTGCATGTTTATCCTGCAACAAAGCCAACTATAAGAGAGAATGATGCAGGATCTACCCTTAATTGGTTATTCAGCTTTTATTTCATGGTAGTCTGCAGCTATAGGGAGTTGAGAGAGATGATATCGCCATCTCATTCAACGTAGGACACTACTTTAGAAATTTCCTCTTACGGGCTTTTACCACATCAAATAAACTAAAAGCTAGAACTCTGAAGTAAAGAAGAGACATCCCACATTTTAACACTACCAAAAACCATGGTTATAAAGTACGTAATACTCTTCACAAAATTGCAAGTGTTACAGGAAACAGTCTACAGTCATTATTGTTTCCCCATTTCACTGAGTCATAACTTTAAGTGACCATCAAAAATGTTTCTCAGTTTTTGGAGCGTTTCCAAACCAATTACCAGGAGTAAATCCAGTCCCAATGATTCTTTCCTCTCTCTCCCAGACACAGCATGTTAAATCTCCAGATTCTTCAGATGTAGTGTCAGGGTCAAAGATGTCTTGGAGAGGCTGCAGAATGCTCTGAAAGGGAAAAGTGACGAACAGCAGGTTGGTGTGCATGTCGGTACCAACAACACAGATAAGGAAAGGGATGAGGTTCTGCACAAAGAGTATAGGAAACTAGTCAGACAGTTAAAAAGTAGGTCCTCAAGGGTAGTAATATCTGAACTACTACAGTGCCACATGCTACTGACAGTAGGAATAGGAGGACAGAGTGGATGAATGCATAGCTGAGAGGTTGGTGCCAGAGGCAAGGATTCAGGTTGCTGGATCATTGGGATCTCCTCAGAGGTAGGAATTACCTGTCTGGATGTGAGTTTGCTCGCTGAGCTGGAAGGTTAGTTTTCAGACGTTTCGTCACCATTCTAGGTAACATCATCAGTGAGCCTCCAACGAAGCGCTGGTGTTATGTCCCGCTTTCTATTTATCTGTTTAGGTTTCCTTGGGTTGGTGATGTCATTTCCCACATTGGTGATGTCATTTCCTGTTCTTTTTCTCAGAGGATGGTAGATTGGCTCCAAGTCAATGTGTTTGTTGATGGAATTCCGGTTGGAATGCCATGCTTCTAGGAATTCTCGTGCATGTCTCTGTTTGGCTTGTCCGAGGATGGATGTGTTGTCCCAATCAAAGTGGTGTCCTTCCTCATCTGTATGTAAGGATACGAGTGATAGTGGGTCATGTCGTTTTGAGGCTAGCTGATGTTCATGTATCCTGGTGGCTAGCTTCCTGCCAGTTTGTCCAATGTAGTGTTTGTCACAGTTCTTGCAAGGCATTTTGTAGATGACGTTCGTTTTATTTGTTGTCTGTATAGGGTCTTTTAAGTTCATTAGCTGCTGTTTTAGCGTGTTGGTGGGTTTGTGGGCTACCATGATGCCAAGAGGTCCGAGTAGTCTGGCAGTCATTTCGGAAATGTCTTTGATGTAGGGGACAGTGGTTATGGTTTCTGAGCCCGTTTTGTCTGTTTGTTTGGGTTTGTTGCTGAGGAATCGGCAGACTGTGTTCATTGGGTACCCTTCTTTTTGAATACGCTGTATAAGTGATTTTCCTCTGCTCTTCGTAGTTCCTTTGTGCTGCAGTGTGTGGTGGCTCATTGGAATAACGTTCTAATGCAGCTTCGTTTGTGGGTGTTGGGATGGTTGCTCCTGTAGTTCAGTATTTGGTCCATATGTGTTGTTTTCCTGTAGACGCTGGTTTGAAGTTCCCCATTGACTGTTCGCTCTACTGTGGCAGTTTCTTTTTGTTTTTCTCCTCTTTTGTGAATGTTATGCCAGTAAGGGTATTATTGATGGTCTTGAATGTTTCCTCGAATTTGTTTTGTTTAGTGATGACAAAGGTGTCATCCACGTAGTGGACCCAAAGTTTGCGTTGGATGATTGGTAAAACTCGCTAAATTACCTGTATAAGAGGGATGGGTTCCACTTGAATTGGAAAGGGATCAATATCCTTGTGGGGAGATTTGTTAGTGCTAATCAGGAGGCTTTAAACTAGTAAAAGTGAGTGGGTGGTGGGAACCAAAGCGATTGTGAGAAAAAAGGCTGAGGCTGGTTGAGTAGGCAAGGAAAGCAAGTCAAATAGTCAGAGCAAACAAGAACATGGCTTGAAATTAGGGCAAGACTGAAAAATTATACTGCATTTACTTCAATGCAAGGGCCTGACAGTAAGGCAAATTAACTTAGGGCATAAAAACCAAAAGAACTGCGGATGCTGCAAATCTGAAACAAATGCAGAAATTGCTGCAAAAGCTCAGCAGGTCTGGCAGCATCTATGGAGAGAAATCAGAGTTAATGTTTCAGTTCCAGTGACCCTTCCTCAGAACTCAGGGTACGGTTGGAAACATGGGATAGGCTTAGCACAGCTATTACAGAAATGTGACTCAGGATGAACAGGAGTGGCAGCTTAAAATTCCGGGGTATATAAGTTTTAGGAAGGATAGAAAGGGAGGCAAGGGAGGAAGAATGTGGCATGTTTGGTTAGGGGTGACATTACGGTTGCACTTAGGAGGATATTCCTGGGAGACTGTTCATTGAAATTATATGGGTGGAACTGAGAAATAAGAAAGAAATGATAACCTTGTTGGGATTGTATTACAGGTCCCCCAGTAGTCAGCAAGAAATGGAGAAGCAAATATGTAAGATCTCAGATATCTGTAAGAATAATAGGATTATAATTGTCGAGGATTTTAACTTTCCAAACATAGTCTGGGACTGTCATAGTGTCCAGGGCTTGGATGGGAAGGAATTTGTTAAATCTATACAAGAATTTTTTTTTTACTGTGTGGATGTACCTTCTAGACAAGGAGCAAAACTTGACTTCTGTTGGAAAATAAGGCAGGGCAAACTACAATGACGTCAATGGGAGAATGCTTGGGATAAGTGATCATAATTCTACTAGTTTTAAAGGTAATGGAAGAGGATAGAACTGATCAAAACGGTGAAGTTCTGAATTGGAGTGAGGCCAAATTTGACAGTATTAGACAAGAACTGTCAAAAGATGAGTGGGGGAGACCACTGTCAGGTAAAGGGATAGTTAGGAAGCAAGAAACCTTTAAAAATGAGATAACAAGAATTCAAAGACAGCATGTTCCTGTTAGTGAGAAGAGCAAGGCTAGTAAGTGTAAGGAGTGCTGGATGACTACAGAAATTGAGGCTCTTGTCAAGAAAAAGAAGGAGGCATATATTAGATATAGACAGCTGGGATCAAGTGAATCCCTACAGGAGTATAAAGGCAGTAGCTGTATACTGAAGAAGGAAATCAGGAAGGCAAATAGGGGATGTTAGATAGCTTTGGCAAATAAAGTTAAGGAGAATCCAAAGAGATTGTTTCAGTACATTAAGTGCAAAAGAGTAAGGATGGAAAGAACAGGGCCCCGTAAATATCAACACGACCCTCCATGTGGAACCACAGGAGATGGGTGAGTTCCAAAGCAAAAATTTTGCATCAGTATTTACAGTACAGAAGGACATGGAAACTACGGCACTTAGGGAAATAAATAGTAATGTCTTGAAAAGAGCTCTATATTAGCGAGTTTTGAGGAGATTTGTAGCTCAGGTTGAGGTTCTGGATGTGAGTTTGCTCGCTGAGCTGGAAGGTTAGTTTTCAGATGTTTTGTCACCATTCTAGGAAACATCATCAGTGAGCCTCCGACGAAGCGCTGGTGTTATGTCCCGCTTTCTATTTATCTGGTTAGGTTTCCTTGGGTTGGTGATGTCATTTCCCGTTCTTTTTCTCAGGGGATGGTAGATTGGCTCCAAGTCAATGTGTTTGTTGATGGAATTCCGGTTGGAATGCCATGCTTCTAGGAATTCTCGTGCATGTCTCTGTTTGGCTTGTCCTAGGATGGATGTGTTGTCCCAATCAAAGTGGTGTCCTTCCTCATCTGTATGTAAGGATACGAGTGATAGTGGGTCATGTCGTTTTGAGGCTAGTTGATGTTCATGTATCCTGGTGGCTAGCTTCCTGCCAGTTTGTCCAATGTAGTGTTTGTCACAGTTCTTGCAAGGTATTTTGTAGATGACGTTCGTTTTATTTGTTGTCTGTATAGGGTCTTTTAAGTTCATTAGCTGCTGTTTTAGTGTGTTGGTGGGTTTGTGGGCTACCCTGTTGCCAAGAGGTCCGAGTAGTCTGGCAGTCATTTCGGAAATGTCTTTGATGTAGTGGAGAGTGGCTATGGTTTCTGAGCCCGTTTTGTCTGTTTGTTTGGGTTTGTTGCTGAGAAATCGGCGGACTGTGTTCATAGGGTACCCATTCTTTTTGAATACGCTGTACAGGTGATTTTCCTCTGCTCTGCGTAGTTCCTTTGTGCTGCAGTGTGTGGTGGCCAAAGAAACCTGGCCAAAGAAACACTGATGACACTATTAGAAGAACAGAAGACACATACACCAGACACCACCAACCTCATCAGCAAGGACAACATCATCAAGCTAGTGGACCTATGCCTCACCACCCACTTCACTTTCAATAACAAAACCGACAGACAAACCAACGGTACACCCATGGGATCTCCGAAATCAGGGTTCTTTGCAGAGGCAGTAATGCAGAGACTCAAACAAACAGCTCTGCCAATCATCCAACCCAAACTTTGGGTCCGCTATGTGGATGACACCTTTGTCATCACTAAACAAAACAAATTCGAGGAAACATTCAAGACCATCAATAATACCCTTTACTGGCATAACATTCACAAAAGAGGAGGAAAACAACAACAAACTGCCATTCCTAGATGTCACAGTAGAGCGAACAGCCAATGGGGAACTTCAAACCAGCGTCTACAGGAAAACAACACATACGGACCAAATACTGAACTACAGGAGCAACCATCCCAACACCCACAAACGAAGCTGCATTAGAACGTTATTCCAACGAGCGACCACACACTGCAGCACAAAGGAACTACGCAGAGCAGAGGAAAATCACCTATGCAGCGTATTCAAAAAGAACGGGTGCCCAATGAACACAGTCCGCCGATTCCTCAGCAACAAACCCAAACAAACAGACAAAATGGGCTCAGAAACCATAACCACTCTCCACTACATCAAAGACATTTCTGAAATGACTGCCAGACTACTCGGGCCCCTTGGCATCAGGGTAGCCCACAAACCCACCAACACACTAAAACAGCAGCTAATGAACTTAAAAGACCCTATACAGACAACAAATAAAACGAACGTCATCTACAAAATGCCTTGCAAGAACTGTGACAAACACTACATTGGACAAACTGGCAGGAAGCTAGCCACCAGGATACATGAACATCAACTAGCCACAAAACGACATGATCCACTATCACTCGTATCCTCACATACAGATGAGGAAGGACACCACTTTGATTGGGACAACACATCCATCCTAGGACAAGCCAAACAGAGACATGCACGAGAATTCCTAGAAGCATGGCATTCCAACCGGAATTCCATCAACAAACACATTGACTTGGAGCCAATCTACCATCCTCTGAGAAAAAGAACGGGAAATGACATCACCAACGCGGGAAATGACATCACCAACCCAAGGAAACCTAACCAGATAAATAGAAAGCGGGACATAACACCAGCGCTTCGTTGGAGGCTCACTGATGATGTTACCTAGAATGGTGACGAAACGTCTGAAAACTAACCTTCCAGCTCAGCGAGCAAACTCACATCCAGAGCTCTATATTACAGAAGAGGAGTGCTAGAGATCTTAGGCATGTAGATAATCCCCTGAGATCTGATCAGGTTTTTCCCCAAACTTTGTGGGAAGCTACGAAAAAAATTGTCGGCCCTTTTGCTGAGTTATTTGCATCAGTGACAGCCATGGGTGAGATGCAAGGAGACAGGAGGTTGGCAACTATGATGCCACTATTTAATATAGGCTGTAAGGAAAAGCTAAGGAACTACAGACTGGTGAGCCTTCTGTCAGTGATGGGTAAGTTGCTAGAGGGGATTTGAAGGGACAGGATTTACATGCATTTGAAAAGGCAAGAACTGATTAAGAATAGTCAACATGACTTTGTGCAGAGGAAGTAGTGCCTCACTAACTTGATTGAGTTTTTTAAAGAGATGACAAAGAAGATTGATGTAGGTAGAGCAGTAGACTTTAGCTATATGGACTTCAGCTAAACATTCGGCAAGGATCCACATGGTAGACTTTAGTAAGGTTAGACCACATGGGATCTGGGAGAACTAGCCAACTAGACAATTGGGTACAAAATTGGCTTGAAAGTAGGAGAAAGAAATTGGTGGTAAAGGGTTGTTTTTCGGACTGGAGGCCCATGACCAGCACAATGCCATAGGGATCAGTGCTAGGTTTAGAGCTTTTTGTCATTTTTCTAAATGATTCGGATGTGAATATAGGAGGCATGGTTAATAAGCTTGCAGATGCCACCAAGATAGGCAGTATAGTGGACAGTGAAGATTATCTCAGAGTACAACAGAACCTTGATCAGATAGGCCAGTGGGCTGAAGAGTAGCAGATGGAGTTAATTTGATGAAGGGTCTAGGCCCGAAACGTCAGCTTTTGTGCTCCTGAGATGCTGCTGGGCTTGCTGTGTTCATCCAGCCTCACAATTCATTATCTTGGATTCTCCAGCATCTGCAGTTCCCATTATCACTTAGATAAATGTGTGTTGCATTTTGGTAAGACGAACCAGGGCTGGACTTATACAGTCAATGGTAAGACCCTGGGGATTGTTGCCGAACAAAAAGACCTAGGGGTGCAGGTGTATTTTTCCTTGAAAGTAGAGTTGCAGGTAGGCAGGGTGGTGGAGAAAGCAGTTGGTGCGCTTGACTTCATTGGTCAGAACATTGAGTAAAGGAGTTGGGATATCATTTTACTTCTGTACAGGACATTGGTGAGGTCACTTTTAGAATGTTGCTTACAATTCTGGTTGCCTTTCTGTGGGAAGGATGTTGTTAAACTTGAGAAGGTACAGAAAAGACTTACAAGAATGTTGCTAGGACTGGACAGTTTGAGTTATTGAGAGAGGCTGAATAAGTTGGGGCTTTTTCCCCTGGAGTTTCAGAGGCTGAGCATGATCATACAGAACTTTATAAAATCATGAGGAACATGAACCTCAAGGTCATTTTCCTACAATGGGGGAGTCAAAAACTAGAGGACATCAGTTTGAGGTGAGAGGGGAATGACTTAAAAAGGACCTAAGGGGCAACTTTTTCACGCAGAGTAGTGCTTGTATGGAATGAGCTCCCAATGGAAGTGGTGGAGGTGGTAAGTGGTGAAGGCAGGTACAATTCCAATATTTAAAATGCATCTGGTTAGATATATGAAAAGAAAGAATTTATAGGGATATGGGTCAAATACTGGCAAATGGGTCTAGGTCAGATTGGAATGTCTGGTCGTTGCAGACGAATTGGACTGAAAAGTTCTGTGTTGTATGATTCCATGAGTCCATGTCTGCAGCATACATTTCTCCAAGCAGAGACCATTTTCCCTCCTGCATCCTGCTTCAGTAACTCACAGAGAACTCACAGCTTCATTACCCTGTTGACCATACCTACTATACTCCTTTTTCTCTCTTCCTATATTCTCTCCTTCCATAAAAGCCCAGAGACTGCAAGTCTATTTACTGTCAGGACAGTTGCCCTTGCCCTTATTTTTTGTCAAAACAACTTTGCACCTTTCTTAGCAAGTCTCTGGACTTAGGCACGTGTGTCACTATGCCATCTGATCTATCGCCAGGCAGAGTTATAGAACCTCCTACCAATGCCCTTTCCAGGTTACTACTTATTTTACTTAGAATTAAAGAGACAGTCCTAAAACATAATCATCTAATATAAGATAACAAGGTGTAGAGCTGGATGAACACTGCAGGCCAAGCAGCATCAGAGGAGTAGGAAGGCTGACATTTTGGGCCTGGACACTTCTTCAGAAATGATTTCTGAAGAAGGGTCTAAGCCCAAAACGTCAGCCTTCCTGCTCCTCTGATGCTGCTTGGCCTGATGTGTTCATCCAGCTCTACAACTTGTTGTCTCAGATTGTCCAGCATCTGCAATTCCTACTATCATCTGATATAACTTTACTTTCACAACACTCTCAACATCTAACCTCCACTTTGACGCATTTCATCCAAGTAGAAGGGTGTGATTGAGTGAGAATTGTATTTTGATTCTATGTTGTAATTTTCTGATTTTTTACAAAGCCCTTCTTCCTTCCTTGGTTGCCTTCCCCTGATGCTCTAGTATAAAACATTCTTGAAATGTGCCATAAAATCTCACAAGAGCTTCAAGTGTCATTGAGCTAAGTCTTTCAAAAAGTTTACTATTTAGATGAAGCCCCCTAAGAATCTGCTACAATTTTACACCATTTCTTACTTAAAGACTTGGGGCACTGCAACGATGCCCAATCCTCCCAGCAAAGCTTTAATCCAATTTTAAAGTCGTACTACAGAAACAAGCTGGTGTCACTTTCTTTTCTATGGGAGAACATCCGCTTCAAGAAAATGACACAGGCTAAGTGGCCCCGAGCATTTCAAATGCCATTGTCGTGTCTTTTACACATTATATCTATATTTTAGTACAAATGATTTTAATAACATTGTACACCACAGTCAAACAGTCTCCCAGTTATAAAACTGGCATTCAAAATATTGCATCTTAATTACAGAGCTCTGTTTGTACACTATAATTATAAAACTGTTAAAATGTGGAGAAACACCCAAAATACAACTATGCTTTGGCTGGGGAAAGCTTTCAAAGTGAGATCTATGCTATGTAGTGTACCGGGAGCCAGCCTACAGCTGTGTTTTGGGCTCATATGCACCTCAGGGAAGGCTCACATTGTCTGAATCAGAGCACCAAACTCTGAATCTATCAAGGCTCTGTCCTCAGTGCACTCTTCTACAGTGGTGAAAACTGGACAACATATGCTAGATTTGGTAAAACTATCCAAAATCCCACTTTACCTGACTCGCAAACTCAGGTTAAAAGAAAACACTCGCCAAGTTTCTGCAGAAAAAAACTGTTTACTACAAGCAGTTTTGAACCAGAGTCAAAAAGGAATTATAAATTGCTAACTCTACCCTTTTTTAAATTCCTCCTCTTACATACCAACAGACATAGAAAGTCAGATATGGATAACAAAGATGTAAAAAGAAAAAAAAATCAGATAAACAGGTTAATAGCACTGGTCTGGTCAATGGGAGTAAATGAATTGCTTTTTTTCTCTTCATTTCAATGTTTTTTAGTTTTTGCTGTTGGCACCATGTCATTTGCACACTGTTGCTCTCTTTCATTCATTCACTTTAAAGCTGTCATTTCCTCCTTTGACAGGGGACTTGTGGGGAAAGGTGAGTGGAAGACAGCTATTTCTGTTCACTTTCTGGTATTGCTGCACAGGAG
Organism: Stegostoma tigrinum; assembly: GCF_030684315.1. Lineage (NCBI taxonomy): Eukaryota > Metazoa > Chordata > Chondrichthyes > Orectolobiformes > Stegostomatidae > Stegostoma > Stegostoma tigrinum. The sequence goes on along the minus strand of NC_081361.1, from coordinate 47,345,763 downwards.
GGGGAGAGAGAGAGAGATAGAGAGAGAGATTTTTTGATGCTTTTGCTTCGCAATACGGTGATTCACTGCTGCACTGGTCCATACAATCTACAGTCACCTGGTCAGGAGCCAATCAAAACATTGTTGTCAAGCGGTTGTCCCTTATTCAGAACCATTGGCTCCATGGTGTCTGCTTTTACTTTCACTGTTCCAAGAAGAAAACAACATCCTACACTACTCATGATGTTCTCCAGCAAACATGACTTTTTATGAAAACTGCAGTCATTTCTTTACAAAGGCTCTCTGGTTCAAAACAAAATCTTTATTTTTGGACTTTGAACTGTCAAAAATGAAAGAAATAAAAAGAAATGGGGTGCAACCTTATAGGGATTTAAATTACATCAGTTATGGCAAGATTTTTGGCAGAATTGGATAAGGGGTCCAGAAAAACCCATCTCAACATCAGGAGGATCTTGTTCCATAATTTTTGCTTTTCACAAACGGCACAGTGGCTAGTTGCCAACTAAGGGAAATTATTAAATAAAAACCAAAAGAACTGCGGATGCCGTACGTTAGGAACAAAAACAAATTTCCTGGAGATGCTCAGCAGGTCTGGCAGCATCTATGAAGGAAAAAACAGAGTTAACGTTTCGGGTCCGGTGACCCTTCCTCAGAGCCTGCACAGATGCTGCCAGACCTGCTGAGCTTTTATAACAAATTTGTTTTTGTTCGTGAAGGGAAATTATTGCTTGTTATGCATGCTGTTGATGGCCCAACTCACCTCATTAACTTTCAGCTTTTCATCTTGCCAAACAAGCGAGACATTGACAAAACTCATCGTGGAAATCAGAATAGGTACCTGGCGAATTCAGTTCACCTTTTGCTCAAATGGACTTCCATATTGGACATGCAACCGTGTCAGGGTAAAAGCAATGAGTAACTGAGACATGCAACCTGTCACATATTACAATATGTAACAGCACATAAAGAAGGTAAAAAAAAGGCACTGACATCTTAATTTCATAGAGTGCCCAGTGGAAAAATATTCATCCCAACGAATCTGCTTCGTCCTGTAATAGAGCTTTTTTGTCAACCTATATGCAGGAAAATGTGATGATGTGGCAGGGAGTTGTTATGAGTAGAGTGTGATGATTTCCCCGCTACATTTACTCAAAACTTTTGGGCATGCAAAATACAGGATATCACAAAAAATTTTTAAAAAGCACAAAAATGATAAAATTAAAAAGTAAAGGTTAGGTGATTCTTGTTGCTAGAAAGAATAGTGCAAGGTATTGACATAATGAGGAGAAATTATGAGTGTGCATGCTTGAAAATGTGGAATAATAAGAGAAGAAAATTCACTCTAACAATGACAAAACCATCAATTAAAGCTTACAATTGTCATATGGGTCTATTCACATAGAAAACTATCAAAATGATGTTTATAGAGCTATTAGAAAAGAAAAAAAAGTTGAACATAGAACATAGAAAAGTACAGCACAGTACAGGCCCTTTGGCTGACAATGTTATGCCGTGGATTAATCCTAATCCAAAAATACAATAACCTAACCTACATTCCCCTCAATTCACTGCTGTCCATGTGCATGTCCAGCAGTCACTGAATTGTCACTAATGACTCCGCTTCCACGACTACCACTGGCAAAGTATTCCATGCGCTCACAACTCTCTGGGTGAAGAACCTCCCTCTGACGTCTCCTCTATACCCCCAACACCTTAATATTATGACCCCTCGTGGCAGTCAATCCTGCCCTGGGGAAAAGTCTGAGAAAAAGGAAGCGAGATTAGAGTTTAAAGATGACAGGATAGTGTTCAGCTGTGAAGAGAAATTGTGTTCAGTTATAATGTGATCTCTGCGCTTAGATAGCTGGAGAACATTCACCATCCAAACTCATGTATAAAACACACAGATACTTTGGAACAATTTATCTGCCTGATGTGAAGAAAAACACATTCCCTCCTTAAAGGGATACAGCTAGGAGAGCTTATTGTGCTGCCAGTAAGAACCTAAAGCGAAGCATCCCTAAACCTGCACTGGGATACTGCTATAGTTACACTCCTGACTTGTGCTTTGTAAATGGTGGACAAACTTTGGGGGGTTTGGAGGTGAGTTACTTGCTGTCGTACTCCTAACCTCTGACCTGCTCTTGTAGCCAGTGTATTTATATTGCAAGTCCAGTTAAGGTTTCTGGTCAATGGTAACCTATGAGGATGTTGAAAGTGGGGATTCAGTGATGGTAAAGCTATTGAATGTCTGTGGGTTAGATTGTCTTTTATTGGAGTTGGTCCTTGCTGGGCATTTGTGTGGTGCAAAAGTTACTTGCCACTTTTCAACCCAAGCCTGTATATTGTCCAGCTATTACTGCATTTTAACATGGTCTGCTTCAATATCTCAAGAGTCATGAATATTCTGAACATTGTGTAATCATTGGCGAACATACCCCCTTCTGACCTTATGATGGAGGAAAGTTCATTGATGAAGCAGCTGAAGATGGTTGGGCACAGAACACTCCCCTGAGGTGTTCCTGAAGAAATGTCCTGGAGCTGAAATGACTGAACTCCAAAAGCCACAGTCATCTTCCAATGCACCAGGTATGACTGCAACCAGTAGAAAGATATCCTGATTCTCATTGATTCCAGTTTTGGTAGGGCTCCTTGATGCCACACTTGGTCAATTGATGATTTGATATCCATAGCTGTCCCTCTCATCTCATCTTTGGAATTCAGCTCTTTGGCCATGTTTAAACCAGGCTGTTTTCAGGCCAGGAGCTGAGTGGCCCTGGCTGAATGTAAACTGGGCATCAGTAAGCAAGTTTTTGTGAAAGCAGGTGCTGCTTGATAGCACTGTTGATGTTATCTTCGATCACTTTACTGATGATCAAGGGTAAACTGATGGGGCAGTAATTGGCTGGTTTAGATTTGTCCTGCTTTTTGTGTACAGGACATATCTGGGCAATTTTCCACATTGTTGGGTGGATGCCACTGTTGTTGCTGTCCTGGAACAGCCAGGCTAAGGGAACAGCAAGTTCTGGACCTCAAGTTTTGATGTACTATTGCCAGAATATTATCATAACCCACAGTCTTTGCAGAATCCAGTGCCTCCAATCATTTCTTGATATCATGTAGAACTGATTGGATTGGCTTAAAACTGGCATCTGTGATGCTGGGGACCTCTAGAGTAGTTCATGTAGGGGGTAAGAGTCTGAAATGATTTATGCTGAGGAGCATGTTAAACATCCTCCAGGGCCAGAAATCATAGGCCCTGATGCTGCTCCTTGTTCTGACTTGGCTGTTGCACTGTGTTATTGAGGTGGTCAGCATGCCAGCTCTGCAATTAAGGATATATGTAAACAGTGTTACTTTCTTGGGCTTTTGTTTCAAGCACGTCTACTGCTTACAAAAGCAAAATACTGTGGATGCTAGAAATCTGTTCAAGAGTCTAGTAGGGTATAATCTCAAAGTAAGGATTCACCCATTCAAATAAACACAGAGCATAGAACATAGAATAGTACAGCATAGTACAAGCCCTTCAGCCCACAATGATGTGCCAAACTATTGTCCTACTCTAAGATCAAACTACCCTGCATACCCGACATTTTACTATCACCCACGTGCCTATCCAAGAGTTGCTTAAATGTCCCTAATGTATCTGACTCCACTACCACCGCTGGCAGCGTATTCCATGCACCCACCACTCTCTGTGTAAAGAACATCTCCCCTGTACCTTCTTCCAATCACCTTAAAATTACGCCCCCTCATAATAGTCATTTCTGCCCCGGGAAAAAGTTTCTGGCTATCCACTCCATTTTCTGCCTCTCATTTAAAACAGAGCTGAGGAAGAATATTTTCTCCCAGAGGCTGGTGATTTCTTTACCATTGAGGGTTGTCAAGGCTGAGTCAATAAGTATATTCAATAAATAGACAGATTTTTAATCAGTAAGGGAATCAAAGGTTACAGGGGAAAGACAGAAAAGTGGAGTTACAGTTACCACAATCTCATTGAATGACTCTTTAGAAAAAATGTCCTACTTCTGCTCCTATGTCTTATGCTTTCATAGGTTTGAACTCAAATTCCATCAACACATATTGCAAATAGAGCTGGAAAATGACACAGAAAGCTGTTGAATAGTTGTAAACGTCAACAATCTCAGTAACATCCTTTGGGCAAGGGAGTCAACTACCTCCAAGTGTGCTAGACTACTTGTGACTCTAGTCCCATATGGCATTATTGACTTTTAATGTCCTCAACCCAACACCACCACCCCCATGCTGAAAACAGTTTTTAACACCTGCTAACAATAATGTACGTATAATTTTAAATGAATGGTGGTGCAGTCCTTAATTCTCCCTTGTTGCCTGTAAAACTGCAATGAATCGTCTAGTCACGATGCACAGGAAGTAATTAGACAAAGTGTTCACATCGCTGCTGGTCAGGAAAGCCACATTATGATAATGGGTTTAAATGGAGTTTAACGTCATTCATTATTATAATACTACAAAGCACAATAAATGTCAGTTAATTTCAAGAAAATTATCTCCTTTGGTCAAATTAATTTATGCTCTGAAGAAGAAAGAAACTGGGCAATCATTAGATTGAGGATTGTCTGGCAGCTGGAATATTTTTCCAATTTTAACACCTATTGAGTAATTTAGCAATGCTGCCAGCACCACGTGAGGGCCAAAATGCTCAAGGTATTGTAGCCATTAAAACCAAATGATCAGGTAACTGTGGGGATTGCTTGCCGACATTTCCTCTTTGGGCTGTTAGTACGCAATGCTTCCTGTAGATTTTTAAAATTGCCTTCAAATGTCAGCACTTCCAAATCAAGAGCATAGTAAAAAAACATCTCTTTCTTCTGTTCCCAAAGCATGCCTTAACGGAAAAATCTGAACTGAACGTCCCCTCTCCCCGTACGCTAGTGTGCATTCCAGTTTTTCAGCCAAACCATTCTTATGGTCTCTTTTAATGAGACTAAATAGTTATTCAGGATGCCGAAAAAAGATTAGGCGTTTCCTTTTGCTCTTGATTCATGTCTAGAGAGAACAGGTTTGAAGCTGAGAAAAATGGTTTCTTTTAGTGCCTTTGCAGTCAGCACTGAGGGAAGGTGAAGCAAAAATACTGACTGCCGTGAATGACAGGACATGGAGTTTCACATCAAGTGAGCTCAACAAGGGCTTGTTCACTTTTCATTATTTCAGTAAATATAAAAGACCAAAGAGAGGTTTACAATATGTTTCAGATCACTCTGCACAAGGGACTACAAAATACAATGGTGGAATTGTCCACTCCAACTGGTATTGAGCTTGGAAGAAGGAAGGATATTTAATTAACCAGGATGGTGGCATATCTGAACTCCACTGACTTCTCACCACTACATGAATAAAGATCCACAGGAAGGTTTATGCTCAACTTTACTGCTCTGCTGCCAATTGAGGTCCTTTGATGGTCAATGATTGACCACTTAAGGACTTCAACAAACCATTGCTGGAACAAAACCAGTTACAGGTGGACCTGTTGCCATGCATGAAACTGTGCAGCCAGCCTTGTCACCTCCAGTAGGGAAAGGGTGTCCCTTAATGAGTGCCAACACCTATCTTTGCATCCAGTATTATAACTCCATTTCCCCATAATGCCCATCCTGCAAAACCATCTCTGCCCCATTCATTACCTGTGGCCTGGTAACTCCATGACCCTGGGAGTGTGGAACCAATTCCTCCACACGTAGCCAAGGCTTCCTGGGTGTCATTAATGAGCACAAGAGGTTCCAGCCTCTGAATAGCTGACAGCTTTTGGTATGATAGACTTTCACCAGGCACGGTGTACTGTTGGCCTCGCCAATGCCTGATTGGTTGGTGGTTCAGCAGACCTTGCTAAAAAAGAGAAGCACAGCTCCCTCACTGGATCTCCAGATGCTCGCAAGGCTTCACCTAATATATGGAATGCAGAATGGACAGGCTCATTTTAAAGATAACATTGAGAAGTTAGCTCACCTCTGGACACCAATGTCTTAAAAACTTTAGATAAGAAGAAACTAGCATATTACTTAAAATACAATCAGTGCAAAGCTACATCGATGGAAAGGGAAAAATGAATTTTAAGTATCTTCAAAAAATTGGCCTTACCCAAAAACCGATAGATAGTTGTGATGATCTGGGATGTGAGGCAATAGAGTTAAGGAGGTTAGAGGAGTTTAAGTTAAAGATGCCAGTCTGTGTGAGGCTAATTATTAGCAAGATAAGCTGAAAGAGCTTCATCATCTTTACTCTTTCTTGATATGTTATTGTCTCATCAGTTTTTTTTTAATAATCAGTGTGGGATTAATTCAAAATCCTGGCCCCAAAGAAAGCACATTAACTCATGGGGAGAAATTTTTGTCATTTTGCAATTAATATGGCTTTTTAAACAACTCCATAGCAAACTGGCTATAAGTGGGGCTTCATGGAGTTAGGGAAACAGCATTAATAGCCTGACTGCATCGTGACATCACATTATGATTTTCATGATTTATGATAATGTAAAGTTATCAAAATGTACACAGTGATAGAATATTTGTAACTTCTGAAAGCTAATGCAACAGATCAAAGAAGCAGAACAGGCTGTATTTTTCATCTGAATACAAAAGAGCAAGAATCAGTTTTAAAAACTTTTAAATCACATTGGCCAAAGTTTCACACTTCTACAACAAAGGTTGGTTAATTTTTAATGTTATGTTTTGTTGACAGTTATGTCTAGACTGGTTATAAAAGTTGCCTGTTTTTGGTTGAGTGTTTACTGGTATAATTTATTATTTATTTGAGCAGTACAACACCAATGTGGACTTGACAACTACCAGCAAGAATTCCATATTGCTTTGAACTCAATTTAATTGGACCCAGCCTTGATCTGTTTATTTAGCAGTGACAAGCTAACTCCCTGCGCTGTTGGCTGTAAATGTCCTTGTGTCACATAGCAGTTAAAAATGTTGCTGAAATTAACAGTTTCAGAGCAAGGGTTTCATATTCCCTTGAAATAACCTATTTATGGTTTTGGTTATTTATGATTAGCCATGCAGCTAAATAGATCACTTCCCACTGCAAGAAAATTAAAGCATATGGTCTGGACCTTAAACATTAACTCTGCTTTCTCTCCACAAATGCTGCCAGTTTTGCTGAGTTTTTCCAGCAATTTCTGTTTTTGTTTCATTTTCAGCATCTGCAGTTCTTTGGGTTTTTTTTGGAAAGCATATGTGGGTTAGCAATGCTTCCTTTCAGCTCTGTTTCGTCTTCTACCCTATTCAACTTCTGAAATTAAAGGATTTGTTATATATAAGGCATTATTATATATATAAGGCAGTTCCAATAGCAAAGTGAGTCTCCAGGACCAGAGGGCAGAGTCTCAAAATAAAAGAACACCAATTTAAGGTTGAGATGATGAAGAATTTCTTCTTTCATAGGACTGTGGGTCTTCAGACCCCCTTTCCACAGAGAACTGGGGGACTGCAGATCCCCATGTGCTGAGGTAGTTACAGAGATTCTTGATCAGAAGGGTAATCAAGAATTTTGGGGAAAGGGCAGGAAAGTGGATGTGAGGCACATTGGTTCAGCCATAATCCTGTTAAATTGCAAAGCAGGTTTGAGGGGCCGAATGGCCAACTCCTGTTCCAACTCCTTCTGGTCTTATGGTCCTAAATCCTTTTCCATATTATGAGGGATTATCATCATCATTAGAAGCCCAAAATTTGAGGATGATGTTAATTCAGGTTCAAATGTTTCTGCCATGGGTGTTCATGGAACTGAACAGGCCAATTCCCGACCAGCAGATTTTTGGACATATGAAACAGGTTGTCCCATCAGGTAATGGAATCTGGAGTGTAGGATTTACCTACCTCCTTCTCTGCTGCTACTCTGCCTCATCATTAAGATGTATCAGTTGTCACCAATTTGAATGATTGATAACAAGTTCCTCCCAGTCAGTAATGTCAATGTTGAAGCTTTCCTTGAAGTGTAGGACAGTGTCTTTGAAGTGTTTCTTTGTTGTCCACTGGATTGTTGGCCATTTCACAGCATTGTTACAACACAGATTGAGTCCCTTCAGCCCACTGTGCCTGCACTTGGTCTTCAAACAACCACCAGTGCCTAGCGCCAATCAGTTGCTTTATCCCCTGACCTTTGCACATTATTTCCGCCGAACAATCATCCAATGTCCTCTTGAACGCCTCAATTGAACCTGCCTCCACCACATTTCTAGATCAAGCATTCTACACCCTAACTATTCACGTGGGAAAACAATTTTCTCTCATAACATTCTTGCTTCTTTTACACACAACTTTAAATCTATGCCCTTTCATTTTTTCTCCTTTTATGAGTGGGAACAGTTTCTCCCTATTTACATGATGATTTTGTAAAATTCTATCAAATCTCCTCTAAGCCTCCTCTCCAAGGACAGTAGTCCCAACTTAATCAATCTGTTTCTGCAATCTCTCCATTGCATTCACAGCTTTCCAATAACGTTATGCCCATAAATGCACGCAATACTCTAGCTGAGGTCTGACAAGTGTCTTTTACAATTTAAATATCACCTCATTGCTCTTGTACTTTGTGCCCTATTAAAAAAGCCAAATATGCTTTATGCTTTATTAACTGTTCTTGAGAGGTGTCCTACCATTTTCAATTATCTCTGCACATTCAGACTCAGGTCCCTCCAGCCTTGCATTCCCTTTATGATTGTACCCCTTATTTTATACTGTCTTCCTACAAAATGCATTACCTTACATTTCCTCGAATTGAACCCCATCTAACACTGTTCCACCCACTCCACTACCTTGTCAATGTCATTTGGAGTTTCACATTGTCCGCACAATTTACAATTCTTCCAAGCTTTTTATCATCAACAAACTTTGAAATTGTTCCGCACACTAAAACACAGATCATTAAAATATATTTAAGAGTTAAGTAAAAAAAATCTGGCGGAAGGATGTTTTTCAGACATCTAAACACAATGTCTAATTCATCACAGCAGAATTTAAAGGAGAATCATCTGATTGTTGTGGAGTTACCTTTAAGAAGAATAATAGCATTTGCTCTATGTCTTCCCACTGAATCTGGAGAATGCAGTAGAGATCTTGTTAATACAAGTTCTCCAGTGCACAGGTACTGACATGAGTGTGGATCATAACTCTGAACCACCTATGGACATACTGAACTTTTAATTGCAGCATGTGTTTTCTTTTAAAAGGTGAGACAAAGGATGACTGTGAATGAAACTCCAGTGGCTGTTTGAACAGAAATTCTGGAATCCACACTTGAAGGTATTAAAAAAGCTTAAAAGACAGAAATATACTCCAAAATGAAATGTAATATCATGTGAATATCTGGGACTATGGAGATGATGAGAGTAATTAGTGAGAGCCATGTTTGTATTTTCCATTTTTAGGAATACACAATGGCAATGGTGAAAAGAAAGTTTCAGCCCTTGTCTGTGAGTACTAGTGGGCTGAGGTATTCATGTGTGCTGGTGAGTTGAGGTATTCAGATGTCCTAGCCTGGGTTAAGCTCTGGTGCGCTTTGAAAAACACAGTCAAAAAACAATCTACTACCACTCCTGATAACAAAGTGTGGAGCTGGATGAACACAGCAAGCCAAGCAGCATCTTAGGAGCACAAAAGATGACGTTTCGAAGGCCCGAAATGTCAGCTTTTGTGCTCCTAAGATGCTGCTTGGCCTGCTGTGTTCATCCAGCTCCACGCTTTGTATTCTCGGGTTCTCCACCATCTGCAGTTCCCATTATCTCTACTACCGCCCCTGCATTGGTCTTAGTGCATGAAGTTCAAAAAGAAACAGGACAGTAGAATTATGTTTAACCTCCAAAGCCAAGAATATCAAGAATGAGTTCTCAACCATCTGCTTGTCATGGATGATGCGCAGACTGATCCATACATCTTTTAATTTTTATCCATTGTTTGACTCCTTCTCGTCTTTGGGGTTACATTCTTTTTTCTTCTCACATTTCATAAGTAATAAACCCATTATGTTGCTAACTAAAGGAAACCTGGCTAAATCGGCTCCTTTCAAAACCTTAATTTCACTGCTTTGGAAGATATGCAGCCACAAGAGAAGGCTTCGATTCTGAATTAACCTTGCTGCGACTAACTGAAGATTGGATGAATAAAGAATGTGAGCCAGGTCATCCCCTCACCAGAAGCTTAATGGAGTATTCCATTTGGAAATGTCATAACTTGGGGAACCTCTGTCAGTGTCTGGTCATAACACGGATAACCAGGTATGGGCTGACATATAAGCTTTGTTTTGACAAAAATCCAGGACATGCTGAATCTCTTAGCATAAGGAATTCAAGAGATCAAGCGTGGCTTGCAAATCTGGCATAGATTGGGCAATGCCCTGATTTATAAACAATAGACTACGTATGTCTATGGTTGTCACTTTAGTTTTGTCATGGAGGAAATAGAATTTAAGGAGTTTTCCATCTAGCCAGTACTGAGATGGATGAGGTGAAAGCAAATATTAAGTAGATTGCAAATGTTATGGGGTTGCCACGCAGCCTTATTTGACACTGACCCAAATTTTGAAGGTGACAGTTTCAGATCTCTCACACAGGACAGTTTGCAATCATATTAAAATGAGCAGTTCCAGGATTGTATTGAAATTTCTTGGATACCGAAATCCGCAGAACTTTGCAATTTACTAAGCCAGGTGCATCGGTAAGATTGGTGAATGAGAAAAATAATTCCTGGTGTTGTTGTCAACAATTTTCATGGATTTGTCTGGCAACAAAAGTCATGTCAGAGGTTCCTTTGGAAGGTCTAATGCCACAATCTGTCTCTGGAGGCAATTACCCAATTATGGTCACAGGTGTGGTGTAGGCAAGGTCCTTTTCCTCCCATGTCCATAGGCTGAGTATATGGAGTCTTTACGTGAGTACACATTCACCAGCTTTGAACAGCTTGGATGCAGTACCATCAAGGTCTCAGGCTTTGTGGTTTTTCATTGGCTTGGCTGCTGGTGCAGCTCTCCCATCGATGGTGGCTCATAATGGGTTCTGCCAAGAATTCTGACGGATCACCTGAAAGCTAAAAGTGTCACTGTGGATTCACAGCTGAGGAACTGTTGGAATGTTCTTTTCAACATTGATAAATGGCATTGTCATCCTTAAGAAGAGAAACACTAACCCCTGAGCAAAAAGAATATTGGCCTACAGATCACCCTAGTTGCTTCAGAAAAATTCTGCATGTCATGATAGTAAATATATTGTTGGATCTCTTGGGCTGTCCGTTCTCACTACATGATCTTTATCTTCCATATTTGTCTATCATTTCAAACTTGAGCTGTTGAAATGCTCCGTTCTTGACTTGGAATCTTCAAGTCAATGCACTGTTTTGCCAGGCTACAAAATCTACTAATTTTTGAACACATGAATCGATACTGATTTTGTCAAACTAATCCTGTTGATGATGATGCCTGAAGGCAATGGTCTGGAAACGGGAGCCTACTACATCTGAACTTTTTGATCTACTGTTATGAAGTTAAGTTGGATATGTAAAGATTTTTGACATCAGTTGTGAACTACACCTTGGATGGGCTGCATTTGGGCTGAGCCATTGATCTTCTTCCTCTTGGATTTTTAGATCTTGTGATATTTTGGTGTTAGGAGAATATTATTCATCAATCATATAAGATGATCACCTACCCATGCAATCATCAACCTCCTGCATGTCTCAAATGATACAGCTATCACTTGAATTTTTGACTCAAATGATGACATAATTTGGGAGTTAGTACACAGGTCCAGGATGCTCCACATGGTTTTCTGTTTGTCCTTGTGGTAGAAGATGGTGCTTTTTACGAGAGAATGCTGTGTATAGTTTGTCAGCAGCAGGACACCATTTGCATTAACTTTTTCCATCCTGTTTCTCCCAATATTTCCTCTCCAGTTATCATGACCAATCCTACTATTAAAGTTCCCCAGAAGAATAATATATTCTTATTTTGAATTGAATCATTTATTGCCACATGGGGGTGACAATGAGGAGTTTCAACAATAAGACAGATTGAAAAATCTTCTTTACATTTTTCAAAGTGAAAGGTTGGGGCATAAGCTCTGATGGTTGTGGCATATTGATTTTGGCTTAGCTGTAAGTTAGATGTGAGGAGCCTTTCATTTACACAATGAGGAGTTCAGGTGCTACATTCAACAACCTATTTCTAATGGCAAAGCCAATTTTCCAAACACATGAGCCTCTGTCAGATTTTCTTTTCCAGTAGAAAGTGTATGCCTCTGTTTGTTCCTTTTGCTTCCTGACCACAGAAAAGCAAATCTCACTGGGTCAACAATGTCAATTTGGTGTCTTGACAGCTCACAAAATACTACTGCAGTTCTTCTTTCTGGATAGTGACATAAGATTATATTTTAGGTTTCGACCATTCCAAGTTTAGATTAGATTAGATTCCTTACAGTGTGGAAACAGGCCCTTTGGCCCAACAAGTCCACACTGCCCCTTGAAGCATCCCACCCAGACCCATCACCCTATAACTCACACACCCCTCTGTTTGCAAAAGGTTTGCAAAATGTAAAGTTTTCTTCTTTGACCATGAAGTGGGTGATCATACAGACTGCTTGAAGAGGACAGCTCAGTCATAAATACCGCAGTCCAAAGACACCTCTGTCCAAAAAGATGTTCACCAATCTTTCTGCATCTATTACTTGTGTGCGATTCTTGATAAGACAATTCCATCTTCAATCAAATTAGCTAATTAAACCCTTGTGCATATTATGATGGACACAGGGATCAGAATTCACATTTATTTGCTTTCTTTTCCTATTGTCTATTATCTGACATGGGATGTTGATCAGTGTTTTCAATGCCTTAGAAATCCAGAAAAGACAACAATTTCAGATCAGAGTGGACTAGCAAAAGGTTTGAATGAAATTTCCTTGACACTATTTTAAAAATGAATGACCAACTGTTGTTACAGCCAAATCTGGCGGTGTGAATAAATTCCTTACTACCTCTGGCACTGGTATAACAAAACATTGAAATGTTAAACAAATGAGTGTGCTGTTCTCTGCTTCATAATGTCCTTGTACATATATTAAATCAGTCAAGAAATACGCCAGACAGACCAGGCCAGGCAGGGTAAACAAAATTCAGGTGTTACTTTTATCTCTCAGTAAAATGACTTCTCGCAGGAGAGGGCATGGGTATTGATCCAAATAGGGGCAATCCATTTTTAATAAATGATTTTGAATGTCCATTGCCAGAGTTCCCTTATTATTGTTTGATATTGATGGGGCAGAAATTGGGCGATCACTCCTCCACTTTGTATACTGAGTTTCTGAGTTAAGTCTGTTCCAGCAATATCTGTAGTTGAGAAATCTCATCTCCCAGAGACGCTCAATTGTCTCTGAATGAGCTGTACATTCTTCAGTTGATTAATTTTACTGTCCAGGTAATTACACTTGGATAGTCTTTTCAGGGTACAGTAAGCAGTTACAATCATGTTAGACTGTCCTTTGTGATTTCCTATGAGGTTGGCTACTTTTAAGTCAGCTGACTTCAGTGACCATTTTAAAATGCCTCAGCACATTTTTAATTGATTTCTCTCAAATCAAAATCCAAGATTTTTAAGTCACTGACTGAGACTTTAAGATTAGCAGTCAATATTTTATGTCATCTTGATACTGTTTTATGATTTTACTTCCACATCATGACAGATAATGCACCACACACAACAGGACATGAGACCAAAGTAATATCACAGCAGAGAGTAGCACAGTGAATGTTCATCACCCTTGAGTAAGTAACTTTCACTCAGGGCTATGGAAATTATAGAATGAAAAATCAGAAGCCAGCTTCAGGCAAAAAGGAAGTTAGAAAAGAAAGGTCAACAAAATCATTGAATTAACACTGATATTTAGAACACACTTCAGATATTTTGTAACTGATACACAAGCACATAGACCATTCAGCTGGTAGCCACTACCTCTCTGGAGACTCATCCCTTAGCAACCAGCTATCGTCTAAGGTTTCTGTTATAGATACCAAAATCAATCACCAAAAAAAAACTAACTTCACATCTTCTAGTTGACTTTATACATGCAGTATAATCAGTATAAATGGGTGTATTTTTCACTTCAGTTCCAATCAAAATGAATATGTGGACGACAGCAGGCAGTATAATTGTTTGTTAGGTTAATCTTTGCAAAAATGTTTTATAAGGTACTACTTTACCCTCTTTGTGTGCACTGGAGTAGAATTGTCCCAGAATCAGGTTATTTAAATGCATGAAATTCCCTGGATAATGAAAATTTAGCACATATCATTAAGGATATAAGAATTCCTGATGGGTAGGAGCATGGGTTTGTGGAAAAGAGTCATCAGAAAACCATGGTATCACTTTACCCTGACTTTGCAAGTCTGTGCTTACATGTTAGTCTTTTTAATTCCCTTTTGACTGATGTCTGAAATTTTGTAATTATTAAAAAGACCAATATTTCTCCTCTGATATGTATGTGCAATTTAGAAGCTCCTGCTCAGTAAAAAACATTCTGCAAGTGTAATTTAATTCAATTGTGAGGCACTTTCTTGTCTTTGTAATATTTTCCTACTCATGTCTTTGCAGAACATGAAAAATGTAGCCTAGATAGTGATCATTCTCATCTGCCCATAAAGGCTTATAAAGTATCATCCTCAAATTTGGGCGCTCTACAAAATTTTTCATCTGGATTGCATCATCACACCAGTTCCCTGTTCCATCCTCTTTACTGCATTACTGCAGTCATCACTGACAAATTATCTAAAGACATGGAGACAGTTGACAGAACATGCAGAAACTGTTCAGCCTACACCACATTCAATTCAAAGCCAAAATGAATCCAAAATCAGTCACTCAGCTCCAGCATGCATATGAATGTACATCCATTGAGCTCCAGGTTAACACATTCTGCATCTTATGAGAAAAGGGGTCCTTCTTTGACAATCAATAAACTAAGACCACTTTCAACGAAGTCCCACCGCACAATGCCTCCCCCCACTGATTAACAGCAAAGGCACAACCCTGTAAAATGTGGACCATTTCCATATCACGGGAGCTTCTTTTCAGCAAAGGCAGACATAGATGACAAAATTCATGAACATCACCAATGTATCAGCTCAGCCCTTCAGTAAACTAAAGAAGAGAGGACTTAAGGGCCGGGACCTCAAAATCGACAGTGACGTCAAGGCTTACAGTGCGGGGGCAGTGTTCACCGTACTCCTAACTGATCAGAGACTTCGGCCTCAAAGAACTGGAGAAATACCATCAGAGGGTTTCTTCACAATATCATCTGAATCCTGGGCAAGAAGGCATCCAATAGCAGTTGCGCTTTCACAAGCCAACGTGCCCAGCACTGAGGCACTGATGACTTAATCTCCAATGGGGTGCCAATGTCAGTCTCTGACACCATCACTGACATAAGACTCCTGACACAGCTGTTATACTGGGAATTTAGATGGGGTTGGAGATACACAGGTGGAAAACAAACTGTTTTAAATATGTCTTCAAAGCAGTATTGAGGAGGTCAAGCATCCCATAGTGATTCCTGAGGGTCCCTGGTGTCAGACCGATCAAAATTGAAAAGGCTCATTTAAGAAGATACTGAACATATTGAGAGATATTTTCAGGATCATGCAGAAACAATCTACACTTTTTAGCAAAAATACTTTATTCACTATTTGGAACAAAATCAGAAATAGCGGACAAGCTTTCCAACAACTCAGCTACCCAACCTTCCAAGCACCACCTCCTCCGCATGTGTAGAGTCTGAAGATTGCACATTAAAATCATCAGCCATCTCAAAGCTCAGTGAACTCACATGAAATTAAATCATCCTCAGCCTGAGGGTGTGTCTGAGCCGAAAATCATTCCTGGCACTTGCTCCTGCAATAAAATCCCCTTTAAATTTCATATATTTTAACATCCCTGAACTTGCTGATTTTAATAAAATGAATGAATGAAGTAAGAATTATTAGAAAACATTAATTTGTCTGTAAGTAGTCTGAAAGCTAAGCAATGTCAATCTTACTAACACGACAGATCATTTATCGCTGCTCAGTTTAGGTTCTTGTGCACACAATATTTGTTTCAGTTTAATAACTGACAGCAGATACAGAATCTTTGAAAAACTTTCATGTGTGTACTTTGAGATATCTGAGCTAAAATATGATGTCAATTAAATGTTGATAAGTTCAGGCAAAGCTGCAGAATCAAATCAAAACCTTAGCATTTCAGTTGAGATCAGTCTTGGTGTTAATGAAGTTAATGAAAGGATTTTTAAAGATTATCAGAAGTACGAGAACCTGAATTGTGAATAAGCCATTTTTGTTAAAGAGTATGCATTAATAGAATATTGAAATAATTATCCCTGTAGAAGAGGGATGGCCCAGCAGCCAAGAGGATGAAGGAAGTCTATGGTTTTCATCACGAACTAAAGCCCAGGATATTCTTCAATATAGAGGATTGCATGCACAGAAAGGAGCAGTGAATGAAGATGCTCAGTCCTAGTGTTCAGGCAGTGTGCAAAGTGTGCTATCTGCCATTGTAATAAATAAATGAATAATAAATAAATGAATAAAAGGAAAAGCTCAAAAAGATTTGTCTAAGGAATTGCGTCTCTTTTACTTTGACCGAAAGGGGTATTAAAAGTACAGAACATAATGCCCATTTCAAAGCATCTTTCAATGACCGACCTTCCCTCTAGTTTTCCACTGGAAAGGTTATTTAGTAAGATCAGGATCAAGAAAGCAATCTTCTAATCCCCTGATAACACTTGCACTTGAAGGTGATCATCTGAGTGGATCATGTATGAGAAATTATTGTTTGGGAATAGTTACTGTATTCAAAAAAGGTGAGTTGGGTTGAGAAACAAATAGCCCAGAAGTTGTTTAATTTGCTACCAATTAATGCACTTAATGATTGCTTTGTTGCTGTTTTTATACTTAAACTACTCACTAGCTAATGATCTAATACTGTGGCCATCACTGCAATTTCATACTGCCACGTCAGAGGCAACAGGGCTAGATATTAGATTAAAATGATTTTTGGGTGCAGGAATGCAATTAGTAAACTACCCATTCCTTCACAAATAGTGGTGGGACCTCACAATTTCCACCAATCCAGCATATTTGCATGATTTCCTTGTTGATCCAAGCAACATCTCTGCCTTCCAAACTGCACACGGCTTCTATGCTCAGTAAGGGATCAGCATAGTAATTTTAATCAGATGATCCAACCAGACTTCTGCTCCACCAAGTTTATTCTCTATTAAGGAGAGGCTGTTCACCTGCAATCATACCTCATGGAAAACTACTCTCCAAGATCAAAGGAACGTCTCAACAGGCAACAAAGAGGGTTCCTAATTTTAGTGATGCCACAATAGAGGTTCTGGCCAATGAGGTGGACTCCAGAGGAAGGCAATATTCCCCAGACTGGAAAAAATTCCATGAAACAGCAGCATAAAGAAGACATTGCCTAGAATATGAATGGCCAAAGTCTGGTTTCATTGACATGAAAGCAATATAGGAAAATTACCTCACATGAGTGGTCATGGTAAGCGAATGTATTTCCAATGTATATTCAAAGTTCACCAAAACAAAAACCTGCCGTTCATTGCAACACATCATAATACTCAGACAGCAGCTTTCCCTTGCACTCAGTTCTCAAAGCTCGCATTCACATATTTCCAGTTCACCTATATAAATATACGAATACTGTAAACTTCACAACCATCTACCCAACCCACACCCCCATCTGCTACACACACACCACATATCCAAATAGCAAGCTGCAGCTGATACTTCACCCAAGCGCATTTACATTCAATTGCATTCTGCCCTCATTCATTGAAGGAGAAGGTTGCCAATAATATCAGGAAACAGTAGCTAATCTGAGAGAAGGGCTTCTGGGTGCCCTAGAGAAGATGGTTTTCACATCATGGAGCTGAAGGCAATGCAGCAAGTGGCATTTGGCATAATGGCCATTGGCCAGGATGATGGTCAGTGACAAACAGTTACATGTCTCTTTTCAGCCTCATATTAGGATGTAGAAGCTGAAGATGGCCTCTATTCTGTCACTCAGACTAACCTACACTTTGGAATTTGAGACATGGAAGAACTGCTGCCTGTCCAATCACAATAACACATGCAGGAAAGTACAGAGCAACTTAGCACAGCATAGAAGCATTGAAAGTAAGGGCATGAGTATGCCCTTTAGATGTTTTATCATCTGATTTGACACTTACAACTACCAGTTCAGATTTTGGCACTGGATGCTAATAGACTCAGGATAAACAAACAATGAACATGTTTGGATGAGTAGCCTGCAGCCAGGCCGGAGGTAAAAAATAGTTTGTTTGCTAAATCAGCAGAGGGTAAGGTTGCAGGCAAGTAGCGTGCAGGGGACTCAGATGAGGACCCTTATGATACAGCACACAGTAGAATGGTAAATGGGTGTGCACACCAAGATGCTGAGTGTATTGTTTGGTCAGTGAGACATCTCTTCTCATTGTCAGCAAGCAGGGGGAGTCTAGCTAGAGCTCAACAGAAGACATGGCCATCAACCCTGCCCTCTCAATTGCATCTGTTCCATCTCCCTGCTCTGCTGCAGAGCCAGCGGCGCTAAAATATTGCATCACTATATGTTGCAGCCTTTGTGTTGGCAGACCACCTAATCCTCTCCCCTTCTCGACAAACCCATGAGGATAGGACAGTGTTTTCTGGAAGTTTCAGAAATTCATGCAAACAGGTTCAAGAACAAAACACTCCAGAGTACTCGTAGAAACATATTACAAAAGAAGAATACTTTAGGCAATTAGGCACATTGTCCTTTGAATAACATGTCTGCAAGGCCCATATTGCAGCTTTGTGTTTATTTTTTCTTAATGAAATAACGAAACTGTTGCCTGGACTTTTGTGACCCAAATTTGGATCCTGGCTTCACATTATCCATCCCGGGCCTCATCCCATGACCAACATTATCATATGATCATTCACTTTATAGACAGAATCTCCCTTGTCCTCACATATCACTCCACCAACCTCCATATCCAACATATCATTCTCCGCCATTTCCGCCACCTATAATCAACACCACAACCAAAGATATATTTTCCCCCCCACCCCTATCTGCCTTTCGTAGGGACCGGTCTCTGAGTGACTCCCTTATCCGCTCCACACTCCCCACTAACCCTACTAACCCCCTGCCACCACAGGAAGTGCAACGCCTGCTTCTACACCTCCCCACTCACCTCCATACAAAGCGCAAAACAAACCTTCCATATCAGACAGGGGTCCACCTGTACATCTGTCAACGTGGTCTATTGTATCCCCTCCTCCTGATGTGGCCTCCTGTACATCGTGAGATCAGCCGGAGGCTTGGAGACCGTTTTGTCAAGCACCTGCGCTCTGTTCACAACAAACAATAACATCTTCGAATCATAAACGATTTCAACTCCTTCTCCCTCTCCCTGGGTGACATGTTCATCTTGGGCCTCCTCCAGTGTCACAATGACACCACCCACAAACTAGAGGAGCAGCACCTCACGTTCTGCCTTGGGAGCCTACAGCCGAATGGCCTAACCATGAATTTTACCAGTTTCAAAATCTCCCCAGTCCCGGCCTCATCCCATGGCCAAGCCTCCTTCACTATCCCCACCTCCTTTACCTGACACAACCTGTCCATCTTCCCTTCCACCTATCTACCCCTCCCACCTCACTGACCACTCCCCACCACTCCCTACCTGCACTCACCTACTACCACCCCACCTACCTTCCCCAGCCCCACCCCTCCTCTCTCTACTTATTTATGAGCTCCCTTCCCCCTTCCCATTTCTGAGGCAGGGTCCCAAACTGAAACATCAACTTTCCTGCTCCTCCGATGCTGCCTGGCCTGCTGTGTTCCTCTATACTGTGTTATCTCTGACTCCAGCATCTGCAGTTCTTACTATCTCTGATATTACCTCGTCTGGTTGTTTGACATCAGTATAGCACCAATTTAAGGACCTCCCAATACATGCAGGGCACACGTGTGCATGCACTTTTAGTCCTGCAGGCCACACACGAAGCAGCTAGCAGCTTTTGGGAAACATGGAGAGTGGTGCAAAGCCTCAGTAGCCTCGCTACAAGTGATGCCATATGAGGCAATTTGTCGCCCAATGTTCTCAGTTAGTGTTCAAAAAATGATATGAAGAAAGTTCCAGTATTGGCAATAACTAATTAGTTAAGGAAAACTTTTGTAGGAAAAACTGTGCCACAGTATAACATTGATAATGGGAACTGCAGATGCTGGAGAATCCAAGATAATAAAATGTGAGGCTGGATGAACACAGCAGGCCCAGCAGCATCTCAGGAGCATAAAAGCTTTTGTGGTCCTGAGATGCTGCTGGGCCTGCTGTGTTCATCCAGCCTCACATTTTATTACCACAGTATAACATTATTTATTTTAAGCACTTAGCATCCAAGCAATTACCATATTCTAGTACAGTTTAATTTCTTTTGACTTGCCATTATTGTGGTAAGCAGCTGTTTTAACCTAGCTGATCAATTCATTTCTCCAGAGGCCTAAGCCCCTCATATTATTATCAAGCTATATATGGATGAAATTTCTCATGCAATTGCACTTAGCAGCTTTCGGATTCAGGCTAAAAAGCAATTACCCAGAGCTAAAAAAAAGCAACAAATTCTGGCATACATAATTACACTTCGCCAGAATTTCCTTCATCTTTTATGCCCACTCACTGATCCTTACACTTGAATGCTTTGCAGCATATTATAATGGATCGTGGCTACCAGTTCAGATACCAGCAGTGCACATACCTTACAGACTAATACAGATCACAAGGTTAAAGAGCTGAACACATATATATCTTGCAATTATCCTCATTCAAAGCAGGTACAAAATTTAAAACAGAATTGTAGTCCCAGTGATAATTACATTTTGGAACATATTTTGTGATTTTTAAGAGTGTTTATTTTGACGTTTATTCTGGCTCAGACCTACTTATTCCACATTTTCTGTCTATTTTAATGTATTTTTACAGCTTCGTAATGAGTCATATTAAAAAGTGGGAAGCTTCCATGATTGAATATTCTTAAAGTTGCATGAAACATACTGAGATAATGGGAACTGCAGATGCTGGAAAATCCGAGATAAGATAACAAAGTGTGAAGCTGCATGAACACAGCAGGCCAAGCAGCATCTTAGGAGCACAAAAGCTGACATTTCGGGCCTGGACCCTTCATCAGAAAAGGGATTGGGGAGAGCGTTCTGAAATAGATAGGGAGAGAGGGAGAGGCAAGTCGAAGATCGATAGTGGAAAAGATAGGTGGAGAGGAGACAGACAAGTTAAAGGGGCAGGGATGGAGCCTGTAGAGGTGAGTATAGGTGGGGAGGTAGGGAGGGGATAGGTCAGTCCAGGGTGGATAGACAGGTCAAGGTGGTGGGATGAGATAAGTAGGTAGGAATGGAGGTGCGGCTTGAGGTGGGAGGAGGGGATAGGTGAGAGAAAGGACAGGTTAGAGAGGTGGGGATGAGCTGGGCTGGTTTTGGGATGCAGTGGGGGAGGGGGAGATTTTGAAGCTTGTGAAATCCGCATTGATACCATTGGGCTGCAGGGTTCCCAAGCGGAATATGAGTTGCTGTTCCTGCAACCTTTGGGTGGCAATGTTGTGGCACTGCAGGAGGTCCAGGATGGACATGTCATCTAAGGAATGTGAGGGGGAGTTGAAATAGTTCATGACTGGGAGGTGCAGTTGTTTATTGCGAACTGAGTATAGGTGTTCTGCAAAGCGGTCCCCAAGTCTCTGCTTGGTTTCCCCAATGTAGAGACAGCCACAACGGGCACAGCGGATGCAGTATACCACACTGGCAGATGTGCAGATGAACATCTGCTTGATGTGGAAAGTCATCTTGGGGCCTGGGATGGGGGTGAGGGAGGAGGTGTGGGGGCAAGGGTAGCACTTCGTGTGATTGCAGGCAAAAGTGCCGGGTGTGGTGGGGTGGGAGGGGAGTGTGGAGCAGACAAGGGAGTCCTGGAGAGAGTGGTCTCTCCGGAAGGTAGACAAGGGTGGGGATGGAAAAATGTCTTTGGTGGTGGGGTCGGATTGTAGATGTTGGATGTGTCGGAGGATGATGCATTGTATCTGGAGGTTGGTGGGGTGGTATGTGACGAGGTGGGAGATTCTCTTTTGGCTGTTATTGCAGGGATGGGGCGTGAGGGATGAGTTGCGGGAAATGCGGGAGACACGGTCGAGGGCATTCTCAACCACTGCGAGTGGGAAGTTGCAGTCCTTGAAGAACGAGGACATCTGGGATGTATGGGAGTGGAATGCTTCAGCCTGGGAGCAGATGTGGCGGAGGCGAAAGAATTGGGAATGGGGAATGGAATTTTTGCAGGAAGGTGGGTGGGAGAAGGTATATTCTGGGTAGCTGTGGGAGTCGGTGGGCTTGAAATGGACATCAGTTTGTAGGTGGTTGCCTGAGATGGAGACAGAGAGGTCCAGGAAGGTGAGGGATGTGTTGGAGATAGTCCAGGTGAACTTGAATTTGGGGTGGAAGGTGTTGGTGAAGTGGATGAACTATTCACGCTCCTCTTGGGAGCACAAGGCAGAACCTACACAGTCATCAACGTAACGGAGGAAGAGGTGATTTTTAGCCCCAGTGTAGGTGTAGAAGAGGGATTGTTCCACGTAATCTACAAAGAGGCAGGCATAGCTTGGGCCCATGCGGGTACCCATGGCCACCCCTTTTGTAGGAAGTAGGAGGAATTGAAAAAGAAATTGTTGAGGGTGAGGACAAGGTCAGCTAGGCAGATGAGGGTATTGGTGGAGGGGGGCTGGTCGGGCCTGTGGGAGATGGGTCTATGCATTCCATGCTGTTAACAGAACATACATTACCAAATGGGCCCAAGCTCCATTTACTTTATTTTTTAAAATGTATCAATGTCCTTTGTAGTGAATTTCTTTTTGAAGTGGTTTTTAAGTTATCAGTGATAAAAGCACAGCAACGTATGGCATCTTGCCTACTATAATTACTGTAATATATTTATGCAATGTTCCATGGAATAAAAAGAATGGCATGTTAAAAGGGGCAATACTCAATTCTCCCAATAAACGTTTAAGTAATAATATCTGTTAGATACATAATATCATCAATAAAATGTAGAGATATCACAAACACACAAGGAAAGTAAACATACTTCTTGTGTTTGACACCAAATAACATGGCAGTTCTGCATTTGAGGGATTGGCACCTCTCTGTAAACTCCTGACAAGTCCCTTGAAGTTTGTTCATTAAAAGTAACTCTTAAATATTTTGTAAGTGGCAAAATGCATATGTATTTGATTACAATTTCACAAGTGTGATGCTTTTATGTGATACTAGCTTGTTAGCAGATATCTAATGTCTTCTAAAGTCCGAACGGCTTCGGTCATAAATAGTTTTACAGAAAGTACAATCAGTACTTTATCAATGACCCAGAATTCTGAAATTTATTATCAGTTGTCTAGTGACCACCTGACTGCTGTGATATAGTGGGCATAACATCATGATGGTGACTAAGATCTGGCATGAGCACCAAAACTGGGTGTCAACCCTGAGCCAGCATATCCCCAGGGAAGGAGATTCCCAGTGTCACCAATTAAGTGGCTTCTGTCATAATTAACGATGGCTGCAACCTCCACAAGAATTGCCAGTCCAATCTGAGGAACAGCAGCTCAGCAGCACCATTGCTACTGGGTTCACTTCTGGGTAAAGGATACCTCAGTGTCTGCCACAGCCCCGAAAAGGAGTAAGAATTATTGGAGGATGTTCAAGTCAGGCAGGCAGACTTCAGCAATTAAGGAGGCATTCAGGTCATTGACCTGAAAAGTCAAGTCTTGTTTCACTCATATATGCAGCCGAAGCCGCTCAGCTTTTCCAGCCTTTTTTGTTCCTCTTGATCTTATTTCTGATTCCTTGTAATTGCCATAGTTGGCTTTTGTGATTGACAGGATGTTCATGCGCACATGTGATATTGTTGTCCCTGGGGGAGCTGGGGAGACATTCCTCCTCAGGACCCCACTGTGGACAATGATCCTGTTGGGAAGTTGCTTGGCCTCACTGATTGGTCTCCTGAAGCACTGGTGGGTGGGACCACCACTAATGCAGGCAAGTGAGAATTGACACTTAACTGGCCACAGAAGTCCCATAATTGGCAGATAGCCAATCTGCCATTTTGTTTATCATTGGCAGGATGGCATGGTGGTGGGAAGACATTGGGCACACCATCCTGATGCCTTTCCAAACCAATGTGCCAGCATTTCTACATCTTGCTCTGTCGACAAAGACCTGAAAATTGTAGCCTATTTGTGTATCTGAGTTTTTGTGTTTTGGTGAGAGGCAGGGGTAAAAAATAAATAAATGCATGTAGCAAAAGTAGTTTGATTATGTAGAGGATTTGCATTTCCTCATAGAATGGAATAAGCAGAATAACTTCAATTGTAAATTTAACGAATGCCAAGAATCTATTTGATACATTGCCCTTGAGCAATAAGTTTTAAGATTGACAAGAGAACAGGCTACAAAGGATCTGGTGATGAGTAAAGAATCACTATTAATTAACAATCTGCCAATCAGGAAGCATCTTCAAAATATTAGCCATGTAGATGAATTCGATTTCATGTCTCAGAGGTAGAAGGAAGAGCCACAAACTAAGCTTTTAAAGTTGAGTAAGACAGCCTTACTCAATAAGTTAACCACATATATTGCATCAAACTGTTAGTAAGTAATCATACAAACAGTGGAAAATATTCAGAGAAATATTTAATGAAATACAAAAATATACAAACCTTTAAAAGACAAAGGGCTGAACCATATATATTTCTTGACTAAGGGTAAGTTGCATCGGGTTTTGGAGGAATTATCACCATGAAGTCCGGCAACAGTTTGCTCAACTCATTAACTATATACATCTCTATGGTGTCACTCTCATCTGATTCTTGACTCATCTCACCACATTCCATTTCCAGACAACTTATCATGCAGTGTATATCCACTGAAAGTCTGGCATCCCTTCTACCTGTGCCATTTTTAAAAGACTATTGTGCACCTAGAAAAGCACTGCCAGTCCAGATCTGCGCTTAATGCTTTCTGACATTTGTCCCAGACATGGTAGACATGGAGAAAGCAGTGTCTAGCCTTGTGGGCCGGGCCCGAGAGCCCTGCTGGATGGAACAGTGCAGACATGAGAAGTCGTCTACCCCAGGATGAGTGGTGGAGGCCACAAGACCAGAACATACCAGCCAGGTCCAAGATGCCATCTGAGCCGATGCAGACTCAGCCATCTGGAGGAATACCCACCTGTACAGGAACAAGGTCAATGACCTCTCCACTCTGCCAGTGTAAGTGCCAATATGTTCTCTTGGATACCTCACATTCACTCTTTTTCTCTGCTATAGAACCCATCTTCCACCGAGGGTCATGTCCTTACACTCTTACTAATGCCCGCCACATCTTCCATACTCACTCTCATCTACCTACCCCAACTTCCAATATTATTAACTCCTCATGTCCTCTGTGCTGCCTACTCACTCACTCAGAACACCTTCCCAATTGCACGAAAAATATCAGCTGTGCCACTCTCTTTCTTCTTCTGTAATACCTGCTCCTCTCCCATTCCAGGAGGAGAATGGCCCATTATAGGGCAGGAACAATCAATACAGGTGGTGGACTGTTCAGCATTCAACTCCCCACCCGTTATGTAGAAAGTAACCTGACTCTGAAGCCCACATTTGAATTGGGGGCTACGGGGAGAGTGCAGGGAAGTGGAGTTGAAATGCCCATCAGCCATGATTAAATGGCAGAGTGAACTCGATGGGCCGAATGGCCTTACTTCCACTCCTATGCCTTATGGTCTTATGGACTGACTGCATCCAAACCCCTGTACGAGTTTCTAAGGCCACCCTTGACTTATCGTGTTGACAACCACTGATTGAAGGCTATCTCCCTTCACTTTACTGACTCCCAACAATTATGGCAAGCTTCCTGGCTTTGTGCCTATGCTAAACGGCTGAGCAAGGCAGAAGTAATATGATTTAGTGTCTCTGGCTGAGGGAGACAAAACACAAAGAACAAGACAAACCAAGGCAGGGACGCTATGAGCATCCAGGTAGACTCGGAATGAGTTGAGGGATATGACTGCAAATGAATAGCCTGGAAATGCAGCCTAGTCTAGTTCAAAAGCTGAATACATGCCCCTGATCCTAATGTGTCCACGCTGCAGCATTACATTAATAGTTGCTGGTGCAACACTGACGTGCAGCAAAATTCTGTAAGTGGATAGGATATGTGCCATGAGGAATCTTAGAGGCTGATTCATGTTGGATGCTAATATCTCTGAATGTGGGGTTGTATGTGGCTGGTATCCATGGAACATGCACTGAGATGTTGGCGCCTGGTGACCAATATAGAAGCAGCACATCAAAGTCACCCGGTTTCTGCTCTGACTCCTGTGTCGAGAACCATGATGCTTAGCTTTTCAACGCATTTGGTAAAATGGGAAGCTGAACATTAATGAGATAGATTGGGCCATTAATAAGCTGTTTAACAAGCTGTAATCCCCCAACTGGCAAATTGCCTGGCCAAGCAAGAAACCCACTTTTCTATTTAGCAAATGCATTAAAGATGCAGTGAGATGCCCCTGACTTCAAGATAGGCCTCAACACACTTCTCACCCAATTGTGGTCTCAATCTTGCTACAGACCACATCACTCAGGCTCCTAAAAGACTCCACCCAAAAGCTCTACTTGTGTGGTTAAGCAACCATGGTCAACAAATGAAGTCAGAGAATATATATCAAAAGAAAAGTCTTATAGAAGTGCAAGGACAATGGAATTAATTACAAGAATTGCAAAAGAAACTATTAAAATACTTGCAAGTAATAACAAAGCTAAAAGAATAGGTTTTTATAAATACATTAAGAAATTGTAGTAAAATAATTTTCAGCTCATTAAAGATAGATTCAGGTAAGACTATAATGGATCATAAAGAAATGGTTTACTTTAAAATTAAAGACTATGAACCAGTATAAAGAAACCATAAGTTAAGTAAATATGAAGGTCAAGTTAAACAACTGGTACTGGAGAAAAACATGGATGGAATTTAATGTCATTCCTGGAGGCACAGTTGAAGGTAGAGATTTATTTAATCAAGGTAGGGTTGGAGGTTATATAGACTTTAGGATTAGGGTAAAAATTCGGCACAACATCGTGGGCCGAAGGGTCTGTACTGTGCTGTACTGTTCTATGTTCTATGAACTGTTAGAAGCACAAGGGAGTCCCCACCTGCTTCTGCTTCAATAAGTTCAGGTCAAGAATGCTTGTGGAGATGCTCTGTCCTCTCTGACACCAACTGAGACCGATTAAAGCAAATTTGAGAGTCTAATCCTATTGTTGCTGGATTCAGAAACCTGAAAAGTGAAATCCCATCGGGTCTGCTGGCAGGCTGCAGATTTAGATATCTAGCACTGGAAACGAATGGGGTTTATCAATCGTTTGATCGTTCTTCAAATTCCCTGCTCCTCTCAGCCAGTGAAACTTCCCCCGCCATGGCCTTCATTCACCGACAGTCAGGTTCCTCACTGATCCTGAACCTCTTTTGTGCAAACTGTCAACAGTTGCCATCACAGCAGTGGCACTGGCTGCAATGCTTGACTTTGCAGAGAGCCAACACTAATCATTAATATGTCTGTTTGGTACTTAATACAGTGTGCTGTATTGAGCAATGAGATAGGATTAATTAACAACCCCATTGTGAAAGTGCTCCAAAGTAGCAGCAATAATAATATGAATGAATTTTATACACAGTTTGAGGGAGACAGAGTGGGCCTGAGACTATGTTTTATAGAAACATTAAATAAAGGCAATTATGAGGACATTAAAGCTGGCTAAAGTGCATTTGGAAAATATGTTACAGTACTGGTCAACAGAGATGCAGTTGCAGCCAGTTAAGGAAATACTTCAGAATAATCAGAACTGATACATTGCAATGAATAAGAAAAAAAAACAAGGGACATAGTCACCATCTGTGGTTAATGAGAAATGTCAAAGAGTGTATCAAACTTAAAGAAAAAACATATAATTTTATACAGACAGGTGGCAGGTCAGTGGACTAGACAAAACACAAAAAGCAGCAAAGAATGACCAAACAATTATAAAGAGGGAGAAAGTCAGAGTATGAGAAAAACAAGAAAGATAAAAACAGATAGTAAGAATGTCTATAAATATAGAAAGAAGAAAAGACTTAAAGTGAGCATTGGTTCTGCAGAAATTCAGAGTGAAGAATTAATCATAGCAAATAATAAGGAAAGGGCAGATTAAATGAGTATCTGTCTTCATTACGGAGGATACAGCTAGTGACTCGTAAATAGTGGTAAATCAAGAAACGGAAGGCAGGGTGGAACACACACAAACAAGTCATACTGAACAACAAAGTGTGAAGCTGGATGAACACAGCAGGCCAAGCAGCATCTCAGGAGCACAGGGACAATTTTAACCTCACTGCGAAGCCTCTTCCAGGGATGCCAAGCTTTTGTGCTCCTGAGATGCTGCTTGGCCTGCTGTGTTCATCCAGCTTCACACTTTGTCATCTTGGATTCTCCAGCATCTGCAGTTCCCATTATCACTCATACTGAATAAATTGTTTGATCTGCAAGGTGACAAGTTCCTGGGTTTTGAGGACAGCGCATTGGCTCAGCGGTTAGCATTGCTGCCTCACAGTGGCAGGGACCTTGGTTTGACTCCAGCCTTGGGTGACTATGTGGAGTTTGCATGTTGTCCCAGTACTCTGTGAGCGTTTCTGCCAGCTGCACTGGATTCCTCCCACAATCCAAAGCTGTGCATGCCTTTTGGATTGACCATGCAAAATTGCCTGTAGTATCCAAGAATATACAG
Organism: Stegostoma tigrinum; assembly: GCF_030684315.1. Classification (NCBI taxonomy): domain Eukaryota; kingdom Metazoa; phylum Chordata; class Chondrichthyes; order Orectolobiformes; family Stegostomatidae; genus Stegostoma; species Stegostoma tigrinum. The sequence continues at coordinate 47,316,811 of NC_081361.1, read as the reverse complement.
GATAGATGAATTAGCCATGGTGAATGCAGGGTTACGGGGAAACGGTCAGGGGCTGGGTCGAGATGAGACACCTTTTGGATAGTCAATGCAGACTTGACGGGCCATATGGCCTCTCTCTGCACTGTAGGGATTCTATAACTTCTTTATAGGGACTTAAACAAAGTGACTAGCAAGATAGTCGATGCATTGTTTATAATTTTCCTAAACTCCTTTGATTCAGAGATGGTTTCATTGGATTAAAAGATAGCAAATGTAACTCCTTTATTCAAGAAGGCAGGGAGACAGAAAGCCAAAAACCACAGGCCAGTTAGCTTAGCATCTGTACAGGTCAGAAACTATTACTAAGGAAACTTTTACAGGGCACTTGGTTAAGTTCAAGATAATCAGGCAGAGTCAATACTTTTTTTATGGAAGGGAAATCTTTAGATAGAATTTTATAGAGGCCTCAACAATGTGGGCTATGGTAAGAAATGTGGCAAAATCATGCCACATGTCCACTGAGGCCTATCTCACGTAGGGAACAATTCTACTGTGTCTTTTAGCTAACTTCTAGGTATCAAGGCAAAATTCTTGCTCGACAGGGGTTAACAATGGTATTAACTGAAAATCTTACCCTATTAACATGCAACTTTCTAACTTACAATTCAAACTAGATGATGAGAATTCTCAACATGGAAGTCAGGGAGGGTAGCTGGTGACTTCAGTTCACCATTGGCTGTGAAGAGCCTTCATGTTGTTCACTACACAACAGCACCTCAGGGGCCATTCCATGGACACCAGCAGTATGATCCCCATAACACCAGACATTAGCATCTGACATGCGCCAGCCTCTAAAAGCCCTTGTGGCACACCTCTGATTCACTTACAGCACACTGTGTATTCAATGCTGCAATTTTGGGATGCAATGGCAACTATCACTGCAATGCTTCAGAAAAGACACTTTGCGCTCAGCTACATGCACCCATCTCATTGACTGGACCAAGCTGGATCTCCATACTGTTTGCTTGTTCTTTTAGCACTCACTCACTTTGCCAGCCTACCTGGATGCTCAGATCCTGCTCTGTCTTGCCCTTTTGCACCTTGTTCCTTAACCCAAGATACTAGGCTCACAGTCCTAATGTATTGCCTATTGTATCATTTAACACAGATGCAAAGCAAGAAAGCATGCCAAGAGTCCTCAGTCAAGTCAACGGAGCTAATCTTTGGTCAGGAGGTCCTGGCACAAAGGGCTCTGTAAGGGTAGGGAGAGTAGTTAATGGGGCAAGTTCAGTAAGATGCAGCAAGAGAATTCGCTGAACTTGCAGGGAGAAATCCTCCATGTAACTCATCAAAATTAACACTTATCCAAAACAAGGTAACATCCAGCTCCATAACTGACTAAGTTATTGAAGTCCTTTGAGGAGGTAACATGAACGGTGAATAAAGGTGGTGCACTGTACTTAAATTTCCAGAAGGCATTTGACAGGGTGCCACATCAAAGATTTTGTGGAAAATGAAAACTCATTGTATACATATAGGCATTGGTAGAGATTGAATGGCTGACAAGAATGGATCTTTTTCAGGCTGGGAATACATAATGAGTGGCGAGCCACAGGGATCAGTGCTTGCTGAAACAACTGCTAAAACTTATATAAATAACTTAGATGAAGAGATGGAAGGCAGGCTGCTAAGTTTGATGATGACACAAAGATAGGTAGGTAGATTAGCAAATTGTGAAGAAAACATGAGGAGTTTTTTTTAAAAATTGATAAATTAAGTGAATGAGCAAAAGCATGACAAATAGAATATAATGAGGCAAATGTGAAATTATCCCCTTTGGCAAGAAGAATCAAACAGAATCATCTGACCTAAATCATGAAGTCTGGAGAGATCTGAGAAGCAGGGGGAGTCTAGGTGTCCTCATGCACAAATTACAAAAGGCTGGAATGCAAGTACTGCAAGTAACAAAGAAAGTTTTATCATATAACAAATTTAATATGCAAGTGGGCAGGTTTTGCTTCAGTTATATGTGGCACTGGTGAGACCACATCTAGAGTACTGTGCACCATACTGATCACCTTTTTACAGGAAGGATGTCATGCAGTGGAGGGAGTTCAGCCAAGGTTTATTAGTCTATTGCCTGTAGTGGGTGAATTGTCTTATGTTTGGACAAACTAGAATTATTCCTTCAAAATTTACAAGAGTAAGAGGCAACTTGATTGAAATGTATAAGATCTAGTGAATTCTTAACAGAATCAACGTATAGAAGATGTTCCGCTTGTGGGAGAAACTAAAACTAGAGGTCACTGTTTAAAAATTAGGGTAGCATATTTAAAACAGAGTTTAGGTAAACACAATTTTCTCAGAAGGTCGTGAGTCTTTGGAACACATTTTATAAAAAGGTGGAGGAAGCAGATTGTTGAATATTTTAAACGCAGAGGTGGATAGATTATTGAGAAATAGGGGAATGAATGCCTATGGGCGTACTGTCAAGTCTCTCACTATATTTCCTTTATTTTCCTTTTTTTTTTGGTTTGGAACTGTGAGTTGAATTTAAGAGTTGAGCTTTGAACAGCAGCTTGTTTCAAAGGACAAATGAACAATGACAAATGTTTGCCACTGGGAACTGGCCTTTAAGATAATGCAACTTAACTACCAACATAACAAGGTGTAGAACTGGATGAACACAGCAGGCCAAGCAGCATCAGAGGAGCAGGAAGGCTGACGTTTCGGGCCTCGACCCTGTTCTCAGGACAATGCAGCCAAATCATCTCTGAGCTGTTGCAATGCTCAGGGCTGGCAACTGGTTGTATATTGAATTGGTCAATTAAGGAGAACCAGTGCTAACCAGCCCACTCAAAAATGTGATTGGAAAGAGAAAAAACACAGTTCTGTCTGTGCTTTGGCAGAAAAGTGAGTTTTGGGAGCTTTGGTGGCTGCTTTTGTGTTTGCTTTCTCTAGTTTTCTATCTATTGGGTGTCTTAAGAAAAGAATCCCAATCTAAGAAAAAAGTAACAAAAACAGAAATTATTGGAGAAGGTCAGTAAATCTGGCAGCTCAGTTCTAAACTCCATTCTGAAGAAGGGTTACTGGACTCGAAATTTGTAAGAAATGAGGGGATGTTGCTGAAAGTCTATTGGAGCAGTTGGCATTGACCAATGACTTTTGAATTCAAGAAAGTATACAGTTATACTTGCCTACAAACAAACCATTGTACGAAGATTTCATGAAGGCCTGGTATCCACTGTTTGAAACGGTCTATTGTACCGGCAAATTACAAGTTTTAAATTTTCTTTTTAAGTCACCCCTAAACAGTGTGAGAGTGGGAATTATGATCCAAAAGCTTAGGTTTTAGATCATAACTATTAATTAGATTACATTGTTGCTTACCCGTGTTCTGCGAAAGTTATACTTTTAATTGTAAACAATTAATTTTTGTTGAAGTCATAAACTTGGTGTCCAAGATCCCTTACACATAAAATCTGGTTAATAACAACTGGGCAATTTTAAGGTTCATTGAATGTTTTAATTTCTCTGTGTTACAAATCCATTGATATTGAGGCTAATTTGACTTGACTTTCTATGCCTAAATTGTAAATGTTGGCAGTCAAGTAGATTTGAGGTTAGTATCAAATCAGATATGGTCTTATTGAATGACGGAGCAGCTTCAAAGGTCTGAATGGATTACTTCTGCTCCTGATTCATATATTCATACAATTTAAAGTTCAGGCTCACACCCCTTAAATGAAATATGTTCTTGCAGAACATGAAACCTGACAGCTGAACTGCATGATGCGTGTCTATTTTGGAACTCCTATGTAAATTTATGGCTTTCAATAGAAATGAAGATCAAAATGACATATTATCTGCAGTTCCAGTTTTATGCTGGGCCTTAAACTGGAAATCTACACTGTCACGTTTCCTTACTTGGAATTTTCAAACTTATAAATTCAAAGATTCTTGTGAAAGTGAATTCAACACTTAAAAATTATAAATATTTTAAAAATTCAATCTGAAGTTTGGATTTGTCCAGCAACTATCTGCAGAAGAGCTCATTGGTAACCTCATCACAGAATATTGCTTCAAATAAATACTTACTTTGAAACATTAAGTTCATATTTATAGCAGGATTAAATTATTCAGGTAAGTACCACAGCCCCTTCATATACAAAAACTAATAAATATTGTCATTAATTAATCTGGGTGACACATGTTTAAATTAAAGCTGTTAGCCTTCTTTTTAATAGTGGGAGTATAAAATTTTATTTTGAGTGCATCACATATATCTGGCCCCATCTAAGGTTTTACATGATGTCAGAATCCAGACGGGAAAAAAAAATAAAAATATAGCACTTGGAAATGAAGGTTCCATTCATACTGGGCCTCTATTTTAAAATAAATAAGACATGTCAGAGCATGTCACATGTCAATCATACGTTTTACTGTTTTTTATCCTTTTGGGTGACCTTTCCCACCAGCCAGAAAGTTGTGGGGAGAGGACTCGTGGAAGGTCATCTCTGTTTTACGTGGTATCCACTGCTGATCTTTACTTTTCAAACAATTAGATTCTCATGGTCATAGCTTCTGCCTCTCTGAGTCAGGATATTTCACCTCCAAGGGCTGTAGCTGTGGCTGCAGCTCCAGCATCACCACTGGGGAAGGTGGCTATTACTAGGACTGCAATAGGTCCCAGACAGGCAATCATTGATGAGGCCAGGAGTAAAAGCAGATTCGGGAATTGCTGGGACATGCTTGGCTCTGTCAATCATGAGGGAAGAAGGTGGAAGGAAGGGTGGCAGCTGGGAGCATCTTACATCAACATTTGCTGTATGGGATCCTGATCAGGAAGGAAATCTCCCGAGGCTGCAGGAAGGACACCAGCCTTATGGGTGGACCTCTCAAGTTACAAGGTCCCCATCTGCCACTGGTTAAATACCACCTGCTGTTTACCCAGCCATTGGTAAAGTACTAGTGAAAATAAGAAGCCAGCCGACACAGCAAATACAACTCCCCCCCACCATTCCTGCCAATTATCTGATCTTATGTCCATCAACTCCCACCCAATCTTACACGAAGGAGACAGGTAGTGTAAAGTTCAACCCTTTAATTTCACTGTCTTTACTGCATACTGTTTAGATACTTTGTAAATGGTTAGAACCGATTAAATGATAAGCAGTTGATACATATATAGGAATGGAAAATACTTTACTGGTTGTTTACAGGAAACAGATCGGCTAAGTGGCCAAGGTGAAGCTCAGCCTGATGATGCCATTGTACCATCAATGAGTCACCAAACTGCTGCTGAAAACAACAGGCTTTATTTTTCAGTAGGATTCATCTTAAAAGAAGAGGTTTTTTTAAAAATCTGTAATAACATCAATCTTCAAATAAATAACTTTGGTTTGACTGCCATCTCCTCACCGCTGCCAAACTTCATAAAAGCAAAATGATGTAGTCAGTACACCAAAGCATTACACTAAATTTGAAATCAGCACCATAGTGTACATGCTTTCTTTGGTGTCACACTCTTCCTCTTAATAACAAGTGATGAGTTAAATGCAGGGTTTGCATAGGGCAGCTAAATGTGATACTAGGCTTTTCGGAAATGTTCAAATCAAAACTTATTCTGCAAACTTCTCTTCTATCATCTTCTTCCCGAGGACATCAAAATTTTGTGACCTTCCTGCATAATTTTTCCTTCTGCTACAATCTTCACACTCGGCAATACTTTATTGCTAATTTATACTATTTCACTGCTTTAAATTTGGTAATTTCTTGCTGTCTGGGTATTGATCCTTTACCGGGGTTGGCAATAATAGATGCTCACACATTCAACCTACATTGAAGATGCATCACCTTACTATCCCATATATTTATTGCCTTTTAAAAGTTTGACTTTTAATATATCCCATAAAATAACATTTTGACCTTTCTTACAGCTGTTTATATAAAACTTGATCAACTGAAAACAATATTCTCTCAGGTTTTCTTCCAGGTATATCACACCATTCAAACAAATCCTTCAGCAATGTAGCATATCTCCCTTCTAAGGCCTTAAAATATGACTAAAGGATAATCATACCAAATATTCAATATGTTACTTGCTGAGAAACCCCTTCTGCTACTTCAGATTTGAACTTTGATTTGACCCAGACGGCATTCTTCTATAAATAATTTAATATACCTTCTGCCCCTTCCATCATATTCTAACAAGTGACAGGCAAATGTAGTCGTAATTGGTCTGCCTTGGAGATGATTAGTTGAACACCTATATCTTTCATTCATAGTCAGTTGTCCCAAATACTAGTGTGGCTTTTAAAATAAGGCAGGAATTAATATCCGGGGTGGCTTTAGGACCTACGGGTGATCGTTCAATTGAAGACAAGACTTTTTGGAGACAAGCTGCCGCATGTAACCTCCTAGGGAGCGAGAAATTCTGCACAGGAACAAATAGCCACGGGCTGCAGCAAAACTCTTGAACCGCTGCCGAAAATCAGAGTTTGGAAATACGAGCCACTAGGATCATGGTCATCATTCCAGTGATCATCAAACTCTGGATGGAGGCAGCGTCCAATCGCAGGAAAGATACAGGCGATTCATAGCAAATTTTCCAGCTGCGCTGCCGCTCCATATTTCAATTGAATGCGCTTACCTTCCCGGGGTGCTGCATTTCCAAGTTTCATCCTGTTCCCAACCCCAATCCATTCCCCGGGCAGTCTGCGTGGAACGGTTTCTGGCGACATCCAGAGAGCTGGAGGTGCGTTAATCCATCGGGTAGGTAAGCTGCAGAGTGAGATGAGGAGGATGCTTGGCTGCACTGTGCGTGTGTCTGTCTGTGTGTGTGAGAGTGTGTGCAGCTGTCAAGGCGGCTGATGAGAGAGGGGGAGCGCGCACGCACGCGCTCTCACACACTCGCGGAGCTCTCGCTCGTCCCGCCTGCACGCTCCCAGCCTCCTGTCCCTCTCAATGATGCTGCCAGTTCCAGAGGGACGACATTTGTCAGGTAGACTCTGAAACATCATCACTGTCCCACTGAACGCCACCCCAAACCTTGGGACAAAAATAAAATTCCGGGACTGAAGGATTGCCAGGCTGAAGAAAGACAGCTTTATTTGTAAAAGTCCCTAAATGGGACACATTATACCGAGAAGAACATTGATCGTTGCGGAAGATCTGATGCTCACACAAGCCCCTTTTCCTTCCCATTTGACCTGTAAACTTTGTGACGGTGCTTATTAAAAGGAATTTCTGATATCTGACGTTGTTAAGCGAAAGGAACAAGTATACCCTTTGGTACTGCCATGGATAAATTATGTCACATTCACAGTGCTGGTTGGCACAAGCATTTGAACACCTTTGTCAAAAACAATAAGATAAAATGTTGAAAAACTCCAAGATTGTGCAGAGGGATCGGGCATTATTTCATTAGAAAGAGAAGACTGGTAGGGGCTTACTCCAAGAGTTACCACGGCCCAGGCGAATCCTTCATGGTAACCTCCGTCAGTGAGAATTGAACCCGTGCTGTTGGTGTTAGGTCGTGTTGCAAACCAGATGTGTAACCAACTGAAATAAGATAATAAAATGTGAGGCTGGATGAACACAGCAGACCAAGCAGCATCTCAAGCTCCTGAGATGCTGCTTGGCCTGCTGTGTTCATCCAGCCTCACATTTTATTATCTTGGTATTCTCCAGCATCTGCAGTTCCCATTATCTCTGATACTAGTGTAACCAACTGAACTAACTGACACCCTGGCTTCCCACCCCTCCCCACGAACACACACACCCCACGCTTTGCCAAAAAAGAAATTAAAAACCCTAAAAGCAGAGCATATTGAGCATGAATTGGCAAGACAATTCAGTGAAGTATTAAGATAACAAAGTGTGGGGCTGGATGAACACAGCAGGCCAAGCAGCATCTGAGGAGCTCCTGACCTGCTGTGTTCATCCAGCCCCACACCTTGTTATCTTGGATTCTCCAACATCTGCAGGTCCCATTATCAGTGAAGTATTAAGTTCAGTTTTGGGCACCTAACTTTAGGAAGGATATCAAAGTGTGAAGCTGGATGAACACAACAGGCCAAGCAGCATCTCAGGAGCACAAAAGCTGATGTTTTGGGCCTAGACCCTTCATCAGAGAGGGGGATGGGGAGAGGGTTCTGAAATAAATAGGGAGGGGGAGGCAGACCGAAGATGCATCGAGGAGAAGATAGGTGGAGAGGAGAGTGTAAAAGGAAAGGGGATAGGTCAGTCCGGGGAGGACGGACAGGTCAAGGAGGTGGGATGAGGTTGGTAGGTGGGAAATGGAGGTGTGGCTTGAGGTGGGAGGAGGGGATAAGTGAGAGGAAGAACAGGTTAGGGAGGTGGGGATAAACTGGGGGTTGGTTTTGTGATGCAGTGGGGGAGGGGACAAGCTGGGCTGGTTTTGGGATGCAGTGGGGGAGGGGGGGGGCAGGTTTCCCAAGCGGAATATGAGTTGCTGTCCCTGCAACCTTCGGGTGGCATCATTGTGGCACTGCAGGAGGCCCATGATGGACATGTCATCTAAGGAATGGGAGGGGGAGTTAAAATGATTCGCGACTGGGAGGAGCAGTTGTTTATTGCGAACCGAGCAGAGATGTTCTGCACAGCAGTCCCCAAGCCTCCGCTTGACTTCCCCACTGTAGAGGGAGCCACACCAGGTACAGTGGATACAGTATACCACATTGGTGGATGTGCAGGTGAACATCTGCTTAAATGGAAAGTCATCTTGAGGCCTGGGATGGGGGTGAGGGAGGAGGTGTGGGGGGCAAGTGTAGCACTTCCTGCTGTTGCAGGGGATGGTGCCGGGTGTGGTGGGGTTGGAGGGGAGTGTGGAGTGGACAAGGGAGTCATGGAGAGAGTGGTCTCTCCGGAAAGCAGACAGGGGTGGGGATGGAAAAATATCTTGGGTGGTGGGGTCGGACTGTAGATGGCGGAAGTGTCGGAGGATGATGCGTTGTATCCGGAGGTTGGTGGGGTGGTATGTGAGGACGAGGGGGATTCTCTTAGGGCGGGTATTGCGGGGGCGGGCTGTGAGGGATGTGTTGCGGGAAATGCGGGAGACACGGTCAAGGGCGTTCTCGACCACTGCGGTGGGCTTGAAGTGGACATCAGTTTCTAGCTGGTTGCCTGAGATGGCGACAGAGAAGTCCAGGAAGATGAGGGATGTGTTGGAGATGGTCCAGGTGAACTTGAGGTTTGGGTCGAGCTCCTCTTGGGAACAAGAGGTGGCGCTAATACAGTCATCAATGTAACGGAGGACGAGGTGGGGTTTGGGGCCAGTGTAGGTACTGAAGAGGGACTGTTCCATGTAACCTACAAAGAGGCAGGCATAGCTTGGGCCCTCAAGGCAGAGCTTGAACAGTTCATCCACTTTACCAACACCTTCCACCCCAACCTCAAGTTCACCTGGGCCATCTCCAACACATCCCTCACCTTCCTGGACCTCTCTGTTTCCATCTCAGGCAATCAGTTAGAAAGTGATGTCCACTTCAAGCCCACTGACTCCCACAGCTACCTAGAATACACCTCCTCCCACCCAGCTCCCTGCAAAAATTCCATCCCCTATTCCCAACTCCTTCACCTCCGCCGCATCTGCTCCCAGGATGAGGCATTCCACTCCCGCACATCCCACATGTCCGCAGTCTTCAAGGACCGCAACATCCCCCCCCGCAGTGGTCGAGAACGCCATCAACCGTGTCTCCTACATTTCCCGCAACACATCCCTCACACCCCACCCCCTTAATAACCTCCCTAAGAGAATCCCACTCGTCCTCACATACCACCCCACCAACCTCCGGATACAACGCATCATCCTCCGACACTTCCGCCATCTACAGTCCGACCCCACCACCCAAGACATTTTTCCATCCCCACCCTTGTCTGCCTTCTGGAGAGACCACTCTCTCCATGACTCCCTTGTCCACTCCACATTCCCCTCCAACCCCACCACACCCGGCACCATCCCCTGCAACCATAGGAAGTGCTTCACTTGCCCCCACACCTCCTCCCTCACCCCCATCCCAGGCCCCAAGATGACTTTCCATATTAAGCAGATGTTCACCTGCACATCTGCCAATGTAATATACTGTATCCACTGTACCCGGTGTGGCTTCTTCTACATTGGGGAAACCAAGCGGAGGCTTGGGGACCGCTTTGCAGAACACCTCCGTTTGGTTCGTAATAAACAACTGCATCTCCCGGTCGCGAGCCATTTTAACTCCCCCTCCCATTCCAATGTGGACTTCACAAACTTCAAAATCTCCCCTTCCCCCACTGCATACCAAAACCAGCCCAGCTTGTTCCCTCCCCCCACTGCATCCCAAAACCAGCCCAGCTTGTCCCCACCTCCCTAACCTGTTCTTCCTATCACCTATACCCTCCTCCCACCTCAAGCCACACCTCCATTTCCCACATACCAACCTCATCCCGCCTCCCTGACCTGTCCGCCCTCCCCAGACTGACCTATCCCCTCCCCAACTCCCACATATACTCTGCTCTTCACCTATCTTCTTCACTATCCATCTTCGGTCCACATCTCCATCTCTCTCTATTTATTCCAGAACCCTCTCCTCATCCCCCACTCTGATGAAGGGTCTAGGCCCGAAACGTCAGCTTTTCTGCTCCTGAGATGCTGCTTGGCCTGCTGTGTTCATCCAGCTCCACACTTTGTTATCTTGGATTCTCCAGCATCTGCAGTTCCCATTGTCTCTTTCAGAAGGATATATTGGTTTTGGAAGGAGCACAGTTGAGGTTCACCAAAATAACATGAGAGTTCAGAGGTTAAATTATGAGGACACTTTGCATGAGTCTTGTTGAAATTCCTGCATGTTCGGAAGGTTGATCTGACAGAGATATTTTGATTTGGTAGCTTCAGAGAAACTGTATCTTTAATGGGTAAGTCAAGAATAATGCGACATGATCTGAAAATTAGAGCTACACCATTCAGCCCACATAGAATCATAGAAATCTGGCATTATATGTCGCAAATTCTGGAACAGTTGGAACTATCAAACTAAGATCACTACATATTTGTTAGAAAATATTATTGAAGGAAATTGAGTTATGAGAGGTAAATGGATTGGAGACATAGTTTAAATTATCTAACCAAATAATGGAACAGATTCAGGGGGCTGAATGACTTACTCTTGTGCCTATATTCTGAATTAATGGGGGAACCAGCTCCAAGTCAAAGCAAGGTTTGTGGCAGTTTTATGGGAAGAAAGAGGTTTCAAACTTGTTACACATTTTAAAAATGGCAACAGAATTTGAAAATATCACATCATTGAACATTTATTACTGTTGGCATTGCTGAATTGTTAACTACTACTAACAATATCTGAATATTCTCTGGACATCTCTATGACGTAAAGTGGACTTTCAAAGTCTGTTTTCACTTCCTTATTTATGATTTGGAAGATCAACTGTTAACATTTTACCTCCCAGGGGAATAATTATATAAATAACAATATGTAATAATATAAACAGAAATAATTATGAGTCATTGTACAACTCGTCAGTTGGTAAAGAGACCTTATCAAAATAAGATTAGATATAAGGTGGGTAGAATATGGTTACTGATTTTCTGGACCACTATCCAGTAAAGTACATTATAGATGTTATTGACTAACAGGAAAATGGAATGGTACCTTTGTATCACATTTACAACGTAGGCAACTATTGGAGGTTATATTCCAGGTAGCAGTTGGTGAAAGAAAAAAAAGTCTATTTTTATTTGGAACATATTTATTTGCAATGTGAAATATCACAGGCATAAAGTTCCTGACTCCACTCTACCATTGTGTCTGTAAATATCTCTTTACATTTGGTTGAGCTCTATCATACCATGCAATACTAGTGAACTACTGGGCAGCTTACTCTGGGGAGGGCTTCTGCTTATGAATATTCAGCTGTGTGTGCGTATGTGTGTGTGTGTCTGTGTGTCTGTCAGGTATGTCAGCTATAGGTTACTGTGGCCCATTCATGGCCAGAGTAAGATTATATACATTACAGTAATATAATTTCCTTGGCTGAATTTAACCATTGTATCTCCACATGTTAAAAGCATTATGATATGGTTTTGCTTTATCTCCCGCTGATAGTCATTTTATCTTTATTGTAGGATTTTGATGACCAGAGTAAAAATGAACACAATGAACACTACTCCTTGGGTAGAGTGAATTCTATTGCAATCTTTTCTACAATAAATAATATTTTGGGATCTTTATTCATTAAGTTTGTACTTTGTTCTTGCTTCCATCATATTTTCAAATTACTGGAGATAAACTGTATGTGAATGTGTCACCTTCTCCACCAAGTGGAAAACTTGCACCTTAATCATTAAGTTCTGTGACTGCAAATTCACTGCTTTTCCGTTTTTATTGAAACCACTCATGCTGCTAAAATGCCTTTTCAGTCTATCACTATATTGTATTACTTAGCTCTAGGCTGAGTTGGGTTGTCTGGATTTACTTATAATGAAGGGCATGCTTCTTTATTCTGAATGTTAATTCAGAGCACAAATGTATTACTGACACATACACTCGTGCAACATCTAATCAAAATCCCTGATGATTACAAGGTGCTACCACACCCAGTCACCTTCCTGTACAGGCCTGTCACCAACTTTATTAAGTATTGACTTGGCAGGTTTAATTTTGAAGCATAGTACTATGACGAACATGTATTTGCAACTAACCGTCGATAAATCATGACCAAAGCCCCCTTAATGATTAGCAACACAGTGTTTTGTAAAATGTCTTAAAGGGAAAGTCAGTTTTCAATAGAAAAGTCATTCAAGATGTTTTCTTTATTGTAAGTGTGACTAGACAAAGACCTGCCTGGTCTTGCAGATCTATTATCCTTGTCATCTTCCACAGTATATCCTATTGTAAAAATAAAAGTGTTACATGTTCTCCTATTATCGATATACCAGTGAATACTGTACTGTAAATACTGTAGTGCTTTTTTAAAAATGTTTACACAGCCAAACTCAGCCTGTGAACTTCCAAAAATTAATGTATCATGTGGAGCTAATTAAGATAGTTTGCCAAAAAAAAAGACTGCAGATAAGTATACATTATAGTCATAACTTTAAGCTGTCAGTTAGCCAGAGGAGGTTTTGGTCGCTATGGGCTGTGTTTAGGCTGTAGATTGAAGGTAAACAAGTGCGGCGCATTCCAAGTCAGTGATCCAGTTTTATTCAGAGGTTGTTTTTAAAATCTGGGGTATTTTTGGAATTAAGATGCAGTTTGAGTCAATTTTATTATGTTTTTGTGCATACAAATTTTACAAATTATAAAAATTGGTTGTTATGAAATAGGAAGGAAAAACTTGCGTCTGCGTGCTTTAGCTAATTTATGTGAATTCCTCAGATTGTTATTTTAACAATCACTAACTTTACTAAATGGCAATCAGGCCAAATTCTTGCACTTCATCTATAAATGCTTCCACTTGCAACCTCAGCAACCTTCTCCAGTACTCTTCAACTCCAACTAAATGAGCATTCTCTTTCCCGTCCAACCTTCAGTCACTCCAGTGTGGGAGGCACAGACTTCAGTTATCACAAATCTGAAACAGGAACTCACTTCACAATGCCTTGACGCTACTTTGAAAAGCCACCTGAAAATCTGATGTTCAAGCAGACTTCCCAGGCCCCAAGTACCAAGCTAGCAGCTAATTCTTATTTGTGAAGACTCTGGGAAATTGCCCTGTTAAATATTTTCCATAAGTCCAAGATGTTATTCGGCTCAATATCACACTCGGGATAAATTCAACAACTGACACAACCTTATGGACACCAAAGTACAAGCTTCAACATGAACAATAATTATCATTCTTAGTACATTAAAACTGAATTTATTAAGTAGCATAATGGAAAATTATGTTGCTAGATAAATGCATAGATCTTAAGTGAAACTTTATCTGAATGTTTTAGGACTGTTATGAAATTCAACTGGATTGTTATGGCATCAAAGGCAAGGAAATATGTGTGACAAGTGACCAATTTGATGTTGCCCAGATTATGTATCGTTACAAGTTGAAAATATAGGTAGTGCATGTCATTGTCCATTCACTATTTTTCCTTAAGCATTTTTCAACAACTTTAATTCAAATATGCCAAAAATCAAAATCCAAATTTAAACAAAGAAATATGACGTTTTCCCTTGAATAACAAGCAGATAGATACGGTCATTGCCAATGTTCACGTCTCATTGCAACATACAGGTTGGAACAGATACAAAAGTTTGTTTAACTAGGTGTGGCTCCATGTCATGTAACAGAATTACAGCCTGCAGTTAAATTAGGCCTGCTGCACAGCTTGTGTCTCTAAAGTCTACTCAAGCCCTGAATGCAATGTCAACATTGCTGCTTCAGTAGTTTCCCCATTTTAAAGTTAATCTTGTGCGGAGAACAGACTCCAAATAACTTGCAAAATTTCATAAGTGGATGTACTCAAGGAGGAGACAGAAGGAATTTTACTCAGAACATAGGAGATCCTTCCACTATAGTTGCAACACCAGACTACAGTCATTCCTGACTTGGTAACAGGCTACCTAATCCTGCAATAGTGGTGGATCTAATAGCAAGTTATGGCAGGCCTTCCCCCTTCCGATAAGGTAGTTTAGACATTCTTCTCCAGATTGACATTATTGAATTTTGGTTGTACCCAAGAGTTGCTCCCAAGGAAGTTGCAGGCTGTGACAATATTGCATTTGCCCCCATGAAGTATTTTTGTCAGTGCATTCACATATTTTCAGAAAATTTGTGGCTACAAAGTTACAAAAAAGACCTAAAGTATTTGTAACAAAACCAAAGGTTATGTAAATAGCAAAATGTTATTTCAGGTAAAAAAGAGTCTTCCGCTGCTGCAACAATAAAACAGAAGCCAGAGCACTTGTAAAAATTGTAAAAATTGCATATAGCACTAAAGCTGAAATAGTTATTACTTGTTCATTCACAAGTGAAATACAGGCTACATTCCTTAACAAGCAGAGTTAGCAAATGTAAACCTACAGACTGCAAATATAGACAGATGAGGTGAAAGCCACAGTCAAACCGAATAAGCTCAAAAAATAGTCAGTTGCTATCTAAGCAGAGTGCTGAAGGAAGCAAGGAAGAAAATTTGTGAAATATTAGTTGAGTTTGAGGGTAGTAATATAGATTCAGAAGAGAAATATCTTGCCTGTCGAACTAACTTTCCTGACAATTTGAAGAAGTAACATCCCAAGTAGGACCACGTAACTAAATTTCTGAAAGGCATTTGTCAAGATCATTCATATCTTGTTAATTGTAATTCTGTCCTGAAGAATACAAGACAAAATCAACAGAGTCTCTATTTTTTAGCAATGCTCAAGTTCTGTACTCGCAAAAACTTTAAAGTTACTTCACCATGTTCATCATATTAAGGGATTGCACTGCATTGGCTAAAAAAATACATTTTCTTTACATTACTCAGCATTTGGATGGGTGTCAGGATTGGATTTTTCACCCATAAATTCATTAATTCCCCTTATGCTTTCAAGCTATGATTGCCAATCAGATTAAAAACATCAAAATAACTAAAGATTTATGACCAAAAGCATCCTTTATATTGGTTGGCAGATTTTCATTCAAACCTCATGCTCAAATGCCGTGACATTCAGTAAAACAGTCTTCTTTTGAAATTTCCTTTGAGAATAGTCTATTATAGTGTTGCAACATGCTTCACTGAGGAAAGGTGAGGCTCCAGTTTTCAATCAGTTCTCTAAAGGTAGCTTTCTTCACCCAACCATTAGACAGAGACACCAAATAACTGGCAGTGTCCCTCTATATTGAGCATTAAAAATCACATTACACCTAATCCCAATTGCAGACGTTTTTGCAAAGACCTGAAATTAGATCCTGTGATAGTCAATTCAGATCGGGACTGGTGCTTGATGCAGAAAAATCAATAGTGGGGACAAATGAATAAAACCAGAGAATGTGGAGTTAGGGAACAAAAAGCAAAATGAATAGCTAGCTTGTTGGAAGACAGAAAGCAGAGAGAAGTGGCAAAAGATATCTATTAAAAGTGGCAGAGAGTATAAAATGGAGTCTTACTATAACCAACTCTGGATTGGAACCAACACTGGCATTGTTGACAAGTTATGCATATAGGTAAGACTTTGGAATCTAAAGCAGAATTTCTAGCTTTGTAGATGACATTCAATTGCAGGAAGTTGATGATGGTTTGAAACAATTGCAAGAAATCACAAAAAGACATTGAGGTAAATGTTCACAGTGTTTCATTATTTGGGAAGTCTAGGTTCTAAAGTAGAAGGACCAAGTGTAGCTTTAGCTTGATTTTGAATTTTATATTATGTCAATGAAGAAAGGAAGGAGTGATTTCAGTTTTCAGTTTTATGAGCGGTATAGCGTTTCTAGAAATTTGTTTACGTGTGTTGGATTGGGGCCTTTTGAAAACCTTTGAGCTGAACAATTCAATGCTTTAACAGACTGATGCTAGCAACAAGGTGTCTTGTGATATAGGAGTACAGAGACAGAAACAGATTCTCTTCAGAAAGAGTGAACCATCCAGAATGGAAGTGAGTGTGTAGATTCCTTTCAGAGAGTGAACAGGCTTCTGTCAGAAAGAAAATTAAGATTTAGTCTTCAGAAAAAAAGAATCTCAATGGAGTAGAACAGTAAAGGGATATGGGGCTAATAGTAGTTATGCAGGTTAAAATGGCAATTAACAAAAAAGTGTAGATCACACTGTAGGCTCTATTTCAAGAGGGAAAAGTTATGTTCAACCTATATGGAACCTTGATACAAAAGAAAAATAATGTGAAGCCTGAAATAGAACATAGAAGAGTACAACATAGGAACAGGCCCTTTGGTCCACCATGTCTGTATTGACCATAGTGCCATTCTAGACATACCCATCTCGCCTGCATATGGTCACTATACCCCTGTACCCTGCCCCATCATGTGTCTGTCAAAATGCCTCTTAAAAGTTGCTATCGTATCTGGTTATATCACCTCCTCTGAAAATAAATTTCAGGCACATACCATCTTTGTGTAAAAATCTTGCAGCGTGCATCTCCTTTAAACTTGCCCTCTCTTACCTTAAATCTATGCTCTTGATATTTGACATTTCCATCATAGGCATTTCCATCTTATCCTTGCCTTCCATAATTTGATATACTTCTGTCAAGTTGCCCCTCAGCCTACAACACTCTAGCAAAAAAAACCCTAGGTTGTCCAACCCCTGGGAGCTAATAGACTCCAATCCAGATAACATTCTGGTAAAGATAACAAAGTGTGAAGCTGGCTGAACACAGCAGGCCAAGCAGCACCTCAGGAGCACAAAAGCTTTTGACGTTTCGGGCTTACACCCTTCATCAGAGAGGGGAATGGGGAGAGGGTTCTGGAATAAATAGGGAGAGAGGGGGAGGTATTCCGAAGATGGAGAGAAAAGAAGATAGGTGGAGAGGAGAGTGTAGGTGGGGAGGTGGGGAGGGGATAGGTCAGTCCAGGTAAGACGGACAGGTCAAGGAGGTGGGATGAGGTTAGTAGATAGGAAATGGAGGTGCGGCTTGAGGTGGGACAACCTCTTTTGCACCCTGTCCAAAGACTCCACATCCTTCATATTGTATGGCAACCTGAATAGTGCACATTATTCCAAATGTGGTGTAGCCAAAATCTTATACAGCTGCAATATAACTTGCCTGCTTTTATGATCAATGCCCTGACCGATGAAAGCAATCATGTCGTATGCCTTCTTCTGCCCCTAGTGTAACAGAGCCCACAGTAGCCACATTGGTCTGTACAGCCACCTACAGACTCACCCTGAGAGCAGAAGAGAATCATTCTCATCTGCAAGGGTCCACAAGTGATGTCTTCTTTAGCACCTTACCCACTTGTGTTGCCATGTTCAGGAAGCCATGGACTTGCACCCCAAGATCTCTCTATCTATTTATGGTATCAATGAGAAAAGTCACTTCATAACATAATCCTGTGTAAACATAAACACAACACTGAAGGAACTCTTCAAAGACCAGATTATTACAATGTAAGATGTTAATAAAACAAGTTGTCACTCCTATAAAAACACCAAGCTGGAAATCCTCAGTATCTGTAGAGAGAATCAAAATTAACAGACTGAATTTGACCAGGAACTGGCTAAGTGTCAATTTTTTTTTAATTCTAGGGAGGGTTTTTTTTCATGTACACTAGTGGGATTTCTCATGCTATTTTTCCACCCCACTCATCAGATCTTCCCACTCACCAGAGGCAGAAGTACACACCATAGCTGGGACTGCTTGGGATTCTTGGTTCTTTTTCGTAATTAAAACACAGTTGTGCACAAGGTTAAGCATTGTCAGTCTGGAGCTGCCCTGCACATTTCCCTGGTCTGTAGACAAAAGTAATTTGATACCTCAATTTTTTGGCAAGGGCATGGAAGTGCTGTTGGATAGCAGAGGAGACCATGAGACCAGACCCTCCAAGTCTGGAATGCAGTTGCTTCCCAGTTCAGTGCATTGTTAATAGTCCAGAAGAATGAATAGTGTTATGGACCAGACCAAAATCCCTGCAAATATATCAAGGAGATAGCAAATACCCTAACTTTTGTCTTATTTGAAAGTAATTGTAAGGTTCTGTGTTCCAGATGCACTTGCCTTCACGCAAAACAAATTTATTTTTGCCTCCAATTAAAATACAAACAATTTCAAGACTTCATCTTTAAGAGAGTAACATTCTGGGATACACTGTGATTCTTCTACTATGTGTGCTTTTTAATGCAACTGCTTTATTTTTTCATCTTTTTGTTGTAATTCAATTAACGTCTCTGAACTAAAAATATCCACTTTGCCCTCCACCTGTTCTTGACTTTTGTTTCTTAACCATTCAATCAAACAAAGTTTCTGATCATTGAACTTTAACTTCCTTCTGTTTATTCCTTGATTTCTCCTCCTGTTTTAACCTGTGGCTTTGTGACATTGTTACCACACAGTCGGGAAAAAATCTCAAGATATATTCCCGTAACATCTCAGTTGCCAAATTTTCCACTGGCTTTTCAATCGCAGTGGACATCACTCCCAACTTTGATTCAGCAATGTCATTTCCAAGGAGAAAGTGTACCTCCAGAATAGAGAATTTCTCTATCATTCCATCATCACCACCACTTTTCACCGGACCAGCCAACCTCATCTTATGCAATGGAACACATCTCTTCTCATTGTGAATTCCACATATTACCACCTTCTGTGGCAATACTCCTTCCAAAAGTACAAACCCCTTCATCTCTCACCATTAAAGCTTGACTTGTTCCTGTATCTCTTAAAATTTTTATTTATTTACCTACTCCTCCTGGTAGACAAGAACAAGCCTTACCAAAACGTGTAATTTTTGTAAAGAGATTGTTAACCAATCCCTGACCAGGCTATACATTCTATTGCAGCCCTTAGCTTCTGCTGACCTCTCCCCAACCACTTTAACAAACCCCACAGACTTATCCAGTATTACCACATCTATCTTCCCAGTGCTTTTCTTAAACCATTAAAACTGCAACGTCAGGTGGCCTACTTTATTACAGTGAAAACACCTGAGGGTTTTTACTTTTCTTCCCCTCTCATGGATTTCCCTTTTAACCTGAGGTAAACTATCTTTACTATCTTCAATGGAATCTCCTTTTCCCTTACTATCTGAGGATTTCTCTTTTCTGGAAATTTCCATCTCTGACAAATGGAAACTGATGTTGGAAGCCAAATTTTGACTGATGAACTAGCTCAATCAACTGCCATTTCTACTGCTAATCCTGTAGTTTTAACTGTCTGCTCTTCTACATGAGTTCTCACTACTTCAGGAAGTGAATTTTTGAACTGCCCCAAAATAACAGTCTCTCTAAGAGTGTCACATGTCCAATGTTGCTTTCAATGCCATTATTCACCAATGAAAATTACCTTGTTTGATCCTTTCAAATTCTATGTACATTTGACCAGGTTCCTCCTTAAATCCCTAAAACACTGTCTGTAGGCTTCTGGCATTAGTTTATATGCAATTAAGATAGCTTTTTTCACCTCATCATACTCCCCAGATACCACCTCTGAAAGTGATGCAAATACCTCACTAGCTCTGCTATTAATCATAATTCAAACTGTTTCATTTCCTTTTCATTATCCAAGCTGTTTTAATTATTTTGCTTTTTTGTTCCACTGCAATTATTTCTCTTTTTCTTTTACCTCTTTTTGTTCTGCCAGGGTTATTCTTCCTTTTTCTTTTTCCCTTATCATTGCCTCTAATTCAAGCTGCTTCATTTGCAATTTAAATTTTACCATTTCCAATGATTCTGAAAACATTCTTGGCAATTGTAAATGCAGAGCTATTGTTGCAATTATTTCCCCTTTACGCACAGACACACACAACTCCAACTTCAACTTTTTTGCCAATTTCAAAACGTTTGCCTTGCTCACTTTCTCTAAACTACCTTAAGTGACTTCTTCCACCCCCAGGAAAGAGCCATTACAAGGCACACCCTGTTTAAACCAACTGAATGCAACACCCAGATAAAACACCAGCTCTCACCACTCACTGCCTTTGAGTACAATGACCCAAAATCTAACCTGGAATTAGAGATTTAGAACCAAATAGCACCCAATTTGTTATGGACCATACCAACTCACCCACCACTCTCCCCCCACCGCCCCCCCCCCCCCCCCCCCCCGCCCCCTGCAAATATATCTCAGAGATAGCCTGGATCTTTTAACTTATTTAAGGGAAAGTGTAAGGTGCTGTGTTCTGGATGTAAATTGATTGGTTACACTTCTCGGCTTTAAACAAAACACAATTCATTCATACTGCCAGTTAAAATACAAACAAAAGAAAGAATAATTGGTGTAACCTTATTGGAAAACTTAACAGAATAATAGATTATTTAACTACTAAACAGCAACTGTTTTGATACAGTAACATCTCATAAACACACCCTAGAAAATGGCAAATTCAGTAATGTAGATTGTCTCACACTGGCAATATTTCTCCAGTCCAGGAAGAAAGAATAGCAAGCGAAAATTCTGGCAGAGATAGAGAAACAGCTCCAACAGCCAATTTCAAAACCCCAACAACTGCTGAAAGCTGAACTAAAACCCTGGCTCTGGGGGAGCCTAACACCACCCATTCATGCTGCTTCTTTTGTTCCAACTTACACAAAAAAAAACCCAAGGTTCACAAGCTCTTTACGTTACTGTGTTGGGGGAGACAGCTTGCCAGCTATGGCTCAAAAGCCACTCTTCAAATAAAAATACCAGGACACAATATGCCTTTTAAAGTCTTGGTTTTGACACGGGAGCAATTCTACAAGAAGATCAGTGAGGTCCTGTACTCCATCAGAATAAGTGTCACCATATTCTCATTGCAGCTTCACACTAAAGCTATCTCTGCTACAGCCACCCGACTCCTACCAAGGCTAATGGTTTACCACTTGCAGCAGTGCATACAACATTGCTCACTCTCACCCTCCCCACAATCCCCCCCAAACTACTAGCCCTGTATGCCCTCTGCACTGCCTACTCACTCACTTGAGAAATCTCACCACATTTTCCTCATGTGCACCACTGCTGACAGCAGTGCCAGGCACTTTTATTGCTTTCAATCCCTTTCTTTGACTCATTCCAGAAGAAATTGGCCCATAATATTGCAGAGGGAGCCAAGACAAGTGGTAGTGTGCCAAACATTGGTCTTTTCGAACCATACAAAGAGAGGATCATTGCTCTAGCTGGTAAGAACCCCTACTGTTCATGTGGTGATGCTGAAACCTCCATGTCCTGGCAACCAACTAAGAATTATTGTCCATTGCTGGGGCACTCTCCCACTACCACCACTGTGAATGTACTCTTAACATGCCCAAACATCTATTCATTGTTTCAAATCATTCGTTTGTCTCATGCAGGGCACCACAGTCTTCCTCATCCATCTCTGAGGAAGAAGCCTCAGTTCCCTCAAAGAATACACTGGCAAGGCCGCCTCCTGCACCTCCACTAGTTCAGATACAGAGACCTAAATTAGATTAGACATGGTAGTATATCTTCATAAGCACATCACTGCTGTACCTCCGCAGCTGGTTGAAAAAGAAATGTCCCAGATCACTGGCACTCAGAGGAACTTGTGGGGCTGGATACCTGCTCAGCTGTGTGCAGGAGAATATCCCATGTTATTGGCAGTTAGCAACTTCAGACAAATGCACAAGCAAAACGGAAGGAGTGTGCAGATTTGTGGGAAGCACATGGTAAACTGATGCAATGTTTGGTCTACCATTGTTGTTTGTACCTAGCTGCCTCTGGCATGTGAGAACCTGGCAACCTTTATGGACAGGTTGTCTGCTCTACTGTAAAGCAAGTTACCTCTACCAGGACTGCAGCTAAACAATTTGGGAGGGAAAGGAAGAAAAACAGCTTCTGAGGGTGCTTATGTGGCATGAGTGTAACTTCAGTGTAAGTCCATTCTCACCTTTGTAAATATAAGTTCACTGTTTGCCAAAAAGCAAGCAAAATGTGAGGGTACCAATGCAACTATCAGCAATAATGGCGATGATGAATCTGTTATCCGAAACAAAATCCATATTGTTTTTAGCTTGAGAGATCTCGATTCGAGTAAAGAGCAGTTTATTTCTGATGTCACAATTATGTTGAAAATGCCAGTTTAATCCATGGCTTTTCATTGGGGAAATATTAACTGTTATGGTTGATCTGTGCAGCTGAGAAAAAAATACATTAGGGTAACGATCTTATCAAAACTTTCAGAAACATCCCAATGCACTTTGTATAGGCCAAATCACTTTGAAGCATGTTTGGTGCCATTACATGAGAAAATTGCTGACGAATTTATCATAGCACAGTATCCATAAACACCACTGCGTTGAATGATGAGAATGCTGGCCAAGATGCTGGAAATATTCCCTGCTCTTGTGTAAATAGTGCCTTGGGAAACTTAATATTCACCTAAGACACAGGCAGATGGGGCCTTATTTTCATGTTTCATTTGAAGGACAGTATATCTTTTAATGGAGTATTCAATCAGCATTGCGAATGTCAGCTTCAATTCTAAATCTTCTTCAGAAAAATACTTTTCCTTTCTCATAATGATCACATGTGTGCATAACAGTATAAACTGTCTCTAATGATGATTATTAGGACTGATTCCAGCTCTGTACTGCACAAAATTGGTTGTCCAATCTTTGTTGAGTCTGAGACATTGCCATTTTGTTCAGATTGATTGTTGAAATTCTCAGTGTAAACAGATGGCCTTAATGCAGAAAATGTTTTATCTCAGAAACATTTGACTTCATGCAATGATTTTGAAAATTGGACTGGTCGAGTGACAGGTCCTCACAGATACATTTGCAAGGAAAGTTTTATCGTAAACGCAGAGTGGAAAATTACAAAGCTCAAAGTAATGAGAAAATGCAATTCAGAAAATGGTAAAAGACTAAATATCTTATCTCCCTGTTGCCTTTCAAAACAAATGGACGTGGTAGGATAAGTATATTTTTTGATTAAATGAAAATAAATTGTCCTGAGTACACTTGAATTATTTGCAAAATAATATTGTTCTACAATGCACAAAAAGAAGGACAATTAATTATTGCCCCATCAATCAATAGCAAGTACTATAGAGCAGCACGTACTTGGCAACAGCCTGCAGACTGATGCTCAGATTGGGTTCTGACAAAGCCACTCAGCTCCTGACATCATCACAGTCTTGGATCAAGAAGGGAAAAGAACAGCTGAATTTCAGAGGTAAGATGAGTGACTGCTCTCGACATAAGCTGCAGTTGATCGAGTGTGGCATCAAGGAGCTCTTGCCAAACTAGAATCAATGAAAATTGAGAGAGAGAACAGTAGAGAATCTAGACATTGCCTCTTGACATTCAATGCCGTTACCATCACTGATTTCCCCACTATTGACATCCTGCGGTTACCATTGACTAGAAACTGAACTAAACTTGCCATATATTTATAGTGGCTGTCAGAACAGATCAGAGGCTAGGAATCCTGCTGTGAGACACTCACCTTTTGACTTCCCAAAGCTTGTCTACGGTCTACAAGGTACAAGTCGGAAGTGTGATGGAATATTGCCCTCCTGTCTAGATAACACTGCAACATTCAAGAAGCTTGTCACCAATCTAGGACAATGCAACCTACTTGATTGGCACCACAAACATTCAATCCCTCCACCATTGATGCTCAGTCATTTGTATCATCTAGACAATGCACTGCAGAAGTTCAGCCAGGCTCCAAATCTATCACCACTACCATCTAGAAGGACAAGGGTAGCAGAAACATGGGAACAGCACCACCTGCAAGTTCTCCTCCAATTCATTCAACATACTGACTTGGAAAAATATTGCTGTTTCTTCAGGATCACTGAAGGGAATATTGGACAAAACATATAATGGACAACCTTGTGATACTATTCATTTTGTATTACCTAACAAAACAAATTTGACTCCCTCATGAACAGGATAGTGGGTATACCTGCACAAAATGGTTTGCCATGGTTCAAGTAGGAAGCTCACCACTACCTTCTCTAGAGTAATAAGCAATGGGAAATAAATGCTGGCTGAACCAGCAGTGCCCACTCCATGAATGAATATTTTTAAAATCCAACACCTTGAATAATCTGTAAGTGTAATCCTCTCAGTTCTTTTAATCGTCATAGCTTTTGTATTTTTGAAAATGATATTTCTGCCATATTACAAATGACATCTGCCACAAATCAGAGATAATTGGAACTGCACCCACTACAAATCAGGTTCTTTTGTTTTATTCCTAAGATATCCCTGTTGAATTAGAAAAGTTTATCTTCCTCTGGCATCTAATTATGACTGCTGTTTGAGATCGGATTACCTTGTATTAAAGAAATTAGTGTTGCAGACATTCCTATTGCCAATCACAAGATAATACAAGATGAAGAGTATGTGGGTTGGTTGGGTCGTGTAAGGAATGGATGATGTGATGGATTCTAGGGATTGGGTAAATGGAGGGAATTATATATGTGAGAAATGGGAGAGGGAATAATGTGAAGATCAAAGACAGCATCAAAGTAATTGGTTTTCAAGAAAGAGTTGAAAGACAGGGAGATTGCAAGGCAAGGTGAATTTTTGAAACCAATCAGAGAAAACAGGGAAAAGTAGCAAGCACAGTTAAAGCAGAGACATAGGAAAATAGTAATCCAGAATCAGAGAAAATAAAGTCTGATCCGGATATGCTGCGTAGGGTTACTGAAAAGGGTGTGGACATAAGTGTCATGTTTGCCTGATGTGTGGGTGTTTTTATTTGGTCGCCTTCGGAAATTTGATGAGCAAATTCACAAAGTGAAGACAGATGTTTACCCTTTGGTTATGTGAGGGAATCACAGTGATTCAAGTAATATATGATACATTGGAAAGGGCAGCTTTAGTCAAATTGCATTTTACGCTAATTCCTGTTTCTAATCTTACTGAGTCACACCACGGAATCACTCTTAACAAAGCCTCATTGTGGATGGGTTTGGCCAGATTACACAAAATATAGTTCTTGTCAAAGCCAATCGATAGGAAATGTATTGTCATGGCCCAACTTGTTTTGTTCTTCTTGTTTTAAAGTGAATTGAAAAGCATTACAGAAATTTGTGATACTATCACATAGATTGGCCATTATATATTCTGTCCAATATTGCCTTCAGCAACTATAAGGAGCAGCCGATCTGACCACAAGCCAGGTATTTCTCCCATTATTACATGAATGTCCATTAAGCTTATGGAAGGTGGGCTTCTTCAGTTACTGTTTTTTTCTACACAGATTTGCAATTTATCTAAC
Source organism: Stegostoma tigrinum (assembly GCF_030684315.1). Taxonomy (NCBI): domain Eukaryota; kingdom Metazoa; phylum Chordata; class Chondrichthyes; order Orectolobiformes; family Stegostomatidae; genus Stegostoma; species Stegostoma tigrinum. The sequence goes on along the minus strand of NC_081361.1, from coordinate 47,290,997 downwards.
AGCAAGAAAATCTTTCCCTGTGGTGATATCCAAGCCAACAACTTCATTGATTACAAAGAGTCATGACATAAAGGTTTACGAGGTGATTCAGTGCTCCTAATGGAAGCTATGATTGAAGGGCAAGGGAGGTGGGAAGATGAAAGATATTGCTAACTTACCCTTCCCTGAAAAGGTGAGGAAAAAATCTGATAACTCAGTTCATGGGTTCTATGTAATTAGAGACTATCTGTATTCATTATCAGAATACTGTGTGACTAATTAGATTTCAGGTTTGGCATTATAAAACTAATCTTATACACATTATGGATACCCATCATTGCATTTTCTCCACACAATGATCTGTCAGGGGTGACCATGAGTAAACCCATTTTATAGAATAGGAAATTCAGCATGAAATATTGGAAGATGAAAGAAACAAACGTCTACTCTGACTATTCTTAAAAACAGAATAACTTTTGAAAGGCTTTCATTCTCTAAATAAAGACAATGAAGATAATAAATTTCTGACCCTGTGTTCCCATCTCACAGGTGACTTAAATAGCAAGTAAAATTGGGTGGTGTGATCCATGTGGCTGAGTGACTTCTTGGAGAAAACATTGATGGTGAATAATTTTGTGATATGTTTCCTCAGATGGGCTCCAAAAATCCTGGAGAGCCCTCTTACTAGAGTAAATGTGCACAGCAAGATTACCACCTGTCCCAGTCAAAATATGGAGAATCTGTTTCAAATGTTCAAACATTGTGTTGAATCACTTGCATGATCAGCTGAAATACCCTTGACCCTTTTCTTGTGGTCAGCTTTGTACTGAATCCTCTAAAGGATACACTGACAGAATTCTCAGCAGAGGTCAGTTACTTCCCAGATCCCTTGATGTGGGCAAGTAAGGTACAACATTAGCAGGTAAGACTAGGGTCAAGGAGTTGTATGTCCTTATCCTGTTCCTATTTCTTATGGTACCCCCGTTAAATTAGGAAACACTCAAAGAGGCAGTGAAATTCTGTGGCAACTGAGTTCTACCCTAAAATCTCGGTCTTCCCAGGTGGAAACTTTGCTTTCTGTCTTTCTTGTTCCAGAAGTTTTAAGGTTACTGTTTTTCAAATGGGATAAACTAGGCTGGGAAATGAACTAACTAGATTAACACTGCAGTTATGAGACACATTTACAAAGAGATGTTTTCATAATACTTTGGTTTTGCCTCACATTTCAACACTGCTATTCATTGGTAGAATTTCACAGCAGTGTTCGTTTAGTCTGTATTTGCTTCGTAATTGGCAAATGTGAGGAAATACTAAAAACATTCACTGTTAGCTAAGCATCAAGGCTACCAAATGCTGACCTTCTGATAATATTGCTGAACCACCAAGGTGGGAACTTCCTTCCAATTCTTTTGCATTCAAACATAAGGTGTTGATCAATTTGAAACATATGTATTTTAATTTCAGATGTTGAGTCAGATTTTGAGAATGGACTGAATGAATGTTTCATTCCAATTTTAATATCTCCTCATGTTTCCCCTCACCAACCCTTGAAACTAATTTTCTATGATTAAAGTTTTTTTTTTGTTTTTTCACATGTGGCTAGAAATTATTTATTGGAACTCTTCAACAATGACTTTATATTACCACTCATATCTGTTGAAGTCTAAGAGATAAAATGTGAAAAACAGGGTTTTGAAAGCTTGCTGCTAACATAAGGGAGCGAGATTAGATTGGATTAATGTGGAGACCTGGTGCACACACTCCAGGGTCCCTGAATTCGAACAGAATAGACTATAGTTAGAAATGGATAGCCTAGCATTTTAGTATACTCAGTCTCACTAGGTTTGTGTTTTAATTTTGTATTTCCCTCTATTTCCTGAAGACTCTAACTAGACTGCAGTTCTTCAGTACCCCATTCAAGAAGACACTAGTCATGTGCATCTCAAGACAGGTCGGCACAACATCGAGGGCCGAAGGGCCTGTACTGTGCTGTAATGTCCTAAGACAATTGAGTGTCAACAGACTTGTTTGAGTACTCACTGAACAGCCACACATACCAGCACTATCACTGGTTTGCAATCTCTGATTCATTTGCTTCCTTTTCCTAACCTAGGTGCAGTTTGACCCTTGCTAAGCAGGGGCTGTAGTTAATATAAAATAAAGAACTGTCCTCGTACATTTGTGCTCTGATCTGATTTTTCCAACTACAACTTTAACTAATATGTGGTAAGGACAATCACCTCAAAATAACAGAAACACATATGCAGATTGAACTTGGGTTTGGAGCCTAATTTGCTTTACAAACAGAAGTTTGAGTGGATCACTAGTGGGCACCAGGTCAAAACTGAAGTAAGCAGGAACCTGGAGTCTTAGCAAAGTTATATTGTAAAACACAACTTTAAAAAAAATTCCTGTTGGATTAGGATGAATAAGAATTTTTTTCACAATGAACAAAGAATGTTTAAGCCTCCATTGCCCTGGATTTGTGTTCTCTGTGCCTACTCACAAGTATTCCTTTTCCCATTAGCTTGTACTGTCCTGCTTCATGGTGGAAGCTTCCAGCCACCTAATTTTAATGAGCAAACATCTGCTTCTGTTGACCTTGTAGGGATTCTGTGGCAGAGTGCAAGTGTCCCTACTACTGGGCCAGCAGACCCAGTTTCAAGTCCAACCTACTCCAGAGATGTGTAGTAACAATGCTGAGCAGGTTGATTAGGAGGTAAAGAAAATCCCATTGACCCTGGCACCATTCTGACGGGGAGGACAATGGCATGTGGGCGAGACATTGTCATTAAAACTGATACAAGCTACAGCTATTCCTAGAAGGATACAAAGCTCAATTTTTCCTTTGTTCCTATTCAGGAATTAAAATTAAGCATGCTCATGCAATGTTTCTTAAGCTATGCTTTATGGTGTGTGCAAGAACATTCCTTTACGAATTCTCTCAAACTCCCTCTCTCACCATAAAAGCAATTGCATTCTGATCACAAAATGTCTTTTGGATTGCTGTCATTTTGCACTGCCTAAAAGGGAGATAATTGCAACAAACTCTAAGGGCTGAATCTTAAGTTTTTTGGGCAAAGTGCAAGTTGCATTGATTTTCTTTTACTCAGGGCCAAACCATATTTCTTGTCATTTTATATCAAACATGACTCATTAATTACCTACCCTCTCCCATGCCACCTCTCACAGCTGATTACATCCCCATGCTACCCCATGCCAGAACAACTGTCCACTCACAGTACATCTGCTAAAGATAGGGACCTCTCTTGCACTCGTACCATTGCTGCTGTGTACCTGGACAAACATTTAGCAATCCATCATTATCCCTCATTGGCAGCATAATGGCAAACACAAATCCATGCTGTTCAGAGCACATAGCCCACTTAGCTCCCTTGCTTATATAATCCCATTCCCTTGTCACCGCATGAACCACTATGCTCATCTAAACTCTCACTCTCTCTCGATACATCACCAATGCTCTGTCCCCAGTATGTACAAGAGGCGTACATGTTGTCATTATCCAGGAGGGGAACATCACTTACAGGCAAGCTGTTGGACAATTTGACATATAGGCTTTAACTAAAGCCTGCAAAGGAGAACACAGGCAAAATCAATAGAGCTTGAAGTTCAATGCACAATGCAAACCAAATGCTGGCACCATAGCTAATGTCTGTTTTACATTCCACGATAGTCTGCTGCACTTAGCTCTCATCTATTGGAACCAAGTGTCGATCAGGTTGGAAGTGTCTGAAGCAGCTGAGCTCTGTCATGGACAAGGACAGCTTTCTCTTCCCCAGTGTCCTCATCCTCCCACTCAGAGGACTGCTGTGACCTCTTCCTTAGTTGATGTTCTTTGTTCCCCATTATTGATCTTGCATTTGCTGTTGGCCTTTCTTGGGAAGGCAGCCTCAGGGAACATCATCCCAACAGCAGCAGGAGCAGGAGTCCAAGTAGAAATGACCTACGATAGGAACACAAGGAGAGAAAGACAGGTCTCAGAAGAAGTCTTTGGTATTGTGTTCTGCAGAACAGAGCTGCACACACTTCTCCATACAATGAGACATGTTGCATCTCAATGATGAGAGACATGTCTCCCTCAATCACTCAGCTTCAGCCTCGCAAAGACTTGGTGAATTTGTCATGCTGGCTGAGTGATCAACATATTACATCACAAGACAGTGTCAGCTGTGCTCTGACCCCCTTCCCATCCCAATCATTCAACTTCTCACTGCATTCGGTAATAGACTATCATTAAATCACTACAGCAGATGATGAAATTACTGTCTCCACCTTCCATAGCACTTTTGGAAGGCCTTTAGCCAGCGTTGCCTTCTTTTTTATGTTATTGCTGCTAAGTTCAACATCATTGAAATGCTAGTGTTCAATTTGCAAAGACAAGTGGCATGGTACAAATCATCTTTGACCAGTATTTGAACCCTAAGCATATTCACTCAGCATGCTTTGCAAATGGACAAAGAAATGATTGCAAATTAAATGTAACTGGAGTTTATAATCAGCAGCTTCATGTATTTGCTCCTTCAATGTCCTGGTGTTCAGCAGACATGGATCTTGCACTTTCAGCCATCAAAGCAATACTGATTTTGTTTGTATGGCATTGTCCTAGCCATTGTCCAGATGCACATTGCATCTAGTGAATAGAAAGTGATGGCGAGTAACAGAACTTGTGTTGAAAACCATCAGCGCTAGGGCCTACATAGTTGTCAGGTACCTTCACAGAGATAAGATATCTCCTTTTCCCTTGCTCTAGCCGACAGCACATTTCCACCCTCACATCTGCCCAATGTGGAGATCAACACATTGAGTTTGCCCTCCAACTGTTCTCCCTGCTCCGTGGGCCCCAACATTGCACCTTCATGATGTCAATCCTGCACCTTTGTGCTGTTCCTGGGGAGGCCACAGTGGTAGACATATCCAATAAATCTTCTTCCCTTAATCCACCATATTCGCTAATGCTGTATACAACTTAAGGTCTCAAACTCCATCATGATCGTTGTCCCCACACACTCACATGCCTTTGTTTCTGCACCCTCCACCCTTAACCTCCCAAGCCCTTCTGGCAGGGATGCTGCAACTTGGAGTTGTGGTTTTTGATATTGCTAGTAGATATTGTAAGAAGAAGCATTGATCCCTTAACTACAAGCTTTTTCAAAATTTCATGGTTAAAAGACAGTAGGGTTCAGTGCTGTAGGAATCTGAAGCCTCCGGGGGGTGTGGGGGGTGGGGTGCGGGGGTGCAGTGGTGGTGAGCTACCTTCAAGACAAAAGCTTCCATTGCAGATAACCAACTGTCTATGCCCATCTCTGGTCATAAGTGGAAGACAATTAACACATTTTTCAGCATGTTGCAACTTCCAATTCTATTGTGTTTTGTTTTCTTAGAAACCAGTTTTTCTCCGCACAAGATTATAAAACAATAGTTGCCAATCCAGTCCTATCAGGAGGTGCGTGGAATGTCAATTTTGACTGACTTTGGCTTCTCAGAATTTTCTGGAAAGTTGTTGCTGAGACCATTCACATGATCAAAGCAGCCATTGTGATTGGACAATCTAATGTGCTTTTCAAACAGTCACAAAATGTATATAGATATTAATTAATATTTATTTTTAGATATTTTCTGATACCCTGTTCAGAGATGATATTACACATTCTGGAGCAGGTGGAAAAGAGTCACTACCAGTACATCCATAAGAGCCCGAATGTTTGTTTCTATTTTTCCTTAACCAGGTAACAATTGCACGTTTCCTTCTCTAGAGGACAACAGTGAACCGATAGTTTTATGACAATCAACAGGGGTTACATGGTAATCATTTGATCTGGAGTGTGGGTCTACGATGCAGCCAAAAGCACAGCAAAAAATTTCTCAAATAACTAAGTGGATGCAGCTCAAGAGGGATTCCAGGTGCCAGTTCTTAAGTAATACAAGGTCTCCCTTCTTCAGCAGCTGTGCCGCCATACAACAATTCTCTGGGACCTGCATGTTGCCATTCCCAGGAAGTCCAAGAATGCCCTGAAAACCTCCACGGTCAGCTAATCCAGCCCTGGGGACTTGCCCCTTGAGAGCCAGTGAGGGCGCCAGTCAGCTCATGTAAAGTGACAGGAACACCAAGCATCCAGGCATCCTGTGGGGTGACCTCCAGGACCAGGTCCGTATCAGACTGACTGAGATGTGACTCCAGGTCAACTACCTCCTTTTCTATCTCCTTGATCCTGGATTTCTGCCTCTTTGTTGATTCCCCCTCACATTCTCCTGATAGAAAACATGGACGTACATTTTGCCCATATCCTACCGAAGCCCTCAAGACGGGAAATCCCCACTGCTTCCTTCTCTCGCCGGTCTAGAACCGATAAAATGAATCCCAGAACCATTTGTCCTCCAGCAGCAGGTTACTGAAGTTTTCCAGTATGTGTACCTGAGCCAGATGTGGAACGGAGGGAGCTCCACCCATGCCAGGTTGTGATCCATGCACGGCTCCTGCTACATGGAAGCCACCAGAAATCAGAAGATGTATGACCGTCTCGACACTCCAACCTGGGTCTTACAAAAGGGAAGTTGATGGATTCAGGATGGAGATTTCAACAGATATCCACCAGATCCAAGGACTTGACCAAGGCCTTTGATCTCCTCCCTGAAGTGAGACAGACTGTGTACCACCGCAGTCCCACTCCTACAGGGTGCAGTTAAATTCCACAGCTCACTCACGGAGGATAATGTGCTGACATTCATCAATGAAGGCCAGGTGAACAGGCATTTCTTCAAAGAAGCATATTTGTCTCAATCTGACCAAAGGAGCATGTATCTTCACAAAGTGAAGTACCACACACCCAGATGGAGCATCAGGTGAAGGAAACAATTTGGCACTGGCTCCTTGACCCACAATATCACTGGCTGAAGACGTGGGGTCAAAAGATAGCCAGCCTGTCAGAATTGGAGGCGGAGTTATCCATGTAGGTCCCTTCCAGCCACTCCAGGAGCTAGGTGGCTTCATCTACCAGGCTGGTGTGGGTTTCTTGTGGGAAGCACTCCTTATTCTTCCTGTCTCGGAGGGCTGAGAAGTTCTGGAAAGTGTGTTGTGGCTTTCTGCTGCTGTTAATGTTGAGGCTGGCTATGATTGTCTTCATGTCAGTAGCACTTTGCAACCATCACCATCAGCCTGAGTGTGTGGAAGGAGGAACTGTACATAGGACCCTCACCTCCCTTAGCAGCCCACCAAGGAATACCCTGAACCACTGCCAGTTGTTCCAGGCTATCCTAGGGGTGGTTCAGGCTGCCTGGAAGACCAGAATATCAGTTCAATATTGTACCAGCATTTCAAAGCCAACTGGACTCTGTCACATCCACTGACATTTTCCCTCCATGAACTCCTGGAGTTCTTTAAGATGTTTTCTAATCACCCAGTTAAGAGAAGTACCATTGGAGCAGGCCAGGAACCCAGGCCTCTTGGCTCAGAGGTAGGGACACTACTATGTGCCACAACAGCCATAATATTTGTTTTTAATCAGTTCATGACAATGGTTGCCATCTTTTTTGTTGAGTTAAAGCAGATGCAATCTGTGTATGTGGTACTGGCAGACAGAAGGAACAGGGAACATTGCTGTAATGAGTGCAAAATGTGAAACTTTCGTCACTGAAACTTTGTTTTCAGTAATATATTCCCAAGCAATATTGGAGAATAAAATATGTAAAGGATCTGTGCTGGGACCACTGCTTTTAGTCATTTATATTAATGATTTGGATATGAACATCGGAGGTATGGTTAGTAAGTTTGCAGATGACACCAAAATTGGAGGTGTAGTGGACAGCAAAGAAAGTTACATCAGAGTACAATGGGATGTTAATTAGATGGGCCAATGGGCCAAGGAGTCGCAAATGGAATTTAATTTAGATAAAGTGAGGAGTTGCATTTTGGAAAGGCAAATCAGGGCAGGACTAATATACTTAATGGTAAGGTCCTGGGGAGTGTTGCTGAACAAAGAGAACCTTGAGTGCAGGTTCATAGGTCCTTGAAAGTGGAATCGCAGGTAGACAGGATAGTGAAGAAGGCATTTGGTATGCTTGCCTTTATTGGTCAGTGCATTGAGTATAGGAGTTGGGAGGTCATGATATGGCTGTACAGGACATTGGTTAGGCCACTGTTGGAATACTGCGTGCGATTTTGATCTCCCTGCTATGGGAAGGATGTTGTGAAATTTGAAAGGGTTTAGAAAAAATATCCAAGGATGTTGCCAGGTCTGGAGGGTTTGAACTATGGGGAGAGGCAGAATAGACTGGGGCTATTTTCGCTGGAGTGTTGGAGACTGAGGGGTTACCTTTTAGATGTTTATAAAAGCATGAGGCACACGGATAGGGTAAGTAGACAAGATCATTTCCCCAGGGTGGGGGACTCAAAACTAGAGGACATAAGTTTAAGGTGAGAGGGGAAAGACTTAAAAGGGACCTAAGGGGCAACTTTTTCACGCAGAGAGTGGTGTGTCTATGGAATAAGCTGCCAGAGGAAGTGGTGGAGGTCGGTCCAATTACAATATTTAAAAGGCATCTGGATGCATATATGAATAGGCAGGGTTTAGAGGGATATGGGCCAAATGCTGGCAAGTGGGACTAGATTAATTTAGGATATCTTGTCGGCATGGAAAAGTTGGACTGAAGGGTCTGTTTCTGTGCTGTATATCGCTATGACTATGACTCTACTAAAAACTTTATGTATAAACAATAGTATTACACATAGTTATAACTGTTCAGGTGCTTCAAGCTTGCTGTCATTGTATAAGGTAATAGTTATGAAAGAGTTAACAATGGAGGCTGCATTAGCCTCAACCCAATCTAATTATATCTTACAGTTTTGAGAGGAGAATTGATTAATCTAGCTGGAGGTCCTTTTGTGATCAGCTGTGTCATCTTGCAATTGTGTATAACTAGCCAGCATATATGTACATATTGTTGTCATAATTTTTTAAAAAATGTTTTTGTTCATACAAGTGCCTCTTCTTGTTAAGACTCATTAGTAGTTTATTGTCTACTCTTGTTAACCAAACAGTCCCTTAAACCCAAGGTGTTGAGCAGGTCATGTTGCCTACATGCTTGACTCAATGTTTTTAAAACATGTTTTCTGACTTCTGGCATGGCAAGTTGTGACCAGGAGGGCAGAAGAAATGCTTTGAGGACACCCTGGACGTCTCCCTAAAAAAAAGCAATATCCTCACTAGTTTGTGGGAATGTCTCGTCCAAATTGGAAGAGAAATTGCAAAGGGATCACACAGTTTAATGGTCTGCAGCAGGTCTAGTTGAAAATCAGGTGCGAACAACAGAAATATCGTGTGAAAATCTGAGCAGCCCACTTACCCGTTTCAGCAACCATTCCTTCCGCAACTATGGTAAGATTTTTGGATGTATCACTAACTAAACACTCATCTAAGGACCCAAAATACTGGAGTGAAAGAAAGTTATCCTTGATTCTAAGAAGAAGAAAATACCCAGTATAGAAAAGAGAATTGGTGAGAACACTGTGGCTGAATCATAGCGGGTAGTTGTTGGTCCGGCAAACTTATGTCAACCATCTGATGGTGGAAAGCCCTAATTTTGACCCCTAGATTATCCTGAGTTGATTAAATTCAGTCAAATTGGACTTGGACCCTACAATTGGCCTAAGTGTTTTTGATATAGTGAAGGGAAAAATTGTTCGTGGTTCCCACGACTGATTTTTAAAAATTAGAAATGACATGTGAGTTTGGAACTTTGGCTGAGAACATTGTCACCACTAAGGCTACTATGGTTCATGGAAAAGGCCCAGCAACATTTTTTGGAGAAACTATTGATGTGATGTTGACAATGTCATTCCAACCCCTGAAACCAAATAATTATGCTTTTAAATGGCATTCAGTAGCTAAGGTCAAATGAGAACAAAACAAACCTACAATTCAGACCTCTAGAAGCCTCTGACCTGATACATGTCCACAACGTCTGCCTGGTTTATTCACCATGTTTTATATTTTTAGAACCCAATCCCACTTGACAGCTCATCATAGATCCCTCTTTTTTATATCTTTGCTTCATCATTAAATATCACGTCAAACTACCTCTTTGTACATACCTTCAATATTCCTAGTTCCCATTTGGTATCCTTAGCATTATAATGTAAAGGTGCCAGAGAAGTTCAAACTGCTACACGGCCTGTTCTTTGCCATTGCATCTCTATATTTAAAAACTTTAAATATTTCCCACTAAACCTGTTCAGAGATGTTATTGCACACCTCTGGAGCAGATGGGACTTAACCTGGGGCCCCTAGTTCAGAGGTACACACGCTACCACTGTGCCACAAAACCCTATTGTAAACTTTGGATATTTCCTAATCAACCTGTTCAGAGATGTTATGACATATTGCTGGAGCAGGTGGAACTTGAATCTGGGCCTCCTAGCTCAGAGATAGGGCTTATTACCACAGTGCCACAAGAACCCTTAATTAAAAACTCTAGCTCATTTTTCTAATCAACCTGTTCAGTGATGTTATTAAACACCTCTGCAGCAGCTGGGACTTGAATGCAGGCCTCCTGGCCCACGACCACTACTCCACAAGAGAGTTCCTAATTATAAAGTTTAGATTTTTGAAAAATGCTTTTAGTTAACCTATACTTCTAATCAACCTGTTCAAATGTTTTCTCTGGAACTGGTGGGATTTAAACTCAGACCTCCCAATCCAGGGGTAGAGACACTAACATTTTTCCCCAAGAGGGCCCCTCAATTATAAAGTTCAGATTGACAATATTATACTTCAATCAGCTGTTATATTATGAAAGGATTTAGATTAATTATATTTGTGAGTGTCCAATTTCAACTATAATTCAATGGCAATGTGATGAATGGAGGCCAGCCTCATCATGACTGAACAGATCCTGATCAAGGAACCAGAATATGGTGTGTTGGAGCAGCAGGAAAAATAATAGGGAAAAGGTAAGTGGACAGACAGGGTGTGATAATAAAATGGGTAATGCTCGCACTTTCCGGATTGTTTGAGAATGAGGCAGGGAGACCGGCAAAATGAAGTGAGAAGATTGTGGTGGACTGCCCAATATCGTCTCATTGACATTCTATTTTGTCAGCAGCTGGAAAGGTAGCCCACAGCCCAACTGACCCATTTAGTTGGCTGGCATCCATAAAGTGCAGCCCCAGTCTGCCAGAATGGGCCACACCCAGTTCTAGCCTTTGTGGGAAGAAACCTGCTGGCTCCAAAAATTCCTGGTTATTGCTTGCATAGTTACACATACATTTCACCACTGGGTCCAAAATTCAGACCTTGAATTCATAGGCACCACAGAGGCAGGGCAGGAGAGTTTGGGATGGGGTAGTTGGGGAATGATTAATGTGTGTGTTTGCTTTGCTGGTGATGAGAAGTGTCAAACATCTTAACAACAACCCTGCAATATGACACTCAGAAATAAGTTTATGGGCATAACTGCATGCATTTCTGGTGCCGCCTTGTGGACACACTGCACAAAAGCTGAAAGCTTCAGTTAACATTTCCAATTATTGGTGATCAAGAACTTGCAAAACTGGTTAAACAAGAAACATGGAAATAGCAGCAACAGCAGACTACTCAGCCCATCGAGCCTGCTCAGTCATTCAACTTGATCATTGGGATGATCCATTATCTCAATACCATGCACCTGCTCTCTCCCCCTTCCCCTTGATACCTTTAGTCTCTAGAAATCTACCTGTTTCTATCTTAAATGCACTCAGTGACTTGGCATCCACAGCCTTCTGTGGTAGAGAATTTTACCACCCTCTAAATGAAGAAATGTCTCCTCAACTCAGCCCAAAAATAGCTTACCCTGTATCCTGAAACTGTGATCTCTTGTTCTGAACCCCACAGCCAAATATCATTGCTACATTCAGTTTGTCCAACATTGTCAGAATGTTCTACATTTCAATGAGATTCACTCTCATGCCTCTGATGTATTAAGTGCAATTAAGTCTCTTTATTGAAGAAAAGGTATACTTCCCATGGAGGGAGTGCAGTGTAGATTCTCCAGACTGATTCCTGAGATGGCAGGTTTGTCATATGGGGAGAGGTCAGGGTTACTTAGCCTGTATTCACCAGAGTTAATGTTTCGGTTCCAGTAACCCTTCCTCAGAATGGGCCTGAGGAAGGAGCACCAGACCCAAAGTGTTAACTCTGTTTTTCCCTCCACAGATGCTGCCAGACCTGCTGGGCTTTCCCAGCAACTTTGTTTTTGTTCCTGATTTACAGCATCTGCATTTCTTTCAGTTTTTATTATAGAATAAGAAGTCCCTGGTGGGGCTGTTACTCTGGTCCAGTCAGGAAGGCCCTGGTTTACATATGAAGAGGGTGAGTGTCAGCAATACTGATCTTCTGGTGCCTGACTCTGTAAGAGGCAGTACTTTAGTCAAGGACTTTTCAAATGTAAATAAAGTGTGACTTGGTGATGGGATACCAGCCTCTGTTGTGTTATTTCATTTGTGTCATCAGTAAACTTGGAAGCATTACATTTGATTTCCTCTTCTAAATCAGTGATATATTTTGTGAATAACTGTAGCACAAGCACTCATCCTTCTGGGACTCCTCTAGTCACCACCTTCCACCCATTTATTCTTACTTTTTCTTCTTGTCTACTAACCAATGCTTAGACCATGCCAGTAATTATCTCCAATCACATGTTCTTTGTTTTTGAACACTAAATCCTTCTGTGGGACTTTGCCAATACACCACAATCTCAAGTTCTTCCTCATCAATTCTAGCTGTGTTGTTAAAAAGAACTCCAGCAAGTTTGTCAGACATAATTTCCCTTTCATAAACATGTGTTAACTTTGTGTAATCCCTTTGGTATTTGCTGATTGTCTTGTTATTACATTCTTATAATAGATGCCAGCATTTTCCCTTCTACTGATGTTAGACTGATCAGTCTATAATTCCCTATTCGTACCCTTCCTTTTTCAAATTTCTACATTTGATAGCCTCCAATCTTCTAGGACTGTCCAAAATTTACAGAACTTTGGAAGCTGATTACAAACTCATCCATTATCATCAAGACCACTTCCATTAGCAGTAAGGATGTAGATTATCAGACCTAGGGAACTTATCCACTTTCAATCTTATTAATTTCTCCAACACTTTTCCTTTTAATACTAATTTCCTTCAATTCCTCCTTCCAAAATGGACCCTTACTTTCATTCACATTTTGGTGTAGTTATTATGTCATTCCTCTGTAAAGACAGAACTAAAGTAGTTGTTTAATTCTTCTGCCAGTTCCATGTCCTCCATTATCAGTTTTCTTTTTTTTATTCATTCAAAGGATGAAGGAGTCACTGGCTGGGCCAGAATTTAACCCTGATTATCCAGAGGGTGATAAAGAGTTAACCACATCATGGTGGGTCTAGCGTCACATGTAAACCAGACCAGGAAAGGATGGCACTTTCTTTCCCTAAATGACATTAGTGAACCAGATGGTTTTTTGAACAATCAGAATAACTTCATGGTCATCAGACAGTTAAATCCAGATATTTATTTTACTGAATTCAAATTCACCATCTGCCATGGTGGAATTCAAATCCATGTCCCCAGAACATTACCTGGGTCTCTAGATTAACAATTTCATGATAATACCTGTAGGCCATCGCTTCCCCCTTGTCACAGTCTAAGGAACCAACATTTGTCCTGACTCATCTTGTTATTTCTACATACTTATGAAAGCGCTTACAGTCTGTTTTTTATGTACCTTGCAACTTTACTTTCATACAGTAGTTTTCCCCTCACGGTCAATCTCTTGGTTCACCTTAGTTGAATTCTTAAGCTGCTTCTAATCACCAAGGCCTGCTACTTTTCCAAGCAACTTTGCATGTTATTTCTTTGGATCTAATATTGTTCTTAATTTCTTCTGTTAACCATGGTCAGGTCACTTTTCCTTTTGTGTTCTTTCGTCCAAAAAGAATGTACAACTGTTGCAAATTTCCTGAAATATTAGGCATTGCCTGTCCACTGGCATTCTAATGAGGTTAACCAGTCTATCATGTCTATCATAACGATTAATTTCTCACATGTTTGTAGTTTCCTTTGTTTAGATTTTGGACCCTAATTTTGAATTGGACTACCTCACTTTCTACCCCAGTGAAGAATTCCTTCCCATTATGGTTTATTTTCCCCAAAAGGACTTCTCACATCAAACTTGTCAATTAACCCTTCTTAATGCACAAATCTAAAATAATGTGTTTCCTTGTTGTTTCCTCAATGTTCTGACTTTAAAAAAGCATCTTGTATATATTCCTGGAATTCAACCACAATAGGATCATTGCTAATGTGGCTTCCTAGTCTACATGTAGATTAAAGTCACCCATGATCACTGTTTTCTATCATGATCACCCTTGCATGCATCTCTAACTCCCTGTTTAATTGCATCCCCTAATTCAATTCTATTTGTTATAATGCCTATAGGCAACTCGCACTAATATTGTCTGCACCATTTTGCTTCTTAACTCCGCCCAGACTGATTTTAAAATGACATTTTCAAAGAGAATATCCTTTCTCACTATTTCACTGGTTTTATCTTTCACAAACAACACAACCTCACATCCTTTCCTTTATACCTATCCGTCCTAACCATTGAATACACTTGGATGTCCAATGCCTCATCTTAGTCTCCCATACCCTTGTCGCTATAATCACAGTCATATCAAACCTATTGGTGTAGAAATATCAGGTCTTTGTGTAACTTAATCGAGATCCTTAAATGAACTGTGGCAAGCCACCTTCAAAAAGGAATGTTTTTCAAATACTTACCTAGATGTAGAACAGAAGGTACAGTAGGGCAGTTTCTGGGCTGCACATCTTAACCTGCTAGATAATATTCTCAGCCTAATCGCTGATCCCTGCATCCATTCCTCCCTTCCAATCATGTCCCTGATTGCACTTGGGTAGGACAAACAAGGCAGAGAAATACATGATGAAACAGTAGGACCCTGAGAAGTACCAAGGAACAGAGGGATCTTGCTCTGTATGTCTACCAACCCATAAAGAAGGGCAGGATATAGCATATGGGATACATTCCTTTAGCAGCCAAGGCATAGAGTTTTAAGGGAGGTGATGGCCTGACGGTACTCTCACTGAACTGTTAATCCAGAGACCCAAGTAATGTTCTGGGGACCCAGGTTTGAATCCCACCACAGCAGATGATGGAATTTGAATTCAATAAGTATTGGGAATTAAGGGTCTAATGATGACCATGAACCCATCATTTATTGTGAGAAAAACCATCTAGTTCGCTAATTTCCTTTGGTGAAAGAAACTACCACCCTTACCTGGTCTGTTACACGTGAATCCAGGCCCACAGCAGTGTCTCTTAACCGCCCTTGGGAAATTAGGGATGGGCAAACAATGCAGGCCTAGCCAGCAATGCCTAAAACCTGTGAATGAATTTAAAAAAAGAGCAGGAACATTATGCTGGAACCATATAAAATGTTAATTAGGCCACAGCTGGACTATCGTGTCCAATTCTGGAATCCACATTGTACAAGGGATGTGATTACATTACAGAAGATATTCACTGGGATTAGAGATAATGAGAACTGCAGATGCTGGAGAATCCGAGATAACAAAGTGTGGAGCCGGATGAACACAGTAGGCCAAGCACCATCTTAGGAGCACAAGAGCTGATGTTTCGGGCCTAGACCCTTCATCAGAAGGGTCTAGGCCCAAAACATCAGCTTTTGTGCTCCTAGGATGCTGATTGGCCTGCTGGGTTCATCCAGATTCACCACGAAGTTGCCTGCACTAGAAATATTTAGTTATGAAGAGAATTTGGATAGACTGGGGCTGTCTTCCTTTAAACAGAGAAAACTGAGGGGATACATGATTAAGATGTATGATGTTTTGAGGGCATTCATAAGTATGGAAGCAGGAAGAAACTTTTCCCCTTGTTAGAGAGATCAATGACCAGAAATTTAAGGTACAGCTTTAAGATAAGGCGAAGGAGGTTTAGAAGGATTGCGAGGAAAGATTTTTTCATTCAGAGGCTGGTGGGAATCTTGAACACACTGCTGGTAAGGGTGGTAGATGCAGAAACCCTCATAATATTTAAGAAGTATTTAGAAGTGCACATGTAAGGCCAAGGTATACAAGGCAAGAGGTCAAGAGTTCTAAATTGGGATTAGAACAGTTAGATGGTTGTTTTTGACAGGCACCAACTTGATGAGCCAAAGGGCCTTTTCTGTGCATTCTATGATTCTATGAATCTGTTCCAGTATATAGCCTGAGATTAAAGATTCTAAGATGACCTGTTATATGTAGTCTGTACTTATCCCAAACAATGTAGTCTATGTGAAAAGGGACCCTCTACTAGAAATTCCTGCTTGCTTGGTGCTCAGAGAAACATGGTGCAACATTGACAATCACACCAGCAAGTCAAAGGCTAACAATGAGACTGTACCTGTGGCGAAACAATGATGTGATTTGGATCCTCAAACAAACTTGTTTCAAACTTTTATACATTTTAGAGACAACAGAGACACATTTGGATGATTTTGGCTCCATGCTTAAAGAATGATATTGCAATAAGGAAGCTGAATAAGTTTCACTCGAGGTGAGGGTACTGTCCAATGTATGTATATTGTACTGGGAAATTGCATCTGAATAACGAGTAAAGTTGTAAGCATAGGATTGCAGGAGTAGATCTGAATCATTATATTATAGTTTGATAACCAAAAACTCCTCCTTCCATGAGCTGTATTTTGAAGTTTTACCAGATGCAACGGTAGTAGATTCGCCAACTTTAGGTACATTTACGTTGTCATTGGATAAGCATATGGAGGTACATGGAATAGTGTAGGTTAGATGGGGTTGAGATCGGTATGACAGGTCGGCTCAACATTGAGGGCTGAAGTGCCTGTACTGTGCTGTAATGTTCTATGTTCTATGTTTTACATTTATAATGATTATACAGCAGTTGTAAGTGATTACTCTTGAATTAAGAATGCCTCCTCCAGAATTGTGTGGGCAATTTAATAAATGATCCCAAAGTATAAGGTGCAGGTGCCTAGGGAGCAGAATGTGCTGGGCTTGGAGTGAAGATTCCAGCTGGCTTTTTACTTCTGAGCACAATGGTGCAACCTTAGATATTCTCTGAAGTAGGTTGTTGTTGGTCAGTTGCATAAATGGTGTGAGTATCTTATGCTTAAGAGTTTGCCCATAGTATGCAATGTCAAATAATAAGATATGATAATATAACAGAATCATAATGGTATTTCCTTTGTAAATGAACTGCAGATTCATTTCATTTTCTTATATGCTTCTTTAATCTCTTCAAAAACAGATGAAGGAAACACTTAGTAAGACAAAGCCAGATATCGGTCATTAAGCTCTATAAAGCTTGACTGCCTTGGCAGCCTTTGCTGAGCCTGGCTGCAAGCCTATGTGCCTTTTTTTAATCTTTCCCTGTTCACAGCCAGAAAGAACAGTGGGTGTGTTGTGTTTATTGATTGCTTCAAGAGGCAAAGTTTTTTAAAAACTTTTTTTACTTATTCACGGAATTTGAGTGTCACTGACAAGGTCAGCATTTATTACCCATCTGCAGTTGCCCTTGAGAAGGTGGTGATTTATCATCATCTTCAACTGATCAATCTATGTGGTGAACTACTCCTACAGCAAAGTGTTCCTGGAACTTTGAAGCAACTGTGAAGCATTCCCATGTCAGAATGGTGGGTAACTTGGAGTAGCACTTCTAGGCAGTAGTGTTACTACATATCTGCTGCCATTGACCTCCCAGGTGGGAGAAAGTGTGAGTTTGTGAGGTACCGTTGAAGATGCCTTGGTGAATTCTGAGTGACAATCATGAAGATGATATAATTTGCAAGCAGTGTGCATTGTTATTCGAAATAATAAATGTTCAAAGTGTTGAATGGCATTGCAGTCCAGCAGGCCAGGTATGGAGAATATTTCATCAAACTCTGCTTTGAGCCTTTAGATAAAAGAAAGATAATGGGGAGACATATGTCAGCCACACACCACAGAATACCCTTCCTTTTAACCTGCTCGTGCTCTTACCATATTTATGTGACACAGTTATGTTTCTAATCAATGATAACCCTCATGATGCTGACAAGTTTGTATCAGCAGTAGTAATAACACTGAATTCAAAAGGTGAGGGAGGTTGAAGTGTTTAGATCCACTTGTATATAGTATTTGCCTGGCACTTGTGAGGCACAGATGTTACGTGCCAATATCAGCAGAAATATGAAAGTTGCCCCAGTCCTGTTGCCTATGGACAACAATAGCTTCATTCTCTGAGATATTGCAAGTGTAATTGAATCATCAGTAACCAACCCTAAATCCGGTCTAATGATGCTGGGAAGGTCAGTGATGAAGTAGCTGAAAATGTTTGGAATTGATACACTGCCCTGCCCTGAGAAACTCTTCCAGAGATGTCTTGGGACTGAGATGAGATTGGTTGATAGCCAAGATACAGTTGCATCCTTTATGTGAAGTATGCATAGTTGGAGAGTTTACTTTGATCTCCAGTTAAATCAATTTTTATCAGGCTCTTGCACGCTACTCAGACAAATATTGCCTGATGTCAAGGGCTGTCACTTTCACCTACCTCTGGAATCTCATTCTTTTATCCATTTTTGGCCGAAGGCTGTGATATGGCCTGGAACTGAACGGTTCTGGCACAGTCCAAACTGTACAACAGTGAGCAGTTGTTAACAAGTATCACTTGGTAACACTATTGATTACATCTTCCTTCAGTTGCTATTGATCACCATTCCATCAGTTTCTCAGGGTTGAAAGTATACTGAAGGGTGGTAATTGGTCAGTTTAGATTTGTTTTCTTTGTGGACCAGACAATTTTTCATTTTGTTAGGTAAATGCCAGACTTCTAGTGGTGCTGAAACACCCTATCTAGGAGCCTTGCTAGTTACAGACTCATAGTCACACAACATGGAAACAGACCTTTGGTCCAACCAATCCACGCTGACCATATCCCAAACTAAACTAGTTCCACCTCCCTGTACTTGGCCCATATCCCTCTGTACCTTTCCTCTACATGGACTTATCAAAATGTCTTTTAAATATTGCAACTGTACCTGCATCCACCACTTCCTCTAGCATTTCATTCCACACATGAATCACTCTGTGGGGGGGGGGAAAAAGAATTGCCTCTCATGTCCTTTTTGAACTCCTCAACCTTCGGGAAAAGACTCTTGCCATTCACCTTATCTATACCCCTCATGATTTTATAAGCTTCAATAAGGTCACTCCTCAACCTCCTAAGCTCCAGTGACAGAAGTCCTAGCCTTTCTAGTCTATTTAACCCTTCAGTCCAGGCAACATCCTGGTAAACCTTTTCTGAGCCCTCTCCACTTTAATACCATCCTCTCTCTAACAGGGCAATCAGAACTATAAACAATACTCTAGAAGATGCCTCACCAATATCCTACACAATCTCAACATAATGTCCCAACTCCTACACTCAAAGATCTGAGCAATGAAGGCAAGTGTGCTAAACCCCTTCTTAACCAGGAACAAAAACAAAGTTGCTGGAAAAGCTCAGTAGGTTTGGCAGCCTCTGAAGAAAGAACAGAGTTAACATATCAGCACCAGCGACCCTTCCTCAGAACTGATGGTAGCTGTGAAAATGTCGGTTTAAATGCAGGAAGAAGGGGAGGGGGTGGCGTGGGGAGTAAACAAAATGATAGAGCCTAAAGAGAGAAGAGCAGTTGGACGGACAATGGAGTTGATAACAATTGGGCTGGGAAGGTGAAAAGTTAGTGGGGACTACAAGGTGACTAACAATAGGTAATGTGTAATGGCAGGTTATGTGATAACATGGCCTGGTATATGGGACAGGGACTGAGACATGGGAGGGTTTAGGCCCTAAAATTATTGAATTCGATATTGAGTTTGGAGGGCTGCAGGGCTCCCAAGCGGAAAATGAGGTGCTGTTCTTCCAGCTTGCATTGAACTTCACTGGAACACTGCAGCAAGCCGGAGTCAGAGATGTTGGCCAGGGAACAGAGTGGTGCGTTAAAGTGGCAGGCAATAGACAGCTCAGGGTCTTTTTTTGTGAGCAGAATGTAGATGTCATCCTGTCTGTGTTTGTACAGGAGACCACATTGTGAGCAGTGAATGCAGTAGACTAGAGTCTGGGAAGTGCAGGTGAAGCGCTGCTTCACCCGGAAGTTATGTTTGGGCCCTTGGATAGTGGGGAGGGAGAAGGTAAATGGGCAGGTGTTGCACTTTTGCCTGTTACAGGGAAGGTGCCGGAGGGCTGTGGAGGGGTGTTGGGGATGGAGGAAGTGTAGACCAGGGTGTCCCTGAAGGAATGATCCTTGTGGAAGGCAGACAAAGAGGGGAGGGGAATATGTGCCAGGCTTTGGGGATGGTGTCTGATGATCTTTTGGATGTTGATGCTGATGGAATTGTAGATAAGGACAAGGGGAACCCTATGACTGTTGCAGGAGGGGAGAGAAGGGGTGTGAGTGGAACTGCAGGAGATACGTCAGACCTGGTTGAGGGCCCTGTCGACAACACAACAGAGCTGCGGAATCCTCTGTTGAAGAAAGTGGACATTTCGGAGGCTCCCTTGTCGAATTTGGCCTCATCTGAACATATATGATGGAGACAGAGGAACTGAGAGAATGGGATGGAGTCTTTACGGTAAGCAGGGTGTGAGGCTGTATAGTCCAGTGGTCCAGTAGATATCCTGTCATTATGCCCTACTCCATCCCCCTCATCTTTTTTCTGAAAATGAACTGACATTTTCCCAGCTACCATGAGGAAGGGTCACCGGACCTGAAACATTAACTCTGCTTTTTCCTTCACAGATGCTGCCAGACCTGCTGAGCTTTTCCAGTAACGCTTTTTGTTTTTGTTCCTGATTTACAGCATCTGCAGTTCTTTTAGTTTTTACCTTCTTAATCACCCTGTCTGCCTGTGACACAAGCTTTAGAGAATTGTTTACGTGAACCCCTAGGTCTCTCTGTTCTACAACACTACCCAGGACCCGATCATTAATTGAAAAAGTCCTGGAGCACAAGTCTTCAGCACCATGGCCAGGATGTTGTGGGCCCATAACTTTTGTTGTATCCAGTGTCTTCAGTTGTTTCTTGAACGAGTTAGCTGAAGACAGGTTTCTATGATGGCAGAGATTTCAGAAGCCAGTCCAAATGGACCATCCATTTAGAACTTCCAGGCAAAGATGATTGCAAGTACCAAGGCTGAATTTCTTTTTACACAAATTCAAGGGAGAACATCATAAAGAAGCTGTATGAATCTGCAGGATTTTAGAACAAGAGCCCAGATCTTAGTGAGAAGGACTTTGCAGTATAGGTTGCAGATTGGGCTGGATATGTCTTTGCCATCTCTGGGGTGCCTAGGTGGATGGTGCATGATCCATCAGGTTTATTTCTTATTCATTTATTTCCCAGCAGTGGTTTGGTACAACTGAATGACTTGCTAAGCAATTTCAGAGAGCAGTTAAGAAGCAAACACATTGTTGTGGCTCTCGAGTCTCACGTAGGCCAGAGTGGGAAAGGATGGCAGATCCCTTTTCCCAAAGGGCATCAATACTTGTCTATAATTTCCTGTTCTCTCTGTATCTCTGTCTTTAAATTGTGGGGTTACATTAGCCACCCTCCAATCCACTGGAACTGTATGTAGTGGTGTACATAAAATCTTGAAAGATGATTATCAAAGAACTCCAAGATGTAGATTACAAGGCCCTGGGAATTTATCAGCCCTCTAGATATGTGCACTGTCATCCATTTAAGTAACAATCCCCAATTTATCATAGCCAGCTCACGCCTCATACTATCAGTTTTCTTCATTTTGTTTCTGAGACTGGGATCTTGAATCAGAGTGCCAAGAACTGTTTTATTTCTAGAGTTAACCTGCTACTGATGAACTGTAGGAGGCATTTGTTAGTTCCATTGTGCTTTATTTGGAGGGTCAAACGTTTGAGCCCTTGGCAGGGTGCTAATTGTACTGCATCCATCAATGGAATCATCAGGGACTGGAATTTACCTGCTGCCATTGCTGGAGTTTTCTTGGTTCCCAGCCTGGCCACCAGATGGAGCTTTCTACCTTTGCAGAGGGGCTAAAACTTCACTGGCCAATTATCTAACCATCGGCACGTCTTAAAGATGTTCATATTTGTGCTGTGTCAATTGAAACCTTAAAAAAAAACTATTCTTCTTTTGTTTTTTTTTAATGTCTTTTTTTCACTGTGAAACTGTGTGCATGACTCATTGAAAGGGAGAACCAGTAGGTAGGTCAGAGATAAGTGTGGAGTTGGAGAAACACAGCAGGCCAGACAGCATCAGGGGAGCAGGAAAGTTGACATTTCAGGTCGGGACCCTTCTTCAGAGGGTCTAAATGTCAAAATTCCCTCTCCTCTGCTGCCTGACCTGCTGTGTTTCTCCAACGCCACACTGTTATTCTTTGACTCCAGCATCTGCATTCTTACTATCTCACAGTAGGTAGTTCCACTCCCTCCTGGGCCTGTACTTTATTCAATGTTCCTCTATAACCTTGAACAGTTGTCTACATAATGTCAACATCTGAATGCAGTCATAAAAATGAAATAATAATAATTATTTTTCTAAGTAAATGCCCATAACTGTCTACTGTCAAAAAATAGGACAAATTTTATAAATTCTGGTTAGTCACTAATGGCATGTACTTTATGCCAATACATGTCACGCTCTGAACTAGATGCAGGTGATTGCTTTGAGCTTGAAGTACTTAGATATTCTGAGATAAATATTCTGTATTGGAAATTAGGGATGGATTTAAATCACTGCAACAAATTTTAAGAAGTCTGGGCACACAACAGATCAAACTTCATTGCCCTTGCCCTGCTGCCATAAAATGGGGTTGCTCCATTTTCAACAGGACTTACCATTTGGTATCCAAATAACCCAGACGATTAGTGCTTTTTACAAGGAAATTGAAACCCTGATGTAATGGGAGCATGATTGGCATTTTTGGTCAGATGTTGAGCTATATGCAGGTTTCAGTCAATTCCAGGAGTGATAGAGGAGGCCATCAAAGCCAAATGTTGAACTATGTTTGATACCACACATGGGCTTGCAAAAGTACATTGGCCCTGAGGCGCAGGCACCTTGAAAAATGACAACCGCAGCACCATCACATAGTCTTACATTGCTGGTGTTGACCCATCGCAATTTTGAGGGTTCAATGCCACAAACTACACAGGGGCAGCTGTTTTATGGTCCTACTGCTCATCAGTCACATTTGAGTGAGGCTCAGCTTTCAAATCTTGAGGGGTTTTTTGTTGTTGTGTGGTTTTATGCCTGCATCTAAGAGCCTGTGTTCAAGATGGACTGGCCACGGAGAAAGCAAGATCAAGAACTCTGTTCATGCAAGGGCTTCTTTATAACATTGTTTACTACATATTAAAAACAAATTACTACAATTCATGGTAATCAGAGACATATCAGGCCTCAATCTTGCTGTTACATTGTTGAAACTGTTCCATGAACTCTACTGCCTAATACTTGTCAGTCCACACCACACAACACCACATGTCCTCTGCAAGTTTTGTAACTTCTATTTTTTCTCTGTCCTTGGAATCCTACCCAGATTGAACTACTTATGCTCAGTGAAGAGCATCTCCATTTCGTCATTGCAGATTTCAGGGAAGCAAAACCCTTACACAGCATCTCTGAAACTATAATGCGCATCCAATTAGCGGGGTCTGCCAGCTCATTTCCCAATATATTCTCAGGACTTTGTCAATCTCATTTGGGTCACTCAGGTCTCAAGGAACCTGACTGATTCCTCCTTTATTTTTTCCCCTCTATTTATTTTGCTTTAGAAACTGGGTTTCTCTCCTCAAATAATTTTTCAGCATGGCTTGCTGAAGTTAGCACCATCTCTGCCCCAGCAGATGACCAAGTACTTAATCTTGGGGATATAACATTCCATTATATGGAGCACACTAGTAGCGTATTGCTTTAAACAAAGCTGAGTCCCACAGATGGAAGTAATTCAACTAGTATGATCAAACAAATACAAGTTGGAATGGAAGTATATCACCCACTTTAAATTCTGTCAGCACATCACCTGGAGACGTCTATGCTACAGTTTGAAAAGCAGTTTACCAGGGATTTTTTTAAATATATAAGCCCAAAAAGAACTAGGAGTAGGAATTGGCTATTTGGCCCGTTGAACTTTCTCTGTCATTCAATAAGAACAAAGAAACCTACAGCACAGGAACAGGCCCTCCAAGCCTGCGCCGATCAAGATCCTCTGTCTAACCTGTCATCTATTTTCTGACGGTCTGTGTCCATTTGCTCCCTGCCCATCTATGTACCTGTCCAAATATATCTTAAAAGACGCTAACGTGTCTGTGTCTACCACCTCCGCTGGCAACACGTTCCAGGCACCCACCATCATCTGTGTAAAGAACTTTCCACGCATGTCTCCCTTAAACTTTCCTCCTCTCACTTTGAACTCATGACCCCTAGTAATTGAGTCCCCCACTCTGGGGAAAAAGCTTTTTGCTATCCACCCTGTCTATACCCCTCATGATTTTGTAGACCTCAATCAGGTCCCCAAAGATCTGATCCTATTGTGATTTGAACTCCCTCTTCCTGCCTGCTCCATCTTAACTCTTCACCCTGTATGGATCACATGGCAGACTACTTGCAAGGACATTTGAATGTTTTCAAGAAGAAATTAGATATAGTTCTTAGAATTAAAGAGATAAAAGGCTATGGGGGAAATTGGGAAAGGGTACAATGTTGAATCATCAGCCATGATCATGTTGAATGGCGGAATAGACTCAAAGGGCCAAATGGCCTACTCCTGCTCCAACTGGATATCCTAAATTAATCTGGTCCCATTTGCCAGCACTTGGCCCAAATCACTTTAAACCATTCCTGTTTTAGACTCCCCTACCCTGAGAAAAAGGCCTTGGCTATTCACCCTATCCATGCCCTCATGATTTTATAAACCTCTGAGATCACCCCAGCCTCTGACACACCAAAAAATATAGCCCCAGCCTGTTCAACCTCTCCCTATAGCTCAAACCCTCCAACCCCAGCAACATCCTTGTAAATCTTCTCTGAATACTCTCACATTTAAAATCTTTCCTATACTAGGGAGCCTAGAAATGAACACAGTATTCCAAAAGTGGCCTAAACAATGCCCTGTACAGCTGCAACATGACCTCCCAACTCCTACACTCGATGCACTGAGCAATGAAGGCAAGAGCACCAAATGCTTTCTTTACCACCCTGTCAACCTGTGACTCTGCCTTCAAGGAACTATGAACCTACACCTCAAGGTCTCTTTGTTTGGCCTAGGATTCAACCATTGTGTATATGTCCTGCCCTGATTTGTCTTACAAAAATGAAGCACATTATATTTATCTAAATTCAACTCCATCTGCCACTGTTTGGCCCATTGGCCCATCTGATCAAGGTCCTGTTGTACTCTGAGACAACCTTCTTCAGTGTCCACTACATCACCAATTTTTTGTGTCATCTGCAAACTTACCAACCATTCCTCCTATATTCACATTCAGATCATTAATGTAAATGACA
Source organism: Stegostoma tigrinum (assembly GCF_030684315.1). NCBI lineage: Eukaryota > Metazoa > Chordata > Chondrichthyes > Orectolobiformes > Stegostomatidae > Stegostoma > Stegostoma tigrinum. The sequence goes on along the minus strand of NC_081361.1, from coordinate 47,265,427 downwards.
AAAAGCAGTTGATCCAGCACCAATCCTTGCAGCACACTGCTGGTCACAAGCCTCCAGTCTGAAAAATAGCCCTCCACCACTAATTTTTGAACCAATTTTGTTTTGAAATGGCTAGGTTTCCCTGGATTCCATGTGATCTACGGTGGGAGCAAATTACTGCAGATGCCAGAATCTGAGCTGCAAACAAAAATGCTGGATGTCACAACAGGTCAGACAGAATTCATCTAGACTCAAAACATTAACTTGGTGTCTCTCCACAGATGCTGCCTGACCCACTGTGATTTCCAGCACTTGTTTTCAGTCCAAGTGATCTAACCTTGCTGACCAGTCTGCCATGCTGAAACTTGTTGAACACCTTGCTGGAATGTCCATACAGACAATGTGTACTGCTCTGCGTTCATCAATCTTCCTTGTCACTTCTTCAAAAACCTCAATCAAGTTAGCAAGACATGATTTCCCATGACAGAGCCAATTCAACTATCCTTGATAGTCCTCACTTTCCCAAATTCATGTAAATCCCTCCGATTTTACCCCACCCCCCAACAAGTTACCTACCAATGACGTTAGGCTCACCAGACTACTTGCAAGGACATTTGAATGTTTTCAAGAAGCAATTAGATATAGTTCTTATAATTAAAGAGATAAAAGGCTATGGGGGGAATTGGGAAAGGGTGCAGTGTTGAATCAATTCCCTGGATTTTCCTTGCCACTTTTCTTAAACAATGGCACCACATTAGCTACCCTCCAGTCTTCTGACGCCTCACCTATGGCTATCGATGATACAAATATCTCAGCAAGTGGCCCAGCAATCACTTCCCTAGCTTTCCGCAAAGTTCTGTGTTACACCCGATTAGGTCCTGAGGATTTAACCACTTTTATACTTCTAAGACATCCAGCATCTCTGCCTGTGAGTGGTGAACTTTCTTCATGTACCACTACAGTCATTATGGTTTTCCCTATAGTATGCTTAGTTAGGGGATTTCAAGATATTGCCTCAGTGAAAATGAAGGAAAGTGGAACAGAGTTACTGAGCACTTAGTTGAGGGTTGCACAGCGGGCCTTTCAGTGGAAATTTCACTTAACATGATTCGTATGCTGGACGAAGAGGAGCAACTGGAGACTGTAAGAGAAGTCAGATCAAACAGGCAGAACCAGTGGAGAGCATGACCAGGCCTATATTACCCATTTGTATAGATTCAGGGATGTTTACTGAGATCTTTACTACTATCTCAGTATGCTTTCTTCAGCCATGAAGCATGAAATGAAACTTGTTTGTTGATTCAGCCTCATTTATAATCAGCAATGGTAACTTTGGCTCTTGGCGAGAGAGTGACCACAGCTCTCAACTTTTAGGCTTCCGCTTTCTATTTTCTCCTTACTATTCCTTCCTCCCCACCCCCACAAAAATAACTAAAAACATATATTGAATTGATTTGCAATCCTATTATTTTGGCTGCATGCTGCAAAGTGAATTGCCACATTAAACGTGTGTGCAGGATTGACAGCCTGATGATTAGTACATTGACATTCAGACTATAGAATATTTTAATCAGTTGTGTGTGATTAATTAGCAAGGTCCACTAACACATGTGCCTGTATCACTCTCTATAAACCCTTCGTTCAGTTTTTTGGCATAGTTAGTGATTCACGCCACAGGATATGCATGTTTGATCCTTTTCCTTCCAAGCAGTTGTGAATTAGCCTGCCTCAATGAAACTCCGAAAGATGAAAGATTTTCTAGAGTAAATTCCACCTCAGATAGGATTGGCAGCTTCTCTTACCTCTAGGTAAATTTAACTTTTTATTATATGAGGTATGTTTGTATCATATACTTGGCTAATTCCAATCTTCCCAGCTGTCGGTTAATGTTTTGCCTTATTTGGTTAATTACACAACACTGGGTTGCTCAGGAAACTCCTACGGGAATAGGTCACAAGGAGAAACTGGAGCCTGGCTGGCAGTGAGTGCACAAAGGGAAATGCATCGCATTCCTCCTGGCTCCCCACAGAGGATCACCATCAGTACTCAGATATACTGCACATCGCAATATTAAAGTGGCAGCCTTCTGTAGGAAGTGAGCGTTTTAAGGTTGAACAAACTGTGCTGTGTTTTGGTTGTGCGAGAGCCAGCTTCCAGAACAGTTAATCACATAAACGATGTCCCAAGTTTCACAGGACTCTGTCAAAGTGCCATCAGCAACTAGTGTTTCCGCCAGATGGGCAATGTCTGTAGAATGTTCATGTAGCTCAAATTTCAAGAGGTAAATAAATTAAACCAAACTCCTGTATTGTCTTTCCTTACTTTAATATTTTTGTACATTTCATACTGTTCCTCTCTTAAAAGTGCCATTTCACGTCAAATTGGTTTTACCAAAATCAGCAATGAACCTCATCCAAGTGATGAATATTTACACAATAGATTTGTGCTTGTCGGGTATTTAACATCACAGCTCAGTTTGAGTCTGTTCACAGCTCAGGCAGGACAAATGGACCTTCCAGCAAAAGTAATTGAACCATGGAACGCAGGAACAAGCGAAGGCCATTGAGCCCATCTGGCATTCTAGGTCATGACTGTTCATCTAACTGAATGACTGAGCTTCCACAGTCCCCTCATGCAGAGAATTCCAAAGATCCACGCCTATTTGAGTGAAGAATCTTTTCTTCATCCCATACTTAACTGTTTACCCCTTGTTGGTGATTTAGCTGTGGAAATTCTCGCAGATTTTTCCCTTTTTCCTCAGCCTGGAGACATTTGGTCAAAACCTAATACCATCAGTACTGATTTTTGCTGAAGTCAACTACTTCTAATTAGAGACAAGATGAATCTTGTAGCACGTAATGTCAGAAAGCAATTGATCCACGTGGAAACCTCTCTGCGTGTTTGGAAAATACAGATGAGCTTCAATAAAACAGAACATGGCTTGTTGGGATTTCTATGCCTATTGAAACTCCACCTACGTTAGCATTTGATGGATGGGGAAGGTTACTGCTCCACTTGGAGAATTCTGATTTTTCAGTCAAACATTGCAATTTTACATTTCATGGGTAGCGCACTGGAAATCAAACCTATCGTTCCCGGTGTCGTCAAGAAAGTTGAAGGTTTTTAAAAAGTCCTTGGAGTTCCCAATTATTTTTTTTAAACCCAGTTAGCAGGAAGCATAGTTATTATACCTAACAGGAATCACTACATAAATAAATAGCCTGTCTACAAATAAACAATTGTGGGTTGTCAACATATAATTTTTTTACTAGTTAAAACTCTCACTCCCCTTTATAAAATTCCCCACACACTCATACATAGACAGACACTGATGGGGGGATAAAACACAGGTACTATGGACAGATGAAATGACTCGGAAGGTAGCTGATGGTCCTTATCCACAGGTTTGCTGGTTTGACCCATCTGGCTTCTCTGGACATGCTGCAATATGCTGCTTCATGATCCTCTTTCTCCAGCCACTTTCACATGTTTTCAGGAGGTACAAGTTGGCTTGTTCACACTTCTAAACTTTTTTGGTTAAGAACCATAACTGACAGCAACCACTGGAGGAAAAGTAAACTGACTTTGTTCAGATTTAAGGTGGTTTTTACTGCAGAGACTAGACACCTGTTGGCAAGATCCAATGGCTTCTCTAAATCTCATTCACAGCCACAAGCTATTCATCTACATGGCAGTTAATCACATTTTTGAAGTTAGCAGGGCAGAAAACCTTTGTCTTTGACAACTAGTAGGTAGTCTACGCACAGTTACTCGTTATGAGCCAATGTTACATTCATATACACCCCTTGGCTCCTGTTCATCTGCAAATAAGACTTCCACAAATACTTGGACAAGCAGTTATGTAAACAGCACTTAAAATGAGCATCACAATTGATTATTTTTTAAAAGCAGTCAGCAATCCTTCAACAACCCTTGGTTTTTAAAGTAGTCTTTTTCCCATTTTGGCCCATAATGGAAATTACAGAAAACTTAAAAAGATGCAGTCTTTACAATGCATTAAGGGAAATACACTTTAAACAGAAATTGCAAGATTAGCTCATCAGGTCTGACAGTATCTGTGGAGAGGAATAAACGGAATTATCATTCTCTAGTCCTTTGAGTCTTCAATAGTGAAGGGGGCTAGAATATGATTGCGCTTATGATGTTAACAATAGGGGAGCAGGAATAAGTGGAAAAGATAGAGAGGGGGGCCAAAGCAAAAAGACAAGGAGTGCTAATGGTAGTAGAGGAGAGATATAGATAGAAAATATCTGTTTAATATTTAATGTGAATAGTGGAAAATAGGCCACATTTACTGAGAGCATACCCAAGCAAGCAAGACATGGTGGGAGGGTGGGCACTGGTAATGGGGATTGTGTAATAGGGGAATGGGGTCCTGCAAAATGAGTGTCGGGAGTTAGGTAAGAAGTTTAAAAAGTAGGATCTTTTAATGGTAGTGATCTCCAGAATATGTGCCAGTGTGGATATAAATAGAAAGACAGGCCAGGTGAATGTGTGGCTGAGGAGCTGGTGTTAGGGGGCAGGGTTTTCAGTTCTGGGATCATTGGGATCTCTTCTGGGTAGAAGTGACCTGCACAAGAGGGATGAGTTGCACTTGAACCAGAGGGTGTCCAATATCCTTGCGGGAAGATTTGCTAGTGTTACCCAGGAGGGTTTGAACTAGTTTGACAGGGTAGTGGGACTCTGAATAAGAGAGGGGTCAACGAGAAGTCAGGGGAAAATACATTAGCCATCAAGAGCAAGTTTACCCTTCAGGATAGCCAGTGTCACAATAAAGGGAGAGTAAAGACTTCTGGTTTGAAGTGCATTTATTTCAACACATGAGGCCTGACTGGTAAGGCAGATGAACTCAGAGCATGGATTGACTCTGGGGACTGGGATATTATAGCCATAACAGAAACATGGCTGAGAGAAGAGCAGGACTAGCAGCTCCATGTTCCAGGGTACAGAAACTACAAGCATGACAGAACTACAAGTAAGCGAGGAGGGGGAGTTGCCTTTTTGATAAGGGAGAACATAACAGAGATTTTTGGGGGGTGGGGGGATATTCTTAAGGAGCCATCAAATGAGACCATATGGTTAGAACTTAGAAACAAGAAGGGGATGGTTACTCTTTTGGTACTGTATTATAGAACCCAAATAGCCAGCCAGTACCACAGGAGCAGATGTGTAGACTGTGTTGACTGGACCACCCAGTGTGTGAAAGACCTGGACGGGGTGAAATTTGTCAATTGTGTCCAAGAAAGTTTCCTAAATCAATATGTATAGGGCCCTACTCGGGTGGTTGCAACACTGGATCTCCTCTTAGGAAATGAGGTTGGGCAAGTGACTGAAGTGTCAGTTGGTGATCTCTTTAAGACCATTGACCATAATTCTCTTAGTTTTAATTTAGTTTTGGAAAAAGATTTTTTGATTTTGATTTTATTGTCGTGTGTACCAAAATACAATGAAAATCTTTGTTTACAAGCGGCACAGGCAGATGACAGCAAGGAAAGGATGTAAAGATCTAAAAGACTTAGAGGCACACAGATAAGACAGGTCCACAGGTTAAGGTGCTAAACGAGACCAGGGCCAATTTCGGGGCCATTAGGCAGGATCTAGTAGCAGTTGATTGGCTGAGTTTGTTTGAACAAAAAGGAACAACTGGGAAATGTGAAACCTTTACATGTGTGATATCAAGAGTACAGGGACAGTATGTCCCTGAGACAGTGAAGGGACAAGCTGGCAGGTTTAGGGGTTCCTAGCTGGTGAGGGATGTTAAGGCTCTGGTCAGGAAAAGAAGGCGGCACAATTGGTTTTAAACTGTTGGGCTCAAGTGTATCCCTAAATGACTATAAGAAGTGTAGGAGCACACTTAAGAGGGAAATCAGAAGAGCAAAAAGAGGGTAGCAGATGGATCTGGCAGATAAGGTTAAAGATACTCCCAAGAGGTTCAAAAGCTATATTGAGTAAAAGGGTGGCTAGGAGGTAATATGCCCCCTTAAAGATCAGCATGGCTGTCTATGTGGGGAGCCGCAGGAGACTGGGGAGACTTTCTTTTGAATATTTCTCCTTAATGTTCACTGAGGAGTGAATAATGTTTGTTAAGGGAATAAAGGAAACAAGCGGAGATGTTTTGCACTGCATACATATTACCAGAGAAAAGGTGTTTGCAGCTATAGGCCATGTTAAAGTGGATAAATCCCCTGGGCCTGATTAAGTTAACCTTCAGACATTATGGGAGGCTAGGGAAGAAAGGCTGGGGAAGTCCTTAATGAATACTTTGCTTCAGTATTCACCAGTGAGAGGGACTTTGACGTTTGTGAAGGCAGCATTAAACAAGCAGATATGCTTGAACAGATTGATGTGAGGAAGGAGGTTGTGTTAGAAATTTTGAAAAAACCTGAGGATAGATAAGTCTGCTGGGCCAGACAGGATATACACAAGGTTTCTACTGGAAGTGAGGGAACAGATTGCTGCCCCTTTGGCGATGATCTTTGCATCCTCACTGTCCACTGGAGTAGTATCAGATGATTAGAGGGTGGCAAATATCATTCCCTTGTTCAAGAAAGGGAATAGGTGTAATCCTAGGAATTACAGTCCAGTCAGTCTGTCTTCTGTGGTAGGTAGATTATTGGAGAGGATTCTGAGAGATAGTATTTATGCTTATTTGGAAAAGCACAGTTTGATTAGAAATAGCCAGCATGGCTTTGTGTGGGGCAGGTCATGCCTCTCAAGCCTTACTGAATTTTTTGAGGATGTGAAAATACATACTGATGAAGACAGAGCAGTGGATATGGTTTTTATGGATTTTACCAAGGCATTTGCAAAGGTTCCCCATAGTTGGCTCATTCAGAAAGTAAGGAGGCATGGGATTCCGGGGAATTTGGCTGTCTGGATACAAAACTGGCTGTCCAACTGAAGACAGAGTGGTAGTAGATGGAAAGTATTCAGCCTGAGCTTGGTGACTGGTGGTGTTCTGCAGGGATCTGTTCTGGGACCTCTGCTCTTTGTGATCTTTATAAATGACTTGTAGGAGGAAGTGGAAGGGTGGGTTAGTACATTTACCGATGACACAGGATGGTGGAGTTGTGTATAGTGTGGAGGACTGTTGTAGCTTCCAAAAAGACATTGACAGGATACAGAGTTGGGCAAAAAAGTGGCAGATGAAATTCAACCAAGAAAAGTATGAAGTGATTCATTTTGGAAGGTCAAATTTGAATGAAGAATACAGGGTTAATGGAATACAGGATTCTTGGCATTGTGGAGGAATAGAGGGATCTTGGGGTCCACGTCTATAGACCCCTCAAGCTTGCTACACAAGTTGATAGGGATGTTCCGAAGGCATATGGTGTGTTGGCCCTCATTAGCAGAGGAATTGAGTTTGAGCTGCAAGGTTATGCTGCAGCTCTGTGAATCCCTGGTTGGACCACTCTTGGAATATTGTGTTCAGTTCTGGTTGCCTCATTATAGGAAGGATGTGGAAGCTTTAGAGAGGGCGCAGAGGAGATTTACCAGGATGCTGTCTGGACTGGATGGCAGGTCTTATGAGGAAAGATTGAGGAAGCTAAGGCTTTTTTCGTTAGAATGAAGAAGGATGAGAGGCAACTTGATAGATGTCCAAGATGATAAGAGGCATAGATAGAGTGGATAGCCAGAGACTTTTTCCCAGGGTGGAAATCACTATTACAAGGGTACATAATTTTAAAGTGATTTGGAGGAAGGTATAGGGGAGATGTCAAAAGTAGGCTGTTTACACAGAGAGTGATGGGTGTGTAGAATGTGCTGCCGGCAGTGGTAGTGGATTCAGATACTTTAAAGCGACTCTTGGATAGGCACATGAATGACATAAAATGTAGGGTATGCAGAGTAGTTTGATCTTAGTAGGATAATAGGTGACACAACATCGTGGGCTGAAGGGCTTGTACTGTGCTGTACTGTTCTGTTTTCTGTGTTAAATTGCAGAGGCCCTTGCAGAGATTTTTGCTTCTGGTGAAGTTCTGGAAGACTGCATGATAGCTAATGTCGCATTGCTTTAAGAAAGGAAGCAAAGACAAGCCAAGCAGCTACAGGCCAGTGAAGCTGACAAAAGTGGTAGGCAAGTTATTGGAGAGGATACTGGGGGACAGGATCAACCAATATTTGGATAGTCAGGGTCTGATTAGGGATAGTCAGCATGGATTTATGTGCGGGAAGTCATGTCTAACAAATCTTTTAGTTCCTAGAAAAGGTAACCAAGAGGATAGATGAGGGTAGGGTATTAGATGTTGTCTATATGGACATTAGTAAGGCCTTTGACAAGTTCCTGCATGGCAGGCTAGTCATGAAAGTTAGGTCCCATTGGATCCACAGAAAGCTAGCTAATTGGATTCAAAATTGGTTTGATGGTAGGAAGCAGAGGGCGATGGTTGAACGTTGTTTCTCAGACTGGAGGCCCATGTGACTAGTGTTGCACAGGGGTCTCTGCAGGGACCCTTCTTATTTGTTATTTATGCAAATGATCTGGATGTGAATGGACAAGGCATGATTAGTAAGTTTGCAGATGATGTAAAGTTAGGAGGTATCGCTGATAGTGAGGAAGGTTATCAAAAATTAGAGATCTTGATCCGATGGGGAAGTGGGCTGAGTATTGGCAAGTGCAATTCAATAAAGATAAGCATGAGGTGTTGCACTTTGGAAAGTCAAACCAAGATAGGATTTATACAGTGTATGGTAAGGTTCTGAAGAGTGTAGGGGAACAGCGGGACATAGGAGTACAAGTATATAGTTCATTAAAAGCAATGTCACACGTGGACAGGGTGATGAAGACGACATTTTGTCATGTTGATTTTCATTAGTTGAGGCACTGAGTTTGGGGTTGGGATGTTATGTTACAGTTGCATGCATGGTTGGTGAGGCTGCTCTTGGAATATTGTGTCCAGTTTTGGCCACCCTCTTATAGAAAAGACATAATTAAATGGAAAGGGTGCAAAGAAGATTTACGAGGATCAGAGATAGCAAAAACTGCAGATGCTGGAGTCGGAGATAACAGAGATAACTTTTCTGAAGAATGGTCCCATCCCAAAAAACATCAACTTTCCTGCTCCTCTGCTGCCTGTTCTGCTGTGTTCTTTCAGCGCCATACTGTGTTGTCTCGACATTTTACAAGGATGTTGCCAGAACTTATTGTCCTGAGTTATGGGGAGAAACTGGCCAGGATAAGACTCTATTCCTTGGAACATTGGAGAATGAAGGGTGACCTTAAGGTGTATAAAATCATGAGGGGCATAGATAGGATGAATGCATTTAGCCTTTTTCCCCAGGGACAGGGAACTAAAAACAAGAGGGCATTGTTTTAAGGTTAGAGGGGAAAATCTAAGAAGGATCTGAGGGGCAAACTCTTCATATAGAGAGTGGTGCATGTATGGAATGGGCTACCAGAGAAAGTGGTTGAGGCAGGTGCAATAGCAACACTTAAAAACATTTGAAGAGGCACATGGATGGGAAGGATTTAGAGGGATATGGACCAAATGCTGGCAATTGGAACTAGCTGAGTGAGCATCATGGTCAACATGGACTAGTTTGGGCTGAAGTGCCTGTTTCCATGCTGTATTACTCTATGACGCTAATCGATCTGGAGGACAGTGTTCATGCTGAGGAGAAGATGTTAAACTTAGTGATGAATCCAGAAGGTTGTAAAGTGTAGAAAAGTAAAATGAGGTTCCTTCAGCTTGTGTTGGGCTTCTGTGAAGCACTCAGTTGGAAGTGGTAGCATAAGAGCGCGAATGTGCATGAAAATGGTGAAAGCCACAGGGTGATTCTTGCAAACACAGCGCAGACTTTGTTCAAAGCGGTCAACCCTGGCTGTGTTTCGTCTCATCAATGTAAAGGATACAGCATTGTAAACAGTGAATATAATAAATTTTATTGAAAGAAGTACAAGTAAACTGTTGCTTTACCTGGAGGGTGTATTCGGATTATGGACCGTGAGGAGGAAAGTTGAAGGGGACTAGAAAATTATGATCTTTATACTGTTGACAATGGGGATGGAAAACAAAGTTGAACAGATGGCTAATACAGACAGCGAAAGTTCCAAAGACGAATCATGTCAGACTCAAAACTTTATCTCTGTTTATCTCCACACAGATGCTGCCAGAGCTACTGAGATTCTTCAACATCTTCTTTTCTTATTTCTGAACTCCAGCACATGCAGTACTCTTGTATTTGATGCAAGTTTTTTTTTTAACACAGAAGAGTTTGAGGTAGGAATGGTAGATGGGAAAATAGTCTAAATGAGGAAGAATCAAAGGGATAGGGAAATGTGGGTATTAATGGTCCAAGTAGATGACCTCTTAAAAGTCAGTTTACAGATTTAAAAAAAAACAGTCATAGTGTCTAATTGGGTATTTGCCCATATTACAAGAGACTCAAAATACGAAATCGAAGAAGAACTATTACAGAGATAGTAGGAACTGAAGAAGGGTTTTTTCTAAAGAAGCATTCAGACCCAAAATGTCAGCTCTCCTGCTCCTCTGATGCTGCTTGGCCTGCTATGTCCACCTAGTTATCTAAGAACTATTACAGTTGTGCGAGTGCGAACAGATTTATCTAATATATCATGTTCAGATGTTCCATACTAGTGAGGCTTTGTAGCCTTCTAAATTCTAAGAAGATGAGACTGAAATTTGAGAAATTAGTTAAATTAGATAAATGGCGATTTTTCTCTGGAAATGAGTAAGTGAAAAGGTGATCTCATTGAAGTATGTAAAAGTGAAAGAAACTAACAGAGGAAACCCTTAAGTGACAGTGTGAGGGAGAATAGTAGAATGAAGGGAGAAAAACCACATGTCGTTGATATCTTCATCTCTGTTTATGATGGTTGCTAGAGTTTAGCTCGTCCAGGTTATAAAATAGTAAAAACCTGACTTGCTACATGTGTTGCTGTTGAGGATTCATCATGCAATTTTAAACCATCTTTACTCAATTATCTATTCAAGTATTCTAAGTAAAATCCCCTGTATTTCACAATGGAAAGCATTTGTTCCATGTTAGCTGTAGTTCTGCTCAGAAACAAACTCATCTTGGTAATAAGCCTCACGATTAGAACACTGAAATTGGGAGCTGGAGTAGGCCATTTGGCTCTTTGAACTTGCTTCGCCACTCAATGTGTTCATGGCTGACCATTTATCTTAAAGCTGTATTTGCATTTTTCCCCATGCCGCTTTATGCCTTTAAAATCTAAAAGAAATCCCTTTTTGGATACATTTAGCCACTTGGCCCCCTTCTCTTTCTGCAAGAGAGAATTCCAGAGAGATGGAGGGGGCTGACTTTTCTCTGTTACTGAAGTTTCAGATGAAGAAAAATATGATTCCCACAGTTCAGAATTCAGATTTGTTCCAATCATTGAGTCCCTTTCTTCAGTTTACTATTACTTGTGGCATGCTAAATTGATAAATCCCAAGCAGGTATAGGATTAACTCCCAATTTTACGGAATCCATAAAATCAAATTTAACAATAATTTCCTGTGACCATCCCTAGAGGGGCTTGATAGGCACATGAATCTCATTAAATTTAATTTCTTATCAATATTTTTCTCTTTTTAATTTCTGGCTCCCTTACTTCCCATTATTCTGCACCTCTGTCCAGACACCTTCACAGATTAACACTACTCTTTATTAAAGAGACAGGGGATGCTTTTAGCTATTTAATTTGGTCACTGTAGTTACTGTAAAATTTCAGTGGCACTTTTGCTGCAGTTCTCCTTTAATGTCTCTTTGTTCTGGTGGTTAAGAGTTTGCATTTGAAATTCTTAGACTGATTGAAACAACGAGAAGACACAATTGAAGTTTGCCCTTTCATGTAAATTTAATTTACAGAGTGCCATGCACATATGAACATTCTTCACCCTTCCAAAATGAGAATGATGGATATATGATTACAACCATATATGAAAAACAGTGATGGTAATTGAAAAGACCATATTATTTTCATCATATTCTGTTTCTGGTATTCCATTTATGACAATAATGAAATTCTGCAGAGGGGTGCATCCAGGAATATGGAAACTGCACCGTTAACTATAACAAGCTTTCCACGTTGCAAATAGTTTCCCCCCGCAGTTGCCTGCCAGCAGTAGATTCCTGCACACTAGGGGGCTTCAAATGTTCCATCCAATGATAAGCATGCAAAAACTAATTGAGGGCACCTTTCTTGGAGCAAGTGTGCTGAATTTCCTTTCGGAAGAGAGCCTGCTGTCCCCTTGGCTCCTTTTGTAAGGAAGCTGCCTCAAATTGTATAAATAAATCCTCAGATGCGAATATCTAGACAGGTAAGTTTAATTTTCATGATATCACTGTGGGTAGTTACATGCATAGGAGTTTTTAGTGTCTCTTTTAACACAATTACTAACAATCTTAAGCATGCTATTAATCATATTTAAACAAGATAGAAATGAATTTTATGCACATGCAACAAACCCTGGTTAAGGAGAAATGAGTACAATGCATTTACCTTGTAAAATAACCCACCACAATACATTGTATAAACTGAACATATGAAAAAGTTTTCTAAGGCCGGGTCACTGGACCTGAAACATTAATTCTGATTTCTCTGCACAAATGCTGACAGAACCGTTGAGCTTTTCCAGCAATTTGTTTTTGTTTGATTTCCAGCATCCACAGTTCTTTCAGTTTTTTAATAGAAAAATGTCCCTTGACCAGCTGTGTCCAGAGATTTGTAGCCCGTTGTGAATAAGCATGTAAGTATAACAGTGTCGCATTGTGGCTCAGTGGTTAGCACTGCAGCCTCACAGCACAAGGGACCCGGTTTTGATTCCAACCTCGGGCAACTGTCTGTGTGGAGTTTGCACATTCTCCCCATGTCTGTGTGGGTTTCCTGCGGGTGCTCCGGTTTCCTCCCACAGTCCAAAGATCTGCAGGCTAGGTGGATCGGTCGTGCTAAGTTGTCCGTAGTGTTCAGGGATGTGTGCGTTATAGGGAGATGGGTCTGGGTAGGATGCTTCAAGGGGCGGTGTGGACTTGTTGGGCCAAAGGGCCTGTTTCCACACTGTAGGGAATCTAATCTAAAAGTAGTAATCTGAACATTAACTTCAGCAAGTAGCACTACCACTAAACATCTTGCTAACTTTAAAAATTTTCACTCTCAATTACTTCCCAGCAGAGAATTTCAGGACCATGCACAAGTTTGGGGAATCAGAGGGAAGGTTTTGAAGGGGATCCTGATACCTCCTTTCACCATGTAAAATAAATGGCATGGTCAGTATTTGTTACACTGGAGCCCAGATAAACACGTCATTGATCCAAGTATAATATTCCAATATGCAGTTCAACTCTCATTCCAATTGTATAACCTTGACTCAAGCTCAATTCCAATTCAAGCATAACATTTCTCTGCTTAAAAGTTATCCATTTGCCAGGATTTTGGCTGTCTCCATCTCCCTTAGGCACAACTACACTACCTCATTTGGAATTTTCTGGAGCTGCCCTGACCATGAAACTGCAGCTAAAAGTAAAATATAACTTTTTAAAAAAAAACAGAGGGTTGACTATGGAGGCAGATCAAACTAACTTGTATCAGGTTAAAAGAGGCATTCAGTTTCTGAAAAATTGCCTGGAAGTAGTTTTACCTTGAAGCAAAAGAACTGTATCATTTTTGTCATTTTGACATCACAGATCTGAAGTTCTGATTGCTGAAATTCATGATTCTCTGACACATACATGCAGCATTACTGTGCACTATTTTTACAACCATTAGCTCAGGTTTACTTTGACACCGATATCAGATCATGCCAAATGTGAATGTTGATTTACATGCTGGAATTCCCTAAACCATTTTAAGTGACTAAAGCAAGTAAACTTACCAGGATGTTGCCTGGAATGGAGGGAAGGTCTTATGAGGAAAGGTTGAGAGAGCTCTTTAGAACAACGAAGGTTGAAGGGTGACTTGATAGAGTTGTACAAAATGATCAGAGGTATTGATAGAGTGGACAGCCAGAGACTTTTTCCAAGGGTGAAGGTAGCTATTACGAGGGGACATAGTTTTAAAGTGAGTGGAGGTAGATATCGGGGAGACGTCAGAGGTAGGTTCTTTACTCAGAGTGGTCGGGGCATGGCATGCATTGCCGGAGAGGGTAGTGAAGTCGACCTCCATTAGGGGCATTTAAGTAACTATTAGATAGGCACTTGGACGATAGTTTAAGGTAGGGGTGGAGGTTAGATAGACCTTAGGATTAGGGTAAAAGTTCGGCACAACATCATGGGGTCTGTACTGTGCTGTACTGTTCTATGTTCTGAACTTCTCTGATTCTTTCCTCAGTTTTGTGTGTAATGATAATCTTGCTACCACCACCTCCACCTAACCCCAACCCCAGATAGGAGAAACACAACTGCAACATGTCCACTTCAGATTGTAAATGGAATGGAGTGGAGTGAAGGCAGTCGTCCTACTCTCATGAGGCGGGTTGGTCACTGAATTATTTTCAGCAGATTGCGTACCTCCGATTTTGTTCTTTTTTATTTCTGAACTCGCATCTCTCAGACCTCCCTAAACATAGAAAACCTGATAGATGAAAGGCAATGTGAAGGCTGGATCTCTGAGGTAGAGGCCTTTATTGCTTGTGGATGAGGAAGAACATCCTTACCCCGTCTCACCAAGCTTAACTTCTAAACACAATCTGACTTAGTAACCTTCCATCCAATCTCCCTAGAATGTCCTCCTTACCCCCACAATATCCAAGATTGGTGTCAGAGAATTGTTACAGTGCAGGAGAAGGCTTTTGGCCCATTGAGCCTGCACTTGTCCACCAGCTACGTATTATTACTTTGTGCCTTTCTTGCACATTTTTGCTATAATCCTGCATATTATTTCTCATTGAATAAGCATGTAATGCCCTCCTGAATGCTTCAATTGAACTACACTTTACAGGCTGCACATTACAGATGCAAAGCACTCAATCTGTGAAAATGTTTTTCTCTTGCATTGCATTTACTTCTTTTGAAAATGGCTTTTAAAAAACTGTGCCATGTCATTCTTGATCCTTCCATGAGCAGGAGTAGTTTCATCCTGTCTAATGTGTCGTAACCCTCATGAGTTTGAAAACTTTGATCAAATCTCATCTTAGCCACCACTTCTCTGAAGTAATCACTCCCAGCTTCTCTAAGATAACAAAGTGTAGAGCTGGATGAACACAGCAGGCCAAGCAGCATCAGAGGAGCAGGAAAGCTGACATTTCGGGTCTGAATGCTTCTTCAGAACTTCTCCAATGTTTGTTGTAACAAGAGTTTCTCATGCCTCGAGCCACTTTTTGCAAACATTTTATGCTCTGATGAACCACCCTAATATGTTCATATCCTCCCTGAAGTATGGCACCCATAACTGTACACAATATTCCAGCTGATTTCTAACTAGTGTTTCATATAAATTCATCATTGCCTTCTTGCTGTCATACCCTATGTCCCTACGCGTAAAGCTGAAGATACTGTAAGCTCTGTTAGTCGCACTCTCTACACTTGACCATTGTTTAACTACGTAAACATAAATATCAAGGTGTCTCTGCTGTTGCACATCCTTTAGAGTGGTTGTATTTATTTTGTACTGTTTCTCAATGTTCTTTCTAGCAATTGCAGCCCATTAAAGATTGTACCACAATACTGTAGAAGTTTACAGAACAGAGTGACAGCATTTAAATCAACATATTAACGCTCATTCTTTTTGACAACAATCTAAAAATAATGCTACTGCTGTGCTCTCATGACCTGTTTTGTATTCAGCTTCAAATATTTATTCTGTTTTCTCTTGAATGAAGCAATGATCTTGCCTCAATCTCCTGCTAGCAGCAAGGCAGTCCTGGTAGGTGAGAATTGAAATTTAATTCACTATGAAAAGGAGCTTTAGGACGGAACATTACAGACAAGATACAAGGAAGTGGCAGAAACGTCAGAATCTATTCACTTATATTAAGGAACAATGGAGGAGCTATTACATTACTGGGTGCATATCATGGGCCACCAAATAGTAAGGATGAGATAATGGTGTAAATTTCCAAAAGAATTGCAAAAATATGCGGAAACTTCAAATATCCTGCTATAGCCTAGCAGAGCAATAGTATTAAGGAAATACAGAATTGAAATGCGTTCAAGATTACCTTCTTGATCTGTATGTTTCCACTTGAGTGAGAAAGATGGCATTGCTGGATCTAGTTTTAAGGAATGAAGTCTCCAAGAGATTGGAAGTAGAAATGACTGTGCAGTGTTCAGGTCTATTTGCAGCTCTGCAGAAACTGAACCAGCCAATGCCCACATGCAGCAGGATCTGAACAATATTCAGGCATGGATTGACAAGGAGTAAGTAAGATTCAAGTCTCAAGTATCAATCAATGACCACCTCCAACAACAGGGACTGTAACTATACACCCTTAACATTCAGTGGCATTACCACCGTTGAATCTTTGTATTCTAGTGTTATCATTGACCAGGTTAACTTGATGAGCCACATAAAGGAGTGTTATGGAATGCTGTCCACTTGCCTGGAAATTACAGACACCAAGAAACATTGGCCTTGCCCCCAATAACCATGTTCCAGAAAAACTGCAAAAACTTTGGAGCAGGTGTAACATTCTACAGTCGGTCAGCTTTGGGAAATGATGATCATAATATTATCAGGTTTTGAATAATAATGAAACAAGACAGAAAAAATCTAATGTGAAAATATTCAAAAGGAAAAGGATTAATCTCCATCAGTTAGGAAATAACCTGGACACTGGTCATTTCATAGCTCCAGCAGTTTCCACGGCACCACATCCATTGTGATTATAATTTTGCAAAATTCCTCTCTACCATTTCTTGAGTTACGGGTCTTACAATAATGTTCGTCAAGAAGACGAACACAAAATGTTTGTTCATTTCATCTACACTTCATTAATATGTACTATTAGTTCCCCATTCTTACTGTTTGGAAATCCCAAGTCAATTTACTGACCATGTTGTACCAAAATAAATGTAATGACCTCAAGTGGTCTGGATCAATCAATATATCTTCAAATGCCACACAGTATCAATTGCATCATTAGCTTCACACACACACACTGTATCGTTTAAAATCCATCCATCACTTTCCTGCTAACAATTTCTAACTTATTCACATTCATAGCCCCACCTCACCCTTACACACTTTGTGCTGTTGCAAGTGTATATACACATCACACAACTTGCACACATTGCCAGTTATTCAACCCATAGCAGGCACATCATTCAAGTACATTACACTTAGTGTACCCTGTATGCAGCAAAATCTGGACAGTCTCTATAAGCGTAGCGTAGGGCAGGAGCTGATATAGTGCATCACCAGCAGGAGAGTCAGATCATACACAAATTCGGTTGAGGACTCAGATGAGCACATTGATAGGATGACCTACAGAAAAAACTTTGCTGGACATGCACACAGAAATGTTTGGCTCATAGGTAAGCCTGTCAGAATATCTACTGTCACTGTTAAGGAACATGGAGGACTCAGTTTTACGTTGGCACAGGGCATTTCAAAGAGTTTGGAGTCAACCCTTTCCAACAGTGAATTGGTGGGCAACTGCATGAGAACAGCCGTAGACCCAACCATGGTAAAACATCTGATGGATATCGCAACTTTGATTGCAATACTACCAGAA
This sequence comes from Stegostoma tigrinum, assembly GCF_030684315.1. Classification (NCBI taxonomy): domain Eukaryota; kingdom Metazoa; phylum Chordata; class Chondrichthyes; order Orectolobiformes; family Stegostomatidae; genus Stegostoma; species Stegostoma tigrinum. The sequence goes on along the minus strand of NC_081361.1, from coordinate 47,247,791 downwards.
GCCTCCCAATGTCTGAGAGTTGCAGAGCAAGATCAGCTTAATGCATGAACTATCAGCATTATTGCCATTCAAGATCTTTGGTGAAGCACAGACATCATTTACACAGATCGTGGCTTTGATGGTTAGAGGTAGAGATGCTCTTGGGACATCTTGAGATATAATGCTTCCAGTTGAAAATCCTTTCCTCCGTCTGTTCCTTCCTGTCTGTGCAACTTGTCGTCTTTGATGTTCATGCACTACTTCCCAATCATGCTCAAACCAAGTGCAACTAAAACACCCAACTCTGGGAGAAACTGCTTTACTCAAACCCCTTGCAAGACACAAACAACACCTTTGCACAGTCCGTACCACTTACTGCAGACTTCACTAGTTGTTAGCAACTCCTCTAAACCTCTACAGACTGCATAAACTAAAACAAAATTTTGCAGCCTATTGAGGATAAAACTGCACAACTTCAAAGGGCAGGGCGTTATCCCTGATGCCCTGGCCAATATTTATCCCTCATTTGAAACAAATTATCAAATCATTGTCATGTTGCTGGTTGTACAAACTTGTTGTGTGCAAATTGACCACCATGCTTGCTACATTATAATACTGACTTGGGAATCCTTGGTTTTATGGAGAGGCTTAGAACAAAATAACAAGTAAGCTATTCTATACATTATATGCATTGTTTTGGTATCAATTGGAATATGGCATCTAAATCCAGGTGTATTGTAGCCTGAAAGTACCTAATGGGTTCTAAAAGATCTAATCAAAATGAATGCAAGAAGATATGAAGCAAATTTATTAGCTTAATCTACTTTAGACACATGTAAATTAAGACTGAATCCATTAGCTTACACTATTTAGATGTGTTGAACAAGTCAGTCTTACTGCATTCTGCCTGTTAAGGACTCTTGTATGGCAGCTGGCACTTGGAGTTCTATCTGAATTTTCACAGTACTGCTCCATGAACCCAGCCCAATGGTGAAGGTCCATGGCCCCAGTCTCTCAAACCCTGTCCAATAGGGAAAGCTCCATGAATGGGGCAGAGTCCCTAATATTAACATTTTTCTGGACCAGTGCTGTTTTGCCAATTCGTAATACTTACAGTATTTTTCCAGACATTCCATTGTACAGAAAATAAGTCTCAACCATCACCAGGTGGTTCCATGTTAACTACAAAAAAAAAGGTTCCCACAGACTATCAAAGTTGTGCAGTTATCTCCCAGCCAAAACAGGCTGTTTTTTGCACCAGGCCTATTTTTCCACTTGGCTTCAATTCCTCATTGTCATGTCCTATTAACCCTGGTGATCTGATTTGGGGATACCTTTTTTGAGTCTAATGCCACACTGTGCAACATACTTGAGAAGATGTCAAGTCCTTAAGTAAAATGCACAGGAGAGTTATTAGAATAATATTGGGAATGAAAGAAATATGTTGGATGGAGAGACTGTATATATAGTCTCCCTGGGGAAAAGAATATTAAGGAGAGATGAAGATGTTCAAAATTGTGGAAGTTTTAATAATTAAGAGGAATTATTTCCAAAATCAGAGAGGTGAGGAATTAGAGGAGATTTAAGTGTCTAAATTTTCATCCTTGAAGCAGGTAGAAGGAATAAGGAAAATATACATTTTGGCCAGCCTGCCTTGAAAGTACTATAAGAACAGGGATTTTTATCTTGAGGTTGATGGTTTAGATGTAGGGACAAATCTGAGCCTCTCCCCTCACACTTATTCGGCCATCAGAAACACCCCTTGCCATCTGCTGCACCCCACTCACCCTTGTTGACCCTCAAGCCCCATTCCATAGCAAGATACACCCCCAAGCCCCATGCCTAAAATGCATAATGTGATATGGCTGAGACCAGACATCCATTATCCATTTGAAAGACCTGAACCTCAGCTTGGTTGACAGCTTCAGCTCACTGATTTCTCAAGTCAATTTTATAGTGTTTGCATAACCAAGGCTAAGGGATTACAAGTGCTTACAGTTTTAGCTATTGATATTTGCATGGTATAAATGATTAACATCTGTAGGACTGTAATGTAAAGGGGTTTTAACATGGCAGAACATTATCAACAAAATACTTTTTTAAAGTGAAAGCTTTCTTTTAAACACATCCTACTCACTGTAGTATCCAATGCTTCTATACTGTGTAAGTCAGTAAATGGCATAGAAGTGACATTACCTGGCTTGGATGGGGAATGAAGCACCATTGGATTGTTGGATGAAAGGACACAGCCTGGCACAGATGTCATGAGGGTGTGTGTAAGTCTTAATATACCTTTAGCAGACAAGCTCAAGATATCAATGGCATATCATGAGCGTGTGACCTGATAGTAGGAAGCCTCAGTTTCCATCTTACTAGCTAACGTGCAGCATGACCGGCTGAGGAAAGTGTGTTGCAGCTTGTAACCAAGTCACTTAAAAGCATTAACAGAGTATGCAAATACAAACACATTCGTGATGTTCAGAGTCAACCGGGTGAAAGAAAAAATTTCAGAATGTGACTACGTATTCCATATTATTAACTATACTCATTATATTGATGGTACCTGCCAATCTGAAGCTTTTACAATCATTGACATCATATGTCCTGAATAGGCAGCTCAACACAGCTTAAAAGCTAAAATCACCATTGGAGATAGTGCCAGAAATTATTACCAGCCTGAAATGCATATGTTTAAATAACCTGCTGAGGGAAGGATATTAACTTGGAGATGGTTCAGAAAAGATTTCCCAGGATGCTGCCAGGAATGGATGGTTTGAGTTATAAAAATAGGGTGGGACATTTTTCACTGGAGTGTAGGAGGTTGAGGGTGACCTAATGGAGGTTTTTAGTCATAAGCAGCATAGATAAGGTGAATAGCAAGGGTCTTTTCCTAAGTATTTAACCATGGCCTAATTTACTACTTCTAAATATTCATCATTATTTTCATTCTTGAACTCAGTGCCACTATATATAAAATATAAAATGCTACTTGTAATCCTACCACATTTCTTGGCCTCTGCCTAAAAGAAGACTCAGCTGGAGGTTAGTCAGGCTGATGAAAATGGCCAAACCTGAAACAACAGGTGCATTTCGATCAGCTCAGGAATAATACACTTCAATTTTTTAGATAACATTTCTCAATTCCATCTGTTTAAATTGGAGCCACTGATATTTTTTTAATTAACTGAATAGGTCAAATTACACTTTTTCAGTAATGGAATTCTAAGATTTTCTGGAGATATTACCCATGTTATTGGAAAATGCAATTCTGTATCAGTGGCTTTAGAAATAAGAGAAGTAACCTTTTGTGTGCTGTACAATGCAAGTGACTTTTAAAGCACTATAAATGTTTGGCTATGTAAGAAGGAATTGTTTCAGTTTGATGCTATTTATATTAAAGAGAAAAGGCTGTTTTATGATCAAATCAAGAGTTAATCTCAAAAAAAAGCTAAGCCAGTCTTCGGGAATGTTGCTTTTTAAATCAACCTGGCCATTAATTCAAACCATTTCCATTCAAAAGAGCCATTATTCTCTGAATAGTGGTATGGGAAGAGATCCTTAAATCTGGCACATGGTGATGTGGATTGCAGTTTCTGTTTTATTTTAATTCAGTTGTGCTGGTTATAATCAAAATCTGATTTATGCCTGGCAATATCAAGTCAGATTCAACAAATGTGGACAAATGTTATGCATGCCTTAATTTGATGAATGGGAAACTATTCTGGGTTAAAGGAATATGAGATGGAAAGAAGTAACATACATTTATAAAACAGTCTGCTTGTATTTAAGATGCCACAATGTACTTGAAATCAATGGACTACTTTTGAAGTGTAACTGCCATTGCTATGTAAGCAAATCTTTTCAATTTCAGTTTTGACTTCTGTACCTCTTTAATTAATCATTGCAGTTAATTGAAGGGATATTGAAAGCAGCTCTATCAATTGTTCCAGTTATAGGAAGGATGTTATTAAGCTGGAGAGGTTTCAGAAGGAATTTGCCAGGATGTTAACAGGAATGGAGGGTTTCAGTTATAAGGAGAGGCTGTATAGGCTGGGACTTTTTTCACTGGAGTGTAGGAGGTTGAGAGGTTACATGATAAAGGTTTATAAAATGATGAGGGGTGCGGATGAGGTGAATTACAGGTGTCTTTTCCCTAGAGTAAGGGATTTCAAGTCCAGGGGGCATGTTTTTAAGGTGAGAGGAGAAAGATTTTAAAAAAGACATGAGAGGCAATTTCTTTATACAGAGTGTGGTTTGTGTGTAGAATGAATTTCCACAGGAAGTGATGGATGTGGCCAGAGACACGTTTTAAAAGACATTTAGGCAAGTACATAAAGGAAATGTTTGCAGGGATATGGGTCAAGCGCAGGCAGGTAGGACTGGTTTAGTTTGGGATATGGTCGGCATGGCCTGGTTGGACTGAAGGGTCTGTTTTTGTGCTGTATTAATCTATGACTCTGATTCTAATCCTAGGTTATTAGTTCTGGATAATTACAATTTTATAGGTCTAATTTTCCCATTTGTTCTTAAAGTATGGTGACAAGCAAATTTCATGGTAACTCAACATCTGGATGAATTATGTTGCTCAGTCTTCTGTATTTTAACCATTAATTGTACAAGGAAGAGATTGGGTGAAATAACTGCACAGATGCTAGTATCCTGTCACCAAGTCACCCTTTATTTACGTGTACACAGTAGACAGGCTGTGGCCAGCCAGCTCGGAGTCAATCCCAGAAATGAGGAGACTCTGAATCCACTGTTTATACCTGACAGCCAGGGCTCCCTGATTGGGGTTGGTAACCAGGGCCAATCAAGGATCTCTCAGTCAATAAGATTCACATGGTTCCAATCACTCCATTTGCATATATTTCCTGCCAAAACACATTACGAGCAAAGGTGAAGTGCTTACCACTGCTGGAACTTTAGGACTTCCAAGCCCCTCGAACCCAGTTGCAAATCATTTTGGACCCTGCAAGCTACAAACTGAACCACATTATGGTGTTTACTCTAACTTTGATCAGGGTAACATCTCGCGGGTGTGCCAGAAGCACTTGGTAATTGGAATGAAGGATGGAGGTGTCCTCCAATGTTTCTGTTATTGCGATAGTTTTGGCACACGAGTGCCTGCCTTCTCAATGGAAAGGGTAGTGCTGTTTAAAGGCCCCAGGTCCAGCAGAGAACCCCAATGCCTTAACTGTTTGACGATATTCATCAAAGGAGAAGGACAGGAAGAGATATCATCTGGAGAAAATGACATCAGTGACATCCTGGATGCATGACAATTCATGGATTGGAACATGCCACAGATGTTGGTAGTCACTCCCTGAAACAAACCATTAGCGTAAAATTAAATCAAGCTATTCCCTTGACAGCCATTAGAATGGGATTTCCACCCAGCTGTGGTGAGCTCTAGTCTTCCTTCAACATCTGACAGATCACTGATGTAATTGAGTGGGAGGTTCTTTGTTTGTTTGTTTTCATCAATATTGCTGTCCAGACATTTTGAAAATAACTGCAGTGAAATCTACAAAAGGTAAAGTTACCATAGTCCAAACAGACCCCTGTCATTAGAGAGATTGGGATAGTTTAAACTGTGTTACCAAACCTCAGGTGAGGTTGAGAAGGAGAGTTTTTCAGAGTAACCTCAGCCACTGTAGGAATTGAACCCATGCCATATGGTGCCACTCTGCATTACAAATCAATCATCCAGTAGCTGAGCTAATTGACTCTAGTGAAGTCTCTAAACTGTGGGTCTCACCATTTACCTGTGCATCCTTGGTGAACCTTCTGCTGGTGCTGCTTCTCTCTCCTTAGGCTGTGTGACAACCACTGGAGGTCACTGTTCTTGCTAGACTTTCTGAGGTTCTTGTAGACACACTTTCCTTCTCTACATTTTTCTGAGAAAGAGCAAGGCGACCAGGAAGCAGGCAAAGCCTTGGATATTTCAGCTCCATTAGAGAATTCTGTGGGGGATGTCAGGGTGATGACCTAGTGTTATTAGGGGTCTTCTGAGCACTCATATCCTTATTAATCCAGCTGAATGTTATGCCTTCATACAGTGTGGAATGGAGGCTTCTGAATAAGGTCAGAGATATGCCACGATATAGGGCTTAGAGGTAAGTGAACTTACTGTGTTTCACTGTAGGCAATCGATACATCTATGTTCCATTGGAAATAGACCTCCACTGGTAAGCTACCATGAAGGAGTGTCCTTCCCAATCCAAACAACTCTATCTTTTCTTCCCAATCCAAACAACTCTATCTTCCATGTTATTATGTATTAACTTTCAGTGTGATGATATGACTCCTGTGATGCATTATCTTCCAGTACTTGCTCTGAGGTGTCACTGCCAAATGGAAACTTCAGGTTCCACTTGTCAGTTCTCTTTTTATAATAAGACTTGTTCAAGACAGGGTGGGGCAATCAGTATGCATAACGTAATGTTTCTGAATGCATTAGACCCTAACTTATTACCCACATTCTTTGATAACTGACCTCCAGCTGAAATGAGGATGGAAGCCAGATGGGTGACGCTGCTTAATAAGCGAAGAATCCAGAGTGTGGAAACAGGCCATTCAACCCAATAGGTCGACACCGACTGTCTGAAGAACATCCTACCCCAACTCACCACCACCACCACCACCATCATCCCTCCACTAAAGACCCCACTACTCTATCCCCATAACCCTGCATTTCCTATGGTTAACCCACCTTACCTACACATCCCTGGACACTACAGGCAACTTAGCATGGTCAATCCGCCAAACCTGCACATCTTTGGACTGTGGGAGGAAGCCGGAGCTCCCAATGGAAACCCATGCAGATACAGGGAGAATGTGCAATCTCCACACAGTCGCCTGAGGCTAGAATTGAACCTGGGTCCCTGGCGCTGTGAGGCACCGCTGAACCACTGTGCCGCTCAAAGGCATACTTGTTGCTATGGCCCCTTGCAGATTCTCAAAACGAAATTTCTTAACACCACCCCATAAAAGTATTAACTTACTTCTCCTTCTTCACGAGTGGCCACAGCCATTTTGTGAAGATATTGCTCAGTTAACTTTCAAACCAACATGACGATGTTCAAACTTTCTGTTTGTATAAGTGACAGGTTCCACCTGTGGTTCACCAAACTTCTCCCATTTTTCACTTTCCTTTATCTTACTGCCCCTGTGGCCCATTAGCCCCTGCGCGCCAACACCCCCCCCACCCCCGTTTTGATTGACACCTTTACATTAATATTAATGTACCTATTTTACTTATAGAGCTCACTTACTTTGGAAGTTCCAAAGCCCTTGTGGCCCTACACCCTCCTCATGCAAAGGCAGAGATACTGTGACTTGCTGGATCCCCACATCCTGGATTATGTTTGTGTTTACAAATCAATCACATGCATTTGTTTTTCATTTTTATAATATTCCTTGCAATTTGTACTTGCCAAGTTTACTCTAGCAGCTGAATTGTTCAAGTGGAGTTTATTTTTGCATATCTATTATATATGATATACATCTATCTATGTCTATCTATTATTAATAGATTCGAAAAGTAGACCTCAGACTCCGCACTAAATATTTTGATCATTTTTACAGATGTAAAATTAGTTTAAAATTCTGGGTGTTTCTGATCTACTCTTCTCACCTCCAGTCTCAAGTTATCAAGTTTATTCTAATATGCAATGTTCCTTGACCAAGCAATATTAAGCTTGATAACAAAGTGTGGAGCTGGATGAACACAGCAGGCCAAGCAGCATCTCAGGAGCACAAAAGCTGACGTTTCGGGCCTAGACCCTTCATCAGAGATGATGAAGGGTCTAGGCCCGAAATGTCAGCTTTTGTGTTCCTGAGATGCTGCTTGGCCAGCTGTGTTCATCCAGCTCCACAGTTTGTTATCTTGGATTCTCCAGCATCTGCAGTTCCCATTATCACCAATATTAAACTTGATATAATCAGTACCTCTTTATTTAATTGCAATTATACTGTATTGCTTCAAAGATAACAGAGCTCATTTTTAGCTGAAAAATAATTAAAATGCATTACTTGAAACAAAAAATACCTACTCTTTATAAAGTAGTATGGAAGCAAATGATATGGGTAAGATGAGAAAGTAAAGTTCAGGTTGAAGATAACTGAAAATGTTAATTTGGCCAAAGAGACTTGAGGAATCATGTTGTTTACCCCGCCCCTATTTCTTGTATTCAGTGGAGAATGACCAACATTCATACAGACTAAATCTGTAATCCATATTATAAACTTATAATATATTTATAATATAGTATGACTGAGTTTATGATATATATTTCAAAGACTGAAGAGAACAGTAAAATGCCCTCAACTTTAAAATATGCGATGAAACTTTGTACAAGTTTACGACATAGAATCTGTAAATCTGAAGCAATTACTTTGCATTAATGGGTGACACGAGAGTAATGGGTACAAGTTCACGCTGATAAGTGATACATTGCAGAAAGTCTTTCACAATATCTAACTACAATGTGACGAAAATAAGAAACTAGTTTCAATCAGTAGAAGTGAGAATCAAGCACAGTTGAGGACGAACAGAATGCTGTGAAGGTAGACTGTAATATCTGTAGTAACTGCAAATAATAGAGACAATGCCCAGTAATTTTAGATTTTCAGATTAAAGGTGATTGCTGGACTGTTAGTACTTCTTGGGCAGAATTTCTGACTTCAGCTTTCCCAGTTGCTGATGAAATCTTTCACATCCTCAGTCACTGTGTCCTGTTTGGATTGCCAGCTGTCAAACCCATCCCCAGCCAAACTCAACATAAATCCTCAGTGGACTCATTTTGTCTCCTTCTATAACCACTGTTATTGAACAGGCCACTCTATAAACAGTCAGAACCTTGCATTTCAAATGTCTGTCATCAAGCCTTCTAATTTGCAACTTAAGAAAATTCTGAACAATGATATTAGTTTAAAGAAACTGTAGCCCGGTGTGGGTCTTGCCAGGTTGGTTTTTAAAACTTGTGATAATCACTTTACTTTTGTGAGAACTCTTCACAACTTGACAGGATTAGTTAAGTTATTTTGGTGCAGAAAATGGATTAGGAGTGAATGTACCATCTATATTTCTGACATATTTAATACATATAATATTTTTATTAGATGTAACACTAAGTGGATAATTAGTTTTTTTTGAAGAGTGAGTTTGATGAAAATGTCACTCTGTACTCAGTGAGGGACATTTTATAGTTTTATGTTCCTGCTGGATACCCTTGAGTCCATGTGCTGCCCATACTAGGCAATGACATGAATATTGTCTGAGCATACATTTGTTAACTTTAAATGATTAGAAATCTTGGGTAATGCAATATACCCTAGCTAGAGACAAGTACAGTTGTACATATTATAGCTGTCTGATGGCAGTCTTGGAAATGTCCGCAATGCCATGTGGAAAAGTGCTTCAATGCCATCCCCAAATAAATTTCAGTCAAACGCCTTTTCTGAAAGCTCCTCCACCTTCCAACCCCCTGACATATCTGTGCTGTCTCAATACTCGCTTTTTGCACATACTGGTTTCTATCACTCAATCGATGACAGCCGCTCTTTTGGCAGTATTGTTCCGAAACTCTGGAAATTTCTTCTGATTCCCTCCTCTTTTAAAACATTCTTACAAAAACTTTCTAGTGGATTGAATTTTGGTTTGGTAATGGTTTTGTAAAGCATAATAGGATTTTATTTCTTTAAAGGCTGTGCAAGTTATTTTTATTACTGTGTCTGACAGAGAGGAATCCATTGGATCCTCCACCCATATGAACCAAAATCTTAGAGGTTGGAGTGTAAATTACTAACCGTCCACACTATCCAGTTAATTTTCCCAGGATATTTAATGCTGATGACAACAGTAAGGTCAAAACAATTTGTTCATACTTGTGACTGAAATACAATGCTTTAGGTATTTTGATTTCTGACAATGATAGTTTGTACATTTTGCAAGGGGATAACAGATGTTTCCAGAGTCCTCTTTAACTGCTTCGGAGTCACAGAAACAGTAAATCAATCATCCTGTAGTTGACTTTAATTTGAGAATTTACCACCAATTTTTAAATCAGTCATGACAGGAATTAATTCATTGTAATCAAGGATTCTAGGGAGAAAGTAAGGCCATAGCAGAAAAAAATTGGTTAAGATGAGATGAAAATGACACCATTCTACAATCATAATATAGAAATAATTAACAGAACTAAATGTGCTTATCTTGTACTAAGGACATAATTGTTTTATTTAATCGGGCACTCTCAATTCTATAGTAATGAACATACAGTTCAAAAGGGGTAGAGGCTTGTGCAGCTATGTCTCATTATCTGATCTCACAGAACATGTCAATAAAGGTGCTGGAATTGGTTCTGGTGCCCGTTAAGATTCAAATGGCTGATTCAGCCAGGTTCACCATACCTGAGGACTATCCAGCTTACAAACATAGAAATGAGATCATGATTGATCTGTGACCCAAATTCATACAGTTGTGTTTGCTCCAATTCCCTACTTTGGTTAACAGGATTCCATCAATTTCAGGTATGAAATTATTGATTTATTTAACTATAATTATGTCTGAAGAGTTTTCTTTTTGAAACTTCCTCACTGTTTACACGTAAGTGTTTCTAAATTTCATCTGCAAGGTTGACTTTTAGTTGTTGGACTTTGCCCCAAAGTGTAGACTTCTCATCCAGGGGAATTAAGTCTCCCTCAGTTATCTGTTTGTATTAATATTTGCAAACTTTGGTAAAATCACCTCTTATCTTTCTCAATTAGAGATTCTCAAACTTAACTCTTTGCTAAATCTGCTGACAGCAAAAACATGTCAGAAGGTAAATTGCAAAGAGGTCATAAGGAGGCTACAAAGTGAAATAGGCAGTTTAAATGAGTGGGATGATTCCTCTTGTGGGAGAATCCAGAACTAAAGGGTCACTTTCAAAATAAGGGGTGTCCCATTTAAGACAGAAAAGGACAACATTTTTTTCTCATGGAGGGTTGAGTCTTATGAACTCTCTCTTCCTTAAAAGATAGTAGAAGCAGTCTTTGAATATTTTTAAGGTGGAGCTAGATAAACTCTTGACCAGTAGGGTGGTGAAAGATCATAGGGTGTGGGTGAAAGTGTAGAGTCATTAGATCGGTCATGACCTTGTTGAAAAGCAGTGCAGGTTCAATATGCCAAGCGGCCATCTCATTTGTATAATTGCATGTTCGTAGTACTATTTCATTATGTTTTTAATCATAATTTGGAGGATGCACTCTTCCTGTGATTACTAACCAATGTTCCCCACCCACCAACACACCCACAATCAAAATAACATCAATAAGGAGGAATCTAAATGAAAATCAAAATTACATGGAATCACTACAGTACAATTTTCACGATCTTAACACCTAAATAATACTGTTCTTTTGTTTATGTCTACGACCCACAAGCAGTCAATCAGCAATTCTTCTCTATTCTTTTTTGTAATCTTTTGATGTTGGATCTTCCTATCATTGTGATGCATAGTTCATTAAATATTATAGACATTTGTACAGAATTTGAATGTTACTGAACTAGGCATCTTTGTTGAAGCTTCACAATTTTGCAATCATCAGGACACCAACATTTATACTGCATAGGAGTAGAGAGTTGATTGGTTGGCATTCTTATACAGTATAAATCATGGTTTTCCCCTTTAAATTGATATTTTTGCAAATTGTCCTGAGGACTGCAAGATAAAAAGCATCAAGAAAATGGATTTTTTTTTCAGCAACGACTACACATTCATTCATTCGGGAACATAAGCTGCATTTAGATTTTCATGAGCTTTATTAGTTTCACTCTTAATTGCAGAGAGGACAGATAAGAGTCAATATCATAGTTGTGGATGCATATGTAGGCCAAATCATGTAAAATGTCCCTCACTCAAGAGCATTAGTGAACCAGAGTTTTTTCATGACAATTGACAATAGTTACTATTAATTAAACTAGTTTATAAGCATACAGTTATAATAAAATTTTCACAACAAAAATCACGTATTCAGAACAAAATTACCTCTTTGAATATTCAGTGGTATACTTCATCATTTTATGTAGTCGCCTATTTTTGAATTTAAATTCCAGTTGAAATAAAAAGACTTTAACTTAAATTTTCAATCTTTTGAATGAGGAAAATAAATCTATTTCTGCTAAATGTGTTATTGCCAATTTGAAGGGAAGAGGAAGAACAGAGCAACTACTAATCAAATTAATTAAATGACTGAGCACTTCAAAACCAAACATAACAACTTATATGTGTATACTTAAACTAATAAAGCATTCCATTTGTTTCACGGGAGTATTATCAAATAATATTTGACAATGAGGCATGTAATACAAGTATTGCAAGATGAGAAATCCAGCAAACTGAGAGGATGGGATTATATAACCTACATATCCTCCTTTTGAGACTAAAATTCCAGTCATTGCCCAGACATTTGAAGCTCACTCTGATCTGGCAAAAACAAAAATCTTACTTTGGTGGGCTTTAAGTAATAGTTTGTTTAAAAAAAATTAAAGACTTTTCTTTCCAAAAATGATGGAGAATGCAGTAGAATGAAATGTAATCAACAACACAAGTATAATATTTGCAGAAAGGGTTTTCTATATAAGATTTTCATTGCATTATAAATTAAGTTTCTAATCTTCCTTATGCTCCAGAAAGAAAAAACAGAATTGAGCTAGAAATATCAGAAAAACAATATGGGTTCACTGAAAGAAACATTGAAAAATTGCAACAATTGTTAAGAACTATCTTTGAGAGCAGTAGAAATCCAAACTGTATAACTCTGCTTCATAGATTTTACCAAAACATTTAAGTGTGAGGCAGGACCAAATGTTTGAAATGTTGCTTAACTTGGACATGGTAAAGAAATATTTACTTCAAAACCCTTCCTGGGACCGAATAACATTTTTCAGTATAGACAATGAATATGGAGTATGGATGTAAAAGATATGAAAAGAGGAATGTGAAGAGATTGGCTCCTGTCTCCAATTTCTTTCTGGGCTCCTGTCTCCAATTTCTTTCTGTTGTTGCAGTGAAAAGATTACATTAACATCAGAGTTGTCAGGAATTTCAGTAGTTAGTGTAAAAAAATGTTATGTGACACTTGCAGATAGCAGAGTATTTATGGCAGATACAGAGAAAAGTCTGCAAAGATTCTGAGACAAAATTGTAATAGGTATTGATTATCATAAAACTGCAGCAACACAAAATTCACAGTATTATCAATGAAAAGGATAACATCTACATACAAAATAACAGCAGAATCAACGGAAATAAAGCCTGTGCTATCATCATCTTATCTGGGAAAACAACTAAAATCTGATGGGGAAAGGTGATCAAGACATCAGGCAACATATAACGTTTGCAAACAAAATCCTTCATAGAAAGGACTGATCTCTTTAGAAATATGAACACTCCTGTGTAATGCAGAATATGATTACCAAAATACTCCATCTTTTCAAGGTTATTAAATAGATGCAACAGTTAAAATGTAGGCAAGATATTGTAAGATAAAACAAGGCTGCAAATATGTAGTTTATGTGATGTATGATGAGAATTAGTTGCACAGCACATAGACTAATAAGAAAGTTTTGTGGAAAGCAGACACACAAGAACTTCTGCAAATGACTGCCAAGAGACAACTGCAATTCTTTAGACATGTACTTTGGAAAGATAAACAGGAACATTAGTTAGTGACTGGTAAAATCAACAGTAGCAGAGTAAGAGAGGGAGAGAGACAAAGCATGAAGTGTACTGATGGCTTGGAAAACAAGCGATGCAAGATTTGAGAACAACACCAAAATATTGACTATTGTCAAGAACTGTAAAGATTGCTTGGCCATGACCACTGATATTGCAAAACATGAAAGCAAAAAAAAAGTTGAATTCCTGTGAAATTGCATCGGGTAAAGTGAGATCATTTAGTGTATTAGGGTGGAAAAGAATTAGACGGCAAGATCAGTAGTTATATTAAGGGAAGTGAGGGAAGGAGGCAAGGTGAAATAGTGAACAAACAGGGAGGGGTTTGGTGAAGGTTAAGAAAATAGGAATGAAGGAGAGCGAAGATAGGGAAGGAAGAGAGGAGTGAACTTGTGCAGTGAGAAAAAACAGGACATGGTGAAAGAGAAGGATGAAGAGTAGGGAGAAAGGTTGAGATGGAAAGAGGAAGGTGAGGGAAGGAATGGGTAGCAGGTGAGAAAAATTGTGGAGTAAAGGAGTGAATATTGTTAAATGAGAATGAGAGAAAAAGAGGATAGTAATTTGGTAGCAAACTGCCTTGTTGGAGTGGCATAACGTATGAGACAAGCAAAGAGATGTCACCATGATTCAAGTGTATCATAGCTGCAGCAATCCCTCAAAACAAGGCACCCAACATACGGTAAGACTTTGCCTATAGGTATTTTAGTCTGAGGAAACTGTGTTCTTGCAGCTACCACAGGAGAACAGGAGATTCTCGTACTCTTGCCACCTGCCATAGGCATATTAGAAAGATTTTGCAGGTTGGTAATGAACCTGTTTGGCCACATCATGAACACACTTTCTATAGCCATGAAGTTCCAGAGTGAACTCGAACCCAAAGCTTCTGGTTTAAAGACAGTGATGCTGCCTGCTGCACACAATACTTCACTCTCAATAAAAACAGAGAGAACTGCAAATGCTGTAAATCAGGAACCAAAACAGAAGTTGCTGGAAAAGCTCATCAGGTCTGGCAGCATCTGTGTAGAAAATCTCAGTAAACATTCCAGGCCTGGTGACCCTTCCTCAGAACTGACCATCCTTCTGAGGAAGGGTCACCGGACCTGATATGTTTACTTTGATTTTTTTTCTACACAGATGCTGTCAGACCTGCTGAGCTTTTCCAGTAACTTCTGTTTTTGTACCTCACTCATAATGGTAGAAAGCAAAAGAATGAAAGGCTTTTCAATATATATGTGGAAACCAAAACCAATTGGAGGAAATGCAGCCTGAAGGGTGTCTCTATGGGCTACAAAAGAAAAGTGAACATGGATGAATAATAATGGCCATGAGGAGAATGGTAGTCAGGAAATAGTGACTATGTGGCAGTGAGCAGAAAATGTCTGACATGGCAAATGTTGACACATGGCATCAAGAAATGTAAAACAAAAATGTCAAAGTTAAATGTTCATTTGCCAAAGAACTACTTTTTCTGCTGAGTCAGGGATGGTAGGATATCAGGGACTTCTACTGCATGATATTGTTGTGGGGGGGAAAAATGTCAGCATGGGCTTTACACAGAACACTCTGTGGATGTAGACTGAGCATTTAGAACAAAGAGCAAAGAAAACTACGTCACAGGAACAGGTCTTTCGGCCTTGCAAGCCTGTGCCAATCCAGATCCTTTATCTAAACCTGTCACCTATTTTCCAAGGATCTGTATCCCTCTGCTGCCTGCCCATTCATGTGTCTGTCTAGGTACATCTTAAATGATGCTATTGTACCCGCCTCTACCACCTCCACTGGCAATGACTTCCAGGCACATACCACCCTCTGCATAAAGAACTTTCCACACATATCTCCCTTAAACTTTTTCCCCTCACCTTGAAATCATGACCCCTGGTAATTGAGTCCCCCACTCTGGGAAAAAGTTTCTTGCTATCCACCCTGTTTATACCTCTCATGATTTTGTACATCTTAATCAGGTCCCCCCTCAAACTCCATCTATCTAATGTAAATAATCCTAATCTACTCAACCTCTCTTCATAGCTAGCACCCTCCATACTGTGAGCCAGCTAGTGGACATATTGTACTGTTGGTCACCTCAAACCTGCCTGCAGTCAAAGTCTACTTCAATGACTGATTACAATATTTGATACCTGCAGATGATAATTATTGTCACATTGTGTGATATATTAAATAAAGAGGCATCATGCTGAAGTTAACCAACAACTCCACTATACTGGCTGACATAAATAGAGTTTCACTGACCTCTGGTCAACTAGTTCTACACTTCTCTCCCTTTGTTTTATGCTCTTGCTGACAATAATTTCCGCAAAATGAGCCAAATATTATTGCACAGACTGGACACAACATCCTGGTGAACCTTCTCTGTGCACTTTCCAAAGCATCCACATCCTTTTGGTAATGTGGCGACAGAACTGTACGCAGTATTCCAAATGTGGTCGAACCAAAGTCCTATACAACTGTAACATGACCTGCCAACTCTTGTACTCAATACCCTGTCTGATGAGTGAAAGCATGCTGTATGCCTTCTTGACCACTCTGTTGACCTGTGTTGCCACCTTTAGGGAACAATGAACCTGAACACCCAAATCTCACTGTGCATCAATTTTACCCCGGGGTTTTCCATTTACTGTATGGTTCACTCTTGAATTGGATCTTCCAAAATGCATCATCTCGCACATACCTGGATTGAACTCCATCTGCCATTTCTCCATCCAACCCTCCAATCTATCTACATTCTGCTGCATTCTCTGACAGTCCCCTTCACTATCTGCTACTCCACGAATCTTAGTGTCACCTGCAAACTTGCTAATCAGACCATCTATACCGAACTCCAGATCATTTGTATATCACAACCAATATACATTTGTGTCCAGTCTGTGCATTAATAATTGGCTCATTTTGCAGAAATTATTGTCAGCAACAGCATAAAACAAAGGGGGAGAAGTGTAGAACAAGCTGACCAGAGGTCAGTGAAACTCCATTTATGTCAGCCAGTATAGTGGAGTTGTTTAACTTCAGCATGATGCCTCTTTATTTAATATATCACACAATGTGACAATAATTATCATCTGCAGGTATCAAATATTGTAATCAGTCATTGATGTAGACTTTGACTGCAGGCAGGTTTGAGGTGACCAACAGCACAATATGCCCACTAGCTGGCTCACAGTCTCAAAAAAGAGCCATCAGGCCTTGCAAGAAAGAAAACAAGACAGTCTTGGTAGCCTGGCCATTGAATAGACTGGAAGAACATAGTTTTTTGGGGGGGCTGGTGGGTATTCTTGAATTGTTGTCACTCCAGATGGTTTTATGGAGCTTGAGCAAGTCTGCATTCCCCCAAACTTACAAAAATGAGCAAGAACTTGCTTGCTTGGCTCCTGTTTGGTTGAACTGCCAATTGATGCTATAATAAGTGTGCACAGTGCATGTTATGTCCAGAAGTCTAAAATGGAAGCCAGGACGCTACGCAGATTATAGAATTGAAAATATTTAATGACTAACTCAAGCAAAAGTGTGCTTGTCCAAAAGGGCATTTCCGATAAGTTGCTGTGTGAATTTGGGGAAAAATGAGTTCACATGCTTTTCCTCAGTACAACAGGAATGCTACCATCCTGTTTCAACCCATGAAGGTGAATAAAAGTCTATCTCACTAGTTTTACTAATATATAGCTATATGGAAATTTTTAATAATGATGTTTACGGTTTTATTTGTAATAACTTACCAGACAATGTTTGTTGAGTTCCATAATACATCAAAACCTAAAATGGTGTCTTGGCACAGCAGGGTGCTCAAAAAGATTGGTTAATTTTGGATGTGATCCCTTTATTTGAATTGGTATCTTGATATCCTGGGTTTAGCTGTAAATCATGCCAGAATTAGCTGATATAAATCTTTGAGAATTTGAATCCCCTGATGCTTTGTATTGACATTTGTAGACATCATACTTTTGTGTCATATGGAGCATTTATTTATATCTGATGCAGTACTGTACAATATAACCTGCACGCCTGTGAGCTAGTATTGCTTCTGATCATGTCTTTATTTTTGTTTGTGAATAGGTTCTGATGAAAGGTCATCAGTTTGAGATATAAATGCTATTGCTCTTTTCACAGTTTTCTGTCTGACCTGATGAGTATTTACAGCATTTTCTGTTTATACTTGCACCAAAATGTAAGTATTTATTTATGTCACCCTCTTCTCTACAACAAACAGCTAGTTTATTAGGCTGTCATGTATCAAATGATTTGTTTACTTTCGAAAATGTAATTGAAGAAACTAAAATAGTTTGCATAAAATATAAGCTTTGCTAAACTGTGCAGACAGATGGCAGTGCAATTTGGGATGGATGTCAAGGCCTTGCAAAGGGTGCGAAGGAGATTTAGGAGACTGGTAGCAAAGATATGGGACTTCAGTTATGTAATAAAACTAGTAAAAATGTGATTGTTATGGAAGAGAAGGATAATAAGGGCAGTTTAACAGAACTGTTGAAAGTTCTGAGTTTAAAATAGTGTCTAATGACAGCTGTTTCCACTGGCAGGAGAGCTGGTAACCAGAGACAATTCATTTAAGATAATTTGAAAAATAAATCAAAGGAAAAGGAAGAAGGATTCCTTTGCACAGTAATTTATTATGATTTGGAATGCATGTCTGAAAAGATGATGGAAAAAGATTTAGGAGTGATGTTCAAAAAGTAATTGGATATATATTAGAAAATTTAAAAACAACAACCAGGGCCATGGGAAAGAGCAGAGGAGTAATACATTTGGTGGGAAGACTGAAGAGAGTTAATGTAAAATAAAGGATACCACACAACGGGTGCAGGAGCATTGTGATATAGGTTGACAAGACAAATGGCAATTGTAACCCATAGCTTCATAAATAGAGGCGTTGAAAACAAAAGGAAATTTTGGTGAACCTTCATAATGTTCTGGTTCAGCCTCAACTGGAGTTTTGGTGGAATTCAATAACTTCTCCCCTCCACTACCCACCCCAGATGTCACTGATTTGTTGATGGGACTCAGCTTGTGATCATGCTGGAGAGTGCAGGGTGGGGAGCCACTGCCTTCCTGCCTCCCTCCAAATAATTCTGTTTTGGGAAGGCATGTGGGAGGCCTTCTTGCCTAGAGACAATTGGCATTCAACTTGTGGCAAGCAGGGCCATTTGGGAAGGCTACTCAGAACACCCTGTTGAATTTGCAACAGTTTCCTTATTCTCAAGCACTCTGTGACTGTTTAACCAGGTAAAGAAAATTCAACCCCTGCCTTGGAGCTAATTCCCTTTCTTCCCCTCATCTTTCAACCCCCTCCACCAAGCCAGTACCCTAAGAGCCCCATTCCACTCAATTTACCTCATTACAGAAGGTGGTCTGATGACTGACTGACTGATGCTCTGTAAATGCCAGTGCAATACCAGCAGTGGCCATCACTTCCAGTGGGTGCTAGGGAGCAGTCAATCTCTGGTGGACCAAAGCTCATGGGGCAAGGATTTCACTCTCCTGGAGCCTGAATTTGCGAGAGTCCAAATGTATTATCCAAGTAAATGATGTATTGCACTGACTATACCTGGAAAGGTGACACAGGGTTCCTATCTGTTCTCCCACCAGTGGATGATACTCCTGTTGGCTCAATTAAATTCCATCCGTTGGACTGAAATTTTACTTTTTTGCTAAGTCTGAGTTGCATTGAGTTTTTAATGGGTTTTTCGCCACTAGACCTCAAGTATTCTCACCATATCTTATCAAACTTATCTCATGAATTACATACACCCCTACCATGTCTGATTCTGGCCCTAACTTAGCACGTGCTATTTCATGAAAAATTTATCACTCAGGTAATGTCCCAGAATCCACCAGCATCCCTTGTGCCCATGCCATCTTTAAAGGTCCCTTGTGCATTGGACACATGCTGTTAGTGCAGAGGTTCCTGACATTTGCCCTGGACAATGCAGACAGTTTAAAATCAGCACCCTGCTGTGTAGGATGGATCCTACTGGACAGCATGGTGCCAAGGCATGACTTCCTCCTCTCCCAGGACCAGCTGTGAAGGCCATATCACCACAGCAGGCCAGCAAAGGTCTGAGGTTGCCATCCAGGGTAAAGCAGTTGCAGCTCTCTGGCAAAATGCCCAGCAGTGTAGAAAGAAAGTCAATGTCCTTCCTCACTCTGTAAGGGGTGTTCCATCAAGGCTTATGCTCTACCACTTTCCCTCCTGCCTGCAACATCTTACCCAGCCATTTCCACTCACCCCAACCTCCAATAATCCTACATGATCAGTGCACTGTCAACTCACTAACTCTGGATCTCCCCATCTGCCACCCTTTCTCTGGCAGCAGGGGTTAAGCACAAAAAGATAAGGCAAGGTAATGCAAAGCAGGCATACTGTCAGAATCCAGATAAGGTTAGAATGAATGAGTGGTATGAAAACAAGCAAAGAGCCTGGAGATGCTGCTTGACCCAATAACTGAGTTGGGTCTGTGTCCCCTGAGCACTCAATGTCCCTGCTACACAATTACAATAATAGTTTTTGGTGCAGCCAAAGGTTGAAGTGCAAAAACATCCTGAATCGGAGTTGCAGCATAAGGATTCTGACAGGCTGGCACTTGTAAGATGCCAATATCTGTGGAAGTGGTGCGCTTGTGGCTGATGTCAGTGGAGAGTGCCCTGCAACATGATGCCCAGTTTCTAACATAGGATCATTCCAAGCAAGTGGCAAGAGAATCTGCCAGCTACTTGATCTGGTTCATCTCCTTGTCTAGTTTTATCAATGCTTAGAGATAATGGGAACTGCAGATGCTGGAGAATTCCAAGATAATAAAATGTGAGGCTGGATGAACACAGCAGGCCAAGCAGCATCTCAGGAGCACAAAAGCTGACGTTTCGGGCCTAGACCCTTCATCAGAGAGCTTAGTTTGTTTGAGTGTGGTAAGATGGGTGACTGATGTTAATGAGGCATTTAGCATGCAATGGTCACCATCAATTAGCAACTCATGAATCACACCATGCAATTTGTTAAGAGCATAAAGGATGATGCAAATTGCTCCTGACACTGAGATGGGCCTGCTGGACTTGTCACTCAATTCTGCCATCCACCTGTCCATAATTCATGTCATTCAACCCCCTATAAGATCCCACCCACCATGTCCAATTCTGGCCATCGTACTTTAAGAAAGCTGTGAATGCATTGGAGAGGATGTCAGAATGATTTATAAGAATAGCTCCAAGGATGATATACTCCAATGAATGGCTTAACATTTTGGCAAAATTCAGACAGTCAATTTGCATATAACGTAGTCAATGTCCAAAATGTTTCGAGTCTGGTGATCCTTCCTCAGAACGGTCACCAGATGCAAAATGTTAACTTTGATTTCTCTTAGATACTGCCAGACCTGCTGAGCCTTTCCAGCAACTTCTGTTTGTGCTTATGATTTACAGCATCTGCAGTTCTTTGGGTTTTACTTCAAAATTTTAAGTCTCATTAGCAGTGAATTGTGGATTGAATGCGGACAACAATAGGTTGCTGAATCAGGAAACATTACAAACTTGGATCAGTATTACAGGTTTAAAATTTATGCTTAGATGTGAAATTCAGTAGAATGGGATATGGCTCAGATCGGCAGAATTCTAACTGTGGTTTAGATTTTTTTTCCTGGATCAAGTTTGTGAAGCAGAAGAGAAGTACAAATTCTATTCTTGATAGCATCAGTTGTTTATTAGTTTTAAGAGTATGGCATTCTATTCAAGGAAAATATTATTAATGTAACATGTTTTGTTTCCATCAGGGTCTTGTAAAATATTTAGAGGATTTCTTTCCTAGGAGAGAGATTTCTATTTGTGTCATTCTAATTACATTCCGATAGACTATTGCTCAGAGCAGGTATTTTTGCCAGAAGCTGATGCTTAGTTTGGGACCCAGCAGAGCCACTCAGTTCCAGACTTCATTACAGCTGTAGTCTAAACATGGCAAAAGAGCTGAATTCCATTGGTCAGGTGAGAGTGACTGTCCTTGATAGCAAGGCCATATTTGACTAAAAGTAATAGCAACATGTACAATAATATTGAAGTCAGTGACATTCGGGTGCATAAAAGTCTAGTGGTTGGAGTCATACCGAGGGCAGAAAGATGGTTCTGGCTTGGTGAGCCAATTGCCTCAACCCAAGAGCATTGCTGATATCTTAGGCCCAATCATCTTCTGGTGCTTCATTAATGACCTTCTCGCAATCATAAGGTCAGAGGTGGGGGTGCTCATTGATGGTTGCACAGTTCCATTTTCACTCTCCAATCATGAACCAATTCATGCCTGCGGATATCAAGACCTGGACAGCATTATGGTTTAGGTTGCTAAGTACCAAGTATAATGTTTCACAAGTTTCAGGCAATGACTACGTCCAACAAAGGAGAGCCTAACCATCTTCCTCTTATGTTCAACAGCATTATTAATGCTGTGTCTCCTACTATTAATGTTCAGGGGTATTGTGCGCCACTATTGTTCAGATAGGTAAGTGATCCAACTATTGTGGCTGCCAGAACAGATCAGTGGATGGATATTTTGCTGCATGAAGAACCCCCTGACTCCCAAAACTTTTCACTATCTACAAGGTGCAATTCAGTGTGTGCTTTTTTTAAAAAAAAATTCCAGGGTGTGGGCATCACTGGCTGGACTGCATTTCTTGACCTTACCTAATTGCCAGTTAAGTGTCAACCACCTTGCCATCTGGAGTCACATGTAAATCAGACCAGATAAAGATGGTAGTTTCCTTTCCTAAAGGGCATTTAATTGAACTGGTGGGTTTTCTCCGTGACAATCCAAAACAGGTTCACCGTCATCGTTAGACTGTTAATTCTAAATATTGATTGAATTCAAATTTCACCATCTGTAATGGTGGGATTTAAGACAGGGTTCCCCCCCCCCCAACATTTTACCTGGCCTTTGGATTAAGGCCACTAGACCATCGCTTTCCCTGATGGAATACTTTCCACTTGCCTGGACGAGTGCAATTTGACAAAACTCCAAGAAACTCAATACTATTCAAGCAAAAGCAACTACTGGATTGGATCTCCATCCACCAAGGTAACCATTCACTTCCTCCAAGACAAGCTACTAGATGCACTGTAGCTACTCACCCAAGCTTCTTTAATAGCATCTCTGCAACCTCGAGGTGGTGGTATGTAAGCTGTTCACCTCCACCAAACAGAACACTATCCTGTAACAAACGCATATAATTCTGAAGTAATTGAACAGGTCTGGCAGCATTTTTCTGTCCACAGATGCTACCAGATTTGCTGAGTTTCTCTAACATTCTGTGTTTGTTTCCAATTTCCAGTATCCACAGTAATTGCTTCTACACGTCATGCTGATTTGGAAATATGTTGATGTTCCTGCAGCATCATTGGATCAAAATCTTGGGCATTCCTACTGAACTACACTGCAAGAGTATTTTTTACCATACAGACACTAGCTCTACAAGAATATAGCTGAACGTTAATCACTCCTGGTCAATTTGGTCTGGACGATAAATGCTGGCCTTTTCAATGATTAAAGTCAAGTGGAAATTTCCATCCTATTAACTCTTGATGTCAATCCTAGTACAACAACCGACTCAAATGCAACTGAGAGAAGAAAATCGAATTAAAACTTAGATTTCAACCTACACCAAATTACTCAAAGCACATTAGTGTTCAGCAACAGCTGCAAAAAGTACCAGACAGTCAAGACCTTTTTTTTCTGTATGCCAACACAACTAGGTGACCAACAAAATATCTCAGAAAATGTTTTTATTAGAACAGGAATGATGCACCAACATAGGAAAAACTGCCTAAAGTATAATGATTCAAATCAACACCACCTCAAGAAATGTCAAGCCCTTAAATGGCTTAAATGGCACTGCCTCCCCCTCAATCATGTAATGCATTATAAGTGCCATCAAATTCAATATATCCTGAAAATAGTGTGTAAAATGTAATGAAGTAAACTGATGTAATTGCTTTCTACTGGATTGACATTGCAGCTTCTGTTAGGCTGCTAATGCCAGGTGGGTGAGAAATCTGCTTCTTGCTATTTATAGCCATCAATCTTAGCAGGAAAGTAAGAAGTGGAAATGTCAGTAAAGTTACATTTATGCTCACTTTACTACTGCAGATATTCAAATGTCTGCTGATACATTTGTTTTGTGTCTGAGCCTTGACAAGTCACCTGAGCAAGGTACTGACGTGATAGTACCAGTGGATTTCCACACCAGCAAGTGGGATAGGGTGATAGGGCAGGCAGGAAGAAAAGATTCCATTTAATAATAAAACAATACTACAAATAAAGAGAGCAAAGTGTCATGGTTGTATTTAATGCTTATTTACTCAATTGAGTCACCTTCATTAATCTACAGCATTAACCGGGCATTGATTTAGAATATTGGACTGGTGCGCCATATTAGATAATGCAGTACCTACTTGAAGACTGCTTGATGCCATATTTGGGAAAAGAAAATATTTTGTGTTTTAAATTGTTTCAATAATAAAAATATTACAGTGTCTGATGTAAAACTGAATGAGAATGCTTTATATAACAGGATAAAAGCCTGTGATTTTATCAGTAAATAACATCAGTAAATACAAAAAAATTCAAAACACATTGGAATGCAAGAACAAACATGCTTGGTAAATCTTCATGAATTTAATTGGTTTTTTTGTGATGGGAAGACTGTATCTCGTGGATTCCTGAAGGCTCAATGCTGGGTCCCTTGTTGTCCATGATATATATCAATGACATACATTCAAGTATAAGTGGCATAATTAAGATGTTTGCAGATGATATAAAATTGGCCCTATTATGAGTAAGAAAGCTGTATATTTCAGGAAAATATCATCAGACTAGCAGAAAAATGGTATGGGGAATTCAAAGAGAGAAGTGTTAGGAAATACATTTGGGAAGGGAAACAAAGCAAAAAGAATTACAATAAATGCTAAAATCCTGAGAAGTGTAGAAGACCCCGGGGTTCTTAAAATGTTTGTCTATAGATTCTTTTAGGTTTCAGAAGTTAGATAAGAGTCAAGAAGGCAAATGGTACCTTTTACTAATTGACTCCAAGAGCAGTAAGGGTGCATTTGAAATGTATAAGTTATTATTTAGACCACAGCTGGGGGATAAAAAAGAGACTAATGCAGATGTTACCAATAAAAGAGAATTTTAAGTTTGAGGAAAGATCGGATGGGGGGGGGATATTTTTAAAACAAGAGGTCGAGGGGAGATTTAGAGATAACAAGGTGTAGAGATGGATGAACATAGCAAGCAGCATCAGAGGAGCAGGAAGGCTGGTGTTTTGGGCCTAGACCCTTTTTCAGAAAGGAATTGTAACATATAAAACTGACGAGGGTGTTTAGCTCAGTTGGTTGGTCAGCTGGTTTACGAGGCACAGTAACACCTACAATTTGGGTTTGATTCTTGCACTGGCTTAAGTTACAATAAAGGCTTTTCCTCTTAAAGTCTCCCTTTCACCTTAGGTTTGGTAACTCTCTACCAGTTGTTTCACTCTAATGAGACAGCAGCTTATGGTCTGGTAAGTCAATGGTGATTTTTACCTGTCATTGATGGAATGACTTCAGGAATTTCTTTTTCATCTAGAGGATAGTAGGGGTCTTGAACTGGCTTCCTAAAAGGGTGGCACAAGCAGGAACCCTCATAACATTGAACAAACACTTGATTATGAACTTAAAGTGACATAATCTGTTAGGCCTGTAGGATAAGATTGGGTGGTTCTTTTGAACATGCGTGAACACAATATACCTTCCATACATCTGTCTATATTTCTAACAAAGCAGAAATGAAAGACTCACATTTATCTTGTGCCTCTGTAACCTCAGGATACCTCAAAATACTTTCTTAGTCAATTTATTACTTTGGAAGTTTATAGTAATGTAATACAGCATATAGTCTATTTGCACTATCCGACCATCAGTAAAGTTACGATACTAAACAGTTATGTTTTGGAACTGTGGAATAAAAATTGGCTAAGACACTGCTAGAACTCCTCATTCTTTTTTTCTTGATCTAGTATCTGAGAGGGCCCTTTTTATACTTTTTCACATAAATACAACACTTCCTGCAATGCAGCACTCCTTCAGTATTGCAATGAGGAGATGAATGTTATAAAGGGCTTTAATACCTTCATGCCAGAACGAAAAGCAGAAGTTCATTTTCAGTTTTACCATAGGCATCTTCCTAATGAAGTGCCTGTGGATCCGCTGTCTGACAGAGCCAGCAGCCCTGAAGCCAGAACAACATCACTGGGAGTACTGATCACTCCTGAAAGTTGCAACAGAGCCAGGAAGGCATTGCCAAAAAGCCAACATCAATATAAAATTGCATGTGAATTATTTTAATCAGCTACCTATCACACAGTTGTGGGGGCGTGTGGTGGGGTTGGCGGTTGCTGATCCGGCCTGGCTTTTCACAGTATTATTGGTATCTGTCACCCATCTCTACCTGCCCAGTTCCAGTAAAATCCTACCAATGTGTCAGCCTGGATTCAGTACCCCAATCCATAGCATTTTACAAAGAAATTGGAGTGTGACTACTCAGCTAAGTGATACTTACATGAAGTAAGAACAATTTTGAGAATGATATGAATTAGTCTGTCAATTTGTCTTTTTTTAAAGGTTGGATTTGCAACTTCCAACTCCATCTTATGAACATTTTAGCATTGTTTTCTGGGCACTGACAACATGAACAGCAGAATCTACAATTTGCTGGAACAGGTCTCATCTGAGTTGCATTCTTGGGTTCTGGACACCTCATAAGTAAATATCAGTAAAATTAAAATTTATACCAAAGCTAGCCATGCAAAGCAATATATTTGTACTTGAAGAAATAAGAGGTGTACCAGATGTTGATGCTGTCGTAGAAAGAAATGGTGTAAGTCTATTAAAATGAAAATATAAAAGTCATTATCACGGACTTTGTCTTTGTAGGTCAGTAAGTCTATCACTATACTCTTTAGTGTACACAAGACAATTTCCACATTAATTTATTGACATAATATAAACAATGTTTTGGGATAATTGTAAGATTTCTTCTTTTCCATTATTGAACAAGAGAAGATCAACAAACTTGCCAAATTAGTGACATAATGTGTACGGACTTGAAGGTGAAATACATGCAATCTATGTTCAAGTCTGGAGACTTCTGTTCCTACTCAATGGAAGTAAGTATTGTCATGTAGTAGTGGGTCCAAGATTCATTCAACCTTTGTTTGTTTGTTTTATGTTATCATGATGTAATGTGGTCAAATGGTACAGTTTCAAAGCAAACTCTCCCTGAGGCTGTTTGTTCCAATACATTCTGCTTAGATCTTCAAGTGCTGTTATCCATTCAAATCTGTCAATAGTCTGTGTTTAAGCGGGACATTCAAGTGGGTGGGTATAACAAGTTAGATAGCACAGAAGGATGGTGACAGAGTATTGAAACAGAAACAAATAGACAAATAAAACTGAGGGAAGATAGAGGTAAGAGGGAGGATTTGGAATCTGATGCAGAATTGATTTGGGTTAGAAGCTGAAAAAGGGACTGAAATGGTAAAGAAGAGGGAAGATCAAGGTGGAGATAGAGGAATAAAAACAAAGAAACAGAGGCAGGTAAAGAAAGAAGGTGCAACAGAGAGTGTGTGAGGCAGAACGTAGGATAGAATAAGAAATAGGGAAAGAGGAGTACAGGAAAGGACAGAAAGAGATAATAGAAAAGGAAATAGTACGTATAAAAAAATACAGGAACAAAAGTGGAAAAGCGAAAGAGGCCCAGCCAGAGGCACAGAGGGACAGAGAGCAGTGGAAGATATAGGTTGTGGAAGAAATAATTTAATTCAGAAAATAAAGGCATAACAAACATGAGCACAAATAGACCAAACAGGCCTTCTTTGTTATTCAATAAAATCATGGCTAATTATATATTTCAATTCTGCTTTCTTGTACGTTCTCTATGTATTCCCTGAAATAATCTATCACTTGGTATTGAATATGCTCAGTGCTGGAACATCCATTTCCTCCAGTAGAGACAATTCCAAAGATTCACAATGCTGTTAATGAAGAAACTTCTCCTTATGCAAATTCTGAACAATCAATACCATATCCTGAGACTGTGTCTCATGTTCTATATTGTCCAGCCAATAAAAAGAAATCTCATCCTCATCAATTTCCTTCAAAATCTTCTGTGTCTCAATTATATCACTTCTCATTCTTTTTAAATCCTAATTTAATTAGATCCTCAGCATATGACAACTTTCATCCAAAAGAGACCCAAGCTAGTAAACATTCATTGTACTGCCTCCAAGGCAAATATAACCTTCACTGAGTACGGAAACCAAAACTGCACATAATACGCAAGGTCTGATTTCATCAAAGCTCTAAATAATTGCAGCAAGATCTCTTTTTTTATTCTTGAATCATCTGCAATAATATGAACATATCTTATTTGTCCAGGAGAACACCCAAAATACTCTGCCTCCAGTTAAACTTTTCAAGCCTATTAAAAAGTATCCTTTTCTATTTCCTTGGTTTTTTTCCGCCAAAATAAATAACCTCACACTTCGTCAAATTATACTCTATCTGCTATTTTGTTAACATTATTACTTAACATGATTATATCTGTTTCAGTTTTAATTTCAATTTACAGTTCCAATTAACTTTGTATCATCTACAAAGTTGATCACATTATTATAAAACAAAGAACTGTAGATGCTAGAAATCTAACAAAAACAGGGGAAACTCAACAGGACTGGAGGCATCTATATAGAAAAAGAATCAATGTTTCAAGTTCAGTGACCTTTTGTTAGAAATTTGGGCTATAGACTGTTCTGGCGAAGAGTCACTGGAATTCAAAACATTAATTCTGCTTCTCTCTCTACAGGTACAACCAGAGTTTCTCTAGCATTTTCGATTTTTAGTCACATTATTTGTTGTCTCTGCATCTAAGTCATTGTTATAAATTTCTGTGTGCCCCAGCATTGATCTCTATGATACCCATTTGTCATAGCCTGCCAACTTGTAAATGCCCTTTTCATGTTCCATATCTTGTGTCAATTAATCAATCCTGCAACTATGTTAATGTAGTTGCAACTCCATGAGTCCTTATTTTGTGTATTTACCTTTTGACTGGCATTTTATTGAGTGCCTTTTGGAAAACTAAGTATGCTACATCTATTAGTTGTCTCTTGTTAGTTACTAGTTACCTTCCAGTTATAGCCTGAAAACATCTCTAACACATTTTTAATCATGATTCCTTTCTGCAAAGCTGTGGAGACTTTGTCTGATTATACAACTGTTTTCTAAGTACATTGTTAAGACTTCCTTCATCATAGATTCCAGCTTTTCTCTGATTTGAGCACTGACTAATTGGCCGGTTTCCTCTTTTCTCTCTTCCTCCTTTCTTGATTGGTAGTGTTGTATTTTTTTCAAAACTTCCAATTCACAAAAACAATGCTAAACCGTAGAAAAGTTTAGAAAACCATAACTAATGCATCCTCCATCTCTGCAGCCGTCTCTTTCGGAACCCTGAGCTTTCAGTCTTGTGATTTGTTCCCTTTTAATCTTTTAGGTTCTTTAATGCAGTTGCCCTTCTGATATTAATCACCATAAATTCCTCACTCTTATTAGGCCCTTAATTATCTATTCTTCATTGTAAGCTTTTTCATAAATTGCATACAATCTGTTTTTGTATTCCTGGTTAATTTATTCTCATTTCTTTTTTGTATGTTCTTCCTAGTAGCAATTTTCTAGTCCCCCTTTGCAGGTCTTTGAAACACTTCCAATTCTCAGGTTTACTGTTAACATTTGCAATATTATTAGCTCCTTTCATTCTTATTGCTTTGCAGTAGTAGAGGCTTAGGTAGATAAAGAAAAAGAGGTGAGAGCTAATGAAATTAAGGAATGATTGCAGAGAGGTAGATGAAATAGATTTCAAAGACAGAGACTGAAGTGTAATCACCATGAAACACAACAATCATTTTTCACACAAGGTTGTATAAACAACAGAGTTAATAAACAGGTAATCTATTTTTGTGTTGATGCAGGAATAAATGTTTCCCAGGAAACAGTTAAGAACTCCTAGTCTTCTTGCAATAGTGTTATAGGACCACTTACATCTACCAGAAAGAGTGTGCAGCCACAATATATTGTCTCATTCAAAGAAACTGCACCTCCAATATACATAGCTCCATCAAGACTGCAGCGAATGATCAGCCTAATACTCAGACCCCTGGAGTGCAAGAAGAACCTACAGCCTTCGGACACAAAAGCTGTCCACTGAGCTAAAGTGAACCATGTAGATGAAGGAAAACAAGGTAGAAGAACAAATGATAATATAAGTAGGAAGAGAGAAAATACTAGGACATAGAAAGAAAATGGGCGATACAAAGGAGAATGAAAAGAGGCAAAGAGAAGGGGTTAAAAGCAGAAAGAGGTGGTAAAGGCAAAAACATAGGAGTGGATTAATGGAAAAAAGAGACAAACATAATCCTTCGAATAAATCCATGTAAATTAAGCTATTGCACCTCCAAGGGTGAATTGTATGGAAAATAGATATTGTATTCTATTTGTTTCTCTCCACAGGTGTTGCCTGATCTGAATATTTCTCACATTTTTAATTTTTACTGAAAATTTCTGGCACCTGCAGCAATTTGTTTTATACTGCTGTTGAAATGTCATTGACCTGAAATTTTAATTTAATTTCTACAGATGCTGGCTGACCTGAATATTTCTGTCACTTTTTTGTTGTTATAACTGTATTTACAGGATTGACAATAACAGGAGTGTCTGCAAGCAGCCAGAGGAATTTGTAAAATTCATTTTTTTCTTAAAATTAATGGATCAATGTCGTCTTAAAGAGTATACTATATAGGTTGCCAATTTATTGGGTAAATGAGTGAAGGCCTGATTTAACTGCAAGATATATGGTATTATAAAATATTACATTACAATATGGCATTGTTTGTGTATAAAGCGCAACTATAAATTCAGAAATAGTTATTAAAGACAGATAATGGTAAATGGCAACTAAAACTAGAGGGTTATATAAAGGGATAGAGATAGTAACAGACAGAATGCTGAGTTGAATAAATGCAGATTATTATTTTCAGGATAAAAGATAAACTTAAATATGATCAT
This sequence comes from Stegostoma tigrinum, assembly GCF_030684315.1. NCBI lineage: Eukaryota > Metazoa > Chordata > Chondrichthyes > Orectolobiformes > Stegostomatidae > Stegostoma > Stegostoma tigrinum. Next base: position 47,216,943 of record NC_081361.1, on the reverse strand, counting down.
AGGTGGATAAATGAGAAGCATCCCAGAGATATATGGAAATAAACTATAGAGACAGTAAATGATAAAATGATAAAAGCCAAGGCGAACAAATAAAGAAAAAGTATGCAGGTTAACATAAACTGATAAATATATTTACATAGTATCTTGCATGATTTCAGAATGTCAATAAGCTTCTTTTGAACTCTAGTCACCTTTGTAATGCAGTAAACATTGCAGGACTATTTATGCACAGCAGGTTCTTATAGGCAGCAATTTGATAATGACCAGATAACCATTATTGTGATATTCCTTGAGGGGTAAATAACAAGTAAGCCAGTGAAAACTCCTCTCCCTTTCCATATAGTGTAAATAAATATCTTATATCCATTTGACAGAAAAGACTCGAGTTATTTTAATACCTGATAATATCTGTTGGCACTGAATTTGTCATTGAAATGAATTGAAATAATTATTTGTTAGTACAGAACTTAAGTGTTTGTGGAAAGGGACAAATGTTGCCAAGGAGTTTCATCTTGCAATCATCAGGCCAATTCACAAGAATACCAACGTAAAGGGAAAACCCTTGAAAATGAACCACCAAACAGTTGTCACCTATTTTGTTGAGATAAAGCAGACACAATGCAATGCCCTGAACTATCAGTCTCGTGCCTGCTTTTAAAATGTTCGCAAAGTCTGATAAGTTAACTCCAAACAGACATTAATTCGTGCATTCTCCATCACAATGCTCTACCAAGCTGTATAAATGTTGGTTTTCCCCTTGAATTGGTATTCTTGTGACCCTGATGGATGCAAAATAAAAAGCCTGAACAAAATGTACCTTTTTTTAAGCAATATTCAAAAGATAAGCAAAGTTAAGCAAATGAACATACTTAAGACAGTGTTACAGTCCTTCAAGAATGAACTCAAGTATCACCAAGGATTTTTATGCTTAGGTCTCTGAATCCACAAGCTGCGAGCTATACTCATTGAAACACAGTTGAATACTTCAAATGAACAACCAAGTAGACATACTGTAAGCAAATGTGCATATTGAAAGCTAAGTAGAATTTCTAGCTTTATGCAAAAGTAAACAATTAGTCATATTTTGTGGTCATCATTAGAATAAATGATATTTTAATAAGTCAGCACGAAGGACCCAAGCACTTCCGTGAAAATACGCCCTATAATTTCTGGTGAGTATCGCAAGCAGAGAGTTCTGAAGAAACTCAGCAAGTCTGGCAGCATCTGGGTGAGAGAGAGAGAGAGAAACAGAGTTCACTTTCTGGTCCAGTTTAGTTCTGATGCTTGATCGCTGGATCGAAAACATTAAATCTGTCCCTCTCACACGCACAGATGCTGCCAGACCTACTGTGTTTCTCCAGCACTTTTTTTTCCCGTTTCAGATAGCCAGAATCCGTAGTAATTTGTTGGCATATTACTCCTATTGTGTTCCCATTTTGAATGTTCCTGACCTGGACATTTTCCCCTCCCTGTCCACCGACAAAGCTGCTGCTACAACTGCCCTCGACCCTGGCCTCTCGGTTTACATTGGTTCCACATTGCACACAGCAATCAAGAGGAGGCCACGTGGTTCTGAGTGCCTCTGATAAATTCTCCAAACTTTTCAATATTATATCAAGAAGCAACTTCGATCATGATTATGCGCATTTAAAATAACGTAACAACGCGTTAAAGCCACAGTTTCAACATAAAAGAGATAATGGGAACTGCAGATGCTGGAGAATTCCAAGATAATAAAATGTGAGGCTGGATGAACACAGCAGGCCAAGCAGCATTTCAGGAGCACAAAAGCTTTTGTGCTCCTGAGATGCTGCTTGGCCTGCTGTGTTCATCCAGCCTCACATTTTATTATCTTAGTTTCAACATAAATCTCCTTTTTGCAACGTTGAAAATAACCATTTTGTCATAATAAAATTCATGTGAAAACAAAACGTGTCGAGACTAGTTAAGTTCAAAGAGTCTGCCACACTTTTCATCAATTTATAATTGTGAATGGTCATCGAGGAAGAAAACCTTAAACCAAACTCCACTCTGCTCAAATTGTCCCTCCCGCTTTCTGCTTATTTAGCTATACAAAGATTTTTTTAAAGAAGACAGCCGCTTTAAAAATTGAATGAAAGAAACACAGGAGCAGCCGAGTTGTTCTTAGGCAAGTTGGGAATTAAGGCAGGCAGATAGGCTTTGGGAAATATCTACCCAAAGAAATCCGAGGGTCAATGCCTTTTCTCTTTTCAACATGCCAACACATTCTGAATGGTGGACGTGTCGGGGTAAACCTCTTGGGATATTTTCTGAGAGATCGCAAGGGTCAAAGTACTGCGTGGAACAACTTTACAGCGGGTTCCACTTCGTTGTTCGGTGTCTATTCTAGAGTAACAAACATTAAAGCAATGACCTGTCAAACAACCCCTCCCAGGTTTGACTTCAAGAAATGTGGCGTTATTTTCAGTTTTCCTGGTAACTTCCCTCGATCTTGTAAGAACACGTGTCTCAAGCACAGACCCGATTCTTAAGAGAAATTGGCCTGCTGTCCCTTCCCAGTCTCCCAGGCAATCTCTTAGCCACTAACTGGTATTTTGTACTTTGAGACTCTCCATATATTTGGTGTTTAACACCTTGCATTCGTCTTCAAAACTTATTCGAAACATTAATTATTAACAGTAGACAGAAAACTCGCTCATGCAAAGTGAATTGGCATAGATGCATAAAGAGAAGCCAGAGGGAAATGAAATTAGAGAGATTTGATTACAGATTTAGATTAAGTAGTTGACGGAGGCAAATAACATAGGAAACATTAACAGAAACTACTGGAGAATCTCAGCAGATCTGGCAACATTTGTAGGGAAAAAGCAGAGTTAACGTTTTCTATATTAACTATGCTTCCTCTCCACAGATGCAGCTAGGCCTGCCGAATTTCTCCAGCAATTCCTATTTTTGTTTCAGATCTTCATCATCCCCAGATCTTTGTTTCAATATAGAATACAGTATCAGTTGCGCTGGATGGCCTATTTCTGTTCAAGAGATGACTTTTCCGTTCAATTTTTCCCACTTCCGATTCGATTCTTATATTCCCTGAAAAGACTATATTTAGAGGGGCACTTTCAATTAGGGGCACTGTGCCTTTGGTTGGTATATACCAGTCATTATATTAGGACTTTTTACACGCATTTCAAATTCTGCTTTAATAACATAAATGTTGGGCTGATGTATAACTTTACATTTCCCAGACAAACAAGCCTCAGTTGAAATCGCCCTGCAGTAAGCCAAGCGAGGAGCGTTTGTAGAATTACTTTTGGCTTTCTTTTAAATGGCCAATAAGAGATTTGACATGGGGTGCATGTGCACTGGGAGAGAGTTGGGAAAGGATAGAGTGTGGGAAAGGATGGCCGCCCTGCTCATTTTGTGTAATTATCTTCATATACGCTGCAGAACTTTAAAAACCTGCCATCAAAAAGCAAACAAGCAATTTGAGTCTCTGTATGTATAAAATCAAAATAGTTTTAAATGCCCAGTGTATCTTGTGTGCTTGACTCGTGTATATCGCATTATTATTAAAAAAGAAAATAAAGCAATCAGTTTTAAAAAAGACCCATTTGGCACCAACAATACTTTCGTAATAATTTATTGATGCATTTCTAGTCAGATATAAACCCACGTCTTTTGAGTGCTTGTTCCTTTATTGTACACAACAGAATCGTTTTTCCTTTAAGAATCGGTAAAGGCTGTTACAGACGTAGACAGAACAGGAAATCAGATTTGCCTTATTTCAAAAATAGTTTGGTCAACAAAAAGATTGCCTTATCAAGCTTGCCTCTATAGAAAAAAAGATGCATTGCTAACAATAACCTTGTCATGAGATACAAAATGTAAAATCTGTATAGAAACAATACAATATAACTTTAATACAACACAGTTGGAAACCTAATAAAAGCCCATTTAAAACATACACACAACAAAAAAAAATCTTGCAATTGGTCTAGCCAAAGTTTGACAGTTGTGTCCCAGTATCTTAAATCCAGGGTGGAAAAGATTTTGACAAAACTGGAATATATACTTACTCTTGTCGTTATTAAAAATCCACAGGGATGAAACGCATCAGCAATTCTGGCTCTATACAGGTCAAGTATTTGTGCGTGTCCTTGTTTTTGTTTGCCTGTTGTACTGGGATATTTGTTGCTGTTTATAGTTTTGTGTCCTTGTCCTTCCGTGAGATAATTTGCTGATGCTGTCTGGCTGCAGGGAATAGAAGGACCCGTGGTTGCTTCAGTCCATGAAAGACGCTCAGTTTACGGTGGGCACCTGATTTCTTTGTAAGCTGTATTCTTTGGCCTTGAGGCGAAGGTTTGCAATACTGTTGGCCATGTTCATTCCTTGAGTAGGGTTAGTGGTAGCACAAGAGGAGGAGTACGTGGCCATAGCACTGCGGGACAAACACACGGATGTTAACTAGCCATCATAAATATTTTCCTTTGTAAGATTTTATTTTACAGTATTTTTGTATATGTGCTAAAGTTTAACAACTTTTTCACATTACTGGTGGAATTACAAGCGTTATCAACAGTCTGCCTTAAGAAATTTTTAGATCAGGGATTTTTATATCAGGGTAAATAGAGAATGTGTTAGGTTCAGGTAGGCAACACTTATTGATAAAACAAATACCACAGCTATTTTGTAAAATATGTCACCCATTGGCAACGAACGTATTTTTAATACTTTCCACTTCCGACAATGATTTGCTAGTCTAAAACATTTCGAGTAAATAAGGGTCTCCGTTTGCTGTGCAAAGCAATATCCCACTTAAGCTGCAGTAACAATAAATTAACGATATGAAATAAACGACTTCTGGTGGTTGAATTCTTTAGAAACAGGTTGGTGTTCGCAGTGGTTCCAATCGCTTCTACTATTACATCGGGTCCGAGGGTGAAAAGAAGAGGCGGAAGCTCAGAATAAAACTGTAACAAAGCGACCTATTAACAATTTCTGGCGCTTAGCTGAATTAAGACCTGAAATGAGAAGAGCTCCAGAGAATGAATATACAGTGTACCCTCAATATTTTGGGAGCGGTATGTAAGAGATAGTAGAACTGCTGGAACAGCAAAGGGTGTTGGCCAAGGCCAAGTGAACAGAGTTTTGCTCTGCATTTCACGGTTTCTTAATCTCAGTTCAAATTCTGTGGTTGAGAGAACTACTCACCGTTATATCTAATTATATAGGCTCCTAAAATATTAAAATCTCATGCATACTCCCTGTAAGGTATTGTAGGAGTTAAATCCGCAGGTTACGCATTTTTTTTGAGCGTCCGGTGCCATCCGATCGGTAGGGGAATTTCTTTCTGCTCTTCCTAACTGTCCTCTGTAACCTTTCACTTATTGTCACCTATTAAGCCAGGACCATGGCATATTACTGCGGTTAGCATACGCATGGATCTTAGTCTCTCGAAATTTGTATATCCAGTATTTCACTACTTGTAATTTTAAAATGCACCCCATTCCAGCTCAGAGTTTTATGAAAAGGATGGGAGAAATTAGGAAAAGGTTTGGACTTCCGAGAGACACTGTCCAACTGTGTTTTTTTATATACAGATGAGCGATCTGATCGTTTGAAACTTTAGTTTTGAAACCAAATTTCAGCCGCCTTTAATCATTTAATTTTAATTCGTAGGTAAATTCCACATCAAACGCCTACACTTGCCTTATGGGTCATGTTGCATGTAGCCCTTTCAGCAATTTAAAACACTATGAAGGTCCCTGTGAAGCCCAGGCTCTCATATCATATCCCGTACACTTACAAAAGGACGGCCTTTGCACTTCAAAGAGACTTCAGTATGCTTATGGCACAAAAGACACAATACAAACTTAGCGTGGCTTATTGTTCGTCACACTCTTGAAAGGGTAACATTTTCTCTAAAGAAAACCGCCCCGTTTGGAACAGTGAAATTATGTACTTCACTGCATTAACTTTTACTTTAGTTATTCATTCTTTAATACCAGGAATCCTCATGAAGTTTTACACCGTTACAGGCATTTGCTTTAGATTGATGTGCGCTAGCATTATTTAGTTATATTTTCGTCTCTGCCCTGCCTACCGTAAACATATGTGCTCAAGTTGCATTGTAATATGGCAAAACCTTCACCATTCAGAGGTCGTTAAAGAAAATATATCATTTACTGAAGAGCTGACTGATCTGTTAGCGTATAAATAACATTAACATTATAGTGGACTACATTAATCATTTTAAATGTTATTGTTACTGTTTAAAACATAGATACCCAGTCAAGCCTATATGAATTAAGTACAAGTCATGCAAATTAAAACCACTACCATGTATAGATAGCTCTGCCTGAGTGATACATTACCCAAGGCACAAACAATCGCTTGCACGAGGGGACATCTTATTATCAACTATTTTGTGCCTGTGGGGAGAGGCTACCTACAAACCAAAATTAAATAATCAACAAATTACTAATCTATTATATTATAGTTTGCATTGAAGAAATGGAGGAGTCAATGTATCAATGCTGAGACTGTCATACATTTAACATTGAAGAGGACACATTTCAACACAACCAGTCAATACAAATGAAAGACATGATGTATAAACTGACAGGCACAGCTCCTAATCCAGAGTTCAGTGCAATATTTTACTTATTTATGCATTGCTCAAAATACTAGTAACTTCCTAGTTACCCAGATATAGCATTCATACCTTTGCACTTATCTTTTCCCTTTCTTTTACTACACAAATAAAATGTTCAGACAGGCTATTAGGTTGACTGACAGTGTTCTAAGTGATTCACAAATGACTCCAGGACATTTAAATGTTCATTGGATCTTAATAGCTTTTGTATGATACTTGACCCCAAGGTGAGTTTCTGACCACAAATTTATTCAATTACTGAGACAGGAGATTTCATCATCATAACATCTCCCAGCTTCATCCCTGTCTCAATTCATTCATTCCTTTGTTACCTCTAGCCTTAATTATTGCAATGAGGTTCTGGCTGGTCTTCCATACTTGGGCCTGCATAAACTTGAATTCATCCAAAATTTTGTTAACTATTTCCTAGTCTGCAGCCAGCCTTGCTCATCAACCACTCATGTGCTCACTTAGCTCCAGTCAAAAAAAACCAATACCTTGATTTTAAAATTCATTTCTTTGTTCTCACCCCTCCCAATCTCTGTAATCTTCTCCTACCCAGGAACCTGTAAGATAAATGTGCTTATCTAATTCTCTTCTGCTGAGCACCCCCAATTTTAAATCAGCAGCTCCCCTCATTTAGGTAGATCCTAAGCCCTGGAATTCCCTCTCTTCATGTCTCTGTCTGTCTAGCTCACTTTCCTCCTTTAAGATATTACCTTAAAACCTACCTGTTAGACTGAGTTTTTGGTCATCTGACCTTAAATCCACTTATGTGATTTGATGTCATATTTTGTTCTTTAAAGTGCCTGCTGAGCAGTTTGGGGGACACTTTATTACATTAAAGGTGCTATAAAATATATGCTGATGATGGTTATCAGATAGTAAAAATAATCATAAATAAACATGATTTGAAATGTCATGAAGGAAAAGAGACCTTAACTAAACATTTTAAATTCAACACATTTTTTCCAATTATAAGCCTATTTCAGCTGTTACAATTAAAATATCCTGTAGTAAACAATGGAGTATGATATATATCACCCAGCTAGCAATGATATTTCCTGTGCCTTTTCTTGTACTGTAGTAGCATATTTTTGTTCTCATTTGTTACTTCCCTTCAAGTTTATTAAATACTTCTATATTATTTTCTTGGAGGTAGCTGTGAGAAGCAGAAAGAAGATCTGCATATGAGAAAAATGAAGATTTTTTTGTGTGTAATTAAATATGTGTGTGAGTGGGAAAGAGAGAAAGAAATAGAAAAATCAAGGACAAACAAAATTTCAGCAGATGTGTTAGTCCCTGGTAACATATCCTCCTTGACAAATCTGAGCTACAGCCCTTATAAAATAAGTGATGTACATTGCTTGAGTGTTACTGATCAGTGCTATTTATATCTAGGCATATGGGTACATTGTATATGAATGTGATTGATACATACCCATTGTGTACAGAGGAATTGTGGATGGGACTTATGGAGTCCAATAGGATGTACGGCCAAAGAGACTAGCAGTAGGGTAAGGTTGATCCTCAAGTGTATAGAGTCTGTTTAGAAAGGTTGTGCACAGAAAATGTGGAAATTACCCTTGATGTACTGGTTATTGATAAGGTTCTATTGACATCAGATTATTGACATAGCAATCATTCCAAATGAATAACGTCAATTTCAAGTGAATAAATACATTTCAGATTGTGTTGCATAAAGTTAACATTAAAACAAAGTGCTTGTGTATGTATGTGTGCTGTGTGTGTTGTGTGCATGTGTTTTAATTATCAACATAAATCATTACTCCACATGTTATAGAGCTTAACTAAATTTATAAAGATTTAAGATCTATAAAGTCTGCAGTTTCACCAGATACCTTGCACAGTGCTGTGGATGCTGGGATAACACTGCCACCGATGTGTTTTTTTAAAATCTCTGACTAGAGAACAGGAGACGAAATATAAAACCTGCATGTGTGAATTACTAATACACATTCAGGTGGGGCAAAAGGTTTATTGTCATCGAAATGCCTGAGAACAAATCAATGTTGTTCCCAATAGCAATGACAGTAGAAGTGGCAATAATAGTAAGCAATAGTAATAGATTATTACTTTTCATGCTATTCTATTTATCACAGAGTCTGTATATAAATTATATATACACATATTAATAAGTGTGCTGAGATGAAGTCACATGAAATGTGTTGTGCATGACTAAAACACATCCTGCACTAAGTGATTATTTACACAGGAACATTTCCATTTTTATGGCTATGTTAGTAAATTGGTGGGTTAAAACAATTGCTCCTTTGTAACACCAAAATAAAGATGAGAACGCCACACGATTCATCCCTGGACAGTGTTCTTGCAATTGATATTGAGACATTGCTGTTGGCATTGAAACAAATGGCCTCAGCATCTCTAGACTTATGAAGGAGAAATTTGCTAGTGTTCACACGCTAATCACAATCACTACCTAAATGTCCATTGCTGTAGTTCTGTTAGGTATTCACTAATTCCTGCTACAAATTGTGTATGTTTGAGTGTCAAGTGAAGTCAAAAGCCAACTTGGCTGTGATGATTTTTACAGTTAAATTTTATGCCCAACATTCACTATGTAGATTCACGTCGGGATAACAGTTATTTGAGTGAAATGTTGGAGGTAGCATAAGTTGGTTGAAGGAAAGTACAGTGCAATAATTGGAAAAGAAAGAGAAAACAAACAGGCATGATAAAAATATACCAAATCAGACATCAAGTGTTTTCAGAACTTTGGTGTATAAATTTGTGTTCACAATTTTTCAAATGGTAGCTGCAGTATATATTCACACCATCAGAGTGAGGGCTAAATGGGGGCAGTGGTTTGTTTAAAAGGAGAGAAACCAGCAATCTAGTGTCTCATTCATTGCAGCAGCTGACTGGTGAAATATGGCGTGGAAATAGATCTCCAGTGTTCTTGGTTGTCAGGGATTATGGTTCATGGGGCCCATGTGAGCAAATAAGCCATAAGAAAAACTACAAAGACAATTGTGAAAGTTAGCTGGCAGGACAGATGGAGTGAAATAAATAAATGAAAATACAAATCCATTTGCTGTTATGGTACACTTAGAGGTGTAGAATGATTACTATTTAGTGTCACTTGTGTCTCATATAGGGAGCAACAATGGATTGGTTAAACTGAGCCATGAAAAGATTCATTTTACTGGGTCTAGCCTTAGAAAATCAAATAGATTTACTCTGGCATTGCCATTAGCTGCGGCACAGTCAGTGGAACTTCACACGTTGCTTAAAGCACTGTAAAAGCAAATTGTTGATTAAGTCACTGTGGGCACAAAATTTCTTCTCTCCATCCCAATCATACTCATAACACTAGTGGTAAAATAATCAGTGGTAGGAATGTCTGACAGAAATGTGAACTGTGAAATGGGTCTCACTAGTAGCGGTGGTGACCAGACTGATTAGTGAATGACATTTATGTGAAAAATAGCCATGGATAGGCTGGGCATATGATTAATGTCTTACAGGCAAATTATTAGCTGATATTTGAAATTAGATCTGAAACTATGACTGCTTCCTAATGATTAGAAAATAGATTATTAGGAATTTGCATTAGTTAGGTTAAGTCACAAAAAAGCTCATACTCCAAGACTCTGCCAAAGTTGAAATGAGTGGAAAAGAAAATAGAATAAGTGTAGAAGTACAGGTTAGAAATGTTGAATTTTGAAGCATGTTAGTTGTAGGAAAAGAAAACTGAAGAAAGTAAGGATTTTCACAAGTTAATTTCCAGGTGTATTTTAGTTAAACACTAAGACCAAGTAAGATACATGTACAATGACTGTATGGATCATGTCAGTCTATATAGAAGGATCAGTAATGAAGTATTAGCAATGATTATACACAATGAAATCCCATTCCATAGGTCAGATAGCATATGTTCAGGATTAGAGATGTACGGCTTTGGCCTGCTCTGGAAGTTTATACATTAAGCATTAATAAGGTGGAATGTAAACTGTTTACATAAAAATGACTGATGAATAGTTATCTAAAATTAATTTTGTCAGATTACATATCATTGCAATAATTTGATACAAATTTGTTTGTTCTAGAAGGGGAGCTAACATTTCATGACATTAATTCTATGGTCTAGGAGATAACTTTGGGATGTGTGAACACTTATGAAAATAACCTTGAAATTAATTATCTGTTCTGTATCACTGAACAGTGGAAAATGGTTATGTTTTCAAAGCCCTGTGGGCTAAGTTATGAATTTCAGCTGCAATACTGGAATGAACAATTGTTGCCCAAAGTGATTTTACCATCATCCAGTTACTAGTTTCAAAGCTATATTGTCAGAGGTGTAGAAGATATTAACTCAAATAGATATGACACATCATTGGAAAGTTCAAGCAGAGAAAGAAAAAAAGGGAAAAAATTAAAAGACACTATATATCGCATTTAAAGAAAATTAAGTAGGAATGTTTCTTTGGCAATGCTGCTCACAGGATTGTCCTCCCAATTCATAATAATATTTCCAAGTGAGTTAGATAATTAGAATCAGTGGTTTTCACAAAGTATGACAGATATTAGAGCCAAACAATTTTGAGAATGCTTAGTAATCATACTAAGCAAATTGTATTCTTAAGACACATGATCATTGCAGTGCCCTTAAATAGATCAATTTTCTGCTTTAAAGCTTGGCTAGCCAAATTAGTAATTATTTATGTAAAATCTATCCACAAAAGGTCATTATATACTGAAGTACTGCCTGGGGTAATAATAGGAACATGGCTTTCAGGTAGTAATGATTTCTGTTATAATTCACGTGTAAAGTGGGAAGAAATATTCAATGTGCATATAGCAAGATTCTGTTTTCTAAGTGTACTAAATGCTATATAATGATCAAGCAGCTTTGTTAGTTGAGTTTTGAAGATGGCACATTGTTTACTTTGATAAATTTTACAAACTATAATAATAGATCACAAAAATTTCACCTTTCAACCTGGTTTAAACTACCTTGCCCTTGTACATTTCAACTCAGTAGCTTGTTCAGTGGGCTTTCTTATTCTGTGTTAAATATACAAATTTCAAAAATATTAAAATAAAAATGTTTGCTGCACTGTATTTCCTATATTACACCATAGCCTAGAAATAATTTTACTTAATATTTAATAGTAAATGTCCCTTTCAATGTGCAGTTCTAAGTTGTCATAGATGTAAATACTTAAGGAAGATCTGTTAATTTGAGTCTTGTGCTTCCTAATTGTCAGATACTACTGGGCCAAATGTTTTGCGTAAAGAGTCCTTCTCGTGACATTTTCATGTTTCAATTCAGGAAAATAAATGTGAGAAACATTGTGACTGTAATAAGGCCAGTGAACTGATGAGGCTACTTTCCTGTAGCTTCATGATGGCCTAATAGATAACTCTAAATAAAATTTCTTCTTGCTGTCCTTTTCTGATTACTTTAAAGTATAAATCATAGCAAAGAACAGGACAGTGAGAGATTGTATTTAAATATAGAATTTTTATAATTAAGTGACATTTCCTTTTTAAAAACAGGACTTATTCCATATCTTCATTAACTCTAAAGTCATGAATACTGTCAACAGGGTAAAGGCCATGAAGTTTTAAATAAAATTGAAATATATTTACTATAACTAAAGTAAGATACTAAAAGAAGTTAGATATAATTTCAATAATGAATCTGATCTGGCTCTAAATTCCAACACTCCACAACAATACTTCTATTGCTTTCTATTTATATGGAACTATGACCGCCATGAGGAACACAGTCGGGAAGGATCTCTTTACTGAATCCACTAATTAGCAAAGGACAAACTATTTTAACAAGTAGCAGCTGGTCCCTGGCCAACATGAGATGAACCATCAAAAAGTTAACCACCTAATTACGGAATCTAATTACAACTGAAAAGACCTCTAGGAACTGGGATGTGTAATTAATAGCCAGTAATGATTGTTTTAAACGCAGTCTCTTGGATGCTATAAATAATAAAGGTCGAAATGTAATGCATCTAGTCCCAGTTTATTTACAATTATTTAACATAGTATGAAGGGTATAGTAATAAGTTGGAACAATGGTGAAGCAGGGGAAACTATTCTGAGTTGTGGAATGCTTTTCAATATTTTACCTCAGAAAGTGTTGCAAAGGCTCAGATAAATGCTTCCACATAAAAGCAAATGTATAACTTATATTTAAATAGTACTTTTCACAAGCACCAGACATTTCAAAACCCTTTGTAGCCAATGTTGGAGTGGTAGAAACACAATACCCAATTTGCACACAGCAAATTCTCAGAGCTGCTATAAGATAATGACCAGATAATCATTATTCGTGGTGTTGATGGAGTGATAAGTATTGGCCAGGACACCTGGGATGACTCCCTGCTCTTCTTTGAAATAGTGCCTTTGGATCTTTTGTGTCCACTTGAGTAGACTCTTGTCTAAAAGATGATGCCTTCCGCAATACCAATCTAGAATATCAGCCTTAGTTTTGTGTGGAGTCAATACTAAATTCAGAATCTTGTGACCCATAGACAAATCTACCAACTGAGGGACAGTTGATACACAAGAAGTGTTAAGGGTGTTTTTTTAATTGAAATTAAGTAAGACTTTAGGGAATATATTCTTAATAAAGGGCATTGTTTTAGGATCAGCTGAACTTCACAATAACCAAATCCAATCATATTGGAAGAAACCTTAAGTGTGAATTCAAAATACGTTTGCCTTATGAACAGTCATTGTTCCTTACAGAATATTTCAGTGCTCCACTTACTGCTGGCTATGCATTTGTAGAACAAAAAAAACAAGATCAATAATTTATTTAGTAATAAATACTGGAGGTGAATTAATGGACACAATTTAAATGTAAGATTCCAGTGATATCTATAATCTGAAATCTTATAAAGTAAAGGTAAGTCACCATAGTCTTACTAGGCCATTGAGCTGCTCTATCATTAGAGAGAGATAGCTGGTGCCAGTTTAACGCCCCAAGCAGGGGAAAGGTTAAGAAGGAGAGTACTTCATGATAATCTCAGCCAGTGTAGGAATTGAACCCACGTTGTTGGCATCACTCTCATCACAAACCAAACATCCAGCTAAATGAGCCAAGAGTGGGTGGTGTACAGTGATTATGTTACTGGACTAATAATCCGGAGACCCAGGCAAGTGTTTAGGCCCGAAACGTCACCTTAGGTGCTCCTAAGATGCTGCTTGGCCTGCTGTGTTCATCCAGCTCCACACATTGTTATCCCAGTGTTCTGGGGACTTGGCTTTGCATCTCACCATGGCAGATGGTGTAATATGAATTCAATAAAAAATAAGGAATTAAAAGCCTAATGGGGACCATGTAACAATTGTCATAAAAAATCCATCTGCTTCACGAATGTCCTTTAGGGAAGGACATCTGCCATTCTTTCCTGTCTGACCCACAAGTAACTCCAGACAATAGCTATGTAGTTGTCTGTTCACCGGCCTTTGAAATGGTCTTGCAAGCCACTCAGTTAAAGGCTAGTTAAGGATTAGCAATAAATGCTGGCTTGGCAAGCGATGCCCACATCCCATGAATAAATAAAGAAAGAGTTTTATATGACCCTGCTGGCCTTTAAATCTGTTGAGTAATGACTTAGCACTTGGATATTGCCTGTGGGTGCTCATTAGTGCCATGCCCAATGGAAACTTAACCCATGTTGATTTCATCTTCTGATTACTACAAAGAATAATGTAATTCCTTAAGTCCTCACTTTCTTGTTTCTCTTTCACAATTCTAAAGCCATGAATTTGTTTTATTATCCTGCCATTATAGACTGTAAATTTACCATTGACGTTTTGCTGCTAATAGGCATAGCTACTGAACTCCAATTGTCCACTGCAAGTACTGACCATCTGAAATAAATAAATTTTTTAAGTAGCTGGCTGACTACTGACAAGTCCAGACAGACAAAAAGAAAACGACACAGGTACAATTCTTTGTCATTTTAAATTTGTTCAAACACTCCAGTATTGAGGCCTCAATACTTACACATTGTGATGGGACTTCATATTACTGAAGAAGTAGTTGTATTGGGTTTGGGCCTATTTGGGGATGCTATAGATTTCAGTTGCTGGAGTTTCTTACTAAATCTTCTCAACAGTGTGAACAGGTAAAAATCTAAATGCACAGGATTACTTCCCAACTGTACTTAGATGAAACTGCCAATTCACACCAAAGTCATGGAAATCACTGCAACAGCTATGAGAACCTGCAAGGTTTATTAGGTAATGACCACAAAGCAGAAGTTCAAGGTTATTATCTTACTGTGGAATTCTAATTATGCTAATAAACTGATAATACTTTGCTCTCTTTATATCAGCCAGGTCTCAATTAAATTTCTTCCAATTGTTCATGTCTCTGTTTTTCTGCCATAACAAGATAATTTGCACTTAGATAACACCTTTCAGGTCCACTGATGTCCCAGAAAGGTTCAGAACTAATGGACTATTGGAACATTGTCATTGTTATAATGTCGGTAAATGTGAAATTTAATGAGATTTTCTCTTTCAGATATCCATTATTCTGTGTCTATCACCCTTTTCCATAAACTATTGCATTCAAATACCTTTATACATTACATTTGTACTTAGCATTAACCAAAAGGATATACCAGGACAATTACAGGTGACTTTATTGTCATTATGGCTTTTGTATTTCCCACATAGCCAGTTAATTTGGGCTGTGTGAGTTGAAATCCAAAGTTGCACAGTTCCCTGTAGCATTGTATGAGATTGTAGATAATATTATCTATGAAATCATGTTAGAAAAATTTTTGTTTGCCTTGGAGAATGCATTGAAGAGGACATTGTTGCATCTACATTGTGGCAAATTTTCTTGCATTGCAGTTAAAGATGACATTTATATTACCAATAAGAGATTACCCATATGGAGATGTCGTTCCCCAGGACAGGTAATCCTGGGCTCTGGGTGCTGGGCGTGGAGCCATGGGCTGCTCCACTGCCTCCCCGCTGTATGATTTGAGGATAGAAGCATTTTTACTGGCCAACAGGGCTCTCTCATTCCGTCGGAATTTTGCTCTTCTATTCTGAAACCAAACCTGAGAGAGAAGTGAGAATGAATAATAAATCCAGAACATTTGGTGTTCCATCTAATCTTAGTAACTGCTTCCTAATATAACTGGTATGCTGTCCAGCAACACCCAAGGTACATGACTCATTTGGTTATAATTATTTTTAATCGCAAGCTTTTCAACAAGATGGATTCAATGTTAAAGCAATCATCCCAGTAAAAAGACAGAAGGATTGCAACCAAAAACTTGATCAATGTTGTCATGGGCCCTCTGACATAGAAAGAACCTACACTTTGAATTCTTAGGTTTAACTGAAATGCAAATAATCTAGACTTTTACTGTTTATGCTATAAAGTTATGGACAGTCTCCCTTCTTTGGTTTAGTCAATTATAAATGTGCAGATTCCATTGGATTAGGTTCCACAAATAAACAGATTCAAATTTAAACACAGATGTTAAATTGAGATTCAACACCTACTAATACTTTAAAATGTTCATTTGAAAGATGTACAATCTACCAGATTTCCCAGGTAGTCCACAGTTAAATCAGGTCTTTTCACGTATTGACCACTTTCACTAAGGGTTCGTTACATGGTAGTAATGTAATGCCTGCTCAGAAAGGGAACACTGTAAGCATCTTGTTCACAATTAGGGACAGAAGTAAGGGGGAGTATCTACATAATGTGGCTAGATGAATGTCATAAGACTGAAAGGCCACTTGATAAATAATTTAGGAGTGATGTTCTTGGATTTTAAAGTAATAAATTTTGTAGCAATTTTTTAGTACCAATGGTAATTCTATTCATGGACCCTTCTGGGTCTGTGAAACGTTATAGTTTTGATAATGAAAGGTGAAAAGTTGTCAACTATTTATGGGCAGTGCAGTGTATAATAATCCATAAGCTCCCCTCCAAACAAACTAATAACAACCTCAATAAATAAGCTGGCATTACCCAATTTCTCCAATATGCAAAGCCATTCTTACACATTCTGGGCTTGATGAGTAGTTTTCTTTCCAAATTAAAATAAAATCACCCTATATTCTCACATGTGGACAGTTAACTGCACATATAAATAATGGCTTATTTTCAATTTTTCATCACTTTCTGAGTCAAATCCGTACCTTGTGAACTGCAATGGGACACAGATTTGGAATGTTATAGCATGTTGAAATTACTGTTTAGAGTCTAGTCTCTGATAAGATCAAAATGGCTTTGCCAAACTAAACTCAATGCCATAAACAAACGATGTCATGAATTACAGATTTTTTCTGGCAGCAAGGAATGCACTGAAGAGCCTCCTGTATAATGGCGATGATAGTGTACAGTACAAGTAGATAGAGCAGAAGTTATAGCTTTCGAGTTTGCTGAAGATACAGAGATAGCCTGGGGTCAGACAGCATTCTATGAAATGTGCTGATGAAAAATGACAGACCTGAAATGCCAATTTTTCCCACTCTTCAGATGCTGGCTGATCCGCTAAAAATGTACAAAATGTTCTACTTTTATTTCAAATTCCCAGAATCCCCAGACTTTTGCTGCTATATTCTACCAAAACAGTGTGCTTTGGACTCCTCTCACCTGTATGATATGGCAAAAATCACTTCTACCAAAAACCTGCTGATAGTTATTTTTTGCAAAAAAGCAATCTGAATATCTGTCAAACACACTGCGGGTTTGATGGCATGTTTTATACGAGGCCTTCCAAAGAACATGACACAATTGACCACAGTGGTGGAAATGGATCATACTATGGATGGGAGTGTTTCAATTTGTCGTGCATTTGTTGTTTTGATTCACTTAAAATCTTTTCCCATGTGGCTTGGAGGCACAGTTCTCAGTCTGAAAGTTCCCATTGTTCCAGGGACTACTCTTCCCTTACAGTTTTCTTACGTTTACACTGTAAATAAGGGTCAAAGTACCTCCAGTCCAACTATAAACTTTAATATTTAATTGTTTTCTCTCTGGCCCGAAACAATTAGCTACTCAGTCTTACTTTGCATTTTGTTACGTGCTGTGTTTGTGTTATGTGTACTGCCTGGGAACTGCATATTAACGTTTTGCATTTTCTGTTCGTACGCCACACGTATGCTATATGTGGGTTGTGTATTTTGGTCATGTGTTACATATCTACTCACAAGGAAAATGGGGGAGAAAGTTTCAAGTTTCGCTGATAACCGCACAGCAGAATGGTGAACAGTTTGGGGCTCACATATTTCTGGTCACATGTAAATAAATTGAGCTGTGACGCAAAAATGGCGATTTCTGTTTCATGAGGATCGGCGATTACTGAATAACTTATCCACCCAGCCCTGAGCTATAGCATTTGGGAAATCGTCACAGCATTATTGCGTGACACCATTGGGCTATTTCGACGGCGTTGAATGGAAACGTGAAGTAAATGAAGAGGTTCACACTGATACCCCCGTTACAGAGTAAATTTGCCAATCCGATGGAGAAAAGCATTTGCAGTGTCCTAGTTAATGGATGTGAAACGTGGCCTTTACGATGACGTCGTCACAACTTCTACAATTTATATCTGAGATGGCCCCTAGTTTCCTTGCTTTTGGGTCCGGCTTGATGCCGTCAAAATCGAACGCTAAAGCAGAAAATGTGCGTCAATTACCAGTTTTAGTAAACTTGTACACACAGAAACAATTATCTCAGTCGGAAAAACACTGGTCAATATTGTTCAACTAGGTTCAGACAGCAGGGGGTAGTCTGTCCTGAAATAAGATATAGTGTATCGGCGAAAGGAAATCGTGAGCATGCATCTTAAACTTCTTTTCCTGCAGTGCATACATTTTGCCATTTTTCATGTTTCCTGGAAAGGTATCTGTCATGCTTTCGGGTTCGAGCCAATGACCTAACAATGAGATAACTGGATATGTAGCCTCAGTCGCTCTGATGCTGAACCCCACTCTCTAGATGCTAATATTCTCGAACGTAACAGATCGACCAAGATTTCCCACCATTTATTCAAAACATGCGATTTCAAAAAGCGGCAATAGCGTGTATGAGACAATGTAACACAAGAATTTACCTTCGTGTGTGTAGCGAATTTGAGATTACTTATGACAAGCAAGTTCCGAATGCCAACATTTTTGGTTCTGTAGGCTTTAAATTAAAATTATAAACTAATTATGTGTAGAAGGGTTTGCAAAGATGTCAGTTTTCACGCCTAACCTGTCTGTAGGCTGGAACTCCCCTTATTTCTAATGTCAAGCATCCGCAAAAGAAAGCGTTCGCTTACCCCGAATGTACATTGCTTTTTACAATAGCGGAATGAATTACAACTTTCCATAATATTGAAGGTGAATACTTAAGCAGCGAGCAGCTGATTTAGGTCTTAAAATAACACTTCGAGTTACTTTAAATTAGTTGATTGAAAACCGAGAGTCGAACAAAGTTGTTTGGTGCTCAGCTACCATTAACACAGGCGCAAAACGCTAGCGATAAGCGCAGCATTGAGACAATATTTCTTACGTGGTTTGTTAGCAGTGAAAGACCTGGGAGAACAAACCCTTTACCCATTTTCCCAGTGAACTATATCAAATGGCGAGAGCTAAAAATAAACGGTAGTAAAAAACTAAATATTATCCGGAATAAAAGAAAACTACCTGGACCCTGGCCTCGGTAAGGTTAACTCTTCTGGCCAGATCTTCACGAACGAAGGCGTCCGGATAGTGCGTCCTCTCGAAGACTCTCTCCAGAGCCTGCAGTTGGCTGCTGTTGAAGGTGGTCCTGTTCCTCCTCTGCTTCCGTTTCTTCTTCTGCTCTGTGTTTATTTTATCACCTACACTCCATAAAAACAATTACATGCACCGTTTAATCAGTTAGCACTTGGAAAATTAAAAGAGACAAAAGATCTGCTCGAAGTACAGGGGACCTTGAACACTTTCCATTTGTGCACTACCGCAACTGGCTACTCATTTTCTCAGTTATCCGGGCAGCCCGTGCTCCTGTTGAGGTAAATCGCTGTCAATGCGCTAATCAAGAACAGCGACTATCCCTCATTCTAACTTTTAAAACGGATTGGGGAGGGGTCTGTGGAGATAACAATTTAGGCCCTCTTGTCCCACAGAAAGCTATAATTTCGATTTGCGCACTTAAGAGTTTAGATTTTATGTTGTCTGAAGAGTCTATCAAACATATTCAATGAGGAACAAATGTCCAGGAAAAAAAGGACCACTTCTCTCCTAACATTTATTAGGAGCACGCTTATTGTAGGTATCCCGTGTGTTCTTAGCCTTCTTGGTATGTGAGAAGGAACCAGATTATCAGAAGACTCTTTCCTGTTACTTCTTGAGCCCACTTGGAACAGTATTCGTTTATAAATCACAACTAGGGCATAAAATAAAGCCTTCGTTCTCTTACGTTTTCCCAATCTTATTACTTTCCTGAATGCCTGGGGCTACATCATTTTATTAAGAGAATATCCCATTTGTTTTATCTGTAATTCCCAAGTCCAAAGCAGTGCCTTAGCTTTGATTGATGCGAAGATTAAACCGGACTGAGCATCAATATTGTGCAAAGTTTTACCGGTTCCCTAAGCTATAAATAGAACTGAAACAGCGACAGGGAACTTCCTAGCACAGGAAACTTGCGTGGGGATTAGAGAAATATTTGGATAATATATTTTCTGTGTCCATTAACTGGTTTCTTGCACAACCACTAATCTGAAATGAAATGGCTACCTCTGGCTGAAATTAGGGTTCGCCACAAAATCGCCAAGCGACTCTAGAGTAGGGATGTTTTGCCATTGCCTAGTGAAATCGTTTAACGATGAATGCACGTTCCATAATGCATGCATCAATGAAATGTCATAACAGATCTGTGTTCCAATTACCACCTACACATGATGGATGTTTGACATGATAAACCTTTAAAAGTAAACCTTTTTCCAAGAGTCAATGTAGTGAATGTTGATTAAGAGTTTAGTTAGCTCGCACAATGGGCGTGTACTAGATATTATTTGGTGAAATTGACTATTGGGTAACATTGTCTGGAGACCTGTAGGGTTGGACCGCTAGGTATTTAGGCCGTGTGAATTTTGCTGGTTGATTCCCATTTTAGAATCTGTCTTACAATGTTGTTACACTATATTGCATGTTAATTAGCTTCTTTATCTTGTACACAAAGCCTCCAGTTTTCTTCATGCTAATATGTACGTTGTGATTTCCTTGGCGGCTGAAACGGATTGATTCAGCACGTAGTTCAGACCGAACCTCCAGCCATTCACAATCTCGGTATAAATCCACTGGAGACCTACCAACCTCTACCAAAATGATTCTTTTTGTCTAACATATGAAATAATTATTTACAGCTGGAACTGATAATTAAGGTTGTGAGTCGGGTTAATAAATAACATCTTTTCTTGATATAAACAAATTTCAAACGCTCTGCCTCTTGCAATCATAAATCGGAACGTTTGCCTTCTTACAGAGAAAGCAAAATCAGCCCGCCAGAAAGGTTTTAGATCTGTGCTGCTCTTGGTCGGAATGTCACTCAAACATGCCTGCGCCTTCTGCATCATTCATGGGGTGTCAGTTCTTCTCAGATCAACTTTGAGTAACTTACGCCCTAGGATTGTTCACGACATACTGTACAAATAAAAGGCCTTCCCTCTTCGCCAGCAGAAGAATACATAGCAACCAATGGTTCCGATGGTCTTGGGACTGGTGTCACGTTGTTTTGATTCTATTCACACTTCATTCTGCATTTAAG
This sequence comes from Stegostoma tigrinum, assembly GCF_030684315.1. Taxonomy (NCBI): domain Eukaryota; kingdom Metazoa; phylum Chordata; class Chondrichthyes; order Orectolobiformes; family Stegostomatidae; genus Stegostoma; species Stegostoma tigrinum. The sequence continues at coordinate 47,195,515 of NC_081361.1, read as the reverse complement.
CCAAAGCAACCTTCCACTATCGGCATTTGGTGTCATGAGTGATCGAATATGTGAATGTGTAAATTGAATCATTGGGTATCTGTGAAAAGAATTTAAAACTCCCTCAAGTATGTTCTATCGGGAGTGACATCGGCTGATGGGACAAAGTGGCGTTAAATCGGGGATCAACTATCCTGCCATCATTTCCTCAAATTGCATTGTGAGGGGTTGGTTTAAAGTTGTTGGTTAACTGTATGAAATCAGTTGTTTCAAATTGCTGGACAGGGGATACTTATATGCCTTTAACCTAGAGAACCTTATTTGGAAGAACGGGCCTTCAGCTGAAAACAGATTTTAACTTGGTAGCCCAGGCTTCCTTCCTCTCATGCAATAACCTCTTGGGTTAATAAGTGGTCCTATGAAACTCATTATTGATACCAAAATGCCCTTAACCATCAAAATGTTTCATAATTAGGTAGTTAAAAAGTAGTGGAGAACTATAAACTATAAACTGTTAGTAGACATTTCCCGGGGCCTCCTCCTAAATGTTAAAGCTAGTTCTGTTGCTCGGGGCAGATTCTCAGACCAGAGGATCAAGGCAGATCTCCGGTCAGGGGCACATTGCCGGCGCCGATTCACATCTGCTGTGCTGTCAGAGAGATGTAAAGGGGGTGGGGGCCGATGAATTTAGGCTGAACTAGCTCCTTAAGCCGTATCTAATGGTCAGCAGAGGTCTCTGGAGGAAAAGAGAGAGAGAGCAAGGCACGCTCTGAACACCTCACATCAATCAGGCACAGCATCAAACTCACTCTGATGCATGGGCAGTCGGAAAACTTCTAACAATCTTTATCTTAACAGCATCAGGATGAAAGGAACTGAGAAATTTACACGCTTTCCCTTATCTTTTATTAGCAAACTGGTGCCAGCACTAAAAGAGAGCCTAATTAAAATGTTTCTTGTAAAAGAATTTGAAAAATAACACGTTGAAATAAAATTCTTTTCGAGGTTAAATGTGGTATGAACTTGCATAGTTTTCCCATGTGTGTACCAAAGCATGCGTGTATATGTAATGCAAGATGCAGATTTCAAATAATTTAGACTCATCTCTCAGGTTATACCGACTAAGTTTACAGAAAAAGCTAGAAATTCAAGTTACGCTAAAATTAATCATTGTTCTACTTCCAAAATTGATAAAAATCAGTGATTTGGTGCAAGGGTTTTGGCCGGCGTGTTGCCGTGGATAATTAGAAGTAAATGTTTCCTTAGCGTTACATGCTAGGCATGATTCATTGAAAACAAAGATGTCGTCTTTTATCGCTGATGCATGACAAATCAATTTATCAAACTAATCAGATTAGCTGTCATTACCATTGTTGTTGTCTGTGGGGACACTTAAAGCAGTTTTGTCAAATTCAGTCGTACACTTATTATGCCTACACATGTTCTGAGAGAATGAACTATCCAGTGCAATGTGTTCCTGCTAATGGAGGCGATACATTGCTTAAAAATGCACTTCTACATTCGCTCAATTAGCTGTGAATTAGCTCCTTGATTTTTCAAAGCAATACATTTAATGTTACTATCCATACGCACGTCCTTGAAAAGGTTTCCAGTGAAGTGATGAGAGTCATTAGATTATAGTCTACCTCTCTGTAGCCTCTCCAGTAATCACATTGTGCTGTAACATTATTGTCTGAAAATATTTGACTTCCCGACCCTGGCGACTGTATGTGTCTTGATCATTTATGTCTCCTTTACATTTTTCAACATATCTGCACTTGTTGATTTCCTTTATGAAATACTATTTATTAGACCTCACCACATATTAGTCGAACGGTACTCGATCTTGATGCCGGTGAACATTCTCCACCACATCTCAGATGTGAACTTTGCGTGAAGCTATATTACACTGGGGGAGTTTTTTTTAAAATTCAAAAATATACTTAAAGGGAAGCGAAATGTGGCCTGTCCTGCTTATAAAGGTGAAATCCTGTGTCGCCAACTTTTAAGTGATTGGTTCTACGCTTCTTTTCCCCAAACTCTTATCTCCAGCTGCCTCTCAATAGTCGCCTCGGGACTCTGCCAAGCGGTATCTCCACGTTCGGTAATATCAAACGGCTCCATGACATTTACACGTACGTGTTAATGCGATGATCCCTCTTTGCGCCACAGTGATAATCCTGTTAGTAACCCCTTGTCCCCTACTGTATTTCTTTTTGTTCACACTTACTTTCTTGCTGTGGGGTGTCACTGCCGCTGGTCACCGCCGGCGACTCGACCAGTTTCCTGCCCGCCTCACTCACACTCTCGTCGGCTTGTTGGAGGTTCATCTCCCCCACTTCTTCCAGATCCAGCAGGTGACTCACCGTGAAATTCTTTTTAGACTGTAAATTGTCCATGCTGGCCGTGATAGTGTTCTCCAAGCGACTGGGTACTGAGGACGTTTGCCTGTCCATTACATGAGGATAACTCGAGGTCATGGCTTAGATGTTTAAAAATCTTTTATTTTAAACAAAAAATGTAGGTGCAAACTCTAGCAACCTTCCGAGACTCGACGCCCTTCGTCTCCAGTTTAGGCCAATGTTGTCAGAAAAGAGAGCTCCACACTTGAACCGGACGCCGGGAAACTCAAAACTTTTTTTAAAGTTAAAAAATGAGCAAACTTCCCTTATAGAGAGATGTTCCAACGCCCATGTAACAGCAGCACATAGCCAACTTCAGAGGAACTTGAAGAAAAGTTGTCCTTCCTTCTCCTTGACTCACATAGGTGACATCAGTTTAGAAAGAATGATGTTTTGCAGATGTACGAGTGAGCTTTCTCAACTTACTCTGTTCTCAAAAGGAGACACACATACAGGAGGGGGAAAAGTTTTTTTGCTGGAAGACTCGAGGCGGGAGGAACTCTGAAGTGTGTAGTACTTCTCCTTGCTGAGTAAAAAAAGGCCTTTCTGGCACTTCAAAAGCCAGCAGAGTGCCGTCCAGGGATTGTTTTGCGCCGAATAAATTAAAATTGGCGACCCCAGGGAGACGAGATTCTGCTCATACGCGCCTGTAATTACGTGGCAAAGCCCCTGTGTTCTGTGCCTCTGACGTTCTACAGACCCCTCTCCATCACAGCACTCCCACCACTTTGATTAGAGCGGGCAAATGAAACCTTTGCTCTCTTGTAATCTGCCCTGGGATCCCTTTGTATTTCGTAATAAGACGTAATTATCATCTGAAAAATATATAAAAAAGAAACTGACAGCCAGAAAAATACATCAAAGAGCGAGCTTGTTTATCTATCCCGTCAAGTCAGACAGACTTGTTTTCTATTGCGGTTAAAGAACTAATTTGCATGTTTTATACCAATCGCTGTTCTCTTCTCCCACCCTCCCCCCTCAAAAAAATACGCTTTCCCGTAGCTTACTGCTATAAGTAGTTCCTTGCTTCAGGCAAAAGAAAATATGACAAGGGCCATGTACTCACCTACACGAGCAGCGCCAAATCAACGTGAAGTGGCGAGTAAAAGGCTAATCCGATGACCCTAACTTTCATTTCGAAACTGTTTGAAGATCTAAAAACCGAACCCCGTTATGTCTTCAGCGTCTTTAGGTACTGGCGGCGCGCTGTGGGTTCGGGCGATACACTGCCATTACTGGAGCCTGTCTGTGTGCAAGCAGCCCGGCGAGGTTTTTTTTCTCTCTCTCTCGCTGCTTTTGTTTCACTTTTATAACTGGACGTACAGAACGCAACAGCGACCAGAGAGACACGGATAAGAAGGGGGAGGGGAGAACGCCATAACTCTGAGGGAAAGGCAGATTTATTTTTTGGGTTTACCACTTTCTACGTGCTTTTAAAAACGCGTTGCAAAATAATATATACATTTAAAGATTCAGTTGGAATCCATCTCTTTTGTCATTTTAATTAAAATTTGACTTAAATATATGAGGGAATCGGGATGAAGTCATTATTTTTTTCAATGGCCTGCACTCGTTACAAAGATTGCGTGAGGCTTCAGAAACAGGGCTCAACGGGAGTGGAGGGGAGCTCATGTGTGCAAATGGCAGGATTCTGGACTCCACGCTGCAATAGACATCCCATTATTTGCAGCGGCCTGATATGGGAAAAGAACACTTGATGCCATCAAAGAGATCCATATTGAAACCAGATGTGAGCCTCTCAGTTCTTTCCATGCATTTAATTAAGGCAACTGAGACGGAGTAGACTTTTTTTTTCATCATTAGTTTCCCTCCAGACCCTTTCCCCAGATTTGGGCGGCCAGTACGGTGCCAGCGCAATATGTCTGTCTTTTTCATCTACAAATATCATTGAATTGAGAGTTCTATCAACATCTGTTTGGAGAAAACTTTTCAACCCCTCCCCCCTTCCTCCTTTCCCCATTATTTGCTGAAGTCGAACTCATAGTCGCGGAAGGAAACGTCAAATGAACTCGCCAGGAAGTTTATTAACCTGATATTGTATGCTTTCTAATTGCTCTTCCAACGGGCGTGCGTGTTTATTTTTCAAATCGCGTTAAAACCTTTATTTTGAAGAAACTTGCCAGATGTCATAAAGCCCTGTTTCTAGTTCGGCTGGCGTCGGAGCCTTCATGGAACCGGTTAAAGCACCACAGTAAAGGTCCAAAGATTTATCGACACCACCACCCGACTTCCCGCTCCTGGGTTGTCCCCCCTCTCCCCTCCTCCCAAAAATGTAACTACATCTGGTTCACGAAGCTCGATAGATTTAGAATGTAGTCATACTGATTTTATTTTTGAATTGATGCATAATTAACGCACAGTCCCATTTAAGAGGGATGCTCCAAGGGTAAAAGTTACCTTTTACTCATAACTTGAAAAATGATTCGGAAATGCAGGCTATTAAATCGCGTTTTTTTTGCATCACTGACGGGATTTATCTGAGTACTGCTTTATGTGCTCTATCCAATACGAGCAGTGTCAAAATATTTCAGTAAAGCGCCAGCTTCAATTCCCCCCTGTCCTTTTTTACGCGTTGTTAAAGGAAAGATAAAAGTGTACATGTTGCTAACCGGTCAGAATAACTTCAGTTCTTGGCTTGAATTTCTCCTGGTTATATCGCTGTTGACAAGTTTTGTTCCAGATTCCTTTTTTTAATCAAATGCTTCTAATTATGGCAAGGGCAAGTAAACATTCCGCAGATTCTGGAGATCTGAAACCAAAACACTGAATGTATTTATCGATCCAATCCATTGCCAAGCATCCACTGCACTCAGAATATATTTGTATATATTTGTGATCGATTGCTCATTTTGTTCATTCTTCGGCTGGTTGTAAATTAAGTACTGAAATAATACCGTTCAATTCCAGGATCACTTTATGTGGGGTCTGCCATTATTTTCAGGAATGCGGATGTTGCAAAGGAGCTTTCTCGCTTCCATAAAACGAGGATTCCGTCCGGCCCCTCTCCTAAAGAAAACTAGATAATGAGGAATGGACATATTTACTGACAGAATTAATTCCTTCGTTCATAATACCGACTACGCTGGGATTGTTCATTCTGAATGTCTTATTTCGCTGTTAAAGCTTTTGGATAAAACTGAGAGGCATGTGTTTATATTCACCAAAGGATATTGGGATATAAATTCAACTGGATGACAATCCTCGTGTAATATTGCCACGCGTGGGGAGTTGCGTGGATTAAAGTATCAAACGACTGTTTCGTGCACCTGACCCCTAAAATCTGGTACTCAGCAAAGTAAAAAGCATTACGCCTCGTGTCTCATGGATATGATCCTATTACCACAATATTAAAAGCTGCGTCAGAGCTATAAGCCAAATAATGCACGGAATTAGTAGGTGGATTCGTACCTCGAGTACTATCACCCACGAATGGTTAAATTATCAACGACTCTGGGGGCACACCAGAAAAACGACTTTTTCATAAATCAGAAGAATTGGTTGTACTTCTCAGTCACATCTCAATGAGTTTAATTTAAATGCCGTTGACAAATTATACGTAAAAATAATTCAAATCATTTCAACATTAATGTAGACGCGGCAGCCTGCCATGAACTACCATGACGGATTCAATTTTTCCCGTTTACGATTCAGAGATGACAATTAATGTAGTTTTCTTTGACAGAGCGCAGGGAATAATTTGAACCAAAGGCTTAATACTCAACGTACGCAAGTACAATAACGCCTCTTTTTCTTACCTTTTGATTTTACAGCATACCTTACAGAAATGAGAAACAACATTGGTAATGACCATGTTGAGAATAGAGATGTCTCCGAAACAGTATGCATATAAAGGGTATGCTTATTATAATGCTCAAATTAAAAAAAGAATGATAGAGTGGTGTAAATTTGTATGGTTTATACAAAGGAGGTCGGTATGGTATTAATCTGTTGTTACTAATGGTCTTTGACTAAATCCTGAAAGTTCCATCACATATAATGTAACACACTACCTAATGGAAACTGGCATGTTCTTTGTAATTTGTTGGAAAGTTTTGTCAAATCCAGAAATTGAAAGGTCAATTTCTGGTGTCCAAGTATAATCGAAATGAGTTATAAACTTCTAATATGAGGACATACCTCTGATAAGCGTTGCAGTCGCGGGGTTTGAGTTAATTCTGTGCAACATGTACACAAATCAACAAATGCTGCAGTATAATCATACAATTGCTGTTCTTTCTATTCGGAATCTGTTGAGGATGTAGTCAAGTTGTACCGTGTAATCATCGCAAGTCGACATGCCTCTTCATGGCCGTAATACATAAAGCAAGTTGAATTTATTTCACAACATGCCTCTATTGTCTATATTTATCTCGATCGAAACCAGGCATCGTGAATCATAGCTTTTTATGATCTATCTGGTTGCCTTGCTAAATGTGTAGACACGAACAAAAAAAAGCAGGAATTTATATCATGTTAGCACGCTGTTTTTAAATTAAATACTGACAAACATGAAATTAATAAAAATAAAGAATATACAGAAAATCTGTTAATATCTGTAAAGAGCAATGAGAGATTAATAAGTGGGATGCGCCCCCTTCATCGGTAAAGTTGACAATTGCAGTTCTGTGCCATCCTTATGCCGTTCCTTATTTATGAAATGTGTAATGAATACCTTTTCTAACGACAGAAAAAAAAGCTTTCTCAGGATTTTGCATTGACCAGCCTACGTTTTATTTTGTTTAATTTAAACTATTCAGAGTTGATTCCATACCATTCGATTAAAGGCTGACTACATTATATTAACACCTCTGTACATCGCCTATACATGCGTAAATACGGATTTTTTTTGTAGTGGATTTGCGAGCAGGCAGTACACCATTTTATCTACGCAGATCCTCTTTCTCGTAACTAACTCTTATACATTCTCTCTCTCTCACACACACATACATACACGCATACAGTATAATCTCTCCCTCCCAACGACGCTAGTAAAGTGCCCTGCAGACCAAACTCTAATTAAGATAAGTGGTAATAGCAGAGTACCACTAAAACCATAATTTATTATAAATGAGGGCAACGGAACAAAGTGGCGGTCAGGCGGTTCTTTAATAATCACAAGAGGTCATTGCCCAGTACTTCAACAGAAATGTTGCTGAAAATGTGCGTGTCAGTCCCTGCAAAATGAAAAAAAAAGCACTAGGATTTCAGCTCAACTGTTGGTAAAATCCATTTTATTCAAAAGAAAACAAGCCGATCCAGTTATTCATTCAGTCTCCTAAAATGCTATCATTTCAACAAGGGAAACCGCAAAAATCTACTGGAAATGTAGCCAAGCACTTTAATCACAAAATGTTTAAGGCTGGGTCCCATTCTCGTCTCAGAGTAGATATCAGATAGCACTTTTTTTCCCCCGGAGGGGAAAAATTCCCACGAATTGGCTCACCCTAAAACCCTTTGTCAGAAAGTCAGGCTAGCGGCAGACGGATTGGCACCACTGATTCTGAAACGAAATGATGGTCAGCACAATTTCACATCTGCAAAATATTGCTTTGTTTCTGAAGTTTAAACTTCTCAACCAGCTTACTGAAGACGCAACTCCATGCCAATAATTGGAGTGAACATTTAAAATGACAGTGCAAAAACGAGGGATTACTCTTTGAAAATAAATGGTATTGGTTCTGTTCCAAAGAGTAACTATTGTTCTTTTGAAAAATGAATGCATCTACAGGTTGTAGTTGATTGTGTTGGGTGGGTATCCGACACCAGGTTATACATCAGCTAATACATTGAACACCTACTCAAAGTCTCAGGAGCTACAGCTGCCCTCTGCCCTGGATTTACCGACCTTGACCGCACGTATACAGTATTCTTGTGAAATGTGAAAAGGAAAACAGAAATGGAATTGACAGATTGGACAGTTTGGGTCCCAAATGATATTTGAAATGGTCTCTTTAAATCAACCAAGTGGCAGTAATTAAAGATTTTTATTCCACGCGACTTCTCTGCAACCAACAACATGGATCATGTTAGAGTATGGCTTTGATAAGATACGATTTCTTTGGCCGCCAATGTGAAAAGCAGACGTGTGGTTATTGCAATAATCCACATAAAATCAATCGCGTTTCAACAATACACTACATTTTAAATTTTAAAAAAGTCTGCGTTAAGTGTCTAATCGGGGTTTAAATTAGCTGGTTGGTTAAGTCCATTTCTAAACAAATCGTTATTAGAAACAATTTCAGCATCAAGAAAGCATTGCTTTGTATTTCGCATTCCCTCTTCGGTCATAATTTGCAAATTTGAGTGAAGTATTTAAATCCATTACAATTAAACAACATAAAGTAATAATTTAACTTGCAAACGCTGCAATCAGTACAAAACTTGATCAAAAAAAGGTTGCGAAAGCGAACGCGCTTGTATTTAATAAAACACTGTTGGCTAGTTCCAAAAAACAGTATTTTGCTTCGTCCGGCAAAAGGCGTGTCAACATTTTTATCGTTCAAGGTGTCCGGTCTATCAGTTTTACCTTGACGCGTGCCTAACTTGGACATGTGTGATGAGTGCGGTGTATTTCCCATTAACAAGTTGAACACGGCTATGAAGATCTCTAGGTGCCATCCAAATAATACACATTAAATATCAGGTTTTGTGCTATATGTTTAACCAGTACGCAATCGAAATGTTACATTTTCTTTGAGTATTTTTTTGCTGGAACCCGTAATATTCTAAGCTCATGTTAAAAGTACCAATACTTTGTTTTAAAATTCAATTGTTTATTTGAATAGCCTCTCACCACTGGTTGAGGGTTTTCCAACTTAATGATCAGTCTGAGATTTACAGACATGGTTTGTGAGGGGCAATTGTCTGTGGAGTGCGATATAAACTATTCTCGATGAATACTATTCAATCTTAACTTCTTAAATACGGATATACAATTAATCTCAAATATGTACTTTTTTTCGCATTACTTTCCTAGAGCGGCTGAGCTATGTTTAATTGCAACTCAACAACATTCTGTTTCGCTTCCATCAACATCTCAGATATAAAGAGACATCAGATGTAAAAGGGTGCATCGGACAGTCATCTCCTTTCGATTCAGTGAATAAAAAGACCGCCGCCTGTACCCGGTTGTATTCAGCGTTCACACGTGCACTGGAACCTGCAGATTCCATAAAATATAGAGGCTGAAAACATTGCAGATGCTTATGCGTGGACTTCCGATGTATTTAATATTCAATTGCAATAGATTTTTGAGGGGTGAACATTTGTGCATGTTTTTGGCATTACATGAAATCACCAAAAAACGACAATAGTTGAGGTGCTCCGCGAGTGATTAACGAAGTGAGCGGGCTATTACGGGCCTGCAAATTGTGTGTAACCCTTACCATTACCTACGCAAATAACTCGTAATTCCGTTCGCTGCAGTGAAGACAGATAGTGACCATATATTCTCGCATGCTAATATGTCTGTATATGTAAATTATTTAAAAGCTTAGGCATAAAAATAAAACTCTTCAGTTGCGAGGATAAAATAGTTTCAAATGATTTCAAATCAAAAATAGCACATTAAAATTAATATTCCAAGCGAAAAGTCGCGTGGGTAATATGTCACGTGACCAGCATTGCCATCTGATTAATATCTCCAATGTCCCAGCCCAATACATATGTGTCCCCATCTGCGCCTCACGGATCATTTCTTGGGCTCGTCTCACTAATAATTTCAAACGTCTTTTTGGAATGTGTCTTCTGTGTAACCACACAGGATTATGACAGAGGAATTCTTTTTAACAGCGATTCACAGAAATTTGTAGTGACAGGACACATATGAAATTGGCATGATGCAAACGGATGGCAATACCGAGCATCAGATTGCTTAGACTCGTATTTGAAATAAGCGTAAATGGGTAGTTCAAAAATCACTGCTGTCATCTTTTAAATAAATTATTTGCCGACGTTAAGGTATTAACAAACGCAGTTTTAATTGTCACCGTGCACGTCGAGATGCTTAGAAACTCCAGAATTGTGGACTAACAGGCACATTACATTTAAATTTACTAATTATCATCCCTTCCTACGCATTTATTCAAGCTGATTTTAAATGATTTTATTGACTAGCAGGTTAAACTTAATTGAATTCCATAATCAGGTCGCGTTCTTTTGAGGGTTTTTTTTGGTTGGCACAGTGCATAGATTGCATAGACTTGGATATGTTGATAGGTAAAAGAAACAACCAATCCTCTGCTGATGCATGCCACATGAAATCGAGAATGAGTTTTGTTTGACCTAAGATCACATAAACACGCCTCCCCATTTAAGCGGCGGTGTGCAATGTCAATGATAGATCTATGTCCTTTGATCAGCGCATCAGGAAGAGCATACGTACTGTGCATTTGTGAACACTCGCATAGAATGAATACATACTTACGATGTTTTACATTTTTATTTCTTAAGTCTTATCTCAGCCGAAAAACACAAGCCGAAATTGTTACCAATTGTTACATTTCTTTCCTGCCTAATGTGCTTTCCAGATTATTAATCGAGAGAGAAAGACAAGCCACAGATTGCTTAATTTTAACGCTGAAGATGTTTTGCTGGTTAGGATGAAATAAAACTTAAATTTACTTATAAAATGTTAGATTTGTATGTTGCTGTGCTTGGGTATGTAAGAATGTACTATCTATACATGTGGCAATGTGTGCACGTGCAGATCTAACTAGCGGTGTCAATATGTTCGCATCATTGCCTGCCTGTTTATATGTGTGTGTATATCTTTGGGTCAATATGACAATAGAATCCATGCTTCTATTTGTATGAGCGTGTGTGGGGTGGTATGAGTATGGAGGGGGATTGCGCTTACAATCTGACTATATTATCAGCCTTAAGGTTCTGGTAATGATTTAACCCTGATAAAGTGATTTATTTAAAATTATTTATGTTTTAAAAATACATTTTTTTTGCAAACCGTCAAACCTTGAGGCGCTGGCAGGAAACAAAGTGTTTCCAATTATAGTATATCCTTCGTAATTTTCGTGCAGAGCAAAGCAAGCCAAAAAGGTATACTTTCACATTCATCAGGCTGGATCCAGATCAGAGCCACGATTCTTGGGAATCCAGTCAACAGACAGTAATTTGTGGTCATCGGTCGTCCGCTCAGGTCAAACACGAAAAAAATCAAAAATCCATCCTCACTACGTTTTAGGGGTAACACTGTAATTTACTCCGAGACTATGCAAGGAAAACATTGAAACCAATTAATACCAAATGTGAGGAAATAATACCATTTAATGAGAATTTCGTGCTGCGCTTCTTTGCAATTCATAACTCTTCCTAAAATAGCCATGGGATTTAATACTATTTAATATTAAGTTGATGTATGCAAAGTTAAGAACCTAAAATATCATCGTAATGCTAGAGGCAACGTTTTCAGAAGAAAGGTTGAACTCACAGTCCGGCCACTTCTCCGATTACATAATTCGTTCCAACTTGTCTGGAAAAACTGGCTCCACAGAAAAAAAATCAGAATGACATTTAAGGGAAGATTGTCTGAAGCACCAATAAAATGTTGGGCGGAAAGGTACCTAACTAATTTACTCTGGCTAAACCGTCCATGACACCACTGCATCAGTCAATTATAGTAGAGAGCTTGGAAAGTAATACTGTTTATAGATAGAAATGCAACATCACAGTGCTTATGGTCATTGTCTCTCCCACGTGTTTAAAACAAAACTGTTTGGATTAAGTGTGATTGCTTGACCCCTGAAGAGCTCGTCACTCGAAGAATGTATGGATTTGATTTATTTAACCATGTTAACTCAAAGACGTTGCGCAGATTGTTAACGGTTGAGCCCTCCGAGGAGCAGTGACTGGGAATTATTCACTTAAAGATGCTGCCCTAGACACAGGAGGTTTATTTACATCTGTCATTACCTATGTTTATTCGGCTACTTTAAAGTTTGCGACCTTAACTACAAAGCTGAGTCTGACCTGGCAGAACTAGATTTTATGACGTGGCTGCCAAGCCACTTCTCAGGACCGTGAGAGAATTCTAGGTTTCCATTCGCGTACATATTTCTCCTTTCCGCTTTTAGAAATTAAATGTTTTGTGAGCGTCACTGATGGGCTGGCAAACATTTTATGTAATTCCGGGTAAGTTCCTGACGTCCGCGGTAGGTATGAGGAACTCCTGAATGCTAGTTAAACCCGGTTTGGCACTGCTACGTAATTTTAAGCCCCCTTGTATTTGCTAATTTATCGTCTCCATCGACAATTCGTGTCCTGATCTGGAATTAGCCCTTGGAAAAAGTAGAACTTTCTAAACTTTATTCTAGTTTACTGGTTATTTTATAGACAGTACTGACATTTTTTTTGATATTGGCCCCAATATATATTTGGAAGGATGTTGATTCTTCCACTCATAAGACCATTCATACCTGCTGTTAGCCCGGCTGTCCGATTACCATTACCTCTGAGTCACGAGTGGACTGAATGAACTCCCTTGTAGTTTATCAGGCCTTGGATTACTGGGTTCACCCGTGCAGTATATTTTAAAACAAACCAACCGAAACCGTATTACTTCACAATGGCTTCTACAAATATGACAATAAACAGCACGATCCAATTCTAAACAATCACACCAAGTTACCTCGAAATTAATGCATTTTAAATATCCACTGAAATGCATCAAAGAACTGAAAGCTCCTTCTCTCTGGACTCCTGTTTTTTTTTATCATTTACAAAGCCCTCACACTGTGTCGTTTAAAATTCTCAATGCTAATTTGGATTTAAACTGAAATAGTTATATACGTCCGGTTAAGTAGAATTTGATCAGCAATAGACGGCAAATGGGCGGGATTGAACAAGAGGTTATATGACGAAAATAGATTTTAAAGATCCAGTTTAGCCCGTATGTCATGTCTTTAGCACAGATAATTTCGAAATTAAATCTGGAAAATTATAGTTCCCAATCACAGGAAATGTGATAGAGTTAGTATTGTTACGGCGAAATATATCGCAATCCCGAATTCCCTTTCACTTTAACATAATCAATCGTGACAAACTGAGATGTTCTCATTGGTGATATATTGTTGCTTTGCCAGAACCACTGAAATACCACCTTGTCTCATTACTTAGGACAACTGCTATCCTGCGATTAAAAAAAAGATTCTGTATAAAGTTCTTAAATCTGTTGCTTGATCAATCTGAAACACATTTCAATGCAATCTCATTTACTAGTTCAAAAAACTACATTAAAGTAATATCTAAAACTGAACGGAAACAGTCAGGACTTCTGAGAATCGTTGAATATCGGCCCTTGAAATTAAGCAAAACTTCCAGTTTGGGGCCTGGATTTATCAGATGTATCCTGGAGAGCTGAGGTGGAGACGTTACAGTAAACAATGATTATGTGCTTATCTGTTTTTGAGAAATAAATAAATCGACCTCTTGTTTGGTTGACATGAACTAAAGTTATTTTCGTCGTACAACTATCTGAAGATTGCTCGCCACTCTCTGATGACTGACCTCTAATTCTCTGATGGGTTAGCTGACGCGCACTGTCAATTCGTCCCTTGTTTAATTGGATTGTGCAGTATAATACATTTCATGTGGTTCTCGAGATCTTCGCCCTGCTCTCGGTTCTCTGCCAGTAAAGTCACTGCTTTTAACATTATTCTCCAAAACCATTAAAAAAAATGTTGACAGTCTCAGCTCAGTTCACAAGCTTTTTAAATAAGCGATGAAAATGCTGGAGAAACTCAACAGGTCAGGCACTATCTGTAGAGACAGTTAATATTTCAAATCCGATTTGACTTTTTTTCAGAACCCCGAAGAAGTCATATCACAGCCGAAATTTTAACTCTGAAGCCAGCAGACCTGCTGAGTTTCTCCAACATTTTCTCTGTTTGCTTGAGATTTCCAGCATCCCCAGTATTTGACATTATTTTTAATGCTTGACTCATTCAACCCTGTTATCTGAGTTTAAGGTACACCTAGGCAGATAATAAGAAGTCTCCTCTCTGATGAGTGTTCAAATACCTGGGTGAAACAAATTTTGAAGGGCACTAAGGAAGACTCATGACAGTCACTTTAGAGTTGAGCGTAGCCCAAAATACTTTCCACAATTCTCTATTATTTCGTAGGCCTCAGATAGTCTAAAAGGATAGTTGATGTATGGAATGGAAGAAAAGTAGGGGTGTTCTTTTGAGGCTGTTTTATTTAAATATTGCTGAAACAGTTTATAAACCAGAAAAGGCAGCGACTACCATGTTTAATATAATTACCGGTTCAAAAAAGGACAACAGGACACAATTGTTTTACACAAATGGTGAAAGACTTGTGTCCCACTGTAGGATTAAAACAAAAGGTAAAGAGGGATACTTTGGAAAACAATAATTGAGGGTGTCAGGATCTCGGCTGATAGTACTACTGGACAAGTCAGATTCCAGTGCAAAAGCTGATTTGATAGACCATATGAGATACCACAGTGAGAGCTGGAGGAGCACAGCAGGCAGGCAGCATCAGAGGAGCAGGGAAATTGACACTTTGGTTTGGACCCTTCCTCTGCAGGGTGTAAGACACAAATCTTCTGAAGAAGGGACCTGATCTGAAACATCAACTTTCTTGCCCCCTGATGCTGCCTGACCTGCTGTGCTCCTCCAGCTCCACACTGTTATCTCTGTTGTCTCTGACTCCAGTATCAACAGTTCTTAGTATCTTTGATAGACCATATGTTTCAGTTTTGCAATTTGGTTGCAGTGATTATTATTTTTGATTGAATGATTTATTACCACATGTATTTAAGGGAAAATACAGTGAAAAGCTTCAACTGTCACTATACTCTGGCACCATTTTGAATAACGTCAAAATAAAAACGATATGACTGAAAAAGAGCCTTTGTTCTTTATCCGTTGCTCCAATTCAAGGCTTCACCCTCTGCCACTGAACCTATTCATACAAGGCTGCCAGTGTACATTTCATAAATTTATTGGTCCATATGTCGCTATTTCTAATGCCTGCTACCATTCAGGACAAAAAACCCACTTAATTGGCATCTCTGCCAAAAATATTCACTCACCCATCAGTGAAACAAACATCAGAGTATGTCATCTACTAAATGTACTGCAAAAACTCACAGAGACTCCTTAGATCATTACCTTTGAAATCTCAACCACTACAATTCAGATGGACAAGGGGACCAGACACATTTGAACACCATGACCTGCAATTGCATCTCCAAGCCATTTACCATCTTGACCTGAAAATATATTGGTGTTCCTTCACTGTTGCTGGGTGGAAATCTTTTTTGAGAACATTGTCAGTCTACCTACTCAAAATGGACTGCAGCAGTTCAGTAAGATAGCTCAGAACCATCTTTTCAAGGACAACTGGAGATGGGCAATAAATGCTGTTCTAGGCAGGAAATACTGCATCCCAAGACTGAATGAAAGAAAAAGAAGCGTAGCCAGTCTGTGGTGGAAAGCCACATTTCCCGAGATTCACCTTCAGGTAGTCCTTGAACCCTAATCCTAGTTTGATCTTGATCCTATTTTCAATGTTTCTGCCAGCTTTAAAAACAGGCAAGTAGTTACTTGAGGAGGGAAAAGTAGTGTTCAGGAGTCAATCAAAATTACTCATGTTTTGTTATTCAGCAGAGACGCAAGATTCTCTGATTGTTTGATCCACTATGCGTTTCATTCAATGCAGTTTTAATTGCAGCTTCCTTTTTTGTTCTCCTGGAGTGATTTCTTAGTAGTATGTGTATTTTGCTTCTCAGCCATACTGCATTTTTGTGCTGTAACAGTTGCTTGTGGTCATCATTTTCATCAAAACAATCTCAGTGGTTTCTTGTCTGTGATTCCAGGACATGATTGGCAGCTTCCTCAACATTGATTTGGGGGTTGACCATGCCACTCCAACTTCATCATACAGGTTTACTTCAGAGCAAAATGTACCTCAGCTTTGAGCCTGATATGTTTGCAGTTCTTCATGATGCAGTTTCAGCACATTTGGCTCTCTTGAGATCCAATACACCAGCTCTTTGAATGAACGTTATGACTTAGTGCCATTCTCCGATCTTTCCCCAATAATTCTGCACATTATTACTATTCAAATAATCATTTCATAAATGTCTCAATTGAACCTGTGCCAACTACACTTTTACTCAATGAATTCCTGATCCTAACTATACACTTCTGTGAATAAGTTCTTTCTGACATGGTATTAAATTCTCTTGAAAATTAATTTAAACTTGTGCCCCCTCATTCTTGATCCTTTAATATGTGGGAACAGTTTCTCCTCTGTCCAGACCTCTCATGACTGAAAATTTCTAATAAATCTCTTTGTATCCTTGTTTTCTCCAAAGCAAAGAGCTCCAATTTATGTTCATAACTGAAGTGATTCAACCCTTGATGTTTTCTACGCTATCTCCAATGTATTTACATCTATCCTGAAATGTTGGCACTCAGCACTGAATACATTCCTCCAGTTAAGGTATAACTAATATCTTATACACACATAGCATAACCTCTTTGCTGAATGCCCTTATTAAAGTCTGGATACTGCATGCTTTATTAACTGTTCTCTCCACCTGTCTTGACACTTTCAACAATCTGTGCAAATGTACATCCAGGTGTCTTCCCCCTCAATATTCTTCAGAGTAGCACTCTTTATTTTCAACAGTTTTGCAATTCCTTTTTCAACCAAGATACTCCAGTTGACACCTCTCCGCATTGAATTTCATCTGCCTCCCCTACCAAAATGTTAATGTTTTTTTGAGTTCTATACTGCATTCCTCAGTCTACAATGCTCCCAAGTGTGCACTGTCCACAAATTTTGATATTTCTCTTTGTACACCACAGTCTAATCCCTAATATATATCAGCAAAAGTAATGGTCTCAATACCACTCCCTGAAGAACCCCACTCAAAGCCTTTCTCTAGCCGAAAAAAAATCGTAAGTCCAAATTTCCACGAAATAGTAAGTTCTACCTTGGAACATAGCATTTGATGATCTTTAAAGCACTCGACTGCTCTTATAATTCTAGCAATCATAAAACCTTTTATGTTGCATGCCAGGCGATAGTAAAATCAACTTTAGTCAAAGACAGCATTTAGCTCTTGAGTACATCCTGGTGTTTTTCACTGCTTTTTTTCTGAATGTGCTGATGGTCATAGTCCAGCAGATACACAAACTCAGAAGCATGCAATGCTTGGATTTTGTTGCATATTGTTTGTCCAGGACATCAGCCCAAGCCTGATAATCAACCTTTGCATTGAAGTCCCTTCAATACAAGTTAGTCTACCATTGAAATAGTTGCAATAGCTCCATCTAGGTCCTCAGAATTTTACTTTGACATCTTCAGGACTAATCAGTGATGGAGCATATGGACTAATGCTTTTCACTTACTTGCTGTTTACAACTGATATGTGTATCATCACGAGGTGACTGTTTATGGTCCTATCAACAGTAACTAGACTCTTTTTGCAGTCAGACTTGATTACAAAACTTTACACCTGCCTCTCACCTCATGCTCTTAGACTAACCTATCTAGAAAGAATGTAAAGCCTACTGATAGCTGGCCTCCTTTGCTAGGTAGATTTCAGTAATAGATTTCAAGCAGTAATATTACCCAAAATCAGTCCAGCTCATCCCTGCCTCCCTAACCTGTTCTCCCTCTCACCCACCCCCTTCTCCCACCTCAAGCTGCACCCCCATTTCCTACCTCCTAATCTCACCCCACCCCCTTGACCTGTCCGTCCTCCCTGGACTGACCTATCTCCTCCATACCTGCCCACCTACACTCAGCTTTACTGGCTCCATCCCCGCCTCTTTAACTTGTCTATCACCTCTCCATCTATCTTCTCCTCTATCTTCGATCCACCTCCCACTCTCTCCCTATTCATTTCAGAACCTTCTTCCCATTCCCCATTTCTGAAGAAGGGTCTAGGCCCAAAAAGTCAACTTTCTTGTTCCTAAGATGCTGCAGGGCCTGCTGTGTTCATCCAGCTCCACACCTTGTTATCCATGTTAAAACTGAATTGTGATTCTTCACTGACAGAGTTGTTATAATTAGCAATAAGATGATAATAATTAGCAATAAGCACCTTTCAAGCTGCTAAGAAAATTTCCAGTTCTTCCCTTTTGTTTGACCTGCAGTATATCAGAACATGTAGACAAAACGTACAGGAATGCATATTCTTTTCAGAACACAACAGAACGTGTGGAAGGAGTCAGCAAGGTATGCACACAGGGACCTAGCATGCAGATGAAATGCACTTAATGAGCTCTAATCCCAGTCTTGCACACGTGCTTCCAGTAGTTTGGCATGTCAAATTGATGGAGATGTGGTTAACTGCAGTATCTTCAGCATTTATGTTCATATAGCAGTGTTGTAACTACAGCTTTCAAGTTAGTTTTTTAATACACTTAATAAATGGTGGTTGGCAATCAGCACTCTCACTCATATGTGCTTGGTTTTGCCTGTATAACCAACAATTTCTGGTATGTGGCCACTACCTCACTTAAGTAGCACGGGGAGACTATCAAGGACAAAGTAATTATTCATCTAGCTATAAACTAGGATATGGCTAATTCTATTAGAAGAAACTACATCTGATACACTCCACAGATCTCAAACAGTGCAAAATTTTGGTCTCTTTATTTGCAGGATGACATAAATACATTGGTGACAGTTCAGAGGAGGTTTAGTACAACACTGATACATGAAATTAAAGTTTTGTCTTTTGGAGGTTAGGTTGGATAAGCTGACTTTGTTTCCACCAAAATTTAGAATAGTGAGGAGTAATTGGACTGAAAAGGTACAAGATCCTGAACTCTCTGAACAAGATAAAAATGAAAATGCTGTTTCTTGTGTAAATCAGTAAACCTTTTAGCATAGAATTCTTTTTCCCAATCTGTGCCACTTTATTCATTTATGGCAGAAGGCACATCTATTGAATATTTTTGAGAAAAACAGATGGATGCTTGCCAGGCAAGGGAATTAAGGCTTCTCACGATAGATCAGACGGTAGAATACAGAACACAGTGTTTTAGCTTTTATTAATAGAGGGATCGCGTTCCGGAACCAAGAGGTTATGGTGAAGCTTACAAAACTCTGGTGCGGCCGCACTTGGGGAGTATTGTGTACGGTTCTGGTCACCGCATTACAAGAAGGATGTGGAAGCTTTGGAAAGGGTGCAGAGGAGATTTACTGGGATGTTGCCTCGTATGGAGGGAAGGTCTTACGAGGAAAGGCTTGAGGCTGTTTTCATTAGAGAGAAGGTTGAAAGGTGACTTAATTGAAACATATAAAATAATCAGAGGGTTAGATAGGGTGGATAGGGAGATCCTTTTCCCTAGGATGGTGACGGCAAGCACGAGGGGGCGTAGCTTTAAATTGCGGGGTGAAAGATATAGGACAGATGTCAGAGGTAGTTTCTTTACTCAGAGAGTAGCAAGGGAATGGAACACTTTGCCTGCAACGGTAGTAGATTTGCCAGCTTTAGGTACATTTAAGTCGTCATTGGATAAGCATATGGACGTACATGGAATAGTGTAGGTTAGATGGGCTTGAGATCGGTATGACAGGTCGGCACAACATCGAGGGCCAAAGGGCCTGTACTGTGCTGTAATGTTCTATATGCACAGCTCAGGCGTGATTTTATTGAATGGTGGTCTACTTCTGCTCCTATTGCATACGTTCACACAATGCAGCACTATATAATTGGAAGGATGTTGACTTTTCCACTCAAGACCATTCATACCTTCCTTTAGCCCAGCTATCTAATTACCATGACTTCTGGAGGCCTGACTGGACTAAATGAACTTCCTTGTAGTTTATGTGGCCTTGGATTACCACGTTCACCCGTACAGGATATTTTAATTTAAATTTCACAGGGCCATTTAAAAAAAAAACTGATATAATACATGTTGATTTTTAATTCAACAGAACATGATATTGAATTTTTAAGAAAAATAGAACTACCTCATATCTTCAGATCACATTTTCTGATCCAATTTCTAATTGCATCCTACTTGTATGTTTTTAAAATAAACCATACATTACAGATTAATTTCTCCAAAACCAAAAGCATAATTTGATTTTATAGGGACAATACAATAGACTTTAAGCTTCTCTTGGCAACTGGTAACTGGAAATGGGAAGAACCAATCAGGGTGCTGCTCCTGATCAAAACACTGACTTCATTAGAAAAATGTACCTGTGCGTGGACATTTGATAAGACCAGGTTCAGGAGGGTGCGCATTATTAACCAGTTAACATGATGTGGACTCTGACAATATCAAGAGACTGCTTGCACTAGTAGGACCATATTCTAAGCAAGGTAAATTTTCTTCTGAGGAAGGAAGAAAATTACGGAGGTGGACGGTGGATGTTTGGCAAGAAAGTTAATATTGTGCTTGAGACTCCCAAATTATAATACATTTTAGAATGAAAGAATCCAATAACCACAATAATCTCTTTGGATTTAATTTCACAAAATACATTTAGATGTGTCAATTTTGGATCAATAAAATCGATGAAGCAATGCAGATATACAAAAATACAGATTTAAAGCGCCAAGAATTAACAAAGTGAGCTCAAATCTAGTGTAAATCCATCATGTATACATTCTATAATCAATATTAGTGTCAATATTCGCTTATATCAATGGAAACAAACAAGAATATAGGGTTGGATGAACAAAATACAAGTTACTCCATGTTGGTGCAGTCAGTCAAACCAAATGTGACAACATTTTTGTTCAATGTGTTACCGTTAAGAATACAGCAATGGACTTAATGATCTAAAAATACTGTTGTTAACAAAAGGATGTTATTAAACTCTAAGGACACAATCTTTTTGAACCACATTATTTGCACGTCTGATTTCGGTTTTAATTGATTTTTAACCATCCATTTCATTTAGCTCCTTTTGGAGTTGGTAAAAGTACACTGCATATAATACCTGACCTTCTAAACTTTATTATAAACATTTACAGTTCAAATCAAAGTGAAGTTGGTATATTGGTACAAACAGAAAAAGCTGGAGAATCTCAGCAGGCAACATTTGTAGTGAACAAACAGTTAACATTTCAAGTCCAATAGGACTTTAAGAAGTGGTCACATGAGACTTGAAATGTCAGCTCCATTTCTCTCTCCACAGATGCTGCCAGACATGCTGATTTCTCCTGCATTTTCTGTGTTTGTTTCAGATTTCCAGCATCCTTGGTATTTTGCTTTAATTTAGAAGCTACTACTGCAGCAGGTTTTGACTGCTGCCATGGTAACAAACGCCAAAAGAACCCAGAAGAAATAAAAGACTGAAAAATAAATTCAGAACTACACAAAGATAAACCATCTCATTTTTAAACACTTAAGCCACATGATGTGGTCCCATGAAAAAGTTTGAATTTTTTTTGAAGTTTTAAAATATAAAGTACAAAGGTAATCACAGATAACAGTCTAATATTCAAAACAAAATGCCAGTGATATTTGTTTAGGCAAGTATCTATAAAAAAAATTGCCTAAAATTAGAGATAATGGGAACTGCAGATGCTGGAGATTCCAAGATAATAAAATGTGAGGCTGGATGAACACAGCAGGCCAAGCAGCATCTCAGGAGCACAAAAGCTGACGTTTCGGGCCTAGACCTAAAATTAGATGCTGTCACGGGTATCTTCAATCAGTCAACTTTTTGACTGATCAAATTTTAAGACATCATGGGGAAACAAACTATATTGCACAAATTATAATTTAAAAGAAAGTTAGTGTGATAGAAGAATTAATTAAGTGTG
Organism: Stegostoma tigrinum; assembly: GCF_030684315.1. Lineage (NCBI taxonomy): Eukaryota > Metazoa > Chordata > Chondrichthyes > Orectolobiformes > Stegostomatidae > Stegostoma > Stegostoma tigrinum. The sequence continues at coordinate 47,173,324 of NC_081361.1, read as the reverse complement.
GGAACACTTAAAAGTGAAAAGTTTAAATCATCAGGTCCAAAATACCTCAATTATATTGTGATCTGCCTATCAGTCAACCTAAATGTTGTCAAGGGTTGAGATGGTGCTATGGTCTTGTTGCTGGAGTACTACTTCGGACACCCATGCTCATGTTTTGGAGACATTATGGTGAAAATGTGAATTCAATTAATAAATATGGAACTAAAATCCAGCCTAACAATGATAACGAAACCACTACCGATTGTCATACAAATCCAATCCTTCAATGCCCTTTAGGGAAGGAAAATCTACTATCCTCACCTCAACTGTAGGACATGACTTCAGAATTATAGCAATGAAGTGACTTTCAACTGCTGGTAGCCACTGTGTATTACTCCACTACAAACAGATAAAAGACTTAAAACCAACAGATTAGTTGGGGATCAACTAAGGCACCAGAAATGACAATGGCACACAGTCATATCAACCTTGCAACATCCTTCTCACGAACATCTAGGAACTTGTGCCAATATTTGGAGAGCTGTGAGATTAGCCAAGCAACAATCTAACAGAATTTAACCTTGAAGATAACGTCTCAGACATGACCGACACCAACTGTGGTCATCTCCTGTCCCAACCATTGTAGGAGTGACCACCACACAAGTCTTTGTGGGAAAAAGTCCTGCCTTCACAGTGAGGATACTCCTCTGTTGTGTGGCATTAATATGGTGAATGAAATAGATTTAGAACAGTTCTAACCATTCTAGACTTGGTATTCGAGGCATTGTGGGCCGACAGCTGAACTGTATTCCACAACAATCTGTAACCTTCACCCAGCATATTGTCCACTTTACCATTATTGCCAAGTCATGGGATCTAGCCTGGTTCAAAGAAGATTGCAGCAGAGCATTTCAGGATCATCAGATGTACCTAATAATGAAATGAAGCAGAGGATACTAACCAGGGTTAAGCACCCCATAAACTATGGATCAGATCCAAGTTCTGCAGTCCTAACACATCCAGTCATACATAACATCAGACAATTAAATATCTCACTTTGAGGCTCTGGAAATATCCTTAATGATGATTCAGCAAATCACAGGAAAAGACTATGCTGAAACATATGCAACAACTGTCAGTCAGAAATGCCAAGTAGAAGGTCTATGTTGGCCTCCTCTTGACATCCCTAAGTATCACAGACGTTAGCCATCAGCCATTCCAATTCTCTCTCTGTGATACAAGAAGTGGGTGAAGACACCAATTAGTGTAAATGCTCTAGACTCTGACAATATTTGGGCAATAGTAGGGAAGAAGTGATCTAAAAATGACAAGCTCCTCATCAAGCTATTCTAGAATAGTTATGAAAATGATACTTAACTAGTAATCTGGCAAATTGCTCAGGTCATTTCCCATTAAAAAAAAACAGAACAAATACAACCTAGCCAATTAGCACTCTACCAAGTCTATCCACAATCATGAAAATCTTGGAAGGCATCAGTGCTATCAAGTGGCACTTACTCAACATGAACTGCATGTCAGTGGGCAGGCTGTTCTGCCAAGTCCGCTCTGTTCCTCATCTCATTACACCTTGGTCCAAATATGGACAAAACAGCTGAACTCAAAAGGTAACTGAGGGTGACTTTCCTGGACATCATAACATCACTTAATTGAGTGTAGCATTAACGAACTGTAGGAAAACCAAAGTCAATGGGAATCAAGGGAAACTCTTCAATGGATACACTCATGCCACGTACAAAGGAAAGTAGTTTTAATTATCCAAGGTCAATCATTTCAACCAAACTGATTTTCAGTTTTTGGTTACTGGGGCAGAGATGATTGACTGAACAGAAATTAAACTGGACTAGTGTTACAAATATAGTAGTCACAAGACCAAAATGGGGGCCAGGAATTCTGCAGTGAGTAAGTCAGCTTCTGTTTCCTCAAAATATGTCCACCACCTACTTGGCACAAATCAAGGGTGGGATGGATTACTAGCCATTGGCCTGGATGAGCACGGATCCAACAGTGTTCAAGAAGCTCAATAGCTTGCTTAATTAACACACCATCTAACACCTTTGACATTCACTCCATTCACCGTAATGCACAGTGGCAGTAGGGTATACCATCTACCAGATGCACTGCAACAATTCAGCAAAATTCCTCCGACAGGACCTTCCAAATTTGTGAACTGTACTATGTAGAGGGACAAGGGCAACAGATATGTGGGAACACCATCTGGAATTTTCTCTACAAGTCATACGCCTTCCAGATATGGAACTACATCACCATTGTTGGGTCAAAATCCTGAGCCTCCCTTGCTGACAGCACTGTCGGTATACCTATAGATGGGCTGCAGCTCTTCAAGATTGGCAGCTCACCACACCTTCTCAAGGTTAATTAGGGATAGGTGATAATTGCTGGCCAAGCCAGGGAATGAATAAAACAACTTATACAAAAAAATACTCCAGAAGAAAAATACAAAAGTCTCAAATGCTTGTATTTTCTTAAATAATTGGTGGTGCTGATTAAGCTTAACAAAAGATAAATGATTTTATATCATGAAAACCAAAATCAATCTCACCCAAATCCATTTTTGAAACACAAATATACAAACTCAATTCACAATCTTCTCTGATATTCTATCGTTTAAGTTCTCTGACTGAGATTTATTTTGGTCCTTTGAAACTTTTTCACCAGAGATCTGTTTTCCTTCAACCTGCTTAACCATATGATTCAGATGATCTGCTTGAACAGTTTGCTGTGCTGACTCATCACTTGAATTAACCTGATCAGTTCCCTGGAACATTTCCTGTTGCCTTAGTAAACCGTCCACTTCAATCTCCAGTGCCAGCCGCTCCTCATCGGTCTCTATTTCCAATTGCTGCATCAGCTCCTCCAGTTTATTGGCTTTGCGTAACTCATTCTGCTGAATTATGGTGCACAGATGCTCAGTCAGTTGCTCCTTCAATTCATTCTTCTTGTACAGATCTAGTTTTGCTGCAACATATTCCACTTCTGCCTTATCATACCTCTTTCTGAGGGCAAGGACAGGACATACAATGAGCAAGAAGAACTTTGTTCATTGTTCAGACCAATAGTGTGCAAATATAATTGCAAGCCATTAAAATCATTACTAAGCAATATACACAGCACAGTTCTGAACAACCTTTCTTTGCAAGGGCCCCTTTCTGTTTTTGCTCCTCAGGGCAAACCAAAATGCAACTTAGTGGATCGCTATCAACTAACAGCAGATGCACAACAGTGGTCTGCTGACTTACAATTTTTATTTTATCTCAGCAATTTCACTCCTCCATGCCTTTAGGTGGTGCACCAATGTTCAGCTTTCTCTCTGCTATACCAGAAGGGGAAATACCTGGTTTTGAAAGAGCTGTCCAGCAAGTCAGTGAGGAGCAGAATGAGACAAAGGTTGAACGAGTACTCCAACTATACTGTTTGAAATGTGGTTTGAAGTGAAAATTCAGTACAAAAAAAGGGAGACAGAGGGGCTCTCTTGCTACAGGGAACTATTCAAGTGAGTGGATGATGTGGGAATGCCATAGCAGTAGGTAACAGTATAATCAATGGGATAATGTTCTCTGCAGCAGTGAACTGTAGTTCTGAATGCTGTGTTACCTGCCAGGTGCCAGAGATTGGAGCTGGAGAAGAACTGAGGAGAGTGAGTTGAGGGATCCAGAAGTCATTGATCACGTCAGTATCAATAATTTCTGGATTGCTACGTCAGTCATGGGCAAACAAACATAGGGTAAATAAAGTCAAAGAGTTAAATGTGTGGTTCAAAGATTGGAAGGGGTGGAATGGGTTTCAGTTGTGGGGTACGGACACGAATATATGGGCAGAAAGTGACAGTTCTGATGAGACAGGCTTCCCTTGACCCATGCTGGTAGCAGTGTCCTGGCAAAGTGAATAACTAGGTCTGTAGAGATGGCTTTAAAGAGGAGAGAAGAAAGAGGGAAAATATAGATTTACAAAGCAGGAGGATATGGCAGAATTATTTGGTTAATCCAACTGGAAGTGTGACAAGAAAGGACAAAGTACATAAACAGAAGAACAGGAGTAAGTAGAGTCAAAGGAGAGAAAATGGTCAAAAGGCAAAATTAATACCTCTTCATTTGCATGTGCACAGCATTTGGAAAATAAAAACAGATGAATTACCAGTGAAAATACAGGTTAATGGGTATGAAAAAGGTACAAAGATAGTGGATGCACTGGTAGTAACATTCTAAGAATCCTCAGATTCTGGAAAGTCCCAGAGGATTGAAAAACCGCCAATATTATACCTTAATTTGAAAATGGAAAGAGACAAGAAACAGGTAACTATAGGCCAGTTCGCTTAATGTCTGTTATTGGGAAAATGCTAGAGTATGTTATAGAGGATGCAATAGTAGAACATTTAGAAATACACAAAAGTGATCAAGCAAAGCCAGCACGACTCCAAGAGGCAGTCACACATGACAAAATTACTAGAATTCTTTGAAAAGAAAACAAGCAAGAAAGGTGAAGGGGACACACTGAATGTAACACACTTGGATTTTCAGTAGACATTTGACATATCTCCACACATTTATCAAAGAGGGTGGTTTGTATTTGGAATGAACTGCCAGAGGAAGTAGTAGATGCAGGTATAGTTACAACATTTAAAAGATATTTGGAAATGGGACAGGAATAGGAAAGGTTTAGGGGAATTTGGGCCAAATGCAGGCTAGTTAATGCTGGGAAACATGGTCAGCATGGACACGTTGGACCGAAGAATCTGTTTTTGTGCTTTGACTCTATGAGGCTATTTAATAAAGGTTACAGCCCATAATGTTGGAGTTGGTCTATTAGCAGGGATGGAGGATTGGTTAATTAATACAAGACAGAGACAGTTAGAACTGCCAATGATGGAGTCAAAGACAACACCATGTGGAACTGGAAGAACACAGCAGGCCAGCCAGCATTACAGGAGCATCTCTGAAGAAGGGTCCCTCCTCGGATGCTGTCTGGCCTGCTGTGTTCCTCCAGCTCCACACTGTTGTCTAATACAAGACAGAGGTCACTTCCACGATGCAAACCTGTAACAATGGCGTGCCACAGGGATCAGGGCTGGAACAAAAATAATATGCAATATATTAGTGACTTGCGTGAGGAAAGTGAACAGCAAAGTTTGCAGATGATACAAATGTAGGTGGGAAAGCAAGTGATGAAGAAGGCATTCTGCAGAGTGATACAGGCAGGTTGAGTGAGCAGGGATAATGCAAGAAAATCTGAGATGATGTACTAATGGCACAGAGAGTTGGGGGAACAGAATATTACTTAAATGAAGAAAGGGTTTTCGGTATCCTCATCCATGAATCACAACAAATATCCAAGTTCAGCAGGTAATAGGGAAGGCAAATGGAATGCTGACCTTTATTTCAAAGGGAATACACAAGTAGGGAGGCTTTTAAAAAGAACACAGAGGTACTAATCAGAGCACAGGTGGAATACTCTGAACAGTTTTGATCCCCTTATCTAAGATAAGATATACTGGAATTAAAGGTAGTAAAGATGATTTACAAGGCTGATACCAGAGATGGGAGGACTATCATATAAAGGAGAGGTTTAGGTGTTTGGGTCTGTACTTGAGAAGAATGAGAAGCAACATTATTGAAACATAAGATTTTTTTTGGGGGTGGGGTGAGGGCCTTGACAGTGTAAATATAGAAAGGTTGTTTCCTTTAGTGAGTGTGTCTAGGACGAGAGGGCATAGTCTCAGAATACAGCGGTTGCATATTTAAGGCAGATGAGGAGGATTTTCTTCTGTGGACAGTGACCTGTGGAATTCTGTACCAGAGTGGGCTGTCAATACTGAGTCATCAAATACCTGCAAGGTTGAGATAGGCAGATTTTTAATCAGTAACAGAATCGTGGGTTAGAGGAAAATGACTGGAACGTGGAGGTGAACATTATCAGATCATCCATGTCAAGAGCATCTAATGGGCTGAATGGTCTAAATCTGCTATAAGCCTTACAAAAAGAAAAAATTACATATTTGAAGAACAACAGGTTTTAACTGTGCAAGCTTTAAATTCTAAAATCTATTCAAACAAACACACTTTCTAAATTTAAAAATGACATGATTCACTACGGGCAATATGGACTTAAGTCTGAAACCCCTTTTACAAAGGGAAACATAGAATTACCAAGTTTATTAGATTCTCTTTCAGAACTACAGCTTTAGGGTGAAGAAAGAGTCAAATGATCTGTTCTGAAGTCTGCCTGATAATAAGAAAACAATCCAAGTGTATTAAGAGGCAGAAGAAAGCATTTATGATTGGAGACAATATGTAGTTCCTGAGGCAACCATGAATTGGTCCTGCATCCCCCAAGTCCCAGAAATGTGTTATAGGTTGCAATTTGCAAACAAAATTGCCATAAACTATGTTTCACTTCTCAAAAGAAAAGAAGAATCAAAAATGAGCTTTTCTACGTAGGAACCAAGCTACTGTGTTCCCTCTTATCATGGACAAAGGCATTTTAAGATCAGTTTTCAGGTTTCCCCATAAATATATCGATATCACACAAAACAATTTTGTCATTTGTGGCCATCAGCCAACCAGGAGAGCAAGAGACAAGGTGCACATCTTCTAAGCAAAACTGCTAATTCTTTGTTTATCACACAAAACATTGGTGGGTAAGCATGCTTAGACTGAACATCAAATTCATGATAATTTCAATTGCAATTTTTGCTTAGTTTGGAGTTAAAAGGGACCTAGAACATAATCTCCTTGAAAGGCAGATCTTATACTAGATATCATCCGCGTGGATTAGTAAAAGGAAAGCAAGTCAATGGTAGCCAAGAACGAATTTACAGTAGTTCTTGGAGGATGAGGTTTCCTTTGAAGAGAGAAGTGTAACATAAAACCGAGTGGAAGATTTTCAGTGAAGTTAAATGGGAAATATCTTTTCTGTATCTTAAAATAAGTTACATATGAAGAGAAAATAGTGTTTAGTCATTAGCATTTCAGTTATTTTGTTACCGTAAAAGTTTAAAATTTACTTGTCATTCTTACAGTTGTTAACTTTTAACAAGGAATTTAATGTTGAGTTATCAATCTCTCCAGAGATCATAGCACAGCCCAAAATATTTGGTACGTAATTTATTCTAATCTCTTGCATATACAAATGTGATAAACTGAGGCCAAAGACATTGTATTGTATTTCCTACAAGTTTTAAGCCTGTGTTTTTAATAAAGCTTCTCTATTCACATTGCTGAAATGAAAAAAACTGTTCCAATTTCCATCAAAAAAAGTATTCTGAAATAAATGAGAGTCGCCAATCTTCTAAGTTTGAAATACCACTTAAATCAATCCAGTAGGCCTGAATTGGTGTGTCTGCTGCCACCATAACTAGTTTGAGAACATATCACTTTGACCATCTGCTTTAACGAAGCAAGGTGTGCTCTGTGTTGTAATTCCTAATTTGTGTGGTACAGAGCAGAAAGATCCAAGGGGACTATAGTGCAGTGGGTAGCATCTCTGCCCCTGACTCAGAAGCTTTTGGCTCAAGTCTCACTCCATGATGTGATGGCCATAAAAGGTGCACTTATTTCTTGGGCAAACTGGGATAACAACCGTAAAAGCCTCCGCTATGCCTACAGCAACCAGTGAAAGTGGAAGAGTTTCCTCAGCAGCCATGCCTGATGCAAACTGGCACCTATTGAGCTGTAGTTTCAATGAACAGAATAGTAATCTCCAGCAGAAGAACCCCAAGAATGGAAACAGATGTAAGTTAATGCCTTGTCTGCTACATAAGCCCCAAAGTGTGAGAAATAAATGATTACAAACATGCAAAAGAGACAATCATCTTTTCATGTAGATATTGCAGTCCAGCATTATTTTGTTTTAAAAGTCTGAGGGTTCAAATTTATTTGTTAATAATCTACAGCTGGTTTTAGGTTGTAGAAGATTGCATTAGTAACCAGGTTGACAGTACTGTAAATTTTCTTTGAACAATAAAAAGTAATTCCATGCAGGCCTACTAATACTTAAAGGCATAAACAGGATACAGGATTCCCTGATTAGGGAGTCTAGAACCAAGGGCACAATTTAAAAAGGGAATATCAGTTACATTCAAGATGACGTTTCTTTTTCAACTTAGAGGGTTGTGAATGTTTGAAATACTCTACCCAAGAAGGCTGTGGAAACTCAGTCCTTGATTATGTTTACCGGTGGTGTACAGAGTTACTGGGATCAGTTGGGAAAAGTGTTTGATCAATCACAATTGTATTGAATGGTGGGGCAGGCTTAATGGGCTCAGTAGCCTAATCCTGTCCCTGTGTTCCTCTGCTCCCCTTCAATCAAATCCAATGTTGTCTGAATTTGCAACACCTTTCTCTCATGTTCAACTTTAACTTGATAACTTGCTAAAAAAGATGGCAAATCTTTCTTCTATCAGAGATAGAAAAACTGACAATTCCTCTCTGAACTATGTCCCACCATTGAACATCAAGCCTAGTTGAAACAAAAAAAAACAGAAATTACTGGAAAAGCTGAGCAGGCCTGATAGATTCTATGGAGAAAAATCAAAGTTAAGGTTTTGGGCTGAGTGACCTTCCTCAGAAGTCGACAAAATGTTAACTCTGATTTCACTGCACAGATGCTGCCAGTACTGCTGAGATTTTCCAGAAATTTCTGTTTCTGATTTACAGCATCTGCAGTTTTTTCAGTTTTTAAAATCAAGCCTAGTTGGTTTGACGACTGCCAGTGACCTAATCATCTTTGTAAATCTTCTTTTCAGTCTCTAATCTTGTGCTTTCTTAATCCTATAAAGTTCTCTTCTACCTTCCACTAAGATTTCATTAACAGGACTGTCCCCGAGAAAACCACTGATTATGTACGTTCTTGCCGCACAGAACTCGCTTATCTCATCTTTGTCCACCCCATGTCCAGCCTTCCCAAATCTTTTGCTGTTTTAGGAGTTTCCACTTCCCTGGCTCTAATAAGTTGTTTCACATGGCCATTCAAAACCTCCACAACTCCGTCCCTCACAGGGATTGTCCAAGGGCTTTCTACGTCGTCCTAGATCTGGAAAACTTCAACTAGCAACTTCCATCCTTCATTTCATAGTCTATTTCAGTCCCCATTTTCTTAAACAATAATTTGATTATGCCAATTCTTTCCTTCAATTAAATAAGGTACAAATTTTTCATAACTTTTTAATAATAGTTTTAAGTGATATAGTTAATTCTAGGCTCCACTTGGTACAAAACTGATGCGATAATGTTAACTTCAGCTACGAAAATGATCATTTAATTCTGCCAGAGTCCACAACCAGACAACGTGCCTACAACTAGAACTTGGAATACATTATGATTGAATAAAAATGATGGCCTGATTCAGTTAAGCTTAGTAGTTTACCCAAGAACAGTTACCCCCTTAAAAAAAACCCACTAATTGCTGGGCAACTATTGAACTGACTACCAAACCGTACCCCTCCCTAGATACAAATCACATCAGATCCAGCAAGCTGTGCAACCCTTGCCCACCTTATATGCCTCACCCCTCTAACCACATGGCATGTCACACCCACATTTCAGCAGTCAAAGTTATTGACTATGCTGCTAAATATTTAAAATCATGAACATAGCACACTTAGTGCTGCGAAAGAAAAAAAAAAAGTGTGTGTAGTTTCTACAAAGATTATCCACATGCTTGATTTGTGGACTCCTGAACAGACTCTTAACAAGGAGGCCCCTGGCCAGGAATCTCCAGTGCAGAAGTCCTCTGAAGATAAATAGTAACTTTTAAAACATGGTTCCATGACCAGATTAATTTCAAAACCATGACATTCTGCTTACAGAATCTGTACCGCTACCTGCCTGGTGTGTTAACTGTTCTTTCTGTAGTTCCACGTCAATTATGACCCAACCAATCAACACCCCCTTCCCACTCTGGATAAATAATGGCTCTTGCATTGGTTCTGATGACAGCAAGATGAAAAGATTAAACATTGCTCAAAAGGAGATTAGAAGTGGAGATCAACACTACCCAGCATGTACTTATTTTCTTACTTAGCCTGATAATATTCCAAGCTGGTCTTTTCAATCCGATCCCGTAAGATGTTAACATCATTCGATAACAAGTCATCCAAGGTCTGAAGTTCCTTTTGGATTTGCTTCAGTTTCATAGTTTCTTCCATGGTTCGCTTTGATCTAGAATGATTAGTATAAATGGATCAAAATTGCAGACATATAGCCACTAACAACTTGTCATAATGAAAAACAATTAAATTTATGTTAACTAAAAAAATTTAAGTGAAAAATGTAATGATTGTTATGTATAGGCATACACTCTTAATGAACTCCCCAATCTCTCGGGTAGACAACAGTTCCTTCTCTGGTGTTTGTGCACGGTTGACCACTCTTCCACATCCCGTAAAAGTGGACATTGTTAAAACTGCAACGAACAGCAAGAGCTGGTAGGTTTAATGGCTGACTCAGATTTTGCAAATGACACTGATGAATACTGCATGAGTTTTTTTGTCAACCTGGAATCTCTGGCAAAGTACTGTGCTCTAATTTATCCAAATTAATGTCACAATTTTATAAGAAAAACAAACACTCATGCATGAAACGTAGACATTGTTGACTCAGCCAGCATTTATTGATCATCTCTAGGTGGTGAACTACCTTTTGCAGTCCATTTGGAATAGGTAGACCCACAACACCATTACATGATTTTGACCCAACACCCTGAAGGAATGACAATATACTTCCAAGTCAGGATGGGGAGTAGCTTAGAGAGGAACTTGCAGGTGGTAGCATTGTCAAGCATCTGCTACCTTGCCCTTCTAGATGAATAGTTGAGAGTTTGAAAGGCACTGTCTAAGAAGCCATAATGAATTTCTGCAGTGCACCTTGTAGACTGCTCACAACGCCGACAACGTTGGAAAAAAACAACTAACCTTTTTAATTGCTTGAAATTTAGTGAGAAGTGACTCTTTTGAATATTAGTGCTGAACGCATACAGTAATATAAAAACATGCAGGCATTGTGGGTAATTTAGTTCGTCAGTTTATCCTTCTAAGAATATGCCCTACCTTTCTGCAATGGCTTTTGAGAGAAGAGCTTTCTTGCGTTTATTCTTCTCTTCCATTAACCGCTGCTCTAGTTGCAATTGTTCCAGCCTTGATCTCTCGCGTCTGCAGAGGAATAAAATTGACTTTATAACATTTCTTTTCCATTTTACTTTTTGAGCTGAACTCAACAATAATTCACTGATGAAATTATCTTGTTGAATAGAGTATGTACTGATCAAACAGGTGTAAAAATGCCATTGCTAAGTACATTCAAAGGATGATTCTGACACCTAACTTGCTTTTCCTTTACAGATGTTGAATGACTTCATTGAGTACTTTCAACATTTATGTTTACTGAAGATGGATCAATTACTCATCTAGAATTTTGTGTTATTTTATACTCCACAATATTTCAATATTAGGTTTCTCACTGCTTTAACAACTAGTTACTTATCTAAATTTAAATAATGTTGATTGATTTATCAGCAGTCAAAGAACAAAATTAGCAGACTGGTGTGTCAATGTATATATTAGAGTGGCATCATCCACAATTTCCCGTAATTCAATCAATTTTCTTTTTACACAAAAGGGAGTTATATTATAGTTCAAACTAAGCAAAATGGAACAGGAAAACGGATATTGAATACTAATAATTAAATTATTAACATTAATTAGATTAGGAGGAGATTTGCATGCCTATCATTTCTCTCGAAGTCGCTAACTAAGAATTTGCTGCACTGGCTATATATTAAGCAGGGCAGATTTCAAATCTTAAAAAGGGGACTGGAAGGTGTTACAGAACAGCACGATCAGCAGCTTTACTGTGCAAAAGTTTGCAAAAAGATTGGAGTGGAAAATGTCAAAAAAAAATTCTCATTCTAGCCAATCATATGGTACATCAATAAATCCAAATTCAAAATACATAGTCCAGTCCGCAAAGCTCCCACTGCTTATCCTAAGCATGTGCCTTGATCCTAGAACCTACTAAGCCTTGTTCCAAGTCAAGAAAGAATAACCTTATAGCTGTGTAAAAATAACAAAAGCATCTGTTTGCTCAGGAATATCTGTGTTTAAAAAGAGAAGTGAAAGCATATAAAAGAAATGTTCATTCAACTTTATTATAATTGCAAATCTTTTTCTTGAACTTTTCACTAACTGGCTTATGCTTCGTAACTATAGAGCTGAAAATTAAAAATTAAAAATATTTTTATGGAGCTTCCATCACACTGAGGCTTCAGATTTTAATCAATATCAAACAACCTGTTCAGAAAACTTTGCTTATGTTTTGAGTGCTGTGGCAATTTCCACCATGGGAGGCGAGGAATTATTTCAAAAATTCCATGACAGGGATCTATTACATTTGTTGGGACATACTATACAGATTAAGTTATGAAATCAGTTCTTAAGTTTAGTTTTTAAATGGTAGATTGTTCTTCTGTAAACAGACAAAAATATCACCTCACCTACTTCCAATGGTGGTGGTCAAAATAAACCTCATGCATCTACTGGTAGTTTCTTAATCTGAATTAGTGGAGGAGTGAAAGTTGAGAGAGAATGATGGAAAGAGAAATAAGTGAGATGAAGTCATGTACTCTCCAGTTTGTTTATCATGTACAAGTTGTAAAGATTGTATACCTCTCGTGAGGCATTGAGAGCACACTGGATGATCATTTAGACTAAAACAGTGTGCAAGGGTAATGGGGAGAAAGCAGGAAATTGGTACAAGGTAATGATGCTCATTTAACAAGTTAGTGAAGGCATGACAGGCAGAATGACTGTCTCCCATATTGTTAACACTTGTGATTCTGTGATTATTTTACTTTTGATTGTGTATGGAATTGGGCAAATTGCCTTTTATAACAATGGACTCAGGAAGGAGTTGCCATACTATTTAAAATCAAGTTAGTGAAACATATTTTAAGTCACATTTGCCCTGTAGCTTTGCAGGTAGTGGTGTGATGGTGGTAGGGGTGTGAATATGCCACTGGGGGAATGAGCACAAAGGTGAGATTTGGCCAACATGTAGCTGCTTTGTTTGTGCATTACAATCAGTTGATGATTATAGTTGTTATCAGGCTGACAACCTTTATGATTGGCTCCTGGGTAGGTGAACAGCTTGTGGGTACGAATGATATAGCGAGAAACTCCCAGACCTCAGGAAGGTGAGGTTTTGTATGTATATGCATGTGTGCGCGTGCGCGAGAACTCTTGGTCTTAAATCAATAAGTCAGAGACTTTAATTTGTGAACAATCCCGTGAAGAAGCAAAAGAACTTGATGGAAAAGACAAAAGAACTGAGTGCTTGGGAAAGAGAAGGAGTATTCTGTCCCATGGTGCCAGTGGACTGCTTTCTCAGCATCTTCATTTTCTCCTTCACCCATTACCTACATGTTGTTTGTCTCTGACTGAGTGTGTGGGGTGATATTCAGAAAGGGGTTAGAGTTTTAACTAGTTGACAGTTATATTGTATGACACTTCATAGCTGCATTTTTGTTTAGAACTTATTTATTTGTAATCAGTCATCCTTGTCAAGTACAGAAATTTGGTCTGTGTTTTCTGTTAACTCAAGTCAATCAAAATAAATACATCAGTGACTCTGCATAGTTTACAAAGTTTAATTCATGGCAACTCTCAGCATTGTGGGGTTTGATTTCCAGCTCTATGCCAGACAGGCATAGTGCAATTTACTTTATTGTTAAAAGAGAAAATACAGTATAATCAAATCTTTAATAGGACCAAGTTTGCTGTCTATTCAAAGCAGGGACTTAAAATGCAAGTCCAAAATCCGTGTAATCCTGATTAGTTCAAAGTAGTATTGTATGGACTTCTTGGTTTCAGAAGCATGACCTGCTCCTTGGTAGAGACCAAGAGCTATGGAACAGCTTTCTCCTATTATCCTTTCTCACATCTGCATCTTCCTCTATATGGAAAGATCTCTTGGCTTGGGGAGGGGTCAGCACAGATGTAGAATGCCAACAGGACTAAAATGATTAAGTTTTGAAAGTTGCAGAATTTAGGCCTGAATCACAAAGAATGGAAGCTGAAGTGGCAATGATTAAAGATACGATAGGTTGAATGGAGTGAGAGAGACAGGACGCGACAGAATTTCTTTTGGTGGAAGAATCCAGAAATAGGGGCATAAAATTAATGTTAGATTCAGGTTGCTCAAGAATAAAGCAAACAGAATAGAACTTTAATACATTCTTCTCCAAAAAGACATTCAAGGTATAAAAATTCCAGATTTCAAAAATAGTTTTTTGCAATTTTTAAGTAGGTACTGAGGCACATGGAACTACCACAGGTCAATATAAATCCAGATGCACATCAATCATGTAACTAAGCAGCAGAATACTTTAAGAGTTTGAATAGCTTGCTCCTGCTAAGTTAGAAAATTAAACTTGAAACCATTTTACACTGATGTAGTTAACTCCTCTTCTAATCAAAATGCTATGCGGAAAGATATTAACGAGACAGTTTAACTAACCTACCAGTATTTCCAAGGATTCTTTTATAATTATTTCTAGACTTACTAACAATTCCACCTCTTTGATCTGTTCTGTCGACAATTCTTGAACTGAGGAGTCTTGGCATGCAGACGATGTTTTGGGCCCACTTGTGTCCATCTGACAGCTTATTCTTGTTTCAGTTTGTTTCTTACTTTCATTCTGACCATCCTTTGCCTCTAGCTTGGATAATGATGGCTCTGTGCTTTCAGGTGGTCTCATCTTTAGTGTGGACAATTGTTGATCTGGATCAATTTGATTATGCTCCGTTGATCTGCGACTATGCAGCTGCTGTAACACTCTTTCCCTCTGAAGCTGCTGACGACTTTTGTTTGTTGAGGGTGTTTGTTTAAATCTTTCTGATTTTTCTGAGATTAATGGACCTGAAAAAGAACATTACATTTAAAAAAAATTCACCCAACATCTATGGCCATCTACAGCAATTTGACTAACCATAAAGGTGAACTCTTAGTCTCTGTTCAGAGACTAAGAGATTCAACTGCTTCTTAATACCATTATACTTGAATATCACATTACATGATTCAACTCATTGTACTTCAAATCTTGACCAGTGAAGAGTATTACAATTTTCCTGGGCTCTAAAAACATCTGGTCTCACGGTATACAGAAGCACTGAAACAAATCCTGGAAGATATGTGACAAAAGCATCTGAGCATGTAAATAAAAGACGAGCAAGACACATCCTTGATCCTACATTCAAATGTTTTAAAATGTACAATATGCAATGGTTGAAGTCAAACTCTCACTTGTCGCTCAACGTGTAAAGAAATAAGCCAATCTCTTAGTACTCACTTTAAAAAAAGTTCAACTTGCATTCGTTGTATTATAATACAACGAAAGGCTAAAGTGAAGAGAGGACCTATATCAAAACCTAGTCTTATTTTAGGTTCTGATGGCCACAGACTCCTGCACAATCCCAGAGCTGAATTAGAAGCTTCAAAACCAAAACGCGCTCTACTTGATTGCGCACAGCATTCACAAGATACATGATCTAAAAGGCACAAATGGTGGTAACGGTCAAGATATAATTGTCATTCCAGAAATATGGCTGCACAGTAACTAGGACTGGGAGCTAAAAATCAAGGACATTATGTTTAGCAAGAATAGATGAGCTTGTGAGGGAGTTGGGAGTTGTACTCATCAGCACGCAAGTAAGGAAGGGAGAAATTTAGGTCAGCAGAATAACGTGTCAAACGTTGGGTAGAAGAAACAGCAAAGGGTAGTTGACATTGGCTGAATTGCTTATTGGCAACCAAACAGTAGTAGTGTGGGGCATTATATAGTTTAGAAGATGAGAAAAGCTTGTAGCATGTGCACAGTAATCACAGGTATCTTTAATCTACAGACTGAATAAATCAACTGAGCATTAAAGCAAAAGACGATGCATTTCTCGAATGTACTAGAGATAGTTTTCTAGAGCAGAATGTTGAAAAACTGACTACAGGACAGGCTACAATGGATGTGATTTGTTTTGAAAAGACCTAATTAATAATCTTCTTGTGAAAGAATCTTTAGAGATAAAGCTTGATCATATTGTGGTCACTTAAGTTATGTTTGAAAGTGAGGTAGCCCCATGTGAAACAAAAGATATTAAATATGAATAAGGAAAATTATGAAAAAAACCTCAGTGGATTGGAAAATACATCACTGCACATAGCCAATGGACAGTCTTCAAAAAGAACCATTACAAGGCATACAGCAACCATACATTCCTTCAAAAGGTGCAAAACATCAATAGAATATGAATGCAACCTCGTAAAAAATGAACCATAAAAATATTAACATGTAGGTAAATGTTTGGTTCTGATAAAAGTGGGTCCATTAAAAGCAGAGTCTGAAAAATTTTAATGTGGAATAAAAAACATGGCAAAAAAGCTAAATTAATACTGCGTGTCTGTTTTCACTGAGTAAGATACAAAAAAAACCTCCTAGAATTAGAGATCCAAGTGACTAGGGAGAATGAGGAGTTGAAGGAAGCTAGTGTTGTCACAAGGATGTACTGGATAAATTAATGGGCCTACAAGTTGATAAATCCCTTGCATCAACATTCTGGGATGTTGTCCATAGAGACAGTCAATGCATTAGAAATCCTGTTCCAAAATTCCACAGATTTTGGAAAGATTACTGCAGATTGGAAGCTTACAAAATGTGACCCCATTGTTTTGTGAAAGATGAAGGGAGAAGACAGGGAATTACGGTTTGACTAGTCTCACATCAGATTCTAGCATTTTCTCTGTTATCATTAAGCACAAAATAAACGGTCAACTGGACGAAAGAATGATATAGTTGGGCATTGCATTGATATCCTGTGAGACAAAACAGAAGTTTTTTGAGCATGTTGCTACCAAACTTTTTAAAAGGAGTCATATATGGATTTAGTAGATTTAGATTCACAGAAGGCTTTTGATGAAGTCCTTCACAGGAGGTTGGCTTGCATAATTAAAATACATAGTATAAGAGATAGTATACTGGCATGGATTAAGGACTGGCTAACAAGCAGGAACAGAGTTGGGACAAATTAGTGATTGTTACATTGGTAGACTTTGTCTGCTGGGGAACCACGAGGGTCAGCATGTGGGCCCACGGTGCACAATATAAAATCAATGATCTGGAGGTGGGAACCAAATATAACGTATCCAAATTCATGCTAATATGTGAATGTGTGCTGTGAGGAAGATACAAAATATTTTCAGGAAGATTCAGACAGGCTTAGTGATTGGGCATGAATGTGGCAAGTGGAATATGATAGGCAAAAATATGTGGCAATCCACTTTGTTCAGAGAAACAGATGTGGAGAGTATTTCTGAAATGTTGAGAGGTTAGAAAGTCTAGTGCAAAGGGATTTTGTGTCCATGTCAATACATCATTGAAGGCTAACATGCAGTGCAGCAAGCTATTTAGATTAATATAATGTTAGGCTTTAATTGCAAAAGGATGTGAATAATGATGCCTTTCTTCGACTTTTACATGGGAGCTTGATTAGATTGCATCTACCATATCGGGTAGATTTGGTCTCCTTATTTCAGGAAAGATACAATTGCCATCTGCAGAATGCAACAAAAGTTTACCAGAATTGTTCCAGAATGCAGGGCTGTCCTATGAAGAAATAGTGAACTTGGTGTTCTCTAGTTTTGTAGAATCAGAGGTGAAGCAGAAACCTACAATAGAGAGTAGATGCAGGTAAGACGTTTCCCTTGGTTAGGAGTCCAGAACAAGGCGGCACAATTTAAAACTAAAGTGCATGCCATTTAGGATTGAGATAAAGATAAATCTTTTAGAATGGGAGGGTGATGAACATTTGGAATTCTCTTTCCCCAGAGGGCTGTGAAAGCTCAGTCTTTTGAATACTTTTAAATTAGAGGTTGATCATTTTTTGATTATCAAATGGTGGAAAAAGTGTTACAGACAGAGGGCGGGTAAACAGCAAAGTATTCCATCAGCTATTCTTGTACCAAATGGAATAGCAGACTTGATGGGCAACTTCTTTTTGTAAACTGATTATTTTACTTGCTTTGTAATGGGGTTGGACTCTACAGTTGTAGTAAATGCAGTTTACTACATGGGCCTTATAATAATAAGTTTTACAGGCCTCATACGATCAATCATCAAATAATACAGCACAGAAATCATCATGTGTCCCAGCGTGGCCCTTTAGTGGAACTATGCATCATGCTTCATCACCTTGCAGTTTTCTGACCTCCTCAATTCTCTTTTGAAAGTTACATTAAACTTGCTTGCAACAACATTTCAAGTCATATATTCTAGATCACAACTTCAGTTGTGAAAATTTTGCCAGATAAAGTAAGCCTGGGTCTTCTGCTAAACGAAACTCTAGTAAAGGGAGATATAATGTACTCATTTCATACCTCAGCTATGACTGCAGTTTCCACAAAAGAATCAGGTCTTCAGTCGTTATTCAGCTATACCCTTCCTTTAACTATCCTTTTGCTAGTTACTTTTGTAAGAGGCTTTTTGGTTCCCTTTTATTAGCTACTCATTTTTCTTTTTCAGATCTCCTCTGCACTTTCTAATAATTGTTTTGGTCCTCCCTATATTCCGTATCCATATTTGTGATCTGCAACTTTTTCTGCTTCTAGTGGTAGCTCCAATTTGCATCATTGCACACCATACAATATGTATAGTGTATGTACATCAAAACAAAGATCTTCATAAAATATTTGTATTTATTAATATATAATTTAAACCAATGTCAGCTCACTCTAAATTGCAACATTAGTTAGAATCAGGGTAACTAAGTATGAAGCTGGATGAACAAAACAGGCCAAACAGCATCTCAGGAGCAAAAAAACTGATGTTTCGGGCCTAGGCCCATCAGAGAGAGGGATGGGGAAAGGGGTCTGAAATAAATAGGGAGAGAGGGGGTGTCGGACCAAAGATGGATAGAGGAGGAGAGTATAGGTGGGGAGGTAGGGAAAAGGATAGGTCAGTCCAGGGAGGACGGACAGGTCAAGGAGGTAGGATGAGGTTGGTAGGTGGGAAATGGAGGAGCGGCTTGAGGTGGGAGGAGGGGATAGGTGAGAAGAGGAACAGGTTAGGGAGGCGGGAACGAGTTAGGCTGGTTTTGGGATGCAGTGGGGAGGGGGAGATTTTAAAGCTTGAAGTCCACATTGATACCATTGGGCTGCAGGGTTCCCAAGCGGAATACGAGTTGCTGTTCCTGCAACCTTCGGGTGGCATCATTGTAGCACTGCAGGAGGCCCATGATGGACATGTCATCTGAGGAATGGGAGGGGGAGTTAAAATGGTTCGCGACTGGGAGGTGCAGTTGTTTATTGTGGACCGAGCAGAGGTGTTAGTTTCAGTTTGGGTTTGGAACCGTTTACTGGTGTTCTTTGCATTTGATTTTAAAGAGAATAATAATTCTGGGATGATATCTGTGTGTTATAGTAAAAATGTGTGTGGTGGGAAGCTATTTATTATACATATTGCATTTACATTTCTATAAACTAGTGTGCATCATTAAATATCATGATCATTATAATCCAAGACTGTAAAGCAACAAAATCCACTATTGCTGAAAAGATGTTAATCAGTTATCTTAAACTATCGATTGGAAAACTTACTATCTGTTACAAACCAAATGCTTCTGAAATGAGTCTGAGGATACCTCACAGTTAGAACTTGCATCCAAATTTGCAGAGCAATAATTCCACAATAGAATTGGAGTAGCACTAAAGACAACAATAATCACTGAAATCTATGGCAAGTGCATGCAGGGGAGGGAGATTTATTTACTCTAGTATCTGCAGCCTATCAGTCTTCACAGTTTTTTAGTAGATGCAAATTTTCCAAGAAAATCCTATTGATGTTTGGGATGAAGTTGAGACATGGTACATAC
This sequence comes from Stegostoma tigrinum, assembly GCF_030684315.1. Classification (NCBI taxonomy): domain Eukaryota; kingdom Metazoa; phylum Chordata; class Chondrichthyes; order Orectolobiformes; family Stegostomatidae; genus Stegostoma; species Stegostoma tigrinum. The sequence goes on along the minus strand of NC_081361.1, from coordinate 47,153,403 downwards.
AATACCTCTCCAATACTGAACTATTGCTACAACAGTTTATGCAAGTTTAAAACTGGTCTTTCACATAGAAAAACAAATTCTATTAGTAGTCACATTACACATCTGGAACAAGACAAAACATAATGCATGTTAAAAACGATCTAGCACCTGCAACAGTATTACACCTAATGAAAGTCGAGAGAGTGTTGAAAATTGAATGAATCACCCAAAAATAATCACTTCTGCAACAGCCTTTTAAAAATAATGCCTACTTTGATATTCAAAAGATATTTCAATTCATGGTACAAGCCAAATTAAACTTAACGTTAAATCAGGTGTACTATGATAGCTTGAAATTCTGTGCCTTTTACCTCATTTATTCTATTGCAGTGCACAAAATTGCAGCTGTCCAACACTTGGATGTTTTTTTTAAAAAGAACAGACAAGTAGGAGGCAGCCAAGTTAATGACAATTTCAGCAAGATCTCTTCTCGCAGAAACTTTATGTCTGTAGATTAAATCATTAATGGTTGTTTTTTTCTAAGTATTAAATAAGCAAACTGGTGACATCTGGTGGTTGAAACAAGTCTGTCCATCAACATCAGCTTATAGACCAGATGTAAAATATCATGGTACCTGAGCAATAATATGTAATTTAGTTCTGTAAGCTACAATCTGGGAAAAAAAAAGCAACAATAAGCCACATAAACAATTATATTAAAGGTAGCATTCTGATGATGTTTGATGTGCCATTTCATTTGAATCATAGTAATCCTACTAATTTGACGAGGCAGATTTATAGGAACAAGAATATAATTATTCAACATGGACCAAGTGAAAGGCTTAATTTACTATTATAATTCATGAAAGGTTATCCAAATCTTAAACAATAATCATCTAAATCTAACACAACTAAAGTATTTGGTCAAATAAGCCAGGGCATTTTAGTTAATATCCAAGTAGATTTCTACCAGATTGTATATTAATCTAAAGTAAAGGCAAGAGGAGAGAAAAGTAGTTGAATTCTTAAATAGTTGGATATTAATTTGAAACATATAAAATAGTGACTGTCCGTCAAACAAAGGTGACGTGAAACTGGTACAATGGTGCCATTTTTTCAGTAAGAATTCAAACAATTCTAGCAAAAACTTACAAAATTCATCATTGTCACTTGGTTAAAATGCTTGTACAAATCATTCCAACAGGAAAACTTCATGGAAGCTTCCCAATTTTTATTATATAAAATTTACCTGCATTAGAAAAATAAGTTGGTTAAAAATCCACTGGAGGACATTCTGGTAATCAAGGCAACAACAGACAGCCCGTTCTAAAATGTTTTCATTCAAAACAAAACAACAGTTCCAAAAATTCATTGAGATATTCCAACAGCGTTCTGTTCTCTCTAAACCTGGCTTAGTATTATTTTTACTACACACCAGGATAAGCATAGTTTCCTTCAATGGAAATTTTAGTCAAAAAACACTTAGCGAGACTACTAGTCATTACTTTCAAGAGAATGCCCCATGCAAGGGTCTATTCAGTTTTCATAATCCTAAAACCCTAAATTAGTCCTTAAAATGTATTAATACTGAAGTTGCAAATTGCTTTCAATTGTCATCACTTGTAACACAAACCTTCAAAGTCTCTGGAAACTACGTTCTCATTTATAATTAATTTTTCCCCTGCCACAACAGCGACAAACACAATGACTGTGTTTTCTCTAAGTTTCATTAGAACTAGTACTGGAAAAAAAGATTTAACATTTCAGCACTCCTCCATCCTTCCCTCTTATTTAGGCATGGAACCCATTCAAAAGTGAATGGGCTACTGATAACACTGTCGAACCGTTTTTTGGTCTAAGTGAATACCGATGCTGAGCATACAAGGAACACAGGGAGGGAATATTCACAACAATGAAGGAATGGCAATATATTTCCAAGTCAGGATGACACGTGGCTTGCAGATGGTGTTTCCATGCACCTTCAGTTCTTGTTCTTGAAGTGGTAGATGTTACAGGGTTGAAAGTTCTGTTGAAGGAGGCTTGGGGACTTGCTACATTGCATCTTGTAGATGGCACATTATACTGCTTCTGCACATCGATGCTGAATGAAATGAACATTCAAGGTAGTAACTGGATGCCAATCAAGCAGCCTGCTCTGTCCTGGTTGTTATCAACTTGAATACTGTTGGAACTGCATTCTTCCAGGCAAGAGGAGAACATTTCATCACATTCCTGCCTGTCTCTTGTTGTGGATTGGCTTTGGGAGACAGGTGAGTTACTTGCTACAGAATTCTGAGGCTGAAATTTATGTACAGACACACACCAAGTCAACGGTAACACCTGCGGTTCTCACTTGTTGGAGATATTCATATTTTGCCAATGACTATTGCTTGCCACTTATTAGCTTAAGCCTGGATGTTGTCCAGCTCATTGCATTTGGATGTGGTCTACCCCTGTAATGGAGAAGTCGTAAATGGCGTTGACTAATGCACAATCAGCAAACATCCTCACTTCTGACTTTACGACAGAGGTGAGGTCATTGATAGGTTTAGGACACTACCCTGAAAAATCCCCTCAATTATATTCTGGGGCCGAGATGATGGACCATTAATAATAACAACCATCTTCCATTGTCCGAGTCCTAGATATCACCCCAGATTCCCATTGACACGGTGGGGTTATAGTCAAGGGCCTTAAAGTACAACTGCAGTGGAAAAAAAAATCATTAATCTCTCAGAATTACATGGGGATACGCATGGGCAAAAAAATAAAAAAGTGGTTAGTGTGCAAATTTTGTTGTTAATTCCTGCATTCTTCCTTAGCTTTGAAGAATATATTGAAAAGACTGGCATTTACATGTCATCCTTTTCATGACCACCAGACTTCTCAGATGGCTTTAAAGTCACTGAAATTCTTTTGAAGAGTAGTTGTAATTTTATTGCAACATAGCTGAATATGCAAAAAGAAAAAGCAAGGCTTCAGGTGTTGAAAATATAGGAGATTTTTGCACTATACATGACAAGGAACTCAAAGATGCAAAACTGAGCCCTAATCATGGTTAAAGGTTTATATAGAAAATAGTGTGATACTCACAAAGTTAACAAAAATGTAAGAACAGGAGGCAATTCTTTAATGGAATGTGGGCCACTGCTTGCAAGGCCAGCAAATGTCCCTATTTAAGTGCTGTCAAAGAGTGTGGCTTACTAGACAGTCAACCCTACTGCTCTGCGTTTTTTTGTCACATATAGGCCAAACTGAGGCAAGATAGCTGATTTCCTTCCATAAGTTACATTAGTGAACAGGACTTTTCTAGAGAAACAGGTAGTCATAGCCACCATTGTTGAAACTACTTACTGAGTTTAATATCCCAAATATATTAACTGAATTTTAATTTTAGTAGTTACCTTAAAGGGATTTAAATTGTACAGTATTACTTTGAGCCTCTGAACTGCTAGTCCATTGACATTACTATAATATTACTATGCCACTACAGTCTCCCCACAGGAGACAGAGGCAATATTTTGAAGGTAGCAAGTGCTACATATGCAGATATTAGAATGTTTAAACATATCACATGCTGTGTTCAAATACACTGGAGTGGAAGGGCAGCAAAAGGTGGGGTCAGAGTGAGGAGAAGAGGAGGGGAAGGGAAGAGTGTATGCTAAGATGGGGCAAAAATTTAACAAGGGCTCACCATAGGTGTGGGACAGGTAGCTAATGAGGCAAGCTTGTAACAAAGAATAAAACTGATTCAGTCTCCTGGCATTCCCTCCAAAAAAAAACCCAAATACAACTTGGACTTGGAACAAAATATGTAAAGTTCAGCCCTGTATGTTTGTGTCGCTGTTGTCTCTATTGCTTCAAAACTACTTCAATCTTTATTCCTCTTCTTTGTCTACATCATTGTAATCCTTACACTTGAAAAAGTGCTCCATTAGCTGTGAAACATTATGGAACAATTACAGAGTAAGTTGGAGAATAGTCATTTATATTTCTTTCCTTGTAGGTTTTTTATTTCTTTATTTTCCTCAGTGATTTCTTCAAGTTGACAGCCAGCTTGGTATGTCAGTGAAAGGAGCCACTAATGAATGGTTGCAGACACTATGCAAATGTGGGAAGCATGAGGGAAAATGCAGGCCCTCAGCAACGCCTTTCCCATTCCGATCTTCAGTTATTCATGTTTCCTTCCCTCACTGCTACCTCATTCCACCTACTGTAGGACGCACAGGAGGACATTCACTTTGAACATATAGTTGTTAAGCCTATATTCACTTCAGGTCATCATGTAATAAAACATTTTGATTCCACTTCTTACCCATACCATGTTCCTTTTGAAACCACCTGCTCAGTCTTTATACCATTCAAGCCTCTCAATCTTTCTTGCGTGCTCTTTGCTTAACTCTATTTTCATTCCCTTCAGTTCCCCCAATCAGATTACAAGAACCTAAAGTTTACTTTACCAAAATTTTCTATCTATTCAACTACCTCAATCTGTTTGGTTTTCAAAGTTCAACTGAAACAAAAAATTGCTAGCTATTAACAGTAAGATGTGCAATGACATTCCATTATAGATTACAGAATTTACATTAAGTTTTGAGATTGAAGCTGCGAATGTTCTTTATCACTTCCAAAAAAAATTAAAGAAGTGGTCTCAAACCTCAGCTGTAGAAGCAAAACATTTTTTAAAAAATTCTCTAATTTTAGTTTCCTGAAAACTTTCTTATTTCCAACATCAGTATGTGTCACTAGCATTTATTTGATAAAACTAACCCAAATTTTTTTCTGAACCGAAACTAACATTAAGGCACCACAGTACAGAAAATTGAAAGGCTTAAAACAAACTGCAGCAAATGTTAAAGCCACTTGTGAATATAACAATATTTATTCCAACAATTTTTGGGTTAAGTAAGAGTTTTAATGGTTTCCAAAGTTTTGAATTAATGAGTCAGTCTGCATAAATGAGCCTATATTACAAGAGTGTCAAACAAAGGTGTGCAAAATTGAACTCAAAGGGAGTTAAGAAATATTAATTGCCAGAATAAGACCACAAAATTTCACAAATGAATTCTAACTAAATAATATCCTATCTTTTTCTAATGATTCTACAAGAGTAGCTTGAACTGAAATAACTGATTTTAAATTCTGACAACTTAAAATGAGGGCAAAAGGTTGGGAGATGCACGCAACAAAGATACATTTGACATTCTTTTTCTCAAGAAAAAGTGAATTACTTATTCCACATATACCTAGGGAGATAAAGGGAAAAAAAGTGTCCTGTCATTACAATCCAGTACCATTTTTGAGGTACAAGAAGAAAAGAAAGAAAGTACTTAAATAGAATCCATCTTTAAATCAGTCAGAGTCCCAAAATGTGGCTCTTGGACTACTGCTTAGTCTCCACCCCAGGCCTACCACAACCAGGAGTCCCTGCTCTGTCACCACTGCAGCCATACATAGTCTGCAGTAAAAAAATCTTCCAACCAATTTATAATAGAAAATAAAAGAACCGTAATGATTCAATTTGCATGATACAAAGAGCCAAAAAAAAACTGCAAATAGTGGAAGTCAGAGTTTAAAAACAGAAAACGCATGTCTATCAGCAAGTAAGAGAGTCATGCCCAAAACATTAGCCTCTCTGAAGAAGCTGGAAAATATCCAAGTTATTTTATGAGATTAACTAGAACAATCTGCTGCATACCTTTTCTCTTTTTGGTTCATTCAATTCTCAATGTTGTTATGCATATTATGACTTTTCTGAAACAAGATTGTATCTCTACTCAAATTTGCAGATTTTCGGGAAAAGGCTGGCAGAAGTAGCAACTTCAGATTTTCTGTCAGTTTCAACTGTGTGAATGCCGAGCATCAAGTAAAATACATGGGTACATCATTCATGGCTTGCAGTTAAAGAAGGTTCGTAAACATTTGCTAGCCAACTGGCTTCTTTGAGCCATTTTGTTCATTTGGGTAGGTATCTTTATTTTAAAAATTAGTTGTTTCAATACAACATAGAGGTAGAGTTGTTGGCACCATTTCTGGATTTTGCTGAACCAAACCCCTTCATAATATTTATTCTACAGTGGAGCCATGATGTCGCTAAGAATTACTTAAAATTTGTCGCACAGGTGTAGTATGGGAGACAGACAGCCTGGCACCCCATTTTTCATGATGTGATGCCAATCTTTTATCATGCACTAAAAGACTTAAAAGACAGTAAATCTACAAATACAGGTTTGTACTATGAACTATTAACCCATACTGCACCATACAGTATTATTGCTTTAAATGTATAACCATTCCTTGGGCAAAGAACTTCGCTCTCAAAGCATTACTGGCCAAACAAGAAAAGTTTGCAATGTTGTATATTGCTTTTGTACTATTTCTCACCCTATGCGAGGCCAGCTTTCTGTATTCTGACACTATTTTCAAACTGAACTAACTTATGGCATCTTTTAAATGCAGGTAAGGCATGTACCATCTATGCAGAGAAAGTAGGAACTGCAAATGCTGGAGAATCTGCACCTTGTTATCTCAGAGCTGGATGAACACAGCAGGCCAAGCAGCATCACAGGAGTAGGAAGGCTGATGTTTCAATGCACAACACAGCAAGTGAGCTTTGTGCTTTAAGAATGAAGCATAAAATCAAGTGATAAACACAGGTACAGTTACAATATTTGAAAGACATTTGGGCAAACACATGAGACTAGGACCCATGGGCACAGCCTTAGAATAAGAGGAGGTAAATTTAGAATGGAAATGAGGAGACATTTCTTCAGCCAGAGTGTGGTGGGCCTGTGGAACTCATTGCCACGGAGCGCAGAGGAGGCCAAGACGTTAAATGTCTTCAAGGCAGAGATTGATCATTTCTTGGTCTTGCAAGGAATTAAGGGCTACAGGGAGAGTGCGGGTAAGTGGAGTTGAAATGCCCATCAGCCATGATTAAATGGCAGAATGGACTTGATGAGCCGAATGGTCTTACTTCCACTCCTATGTCTTATGGTCTTACGGTTTCAAGGGATATGGACCAAAGACAGGAAAATGGGACTGGTTTAATTTGGCAAACCTGGTCAGCATGGGCGAAATTGACTGAAAAGTCTGTTTCCATGCTGTAGGACTCCTATCACCAAGTCCTCTTGTCACAAAGACTACATCTCCATTTGCCTTCTGAATTGCTTTTTGCTCCTGCATGCTAGTTTTCAGGTGACTTTGAAAGGAGTAACTTAAGTCACTTTGGCCATCACTTCCCAGTCTCTCAAATATTTAAGAAATACTCCGGCCAAAGTAGATAACCTCATGCTTATCTGCATATTCCTTCTGCTATGCTCTTGCCCAGTCATTCAGACACCTATAATTTCCTTGCATCCTCCTCAATTTGCATTCCCACCAAGTTTTGGATCATCTGCAAGCTCTGAAACATTACACTGGCATCCACATCCAAATGTTGATATCGATTTTGAACAGCTAGGGCCCAAGCACTGGTCCTGGGCTACACACCGGTCATAATCTACTAAACGAGAATGACCCATTTATTCCTGCCACTCTACTTTCTGCCTGTAATCCAAGCTTCAAACTATTGCCATTTTGATCCCAGTTGATAGCAAGACTAGACATTTCAGATATCAGTATGAAATCTGGTTTGATAAACTCATGTTTTATTTTTGAAATTTGGTTCATGTCGATCAGTCACTGAATATACATCGGTGTCAATCCACTTCTTTAGACAAGAGTGGAGAAACAAAAAACTTTATATGAAGCCAATTTGTAAAGCTCTTATAAAAATAGTGAAAAGAATGATGCACCTTTTTTTTTCAATAATATCTTTAACAGGCACTCAGCCCCAGTGAAGTACAAAAGAACAAGTGAAATACAGCACAGGAATAGGCCCTTCAGCCTTCCAAGTCTGTGCCGATCATCATGCCCTAACTATGCCTTCTGCATTTATCCAATCTGTATCTGTACTCATTGACCCTGTCTGCTAAAGACATCTCATGGTCCCTTTCAGCCTTCCCAATTCCGCATTTAAGTTCCCTCCTAATTTCTCTATGCTCCAAGGACTTCATTAGTTTGTAGCTGCCAGGACCTATAATATGCTTCCTTTTTTACCTTTTGGCTAAGCTTACAATTTTCCTTGCATTCCATGGTTCCTGAATCCTGTCATTCTATCCTTCAGTTTTACAGGGAGATGCATGTCTGCACTTTAGTCAATTGGTCTTTAAAAGCCTCCCACACGTCGAGCGTAGATTTGCACTCAAATAACTGTTTCCCATCCACATTCCTCAGTTCCTGTTTAACTTGTATGTCATTGGCCCTTGCCCAATTAAACACCCTCACTCGAGGCACTCTTGTCCTTGTCCACGACTACTCAAAATCTTGGTTACTAAGCCCAAAATGCTCTCCTACTGAAACAATGATCACCGGTCCCAGCTCATTTCCTAATACCAAGTTTAGTATGATCTCCTGTGTTTGGACTGTCAACATACTGCCTCAAAAAAACAACCATTTTGGACAAATCTAAAAGACTGCTCTCAATCTGTGCCCCTGGCTCGAAGGGAGTGCCAGTCAATAAGAGGAAAGTCAAAGCTTTCCACCACAACTACCCTGCTTTCTTTACACCTTATCAGTCATTTCTTTAAAATTTCATTCTGAATTGAAGAAGTTACTGGCATTTTCTTTTCCTGACTTTCTGCACATGCACCAGAAATTCTCTTCATTACTGCCTCTCCCCGAGACCACTTCCTCTGGCAGTTCATTTCATCTATAAACCATTTGGTATGATAAAGTTGCCCTCAGGTCCCTTTTATATCCTTCTCTCATCTTAAAAATGTCCCCAAGTACCGAAATCCCCTACCCTCAGGAAAAGGCCATTTCTATTCACCTTATCTAGGCTCGTCATAATTTTATAAACAGCAAACAAATCTTGCTTCAATTAGAATTAGAGTAGAATACAAAGACTGCATCTGAAGTATTGTGTGCAGTTCTGGTTCCCCATGCCAAAGGAAGAATGTACTTGGCGGGAATGCAGACAGTGTGCAACACAAGTTCACCAGACTGTTTCCTTCAATAGTGGGAGTTTCCTTTAGCAAGGATTAGGGACACTAGACCAGTCTTCAAGAATTTAAATGAGAGGTGACCTCCTAGAAAATGCCGAAATTCCTCAAAAAGGATTAGACGATAGATGCAGAAAAGAGATTTCCAGGGACAGTGGGATCTTGAACAGAGGGACATGACATCAGAATAAAAGTCAAGCCATTTTGGGGCCAAGAAGGGGATGAGCTTCTTCACTCAAAAGGATAGTGAAACTTCAAAAATCTCCCCTCCAGTGGGCTGTGGAAGCTCAGTCATTAACTAAAGTTCAAGAAAGATTTAGAGATTTGAAGTGACTTATTACATCAATGAATATTGTGTGGGAGTATGGTGTTGACGATGATCATCCACGAACATGCCTGGCTATCTTCTGGTCTAATCCCCACAAACTTGAATTAATCCAGAACTTTGCTTCTTGTGTCTTAATTTACAGCAAGTCCAAACCAAGTGTCTTATCTGTGCTCAACGATCTAAACTGACACCAGTTACCCAGTGCTGTACTTCAATTTTCATTCTTGCTGTTAACTCCCCCCAATGCTGGGGCCTCAGTCCCTGACCTTCTAGCAACTTCCAATAGGGCCCGTTCTGCCAATTCTTGCCTGAAGGATTCAAGATTCTAATGAGCCCATTAGCAGAGCTGCCAAAATCTCCTTTCTTCTCCTTTTTCCATGACTTTTCCCAAAAGCTACTTTTATTGACCAAGTTCTTGGTCACCCTGCACAGTATCACTAAATGTAGCATGGTGTCAAATGGTTTTCGACAAACTTTCTAAAGCACCTTGGGCCATCCATTATTTTAAAATATGCTATAAAAGTGCAAGCTTTTGGTCGTCAAATAAATTGATTTAATGTACAGCCTTTTACAGCTTAAGCAAGTCAGATAGTACCCATGACAAAACAGCCATGTTTCTTTGGACAACAGTTATTGTGCAAAAGGATAGATAAATAATGGAAATTCTTTACACTGAAAATCTACTCAGCTCAGGTGATCACACTTGCCTTGCATTCAGAACATTTAGGTTAAATCTGCACTACAGCAACACATTGAAGTATCAAGCTAAACAATACAGATCTGTAGGATCATATGACTGAGATCCCAATGAATTGCGAAACTGCTTACTCAGTCACAAAAAATTAAAGTGGAGGATCTCAGACTTTGACTGACATTTCTTTCTCAAAAAAATGTCAGACAAATTGTTTGTTTATTCAGCCACCTGCCTTTTGTTTGGATCACCTTATACACAAATAAAATACTTTGATTCGCTCAAAGATAAGGTTTCATCCATCGTATGTAAAGCAATTTGCGGTGTGCCAAGAACACAAAAGGACTACTTGAATATAAACGTGTTTGCCCTTGCACTTCAGGTTTTGCAGTAAATCTCAATGGGATGAAAAACCATATTCAGAGTCTGTAATTGCATCTCTTCAATTGACATTCACAGCTTTTAAAAATTAGGTGGTGCGAAACCAACGGCAGATAATTTTAAAATGAGGTTTCAAAGCTCTCAGGTGATGTAGAAACAAATGTTACTTTGTTTTTTCTGTTCAACATGTTTCAAGAAAATCGACTGCTGCAGAATTACATCCAGTACTTCTCCCTCAACTTACACCAGAAAATATTTGTAGGTCTCTCTCAAGACATTGCATGCAGAAGTGATGCTGTGCTTGTTATAACTTAATACATTTCAAAAGTAAGTGTTTAAGCCATAAAACCCTTATTGGATGAAGAAATAAAATCCCATTCCAGGAATTTAAAACACTATTTCAGCACTGACAGCACAGTATTTTTCAAAATTTCATCATTTAAGTTAAAACTTAAGCTAAGTTAAAACATGTCTGTCCTTTAAGAGCTGCTCTTGAGGTAGGGGTGATTGTTAACAAAGCAGAAATACTTCCTGGTCAATGTCTGCACTTCAAATGTCCTTCATTGGCTGTCAAGTGGTATGGTGTATTGTGCAGTCATGAACAGTTCTATACAAATGGAAAATCTTTCAAGTTTCCCCTTTATTACCCATTGTCCTTTTATGAAGTATCATCTACTTGTAAGCAGGCCTACAACAGCAGATACTTTCCCAAGGATATTAGGAGGTGAACTTGTACAACATTTGAAAAAATACTTTTTCTGGTGTTGTTGTAAATTCAGATTTAAGATTAATTTTACAATCATTAGTACACCATATTCATTCATGCAGAACGCTGTGATGCTATTCAAAGATGTGCGAGAAAATTCTAGCCAATGGTTACAGCATGGCAAACCTACAAAGTTTTAACTAGGTGATTCATCTCAAGGCAGATTATGAACCCTCACCATGCACATATTCTTGTGTCCTGTTTACATGAATTAGTGACCACACTTCAAAATCACCTAATAAGGACTTTGAGGCCTGTCCTTCATGAAACAGGCTATATAAATGCGAGCTCTTTCTTTCTAGAAGTAACTAATTGAGAGCTATCACATTCAGGACTTCAGTGATGCCAGACCATCCAACTTATTCTTAATCAATCATATTTACAGTTTGCTTTGCTAGCTATGGAACAGTAGAATAATGGCAACGGATCCCAGCCATACCATCCTGAAAGCACAATAAGCAACCTCTATCAGAGCTGATGGCCAGCCAGACAGACAGACCAAGGAAGAAAACCTCTAATAACAGCTATAGAAATATCAGAACGGTTATAAAAGACAGATGGCTTTTGGTATGTCATGTTTGTGTTGGGCCTCTGAAGGGGCAATTTACTTCATGTCACTTCCCTGCTTCTTCACTTAGTCCTGGAAATTTTACCATTTCAGATATGGATTATAAATATGGGCCAAGTGCAGGCAGGTGGGATTAGTTTAGTTTGGGATTATGGTTGGCTAGACTGGTTGGACCAAAATTTGTTTCCATGCTGTAGACTGTGATTCTATCACAATCTAATAATCTTTGGAAAGCCTAATTTGCCAATACCTCCAGAATACTCACAGGTAAGGTAATCCACAGCCTAGCCACTCACTACAGGATTAAGGTTTTACTCACGTCAAACATTGCTTTCAGTTATCTTAAATCTGCACGGTTTCTCAATCCTGCCATTGGAAATGCTTTCTCCTCATCTACACTGGAGAGGGCCCTTATGATTCTGAATACCTAATATCAAATCTCCTCACCTTCACTTTCTCTTAACCAAGGATCCTATCCAATTGTATCCAGTTCATCCAACTGAAGTATCTCATCCCCAGAGCCATTCTTGTAAATGTTCTGCACCCTATCTAATGCCTTCATATCTTTTAAGTATAGTCGACACAATTCTACAATTGAGGGCAAACCAATGTCTTATATAGATTTCACATAACCTCCTGCTTTTGTACCCTACCCTTTTGATAAACCCTAAAGGCATCATAGATATTTTCTAATCATAGAACCATCACAGAATCACAGAACCCCTACACTGTGGGAGCAGGCCATTTGGTTGACTGAGTCCAAACCAACCCTCCAAAGAGTATCCCACCCAGACCCAACCTCCAACTCCGCATCCCCACTGCCAATCTATCAAGCCTGAAACATCAAAGAAGCACATCTTTGGACTGTGGGGAAAAAAAACAATGTAGACATGGAGAGAACGTACATACCTCACACAGACAGTTGCCCGAGGGTGGAATCAAGCCTGGGTCTCTGGAGCTGTGAGGCAGCAGTGCTAACTGCTCAGTCACCTGCCGCCCCATTCAATCAACCCATTATTACATATAGATATATAATCACTCATTCAATTTTACACAGTCTTTACATATGTAGACAAACAAACCCAAGGCACTTCTCACTTATTCAAGACTATATTTACATGCATTTGAGGTACCGGGAGGGTCCAATAACTAAATGTACTTCAGCAGAAAAACCTTAGACAGCAATGTTTCCCCACTGCACTTTGGCAGCAGCTGCCCCAGGCTTTAATGCATCCCTTAGCATGTAGCCCTGGACCTTAGAACATATGGAACATGCCAGTTCACACGTGGGCAAGGTCAACTGCTGCTCTGGAAGCCAACAGGTTATGGGCAGACCAAGGACAGTCTTTCACCAAGATGACAGTTCTCCAGGTGCAGTCAACGATCACCTCAGTGTGTGTCCTGGCCAATAATTCATAGTGCACATGATTAACCTTGACAAAAACCACTGCATCTCTCTCCAGACTTTCTTTGTCCAGGCACATTCCAGTAGATGCATAACAGTCTCTATTCCAAACAGCTGCTTCAGGGGCAGTGTGCAGAGGCACAGACAGTCCAGGCATACATGTAGGATCTCACAATTAGTGCCCCTAACATACTTTTTGGACAAATACAATGTGAACCCCAGCTTTCTGGCTCAGATGTAAGGATATTAGCAATGTACCACAAGTGTCCATTGAGATATAATGGGCTTTATCAGCCATTTTCTCAACCTACCTTGCTATCTTCCACAACTTATGTACACCTACATCCAGGTCACCTTGCTTCTATACCCTACTGAGAACAGTACTCATGTCATTGCTCGACCAAAACGATTTACATTATACTTCCTGCATTAAATTACAACTGCTGCATACTTATATGAAGTTTTTACCATGATGAGATTTATGTAAAATCATGCAACTGATCACATGATTGACTTCAGTAATCAAAGAACAAATACAGCACAGGTACAGGCTCTTCAGCCCTTCAAGCCTGCACTGTCATTTTCAGTACAACACCAGTTTAAATTGAGCATGAGACAGTCTCAGTTTTTATAGAAAATAGCCATTTTTGATAATCTAAATACACAAATCTGCACACAACCATATTCCATGATACTTAGGAGGTACCTCAATGACAATGTAGCCTTAAAGCACAAGATCAAGTTTGCACCATCCTCCAGGTGCTTCATACTTTCAAGCTGTGTATCATTTGTGTTCTGTAGCAACAGTCTCAGTCATTAATGCATCAGGAGGATTATGAAATCCTAACAACCCACGGTGGAATCGCCTTCTAAGCGTTTCGCCAGTCTTACAGGAACTATTCGCCATTAATACACCCTTTGTATGTCACTAAGCCAATCTTGCACCCATATTAATACACACATTTATAGTTTAAGAGAGTCTGATGAGTAGGAGTACACCAAAACAATGTTGGATATCCAAATACACGACATCAAGATTATCCTCCATCTCTTCGGTACCTCTTCAAATAAAAAACCTCCAAGCTCGTTAAACAAGACTTGACCTTGCGAAACCCATGCTGACTTTTTAGCTCATCCACACTTATTCAGGTCATGATTAATTCTGGCCAGCGTTTCTGTTTCGAAAAAGTTTCCCCATCACTCTCCTGTAACTGCACCCCAAAATCAGAATCATCATTCAATTCTTACATCACGATTCCTTCTTTTACCTTTTAGTTGCTTTATGCGTGTTAATTCCTCATCCGAAAATCCTGCCCAACCAGCCATACCTTACGCAAAACAAATAAACTCCCCCGCCCACCCTCAAAAGGGACACCGACTACAACGCTAAACAAGGCCTACTCTCTCCGACCGACAACAGTACCGAACCACTACGCATGCCCACAGGTGACACGTGGCACCCAAGCTAATACGCTTGCGCATTATCGGCTCCTCCTTCTAAAAACCACCGGTTCGCTCCGCCTGGCGACGTAAAGGCGGGGCTTCTGGGCCAGACCTGCACGTGACACCGGCTGTCAACCAGCGACACGTGATAGAGCCGTTGATGGAGGTGCATGTCATTCGTACTACCTTTGATAAGCTGAACGGCGAGGTGGGAGATAACAAGAACTGGAGATGTCGGAGTCGAAGTCAACACTGTGGAGCTGGACGAACACGGCAGATCAGGCAGCAAAGGAGATGTAGGGTTAACCAGCCCAGTTCGTACCCTCCCCCCACTGCATCCCAAAACCAGCCCAGCCTGTCTCTTCCTCTCACCCATCCCTTCCTCCTATCTCAAGCCGCACCTCCATTTCCTACCTACTAACCTCATCCCACCTCCTTGACCTGTCCGTCTTCCCTGGACTGACCTATCCCCTCCCTACCTCCCCACCTATACTCTCCTCTCCATCTTCGGTCCACTTCTCCCTATTTATTCCAGAACCCTCACCGATGAAGGGTCTAGGCCCGAACCGTCAGCTTTTGTGCTCCTGAGATGCTGCTTGGCCTGCTGTGTTCATCCAGCTCCACACTTTGTTGACGTTTCGGGTCGGGACCCTTCTTCACAAATAGGGAGGTGATAGGCCACTTCTGTACTGCAGCGGGTCTGGCCGACCAATCGATGTGGTTAACAGCTTGAAAATCATGTGAGAAGGCTGAAATTTTTTAAAAAATGCAGAAAGTGCTGGAGAACTCAGCCGCATCTTTGGAGAGAGAGAAACAGAGTTAACGACTTAAGTAGTATCAGAGATAATGATAATCTCCCCTTCCCCTACTGCATCCCTAAACCAGCCCAGTTCGTCCCCTCCCCCCACTGCACCACACAACCAGCCCAGCTCTCCCCCCCCCCCCCCCTGCATCCCAAAACCAGTCCAACCTGTCTCTGCCTCCCTAACCGGTTAATCCTCTCACCCATCCCTTCCTCCCACCCCAAGCCGCACCCCCAGCTACCTACTAACCTCATCCCACCTCCTTGACCTGTCCCCTCCCTACCTCCCCACCTCCCCACCTACACTCTCTCCACCTATCTTCTTTACTCTCCATCTTCGGTCCGCCTCCCCCTCTCTCCCTATTTATTCCAGTTCCCTCTCCCCATCCCCCTCTCTGATGAAGGGTCTAGGCCCGAAACGTCAGCTTTTGTGCTCCTGAGATGCTGCTTGGCCTGCTGTGTTCATCCAGCCTCACATTTTATTATCTTAACGACTTAAGTACAATTTCCAGTATTTGGCGTTCGTTTTATAGAACGGATTCGGCTCAGAGGGCATCAATTCAAACCAGCTTAAAGAAAGCAAACCTAACATTATGAGCTATTTTCTGAGTGATCTCGCCCGAGAATTTTAAAAACGTAACGCGTGTATATCTTCGATAGCTGTGTTAAATATAAAATGGAACAGAATAGGACTGAAGATGCATGCCGTCGTACTACATCTGGTTTAAAGTAAAGTACCTAAGTGATGTGAATGTTTTAGTGATCATAGGAACTGCAAATGCTGGAGAATCTGAAATAACAAGGTGTAGAGCTGGATGAACACAGTCGGCCAAGTAGCATCAGAGGAGCAGGATGCCACCCTGTCCCTGTAAACCTGCATTTCCCATGGCTCATCCACTTTCAGCAAAATCCTGGACACTATGGTCAATCCACCTAACCTACCCATCTTTAGACTGTGGGAGGAAACCAGAGCACCCAGTGGAAACCCAATCATGACTCCATCGTCTACTCCCCGCTCCCTATCAACCCTACCACACCTGGCACCTTTCCCTGCGACCACAGGAAGTGTTACACTTGCGCTCCCACTCCCTTGGTGATCTGTCCATCCTGGGTTGCCTCCAGTGTCATAATGACACCACACGCAAACTGGAGGAAGAGCACCTTATATTTCACTCTGGAGCTTACAGCCCAATGGTCTCAACATAAAATTTGCCAGTTCCAAAATCTCTCCACCCCTGGCATCATCCCATGTCCAACCCTCCCTTTCATGCCTGCCTCTTTGACCTGACAAAACCTGTCCATCTTCTTTCCCACCTATCTGCACCACCCTTCCCACTGACCAATCTCTACTACCCCCTACTTGCATCCACCTATCAGCAATCCACCTAGTTTTCTCCAGCCCCACCCCATTTCCTCTTTTTATTTCTGAACTCCCTTCCTCATCCCCAATCCTGGTGAGGGGTGTAAACCCAAAACGTTGGCTTTGCTGCTCTTCTGATGCTGCTTGACCTGCTGAGTTCCTCCAGCTCATTGTTTCCTCAAATTATTTTGGACAATGAGGAAGTTCTCAAAAATTGCGATACATTATTGAATTACCTTCCAGAGGGAAGTTGAAAAGACCTGAGTTATTACAATTGCATTGGGACATATGTGCATATAAACTGGGAAGTACTAATTTAACAATGCATGACATGGAAATGGCATTCAATTCCAGCAACATCTTTATTGACCTAACACTGTAAATTTGGCACAGATTCAAAAAGAGATTGAATGCTTGCTTAAGGACAACAAAGTCAAAATACGTTGCGGCGACTGGAGCCCATTCACTGAAATGGTGCTAAAACCAGATGGTAGCCAAGAATTATGGGTAGAATATTGTGAAGTCAATGCAGTTACAAAGCCTTATTCGTATCCTATTACACATTAGGAAGAATGTATTGAGAAGGTGGGACATGGGACTTATATTTCAAAGTTGGACTTACTCAGAGAATACTGGCAGGTACCTTTTATCTGAAAGAATGAGGACTATTTTGGCTTTCGTGACCCTGAATGGATTGTAGCAATTTAAAGTCATGTCATTTGGTATGAAGAATTCTCTGGTCACATTTCAAAGACTAATGAATAAAGTTATTTCTGGATTACCTGATTGTGTGGTGTGCATTAATGATTATTAGTCACACATGGAAGGAACATTTGCACCATTTATCGGAATTTTTCAATCGACTTCGGAGGCAGGCTTGGTGATAAACTGGACTAAGAGTGAATTCACAAAAGCTGAAGCCATTTTCCTGGGCCATGTTATCAGACATGGACAGATGCCCCCATGGGGTGTGAAAACAAAGGCTACTGGCGAGTTCCCTTACCATCGACGAAGACTGCAGTACTATGATTCCTGGTTTTGACTGGGTTTTATGGGAAGTTTGTACCAAATTTCAGTAGTGTGGTTGTAACACTGACTGACCTAATGAGGAAGTGCAGAAAATTTCAGTGGAGGACGGACTGTCAGAAGGTATTTAACAGCCTGAAAGCTGTGTTAGCCACTATCCCAGTGTTAGCCACACCTAATTATGCAAATCAATTCAAGGTGGTTATTGATGTGTGTGCTGTGGGTGTTGGTGCTGTATTCTGACAAGAAGATTGACTTCTTGGGTGTTTTCTCCAGAAAATTGAATACCCATCAACAGAAGTGTATCATGACTGAGCAGGACACCTCGTGTTAGGGTCCAGGCTACCTTCGTAAAATATTTTGAAAGAGTCTGGTCTGGTCCATAATACCGTAAAAATACGTGTCCTGTAATGTGCAGATAACTGTTGTCATTGATTATCGTAGACCATACTTGTAAGCCACTTTGTATCTCTTCAATTCTGTATACTAGTGACTCAGCCTGCTCTTGAATTTTGCTAAAACATTAGTTATATTAAGTAGACCAAATTAGTTAAATATTCCTATTAAGGGATAGACTCTGGAATGTGTTGAGCATATTCCATACCTTTAAAGGTCACCATTGATGAGATTCAACACTGGAACAGTTAAAAACCAAAAGAACTGCGGATGCTGTAAATCAGGAACAAAAACAAAGTTTCTGGAAAAGCTCGGCAGGTCTGGCAGCATCTGTGGAGGAGAAAACAGAGTTAAAGTTTCAGGGCCCGTGACCCTTCCTCAGAACAGTTAATGCCAGTTCAAACTGTTCTTCCACGAACTATTGTTTTGAGAACAAATAAATGTCAGAAAATAAACAGTAGTCTTCATGTCGAGAACAGCAATTACCATTACATTTGTATAGTGCAGTGAGAGAGACCTTGACCATGTAACAGTAACAGACAATGTCCAAAAGCAATATCAGTGCATTCTCTAGATTCAATGACAATATTGTTGACCAAAACCTAGCGTCATCCTTGCAGCCAGCTCATAAACAATCAGGCAAACACATGCAAAATCAACTACAGTGGGCTGGTCATCATGTTTGCATGGTTGAAAAGCACTTCATCTGACTGGTCCATCATTCCATGGGAGAACCAAGAAAGTGCTTCAAATATGTTTGCGAGTACTATTTGAAGTGCAACAGCATTGACATTAATGACTGCATACAGCTTGCTATCAATCATTTAAAATGGTGACAACTTGTTCATGAGGTTCCCTTGTGCTTTGAGGCAAAGCATCTTGTAACAGAGAAGGAAAGAAGGGAGCAACTCCTGTATTCCAGATCCTGTTAACGCTTGGAATCTCACACCTCATGTGTTCTGTTATAATCTCAGTTGATATTACTATTGGACAAATCAGGTCTCAGATAGAAATCTGGCTTGGTAGATCATATTTTGATTTGTTTTGGTTTTAACAAAGTGATCTCTTGCTAGAACATAAACACGCATTGCTGCAGATTTGCTTTAACAATAAAACAGATGTTTACTAGCAAAACAAATTAAGATGTAATAAGATGAACCAAAGCATCTACTTCTAACATCAAATTAAAGATTTTTAAACATAGTCAAAATATAATCCCATTAATCCCAAACCTCTCCTTCATAAATTGAAAGAAACAAAACAGCTTTTGCATAGTACCCTAAATACCATTTGTGCAATGCTAACTCCAGAGTCCTTACATCTAAAACCTCGATAGTTTTAAGTCACTTGTGACTCCAACTTTTAGACGGAAACTGCAAAGGGATCCAGGAAGAAGTCATTATACACCCAAACTTCAATGTACTCCACTTTAAGTCACCTCTTCAGGGTTTTATCTTAACACTTCTAATCTGGCATTAACTCTAACTGTTCACCTTTAAGGTAATCTAGTTTACTATATACATCCCAGGAGTACTGGCCTGTATAGCTTTCCTATTCAAAGGACTGCGCAAAACCGCTCAATACTGGAACTAGAAGTATCCCTCTGTAAAGTACGGGTTCTTTCATTAAGCTTTAAAAGAAAGATGTTCTAGAAATTTCAAACAAACCTTGAGGCCAATGTTCCCTCTTAGCTGCGTGACTGCACATGGATAACGAAATGTGAGGCTGGATGAACACAGCAGGCCCAGCAGCATCTCAGGAGCATAAAAGCTGATGTTTCGGGCCTAGACCCTTCATCAGACTGCACATGGACCTTGGTGGCTCACACAGCTAAAAAGAGAATTAGAGGGAACACTACTTTGACATCCCATTATCTATCTTGCTGGGTCCCAAAACAACCTAAGATAGATTTTAAAAACTCATTACTGGTGCACACAAACACATTCATTTGAAAGCCAACCTTAAAAGCTGTTAAAAGAATTCTCAACTACAGAAATACTTGCATGTTAATTATTAACTTGAGATGCACAGAAAACTCACAGGTTATTAACTCAAAAGCCAGAACCCCAAACTTGCAACATAAACATTAAATATCTATTTATACATCCATAGTTTGTATCATTGCACATATATCTGTGGATTGAGAATCAGCCTATTCAGTTGCATGAAGATCAAGGGAAGAAACTCATGTCCCTAAATAGATGCCATCCTGGAATCAAGAAATCACTGATGCCTGCCTCTCACAGTTTATTTTGTGAACATAGCAGTAAGAAGCTTCCCCATTCCACAGCATATAGGTATAGACCTGGTGTTGCTGATGGGGGGTAGTTCTCATGTTTTGACCCAGTGTCTGTTCTTTTATTGAATAATTTGCTGCTACACTGAGTTTGGGTTGGACACAGCCTGGCTGAGGAGAAGGGAAAGTCAAGAACTATCTTAAGGCATGGAGTTAAAAGTATCACTTCTTATTCTACATTCATTCTAAATACTGCAATATAGGATAATTATAGATACATATGACTTAGATTACTCATTACCTAGTTTATATATGTTCCTGTATATACAAGTCCACGTACTTATGGATTTTCTAGTTTTGGTTGCTATTCTAGTAATGCTCTTCCAGAGTGTTCAGTGTGTTCTTATGGTATCCACACTGTGCTTTTTATCCTTTTGATGTGCAGCTCCATGACATCCTTGCAAGATTGCTCCAAGATCCCGAAGCCATTACACGATGACAGTGAGTATTGTAACCCATTTCACAAGCCAAGATGTGTGATTTGGAGGAGAACCTGCACATATTCAGGTGGTGAAAGTTTTAGGTTTAGAAGCTGCTGAAGAAGGAGGTTTGGTGTGTTCCTGCTGTGCATTTCATTGACAGTCAACACTTCTTCATTGCATTGGTAAATAGGGTGCTAATCAATTTGGTTATTTATGTTGTGCTTCTTAAGTGTTGTTGGAACTGCAGTCATCTACAAGTGGAGAGTATTCCATTACACTCCTAATTTGTAACTTATAGCTGTCAAGATAACAAAGTGTGGAGCTGGATGAACACAGCAGGCCAAGCAGCTCCTAAGATGCTGCTTGGCCTGCTGTGTTCATCCAGCTCCACACTTTGTTATCTTGGATTCTCTAGAATCTGCAGCTCCCATTATCTCTGATCACAATTTTAACCTTACTGCGAAGCCTCTTCCAGGATGCCTAACCTGAAGAAGTTACCCTCCTCCCTCCGGACCAACCTCAGGGGATCTCTCTCCACTGCAACTTCTCCTCTATCCATCTTCAGTCTGTCGCCCCCTCTCTCCCTATTTATTTCAGAATCCTCTCCCCATCTCCCTTTTCTGATGAAGGGTCTAGGCCAGAAACGTCAGCCTTTGTGCTCCTAAGATGCTGCTTGGCCTGTTGTGTTCATCCAGCTCCACACTTTGTTATCTCGGATTCTCCAGCATCTGCAGTTCCCATTATCTCTGATCACTTATAGCTGTCGGACAGGTTTTAAGTGGTGAGTGACTTGTTGCAGAATTCCCAGTTTCTGACAATCTTTGTAGGTTTTTTGGATTATTATTGTGCAGGTTCACTTCAAGTTTACTCTTGACAATTGATTCTAATATTTTGCAAGTGATAAAAGTAAGATTCGTTGTTTTGGAGTAAGTTTGTAATATTGAATTTTTAAAAATATGGTCTGTTTACATCTTTCCCACTTAAAATTCTTACAGATTTCTTTACCCATGTCTGTACACCGAATTAAATGCCAACAAATCCTGGGGATTAATTTACTTTTAATCTTTTAACTGTTTAACTATCATGCCCCATTAATATCAAAGCCTACATTATCTAGGTTATGCATCGCACACATATAACATGAATGCTTCGGGAAAATAAATGTGCATAATGTTTATCCCATGTTCCTTCTTAATTTCCAGCCCATTGTAATTTTGCAAGATATTAAATTTTCATTGTGTCTCTTTTTTGATGCCATGAAATACTGCTCCATGAACTGATTAATTAGTCCTGCAAGTGCCTTTCTGATAGAGTGATGAAGTGAAAATTCTAGAGATATTTGTATGCACTGATAGTGCTATTGCAGACTTATATGGGAAGTTGAATTACACAAACCAAATAGCTTGTCTCATTTATACATGTATTTCTTTCTAACATGCTTTTTTATAAATACAGTACAGTATGAAGCCACCATGTAAAGTGTCCAAGTGATTTGTTCAACGTGGATAGTCAAAACCTTTGAATCTTTTACATGGGAAAGGAATTGGCTTTCCAGTGATTCCGCTTGATGTTAAAAAAATGGGGAAAGGTTGTTCAGAATGTATGACAAAGTTTAACCCAACAAAGTGAAAGGGCAATGAAGCTGAGGTTGTTTTTAGGAATAATTTAAGGTGAAGTAGTTTTTTTTTCCCACTTGGACTTTGAAGATAAAGATTGGCTGTTACTTTGTCATTACAATTACAGATTTTTATTTTTTAAAATGAGTTGCAATTTGTAGCAGTGCTTTATCATTGCTAATTGTGTGAGCATTGTGAATTTGGAATTATTTCAAATAAAATGTTATATTCCTAAGCAGCAGTTTCCCATTTTAATACAATGTTGTGTTACAGGCTGTATTTACAAATTTTTTAGTTTGAAGCAAAATCTAATTGCTATTTTCAGTTATATATATTACCCTTGAAATATATTGCTCATATTACTTGAGGGTGGACAGAACCTGTCGGGAAATATGAAGGCGTGAAGTGAATAGTGGTTCGGGATAATTTTACATGAGCTAGCTGTCAAAGCTGCCCCGTCCTGTCATTCCATTCTCCATGGAGAGCATTCTTGTTTTTCAGGCACTGTATGTATTCCAGTTTGTCTTTTTTCAGACAACTTTAGGCAGGAGGTGTTAATGCCAAAGACAAGCACTCCTGGTTTCAAGAACCTATCTTTAAACTTATTACAGAAAATGCTACAGTTTGCAAAGCGCTAACTGGAGGAAAAGCCTGGATTAGAGTGCAAGTTTATTTCATATACACGGTTGCTTTGTGGCAACAATGTCTTTATTTTGTCTATACAAGAAGTGCATTTACTTTTTAATTGCTTGAGGGGGTTCCTTTACATTTTGCTGCATTTCTTCCCAATTCGACTTGTGAAGCTCACCTACTGCATGCAGTGAGCAAATTAAGGGTGCTTCTGGTTGGTTTGTTTCAGGATTCAGCTAATACTGTTTAAGTTCAAAATTAGTGGGCAAGCTTACTGCAACTGGTAGCCCACACTGAGGGAGATTGGAGCCAAGTGTCTCTGATCAACCTGCAAAGATTAGGTATGAGCATTGTTAAGCATGACAGCAACCAGCTGGGACTTTCCTCAATTCCTGTTGACATCAATTTTGCAAGGATTCCTTGGTACAATGCTCAGTCAAATATTGCCTGGATGTTAGGAGCAGTTTCACTCATATCAGCTCATCTTGAAAATTCAGCTCTTCTGCCCATACTTGAGCCAAAGCTACAATGAGAGAAGGTGTCAAGTGGCCTGTTTCAAACTCAAGCTGAGCATGGTTAGCTTATTGCTGGGTAAGCAATAAGAATGAAGATTTACTGCTTACAACACAAACTATCACTTTGATGATTGACAGCAATAGAAGAGGAAGCAATTGGCTGGATTGGATTTATCTGACTTTTTATATACAATGCATGACCTGGACAGTTTTCCACATTGTTGGCTAGATACGATGTTGTAGCTGTGCTGAAACCAGAGTCCATGAGACGGCCTTGCAGATGGTGCTAATCACCAGGGCCAATGGTAGTTTAGACTCACTGGGTGATTAGGCCTGTCCTCAAGGAGAATTATTTCACAGAGGTTTTGTGTCATTTTCTTTGATTCTAAGATCTCACAGCCAGTCATCAAAACAAGTAGCTCAAGCCTTTCATACTCCTCTTACATTTGATCAGGCCATTTCCTAAAAGTATGGAATTTCTGATGATTCTGATGCTAGGCCTTTGGTAATAAACTGTATGCACTTAAAGTAGCTCATTTTGATGGTTCATAGTCAGTGGCATTTTCCTCCGGCAAGAGATTCAATCTTGTGAGCTTTCCTTGAAAGTTTAATCTGCAGAAATTGGGAGCAAAATTGTACAGGCTGATTTGCCTGCTGAGCATTGCCAGCATTTTGGGTTTTATTTCAGATTTCCAGCATCAGTAATGTTTTGCTTTTGTTATTTGTTAAAATTTGCTCCTTCACCTCCTAAGATGCTATCCAGCTGGGAAGTTCTTCCATGTTCACCTTCCAGTGGTAGCACTTCTGAGTCTGATCTAGTCTTTGAATATAAAATGCCAATGGTGCCTGCTGAATCGTGAATGAGAAGCCTGACGGATTCATGGGCCACTGGTGACAATTATGAAACTGCTACCAATGCTCTGGCTGATATCAGATTTGTTAGCACAGAACAGAGATTGAACTTGGAACTTTCCTCATTTATATAGCCCAGCAGCTAAATAGCAGTTCATTAATATTTTCCACACAGAAATACTGTTTTACCGCTTAAAACAGGCCTGTGTTCTACATAATTGGCCGCCACTTGCAAATGTTCCCATTACAAAAGTTTGTTATTCTAACTAACAGAAACATAAGAGCTTAATCAAGCTCAAAATTCACATTGCATTGGAATGCCAAATATTTACTATAATGTAATTACTGTGGAACAAAATATTTTCATGAACAGCTGATCTACATTAATTCATATTCATAATTATCTATGTAACATACTAAATCTATCAACACAGAACTATTGAATAAATATAATAACACAGCAATCATAAGTCAACTGATGTAAACCTTGAGCTTTGGGCACCACTAATTATGAAATGATCTGCCTTGGCAGGCTGACATAAAAATGTTTATACTTCAAGCAAACTACTGGTCTAAGAGATCCAATGAAATGAGATCATCTCAAAAAATTAACTATTGTTTAGAAGAGTAGTATGCCTGGGGCAGGACTTGTTAGGACGGAACAGCTAATGTTATGTTTGACCACTAGCAAATTGCCAGATGATCTTTAACATTCAGTTTTGTTTTAAGTTCTATTTATATTTTTTTCTAAAAAAGTGGAGTGTTAGCTGGTTGCTAGGTTGTTGGCTGGGAATACAAGAAGCAGATGTACTGCGAAATAAAAAGACATTCCTGTTTTGAGAATAGTGTGCCACTCTCTTTTTAATGTTCTGATGTGAAACCCATATTGTTACAACGTGTAACAATTGCAAGAACACTTCTCACATTTTGCTAGTTGCAACAGGGAATCAATTTGACATCAAACCTGTTCACTCCTTTGTTTACATTCATGCTTAGAAAAGGTTACTGTGAATCTGCAGCTGCTTTCAATCCTGTAATGTAAAAGTGCTTTCTAATATTGCTATCCTTTACATCCACCAATCTGACCATCTTCCTTGTCAATGAGGCATTAGAAGAAAATTGTGCAGCATCAAATAATAAGAGAATGTTAAAGGAAGCTGATTTGAAGGTATTATGCTTTTGTCAGAACTTATTTAAAATGAAAAGTTCTTAAGTATCAATATCCTTAGGAAGTAAGATATACAATATTAAACACACTACGGCCATTTTAATTAGAGTTTTGATGAGATTGTAGTTTGCTTAGTCTTTGTGTTTTCAGAATGTCATTTTAGTTGATATTGCTGAAGAACTGCTTTTGTTGGGGACAACAATAAGCTATGCACATGCTAAGAGACTTTATTTTTCATACTATCAACTTAAGCTTGATACTGTATTGGATGCTCCTTAGCTACTCCTTGAAGCATGACTTTGTCTTTCCAAAGTTTCTCTTGATTGATGAAATCTCACAGATTTGCTATTCTGCTCTGCTGAATTGATTTTTTTTGTGGATTATTAATGAAATTGATGTTGAAGCAGGATGTGAAGTCAACAAAAAAGGTTTTTGGTGTAATAACCTGAAGAGGGATTGTTAAGGACATCGATAGAAAGATAGCAAAATGAACTACTGATGGACCAGTGATCTCTTTAAATGTGGTTCATAAAAGATTAATTTAATGTGGAGAGAAGGCAAAGGGACAGGGCAAGACTGATTGTAATTTTGTCTTGTGAACAACTATACATTACCAAAGATATAAACAGCTGACATTGTAGGTGAGTAACCATGAGCAACATGAATAACACTCCCTGAGAATAGCAGCTGCAATTCCTTCCAGATTCTTACAGCAAAGGAGTAAAGACTTAAGTGAAGGCATAGTACAAAGGATAATGAAGGATACGTTTGGTATGCTTGCCTATATTGGTCAGTGCATTGAATATCGGAGTTGGGAGGCCCTGTTGCAGGTGTACAGGATATTGCCTAAACCACTATTAGAATATTGTGTGCAATCCTGGTCTCCCTGTTATAAGAAGGATGTTGTGAAACTTGAAAGGGTTCTGAAAAGATTTACAAGGATGTTGCAAGGATTAGAGGGTTTAACTATAGAGAGAGGCTGAATAGACTGGGCCTACTTTCTCTGGAACATTGGTGACTCAGTGGTGACTTTACAGAGGTTTATAAAATCGTGAGGGACGTGGAGAGGGTAATTAGACAAAGTTGTTTACCCGGGGTGGAGGAGTCCAAAACTAGAGGGCATAGGTTTAAGGTAAGAGGGGAAGGATTTAAATGGGATGTAAGGAGCAACTTTTTCACACAAAGGATGGTGCTTGTATGGAATGACCTGCCAAAGGAAGTGGAGGAGGCTGGTCTAATTAAAACATTTAAAAGTCACCTGGATGGGTATATGAATAGGAAGGGTTCAGGGGGACATGGACCATATCCTGCAAATGGGACTAGATTTATTTGGGATATTTAGTCAGCATGAACAAGTTGGGCCAAAAGATCTGTTCCTGTATTGTATATCTCTCTGACTCATGACTGTAAGAGTTCTTTTGAATTGGTTTGGACATGATTGGTACAGAATTTACGGGGATAAATAGACAACCAAAACTATATGTTGTTACCTGTTAGCAATAATCTAGTGATAATTTTCCAGAAAATTGTGGGAGATACCAACTGTTATATGCTAGGATATCAACCACTGCCAATTTGTGACTAAGTAGGGGTTTGTTGCCACCATCCATTTTCCTTGACTTGATCTAAAGACCTTCCTGATAAATAATAGTTGAGGAAAATTGCTAGTGCATCTTAATGAGAAGAGGCCCCTGTAGTAAACAAGATATATCTGATTGCTGTCATGCAACAAATGACATTATATTTGTAAGCTTGACATTGTTACTAAGACTGTGATAAAGCCTCAGTTACAGGTCTTCACACTGTGAGATCTTGGGATGTTCTACCTTTTCCCCATCCAAGTGTGTGTAACATAAGCAGATTGGATGGATTTTAATGCAGTCTCCAATGTTAATCCTTTCAGACCTACTACTATATACAACATCATTTTCCCCAAAGCATTAATCCCCAAAGTTAAATACATGGATGTATATATGTTAACCACATTTGCTACTACCCTATTTCTGCCATTGCATAGTCTCTGACTTCGCAAATTCAGACAGTCAAGAGGTTTTTTTACTTATTCCCGAATGGGCTTTTTTTGGTCTTGGAAGATTGATAGATGTTTGAATTGAGAGCTGTAGATCTTGATTCTGTTACTGAGCCTATTTGGCTTCTTAAGCCTCTCCACATTGGAAGATCCTTTTATTTTTTAGATGTTCTTCACTAAGATACTGTTCTTTCTGAGTAGGTAATTGGTCCATTATTTTATCTGGAAGATACAAACTTTCTGAATTTCTTTCACAGATGAACTCCTCCCTGCTGAATCAGATCATTACCCCGTCATTAATTTCATGAATTCCCCCATGGGAGATGGTTGCTCTGTCAGAAAAAGTATTTTCTTTTTGCAGTATTTTGGATTTCTGGAAGAGGCAATTTCTTCTTGCCAATATCCTGGATCTCTGTCCCAGAGATCCTATATTTTGACTGTGTCCTGGATTTGTAGGTGTTGATTGATCCATTCTCAGCGTTGGCCTCCCTGGAATCAGATGCAACCTGCAGAATTTCTGATGTAGCAGTCTCATGGGAAAATGGGCACTGAATTTAAGATTCCACTGAGCAATTCCTATGTCCCTGAAATTCTCAAAGTGTCCATCCAAATCTGAGAATTCTTGTGGCTGTGGTGATGTTGGAGATGTTGTACGTGGTCCCCACTGCCGTTAAGTAAATTGTCTACCTTTTTCCAAGTGACCAACAAAAGCCAAGTCTCACTCCTAGGTAACTATTAAACCTACCACCAGCCAATTCCCAACCCTGGGACTCAACAACACCCCTCTTGGACCTGACAGCCCACCCATCATCATATGACCTGATACCTCCTGCCAGCACTGTAAATTCCATGACTTACCTTGTCCCTGGCACCCTAATTCACACATGCATAACAAACGTGCCCTTGGACAGGAGATGTCAAACTGGCTGTAATGCTAGGCATTTCAATCACAGAACAGCATTGATTGCTGTGAAAGGGGGCACAGTTTACCTTCCTCCATCTATCCTGCACAATGATGGACCTGTCACATTTAATTATAGCTCAGCATTTCTGATGAAGTCCTGATCTTAATGTAAAAACATAGAGGGATGGCAATCTGAGTGTGATTGTCACTCCTTGGAAAATCTGACACACGCTGGAGACCTAGGGTATAAGTCTTTACAAGTTTCTAAGCTGTTCTGTTTTTCCTCATCCAAGTCCTTATGATTTGTCATCAGATTGTGTGGAATTTACAGCAGTCTTCAAGATACATCTTTTCAGAACCTTAAACAACACCAAATAGTGGGAGGGATAGGGATGGAGAAAAGCAATTAGACCAGGAATGAACATAACAGAATCCTATTGACTTGTTATACCTGAGCATATCTATAAATTTAACAAAGCGTTAGTGACTGAAAGTCAGAGATGATGGTGACATGGCTGTACTGAGAATGTGTTATACATTCAAAAAAACAAGAGGCAGCATTTGATTTTACTTTACTTCCTTTCCCGCCATTGATTCTGATTTCCCATTGCATTGTAATTTCTTCCCATAACTTGAAAACGTCATAAAATCTGCCAGTGTATATTGGTGCACATTTAAGCAGAGAATATTTTTTGAAATACACTGAAGATCCATAGGACAAGATTATTTCAGCAGGAGTGAAATTTAAGATGTCTAGAAAACAGGTACATTTCCTTTGGTATGAGTGAGACTTGGAACATTCGCTGGTTTATAAACAAAACTAAAATTATCAAAAATGAGGAAGAAAATGAGGAATACAAAAGGGTTTAGTGCCAAAATTAAAACAAAAGCAGGTTAAAAACTACAAAACAATGTAGATGGTTACTTAAGTGACAATGTAAGTTCAATCTGTAACTGATATTTAAAAAGGTTTAGCAAAATTCAAAGCTACCGCTCCAAATTGCTTGTTCACATTCTAAACATGCTAGAAATTTAAAGCCAGCTCGCATAATTTTCAAGATTTTATGGTAGATTATTTTTAAAAAAGATTATCTGTTACCTAATTTAGATTATTTAGAGGTCCTACTTTAACTTTTACAATCTTTACTGGGACCTATTGCCTCTTCTTGTTTTTTAAAGCAAGAGCTTTACGTAAAAAAAACATAAATTAAGTAATCAGGGATAATGGGGACTGCAGATGCTGGAGAATCCAAGGAAACAAAGTGTGAAGCTGGATGAACACAGCAGGCCAAGCAGCATCTCAGGAGATGCTCCTGAGATATTGCTTGTCCTTCTGTGTTCATCCAGCTTCACACTTTGTTATCCTGTAAATGAAGTAATTTTGGTTTGATTATTTTAGAATTCTAAAACAATATTGTACAGAATTTAATTTTCTGAATTAATTTAAATTATTGTGCTAATATTATTAACTCTTTGTGGGTTTTCAAGATTCCAAAGTATTTCTCAGCTTTTTTATAATTTTTCCAATCTAATAAAGCTGAATGTAATATGCACAGTCATGTATTTTTAAAACTAAAATGCCCAAAAATATTATTTAAAATCTCTAATTTGGCTACTCTACTCTCCTTATCGGGGTAGGGAAAACCAGGGGTTGGTTGGAAGTACTTGGATCATTCATGTATGTTTTTTTTCTATTCGGTAAAACAAGGTTTAGTGGGTTCAAGCCTAGGCATAAGTTATGTTTTTCAATCATAAATTGGTGAACATTTAAAGAAGGGGAAAGCCTGTTCTCTACTTCGCAAGAAATAAATCACTGCTCCCTTGACAGATGCATAATGACATGGGCTAGAACAATACTGGACTTGGCGTCCTCATGAATACTTAATTAGCTGATACAGTCATAGTGTAATACAGTGTGGAAACAGGTCCTTTGGCCCAAACTGGTCCAATCTGACCAATGTACCCACTCAGCTAGTTCCAGTTGCCTGTATTTGGTCCGTATCCCTCTAAACCCTGCCCATCCATGGACCTATCCAAATGTTTTTTAGATGATGCTCCTGTACCGACCGCAAACATTGTCTCTGGCAGCCCATTCCATATATTTACCACTCTTTGTGTGAAGAAGTTGCCCCTCAGGTCCTTCTTAAATCTTACCCGTTTCACTTTAAACCTATGCCCTCTAGTTTTCAATTCTCCATTCCGAGGAAAAAGACTATACACATTCATCCTATCTACGCCCCTCATGTTTTTATATACCTTAATAGGATCACCCCTCAATCTCCTATATTCCAAGGAATAAAGTTCTATCCTGTCCAACCTCTCCCTAAAACTCAGGCCTTCTAGTCCCAGCAACATCCTCATAAATCTTCTTTGCGAACTTTCCAATTTAACTATGTCTTTCCAGTAACAGGGTGACCAAAACTGTGCGCAAAATTCCAAGTGTGGCCTCACCAATGACTTATACAACTCCAAAGTAACGTCCCAACTCCTATACTCAATGCCTCTACCGATGAAGGCCAGCATGCCAAAGACCTTCTTCACTGCCCTGTCTACCTGTGACGCCATTTTCAGTGAACAATGGACTTGTACTCCTAGGTCCCTCTGTTCCACTGCACTCCTCAGGAACTTACCATTTACTGTATAAGTCCTACCTTGGTTTAACTTTCCCAAATGCGACACCTCACACTTATCTGAATTGAATCGCACTTGCCAATCCTCAGCCCACTTTCCCATCTGATTAAGGCCACTCTGTAATTTTTGATAACTTTCTTCACTATCAATGATAACTCCTAATTTTGTATCATCTGCAAGCGTCCTAGTCATGCCTTACACACTCACATCCAGATCATTTATGCAAATAACAAATAACAAAGGTCCCAGCACCAACACTTGTGTGACACCACTAGTCACAGGCCTCCAGTCCAAGAAACAACCTTCAACCATCACCCTCTGCTTCCTACATTGAGCCAATTATGAATCCAATTAGATAGCTCTTACTGGATCCTATGCGACCTAACTTTCGTAACTAGCCTGCTGTGCGGAACCTTGTCAAAGACCTCACTGATGTCAGCTGTATGGTCCTCACACTTTGCCTCAGCACTCGTAGGCTGGATTACAAAAAGAGTAACAGGGATTTCAATTCCTTATTGTTATTCAGCAACCTTTCCACAAGGTCAAATGTTCAGACTTATGGAAAATGGAAATAGGCTTCAGATTGACACTCTTTTGAATATCCTGCCAACAGTCACTATCAATGAATGTTATTTACTCTGGCAAAACAGACTAATTTCATTCCCCTTAAATAAGTTAATGCCTTTAGGAGCAAAATGAGGAATGAATATATGAAAAAAAACACTGCTTATATTTTGCATAATATTATAGCCTGAGATTATTCCCTAGCATCTCACTGTGGAATCTGGACTGCCAGGGACTCTCAGATAGTAAGATCTGCATATACTGGAGTCACAGCCAACACAGTGTGGAGCTGGAGGAACACAGCAGGCTAGGCAGCATCAGAGGAGTAGGAAAGTTGATGTTTTGGGTCGAGACTCTTCTTCAGAAATTGGAAGGGAGAAGGAAGCTGGGAAATAAATAGAGGGAGGAGGGGTGGGGCTAGTAAAGGTACATGGGATAGTGTTAGGTGAATGCAGGTAGGGAGTGGTGGGGATGATACCACAGGTAAACTGATGGAGCAACACCTCATATTCCACCTTGGGAGCCTACAGTCCAAAGGTCTAAACAAGGAATTCTTTAAATATATGAACTTCCCTCCATTTTACCTTCCGATCTAAGCTTAACGGAACATTAAAGCTGTCATCCCATTCAATGTTGCACCTTCTCTCTTGCAAGAGCTCCCATTTTCTGAAAAGCTGTAATTTTTAGAGAATTTATCGAAATATACTTGCTGGACATGCACATGGACAGCAGTGAATTGAGGGGAATGTAGGTTAGGTTATTTTATTTTTGGATTAGGATTAATCCACGGCACAACATCGTGGGCTGAAGGGCCTGTACTGTGCTGTACTTTTCTATGTTCTATGTTCTATGTTCTATACTTGGGTCTTATCTCAGAGAGGTGCAAAGTTGCCTACATGTTCTCCACCAGAATTTGATTGCTGTTGGCTAATCATTTTAGAATTGTCACCTCATCAAATTTCTCCTTTGCTTGCAAAAATCTAAACACAGTGTACTATTGTGAATTGGGATCTCTGCTTTGCCCCTACTCATTGGACTAGATTTTACAGTGAACTATGACACCTGCTGTTTGCTCAACCTGCTCTACGCAAAAGACATCCCATGGATTTAAGTAGAAACAATGCTGTCTTGAATGTCTCAATTGATAATGCCCCTTCCAGGCAATGCATTTCAGATGCAAACCACTCATTATGACCTCTGTCACCATGGCATGAATAGCATCCACCTCCTTGACAAAGACAGCTGTAAAGTATTCATTTAACACCTCTTGTCTCCCGATATAAATTCCCCTTTATGGTCCCTAATCAGCTGTAACTTCGTTTTACTACCCTTTACCACTGATGTACCGATAGAGGATTTGGGGATTCACCATTATGTTGGCCACCATGTTTTGTCAAAATCACTCTTTGCTATTCTAAGATATAGTAGGAACTGCTGATGCTGGAGTCTAAGATAGCAAGGTATAGAGTTGGATGAGCACAGCAGGCCAGGCAGCATCAGAGGAGCAGGGAAGCTGATGTTTGGGTCTGGTCCCTTCTTCAGAAATTTCAGAAGAAAGGTCTAGGCCCGAAACGCCAGTTTTCCTGCACCTCTGATGCTACCTGGCCTGCTGTGTTCATCCAGCTCTACACCTTGTTATCTTTGCCACTCTAAGGTGCTTTTTCATAGAGTTATAGAACCACACAGCACTGGAACAGATCCTTCGGTCCAACCAGTCCACGCTGAACCCAGTCCCAAACTAAACTAGTCCTACCTACTCATATCCCTCCAGACCTTTACTATTCATGTACTTATCCAAATGTCTTTTAAACATTGTAATTGTATCCATATCCACCACTTCCTCAGGAAGTTCATTCCACATGCAAACCACTCTCTGGGTAAAAAATTTCCCCCACATGCTTTTTTAAAATCTTTCTCCTCTTATCTTAAAATACACATCCCCCAGTCTTGAAATCCCAATCCTTGGTCAAAGACAACTACCATCAACTCTATCTATTACCTTCATTATTTTATAAACTTTGATAAGGCTGACCTTCAACTTCCTACACTCCAGTGAAAAAAAGTCCCAGCCTATCCAGCCTTACTTTATAACTCAAACCTTCCATACTTGGCAACATCCTGGTAAATCTCTTCTGAACCTCTTCAGTGTAATAATATTCCTATAACTGGACAACCTGAACTGGATGAAATATTCCAGAAGAGGCCTTACCTATGTCCTGTACAACCTCAACATGATGTCCTAATTCCTATACTCAAAGGACTGAGCAATGAAGGCAAGTGTGCCAAACACCCTGTCTATATGTGACTCAAACTTCAAAGAATTATATTTCTGAACCTCTAGGTCCTCTGTTCCACACCTTTAGCCAAGGCTGTGCTGTTAATTGTATAAGCCCTACCCTTGTTTGTTGTACCAAAATGCAATACCTTGCATTTATCCAGATTGATCTCCAACTGCCACTTTTCAGCCCATTGTCCCTTCTTATCAAGATTCTGTTGTAATCTTAGAGAACATTCTTCACTGTTTTTGAACTTCTGCACTCCTCTTGGTTCTCAATTGTATTTTATTCCTGAATCCTGTCAAAAGCACTTTATTTTCAAAATTTTCGTTTTGATCTCCTTTTTCATTCATGGAAATCTAGATTTGTATGTCCGCCCTTTCCTTTTTGAGGGCCCTTCCTTTTTGAGGGAATATACCTTGACTGTACCCAAATCATGTTCTCTTTGAATATAATCCACAGTGCACCTATCGCTCTTCCAATCAACCTTTTTATTCCAGTTTATCTGCCCCTGAATTCTTGTCCAGTTGAAGTCAACTCTCCCCCAGTTAATTATTCTTACTTTAGATTGCCTGGTATCCTTTTCTCTTCTCATCCTAATCCTTATGATATAATGAATGCAGTCTTCAAAATGTTCCCCACTGACACTTGATCTACTTGGCCGACCTCATTTACAAGAACCAAGTTCAACAGTGCATCCTTTCCATATAAACCTGATACATGTTGAAGCATGAATTTTTTCCTGAACATTTGACCTTCAGCCCTGAATAATATCACAGTCTCAGTCTAAATTCAAGTACTTAAAGTCTTCAATTATAATCACTCTATAATGTTAATATCCCTCGATGATTTCCCTGCAGGTTTGTCCCTCTACATCCTTGCTACTAATTGTTGGTCAAGGAAATGTAGTGCACAATGTAATTGTACTCTTTTTGGTCCTTAGCTGTAGTGAAATTGATTCTGTCCTTAAAACCTTTGTGATGCCCTCTTTTTT
The DNA here is from genome assembly GCF_030684315.1 of Stegostoma tigrinum. Classification (NCBI taxonomy): domain Eukaryota; kingdom Metazoa; phylum Chordata; class Chondrichthyes; order Orectolobiformes; family Stegostomatidae; genus Stegostoma; species Stegostoma tigrinum. The sequence goes on along the minus strand of NC_081361.1, from coordinate 47,118,317 downwards.
TTCCATCTCTGCAATGGTCTCCTGACAAATTCCACAACATCTCCTTTCCTATCTTTTTTGAACAACTTTTCCCCAAAAATATTTAACACCCTGTCCTGCCCTTCCATGAGCCAGGTCACTTTTTGTTTTTTAAGCGGGCGTATTGCTTTCAATGGGCATGGAAATGGTGTGATACACTTTACAAAGGCTCTGGGATATCTGGGAACAAGGCAAGTATGTCTCCTGAACCAATCAGCTTGAAGAACTGTTGATTAACAGCACGGAACCTGAACCAGAAAGTATTAGTTCAAATATTGACTTCAATGCCAAATGAGCTACAAAGCTCAAAAAAGTAAGTGAAAGAACAGTTTATTTAAGGAACAGTTGAAAGACAAAGGACAAAAAAGATTTTATTGGAATTATTAAAATTTAAAATAATGAAATATCACACTCATAACAGTTAACTTTCAGTGTCAGAGTGATTGGCAGTAATGCTTGCCATACCATTGAAAAAGTACTTAAACTGGAATGACTAAACCTTAATTTTTGCAATAGATTTAGTTCATATTCATGATATCAGTACAGGATATCATGTTATTCAATACAAATGGTATTTGCATGCAATGTATGGAGTTGTGGTACATTTTGGTCAGCAATTTTCAGAATTTTGTGTTTGACTTTGCATCCTCACATGCTGGGAGTGTGTAGCTCATGGATAATTAACAATAAAAAACATTAACCCTTCAATTATTTTCATAGCAATTTAAGGGCCAATGCTATGAATTTTCCAGAATCTGGATGTTTCTATGTATACCTTTGGTAGGGCAGGCATCAGTTCAAATAATGAATTGTGTACAGACAACCCACAGATCTGAATTAACAAGTGCAGCAAGACACAGCTCAATTTTGAGTATCAACTTAAATTACTCTGTACCAAGCAAACAGTTTTAGATCCAATCTAAAAGTTAATTCTTCTTGACATTCTACATTGGAAAGGGGACTTTAATCAACTAAAGTTTCAACCTACTAGAATGATTATCCAGACGATGACAGATGATTCTTGATCTGACCCTAGGAGACCTGACATGATTATGGTTCACTTTATTTTTCTCAGACATTGACCTGAATTCTCTTGAGTCACTTTGTGTTTTGGGGCTATAAACAGAACAGTTCTTAAAACTTCCTGCTTTAAAATTACCAAAAAAAGTCAGAATTTTTCTTGTAAAAAAATCTCCAATTTCTTAATGGCCAGACACAAGACATTCTCTAACATTTTATAAGGGTCAAAAGAAAGGAAGTTAATCTCTCTATCCTCTGTTTCCATCCAAACAATTACTACTGCTATTACATATGCTGCTATATCCCTGAGGTGTTTACCATGCAAAAAAGGTAGTTTAGAGTGTTGCTGCTGAGGGTTTAAATGTCTTTGGATGCAAAGCACTGATTTTAAAGTTTTAAGAGTTGTTAGTGTGTTTACTGCAACTTTTACTCTGCTTAGATTACGAACTTTACAAATTCTTACCAGAATATTTTAAATTCGTTGTTATAAAGAAGAGGAGGCTAAACACATGGGAGAGGTAAAGCTGGAGCATTGTAAGAGCACATATCAGATATACTTCTTTCCTCACAGAGTAATACACATAAAGCTTGTGTTTGGTATTCCAAATGTGAAAAAAAAGGAGATGGAATAGGACGGCAAGCAGTATGCTGTTGGAGTAGTGGTATTCAATCTGTTTTGGATTGTAGAGAATGTGACAAGGTCAGCCAGGTGGACCTCATAGAATATGAGTTCCCTGATTGGGGCTGTTAATTGGATCCAGTCAGGGAATCTTGGCTAACAGCAAAGATCAAGAGTATCAGAACCTCTGTTCAGTCTGAGAGCTTGTTCTGAGGGAGCTGGATCAGTGTCAAGGATTTTTCATATTAAATAAAGGGTGACTTGGTGATGGGATAATAGCGTTTATGGAGTTATTTCAGGAACCCCATAAAAATTGTGAAATTCAATGAGACCAACTTTCTCCCCTTCCTCCCTATAAAATGCAGTGTAAAACTTAATTGAATAAAAATGGCAATAAATAGATGATCATCATTATAATTCAAGAGTAGTATATCTTTACAAATTAGAAAAATAAGTTTCAGTGTGAAATTTGAGATTGACAACTTTACTATTTTCTTTGATTTTTGGATATATTGTGGATAAACGGCCTTGCATTTCTTTTCCATCAAACAGAAGCTTTTTTTTGTTCTAATTTTGATGTTGATAAGAGGTGAAAATTTGAGTTGGGACAGATATGTTTTTGAAAATTGCAGCAGAATTCTTGGATCCTTCTTTACAATTTTGCTGTATTCAGTTTTGAGACTTATCAAAATGAGTATAAAATTAATTCAGCTGTGGTTTAATTTCAGTGTTTGACTATTTTAGAATATCTTTCAACTTTTATGATTGCCCTGCTGCCAATGGTATTTCTATGTACGGGTTTCTAATACAATTTAAGTTACCAAAGAAAAAATTCGCAGCTGATACTTTCTTGTAATTTTATAACGTAAGCGGGAGACTTTCTCCACGTATTATTCTGAGCAACCAAAGGGAACACCTAGCTTCCCATCTGAGATATTTATTTCCTACTTCCTAATTTTATTTTGAAATGTACAAATTTTGCTCGTTGAACTCCGGATATTTTCTTTTCCTCCCCACATGTTAGTGTTCACTTTATTATAATGCTAAAAAGTGTCAGCTAAGTATGCCCAGTTTGAATATCCTACTGAACAAATTAGGAAGCACAGCCAGATTTTTTGATATAAAGGAAGTAACTGTTCTAACAGTGATTTCCACTCTTTGGAAAATCCAGCCCATTATCTTTACTAGTGCTCGACAAATGGGTGTGCTTTTATTTCTCCCACAATCAGCTCTGCCACCAGATAACTTGCTTCTTGAGGATTGTCACTTATTTTATGAAATCTGAAAGAATTGTGGATGCTGTAAATCAGAAACAAAAACAGAAATTGCTGGAAAAGCTCAGCATTTTTGGCAGCATCTGTGGAGAGAAATCAGAGTTAACATTTCAGGTCCGTTTGCATTTGTCTCCCTTTGCAAAACGTAAACATATTCTTATTGGTGTGTTCAAAAGTAACTTGAAATACTTTATGTTTTACCTGGTATGCAACTACCATTTGTACACAAAGCCATTTCAGATTGTCAGGTAACATGGTAGTACATGCCAACTTTTGGCCGCGAATAATGGAGTCAGGTAGAAGACAATTCATATCTCCAGTCCAAATGAAGGCTATGCTAGATAGATAACATTATATTTAAAACTGTTGTTAAGTTGTACTATGGTGCCGCTTGTACTTGATTTCACTTCATGTGAGTGATTTGCAACATTGTGATGTTATCGTCACTATTTCTCCCTTCTTTCGGAAGATTGGTCAATCAGACTTTTAGAAATTTATCCATATATCAAATACATTTTACAAAAACCCTGTTGTAATATTAAAATCAATTTACTCACCTGACAGAAAGAAAGATTCCTTGATCAAACTGCAGATTGTGGAGCTAATCACAATACTAAATAAGCTAATGCATTTAGATGTATTATGTCTAAGGACCAAGCACATATATTGGGCTTTGTCATGGATTAGAAATCGCTGAAAATAATCTGTAAAAAACTAACCAAAGCAAAATTAGATTATCCTGTTACATTTCATTTATTTTATGAATTCTGTATGGATAATTGATTAGTAATAGAGATCTTCCCTATTGTAAAACAATTGCTGTAAACTTTTTTGTCTTACAGTCATTAGGACAGTTGCGAAAATACCAAATTACAAAGCTACCACTTTTACTGCACAAGAAATGGGTATTGATTTGTTTGCAAAAATGCTCTGATTGGTTGAGATGTCATCATAGAAATGCTTCAAGGAATTATTATCCTCATTTTGCACCCTTTGAAAGGCAAAGCAGTAGTGTAGTCATAATGTCACTGGACCAGTAATCTCGGACACCAGGCTAAAGTTCTAAGACATGGGTTTGAATCCCACCACTGCAAATGATAAAGTCTGAATTCACTTAAAACCTGTAATACAGAGTTGGCCTAGTGGTGACCATGCAACCACTGTTGATTATTGTAAAAGGCACCTGATTCACTGAAGCCCTTTAGGGAAAGAAATCTGCTGTTCTTACCTGATTTGGCCTACATGTGACTCCAAACCAACAGCAATGGTATTATCCTCTGGGCAATTAGGGATAGACAAAGAATGCTGGCCTAGCCAGTGACACCCATATCTCATAAAAACCATTGGTATTCTTACAGCCAATGCACAAAATTTTTTCTTTTATTGCGATGGCTCACCTTGACAGCCTCTTCTCATCCTTGGAGACTACTTTTTTATCCTCACTACTGTGCAGTCACACTGTATCAACACCTTCGGCATTTGCATTGATATAAGGATATCTGGACTTGCACAAAACAAGAAATAGAAATATATATCAAAATTCTCACTAGTTATCAACCCCATTACATTGTAAACCTCAACACACAAGAGAAGTGTTTGTTTCCTTGATGCCATAGTATTGCGGTTAATGAGACAATCATCGCGTATTAGCAATTGTTTTTCCAAAATAACTGACACATATTTCAACACACAAACACCCATTATCCTAAACAAAATCTTGCAGACAGATGTGGTCGCAGCTAATGCATTTCATTGCACATTCCCGAAGGTAGAACATTTTAAACATGCAATTATTATCCTTTTCATTTTACTGCATTTCAGATGTCAATCTTAATTGTAAAGTCAGCAATTCTCAACATCATAACACATTAACATCAGATTTTTCTCTTTTTTTAGACTTTAGATATGGGCATTGCTAACAATGTCAGCACATATCTTCCCTCCTTGAGAAGGTGGTGGTGAGTACTTTCATAAGCCATTGCAATCCATATGGTGTAGGAGTTTCAATTTTGATCCAGCAACAGTGAAGTAATAGTAAGATAATTCCAATTTAACATGGTCTATGCCTTGGAGGAGAATTTGCTGGTAGTGGAATTACAATATGTCTCCTGGTATTGTCCTGCTAAGTGATAAAAATTGCAAATTTTGATGGAGCTTTGCAAGTCGCTATAAGGAATCATTTTGGCAGATTAAAAAAACCTGAGGAACTGCAGATGGCTGAAGTCAGAAAAAAAAAACAGAATTTTCTGGGGGCGTTTGTCTGGTAGCGTTTGTGGAGAAATATTCTGAGGAAGGGTCACTGGACCTGAAATGTTAACTCAGCTTTCTCTCCACAGATGCAACCAGGTCTACCGAGTTTCCCAGCAATTTATGTTTTTCTTTATGGTAGATACTTCGTCACTGTGTGCAGGCAGCGGTGGAAGTAAACGTTTATAGGATGGTGTCAGTGGGCTGCTTTCACCTTGATGGTGTCAAGCTTCTTGAGCACTGTTGTAGCTGGAGTCCTCTAGGCAAAAGGAGAGTATTCCATTGCACCCCTGACCTGTCCCTTTCAGATGGTGGCCATTACAGATTCAGGAGATGGAATCACTCACTGCAAAATTATTAGCCACTGATCTGCTCTTGCAGTCACAGCATTTACATTTCTAGGTCAATGGTAATCGGTATAATGTGTTATGATGACTGGTTAAAAATCTGAAAAGCCATGGGCATGTGTAGTCCTTAATTCCAAAGTATGTTCTCTGAAAGAGATCTACTGCAGAGACAAAGGGCTGAAAGTTTTTTTTTGGTTAGGTCTCTGATGATAGAAATAGAGTGGGCAGTTAGGAATCAGACTGATTCCTATAAATTTTGAAAAGCGCCTTTTAATAGATTACAGATGTGAATGATGGACTCTATCCTTTATCCTTATATGGAATGTGAGCATTGCTGACAAGGCTGGCAGATCTTTTATCTCCAATTGCCTTTTTACTGATTGACTAACTGATTCACCCTTTAAGGTACTTGAGGAAAATTAAAACCCAGCCTCATTTTTGCGGATCTGGAGTCACATATTGACCTTCCTTACATGTTTATTATCTCAATCATATATGTGAAAACTTTTTCCAATGTGTCCACACAAGTGCCATGCTTCCCAAATTATTGTTCTGTGAAAATTGGATTCCTGATATTCATGCCCATAAGCTCCTCCTCTGAGGGGAATTATTTCTGTCTTTTCCATGGAGAAACAATATCTGTTTCCTCCAATCCTACCCCTGTTTCACTGCTGCTCGGTGATTCATTTGGTGAAAATCCTTCTATCCAACTAATTTTTGAGAGTTCTAATCTGGGCTGATGTTTATGCATTTAAGATGCCAACTTGTAAGAGTATAAGAAATGGGTGCATGAATAAGCCATTCACACCTTCAAGCATGCTTCCTGATTCAATAATATCCTCTACTTCAGCTGCACAGACTCAAACTACCTCCATATGCCTTGATTATTTTAATACCCAAACACCTATTGACGGCTGATTTTAATATACCTCACAACTGAGCATCTGCAGCACTCATAATTACTAAATTCTGGGCTAGTTAATGAAAATGCCATTTTTCCTCATTACAGCAATGACCAACTTCAAAAGATTAACTCTTTTGGATGTCCTGAAAAGCAGTATATAATGCAAGTTGGTCATTTAATCCTTCTGTCCATCCTTTCTTCTTTCCTTTTCCTTTTCCCCCTGTGACTGGAGATTCCCTTCTGCCTGGCACTGAGAGAGAAAGAGTGTATGTAAAGGGTTGAATTAAGCTGTCTAAGCTATATTGAATGCATACTGGCGCCCAGTCTTTATTTATCTTCATCCAATCTCTCTGAGTATAGTTCAACAATTCTAGATATAATGAATTGAGCACTTTTCCAAAATTTTCTGCCTCTGTGCTCTTGAGGCATGCTTTTAGTCCTTATTTATGCTATTAGCATGCCACTGTTTCATTGGAAAATCTGGGAACCCTTCTAACTGATTAGAGTCTTTTGTTCCTTTTGCCACTCTGCTCATCAACAATGATGCCCTTTAAAAACCGAAAGAACTGCCGATGCTGTATATCCTTAGACTAAGTGTCACCAGATCCAGAACGTTGACTCTGACTTTTCTTCACAGATGCTGCCAGACCTGCTGAGCTTTTCAGCAACTTCTGCTTTTGTTCATGATGCCCTTTAATTATCTTTCAGCCTATTGAAAGCTGCCCCAGACTGTAGTCTCTTCTCTCCCAGTGGTGATAAACTAATAAAGGAAGACCTCCTAAGATCTAAAGCACTCTGAGTTCTAGTTCAAAATTACAGCTGGTTAATAATAGTTTCACACTGACAGGTATTCAGAGCACTTACGACAAACACATTAATGGAAAGAGATAACATGTTCCCGACATTCACGGTGAATTGGCAGGGAGTAGGTGACTGCTTTTGTGGGATGGAAACTCAAAAATTCCAGATGTAATGCTTTTTATTTTGCCTGGTGGCCTATTTGACAGGCTGACCATCTGTCAAGTGGGTATATCAATAGTCAAAGGTCGCAACTGGAAACCTTTGGAAATGTTCCCCATCAACTTAGAATGAATGAGGGTGGTTGAACTATCAATTAGGAGAGACAGAGCTGTGTAGATGATAGGAATGAGTGTAGGTGGTGATGTGGGAGTGCAGGGAGGAGGATGAGGTTGGATGGTGGGGAATGGCATTGTCAGACTGTCAGTTGGGAGGGACAGAATAAGTTTGGAATGACTGGTTTCGGAGAGATGGAGTCAGTAAATCGTGGCTGAAGAATATTTATGGGGAACAACCCAGCCCCTATTCACCTATAAGCCTACAACAGCATGCTCTTACCTACTATATTAGAAAACTAACGTCAATATATATGATGGTTTTTCTCCCTTTAGCTTCTGGGTTTATTGAGGCCTGGAAACCCAACTAGAGTTTAATTTTAAATCAGGCTTGCTACTGCACTTTAAGATCCTATTTCTAATTTTATTAAAACAGGAGTAACATAATGCAGAGATAGTAGGAACTGCTGGAGCTGGATGAACACAGCAGGCCAAGTAGCATCAGAGGAGCAGGAAAAGCTGACGTTTCAGGTCTAGACCCTTCATCAGAAATGAAGGGTCTCGACCCGAAACATTAGTTTTCCTGGTCCTCTGATGCTGCTTGGCCTGCTGTGTTCTTTCAGCTCTACATCTTACAGTAAAATAATGCAGATGCCGGACATCTAAACTAAAAGCATACTCAGTATTTCTGACAGCACCTGTGCAAAGAAACAAAGTTAACATTTGACATTATGACTTCTCATCCTACCACAGATGCTGCGTGATCTGTTTGATGTTTCCAATATTTTCTGATTTTATTTTAAAGATTATAATATTCAATCAAAAATAATTTATAATGTATCTTCATACAATGAAAAAAACACAGTTGGAAAACCTGCAGGAGGTGTGTGAACTATGGATTGGGATCGCTTTGTTGGTCTTCTCCCTCCAACAAATGTGTGAACCCTTTCTACCCTTGTTTGTAGTTGAAGTAATACAAAGGAAGCTCACACAGTATTACAACCGAGCGAACTGATTCCTCTTTGTGACCTGTGTTTGAATTTTACAGAAGTTTGCTACTGTCAATTAAATGTGAAGTGAGCCAGCCAAATTCCTTGAGCTAAGAAAGAGATAGTTTTAATAATAAAACGAGCTTGGGTAAAGATAAAGAAAATTATTAGAAGATAAAATATAACCCAATTTCCATAACATGTACACAATAGACAAAAATGCAAGCTACGGGATAGGTTGATAATAGCTAAAGTTCGTAGGTAAAAGAAACTTGCGATCAAATGCTCCTTTGATGATTTATTTTACTGGTTTAATCATATGGCTGTTGTTGTCCTGGAGATGGGTGCTGAGTGACACCTTCCTTTGAAAATCTCTGCAGCAGGTATGCTTCCGGTTGATTACATCAGAGTGCAAGTTTTGAAAGAGATTTCAGGGAGAAGGGGGTAAGGCCATTGCTCTTCTGTCCCTAGTTGATCTCATGTGATATTTCAGGATGGTTCTGGAGGAAGTCCTGTGATCTACTGTCACTAGCAGCTGGTCCTGCTTTTTCTACACTAGTACTCATTACTGTTATGTGACTTTCAACTGCAAAGTTCATTGTCTCAAATAAGAGATAATCCCATGATAATCCCATCAAGCAGATGGTTTTCCCCTGACTAGAGTAAAGATTTTTTGTTCTTTAACTCGATTCATAATCTATTATGATGAAGGTGTCAGTGGAGTTTTGTTTACTGGATTTCTGACAAGCATTGAGTCAAATCAGAAACATGTTCTCAGGGTTTGTTGAGTATTCCATGATGTGACTAAAGTTCCTCAGGGTTGTCTTGACTTGTCCCTTTGTAGTCCATTTTGAAAACGTCAAGAGACTTGGTAAACTTGAATTTGCAAAATAAAATCTCACGGCCCTCTTAGAGTCCACAATATTCAGTCAAAAATAAATGCTTAAAATATTAAACAATTCTAAAGTTAAAGATTTAGAATTCGATACAACAAATCTTCATAATGTAGGCAAAGAAATAATTAGAGAAAACCACTGCAGAAGAAGCTCTACATGCCTGCATAACATTGTTTGGACTCTAGCAATGATAAAATGAAGTCAGATTGAGGATGTAGTAGGGACTGTTGATGCCGATGAAGATGATAAGTTCATGAACATTCTGAATAATTACTGCTTCAAGTGCTCAGATGGAAAGAGGTAAATAGCACGCCCAATTTGATCAAGATTACCAAAGTAAAATCAACATTTTTTATACACAGAATAACTATTCAAGACAGGCATGAAAACTCAAAATTAAACAAATTCCGAAACAATGATATTTAATCAGAATACTAGGATAGACTAAGGAGGAGATTTGAGTAGCAGCTATCATTGTAAGGGAGACATTAGAGATGATCCAATAGATTGGAAATAGGCTGATAAAATGCCTACATTTTCAAGAGGGGATGAAAGATAGCGGGAGCTGCAGAACAATTAAGCTCTTTTCAGTAGCATGCATAGTAATGGAATTGAGTATTAAGAAGCAATTAAAAGAGTAACTTGCAAATGTAAATTCAGAAAAGGAAAATCTAATTGATCTCATCACTTCTTTCAAGAAAAACATATCCCGATTAGAGTGTGAAAGGTCCGATATTAAGCTCAATCAAAGCTCCCAAAAGGTATTTAACAATGCCCTCATGAAATCTAATTGTGAGACTTAATAATACGGGGAGACATGATAAACTCTGAGAATGGGTACAAAACTGGCTTAAGTGTAGGAAGCAAGGGATATTTGTTAGAGGAGTTATGTTGGAGTTTAGGGAGTGCCCAAGAGTATTCATTGAGATATCCTTGAAGTTCTCTGTTAGGTCAAGTACTGTTTTCAGACATAATTGGTAGCTTCACTTTTATGGTTCTGGATGTTGAGCTAAAATGACTTGAGAAGTTATCTTCATCTGTAAATACTTTGTGATTAACAGATGACACATTCTGGCCCATCAACCCCACTATCATACTGGACCACCAGGACATTGCCATATTAATAATCCAGCAATGGATAGTACTTCTTAAAATCCCAGGGCCTTGAAGAAATTCAGTATAAATTCCAATTATGCAATGAATATTTGATGCTGTTTTCCTCTCCCCAGTAGGCTCAGACTGTGGTAAAATAAGTATCGTCTGGGATTTGTAGGAGTACAAAGCAAAAGAAAAAGACAGGGACCAAATCATTCAACCTCCTAAACCCATCCCACCAGTACTGTAACAGTCTCATTTATTGTGTCCAGCTGTATTTTGCAGGTCTCTAGAGTTATTGATTCTGTCAAATATTTAAGAAACATTCCAAATGTGTTGCCTGATCTCTGCTTTAAACCTTAAAGAATGTTTTTTTTTGTTTTAACTCCAATATGAAACTCTTACAACTTGAACTTGATTGGTTTTTATTATATTTCTCCAAATCTTCTCTACTGCTTACTTTTAATGGCAGGATTAAACACTGTACTCCAATTGTATGTTAATCAATGCACTTTAAAACTTCAGTGTAGCATTTGGATACTTCTGTTACTTTCTGGTTGTAGAACTTGGCATTATTTTTGTCTCTTAAGTTATATTGCCTCATCCTCTAGTTATTGAGTGTGATGAGTTTAGCATAATTCCTGTTCGACTGCCCACTGTGAGTTCCATGCTTTCTTGTACATTATTTACAAATTTTTAGATCAAGTAATAACATAGTTGATAAAGCAATTGTGATTTGAGAACATCTTCCACCTCAAAAATTGCATTTTAATTAAGAATTCACTTCTTCCTGCTGTCTTCCCATGGTTTTTCAATGTGGTTTAGTAGATAAGTTGCTTTTGACTATCAACTATTGCAAGTGTTGTGGAAATTAAAATAATCAGACAGCTTTATTTGTGAAAAAAGTTGGGACTCTTTAGTACATTAAAAAGTCTTTATGTAGGCAAATAGATCAGCAACATAATGAGCTTGATGTTTTCATAAAGTAATTCATGCAGCATTGAAAGTTGATGTAATTTCCTCCATCATCCCAGGACCATAAATGCGAATGTTGACTTCATGATTAACATGATATGCTCATTTAACTCTAACAATTCAAATCCTCGGGTGCTGATTTACACCCAACTTGTAAAATCCTGTCGAGGGCACCAACACAAAATTTTCGGAGGATGTATGCTAAAGGGAATATATCAATTTTACTAGTTTTCAATGGATTTCCAAACAAGAGGAATTGGCCCAATGCCTATTATAAGGCAACAGGTACTAGCAACAACAATTCAGTTGTTAGTAGATGTATTTGAGAGCTTTAGATGTATATGGACATTTTCCTCTCATTAAGAAGATTTTAGGAGATAACCATCCGGGAACATTTCGTGGTGTCAATAGATTCCAGTAAGACTAGTTATGCCATTGTGCTTTTTGTTTCTAAAATATTGTACCACACTGATTCTGGTCTGTTAGAATATGTATATTTAAACACATTTTCATCAGATTTCCAAATGATTTATTGCTAGTCAGTGGTGAGAGGCCTATTAATGGAGAATATTACCTTTTATCACACTCATTACTACATAATCACAAGTTATTAATATGCAGGTGCTATTTTCCTACCTGTTGGATCAAAACTAGATGCTGAGACATCGCAGCATGAAAATCAGAGTAAGTCCCCGGTGACTGCAGCTCACCTACTGCTCCTCCAGACCTCCCTCGTGGATACCTGACACCATCGTCACAGGGTGCATTCCATGGGCAGCAGGCACGCACACCCCATATTGATGCATACTGGGATCTGACACATGCCAGCCTCACTGTATCATCATGACGCATCTTTGTTTCACCCCTGCTTCTGCACTGCCAAGTTGCATTTTGAGTGCACCAGAACTGCTGAGACTCATTGTAATTTGTCTTCCTTTTTAAGCATAGACACAAAGTCCTGCAGTCATTAGACAAGAAAATAGACATCTTGTAGTAAGTCACCATGCCACCTCAATCTCACACTGACATCCTGTGCCAGTGGCTTACATGGCAAACACAGTGTATATGCTGCAAGTTAATGGCCTAAGCAAACAATTATGTGGTGTAGTCTTTAGTTAAGTCCAGGAGGCATATATCAGTCAGGGCATCTCAGTTCAGTAAAACAAAGGAAGCCTCAAATACCAGTTCATGGGTCTGGACATGGCCAGGTGTGTGCTCAGAGCGGTCTTAATCAGGGATCTTCTGCAATCCAGGGAATGAGTCAAGGTCACCCTAGTTTGTCCAGTGCCACCGGGCCAGGGAGTCTGGGAGCATAGTCAGGGATCCATATAGGTATCAGTCATAGGTCTGGTCAATCGTTGCTCTGGATGTCCTGGCAAAGTCACTCTAGTGGGTGGGCCATGATCAGCTGGGGGAGTGTCCACCAAATGTCAATGGTAGGGGTATTATCAGGATATCAATGCTGTGTGTGGAAGCCTGAGAAGCCTAATCATGGGAAATGAAAACAGAATGCTAGTGCACACAGAGGTTGGGACAAAACTGAAAGGAGGATCAACTCAATATATGAGGGGGGGAGACAACAAATCACAGCAGGGTAATGGGTTATATGGGAAGAAGGCTAATCAGTAGCAAACAGCATTCTGGCTTCTTGGGGATGACAGTGCATTACCAGATCTGGCATGTTCACCTGGTAGGCCTGGTGCTAATGGGAGGTAAGTGGGTAGATGAAGACTTTGATAGATGGGTTGGGTGGGGACTTGAAGGTTCAAATCCTACAGGGTTGACAGAAAGGGCTGCCAGGGAGGGGATATTTATATTTAGGGGCTCACCAACATGGTGAAGTGGAGCCGAAAGCTTAATGTTCAAAGAGTGGCACTGTTGTCTTCCATCATCCTGTAGACAATAAGAATGCATTAGAAATAAAATTGGCTATGACTGAAGTGGGCAAGATAAATGCCTCTTCATTCTATGAGGGAGGGGGCTGCAAGTTTGAGTGATGTGAGGCCCTTCAAAAGGCAACATTTTTACAGATATCCCCGTACATAAAGCTGAAACATCGGTGCAAACACATTCCTTGTGACTCTTCAGCATTAGTTTACTATGTGGCAACTCATTGCCCTGAGCATTTCTTACTATTTCAAATGATAAGAAACTGAACCTCACTAACGCCTGTGATGCACTAGCAATATTTGTTGACTGGGAAAGATGGAGCATAGCTGCCAGAGGAGCAATTGTTTGTATTTCCCCAATGCCGGCACATGGTGCTGGAGCTGCTCACCTCATATCTTGGATCATCAAACATTATGTTGGAATAGTGTGATTGGAGTAGGCCAGTTGGCCTTTTAAGCTTGCTGCACCATTCAATTTGATCATAGCTAATCATTGAGCTCAATACCCTGTTGCTGTTCTCTTCCAACACCCTTTCAACCCTTTAGCACAAAATAAACTATCTAATATCTTCTTACAAACATTTATCATTTGGGCCTGAGCTGCTTTCTGAGGTAGAGAGTTCCACAAGGTCACTACTCACTGGTTGAAGAAATTTCTCCTCATCCTGGACCTAAATAGTCTACCCCAAATCCTGAAACTGTGACCCCTTGTCCTTGTTATTAGGAATATCTTTCCTGTATTTGCCTTCTTAGCATTTTTCTACTGAGATTTCCCCCGTCCTCGCCCACATTCTTCTAAACTTCAGTGAATTTAGTTTTGACTGATCCAGTCTTTCTTCTCCTGCCATCCCAAGAATCAATCTAGGAAACATTTGTTTCACTCCAGCCATAGCCAGAACATCATTGTTAACATGTTAAGATGCACATTGGGAACAAATGGGAGAGTCACAAAATATTGGCCAATATTTCTCACTTATTTGCTGAGATATGAATGATTCTGCATCTCCACAAGACCAATCCCAGTCTTTGCCTGCCAGGGCCAAGATCCTCTCCTCAGAGGAAGTGGATGCAAAAATACCAAACACGCCAGGTGATGCTTTTGGTCATTTAATGGTCTGTTTTCTCCTGGAGTGAGAAATAGAGGGATTGAGTGAGATGAAAATGGATGGCACAGCTGTTACGGCTGGTGTAAGTGAGGATAAAGTGGTGAGGTGCCCTACATACGTAGGCAGTGCAGAGGACTTACAGAGTTAGTAGTAAGGGAAGTTGGAATGGGCATGAGGGAGTGAAGGAAGATGTTGAATGCACAAGTGAGCATGGTTGAGCGCTATTATTCAACATTCAATGTGAATTTCTGAAATACATGGATCTTTTTTGTTGTGTCTTGTTGTTGAGCTTGGAGCAGTTTTCAATTGTTTTCCCAATTAGCCAACATCAAGAGGTAATCATAGAACCCCTACAGTAAGAAAGCAGGGTCATTCAGCCTATCAAATCCACACTGACCTTCTGAAGATCATCTTGCCCAGATCCCCTGAATTCCATCCCTGAATTTCTAATGGCTAATCCGCCTAGCCTGTACATCCCTGGACAGTCTGCGCAATTTAGCATTGCCAATCGACCTAATTTGCACATCTTTGGACTCTGGGAGGAAACTGGAGAACCTGCAGAAAACCCATGAAGACATGGAAAGAACATGCAAACTCCACACAGACTGTTGCCCAGGGTGGAATCAAATCTGTGTGGCGACGGTGCTAACTACTAAACCAGTGTGCTTCCCTTTGTTCCGCTAAGTTAATACTTTTTCAGCTGGGAATTTTGTGGCTCCTTTGTATGTGCATTGGGTTCTTAGGAATCCAGAAGATCTGAAACTCTGAATATCAGCAAAGCAAGAATTCCTCAATTCCACCCTCTTCTTAATTGGCATTATACAGATTCCACCTTAACAATTTTTACCCCTTGTAGAATTTATTGAGTTACAGAAACAAAGGAAATATTGAAATGTTAAATAATAATTTAAAAATACTGCTATTTCATTCAATATATGCATAAATAAGAAACAATGGAAATAGAAATTTTATTTAAAAATTAAGACTTGGTATATGTAGGTGTATTGGATAGGGATCTCACAGAGAGAAAAGCCAATAAAAAAAAACTGCTCAAGATAAATGTAAAAGCTTTAAACTCTTAAGCAAAGTTCTTTTGACTAAGGCTCATGTATACTAGTAAGACTGACACAGCTTTGTCTAGACAGGGTTTTAATGGGACAGGAAATTCTCATTAGTACACATAACCTAATGAAAAACGTACTTTCATTGTTCTACATTCGTTAAGTTAAGGTTTGATACCCTTTGTCTTTGTTTTTTTATGCTTTTTGATTGGTGAAACTCATCAGAATAGCTCATTTTATCACATTCTCAGACTCCCTCAGGGTTAACTGCTTTTTCTGGCGCCAGCCTTAGTCTTACATTAACCCTTGATCTATGCATCCTCAAGGTCAGAGGTCAGATGTTAAAACTAGTAGCAGTGTAATAACTGTTATCGTTTTTGTTATTCCCACAGGATTGCATATCTCATGCTAGAACGGTGAAAACTTTATTTTCTTAGGTAAGGCATTCATTTACAGTTCTAATATTTAATGTATTTTAAAGAAAAAAGAGAAATGTTGTGGGTTAAGTGGTATCAATATATCTGAGGCCATTTAATATAAGTGAATTAATTAATTGCTGTTTCTAACACTGTATGCATGATAGCTTCTTTACCTTAGGCAGTCCATTGGGATTGAGGATAACTTATTTCCACTCTGGTTTGCTGGGTTTAGAGGTAGTTAGTAAGTCTGATGTGTGATCTGCAGACTCTTAAATATGTAGGGCTTAAAGGGTCACGCAAATGAGTTGAGAGGTTTGTGTACTCTCTTCAATGTCTTAACTTCACCTTTGAACTTTCCCAAAGTAGTGTCTCAAATGTCCTCGGTGTCTTCCTGAATGAACCTTCTCCATTTTGATCAGTCGTTGCCCAAGGATTCACATGAGTTGACAGGGATGTTTGACTCTATTCGGGGTGCTCTGAAGAGATACATAAAATGTTCTGTCTTGCTAGTGGGAGACTCCTTACTTGACTGAATTCTGTATGAAACAATTTCAGAAGTCAGGTATCAGGCTTATAAAAGGCATCTATACCTAGTGAAGCTGGTTTGTAGGACATAATACCTTTGCTCTGGGCACATTGTCTTGAGAGAGAATGTTGATGTTAGACCCTCCTTTCTTGCCACCTAATTTGCAGGGTCTGGTGAAGACACTGTACAAATGCTGCTTCTCCAGTGCTTTGAGGTGTCTGCCATAGGTTGTCTAAATCGAATGTTTATATTTATGGCAAGGAGAATGGAATGTGAAGAGCTGCAGCTACACATGTTCTCATTGAGACAGGCTTGAATACTGTATTTATTTTTTGTACAATGAAATAAACATCCTTATTTTAAAAAGGTTACAATTTCATTCGAAGCATGTCAGAGAAGGTTAACCTCAGAATGAATTGAGTGAAAGAGCTTATCTCGTAAAGATAATGGAGTTTAGAAGAATGAGGAGACGTTATTAACATTTAATACATTGAGGGAACTTGCTAGAATAGATATTGAGAGGACATTTCCTCTTGTGGCAGAGACTACAACAAGTGCACAGAGATTAAGAGGTCTTCCTTTTAAGACAGTAATGAGAAGGATTTTGTTTTTAAGGCTTAAATGCTTTACTACGGAGAACTATCAAGACTAGGCCATTAAGGGCATTCAATGCTGACACAGATTTTTAATCAGTTAGGATATCAAGGGTCGGGTTTGTAAGGCTAGAAGGCAGACTTGGGGATGATCAGATTAGTCATGATCTCATTGAATGGTGAAGCAGGGTCAATGGGCAGAATGGTCTACTTCTGCTCCTACATCTTGTGGTCTTATGTGGAATTCTTTTTGCCAGAAGACAGTTGTATCAATTTATTCAAGGTAGAGTTAGATACATTTTTGAAAGACATTGGAGTAAATCATTATGGGGTGGGATGGTGGGGTTTGGGGAGGAGAATGGTGGGGTGGCAGACAGTAAACACTAAATTTAGACCACCACAAGATCTTATCCATGATCTTATTGAATGGCAGATGAAGATAGATGGGCTGCTAAGTTCCTCAGTCTCCTAAGCACATAAGGGCATTTAGTGCTCTAAAGCAATAGTATTGTGTATGTTATCTTCATGAACTTTACAGTTTCTTCCATGGAGAACCCCTTGCAGCACTTAGTAATTTGCACGAACCAAATTTGTTTAATTACTTTTTAAGTCCTGAATTGTATGCAACATTATCCGCATACGGTACTGGTAGTTGTCACAAGTCTGGTTTTAGACGGTAACCTGGATAAACTTCAATGGGAACAGATGTATAATAACCATGTCAGCTGATATTACCTATAAAAATATAATGAGAAAAGAAAGCACACAATCCCAGTTGATATATAGGTCTAATAATTAACTGAGTTCCTTTGAACATTGGGCATGTGGAAAAGTCTTATACACAACACAGGGGCCTAAATGATACTGTTAGTTCAGCAGTAGCCTTTTATCCTGGTTCATAACCCAGGCCAGGCTAAGGAATGAACATCCTTGTTCCTAACAGTTTCAGTCCTGTTCCCAAAAGTATGAGACAACAGCATAAAATTGGCACCTACTGCCAACAAATTGACAGTCTGACCTAGAAAAGCAGGATGATAGTGCAATCCTCTGCATTTAAACACTGGAAGACAAGTAGAATTATTTTTGTGTCAAGAATGTAATTTACTAATTGGTGGCTTAACTGAGATCCTTTCCATTGTATTAACATTACACTTCTGATTGCCTTGACCATTCAGAGTGTGGGCAGGCTGTAATGGCTATTCTGCTAAAGGAAATAATTCTAATTGGGTTACAAAGACTCACCAACTCTAAAATTTGCGTGGCTTCAGCAGCCAGTAGAATGGAGAGCAGATCTGAAAATGCTGCACACCAAACCTCTCACTCTTTATTGGAGATCCTGCTGTAGGAGCTATAGCGAGTTGACCTCTCCCAAGGATTGGAGAAAGAAGACACCCTTTCTGATCAAATCTAACCTCCAGTCTGGCTCCCCATCCGAAAGGTGATGTGCCAAGGGAATTCAGAACCTTAGGAAGATGGGAAAGCTGTGTGATATACTTTCAGGTGTGAAGCCCCACACTCTGACTGGCTGAGCATTCTGCATTTCTAGCATTCATAGCACTCTGCTGAACATACTTTGCACCTCCACCAGTTTCTCTCTCTTGCTGGCTAGGAACTTCACATCACAATCACCCTTAGCCTATTGCCCTCTCATGCCCATCTAACAATTACTGTTCACAAATAATGTCCATGTCTTCTCTCCACACAAATCTTTATAACACACATAACAGTCTATTTTTACACCTCATAGAAGAAAAAACATAAGACCATAACACCGTAAGACATAGGAGTGGAAGTAAGGCCATTCGGCCCTTCAAGTCCACTCCACCATTTAAATCATGGCTGATGGGCATTTCAACTTCACTTCCTTACACTCTCCCCGTAGCCCTTGATTCCTTCTGAGATCAAGAATTTGTAGATCTCTGCCTTGAAGACATCCAACGTCCCGGCCTCCACTGCACTCCGTGGTAATGAATTCCACAAGCATGACTTGTTATGACTTTGTATGAGGCAGGGACCAGGGGCATTGATGGGTAGTAGTGATCTTCTAGTGATAGGCATCTTGTCACCCTCTGCAGTATAGATCCATTCAGAAGTTGGTGCTGTTCCAGGATGCTGCCATTGTCAATTGCGACCTGACATCAACATCTAAGCCTTCTGCAGTATCAATGCTCAGGCATGTCGAGCGAACTGATCCTCTTATTATAGATTCTGTTTTAGTGTTGATGACTGCTTGTTGGCATCCCACCTTCGACCCTGGAGCATAAAGCTGAAGAGGAGGTCTTTTGTGTTGCTGGTAATGTTGTTGTTGCTACTTTTGGTGGTTTTAATTTGTTGTACAATCACATCCTTCCTACAGTGCAGTGACCGGAACAGCACACAGTACTCCAGTAATGGCCTAACCTAAATTTGTATAGCTCCAACAGAACCTTCCTGCTGTTATAATCTGTGGCATGACTGACAAAGACAAGTGTCCTGTACGCCTCCTTAACTACCCTCTTAACAGATCCTGTTGCCTTCATGGACCTGTGATCAAGCATTAAGTCTCCTCTGAGGGTCCTAGTGTTCTGCCATTTACTGAGCACTCCCTTCTTCCAAAATGCATCATCTCACATTTTTCTGGATTAAGGCCCATTTATCACTGATTTGCTCATCTGACCAACCCGTCTATATCCTCCTGTAATCTAAGACCTTGTTCTTCACTGTCAGCTTCCAGGCTAATCTGTGTGTCATTCACAAACTTATTTATCAACGCGACCCCCCCACCCCACCAACCACATTTTCTTCTATAAAAACTGAAGGAACTGTGGATGCGGTAAATCAGGAGCAAAAGCAAAGTTGCTGGAGAAGCTCAGCAGGTCTGGCAGCAGTGAAGGGAAAGACAGAGTTAACGTTTCGGGTCCGGTGACCCTTCCTCAGAACTGGTGGTGGCTGGGGAAACATCAGTTTATATGCAGAAAATAGGGAAGTGGGTGGGGTAGGGAGTAAACAATAGGATAGAGCCCAAAGAGACAGAAAGACAGTTGGATAGACAGAGGACTTGCTAATGATCAGGCTGGGAGATTGAATACTTGTTCATGGGAGTGTTAGTGACTAACAACAAGGGGTGTGTAATGGCAGGCTATGTGGTAGCAAACCTGGTGTGTGGGGTAAGGGGCTGGGACATGGGAGTGTCTAGGCCCTAAAATTATTGAACTCAATATTGAATCCAGAGGGCTGTAGGGCCCCTATGCAGAAAATTTTAGAGTTGGTGAGTCTTTGTAAGCCAATTAGAGTTTTCTTGTATATTGTTTATATGTAATTCAGCTATAACACTTCTTTCATTAATGTGAATTGGCTGGAATGCAATTAATTAAGACTGGACACTGTTTGGATAACACAAACTTTCTGCTGTACAGGTACAGCGATTTTCTATAGCAATCTCCCTTAACGTGATTTTCTAAAGTGTGATTTTCTATAGTGTGGGGTCATGCAAGAATGCAACTATCACGTTATAGAAGAATTACCTGTATTATGAACAATAAGGAATCCAGCACCAATCCCTGTGAAACGCCCAGTGTATGCTGAGCTCCAGTCACACATACAGGTTTCCGTCAGCATCTTCTGTCTCATACCTCTAAGATAGTTTTGCATCCAACCTGCCAAATTATCCTAGATCCCTTTTGTTTTTACCTTTTTATCAGCCTCTCATGTGGGATCTTGTCAAAGGTTGTGCTGAAATCCATACAAACTGTATCAACTGCACCAACCTAATTTACACACCTGGTCATCTCCTTGAAAAATTCAGTCAAATTTGTTGTGCATGACCTCCCTCTGACAAAGCCATGTTAACTATCCCTGATCAAATTCTGTCTCTCCAAGTGAAGATTAATTTTATCCTTCAGAATTTTCTCCAGTAGTGTCTCTGCTACTGATGTGAGAGACTCACTGGTCTTTAATTCCCTGGTTTATTTCACCCACCTTTTTGAAAAATGAAACCATATTGCCTGTCCTCCAGCCTAGTGCATGCACTGTGCAATATAACCTGTATGCCTCTGTCTAAGTTCTTTGCGATCTTTGATCTGTATACCCTTGCCTTTACTACTCATAAACAAAACTTTTCACTGTACTCGGGTACACATGTCAATAAATCAAAGGAAGAGATATGGCATTGATATTTTCATGAGTCTAGTTCAAAGGGCTTCAAACCAATTATTTTTGAATCGTTATCACTCATGTATGAAAACGAGGCAATCAATTTGTGAAAGTTTGCCACGTACAATGTGAGAAATGACTCAACAAATCTTTCTTAATGGGAAAATGTTGATCAGGACTGTGAGACTTTCCCTCCCCTACTTTGTCTAATTACAACGAAATCTTTTACATTTGTTTGAGATGGGGGATGTGTCATTTGGAAGATCCAGTCATTTGGCAGACACGTGGTCTGAAACCAGAATTTCATGACAAAAACACAGACAGTATTCTTTAATAAAAGATTTCTCTTGTTCACCAACTATATCTGTCACCGATTGCCTTTGAACTATAGAAATATCGTAATTCATTGCATTACAAATTGTAGATGCTGTTGGAGGTGATTTAGCCTCTTGAACCCTCTTTGCAGTTTATTATATTGTGACTGAACTGTTCCAAAAATCGCTTCACCCATTCCTGCTCCATAAACCTTGACAACTTTGTCTAACAGTATCTACGACAGACCTGAAAGTTACAGCATGTTCCAGCGAAGCTCAATGCAAGCTGGAAGAACAATATGCATTTTCCGCTTGGGGACCCTGCAGCCCTCCAGACTCAATATTGGGTTTAATAATTTTAGGGCCTAAACACTCCCATTTCCCAGCTCCGTACCCCACAGACCAGGCCTTGTTACCACGTAGCTAGCCACTACACATCACCTGTTGTTAGTCACTTATAGTCCCCATTAACAACTATTCACCCTCCCAGCCAGATTGATATCAACCCTTTGTCCAACTGCACTTCTAAGCTCTATCCTATCGTTTACTCCCTACCCCATTCTCCTCCCTTTTGTCTGCATATAAACTGATGTTTTTCCTAGCCACCACCAGCTCTGAGGAAGGGTCACAGGACCCAAAACGTTAACTCTGTTTTTTCCTTCACAGGTACTGCCAGCCCTGCTGAGCTTTTCTAGCAACTTTGTTTTTGTTCCAATCAATCAGTCCTTTGGCAACTTCCCATGACATGAACGGAAATAAAAATTTATGTCAATACCCCTACAATTTTCATTTCATTCTCCCACTGCAGCCTGGGATTCAACTGACCCAGATCTGGGGTTTTAAGCACTTTTTAGCTGTTCAAATCTCCTCATTCCCTATGTTAAACTGTTAAGAGTCTTGTGGTCTCTCTCTTCCCAAAATGTATCCCCACATCATCCTTTTCCAAAGTCAGATATAAAGTACTTACTTATCACCCTACCAATGTTCTCTGGCTCCATGCATAGATTGCCCCCTTGGTCCCTCACGGGCCTGACCCTTTCACTGATTTTCCTTTTCCTGTTGAAAAACTTATAGACCATCTTAGGATTCTCCCTAATCTTACCTGTTCATGTTTTTTCATGCCTCTTCTTCGCTGTCTTAATTGTTTTCTTAAGTTCCCCGCTGCATTTTCTATACTCCACTAGGGTATAGGTGTTTCCTTTCTGCGCTGCCATGGAATTTCACATGCGGCTTGCAATGTCTCCTTCTAATATCTGGGCAGTACCACAATTTGAAGAAAAAGAATTGTCTATTCTTCAGACACAGGTTTGTGAGGATGTCTCCATTTCATCAACAGAACTCTGTTTTAACATAATAAGAGTCACGGAAGTGTCACTGTTCAGAAAAATGCCATGTAGCCCATTGTACCTGTACCAGAACACATTTGCTCCAAACATCTGGAACTCCTTCTGACCCAGCTTCAGTGTGAGCTTTCTGTGCTAACTTAAATAACTCTGGTTACACTTCCTGATTCTTGATTACTAAAGACATGTCAAATACTTCTTTTGAACCATCCATATTCTTGAATAGAATTTCAGCTATCCTAACACCTCTCTGTGACATTACTGCGATTTCTGTGATAGTTTTAATTTAGCCATTGTTCCAGTCATTACACACAATGGAAACGTACCCAGAACCAGTTCTTGCAACTATTCCACCTCTTTAGCCTCAGTTGGACTTTACATGTTTATAGGCAAAACTATAACTTTCACTGTGAATAAATCATTTCTCAGGAGTAAATCAATTGTGTCCACAGGTAATTTCTTAACTTACTTAACTACGTCTAGTCCGGAACAAGTCACACTCCAGCTGGACTTTTGTCAAATGGAACTAGAATATACTCCCCACCTATTCTATTGACAAACACTTTGACTTTCATTGAACAATTTCGAGGGAAACTAAATCATTTTACAGCATGAGTTTTTGAGTATCCCCTCTATCTCTTTGTATAATTATGGGCTTAGATGCTTCATTTGAAGGAGAAGAACTTGTCCTCCATTTAGCTAAAAACCTTTCATATTTCTTATTTACTCTATAAACTTCTACACTCACAGCAATGTTGTCCTCTTGTCTCTTAGTTGTAGTCAAAGCAACAAACTGATCCGTGGCCTTTTCCTTCTGAGTTTGGGTTTCAGACGTGTTCTTATAATCTCCAATAAGTCTCATGGGGTTCACTCAATGCTTTTAACATCTGAACAAATGGTTCCAGTTCTCACCTCCACTCTCAGAATGTTCTCTTCTGGTCTGAGGGGGAGAATGGGGGCATTCCCAGCTATCTATTCTTTATCTTGGTACTTACCTTGTTTTCAATCCAACTTACCTTCCATTTTCTACTCCTTTTGAATTTATGATGATGATGGAAAAAAGTTTAGCATTAAGATTTGGAGTAGATTTGTAGCTCAGGTTGTTGTTGTGGTTGGTTGGCTCGCCGAGCTGGTTCATTGTTCCGCAGACGTTTCATTACCCTGCTGGGTAACATCATCAGTGCAACCTCTGATGAAGTGCTATTGTGTTTCCAGGTGGGAAATTTTTCAGAATAATCTCTTTAAGAGCTTCATGCATGGTTTCAGTTGCTAATGCTCATATCCACATGCCAAAATTACTTTATTTACCCTTCTCTAGTTCCTTATAGCTTTGCCTTGTTGTTTTTCCCTTAAATTCCAGAAGCTTTGCCTATAGGTAAAATCTTACACCATAGGTCTGCTTTTTCATTATAAAGAGAGGGGACTACATTAACTTAATTTGAGGGATATAAGGCCTCAGGCAAAGTGAGGGGTTGAGGATGAGAGTCCTTCATAATAATCTCAGATGACATGGGAATTGAACCCACACTGTTACCATCACTCTGCATTGTAATACAGCTGTACAGCCAGCCAAGCTAACTGACCCCCAGGGTATTGGGTGCTAACACATATGAAGTTATAATCCGTAGAAATCTCTTCTGACAGTAAAGTGTAAAATTTCTTCTGCTTTCCTGGTACACTTATTCTGCATGAGCAATTTCCTGCTCTCTTTTGCCCGATACATTTTTCAAGTCATTTTTCAAATAACATGAAGAGTCCCTCCACATCCTTTTACTCAAATTGTTGTAGGGCCCATGCAAAGTTAAACATTTCTTTACTAGATTGCA
Organism: Stegostoma tigrinum; assembly: GCF_030684315.1. NCBI lineage: Eukaryota > Metazoa > Chordata > Chondrichthyes > Orectolobiformes > Stegostomatidae > Stegostoma > Stegostoma tigrinum. The sequence continues at coordinate 47,093,652 of NC_081361.1, read as the reverse complement.
AATTATGTTCAATATTTTTTGTAACAAGGGTTGTATCAGTGTCTAGCATCTGCTGTTTCAATTGTATCCTTTTAAGCTGATTTCATGTTCCCTTCTTTCTTAATTTTGCAATTCTGGTTTTCTCATTTCTATTCTTTTCAATTCTATTTCCTGATTTTCCTTATCTTTTTCTGCTCTTCCTCTGAATTTTTCTGCCATCTCCAGTTTTCTCATGTCAACACCACCACCTGCAAGTCCCCGTCCAAGTCACTCATCATCCTGAGTTGGAAAAATATCACTGTTCCTTCACTGTCACCAGGTCAAAATCCTAGAATTCGCTCCCTAAGGATTTTGTCGGTCTATCTACAGCATGTGGACTGAAGTAGTTCAAGAAGGCAACTCGCCCACCATCTTCTCAAGGGCAACTAAAGATGATCAATAAATGCTGGCCCAACTGGCAATGCCCATGTCCCATTCTCTCCTCAGCTCAGGCTGTTTTAACCAAAACTAAATATCACCTGATTGTGATATTTCTCTACCTGGATATTTGGTCTGTCTTGTATTTCCTCTAAACCTACATGCTGTGCCGGTATCTCAATTATCTTTGCCTTCTTACCGCTAACAGTGCAATGCTCTTTCCAGTTTAGTCACCAACTCAAGCAGCCTGGTCTTTGTAAGTTCCCTTAAGACTGCCAGGGACAACTGTGCCATCTGGAGGAAATTGTTCGCTCTCGAGTGTCATGTCTTGACCATAGAACAGAATCTGGTGTCTTCCTACACCTGTGTTATTTGTTTATGCAATGTGAAAATCCTTGTTCCACAGTTTCAAGTCAATCACAGATGAAACTCAAACTTTGATATGTTTCTGGGATAGCACACTGGACATCAAACCCTTCAGTTCCTAGAATTTTCACAAAGTTAAAGCTTTTTAACAGGATGCAGTATTCCCTAATTCTTGTGTTTTTTTTCAGACCCAAGCTGACAGAAAGGACAGACCAGATTTCTTTACTTAACAAGAATCAACATTCATTACAAATGAATGGTTCTAACTCCACTAAACAAATACGAACAACCAACATATAATACTAGTGGTTAAAACTCTAATCCCTTTAAACTGATGCACTACACACATATTATCAGGGAAAAAAAGTACGAGCATTGTGGGTGGAGGGAATGACTGTGAAAACAGTTTACTGGTTCTTACCCAAAAGGTTTGCTGAGATAATTCTTCTGCTGATCACAGCATTGCTTTGATATCTTCCTCCTCCATTCAGTAGTATTTGTTTGCGAGAGGCATAGGTTGATTGGTTCCCACTTACAAACATCTTTAACTCAACAATTAGAAGTTTGTGCTAACAGCAACTTGAAAGGGCGGCAGGTAGCTTGGTGGGGGTGGGGGGGGGGAGGGGTTGCGGGAATGTGGAAAGTGGCTATCTTCAGGCATGATAATAAAATGTGAGGCTGGATGAACACAGCAGGCCAAGCAGCATCTCAGGAGCACAAAAGCTGACGTTTCGGGCCTAGACCCTTCATCAGAGAGGGGGATGGGGGGAGGGAACTGGAATAAATAGGGAGAGAGGGGGAGGCGGACCGAAGATGGAGAGTAAAGAAGATAGGTGGAGAGGGTGTAGGTGGGGAGGTAGGGAGGGGATAGGTCAGTCCAGGGAAGACGGACAGGTCAAGGAGGTGGGATGAGGTTAGTAGGTAGCTGGGGGTGCGGCTTGGGGTGGGAGGAAGGGATGGGTGAGAGGAAGAACCGGTTAGGGAGGCAGAGACAGGTTGGACTGGTTTTGGGATGCAGTGGGTGGGGGGGAAGAGCTGGGCTGGTTGTGTGGTGCAGTGGGGGGAGGGGATGAACTGGGCTGGTTTAGGGATGCAGTGGGGGAAGGGGAGATTTTGAAACTGGTGAAGTCCACATTGATACCATATGGCTGCAGGGTTCCCAGGCGGAATATGAGTTGCTGTTCCTGCAACCTTCGGGTGGCATCATTGTGGCAGTGCAGGAGGCCCATGATGGACATGTCATCAAGAGAATGGGAGGGAGAATGGGCCGAGGCCAGACGCCAACTCTCCGACACCACCTCCTACCGCCTCCTCGATCATGACCCCACACCCGAGCACCAAACCATCATCTCCAACACCATTCATGACCTCATCACCTCAGGGGACCTCCCACCCACAGCCTCCAACCTCATTGTTCCCCAACCCCGCACGGCCCGTTTCTATCTCCTTCCCAAAATCCACAAACCTGCCTGCCCCGGTCGACCCATCGTCTCAGCCTGCTCCTGCCCCACCGAACTCATCTCCACCTATCTGGACTCCATTTTCTCCCCTTTGGTCCAGGATCTCCCCACCTATGTCCGTGACACCACCCACGCCCTCCACCTCCTCCAGGACTTCCAATTCCCTGGCCCCCTACACCTCATATTCACCATGGACGTCCAGTCCCTGTACACCTGCATTCCGCATGGAGATGGCCTCAAGGCCCTCCGCTTCTTCCTGTCCCGCAGGCCCGACCAGGCCCCCTCCACCGACACTCTCATCCGCCTAGCGGAACTCGTCCTCACACTCAACAACTTCTCTTTTGACTCCTCCCACTTCCTACAGACTAAGGGGGTGGCCATGGGCACCCGCATGGGCCCCAGCTATGCCTGCCTCTTTGTAGGTTACGTGGAACAGTCCATCTTCTGCACCTACACAGGCCCCAAACCCCACCTCTTCCTCCGGTACATTGATGACTGTATCGGCGCCGCCTCTTGCTCCCCAGAGGAGCTCGAACAGTTCATCCACTTCACCAACACCTTCCACCCCAACCTTCAGTTCACCTGGGCCATCTCCAGCACATCCCTCACCTTCCTGGACCTCTCAGTCTCCATCTCAGGCAACCAGCTTGTAACTGATGTCCATTTCAAGCCCACCGACTCCCACAGCTACCTAGAATACACCTCCTCCCACCCACCCTCCTGCAAAAATTCCATCCCCTATTCCCAATTCCTCCGCCTCCGCCGCATCTGCTCCCACGATAAGACATTCCACTCCCGCACATCCCAGATGTCCAAGTTCTTTAAGGACCGCAACTTTCCCCCCACGGTGATTGAGAACGCCCTTGACCGCGTCTCCCGCATCTCCCGCGACACATCCCTCACACCCCGCCCCCACCACAACCGTCCCAAGAGGATCCCCCTTGTTCTCACACACCACCCTACCAACCTCCGGATACAACGCATTATCCTCCGACACTTCCGCCATTTACAATCCGACCCCACCACCCAAGACATTTTTCCATCCCCTCCCCTGTCTGCTTTCCGGAGAGACCACTCTCTCCGTGACTCCCTTGTTCGCTCCACACTGCCCTCCAACCCCACCACACCCGGCACCTTCCCCTGCAACCGCAGGAAATGCTACACTTGTCCCCACACCTCCTCCCTCACCCCCATCCCAGGCCCCAAGATGACATTCCACATTAAGCAGAGGTTCACCTGCACATCTGCCAATGTGGTATACTGCATCCACTGTACCCGGTGCGGCTTCCTCTACATTGGGGAAACCAAGCGGAGGCTTGGGGACCGCTTTGCAGAACACCTCCGCTCAGTTCGCAACAAACAACTGCACCTCCCAGTCGCAAACCATTTCCACTCCCCCTCCCATTCTCTTGATGACATGTCCATCATGGGCCTCCTGCACTGCCACAATGATGCCACCCGAAGGTTGCAGGAACAGCAACTCATATTCCGCCTGGGAACCCTGCAGCCATATGGTATCAATGTGGACTTCACCAGTTTCAAAATCTCCCCTTCCCCCACTGCATCCCTAAACCAGCCCAGTTCATCCCCTCCCCCCACTGCACCACACAACCAGCCCAGCTCTTCCCCCCCACCCACTGCATCCCAAAACCAGTCCAACCTGTCTCTGCCTCCCTAACCGGTTCTTCCTCTCACCCATCCCTTCCTCCCACCCCAAGCCGCACCCCCAGCTACCTACTAACCTCATCCCACCTCCTTGACCTGTCCGTCTTCCCTGGACTGACCTATCCCCTCCCTACCTCCCCACCTACACCCTCTCCACCTATCTTCTTTACTCTCCATCTTCGGTCCGCCTCCCCCTCTCTCCCTATTTATTCCAGTTCCCTCCCCCCATCCCCCTCTCTGATGAAGGGTCTAGGCCCGAAACGTCAGCTTTTGTGCTCCTGAGATGCTGCTTGGCCTGCTGTGTTCATCCAGCCTCACATTTTATTATCTTGGAATCTCCAGCATCTGCAGTTCCCATTATCTCTCATCTTCAGGCATGAAATGTTTTTACTGCAGAACAAAAATAGATCCTTCTTCTTCAGATGTCCAATGGTTTCTGCCAAGTAATTCATGAGTCTCCCAGCCCCCACTAATGTGTTCAACTATCTTGGAGCCAGTTAAATCATTGTTGGCAAGTAGAAAACCTTTGTAATTGATCATTGAACTGATGACCAGTTAGCAATTAACCACTCGTTGTCATCTAAAACTCTGGTTGTATACCTCTCTTGGTTCCAGTTCATCAGCGAGCTAGGCTTCCACTATTGCTTGGACAAGTAGCTCCATAAACCCTACCTGCCATGAGTGTCAGATACCTTGCTTTTAAAAAGTGCAGCAGTCCTTCAGAAATCTGTGGCTTTCTAAAACAGTCTTTTCCTATAAAAAGAAACTGTCTTTACACATGCATGTAATCCTGAGTTATACATTCATTGGGTTGATACTCTATATTTAGCTATGAATGGTGCTGCTCCTGGCATGCTGTTTGACATGCTGCACTGCCAATCAATTTTACTGAAGAAGCTCTTACCATTGCTCCTCACTTGGATTTATCTAGTGAGTGTTGACATGCTGAAAACCCAGTGCTCTTGCTGGGAAAGTCAAGATTCAGAGCTAAGAAAAACTCTTACTTGTCTTTGGAATTGTCTTGGTTAGTTTTCTGCCAGATCAAAGGCGATCTCCTACTGACCTTGGAAACTACCACAAGGAAGTCCAGAAAGGGCAGGATGGCATTGGGATCCTGACTGACCTCAATATCAGGGGACTTAAGCATGCAAACCCATCTGACCTTGGTAGGGAAAATTATATCTATTATATTCCTCATTACTGAAACAGAAATCATTCAATTCTCCAAAACTAGTGCCATCATATTGATGAATGCAAAATACCAAAAATGCAGTTCTTCACAAGAAAAACAATTGCCCCTTCTGTGCTAGAACAAATCTATGGTTTGAGTTATTTGAAGCATACAACTTTCAATTCCTTTGATTATTTTCAAGTAATGTCAATTCAATCTGGTCTATTTTAAATGAAGACTATTTTCTTTGGAATTATGGAATTAAAGCCTCTGTTGAGTCAAAAAATTAAAATGATTAATATTTGTATTATATCATCTCAAACTCATCCACAAAGAACTCAATCATTTATTTACAAGCCGACCTCCTTTGCTATTGTTGTACACCAGAGAAAGCATTTGTAAGACACAATTCCACACCGACAGCAAGATAATTTTCTTTATTGGCTTAAGGAATACATTTTTCCATGGCGACTGTAGTCATATAAATATCGCACCTATATTACTAAATCTCCGTAAATAACATGAATAGAACAGCTTTCCAACTTGACCTTCTACCTGTTTCAAGTTGTTGGTCATTATGGGGAATGCTAGAAATGTATTAGATTTAAGAAAAGATAAACTAGTTAGAACTCAAACATCTTTGCCAAAATGTTTTTGCTTCAGTACTTACATCAGGACTTCCTTTATAGTTCTTCGGATCTGATGTTTTAATGTTGGATACTTCATTTTTGTGATTTTGTGGGACTTCTGTTGATCTTTTGTCAATGTTCTGTGGTGTGGGTTCCGCAAAAGAGCAGGACAGGTTCTTTTCCTCCTAGTTTTTGCAGCAGCCACGCCAATCTATGATGCAAAGTTGCTGGAGTTACAGTAAGCATCATGTGATGCCTTTGAACTTAGAAAGATTGTTGTCAACAGCCACCCTGTGGCATCCGGTCAAGTTAGAGCAAAGATAAATTGATCTGAAATAAAGTTTCACCAAATAATCGTAAGTGTACAATTGCAGCACACTGAAACACTGATTGCTGAAACCCATTCTTTTTAATGCATATGTAAACAGGGACTTCAAAGATTCTTTTCATAATTTTTCCCAGCCATTTATGTTAATACTTGATAAATCATTTCACAATGACTGGAAAAGAATTTGAAGTCAATGTTATAAGAATTCATGTTTCTGAGTGTTCTTGAAAATTTTCATAAAGTTTATAACTTCTGAATATTCAGGCCTTTCTTATAAAAGTCTAAACAATTTTTTGCTTTGTGCTGAACAATTTAAAAAGTAATTTAGTAGTGTATAGTTGCCTTTACAGAATACTTATTGCCTTGTGTACTTAGACTAAGACAATGAGCTTTGTGAAAATCATATTTCTTAATAATCATAACATATTTTTGATTTCAAACTATAGTGATAAATATTAATAGTTCCTTATGTGATAACACCTACTAATAGATAAATAAATCTACAGTATATATTTCACTCTAACAGGGAAATTGTTAAACCCTACTTCCAACACATATGTCAGTGTGCAAAATAATGGGCAAAATGTTAATTTTAACTTGATTAAAAGGTAAAGGACTGTAAAAGTATAGGAGTGAAAACTAAAAGTTAATTGGAAAAGCACAACGAGGACATGAAAAACATATTGACCAATAAAATCAAGGAAAGCCTAAAGATTTTGTGCAAATACTAAAAGAGCAAAGGGATTATTAAAGAAAGAGTAAGGCTTATCAGGAACCATATAGATAACTTGTTTGTGGAGGTGGAGGGCATTGGTATGGCTCTTAATTCATACTTTGCATCTGCTTTAACAAAATTAGAGAGATTATTTCAGACATTCTAATCTGGAAAGATGTATGAAATATTAAATTAAGTTAACATAGTGGAAGGGGAAGCATTTACTTCTAAAGAAGTGGGAAAGGCATTAATATTTTTGAAAGTGAAGAAATCCCCAGTCCTGGACAAAATATATGCTCGACTGTTAACTGAAGCCAGAGAAAATAAATAAGTTTCTCACCAATTGAGGGATAGGATTTATGACGATTTGGAAAGGCATAGTAGGATTAAAGGGAGTCAGCGTGGCTTTGTGAGGGGCAGGTCATGCCTTACAAATCTTATTGAGTTCTTTGAGGAAGTCACAAGACAGGTTGACGAGGGTCGAGCAGTGGATGTGGTGTACATGGACTTCAGCAAGGCATTTGATAAGGTTCCCCACAGCAGGCTCATTCATAAAATCAGGAGATACGGGATACAGGGTGATTTGGCTGTCTGGATTCAGAATTGGTTGGCTGACAGGAGCTGATGTTTCGGGAAAGGTCTGGGCCCGAAACATCAGCTTTTGTGCTCCTAAGATCCTGCTTGGCCTGCTCCGTTCATCCAGCTCCACACTTTGTTATCTTGGATTCTCCAGCATCTGTAGTTCCTATTATCTATTGTCATGACAGTGTCTGAATTAGTACCTCTATGGTCATGCAAAAATTCCAATTTTAGACTTACAATTGAGTTATAACTGATAGACTTCTTCATGAAATTTGAGCAAAATGCATTCTCCTGACACTAGCCATTCTGTATTCCAAGTATATACATGGACTTGCACAACTTAATTCACTCAATCGGTAACCTTCGTCCATGCATTTGCGCTGCTCCTGTAGCCTTGAGCCTCAAATAGATCCACCCAATGTACCAAAATCTGCCCCTTCAGCAGCAACGATAATAGTACCTTCCATATGTCCTTTCCATTAAGAATACGTTGTCAATTTTTCTTTGTTTTCCACATCTTCCTTTATGATGTGCTGCAATCTTTAGAAAGCTCTGATTTTGCCACAACAGTTCTGGCCATTTACTTTATAAATGAGAGATTTTGAGGTTTGAAGAGATTTGCAGAATTATTGTACTGATGAGGGCTTTAGTCACAAGGTTTGGTGGTGAAGCTGGGGTTGTTCTTATTGGAACAAGATAGGGTGAGGGGAGGACTTGATCGGCGCAGGCTTGGAGGGCCGAAGGGCCTGTTCCTGTGCTGTAGGTTTCTTTGTTCTTTGTTCTTTGACTAATGAAGATATACAAGATTATCATAGATTAAGATAAAATAGGCAAGGTAAAGCTGTTCCCATTAGCTGATGGTGGAAGCCTGTGGACATTGATTTAAGGTTTTGGACAAGAGAAACAAGATGGAAAGAGAGAAGTGAGAAGGAACTTTTTATATAGTAAGTGATTATGGAACTCACTAACTGTGAAGCTAGTGCTTGCAGAGATAATGAATTCAAAAGGACATTGCATGAACACTTCAGGGATATGAACATGCAGGGTTATAAGGATACAGCAGAAGAATAGGACTGATTGTATTGTTTTACAGCGAGCTGACACACATTTGATGGGGCATGTAAACTACTTCTATGTTTAATGACTTTATGAAATAAGCAGACAGGTAAATGGAAAAACAATTCAAAATCTAATATGATAGAAGGAGCAATTCACTTTATTTAAACAGATGAATGAACACAAATGGAAAAAATAGGCAACATTTCTAATAATTTGTACAACATAAAATCCTTTGACTGATGCTCTGAAGCATGGTGATATCCAATGTATAGCGCTGACAATTTTGCTAGTCACATAAATTAATTTTTGTTCTGAAGATAGTCCTTGACATAAAATGTTAACTCTGTTTCTCTTTACATCAATGCTGCTAGAGTTGCTGTGTATTTAGGGCATCATCTGTTCTTATTTTAGATTTCTAACATTTGTAATTCTTTGCTTTTATTAATTTTTGTGTTCTTTCTTTTACTGGGGCTGTGGATGAATTTACCAATAAAGAAAATTTTGTCAAACACATTCAAGAACAGTATCTGTTTGCAACATAAATCTTTTGGAAATGCTGCCTGGAATTTCCCTGTAATAATTGATGTATCAACAGAATGATACTGGCACTGAAACAACATTTAGTAATGATAATTGCAGATGAGTAAGTTGAGCTGCAGTGGCGAGAGGCTCTGAGAGTGAGACACTGTGAAGAAGACAATAGCCTCTTGTTCCTCCAACCATTATTTCTAGGGTGGATGGGCAAATAACTTCAACTAAGACCTCTTGGAGGTCCTTTGGACTGATAGGAGTTGGAACAGATGGTAGGGGATGAGGAGGTGATGGTGCTGCATCAGAAAGGACTCCTTTCTACAGAAAGACCTCAAGCCACAATCAACATCTTGCAGAATGTTGTTAGCAGAGATGCAGGTTGCCATGACCTAGACCTTTATAAATATGGATTCTTCCAGTCAACTGCTGGGATCTTTGTAATATCAACTATGTTGCATGGGCAAAAGCTATAAAGGGCTTTCAGAAGGTGTCTGGTGCCCTTGTCTCAAGTAGATCAAATTTCATCAGTTGTGAGGAGTCACATTTTCAGGAAAACACAATATCTGCAATGTTTGCCAGTCATTGGCACATAACTGCATGAAGCAGCTAAGCCCTGTTTGTGCAAACTATTACCTGTGTAATATTTTGACAAAGGATGTCCATATTAGAACTCCGACTTTAAATTGGACTTTTAGAGCCTTTGGAGAGTATTAATGGTACCCATGTTGTCCTTTAAGTTCCTGATAACAGAAGTCTCCGTGATGTGATCAGAACAGGAATAGATCCATCAATGTGTGTGTCAATACACCAAGTGTCACCCAGGTACCAGTCATCATATCTTCACTGGGATTAGCAAATTAGTGCATTCCTTTTGACAGGTGAGTGCACTTAATGTATAGACAGGTGGTGTCACAATTAGATTTATATCAACATACCAATACCCCAGCAAATTTAGCTTTCAAATAATATTCCATTTAGAAATGTTCTTATTAGATATAGAATCCCTACAGTGTGGAAACAGGCCCTTTGGCCCAACAAGTCCACACCAAATCTCAGAGCATGCGACCTATTTGCAAATAAGGCTTATTGGCCTTATTGGCAAAACCTATAAATAATAAGCAATCAAATATTTTATATTGTCAGGGGATTATTATAATAATTATTTATAATTATTATAATACTGAATGCTTTTAAAATAAATATATTAAACATATAATTGCAAGTGGCAACTACATAACAATAAGAAGCTATATGGTAATAACTTTGACAATGATTTATAGTGAAATTTTAATTACTGAATGGTGCTATTACAGTAAAATTCTGCTAGTTGTGAATTCACTCATCCATGCAAAATATCATGTGTACATTTCACCCATTGCAGATTCAATGTTCACTTATTTGCAGTCTTCAGGGAAGTAGTGTGTTGAAAATGTTGAAAAATGAAGTTCCTAAATTAATTTTAAAATTTGGCTTAAGCCATTGTCTTACAAGATCAAAGGTTATCATCCAATGCTATACTAACTGGCCTGTAATTGGTAGTATTACCTTGCTCCTTTTCTTGAGACAGAGTATCACATTTATTTGCTGTCCAATCCCCTGGCACCTACAGGGTATCTAGGAAAGATTGGAAGATGACGATACGCCCTTCTTTGTTGTTTTTTTTCATCCATTCCAATTTAATTAGTGCTGTTCCTGATGCTTATTGTATGTAACTTATTCCTCCTGCCATTATATGCTACTGCTTATCCCCCCACCAATTTAATTTTTAACCAGCCACAGTAGAACTCCTCCCTGTAAGTCCTTTGCCCCATCCTGTTTTTGTGCAACTGCTGTAATACCCCAAGAACCCAAAGTCCACATCCCTTCTGCACCTTCCTTCAAACCATTGGCCAATCCTCCCAAGCTACCTACATTGGTATGGAAGGAAGGTCTTACGAGGAAAGCCTGAGGGACTTGAGGCTGTTTTCATTAGGGAGAAGAAGGTTGAGAGGTGACTTAATTGATACATATAAAATAATCAGAGGGTTAGACAGGGTGGATAGGGAAAGCCTTTTTCCTAGGATGGTGACGGCGAGCACAAGGGGGCATAGCTTTAAATTGAGGGGTGAAAGATATAGGACAGATGTCAGAAGTAGTTTCTTTACTCAGAGAGTAGTAAGGGAATGGAACGCTTTGCCTGCAATGGTAGTAGATTCGCCAACTTTAAATACATTTAAGTCATCATTGGATAGGCATATAGACGTATATGGAATAGTGTAGGTTAGATGGGCTTGAGATCGGTATGACAGGTCGGCACAACATCAAGGGCCGAAGGGCCTGTACTGTGCTGTAATATTCTATGTTCTATTTATTCTTATTAGTGGGTAGCAATTGAGAGATTAATATTTTTGAAGTCATTGTTTTGATCTTCCAGCCCAGCTTCTGAAAATCTCACTATAGTACCCCAAGCTCTGAATGCATTAGTGCTGATGAGTACAACAACTTTTGATTCAATGCACCCCCTGCAGAATATTCTCCACATTGTCGATCATGTGCTTTATCCCGGCACCAGAAAGATATTACATCATGGAGAACTCACAATCAGAGTTAGCGAAATGCCAGTCTTCCCTGATTATTAAATCTGTTATAATGACTGGATTCCTGATATTGTTTGCTGCTCTGTCCCATGCAGAATCTTGCCAATTAGTGTAATGGCATGAACTGTACACTTTAAAGGTGTCATCATTCCGAGCAGTTCCCAATGATGAGTAGCTGTTTCAGAGAGCAAACAGCTTCAGACCTCTGTATTTCCTGCCCTTTCCTGGTAGCTACCTATCTATTCAAAACACTCTTACTGCCTGTTGGTTGGCCACCATTTGGATTGTAAGACCCAGGAAACAACAACCTACCGACCTTGCTGCTCCACAGTTACTCCAGCTGTTGGTCATCCTTGCAAAACTTGAGTGCAAGCAGAAGCAGCTGGAGAACCCGCTGACACATCTCAGACCCAAGCCATGTGCTGAAGTTCCTACATGGCACAGGAATTATAATAACTTAAAGGAAACCCGTTCCCTCTTTAACAATCTATTTAGTATCTTGGTGAATCTAGTAATTTTACTCGAGACTTGCTCTTACTAATTCTCATATTTATATTCTTGGCTCAATTGAAAATTTTAATTTCTGAGCTCTCTGTTTGATTACATTTTTAGACAGAGAATGAAAGAAATATACAAATTATTTAGCTGCATCTCTGTGCTAAAACATTTTGAATGCTTTTTTTAAACATGAAGGTCAACTCTGAACTCATGTACCCTGACCTCTTTATCTCCATGTTGGTCTTGTTGTGCTCTTGTTCCCTTTGTTGTTGCCACTACTCTAATATCTCTCCCAAAGTGGAAATTATGCTCCTGTTTTAAGATGTCTGAACCTCTGGTTAGAGGTGAGTTGCAACCAAATGAGAGTAGCTGAAATGTGAATAAGATGTTTAAGTTACCAAATTATGGTAGAATACTTTTCTTCTTACTGTGTTTTGTAATTTTCAATGAGATTTCTAAGTCTGTTGTAATATAACTTTGTACTGTTGCTGGCCAAAACTACTTTCTTTATAATGATCGTGAAGTCAAAAGGCATTTGTGCTCCTTGGGGTATGAGAAGAAGAGATGGGAGCAAAATGCTGTGAAATTTAAAACTAACGATGCTTCTACACAGAAGACACAAGACTGCAGGAGACAATGACAGTTTTCAGTTGGAGACAGACTATTTCTAAAGTTAATCTGTTAATGATTGTTGTGATGTAAACTGTGGGATATATATATATATTTATAGATATAATCTATATTTTAAGTTGGGGTTTCTGGTTTTTGAGTAGGTAACCTTTTGAGTTTTCTGTATTTCTGAAGTTAATTAAATTATGCATATTTCTGTAGTCAGTTTTTAAGGTCTAATTTTAGAATGGTTCATGTGCACTAGTGATAGCTTTTTAAAAATTATCTTAGATTGTTTTGTGAGCTAACATCGTAAATAATGAGGCCTTAAGGTTTGTTAGAGATTTCTTGGACTTCTTATTAAATCGACTTGAGGGAAACACCCATTGCTTGGAGAGGGAGAATTTTGGTTTTAGTTTTGCTTTGGTATTTGAGCAGTTCTGTGAAGTCCTTGGATGTTGACAAGTGATGCTGAGAAGGAATGGATATAGAATGAATTAAGTTACCAAAGAGTGAGGAGATAGTGTTAGGAAAAGTATCTGTTGTGAGTATTGTGCAAGTGCTGTCTGTGTATTATACCAGGGATGTGTTCAGGATACTAAACAAAAGCTGTTTTGCTTCTTTTCCATTCATGAAAGAATGTTTAGGGATTAATGGAATTATACCTTTTCTGTGCATTTAAAGATCATTGACTTGGTATTATAAATTGATGTTTTGGTTTATTCGACTTTGTCTTAACTTCTTTTCTCGACAAAGTTTTGTTTTACCATCAAAGCAGAATCTGCAGCATTGTGTGCTTATGTTTCAATGAGAGACCGCTTTGTTAAAACCAATACAAATCAAAATATGATCTATCAAGCCAGTCTTCTATCTGGAATCTGATTTGTCTGATAATAACATCAGCTGCAATCATAACTGTGAAGTAGCAACTTCCATAGCTCCCTACTATTTCAATGATTCTCTCCTAAATATTTTTTCTGATGTAAATTGATCCCCTTTCTTAATGATATTCATAAGTACCAGTGTTTCACAGCATGAACACATTTTAAACTATTTTTATAGGGAAAGTTCACCTTTTTTAAGCAATTGAAGCAAGGATTGGGTTGCATCACATTAAAGCGATGTGAAATATAGAGAAGTGAAGAGATGTCAGTGTGATTTATAGAAAGGTTTAATTGTAATCACCTGATTACTTTATAAATGAACACTATATGTGATCATAAGGAATCAAGAACTACTTTTAATTCTCATTCTGTTCTCATTCATGGATTTAATACATCAATTACCTACAGATTTTCAATTTCACTGTCTTGCTTTGTAGTTCCATAAAACATTGGTTTATTACAGTGATCGATACAGAGTTGATGTAATTTTAAAGTTGTTGAATGGTGGGTATCATTTGGGGGGAGGGGAAAGACAAGGGGAATCATTAACAAGAAAAGTTGGCGAAGTAGTTTGAATAGAGCTGCCTCAGACAGCGCCTTGAGGGCAATACAAAAACAAAACCAAGGCGCCTGGTATTGGGACAATTAATCTGCCGGAGGCACATGGTATGAATTTTTCAACTCTCTTGATTTGCAAAGAGTAGGGCCTATTTAGGTTTCATAATATTTGCAGAAATAGGACAAAAATGTTTATGAAAGACCATTAGTCAGAGACTTTTCTTTCAGCCGTGCCAAATGTTGCCTGCCACAATTTTGAGGCTGATTTGTGACAGCTGCACCAACACCGAGATCTCCAGGTCCACTTGCAAAATCAGCAGAGGTTTTTTTTTGATTATTTCAAAGGAAAAGCAAATACTGAGAGGTGGAGAAAGTCACACAAACCAGCAGGAGTTTATGACAAATAGAATTAACCTTTTCCTGACCAAACTAACTTTATGATTATTCCTAGATTTTTTTTGCTTGTGTGTTTATTCTCTAAGGTGTAAAAAGTAGCTAATGCCAAATTGTTGAATGCAAACATGACAAAAGTTCATGGCTCAAATTTTTGCTGACCATATAGTAATTTCCGCTGCCAGACTGTCGTTGCATTTTAGGACCCCTCAGAATCTCAAACGCAGCAGACTCTACAGGAATTGCCTGGAAAATGAATGATTACAGTGGGTAATTTCATTGTGTATGGAACACTCCAAAAAGTGCTTTTAACCTGGAGAATTCAAAAGATTCCACTTCTTTTAATTGGTACACATGAAAAGTTGGAAAACTAAACTCTTACATAACTCCTGAGTAAATATTAACACCACTCCAGCCACCAAACTATACCTTCCACTACCCTGACAACCTGGAATGCCTGACAACTACTGCCCCTAAACAGAGATACCCCACTCACAACTATTTTCCACGTGACTTTTCTGGGACCAACTTGACCCTTACACTGTCCAGAATCCTCCACCAACCTCCACCAACCAGTTACAGCACCACCCACTTCTCGCCACGACAACGGCTCCACCAGCTCTGAACCTCCTCATGACCACCCTTCCCATCAGCCACTGGTTCTGACATCCACTTCCCTCCCCATCAGCTCCCCCAACCAGCCCCAACATCCTCTACTCCATGCATCACCTCTCGAGTAACCTTCTTCCGTTGGTTATGACACCAAGCCCAGGTCTTGACTCCTGAACCCTCTGGCAACACTATTTGCCCACTGACTCTGAAGTAACTCTGACCATCCCACTGGGTTTGACTCTGCTCTCACATTCCATTTCTTCCTTGACACCCTACTTATCGAACACTGCATTCATCAGCATCCTAACACCGGAACCAATTTTAACCTTAACTCCACATTTACATTATATACTTACCCTTTTCACAGCAGCTCTCAGTGTATGGTCATGCTGTTGGATGTACAAATCTCTGAATGTGCCAACTGACCTCTGTAAAAGAAAGCATGGTATGACTTTCCCTGACCAACCTGCACTATGGAGGAAACCTGTGATGATTTCTTCCAATCTCTGAATGTCTGAAGGAATTGGGATCAGAATTCTGAGTTAGAAGTGCAGAGCTTGGTATTAACCAAGAAAAAGTAGGAGCAGTCTGGCAATCCGACTGTGATTGCCACTCCTCAGAATGTCTGGCCAATTTTCTGATAGTCTAGAAGTTAAATGTAATTCCAACTATGATGATAAAATACCTAAAGTTTATTTTCCTGTCTGGGCCAAATTCATTGATTTCAACCATGGCAGTTGTTGAAGTCCGATAATTAAGCATAAGCTAGATACTGGAAGAAGCTTAGTCAGGGTTTCCATTTGTGATTTGTCAAGAGATCTAATACTTCCTGTCCTAGAAGATACGAATTTACTTTTAGAACCAGTTCATTGGTGATGTTCCCCAATTTATTATAGTTCCACATGACATCCCCCAAATTGTCAAGCTCCTGAGTGAGGAGCAATGCACTGGCAAACTTTATTTGTTCATCTACCCCTCCACAGTCACATAAGGGTTACATAGAACATAGAACATTACAGCACAGTACAGACCTTTCGGCCCTCGATGTTGTGCTGACCTGTCATACCGATCTGAAGCCCATCTAACCTACACTATTCCAAGTACGTCCATATGCTTATCCAATGACGACTTAAATGTACCTAAAGTTGGCGAATCTACTACCGTTGCAGGCAAAGCGTTCCATTCCCTTACTACTCTCTGAGTAAAGAAACTACCTCTGACATCTGTCCTTTATCTTTCACCCCTCAATTTAAAGCTATGCCCCCTCGTGCTCGCCGTCACCATCGTAGGAAAAAGGCTCTCCCTATCCACCCTATCTAACCCTCTATTATTTTATATGTTTCAATTAAGTCACCTCTCGACCTTCTTCTCTCTAATGAAGACAGCCTCAAGTCCCTCAGCCTTTCCTCGTAAGACCCTCCCTCCATACCAGGCAACATCCTAGTAAATCTCCTCTGCACCCTTTCCAAAGCTTCCACATCCTTCTTATAATGCGGTGACCAGAACTGTACACAATACTCCAAGTGCGGCCGCACCAGAGTTTTATACAGCTTCAGCATAACCTCTTGGTTCCGGAACTCGATCCCTCTATTAATAAAAGCTAAAACACTGTATGCCTTCTTAACAGCCCTGTCAATCTGGGTGGCAACTTTCAAGGATCTGTGTACATGGACACCGAGATCTCTCTGCTCATCTACACTACTAAGAATCTTACCATTAGCCCAGTACTTTGCCTTCCAGTTACTCCTACCAAAGTGCATCACCTCACACTTGTCTGCATTAAACTCCATTTGCCACCTCTCAGCCCAGCTGTGCAGCTTATCTATGTCTCTCTGCAACCTGCAGCATCCTTCGTCACTATCCACAACTCCACCAACCTTAGTGTCATCTGCAAATTTACTAACCCATCCTTCTACGCCCTCGCCCAGGTCATTTATAAAAATGACAAACAGCAGTGGACCCAACACCGACCCTTGCGGTACAGCACGAGTAACTGGTCTCCAGGATGAACATTTCCCATCAACTACCACCCACTGTCTTCTTTCAGCAAGCCAATTTCCGATCCAAACTGCTATATCTCCCACAATTCCATTCCTCCGCATTTTGTACAATAGCCTACTCTGGGGAACCTTATCGAACGGCTTGCTGAAATCCATATACACCACATCAACCGGTTTACTCTCATCTACCTGTTTGGTCACCTTCTCAAAGAACTCAACAAGGTTTGTGAGGCACGACCTTCCCTTCACAAAACCGTGCTGACTATTCCTAATCAATTTATTCTTTTCTAGATGGTTATAAATCCTATCCCTTACAACCTTTTCCAACAACTGAGGTAAGGCTCACTGGTCTGTAATTACCAGGGTTGTCTCTACTCCCCTTCTTGAACAGGGGAACCACATTTGCTATCCTCCAGTCATCTGGCACTATTCCTGTAGACAAAGAGGAGTTAAAGATCAATGCCAAAGGCTCGGCAATCTCCTCCCTGGCTTCCCAGAGGATCCGAGGATAAATCCCATCCGACCCACGGGACTTATCTATCTTCACCGTCTGAAGGATTTCTAATACCTCTTCCTTGTGGACCTCAATCCCACCTAGTCCAATAGCCTGTATCTCAGTATTCTCCTCAACAACATTGTTGTTTTCTAGAGTGAATACTGTTGAAAAATATTCATTTAGCACCTCCCCTATCTCATCTGACTCCACACACAATTTACCACTACTATCCTTGATTGGGCCTAATCTTACTTTTGTCATTCTTTTATTCCTTAAATACCTATAGAAAGCCTTAGGGTTTACCCTGATCCTATCCGCCAATAACTTCTCATGTCTCCTCCTGGCTCTTCTGAGCTCTCTTTAGGTCTTTCCTGGCTAACTGGCAGCCCTCAAGTGCCCTAACTGAGCCTTCACATCTCATCCTAACATAAGCCTTCTTCTTCCTCTTGACCAGAGATGCCACCTCCTTCGTAAACCATGGCTCCCGCGCTCTACAGCTTCCTCCCTGCCTGACAGGTACATACTTATCTCGGACACATAGGAGCTTTTCCTTGAATAAGCTCCACATTTCTAATGTGCCCATCCCCTGCAGTTTCCTTCCCCATCCAATGCTCCCTAAATCTTGCCTAATCTCATCGTAATTGCCTTTCTCCCAGCTATAACTCTTGCCCAGTGGTATACACCTATCTCTTTCCATCACTAAAGTAAACATAACAGAATTGTGATCGCTATCACCAAAGTGCTCACCTACTTCCAAATCTAACACCTGGCCACGCTCATTACCCAGTACCAAATCTAATGTGGCTTCGCCCCTTGCTGACCTATCTACATACTGTGTCAGGAAGCCCTCCTGCACACACTGGACAAAAACTGACCCATCTATAGTACTTGAACTGTAGTGTTCCCAGTCAATAATTGGAAAGTTGAAGTCCCCCATGAAAACTACCCTGTCTCTCTCACTCCTATCGAGAATCATCTTTGCTATCCTTTGCTCTACATCTCTGGAACTATTCGGAGGCCTATAGAAAACCCCCAACAGGGTGACCACCTTTCCTGTTTCTAACCTCAGCCCATACTACCTCAGTTGACGAGTCCCCAAACATTCTTTCTGCAACTGTAATACTGTCCTTGACCAACAATGCCACACCTCCCCCCGCTTTTACCATCTTCTCTGTTCTTACTGAAATATCTAAATCCCGGAACCTGCTTCAACCATTCCTGTCCCTGCTCTATCCATGTCTCTGAAATGGCCACAACATCGAAGTTCCAGGTACTAACCCATGCTGCAAGTTCACCCGCCTTATTCCAGACGCTCCTGGCATTGAAGTAGACACACTTCAAACCAACTTCTTGCTTGCCGGTGCCATCTTGCTTCCCTGAAACTTTATTTCGGACCATCCTACTCTCAACCTTTTCTATAGTCGAACTACAATTTTGGTTCCCATCCCCCTGCTGAATTAGTTTAAACCCACCCGAACAGCCTTAGCAAATTTCCCCCCGAGGATATCGGTACCCCTCTGGTTTAGGTGAAGACCATCTTGCTTGTAGAGGTCCCACCTACCCCAGAAAGATCCCCAATTATCCAAGAATCCAAAACCCTCCCTCCTGCACCATCCCTGTAGCCACGTGTTCAACTCCTCTCTCTCCCTATTCCTCACCTCACTAGCACGTGGCACGGGCAACAAACCAGAGACAACAACTCAGTTTGTCCTAGCTCTCAGCTTCCATCCTAGCTCCCTGAATTTCTGCCTGAAATCCCCATCTCTCTTCCTACCTATGTCGTTGGTGCCAATGTGGACCACGACTTGGGGCTGCACCCCCTCCCCCTTAAGTATCCCAAAAACACGATCAGAGACATCACGCACCCTGGCACCTGGGAGGCAACACACCAACCGTGAGTCTCTCTCGTCCCCACAGAACCTCCTATCTGTCCTCCTAACTATGGAGTCCCCAATGACTAATGCTGTGCTCCTCTTTCCCCCTTCCCTTCTGAGCAGCAGGGACAGACTCTGTACCAGAGACCTGTGCCCCACTGCTTTTCCCGGTAAGTCGTCCCCCCCAACAGTATCCAAAACGGTATACTTATTGTTGAGGGGAATGGCCACAGGAGATCCCTGCACTGCCTGGCGGTTCCATTTCCGTTAATTAAAAGAATCCCTTCTCTGGTGGATACCTTTGTCCCAGACCAAATTAATTTACGCTTTTGAAACATCCAATTTAACTGAGCTGTTTTGAGTCACCAAAGGCTAAGTTTGTTAAATACTAAATGGCTAAAAATTTAGGATCGCAACACATCAATGAGAATTACGAAATGAGAAGTGAATGCAAAAATGAGAGAAAAGTTAAGATATACTTATCTGAGTTGTTTGTCAAGTGTCAATGGTGGAATGTTGATAGTTGATCAATCAACTTTGAGATTCTTGGCCTTGCATGTTACCTAAATTTAGTCTGTTCCATTTCTTTTTAAACTGCCCGAGTAAGAGAATCATTTACCTGCAGAGCAGGGGTGACAGTGGATAGTTACACAATGTCACTTTCAGAGCACAATAGCACTCGACCTATGAGTTCCTCAGCCCATGTAGGCCAAGGTTGAAACTTGATTTTTGAAAGGGGAAGATAGAAACCTGTCTCTTGTCCAAACTGCTACTTTTGTTTGTCCCACCATGTTCATCGTCTGAGATACTCAGTGAAGAATACAGTTCAATTTGTAGTTCATTACTTCCTTTGAAGCTTCCTGGATGCCTTCAGGTACAATATTCCAGAGTTCTTCTCCAGATAGCCACTGAATTTACATCCACAATCATCTTTAAGTTGTTATTTTATCTTTTTAAAAGATTCAAGTTATATTTGAAAGTTCAGTTTGATCATAGGAAATATGATAATCCATGGTCATTTCTTAGAGTCATAGAGATCTACAGCACAGAAATAGACCCTTCAATCCAACTCATCCATGCTGACCAGATATCTCAAATAAATCTCATCCCATTTGCCAGCATTTGGCCCATATTCCTCTAAACCCTTCGTATTCATATGCTTATCCAGATGCTTTTTAAATGTTGTATTTATACCAACCTCCACCATTCCCTCTGGCAGCTCATTCCACACATGCACAACCCTCTCTGTGAAAAAGTAGCCTCATATGTCACTTTTAAATAGTTTCCCTATCACCCTAAACCTGTGCCCTCTAGTTTTGGACTCCCCCACCCCAGGGAAAAGACTTTGTCTAATTACCCTCTCCATGTCCCTCATGATTTTATAAACCTCTGTAAGGTCGCCACTGAGTCTCCAATGCTCCAGGGAAATAGGCCCAGTCTATTCAATCTCTTGCTATAGCTAAAACTTTCTATCCTGGCAACATCCTTGTAAATCTTTTCTGAACCCTTTCAAGTTTCACAACATCCTTCCTATAGCAGGGAGACCAGAATTGCAAACAGTATTCCAATACTGGCCGAACCAGTGTCCTTTACAGCCGCAACATGACCAGCCAACTCCTTTATGCAATGCACAGACCAAAACAGGCAATCATACCAAATGCCTTCTGAACTATCCAGTCTACCTGCAATCCACTTTCAAGGAACTATGAACCTGCACTCCAAGGTCTCTTTGTTCAGCAACTCCCCCCACGACTTAACCATTAAGTCCTGCCTTGATCTGCCTTTTTAAAAAGTGTAGCTCCTTACGTTTATCTAAATTAAACTCCATCTACCACTCTTTGGTCGACTGGCCCATCTAATCAAGATCCCATTGTACTTTGAGGTAACCTTCTTTGCTGTCCACTATACCACCAATTTTGATGTCATCTGCAAAATTACTAACTGTACCTCCTATGTTCACTCCAAATCATTTATATAAATGACAAAAAGCAGTGGATCCAGCATTGAACTTTGCAGCACACCGCTGGTCACAAGCCTCCAGTCTGAAAAGCAGCCCCGTGCCAACACCCTCTGTCTCTTACCTTTGAGCCAGTACTCCGTGTGTTCCATGTGATCTAACCTTGCTAACCAGCCTACCATGAGGAACCTTGTTAAACGCATTACTGAAGTCCACACAAATCATGTCCACCACTCTGCCCTCATCAATCCTCTTTGTTACTTCATCAAAAAACTCAATTAATTTTGTGAGACACGATTTGCCAGGCACAAAGCCATGTTGACTATCCTTAAACAGTCCTTTCCTTTCCAAATATGCGTAAATTCTGAACTTCAGGATTGTCTCCAATAACTTACCCACACCAAAGTCAGGCTCACCGGTCTATAGTTCCCTGACTTTTCCTTACCACCTTTCTTAAATAGTGGCACTATGTTAGACAACCTCCAGTCTTCCAGCACCTCACCTATTGCTATCGATAATATAAATAGCTCAGCAAGGGTCCCAGCAACCACTTCTCCAGCTTCCAACAGAGTTCTAGAGCACACTTTGTCAGGTCCCAGGGATTTATTCATTTTTATGTAATTTAAGCCATTCACCACCATCTCGTCTGTAATATGGACATTTTTCAAGATGTCACTGTTTATTTCTCAGGTTTGATATCTTCCATGTCCTTCTCCATGGTAAACATGGAAGCAATATTCTCGTTAGTATCTCACCTTCTGCAGGTCCACCTATAGATGGCCTTGCTGATCTTTAAGGGGCCCTATTCTCCCCCTAATTACCCTTTTGTCCTTAATGTATTTGTTAGAATCCCTTTGGATTCACTTTAACCCTATTTGTCAAAGCTACCTCATGTCCCATTTTGTCCTCCTGATTTTCCTCCTAAGTATACTCCCACTGCCTTTATACTCTTCTAGGGATTCAGTCGATCTCAGTCATCTATACCTGACATATGCTTCAGAGATAATGGGAACTGCAGATGCTGGAGATTCCAAGATAATAAAATGTGAGGCTGGATGAACACAGCAGGCCAAGCAGCATCTCAGGAGCACAAAAGCTGACGTTTCGGGCCTAGAGCTCTCTGATGAAGGGTCTAGGCCCGAAACGTCAGCTTTTGTGCTCCTGAGATGCTGCTTGGCCTGCTGTGTTCATCCAGCCTGACATATGCTTCCTTCTTTTTCTTGATCAGAATCTCAATTTCTGCAGTCATCCATCGTTCGCTATACCTACCAGCCTCGTACTTCACCGTAGCAAGAACATACTGTCGCTGGGCTCTTGTTATCTCATTTTTGAAGGCTTCCCATTTTCCAGCTGTCCCTTTACCTGCAAACATCTGCCTCTAATCAATTTCTGAAAGTTCTTGCCTAATACTGTCAAAATTGGCCTTCCTCCAACTTAGAACTTGGACTATTAGATCCAGTCTATTCTTTTCCATCGCTATTTTGAAACTAATAGAATTGTGGTCACTAGCCCCAAAGTGTTCCCCCTCTGAGACCTCAGTCACCTGCCCAAACTTATTTCTCAAGAATAGGTCACGTTTTAGGGCTCCATCTATGAAGAGAGGGTGAGTAGATTAGGATTATTTACATTAGAAAGACGGAGGTTGAGGGGGCACCTGATTGAGGTCTACAACATCATGAGAGGTATAGACAGGGTGGATAGCAAGAAGCTTTTTTTCAGAGTGGGGGACTCAATTACTAGGGGTCACGATTTCATGGCGAGGGGAAAAAGTTTAAGGGAGATATGTGTGGAAAGTTCTTTATGCAGAGGGTGGTGGGTGCCTGGAATGCATTGCCAGTGGAGGTGGTAGAGGTGGGCACGTTAGTGTCATTTAAGATGTATCTAGACAGATAAATGAATTGGCAGGGAGCAGAGGGATACAGATCCTTGGAAAATAGGTGACAGGTTTAGATAGAGGATCTGGATCGGAGCAGGCTTGGAAGGCCAAAGGCCCTGTTCCTGTGATGTAATTTTCTTTGTTCTTTGTTCTTCTCTGGTAGGCTCACCCACATACGGAACCAGAAAAGTTTCTTGGACACACTTAACAAGTTCATCTCCATCCAAGCCCTTAATACTATGAGTGATAATGGGAACTGCAGATGCTGGAGAATCCAAGATAATAAAATGTGAGGCTGGATGAACACAGCAGGCCCAGCAGCATCTCAGGAGCACAAAAGCTTTTGTGCTCCTGAGATGCTGCTGGGCCTGCTGTGTTCATCCAGCCTCACATTTTACTACCCTTAATACCCTTAATACCCAGTCTATGTTTGGAATGTTAAAATCCCCTACCATTGGGCACCCAGTTATTCTGACAGTTAACTAAGATCTCCTTACAAATTTGTTTCTCAATTTCCTGCTAACTGTTGGGGGCTAGGAGTCATGCATTTGATGGTCTATAGTTAAATCCCAATAAGGTGATTATTCCCTTCTTATTTTTCAGTTCCCCCCAAATAACTTCCTGAGATATATTCCCAGGAATATTGACCCTAAATACAGCTGTAATGTTATCCCTAATCCATTCCCCCTCCACTCTTGCACCCCCCCCCCACTTTCTAATCTTCCAACAGCATCTGGAACACTAAGCTGCCAGCCCTGTCCATCCCTGAGCCACATCTCTGCAATTGCTATGATATCCCAGTCCCATGCTCCCAACTATGCCTTGAGCTCATCTGCCTTGCCTGTTTGGCCACTTGCATGGAAATAAATGCAGTTTAATTTATCAGCACTACCTTGTTCTCGACTTTGCTCCTGCCTGTTTGTACTCCTTTTCCCAGCTGTGCCAGTCTGAGACTGTCTCCATTCCTCACTGTCTCCTGAGTTCCAACTACACCACCCCCCCCGTGCATCCCCCCACCCTGTTTACTAGTTTAAATTCTCCTGAGTAGCTCGAGCAAACCTTCTTGTCAGTTAGTTAGTCTGTTTCCAATTCAGATGCAATCCATCCTTTTTATACGGGATACATCTACCCCAGAAGAGATTCCAATATCCAAAAATGGGAATTCTTCTCCCATTATGGAAATGATCAGGTTTCTCCTCACCGAGCCTCTTAAAAATTGGATGAGGTACCAAGTGCCTGTTGGCTTTTCAACATAACTAATATATTACAGAGGAGGGGAGCAGGAACTGTAGGTTATTCCATACCAGTGCAACACAGGACCAATCACCAGTAATTTGTTGTTAGAACAATACCATAGGTGCCAGCTGTGGAAAAGTTTACTTATGCAATCCAGATGTAAAATAAGTAAATACTGGCTTGCACTTGTACAGCAGTAAGTTTATGCTTTCAACAAGTTATTGTTAAGTAACATTAATATTGCAATGTGGACTTTATTTTAATATTTAGTACCAAGCTGTTTACCAGCCCATTCCTAATCCACTCTCTTATCTACGCTGAAGGTTCCCAATGCTACCAGTTTGACAGAAATCTCCCAACTTCGATGATTCATGCTGCCTGAGTACTGCAATTGGCAACTTGGGAGATAAGTTCCTTTGAAGATGACTAACATTTGGTACAGTGATAATGGGAACTGCAGATGCTGGAGAATCCAAGATAATAAAATGTGAGGCTGGATGAACACAGCAGGCCCAGCAGCATCTCAAGAGCACAAAAGCTGACGTTTCGGGCCTAGACCCTTCATCAGAGAGGGTGATGGGGTGAGGGTTCTGAAATAAATAGGGAGAGAGGGGGAGACGGACCGAAGATGGAGAGAAAAGGAGATAGGTGGAGAGGAGAGTATAGGTGGGGAGGTAGGGAGGGGATAGGTCAGTCGAGGGAAGACGGACAGGTCAAGGATGTGGGATGAGGTTAGTAGGTAGGAGATGGAGGTGCGGCTTGGGGTGGGAGGAAGGGATGGGTGAGAGGAAGAACAGGTTAGGGAGGCAGAGACAGGTTGGACTGGTTTTGGGATGCAGTGGGTGGAGGGGAAGAGCTGGGCTGGTTGTGTGGTGCAGTGGGAGGCGGGGACGAACTGGGCTGGTTTTGGGATGCGGTGGGGGAAGGGGAGATTTTGAAACTGGTGAAGTCCACATTGATACCATTGGGCTGCAGGGTTCCCAAGCAGAATATGAGTTGCTGTTCCTGCAACCTTTGGGTGGCATCATTGTGGCACTGCAGGTGCCCTTGTTCGCTCCACACTGCCCTCCAACCCCACCACACCCGGCACCTTCCCCTGCAACCGCAGGAAATGCTACACTTGCCCCCACACCTCCTCCCTCACCCCTATCCCAGGCCCCAAGATGAATTTCCATATTAAGCAGATGTTCACCTGCACATCTGCCAATGTGGTATACTGCATCCACCGTACCCAGTGTGGCTTCCTCTACATTGGGGAAACCAAGCGGAGGCTTGGGGACCGCTTTGCAGAACACCTCCGCTCAGTTCGCAATAAACAACTGCACCTCCCAGTCGCAAACCATTTCCACTCCCCCTCCCATTCTTTAGATGACATGTCCATCATGGGCCTCCACAATGATGCCACCCGAAGGTTGCAGGAACAGCAACTCATATTCCGCTTGGGAACCCTGCAGCCCAATGGTATCAATGTGGACTTCACCAGCTTCAAAATCTCCCCTTCCCCCACCGAATCCCAAAACCAGCCCAGTTCGTCCCCTCCCCTCACTGCACCACACAACCAGCCCAGCTCTTCCCCTCCACCCACTGCATCCCAAAACCAGTCCAACCTGTCTCTGCCTCCCTAACCTGTTCTTCCTCTCACCCATCCCTTCCTCCCACCCCAAGCCGTACCTCCATCTCCTACCTACTAACCTCATCCCACCTCCTTGAACTGTCCGTCTTCGCTCGACTGACCTATCCCCTCCCTACCTCCCCACCTATACTCTCCTCTCCACCTATCTTCTTTTCTCTCCATCTTCGATCCGCCTCCCCCTCTCTCCCTATTTATTCCAGAACCCTCACCCCATCCCCCTCTCTGATGAAGGGTCTAGGCCCGAAACATCAGCTTTTGTGCTCCTGATATGCTGCTGGGCCTGCTGTGTTCATCCAGCCTCACATTTTATTATCTAGCATTTGGTACATATTATTTTATCTAGTTGGAGAATGGGTCTGACATTTTTCAAGGTATCATTTAAAAAAAACAGAAGTATTTAAGATAACAGGAATTATTTTGAATATTAAAACTGGATTTGCAAAATTGTAGAATGTATTGATAATATTTTATGTCATCAATCATTTTACTTTACACAGAATGGACAAATCACAAAAATGTGTTAAAGAAAAACCAGAACAAATGCTTCATACCACTTTTTAAAAATCTTGTCATGACTGCAGAATTAGGAAAGTTTGCCATACTCTGTTTCTTCACTATGTTACATTGGTCAAGACTATGGTAAGAAATTTGCTTTCCAAAGTTTTGATCTGATTAAGAAACAGCAAACAGAGGTCTTGTCGATGGACGGAAGAAAGCAGCAAAAGTGAGAATGTTTTCGTTCCAAACTTGCAGGAACGTCAGTGGATAATCTCCAATTAGGATATTTTCTCTGATAAAATGGATAACTTAATTAAATAAAAGAATTTTTTCTTATCGTTCCTTCCTATTTTTCAGGTTAGAAGGGGCTTAAAGAAGTCTAACTTGATGTTTACCTTTATAGCAATGCAATAATTATTGCTATTCCTGCATTTCTCAAACACGTTGGAAGAGAATAACCTTAATATAAACGACATTTGATTTTGTACAGCTGAAAACACTGTTGCCAAGTTAGAGGAAAAGCAGAGATAGCAGGAGCTGAGATGCTGGAGAATCTGAGATAACAAGGTGTAGAGCTGGATGAACACAACAGGCCAAGCAGCATCAGAGGAGCAGGAAGGCTGACGTTTCGGGCCTAGACCCAAGTCAATTTACCAGAAACCAAAACTACTGAACAAAATGATTCAGGTTGGTTGCCAGCCCTGTAAAATTCAAACCGAGTTACAAATGACTAGAATTCTTTTAATTTTAATGTAGAATTTCCTATTCCATGCACAAGCAGTTCCCATGTACTAAACGGTGAGAATCTCTCACTCACCTTGACTCTGATGACGGTGAAGCATGGGCCATGCATGTATATAAAACATGCATAAAGTTGAACATAATACTCATACACAAAATGTGTTAGAACGGATCTTTGGCATGATGATATGTCACTTCTGCTGCCTGGACCACTGTGGAAGAGCTCTTCTTTGCTTATTCAAGGAGATTTATATATTCATGTTGATCTGCTGCATGCTGGAGAACCTTGCCATTCTGAGATTAGAATCTGAGCAGCAGAAATAAGATGATGAGGAGGAAAAGTGTGAAACTAATAACCCAACTCTAGTTCACTAATCAGTCACATTCGTACAGCTCTTATCTTGCGCCTCTTGCTAACCATCCCATTATCCATATTCCATACAAATGTTAAATTGTAGCCCATTGTACAATCCCTTAGAGTGCCTACACCATGCCACCCCAGTTATTGGAGCATAAGTAACAAGTCATGAGTGTAGGTGACCAAAGACAGCCCTGGAGGATGACTGCAAGCAATTCTGTGCCTACAAAGCTCATGACATCTTAGTATGGAGAGCAATCATCTGAGCAGGTTGGCTGATATGCAACAGCATGGGCAAGGGCATTGTGGCAAATGTAGGAATCATGAATGCTGTTAGGAGAGCACAATCAGCTGATCCTGCAAATTGCACTGCCACTCTTGTGAAATGGTGCCTTAGTTACCATAGCAATATTGTTGGATCGTTGTAACATCCTTTAAGTCTGTTTGAATGATGATATTTACAAGCTAAACTTCCATGACTTCAGTCTGACTTTCCGTTACAGCACTGAAATGTGAGATAGCTGCTGCTTGTAATGGAAATTACAACATTGGCTATCAGATGTTGCCATATGATTGAGTCCATAAGTGTGCTGATGCAGTTGGCCACCACTTTCATGCTGGAAAGAATAGGCTCTGCATAGACCCTACACCAAATAGGTGCCAGGTCACTCTGTGTTCTTTGATATTGATTGGACACTTTCTGGCAGACTTCTCAATGCACTAATGTTATACATAGCTTTCAGCTGCCATCCAAAGGCTGCTCCAGAAAGTATTAGTCTGAATCTTCTGTAGCAGAACTCTTGTGTGACCTCATCCCCTAGTGAGCTGGCATCTGGGCTCTTCTTACTCCCTGCCCTAGCTGATTCAAACTACCAACATAAAGCATTCAACTTCAAAGAGACATTCTGGTCCATGATTAACTTTCAATGTCCAAGCTTCACTGCCCGTTTTATATACTTGTTACCATTTTGCACCATGGACCTACTTCAACACAAACCCATTTTCCTTAAACAAAGCATCATGGAATTCAGTTAGGAACATAAAATACGTGTGCCTGGTGTCTCACGATACGCAGATCTGACCTTTAATCCATGGTGTAACTTATGTGGTGTGTCAGTATCTACTCGAGTGAGGTCTTCTTCCATTATCTGGCGAGGCTGTCCTTTCTGGGTATCTGACACAAAAGAAATATCGTAAGTGAGGGGTCAGTAGATGTGCATGCTTGAATCATATACAACTTTTAGTCAGAGGCTTTAAGAATGAGTGGGATGTGGGAAGGAGACTTAGGTGTGTGGATACTGTCATCTTCAGTTGTTTTAATCCTGCTACTGGCCACAGACTCCATGGTAGTTAGAGGATGCAAGCAACTCTTCCCTTCCTTTTGGCTCTTCCTTTGATTGTTGAAGAGAGAGAAGTATTTATCAGCTAGTGATAATTATGCAAATTGTCATGATTAGATAGCCGGTATTTTTTGCAAGTGGTGAGATATGGGTTTGAGGGCAGCAACAATACAAATATGAAAGGAGAGTTGAAGCATGTGGAAGTTATATGAGTGATGACTGATAGAAATTATTGATAGGAATGTGATGGGGATGTTGTGAATTGTGAAGTGCTGGAATTGAACCTAAGATAGCTAGCATGGTGCATTCACTGATCTTGTATCACTTGTGTGAGATCATTGAATTTCTTTCAGCATTCCTTCCAGATCTTTGGGACTGAACTCCTACCGTAGACTCACCAGTTATCAGCTTCTATTGCCTTTTTGCTGGGTGACCAGAAGGACTCAAAGTAGAAAAGGGACATCTCTCCTTCCTAGATCCTCGACTATTTCTCAAGTGCAGAACCAGGAAACCTGGCTGCCCACTTTCTCCCATGATCAGTCATTCATTTTTTTATATCGAGAAATGTTTTCACGGACAACTGAATGTATTAGTTCCCATCACCAAATCACCTGTGTTACTTCTCACAATTATCAGCCACCTGTGTTTCAAATTAATTCTCAATTTATCAGCTGGCTCATCAGGGTAATGCAATAACACCAAACGTGAGGGAAAAATAAGGAGAGAATAAGGGCACTAAATCAAAATGAAGGGAGAAATAAGGCACTCCATCCCCTGCAGTGCCCACCTCCCTCTAAAAGCATTAAGAGCATTGGAGGTCACTGTACTCCTTCTCCAAGGACACCTATGGGCGAATGTAGTTGCAGAAGAGTGCGAGGTAGTTGGATGCTATGATCCCCCTCCATGGCATGTTACCTGGATCCATTGATAACCACTGTGGCCAGGCACAGGAGCAGACCCATGAAGAAGACCTTTGACTTAACAGTACCCCTCCCTAGGAATGTGGGGCTGAAGTGCAACCAAAAGATTAACAAAAGGTTTTGCAAAAAAACCTGCATTTTTTCCCCTGCCTATATCCAGAAGTGCTCTCACATGTGTGGAATGTTTTTGTTTTCCATCACCAAATGACCCATGGTTCTTTGCACCCATCATCTGTCACCACAAAATCACCTATGTATCCAATTCATGAAATTACATGCAATACCCAGCAAGGGTAATGCAGACCACCAGAGGTAAGAGAGAGGTAGTGGGAGTGGGAAGGGGCTAACTTGTAATGGAGTTGAAAGAGAAGATAAAGCTCTTCACACCCTGCAGTACCCACTTTTCTCTAAAGATGTTGAGAATACAGGTGGACATTGCATGCTCCTGTTTCAAGGATAACCAGGCATGAACATAGCCACAGAAGAGGGGCTGACAGTCAGTCACAATAACCCCTCCATTGCTGTCTCCCTGGAACTTTTAGTGGCAAACTTAGTCTCATTCAAGAGCAGACCCATAAGGAGGTTCTCTGGCTTGCCCACACCCCTTCACGCCAGTTACCCAAAGATCATGAGATCAGTCTAATTTTTATTATTATACATATCCATAAATGCTCTTACACATATCTAAACCTTCTTTTCTCCTCATCAACAAATCATCCATTGTATTTTTAACCTATTAACCATCACCCACGTTTTCCAGTTAATTAATTTACATGCAATGCCTGTTAAGGGCAAGGCAGAACACTAAAGGTAAGGGATGGGTATGGAGAGAGGACTAAATTAAAATGGAGTTGGAAAGGGAGATAAAACACTTCATCCTCCGCAGTGTCCACCTCTCTCTAAAGGCATTGAGGCTATTTGTGGTCACTGCATGCACCTTATCCAAGGACAACCAGGCACAAATGCCGCTGCAGGGTCAGTTATTTGTTTTATATCCAGAATGCTGTCACTGACAACTGCGCATGTTTTTTATCCCATCACTAAATCACCTGTGTTATTTATTCACCTATGAACAACCACCAAATCATCCATGTTTCCAACTGAATGACATGCAAGCAAACCCTGTTAAGGGGAATGCAAATCATCTATGGTGAGGAAGAGGTGGGGCGAGCAGGAGTGGCAGATCAGCCATTCTTTCTTTTTATTTTCTTATCAACCTGTTCAGAAATGTTATTACACACCTCTGGAGTAGGTGGGACCCAAACCTGGGCATCTCCATCCATTCACTACCACTGTTCCATGCCAAGGCCCCCTTATCAGTCACTTTCTCTTTCCCACAGTTTTCACATTACCTGATCCTATCAGAATGAAAATCCCTTTAGTAAGTGATTGTTAATTTTGAATGCTGCAGCCTGGCTTTAAATTGTGCTAGCAAGTATTGTCAGCACTGGACACAGACCGTTCGAAAATAGTTGACAGGTTAGACAGAGGATCTTGATCGGCGCAGGCTTGGAGGGCCGAAGGGCCTGTTCCTGTGCTGTAGGTTTCTTTGTTCTTTGTTCTTTGAAAGATGTTTCTCACCTGGCATTTTCTTCTTTTACAAGACACTTTAAAATTTTAAAGTTTTAGCAAAGGTTTCTAGCTTGGACTGTGGGTGAGGTTGTTTACTTGCTGAGCTGGCTTGTTTATGTTCAGATGTTTAGTCACCATGCTACGTAACATCTTCAGTGAGGCCTCTAACAAAGCGATGTTATTCTACTCCATTTGGAATTTATACTGTCTGGTCCATTATGGTTAGTAGTGACATTTCCGGTTCTGTTCTGTATGTTTTTGTATATGGGGTCCTATTCTATATGTTTGTTGATTGCATTACAGGTTGAGAACCGTGCCTTCAGGAATTCCCGTGTGTATCTATGTTTGGCTTGGGCTACTATAGTTACTTTGTTCCAGTTAAACTGATGGCCTCCATTGTCCGATGTTTTTATATTAATGAAAGTTTGGCATGTTGTTTTGCTGCTGGCTGATGTTCATGTATTCTGATGGCTAGTTTTCTTGCTGTCTGTCTGATGTAATGTTTGTGGCATTTGTTGCGAAGTATTTTATAAACCACATTGGTTCTGCATATTGTCGAAATAGGGTCTTCACTCCTTATGAGTGTTTATCATAGATTGGCGGTGGGCTTGTGGGCCACCATGATTCCTAATGGTCTTAGGAGTCTATTGTCAGTTCTGTAGGGCAGTGTGGCCAGTGTGTTAGAGCGTACTGTGTTCTCCTCTTGCTATCTATTTAGTAGGCACCTGCGGAAGAAGCTGTAGGGATATTGATTCATAGCAAAGATCTTGCGTAGTTGCTCTTCCTCTTTCCTGTGTAGTTCTTGAGTGCTGCGGTGAGTCATGGCCTGTTTGTGGAGGTTGGGGTGGTTGCTGTGGAAGTTGAGGATTTGGTTAGTGTGGGTTGCTTTCTTATATACTTAGGTTTGGAACTCCCCATTGGCTGTACGTTTAACTCTGATGTCAAGAAACGGAAGCAGATTGTTGTTTTCTTCTAGTATCAGAGATAATGGGAACTGCAGATGCTGGAGAATCCAAGATAATAAAATGTGAGGCTGGATGAACACAGCAGGCCCAGCAGCATCTCAGGAGCACAAAAGCTGACGTTTCGGGCATAGACCCTTCATCAGAGAGGGGGATGGGGTGAGG
Organism: Stegostoma tigrinum; assembly: GCF_030684315.1. Taxonomy (NCBI): domain Eukaryota; kingdom Metazoa; phylum Chordata; class Chondrichthyes; order Orectolobiformes; family Stegostomatidae; genus Stegostoma; species Stegostoma tigrinum. The sequence goes on along the minus strand of NC_081361.1, from coordinate 47,060,992 downwards.
GTTCTGGAATAAATAGGGAGAGAGGGGGAGGCGGACCGAAGATGGAGAGAAAAGAAGATAGGTGGAGAGAGTATAGGTGGGGAGGTAGGGAGGGTATAGGTCAGTCCAGGGAAGACGGACAGGTCAAGGAGGTGGGATGAGGTTAGTAGGTAGATGGGGGTGCGGCTTGGGGTGGGAGGAAGGGATGGGTGAGAGGAAGAACCGGTTAGGGAGGCGGAGACAGGTTGGACTGGTTTTGGGATACAGTGGGTGGAGTGGAGGAGCTGGGCTGGTTGTGTGGTGCAGTCGGGGGAGGGGACGAACTGGGCTGGTTTAGGGATGCAGTAGGGGAAGGGGAGATTTTGAAACTGGTGAAGTCCACATTGATACCATTAGGCTGCAGGGTTCCCAGGCGGAATATGAGTTGCTGTTCCTGCAACCTTCGGGTGGCATCATTGTGGCAGTGCAGGAGGCCCATGATGGACATGTCATCTAAAGAATGGGAGGGGGAGTGGAAATGGTTTGCGACTGGGAGGTGCAGTAGTTTGTTGCGAACTGAGCGGAGGTGTTCTGCAAAGCGGTCTCCAAGCCTCCGCTTGGTTTCCCCAATGTAGAGGAAGCCACACCGGGTACAGTGGATGCAGTATACCACATTGGCAGATGTGCAGGTGAACTTCTGCTTAATGTGGAATGTCATCTTGGGGCCTGGGATAGGGGTGAGGGTGGAGGTGTGGGGGCAAGTGTAGCATTTCCTGTGGTTGCAGGGGAAGGTGCTGGGTGTGGTGGGGTTGGAGGGCAGTGTGGAGCGAACAAGGGAGTCACGGAGAGAGTGGTCTCTCCGGAAAGCAGACAGGGGTGGGGATGGAAAAATGTCTTGGGTGGTGGGGTCGGATTGTAAATGGCGGAAGTGTCGGAGGATGATGCGTTGTATCTGGAGGTTGGTGGGGTGGTGTGTGAGAACGAGGGGGATCCTCTTAGGGCGGTTGTGGCGGGGGCGGGGTGTGAGAGACGTGTTGCGGGAATTACGGGAGACTCGGTCGAGGGCGTTCTCGATCACTGTGGGGGGAAAGTTGCGGTCCTTGAAGAATTTGGACATCTGGGATGTGCGGGAGTGGAATGTCTTGTCGTGGGAGCAGATGCGGCGGAGGCGGAGGAATTGAGAATAGGGGATGGAATTTTTGCAGGAGGGTGGGTGGGAGGAAGTGTATTTTAGGTAGCTGTGGGAGTCGGTGGGCTTGAAATGGACATCAGTTACAAGCTGGTTGCCTGAGATGGAGACTGAGAGGTCCAGGAAGGTGAGGGATGTGCTGGAGATGGCCCAGGTGAACTGAAGGTTGGGGTGGAAGGTGTTGGTGAAGTGGATGAACTGTTCGAGCTCCTCTGGGGAGCAAGAGGCGGCGCCGATACAGTCATCAATGTACCGGAGGAAGAGGTGGGGTTTGGGGCCTGCGTAGGTGCATCTCCCCTTGCCCCCACACCTCCCCCCTCACCCCTATCCCAGGCCCCAAGATGACATTCCACATGAAGCAGAGGTTCACCTGCACATCTGCCAATGTGGTATACTGCATCCACTGTACCCGGTGTGGCTTCCTCTACATTGGGGAAACCAAGCGGAGGCTTGGAGACCGCTTTGCAGAACACCTCCGCTCAGTTCGCAACAAACAACTGCACCTCCCAGTCGCAAACCATTTCCACTCCCCCTCCCATTCTTTAGATGACATGTCCATCATGGGCCTCCTGCACTGCCACAATGATGCCACCCGATGGTTGCAGGAACAGCAACTCATATTCCGCCTGGGAACCCTGCAGCCTAATGGTATCAATGTGGACTTCACCAGTTTCAAAATCTCCCCTTCCCCAACTGCATCTCTAAACCAGCCCAGTTCGTCCCCTCCCCCCACTGCACCACACAACCAGCCCAGCTCCTCCACTCCACCCACTGCATCCCAAAACCAGTCCAACCTGTCTCTGCCTCCCTAACCGGTTCTTCCTCTCACCCATCACTTCATCCCACCCCAAGCCGCACCCCCATCTACCTACTAACCTCATCCCACCTCCTTGACCTGTCCATCTTCCCTGGACTGACCTATCCCCTCCCTACCTCCCCACCTATACTCTCCTCTCCACCTATCTTCTTTTCTCTCCATCTTCGGTCCGCCTCCCCCTCTCTCCCTATTTATTCCAGTTCCCTCTCCCCATCCCCCTCTCTGATGATGGGTCTAGGCCCGAAACGTCAGCTTTTGTGCTCCTGAGATGCTGCTGGGCCTGCTGTGTTCATCCAGCTTCACATTTTGTTGTTTTCTTCTACTCTTTGGAATTTAATCTCTGTGAATATGTAAATGATGAAGTGGTGGGTCTCTTCTATTGTGTTGCATTTAATAATGACAAATGTGACATTTACGTACTGGATCCGCAGTTTAGGGGAGGGTTCTGTGTTCTAGTCTTTGCATGACTGCCCCTGCAATGAGTCCTGAGATGGGTGAGTCCATGGATGTGCCATTGTTCCGCTTGGAATTAATACTATCTGGTCTGTTATGGTGAATATTTGTCATTTCCGGTGTTGTTCTGTGTCACCTCATGCTTCTCCACAATGAACTTCATCTGCTCCCTATCTAACCACTCATGCAACTTGTCAGTGTCTTTTTGAAGTTCTACTTAGTCCTCCTCTTGGTTTGCAATTCTTTTCAAATTTTGTGTCATTCACGAATTTCAAAATTGTCCTATGCACACCAAGACCTAGGTCATTAATATCTACAAGGGCCCCAGTACCAATCTTGGGCAAACTCCACCACTTTCCTCTAACTTAAAAAATACACATTTACCATTACTCCGTGTTTCCTATCCCAGAGCCAAATTTTACTCATCTTGCTACTGCCCCTTTTATTTCTGGTCTATCACTTTCATCACATGTTTTGTTGTGTTGCAATGTGTTAAATGCCTTTTGGAAGTCCATGTATGCCACACTCACAGTTTTGTGCTAACCAACCCAATACCTCTGCTAAAAACTGCAATAAATTAGATTAGAGATAATGGGAACTGCAGATGCTGGAGATTCCAAGATAATAAAATGTGAGGCTGGATGAACACAGCAGGCCAAGCAGCATCTCAGGAGCACACAGATTAGATTAGATTACCTACAGTGTGGAAACAGGCCCTTCAGCCCAACAAGGCCACACTGACCCTTGAAGCATCCCACCCAAGCCCAACCCCCTGTGAAACACACACCCCTGAACGCTACGGGCAATTTAGCATGGCCAATCCACCTAACCTGCACATCTTTGGACTGTGGGAGGAAACCGGAGCGCCTGGAGGAAACCCACGCAGACATGGGGAGAATGTGCAAACTCCACACAGACAGTCTCCCGAGGCTGGAATTGAACCCGGGTCCCTGGTGCTGTGAGGCTGCAGTGCTGACCACTGAGCCACCGTGCCGCATTAGTTTGCCATGATTTTTCCTCAACATATCCATGCTGACTGTTCTAAATTAACCCACATTTTACCATGTGACTATTAATTCCACAGTCTCTTTTGAACTTTCCAATTAAATCAGTAATGATTCCACTCCACTATCTTATTCTTTGTAACTATTTCCTTGTTCTATGAAAAGATTTTCCAAGAATTAGCATTTTTTCAACACCTTTACAATGGAGTGACAATACATTAATTCCAAAGTGTTTCATATGGTTAGAACATAGAACATAGAACATAGAACAGTACAGCACAGAACAGGCCCTTCAGCCCACGATGTTGTGCCGACCATTGATCCTCATTGTTTGGTGTTGGGTGATATGTGTTATTATCTTGTTGCTGTGTGTGCTTAATTAAGCCTGGATATAATTATTTAGAAAATAAGACTGAACTGAGGTAACAAGGTGTAGAGCTGGATGAACACAGCAGGCCAAGCAGCATCACAGGATCAGGAAAGCTGATGTTTTGAGTCTAGACCTTTCTTCATGGGGGAGAGGAAGGGGATTCTGAAATAAATAGGGAGAGTGGGGGAATTGGATAGAATATGGGTAAAGGAGAATATAGGTGGAGAGAAGACAGACAGGTCAAAGAGGCAGGAATGGAGCCAGTAAAGGTGAGTCTAGGTGGGGGGCATTAGGGAGGGGATAGGTCGGTCCAGGGAGGACAGACAGGTCAAGGAGGCGGGATGAGGCTAGTAGGTGGGAGGTGGGAGATGGGGGTGGGGCTTAAGGTAGGAGGAGTGGATAGGTGTGAGGACAGGTTAGGGAGGCGGGTACGAGCTGGGCTGGTCTTGGGATGTGGTCGGTGGAGGGTAGGTTTTGAAGCTTGTGAAATCCACATTGATACCATTTGGCTGCAGGGTTCCCAAGCGAAATATGAGATGCTGTTCCTGTAACCTTCGGGTGGCATCATTGTGGTTCGCTTGGTTTGCAACAAACAACTGCACTTCCCAGTTGCGAACCATTTCAAAGCCCCCCTCTTACTCCTCGGACGACATGTCCATCCTGGGCCTCCTGCAGTGCCACGACGATGTGGCCCGTAGGTTGCAGGAACAGCATCTCATATTTCACTTGGGAATCCTGCACCAATGGTATCAATGTAGACTTCACAAGCTTCAAAATCTCGTCTCCCCCGACCCCATCCCAAAACCAGCCCAGCTTGTAACCGCCTCCCTAACCTGTCCTTTCTCCCACCTATCCACTCCAACCTCAAGCCCCACCCCCATCTCCTACCTACCAGCTCCATCCCGCCCCCTTGACCTGTCTGTCCTCCCTGGACCGACCTATCCCCTCTCTAACCCCCCCCCCCCCCCCCCCCCCCACCTACACTCACCTTTACTGGCTTCAACCCCACCTCCCTGACCTGTCTGTCTTCTGTCCACCTATCCTCCTTTATCTATCTTCTATCCACCTTCCCCTCTCTCCTTATTTATTTCAGAATCCCCTTCCCCTCCCCCATTTCTGAAGAAGGGTCCAGGCCCAAAATGTCAACTTTCCTGCTCCTCTGATGCTGCTTGACCTGCTGTGTTCATCCAGCTCTACACCTTGTTATCTCAGATTGTCCAGCATCTGCAGTTCCTATTACCACTGAACTGAGGTAAGCTGCTGGAAACATAAGTAGATATTTTAAAGCATTCAACAGGACTCTTGTTACACAAATATAAACTGGAATATATCATCCCTGCATTTCTCTGAGGTGAAAAACATACTTCATCATGATGTAACTAAGAAACTGGAGAAAATGGAATATTGGGAAGAATGACAGATGGTCTGAGATGAGCAAAGGGAGAAGTATTTAGAGAAGGAATTCCAGAACAAAAGACTTAGACATCAGATGGCAGAGTCAAGATGAATGGAATGGGATGGGTAGGAGACCGAATGAAAACAATAGAAATATGGGATGTGGGACTGACAAGGCTTGAACCTTATCAAGATAAAGAGATTTGAGTACAAAATTGTGACTTTTTAATTTGGAGTAGCGGGGGTTATACGAAGAATGGTAAATTAATGACAATGGGACATGAGGTGAGCAGAATCTGGTATGGAATAGCATATGGGCAGCAGAGGAGAGCTGGATGAATTAAAATTTACAAAGTGTGGAGGTTTAGAGGCTGATTAGGAGGCCATTGACATGTAAATATGAGAGTTTCTAATGCAAGATAACAAAGTGTGTAGCTGGATGAACACAGCAGGCCAAGTAGCAGGTGGACTTAGGTTAAAGCTGTGGAAGAGCCAGTAGAGAGAGGAGTCAGCAGAGGAGCTGTGATCCTTCCCAGTCATTTGTATGTTGGCCATCATGTCTTTGGAGAACTCTCTCCAATTTACTCCTGTAAATCTCACTCATCAATCTTTGACTTCTAAGTCTGTGTCGCCCAGAGTTTAAGCTTCAGACTAGGCAACTCTGAAATTCTCCAACCTGTAGTGTAGTGGCCATCTTGACTTCATCTAAATCTTAAATTTGATCCTCCCACGACCAGTTGGCTAATCCTAGGTTTGCCACTGGATAGGGATTAAGGGTGGATGAGCACAGAATCATAGATTCCCTCCAGTGTGCAAACAGGCCATTTGGCCGAACAAGTCCACACCTCCCCTCCGAAGTGCATCCCACCCAGACCCGTTATCCTACCCCTGATTTCCCATGTCTAACCCACCTAACCTAAACATCCCTGGACACTATGGGCAATTTAGCATGGCCAATCCACCTACCCTGCCCATCTTTGGACTGTGGGAGGACACTGGAGCACCCGGAGGAAACCCACACAGACACAGGGAGAAGGCACAAAGTCCACACAGACAGTCGCCCGAAGCTGGAACCAAACCTGGGACCCTGGTGCTGTGAGGCAGAGTGCTAACCACTGAGCCACCATGCTGCTCCCAAATGTTATGGAGGTGGAAGAAAGTGATCAATAACTGATGGTAAAGAGATGGGTGAAATCAAATGCTACTTTTGCAAACAGAATAGTTCAGTCTGATACAGAGACTAGGACTGGGGATAGACTTCGTGGCAAGGCTATGGTGTATGTAACAGGTCTCAAAATGAGGGTTTGAAACTGCTCAAAGTATAATTGGAGAAGCTCTGCAAGCACATAGGTAGTGGAGGGATCAAGAAATATGCTGGGGAGATAGAACTAGCTCCTCGATTGGGACTTTTTCTCTCAATCAACGTGTGAAGCAAGTCACAAAATGCTGAACTTCGTTTGTTCTGCTGGGGAAAAAAAAAACAATTTTCCTGTGACATCCTGAACTTCTGTTCTTTACGTGTAGCTTTTCCATAAGTCAGGAAGGCTTTGGGTGCAAAATGCATCTGTCCCTCTTCCAAGTGTGAGTTCCCACGATGAGGACCACAAGTTAATTGTACTTCCTCCCACTACTAAAATGTGCTGGTGTGGATTGTGGAAACTAAAAAGACACAGCTCCATAGAAAGTTGATAGCTTTGGGGAAGGAGGAGTTGGGAAGATTCTTAAAGGTGAGTGTAAAATATTCTGGCACCTTCAAATATCATTGTTAGATCCTGTATTGTTGTGTATATCTGTTTTTAATGTGATGATTCATCACAGGCCTCAGGTACTACAGGATAACTTAATTATATTGATTCCCATAGTGTAAGTGTAGACACACATTACCTTAGAAAAACAGAAAAATATGCTGGTAAACTCTCCATGTAATGTTTGGGATTTAAATGTACAGAAATTTCTGTCAATGTAAAAAATGCCCTTTTTGAAAGGTAAATAATAAGTGAAGCAACTATTCCTCTCCGTTGACTGACAAATAGTTTGCTTTGAAATTCAGAGGACCCTATATATTCTTTCAATTCAAAGCTTTTGCAGGTGCAGTAACGTTTCAGTCATTGTGGCCATTATGAATATTTAGCTGAATTCCAAAGGTTAATGGAATACTTTGTTCTGCCCACAGTAATTTGGGAGAATGATTTAACAATTTTGTAAAGGTCTAATAATATTCTCTGTATCAGTGTAGATGTTTATTTGTTTTTGCAACTGAACAGCCACTTAAAAGATTAATTGTTTCAACAGAAAACAGTTTATTTGCAGTAGCAGTGAGGTAATTTTGAACAAGAAATTTATTATATTGCGCAGGTGTATCAAATTAAAACTGCGCATGAATAATTCCCATTGTTATTCCATGCTCCTGAAGTCTGAACAATGTTGATACTGAATGACATGTGTTGGAGATTGTATGGGGATCGTGTAGGAGAAATGGAGCATCTGAGGGAACATGGCAGGCACAATATGTTGGTGTGGAATGAGGTTTTATGGGTCCTTTAATGATGCTGAGATCCAGGCTTCTGTGTCTGGGACCAAAGCAGGCTTTCTAAACAGCCTCCACATTCTTCCTGTGTCTCATCATGCTTTGCAATCTACTTTGTGAACCTAAGTTCTCCGTGATGAAACATGATTGCCGGGAAAAGTTGCATATTTATCTGGTGTGCAATTTGGAAGCCACAAAAGTGCACAAACAATGAACCCATACTTACAGAACCTGTTGCTAAAGACTTCACATCAGAAAGATGAATTGGAATTCCAAAGATAACTGTGTTGAGTTCAGGAAGATAAATTATTGCTGGAGATTCTTGGATAGAATTCAATAGAAAGTAGTGGAACCAAGAGAGGGCAATCCCATATAATTGGCCAATTGAAGGCATGTGTTGGAGTAAGATGGTATTGTGAACCATATCCAAACCTGTCTAAAGGCCCAGAAGGAGGCAAAAGGAATGCAACATGATTCCAGCCACAGAAAAGATGTTAGTAACTTTGGATCGGATTCTTTTGAAGCTATGGGAGGGACAGAAACTGTCGTGATATGATGGCATGCACCTTTAAGGTGACATGTCTTAAACAATGGTCAGTTATTAGATACCTTGACAGATATGGTGACTTAGTTTGATGTCTTGTAGGAATCTGCGAAGCAGTAGCGATTGTCTGTCTTTCTTCCGTCGTTACATTTGTTCCTGAGTATCATTGGAGAGGGAGAACACACTGTCCATCAATGCTCTTGATGCCAATGAGATTGACACTGTTGGGGACACCATGCTTAATTTCCCCTTCCAACTCCGTTTTGATTTAGTCCCTTCCTACTGTCCCAACCCCTCTTTCCTTTTGATAGTTTGCATTGCCCATAATGGCTATGTATGAAACTTTTAATTGGCTGCTTGGATGATTACTGGTGATGGTTAATAGTCAAAAACAAAGGTAAAAATAATTTGGTGGTGGGAAAATCATTTGTTGTGAGTGATAAAATTGTGGACCATTAGAGTTCTTCTGACACAATGGTCGTGTTCCAACCTTTAAACCAGGAGACCTGTGTTCAATTCTCACCTGCTCCAGAGCTCTGTTATAACATCTTTGAACAGGTTGTTAAAAGATTAATTGTTTCAACAGAAAACAGTTTATTTGCAGTAGCAGTGAGGTAATTTTGGACAGTGGTGACAGTTAATGGAAAGGGATTCAAGGTGAGCTTGCCAATTGGATACAAAATTGGTTTTATGGTAGGAGACAGAAGGTGGTAGTGAAAGGGTATTTTTCAGTCTGGAGGCCGATAACCAGCAGTGTTCCACAGGGATTGGTACTGGATCCACTTTTCTCAGTCATTTCTATAAATGTTTTGGATGACGTTATAGGAGGCATGGTTAGTAGTTTTCTGGATGACATCAAAATTGGTTGTATAGTGGAGCGTGAAGAAGGTTATGTAAGATTATAAAGAGATTTTGATCAATTGGGTCAATGGACTAAGGAGTGGTAGATGGACTCTAATTTGCATGAATATGGGGCATTGCATTTTGGTAAAATAAACAGGAGCAGGACTTGTTGAATTAGTGGTAGGGCCATGGGTAGTGTAGTAGAACAGAGAAATCTAGGGGTTCAGGTGCATAATTCTTTGAAATTTGTATCACAGGTAATCGGGGTGGTTAAGAAGGCATTTAGCACACTTACCTTCATTGCTCAAATCTTTGCGTATAGGAGTCGGTACGTTATACTGAGGTTGTATCTGGAGTAGTATGTGCACTTATGGTTGCCCTGTTATAGGGAGGATATTACTAAACTGGAGAGGGTTCAGAAACGATTTACCAGGATGTTGCCGGGAATGGAATGTTTGAGTTATCAAAATAGGCTGTGACTAATTTCACTGGAGCATAAGAGATTAAGGGGTAACCTGATAGAGGTTTATAAGATCATGAGAAGCATAGATAAGGTAAATAGCAAGGGCCTTTTCCCTATTGTGGGGGAGTTCAAAAGTAGTGGGCATATTTTTAAGGTGAGAGGAGAAAGGTTTAAAAAGGACATGAGGGGGCAACTTTTTTTATACAGTGTGTGGTTATTGTGTGGAATGAACTGCCAGAGGACGTGATGGATGCAAGTACAGTTACAATGTTTAAAGACACTTGGATAAGTACGTGAATAGGAAAGGTTTAGATGGGTATAGGCCAAATGCCGGCAGGTGGGACTAGTTTAGTTTGGGAACATGGTCAACATGGACAAGTTGAACCAAAGGGTCAGTTTCCATGCTATGTACTCTATGCCTGTATAAAATGGACCCTTGAGCTCTTGTAGCACAGTGGTAATATCCCTACCTCTGAACCAGGAGGTCTGAGTTTCAACTATCACCTGCTCCAGAGGTGTGCAAGTAACAACTCTGATCAAGTGAATTAGGAAAATATCTATAAAGTGGACCCTTGCCCCTTTCTGCTCTTCCAATCCTCCCTCACGTTTGATGGTTCACATTGCCTGTTGTGGGTTTCACATGTAAATTTCTAATTGGCTATTTGGGTGGCAGTTAATGGTTAAAAGCAAAACAAAGATCGTGGTGATTTGGTGGTGGGAAGGCCATTTGTTATAAGGTGTCTAGATATAAAAAGCATACTATAAAGTCGACCCTTTCCAATGCCATGCACCAGTTGGAGGATGTTCAGGTGTGTGGTGGAATCCTGTCTGCGCATATCTCTTCTTGCAGGGAATTTCACATTGGCCTTGGGGTCCTGAACATCCCTCAGGAGCCGGCGTACCACAGACCGAGCTACCTTTTGGCTGTATATAGTATGTTACGTCACCTTGCAAAAAGAAGTTTCTTGGACCAGCTGCTGCTGTGTACCATCCACCTTGACTCTTTTGTTGGTCACGTGGACATGTCTTGGCAGCTGGGATCTCTCTGTGGGAGTCCCCTATTTTCCCTTTGGGACCTGGGCTGGAAGGTGTTGCACACTGGAGTCCTGTATAACTGCAGATTGCGACAGTTCACCAACTCTCAGCCCAACTGTTCATTTTGCAGCACTGTGGAGTCCATGGAACACCCATATTTAGGTTGTGGGTAATTGCACCTCCCTTTTAATTATTTGAAGAATCTTTTGTTGTGTTTTTGGTTTTACTTCAGCCCCATAATCCCGATCTTGGGGCATCCAATGTGGAGGGGTGTGGGTATATTGGAGGACCTTCATATAAATCTGCTCCTTGGGCCTGACCAGGTTGGCCATTAAAAGATAATAAAATGTGAGGCTGGATGAACACAGCAGGCCAAGCAGCATCTCAGGAGCACAAAAGCTGACGTTTCGGGCCTGGACCCTTCATCAGTGAGGGGGATGGGGAGAGGGAACTGGAATAAATAGGGAGAGAGGGGGAGGCGGACCGAAGATGGAGAGTAAATAAGATAGGTGGAGAGAGTATAGGTGGGGAGGTAGGGAGGGGATAGGTCAGTCCAGGGAAGACGGACAGGTCAACGAGGTGGGATGAGGTTAGTAGGTAGATGGGGGTGTGGCTTGGGGTGGGACGAAGGGATGGGTGAGAGGAAGAACAGGTTAGGGAGGCAGAGACAGGTTGGACTGGTTTTGGGATGCAGTGGGTGGGGGGGAAGAGCTGGGCTGGTTTAGGGATGCAGTAGGGGAAGGGGAGATTTTGAAACTGGTGAAGTCCACATTGATAACATTAGGCTGCAGGGTTCCCAGGCGGAATATGAGTTGCTGTTCCTGCAACCAATTGTGGCACTGCAGGAGGCCCATGATGGACATGTCACCTAGAGAATGGGAGGGGGAGTGGAAATGGTTTGCGACTGGGAGGTGCAGTTGTTTGTTGCGAACTGAGCGGAGGTGTTCTGCAAAGCGGTCTCCAAGCCTCCGCTTGGTTTCCCCAATGTAGAGGAAGCCACACTGGGTACAGTGGATGCAGTATACCACATTGGCAGATGTGCAGGTGAACCTCTGCTTAATGTGGAATGTCATCTTGGGGCCTGGGATAGGGGTGAGGGAGGAGGTGTGGGGGCAAGTGTAGCATTTCCTGCGGTTGCAGGGGAAGGTGCTGGGTGTGGTGGGGTTGGAGGGCAGTGTGGAGCGAACAAGGGAGTCACGGAGAGAGTGGTCCCTCCGGAAAGCAGACAGGGGTGGAGATGGAAAAATGTCTTGGGTGGTGGGGTCGGATTGTAAATGGCGAGAGTGTCGGAGGATGATGCGTTGTATCCGGAGGTTGGTAGGGTGGTGTGTGAGAACGAGGGGGATCCTCTTAGGGCGGTTGTGGCGGGGGCGGGGTGTGAGGGATGTGTTGCGGGAAATACGGGAGACGCGGTCAAGGGCGTTCTCGATCACTGTGGGGGGAAAGTTGCGGTCCTTGAAGAACTTGGACATCTGGGATGTGCGGGAGTGGAATGTCTTATCGTGGGAGCAGATGCGGCGGAGGCGGAGGAATTGGGAATAGGGGATGGAATTTTTGCAGGAGGGTGGGTGGGAGGAGGTGTATTCTAGGTAGCTGTGGGAGTCGGTGGGCTTGAAATGGACATCAGTTACAAGCTGGTTGCCTGAGATGGAGACTGAGAGGTCCAGAAAGGTGAGGGATGTGCTGGAGATGGCCCAGGTGAACTGAAGGTTGGGGTGGAAGGTGTTGGTGAAGTGGATGAACTGTTCGTGCTCCTCTGGGGAGCAAGAGGCGGCGCCGATACAGTCATCAATGTACCGGAGGAAGAGGTGGGGTTTGGGGCCTGTGTAGGTGCGGAAGAGGGACTGTTCCACGTAACCTACAAAGAGGCAGGCATAGCTGGGGCCCATACGGGTGCCCATGGCCACCCCCTTAGTCTGTAGGAAGCTGGTGCCCCCACACCTCCTCCCTCACCCCTATCCCAGGCCCCAAGATGACATTCCACATTAAGCAGAGGTTCACCTGCACATCTGCCAATGTGGTATACTGCATCCACTGTACCCGGTGTGGCTTCCTGTACATTGCGGAAACCAAGCGGAGGCTTGGAGACCGCTTTGCAGAACACCTCCGCTCAGTTCGCAACAAACAACTGCACCTCCCAGTCGCAAACCATTTCCACTCCCCCTCCCATTCTCTAGATGACATGTCCATCATGGGCCTCCTGCACTGCCACAATGATGCCACCTGAAGGTTGCAGGAACAGCAACTCATATTCCGCCTGGGAACCCTGCAGCCTAATGGTATCAATGTGGACTTCACCAGTTTCAAAATCTCCCCTTCCCCTACTGCATCCCTAAACCAGCCCAGTTCGTCCCCTCCCCCTACTGCACCACACAACCAGCCCAGCTCTTCCCCCCCACCCACTGCATCCCAATACCAGTCCAACCTGTCTCTGCCTCCCTAACCTGTTCTTCCTCTCACCCATCCCTTCCTCCCACCCCAAGCCACACCCCCATCTACCTACTAACCTCATCCCACCTCCTTGACCTGTCCGTCTTCCCTGGACTGACCTATCCCCTCCCTACCTCCCCACCTACACTCTCTCCACATATCTTCTTTACTCTCCATCTTCGGTCCGCCTCCCCCTCTCTCCCTATTTATTCCAGTTCCCTCTCCCCATCCCCCTCACTGATGAAGGGTCCAGGCCCGAAACGTCAGCTTTTGTGCTCCTGAGATGCTGCTTGGCCTGCTGTGTTCATCCAGCCTCACATTTTATTATCTTGGAATTCTCCAGCATCTGCAGTTCCCATTATCTCTGGCCATTAAAAGGTCCAGGCAGCAGGCTGTGGACGAGGGCATATCTGTTGAATGTTTGCCCCTCCTTAGCGGTTATGATCATTTCAAGGTGTCTTGGGAGAAAGAGTACTTGAGTCTATCAATGCTCTCAGTGCATTTAGAAAAAGGTTTGCGTTGCTGGAGATACAGTGATTTATTTCCCCTTCCAACTGCATGTTGATTTAGTCCCTTTCCACTGTCTGTACCACCTTTACTCTTGATGGTTTACATTGCATGTAATGGGTTTTACATGTAAACTTATAATTGGCTACATGGGTGATCACTGGCATTGGTTAATAGTGCAAACCAAAAAAAAAGTCACAGTGGTGAGGAAGTTGTTTGGTTGTGTGTAATAACACTTCAGGATATAAAAAGAAAAAAATAAAGTGGACCATTGTCCCTTTCTACTCTCCCTACCACTCCCTCACTTTTAATGGTTTGCAGTGCCCTTCGTGGGCTTTGCTTGTAAATTTCTAATTGTCTACTTGGATGATTTAATGGCTGTGGTGAATAATTAAAAAAACAAAACAAAATCAAGCTCAGCAGGTCTGGCAGCATCTGTGGAGGGGAAAACAGAGTTAATGGTTCGGGTCCGGTGACCCTTCCTCAGAACTCACCAGACCCAAAATGTTAACTCTGTTTTCTCCTTCACTGATGCTGCCAGACCTGCTGAGCTTTTCCAGCAACTTTGCTTTTGTTCCTGATTTACAGCATCCACAATTCTTTTGGTTTTTTAAAAAAATCAAGATCTTTTATTGGTGGGAAAGCCATTCAGCTGTGTGTACTAATATTTCTGGATATAGGAAAAAGATAATGTGAATCCTGTCCCTTCCCACTCTCCCTAACCTTCCCACACTTTTAAGAGATTACATTGCCTGGAATGGGTGTTGCATGTAAATTTCTAATTTACTGGTGAAAGTTAATAGCTAAAAACGAAAACAGTCATGGTGATTTACTGATGGAAAAAAGTGTTCAGTTGTATATAACAGCTGTTTTGGATATAAAAAAAAAGAAAAAGGCAGATTCTAAGCGGTCTTGTGGTGTAGTAATAGTGTCTATATCTCTGAGCCAGGGGACCAAGGTTCAATTCAGACTTGTTCCAGAAGTGTGTAATAATATTTCTGAACAAGTTGATCAGAAAATATGTAGAACAGAGATTTCACGTGGCACCAAAGGCTTCTCAATAGTTAGTGAATAACATTTAATCTTGAAGTGTTATTGTAACCCTGAAAGTGGCTGTGGTTTTTAAAAGAAATAAAGCACAATCTATGCTTGTGCCTGGATGTCCTTGAAGAGGGGGCATGCTGTACAGCTTCAGTACTCTTGATGCTATACAGAGAGGTAAGCACCACAGAGTGTGGAGTGCTTTATTTCCCCTTCCACTTTCATTTTCATTTGGCCCCTTCCTGCTCTACCGAGCTTCTCCTCGACTTTGATGGTTTATTGCCCCAATGGGCTTTGCGTGTAAGCATCAAATTGGCTATATGGGTGATTTACTGGTGGTGGTTAATGGATGACTTAGTAATGGGATTCATTTGTGTGTAACAGCACTTCTGGATATTATTAAAAAAAGTAGACCAGGTTCCTGGGCTGGAACAAGCCTTTGTAAACCATAAATACGAGCTTTATTTTGGTATTCAAGAGTAAATGATGTTTCTTTCCAGTTGGGCCTCCTCCGTTAGTGGAGCTATATATAGTCGTATCTTCCATTACAGAACCCATGTTTTGTTTAACCAGTTCTTGGTGTGTCGTTGCAATGATAAATAGAGAAAAAAAAACACAACTCCGACTGGAGAGTTGCAAGAGAGAAAAGCATGGTGATGGGCAAAAGACGACATGTCCAATAAGTTTGGATGGTAGAGGGAAATTGAAGACAATTTGCAAAGAATACAGACAATGTGTAACTAGAGGGGCCATTTGCAATCATATTTAGCTTTTCATTGTCATTCATCCATTTTGACTTCACTTAATGCCTACAGAATAAATTTAGATAACTAAGTATTTAGCCTATTATCTTAAACTTCTAGAATACCAATCTATTGCTTTTCTAGCATCTAGCTGCCTGGAAGTAATTCACCGATTTATCTTTTCCACGTCACTTTATTGTAAATAAGTTTCTATGTGGCCCCATCTCCACAATCAACTTTCAATGTTAGAGGTTAGTTTCTCTATATCTTTAATGCATTCTTTTGCTTGGTGTTTGGAATTGGTTCTGGTGAACAGCTGTATCTATAATGATCGGATGCTCTTCTTTAGACATTGATTGACCATTTGCATCTTTCCAGGATTTCTGCTTCTGCTGTTTTTTTATTATTATTCTTTTTTATGGTACTGTAACACATTGTTGATAGCAGTTACATCCAAATCAAAACCCCAAAATGGTGACGGAAGAAGGAAATGTTTATCATAGTTTCAGTTTCATACCACATGATTATCTAATGTATCAGATCAAGACAAGATAATTAAAATTATGCACAACAATAATGAACTGGAGCAACTCAAATTGTCTAATGAAAGATTCGGCCAAAAAAATCTCAGATCACCTACTAAAGAGTTTTAGTCTTTGAATTTATTTTTGAAATAATTCCTTTATAGTCAACTTGTGTACTGAATATCTTTATTAATGCAATACACTTGGGCTTGTCAAAATATAAAATTGAAAATTGCACACAGTCTTTCAGGACTGATAGCATAGAAGCACCTTGACTTTCCTGGAGCTAGTTTGTTGTGTTCTGAAATCCACCAGAAGTGGCAATCTTTTTTGTAAGAACTGAATCTGTCCATCTTTTTCACACATGGGACCCGATTATTCCGAACTAAACTGCTGAATTCTTCATTGTGACATAAATCTTACAGCCTTTAAGACAGTTTTATACATGAGTTCCAGATGCCAATAAAATTGGTGAACATTTGTAATATGCCTGTGCTTCAGTTGCTTTGAGCAACCACTATTTCAGGCTCAACAGAACAAATACCCCATTACATAGAGAATCTGTTCATGTCAAATATATGAAGCCCTCCAGGGACTGAAGTGAATTACACGAATCAACATTGGCTTTGTAAAAGGACAAGTAGTTCAAATTGTCCGCAGGCTACTTTTAATGACGCATTTTTTTCTCCAAATTTCTAGGCTTGATATCATTTCCATTTGTAAATCAATGATTTGGGAAACATGGGGTGGGAACACACAGTTGTCATTACAAATCAAAATTAATTTTACTTTGTCCAATTTACTGCAAATGCAAATTAAAATTAAAATAAAATTTTATGGACACAGAGAACATAATTTGAAAATATAGCTTCTTTGTCCATATAAGTGTGGGAATGAGTATAAATGCGCAAGCAATGACAACATCTGGGATCTTAACATTATTCTTCTGTTCCAGATTTGATCAGGTGCATTTCAAAGTGTGATTTGGTAATTTATATAGTTCTTTAGTTATGTGGACTTACTTCAGGATTTTAGCTTTAGCAATCAGCTCATGCGTTTCCTGAGCTCTGTGAAACTTAAGTGAGTGAACAAACTAAGAATACAGTGGGGAATCAGTGAAACAGATCAGCTAGATAGTTTTTTAGAAGGTGAAAGTGCATAGTTGCTGGATTGCTTCTGTGATGAACAATTATGCTTGCAACACATGTTCAGAGAGCTGAATTTCACTGCGTCAAACTTAATTTTCATCTTACTGGGAATCATTTTACCTAGCTTAGATTTTTCTGACTCAGAATCAAAAATAGAAATTGCTGGAGAAACTCAGCAGGTCCGGCAGCATCAGCGGAAAGAAAAAGCAGAGTTCATGTTTTCTTCCAGTGATCCTTTGAAAGAGCTGATGGTAGCTCGGAAAAGGTGGTATATATATTGAAGATGGGGATCGGTGGAGGAGGGAGCATGCTGTGGGGGATGGCGGCAGAAGGAGAGAAAGACAAAAGGATGGATAATAGTGAGTAATGAAGAAAGAAGAGCTGCTAATGAGGACAATAAGAATGTGAAAATGGGTTGGCTGTGAAGACAGGGTCAGGGCATGGGACTAGGTAAAGGATATGGAAGATGGTATTCAGGCCCTAAATTTAATGAACTTTATAATGAGTCCTGAAGGTTGCAGGGTCCTGAAGTGGAAACTGAGACAATATTCTTCCAGATTGCACTGCGTCTCACTCAAGTACCTCAGTCCATAGCAGTCCGGAGACAGAAATACTGGCCAGGGAACACGGTGGTGTGTTGAAGTGTCAGGAATCTCAGTGTCATTGTTGCAGACAGAAAGTAGTGGTTCCGCAAAGTGGTTGCCTAGTCTGCGGTTTGTCTTCCTAATGTAGAGGAGAACGCATTGTGAACAGCAAATATCTGAAACTGGAACATTGTGCAGGAATCGAAGACAATAGCGTTAGTCATCTAAATTGGAGGCTATTTCTACTCAATTTTACTTGATGGCAGATAAGCAATCTAATACTTTGGTGAAAGTGGAGGAATTGAGAGACCAGCTACAACAATAACAACAAAGCAGCATAGTAACAACATCAACATCAGCAACCTTCTCCTCAGCTACATGCCAATTCACAAGAAAGAATGCTTGAACACAGAATTTCAGCATAAAGGAGACTACATTTCCAGAGCAGATTGCACAGGCAGCGGATCAACCTCCTCAACCTTATGCAGCAACAGTGCCTCAGTAGTCTCAGGCATTAGCAGCTGGTTGACGGCCTCCTGAACAAAACTTCTTTCCAAGAAAGATAGGTAGCCATGCCTTTCCAGAAGCCGCCAAGATCACCACAGACATCATTTGCTTTTTCCCTGACTCCTTCCAGGAATCCTGCAGATTTCACAATCTGCTGCACCTAAGTACATTTGCCAGGTTACAAATGCCATGTTTGTCACAGAATTCATTGATTGATTTATAATTGTCACATGTACCGAGATGCAGTGATAAGTTGTGTTTTGCATGCTGTAAAGGCAGATCATACCATGCAAAGTGTGTCACCATAGTGGAACAAAGTGCAGAATACAATGTTAGAGCAGCAGAGAAGATGCGGAGATGTCCATTTAATATCAGATAACAGTGGGGAAGAAGCTGTTCTTGAATCCATTCAAATGTGTATTCAAACTTTTGTATCTTCTCCCCGACAGAAGAGGTGGAAGATAGTATAACTGACGA
Source organism: Stegostoma tigrinum (assembly GCF_030684315.1). Lineage (NCBI taxonomy): Eukaryota > Metazoa > Chordata > Chondrichthyes > Orectolobiformes > Stegostomatidae > Stegostoma > Stegostoma tigrinum. The sequence continues at coordinate 47,042,433 of NC_081361.1, read as the reverse complement.
CCCAGGCAGATAGAGCTTTTCATTTCATATAGGTACAGGGAATAATTAACCATACAAATCTGGTAATCAAAGCACTCTGAGATCAGCCTGGATATTTATTAATTAAAAGTGATTAAACTCGGTCAATACTTTGTTGTTGGATGGCCATAAGAAGTTTATCATGCATGTCTGTGCAAAACATCTTGGAAATTGCCATGATTTCTTTTTTTTATGGTAGTCACAGCTCCAAAAGTTCTTTGGACCTCCTCACAGATTGAGAGATTGGCTCCTTTGAGTCTGAGCACCTGGCTGACAACACCAATGAGGACCTCCATAACTGATATAGAGGAAAGATCCAACAAGATTTTAGGTTAATGAAGATGCAGTGCAAGTGCCTGGACAGATTTGGAGGCACTTTTCATTATAGAACTGTAAAGTTGTCAGGATCTATAGTTTTACAATGTGGAGATACATGAGGAGGAAATTACAGACTGCTTGGCATTCTGGGAGAGGAAGAGAAGGACAAGCAGGAACAAGAAGGAGAAATGGAGGAGAAGGGGCTGGATATGCTTATGACACCTTCAGACACTCACCTCACTGCTAGAAAAGCCCATGAAAATCTCACAAAGGCATGTTTCAGCTAAGCTGAGTCAGTTAGGTTAGATGGTAATGTAGTGATAAACACTCTGTTCCCGCAATATGAATCATTCCTGCAGTCAAAAATCCCACCAATCACATTCAGATCTTTTGCTTATCTTTCAACCTAATAATGCATTTCTCTGAAGTAACACGAAAATGGAGAAGGGTCTAGGCCCGAAACGTCAGCTTTTGTGCTCCTGAGATGCTGCTTGGCCTGCTGTGTTCATCCAGCTACACACTTTGTTACCCTAACCCAAACAAAGTGTTTGATTCACTTACATATGCATGAAAAGAATGATATGAACCTTGCTGTACATACCCAATTACAATGTGTAAGTACTGTGTTGTTCTCACATAGTTCGTGTCACTCCTACACTGGTGCTCCTGGCCCTGGCTTTTGGCCAACCACTCGCAGACCTTTCATACCTCCAATGACTCCCTTACTATTGGCATTCACTAACTGGACTACTCAGTGCTTCTCCAATCACAAGCTGGTTCTCTCCTGTCCTTGCTACAAATAAGCTCAAAAATAAGCAAATCAAAAATTAATATGGGATAAAAAGCAACCTGTGATTGGTGGAGCAGCTCCTCACTTTTCCTTCCATTCTATTCTTTGAAGCAACTGTTTCTAATTAGTTGCCCTGTGAGTGAGCTCCTCCTGACGCTTTGGAAATTTTGGAATCACGCACTACTTCATATGTTTTGAGCATGAGAATATACCCTTTCTACCTTCAGTTTCACAAGGTAGCTTTTGCAGCACACCTATTGTTATTAATTACCTTGTTTTGAGACAAAAAATGGTAAAGAAATTAAGTCTTCACATTTTTCAGAAGTAAATAATGAGAAATGGCATTACTCAAGAGTATTCAACTTGTCTGTCCTTTCAAATTGCCAATGTACCAAACAATCATAGTTTTAGTACATATTCCTTTTATTCCAAGAGATTTCATCCTGTGTGGCTCTGTGATGATGACATTTTTTTAAATCTTTGTACTATCTGCTATTGGATATGGCTGAATTCAGATGCATGGCCCCGAAACATATGAGACCCTAGGATTGCATCTTTCAATATCTAACCTCAGAAATTCATTAAAACTTCCAGGATATCATTGTGGCAGCAGACACCTGAACTGAAAAGCTGAAAAAGAAATTGAAGACATTTGTTTGGGTTGATGGAATATTTCAGCAGCTTGAAACATCACAATAATATGGAAAATTATGGACAAGAATTAGGACAGCAATGGGAAAAGTTAACTCAATTGTCAATAACATTACAGGAAAGGATTGTTTTTGATTAAATATTCATAGATAAAACTATACTGTTGTCAATACCAACATCAAATCATCACTCTAATTTACCTTAGCAAATGATACCAGAACTTTTAAAAGGTAGATTTTACATTTGAGTAGGCAACAATATCTAACCGAGTGTTGTCAAATTTATTTGGAAAAAGATCCTAACCAGGAAATTTGGACATCGGTTCTGTGTTCAGTGGTGTTCCAAATGATGCAGTATATCTTTTGAAATCAAATACTTGTAATTTGGAATATTCTTGATCATAGGCAAACTCGTTTAAAGGAGGCACGTTTAAAAGTAATCATAGATTATTATATTTGTGGAAGCAATTATGGGTGTTCAAAAGTAATCAAAATTTGTTCAATTTGTGGAAGCAGAATAGGCATGAAATGTCCCTTCCTACATTTTATGATATAAACAAAAATAAACAAATCTTATTTTCAGAATTTTGCCCAAGAACATTCCTCGCCCTTTCCATTGCAACGAGTGTAGAGACACCCCTCATTATTTTTCTGCATTTTTGATGGGAACTGTGACTTGAGCTTAGGACTAATTAAAATTTAAACAGTTTATTTTAAAGAGAAGGAAAGAAACGTAGATGTTTGATCTTAGTGACTTGCCTGGAAGTTAATGCAGCTGAATTACCAGTCTAAGGAGCAACATGGTGATTTGACACTGTGTGTTGACTGCCCGAGACTGGCAGCTGGTTTGATGTTGCTTTGTTCAATTAATGGAGGACTGATGCTAACCAACCAACCACAGATAATATTGATGAAAAAAAGGAAAAACAAAATCTGGTTGTGACTGGTTTTGGCAGATGCAGATTGATTTTGGAAGCTTTGGGACAGGCTGCTATGTTTTACACTCTCTATTTTTCTACCTACTTGAAGAATTGCTGAATGTTCTGAGAAAAGAATCCTCGTCTGTAATAACTAAACAAATAATTCAGGAAGTCTACTAAATCTTTTCACATTCAGTGTTGACTTTGAAATTAGATATGCAGCTATTTGCCTGTGAATTACACGTTATCCAAAAAATGTATGAAGGCTGAGCATTCATCATTTGAAACAATTGAACTTGTAAATTATAACTTATTTACATCCTTTAATTTATCCACTAACTATGTCTGTGAGCGAATATAGGGCAATGCTGAAAGAAGATTAGGTTTAGTTATAGAGTTTAATTAGATTACCATGTCATTTAGCTTTATTCTGCTTAAATTACAATATTAACAATAAATTGCTATTCTTCAAAGTTCTAAACTTGGTATCCAAGATAAGTAATGTGTAAAGGCTTTTGGGAATAATTGGGGAATTTTGAGGATCAAAGAATATTTTAATTTCATTTTGCTATGAATACTGTGATAGGGAGGTTGATTTGGTCTATCCCTGTACCATTGCGTAACTGAGGACTTAGTTTTGGGATATCGGTACATTGACAGCGCAGTTTGGAATTGGATCTTGATATACCTTAGAGCTATAATCTGACATCAAGTTTGTATACAGACTCAAAACAGCATTAGAAATTGTTAAAGATTTTTTGTCAGTGCCAGGACTTTCCGTGGTACTTCTGTGTCATGACTAGCCAGCAAATTGGCAATAAAGTTGCCCGAGCATTTTAGATTCAATACTGAAACAGTTGTGTTTAATGGAAATATAAGGGAGGCCAAGAAGGCCATGCAATGGATGCATCAGTGAACTTTGAATTGCAGTTAAGGCATTGAAAGTGGGAAAATTGCAGATAGAATTTAAAAGCACATTAGAATTCCAAAGAGTAGTAAAAGAAAAAGTAATGGAGGAAGAAGGGAAAGAATTCCAAAGAGCATCCAAACTTAGAAAAGTAGAACAAGACAGGCAAATGAAAGAATATACAGTAAATGTGAATTAAAGTGAATTGCATTACAAATGATGCAGCTTAAGCACGTTAAACTGGATATTTGGGAGATCTTGGACAAGCTTAGGCTCAGTCGTAATCCACAGTGGCTCAGCCTTTGCCAAAATTTAAAAAGAAGAGTGTGGAAGGCTTTTCTTATCAGTTGAAAAGATAACATCCCAAATGAGGTGGTCCAAAGCAGATTGGACTTTGCCCATGCAAAGAAAAATAACTGATAAAGCACAAAATATTTATGCATTCCTATTATTGGAAGGCTCTCGAGATTATGACGAAGTAAAATTGGTTATGCTAAACACGTATGAATTGGTCCAGACAGCATATAGACAGAGGCCTTGAAACTTAATGAAACAGCCTAGATGAATATGGACAAACATACATTAAATGCAAGAGAGTTAAATGTAACAATTTTGAGAGTTTTAAAGCTGAAACTACTTATTATATTCTCAGATAAATTATTCTTGCAGAAGAGTTTAAAATTTCCGATCTTCTGTAATAAGAAGTCATGTAGAAGACCAAAGGATAGCAATGGTTAAGCAAATAGCTATAATGGCTGATAATAAACTCATCCATAAACCTTTATTCCATCACCCCCAGCAATTTGAGAAAAATAAAAAGTGGGAGTGACTGGAAGGTAGGTAACCAATGGAGAGAATGTATATTAGAGAATGCTCCAAGAACTCCTCCTCAGATTCAGAAGAAAAGTGTTGTGGTGGAGGTGAAGTTTGGAACTTAAAAGATTCTATTGTAATAAGTTAGGACAAGTTCCCTGTGTTGTAACACTAGCATGTTAGCTTTCCTTCTGAACACTGCCTGGTACTTCTGCACCAACTCCGCCAGTGTGATCTCTTGCTTACTCTGCCAGGGTGACTACCTCTGGGGGAAAGAACAAGGGACACTTTGTTGAAGTAGTGGACATGGAGGAGGTGATAAAGAAGCAATAAACTGCACAGATAACAATTTAAATGTGAAACCTTTGAAGAAATAAGAGTGAGATAGAATAAAATTTTAAAAATATTGCAGAAACGAAACCTAGCAACTCACTGGGGAAAGCAATGGCCTGGTGGTATAATCACTAGATTATTAATCCAGAGACGCTTTTAATATTCTGGGGACCCAGGTTTGAATACTGCCATGGCAGGTGGTGGATTTTGAATTCAATTTAAAAAAAAATTGAAATTAAGAGACTAATGATGACTATGAAACCATTGTTGGGGAAAAACCCATCTGGTTCACCAGTGTTCTTTAGGAAAAGAAACTAACGTTCTTACCTGGTCTGACCTACATGTGACTCCAGACTCACAGCAATGGGGTTGACACCTAAATGCTGGCCCAGCCAGTGATGCCCACATCCTGTGAATGAGTAGAAAAAATAAACAAGACTGCTTATCAAAAGTAGTAACATCTACCATCTGGAAGGCAACATGGGAACACCCCTCAAAATCACACACCATTCTGATTTGGAACAATATCAGTATTTCTTCATAGTCACTGGATCAAAACAACCTGAATCTCGCTTCCTAACATTCCCTGTCTGTTTGACTGCTGTTATTCTCAAACACCTAATTGCTGAGACCCTGTACCTGGGAGGCAATGTATTCAAAGACAGAGAAGGCCACTGTCACTCCTCTGACCTCAGCTTGCCACTGTCACAGCAAGGAACTCAACAAACTGCTGATGGGAGTCACCATAACCCAGTGCATTGTCCTCCCCAACTGTCAGTTGAGTCTTCAAGAAAACTGGAATCCCAGCAAGGTTAACACCTAAGTGGCCCCATTTGATCCCCACACCCCCATCATCCCTATTTCAGAACATCTTTAGGTACATTTAAGTCGTCATTGACAAGCATATGGACGTACATGGAATAGTGTAGGTTAGATGGGCTTGAGATCGGTATGACAGGTCGGCACAACATCGAGGGCTGAAGGGCCTGTACTGTGCTGTAATGTTCTATGTTCTATGTTCTACATCCAATTTTGCTCCCAAATTGCAGGACTACAAATCTCTCTCTCGGTTATCTCAGACCATCTAATCTTGTTCCCATATCTCGGGACAACACAGTTTCCCCAGTTTCCTCCCTTCCCTCTTTCCACATCAGCTTGGCATCCTCTTGCCATCACCTCTCACACAAACACCTTCCCAGCAAAGGTTCAGGATCCTTTCTGCTCTCCTGGCTCAGGAATCTCCTCCCCATGCCCCTTAGCCCAAAGTTTGAGAGTAGGCTGGGTATTTTAACCTGGATCTGTGCTGTCAGTACATAAAGCTGAAAGAGCAAGCCCACCGCACTTATTACATAGGAAATGTTATCTTGCGTCAGCACAACTGGCACAGCCTTCCCCAACCAGCCCCTGCTGACAGCTCTCACCCCGTCATCCAAACACTCTCTCCCCACTCCTGGAGCATACGTGAAATTTCATGTATTGCTGTCACTATCCCTCATGTCCACACTAACACTGGACTGAAAAAAACTCTAGCATGACCAAGAGGGAGAGGGATAAAGGAACGGGTGATGGAGAGAGGGAATAAGGGAGACCAGAGCAAGGAATTGGGGAAAGAGAAGGGAGATGGGGACAAAAGTGCAGGAGACAGAGCAAGTGGGAGAGAGATGAGGGTGCATTGGGAAGAAAGACATACAAGATGATCAGAGGATTAGATAGGGTGGACAGTGAGAGTCTTTTTCCAAGGATGATGACTTCAGCTTGTACAAGGGGGCATAGCTAAAAATTGAGGGGTGATAGATTACTCAGAGAGTGGTAAGGGCCTGCAACGCCCTGCCTGCCAATGTAGTTAACTCAGCCACATTAGGGGCATTTAAACAATCCTTGGATAAGCATATGGGTAATGATGGGAATTGTGTAGGGGGAGGGGCTTAGATTAGTTCACAAGTCAGCGCAACATTGAGGGCCGAAGGGCCTGTTCTGCGCTGTATTGTTCTATGTTCAATGATCTATGTTCTATGTTCTAAAGAGACTAGGACTGGGGTAACTGGAGAGGGGTGGAGGGAGGGGAGGGGAAGGGGGTGGTCAGATAGAGGGAGGAGAAGAAAAGGAAGTGGGAGACCCGTGAAAGTGAAAAGAGGAGTGATGGGGTGGGAGAGAAGTGGAGGAAAGGGGAGAGAGAGAGGTGAGAAGATGGGGTCATGGGTGGTGGACAAAAGAGACGAAAGTGGAGTAGAGGAGGGTGAAAAAGTGGGGAGGATGAGAAGGGAGAGCAGAAAGGGAGAGGAAAGAGAGGTAAGGGTTAAGTAGCATGGGGGAAGAAATACGATAATAAACATAATAAAAATAGTCACTACGTGATAACTAATTATAATAAAAAATAAAACTTCATTAAATATTACTAATGTTTAATTGGTATAATTACTAATATTTGTAATTGTATACAATTATATAATGGTATAAGTATATACTAATATTAAGGACTATAATGATCACTGTTGTGATTTATCTGTGTTCCTAAGCAGCAATACCAGAGTTCCAATCAGGCTTCAGTTTATATGTAGCAAGTAACATTTATCTCACCTGAATGGCTGACCATTACCATTTTCAACAAGAGAAAATCAAGTCACCTTTGCTTGCTATTCAATGGTATTACCATCTCTGAATCCACCACAGTCAGCAACCTTTAACTAAAAACCTAACTTGACCAGCCATATAACTATATAGCCAAAACAACAGGCCAGAAGCTAGAAATTCTGCAGTCAGTAACTCAACTCCTTGGTCTCAAAGCCTGTTCATCATCTACAAGGCAAAACTCAGGAATGTGCTGGAATCTTTTTCACTTGCCTGGATGAGTGCAGCTCCAACCACGCTCAAAAAGCTTGACACAATCTAGGACAAAATATCCCACTTAAGTGGCACTTTGTCCACCACTTTTAACATTTATTCCCTCCACCACCAATAGAAAAACACTGGCAACTGTGTCGATCATTGTAAGATGCATTGTGGCATATGTCCACCCTCTCGTACAAATCTACAGGACCTACAAATACTACAGAATCCCACATGGGGGAAACAGACCATTCAGCGCATCAAGACTGCACCAACCCTCTGAAGAGTATCCCACCCAAACTCTGCCCATTACCTTAGCCACATAACTCCAATTTTTGCCATAGTGAAACCACACATTGCTGGACTCCATAGGGAAATTGAGTATGGCCAATCCACCTAACCTGAACATCTTTGGACTGTGGGAGGAAGCTAGACCACCTGGAAAAAAGCCCATGCAGACACGGGGAGAATATGCAAACTCCACATAGACTGTAACCCAGGCTGGAATTGAACACAGGTCCATGACGCTGTGAGGCAGCAGTGCTAACCGCTGAGCCAGTATACTGTCTACATCCACCACCACCACTGCCCTCCCAAACCCCCCCACCATTGTAGGTGTAGAGTAATGTCACCACCTGCAAGTTCCCCTCCAAATTACACATCATCCTGACCTGAAATATTATCACCTTTCCTTTAGTATCATTGGAAATCCCTTCCCATTTACTCTGCGGACATACCTTTTCCAAATGGACAGACTATATCAGTCCAAGAGGCAATACAGCACTGCCTTCTCAAAGGCAGCAAGGTATAACAAATGCTGGCCTCCCCAAGGATCCTCACATTCAAATGAAAGAATACAAAGAATTAAGCCTTGGAGTGATTAGTGGTAAGCAACATTTGTGACATGCTAGTGTCATTCAATGATTGCCTCCAGCAAGAGAACATATAACCACCAATGCTTGACATTCAGTAATATTACCATCATTTAATACCATCAATAGCTTGAGGTTCACCATTGACCAGAAACTTAACTGGAGCAACTGTATAAATATTGTGCCTATAAGAAACTGGGAATTATGTCATGAGTGACTAACCTCCTGATTTTACTAAATCTTTTTACATTTACAAAGTTCGGGTGAACAGTGTGATGGGGTACTCTGAATTGGCTGAATAGGACAATCCAGTACAGCTCAGCAAATGTCTCAACTATTTGCTCCCTGCCCTGCTCCTTCATCACCTGTCCGAAATTCTGGATCTCCCAAGTAGCATTGTTGAAGTATCTTCTGCACATGAAGTGTAATGGATCTTGAAAATGGCTTACTACCATAAGGGCAAGTAGGGATGGGAAATAAATGCTTGGGTTTGTGGACTATGAATATCTTTTTATAATTAAAAACATCTGAGCTGAAATCTTGCTGTACGTTACTAATTAGAGCCAACCTCAAGATATTTCACAAGGCTGGCCCAGTGAGTGTGCTGTTGCTAAGCACAAATCTCACAACACTTGGGACCAGTCTCTGCATCTAGAAATAACAAGGTATAGAGCTGGATGAACACAGCAGGCCAAGCAGCATCAGACGAGCAGGAAAGCTAATGTTTCGGGCCTAGCCTGTTCTGATGCTGCTTGGCCTGCTGTGTTCATCCAGCTCTGCACCTTGTTATTTAAGATTCTCCAGCATCTTCAGTTCCTTTTATTCCTGCATCTAGAGAGTTTCGTGCTGGAAATGTCATTGCTGTGATGATATGAGGCTGTCAAATCCAAATGATTAGTGTGACAACTTCTTATAGAAGTCAATGTAGAATAGAATCCTGTTTCCTTGATTTTTTGATGCACTCCAACCACTGCTAAACAGCGAAGTTGTGCCAGTTCATCACGAGTTGAAGGCATTAAAACCCACTCTCTCTGATGAAGGGTCTAGGCCCAAAACGTCAGCTTTTGTGCTCCTGAGATGCTGCTTGGCCTGCTGTGTTCATCCAGCCTCACATTTTATTGTCTTGGATTCTCCAGGATCTGCAGTTCCCATTATCACTTCCCATATAATATGAACTCAGATCAGAATGAGAAGAAATGTACAGAAGCTCAATCAGGTTAAGATTTCAGAACAATTCTGAGGCCTCAAAATCTCACTGGAATTTTTTTGTTTTATATACTGGTAGATGTGCTCTGTATTTCCAGCATTAATTTTGAACTTTGGATAACTGTTATCTGTGCTTTCCCTTTCCTTCAAGAGCCACAACTCCAAAATTGCAAGGAAGTGTTGAATTGAGAAAAAGCCTCTTGGCTCAAAATTGCATTCCTCTCAAACATTATGTGCAATGTATATTACATTGGCCTTTTAAAGTATTTACAGATTTTATGGGAGACAATCAACACAGATATCATCTCCAAAAACAGTATGAAATTTCTACAAATAGTATCGCCTTGTGCTAAATAATATATCTTTTGGTGCCTAAATTACATTTGCAAATTTTCATTGTTATAACTTCTAATTCCACTTTAGCCACATCGTTATCAATGTAACTTTAAAGTAAATCAATTTCAGCCATGTAAAATACAGTGTACAAAAAACAATTTTGGATATAGTTGAGATATGGGATCACTGGTCTTTTGGCATGTCAATTGACACACTTGCCTGGTGCTCCTGGTGCACAGTACACCACATGCCAAAAATTCAATGGGATACGGGTCACAGAAACCTGCGCAACCACATAATTCGCCTGGGAATAAAGGATAACATAAAGGTAAGCAGAGGCATAGGTAGTGTTGAGGAGGTGTATGCTGCAGAAGGATTTATGCAGAACAAGAGAGTGGCAAAAAACTGGAAGATGGAATAATTTAGGAGATTATGCACTTTAGTAGCCAGAATAAAGGCATGGGCTATTTTCTAAATGGGAAAGGCTTCAGAAATCTGAAGCTCAAAGGGTCTTAGGATCCTGGTTCAGTATTTTCTTCGGATTAATTATGCAGGTTCAGTTGGCAGTTAGGAAGGCAAATGCAATATTAATATTCATTCCAAGAAGACTACAATACAAGTGCAGAGATGTACTGCTGAGGGGCATAAGACTCTGGTAAGACTACGTTTAGAATGTGGGCAGTTTTGGGCCCTGTCTCTAGGGAAAGATGTGCTGGCGTTGGAGGGAGTCCAGAAGAGTATATAAGAACGATTCTGAAAGTGAGGGGCTTATCATTTGAGGAGCAGGCGAAGGCTCTAGGTTTGTACTCAATGGAGTTCAGGTGAATGCGGGGGGATCCCATTGAATCTTACAGAATATTGAGTGGTTTGGATGGAGAGGCCGTGGAGAAGATGCTTCCATTAGTAGGAGAGACTAGGGCCTGAGGGCACAGACTTAGAGTGAAGGAATTGTCCTTTAAAACTGAGATGAGGTAGAACTAATTCAGCCAAAGAATGGAGAACTTGTGGAATTCAGTTCACAGATGGCTGTTGAGCCCAAGTCATTGAATGCCTTTAAGACAAAGATAGGTTGATTCTTGATTAGTAAGGGGATCAAGGCTTGTGTGGAGAAGACAAGAGAATGGGATTGAGAAAATGTATCAACAGACTTGGGCCGCATGGGCTAATGCTGCTTCAGTACCTTATTGTCTTATGGTTTTATGCTAATAAATGGCTCTGTGAAATCATCAGTTAAATTCATGGTCCTGAACAAAATCCTTCAAAGTTGGACAGTTTGTTTTACAGCTCATGCAGAGATCTGAGTATACATAACAGTAAGAGCCTATGCTGTCCAACCTGTGGATAAAACGTGGGACCATGTGGGGAAGAAATTTGTTGGTTGGGAAGATTGGCCATGTAGGCACTTTTATTTTGTGTCATTTTACAATGTTGTCTTCAAAAGAGTCACAGTAGCATTTCAGTTTAAATTTGGGGAGAATCATTGAGAAAAGAAAAAGTGCATAACAATATGTCGATACTTCATTTGTTTTCCAAATGTGAGGCATACTTGTATTTTTTTAGACCATTATATTTTGTTCCCATGGAAATGTACCTTCCCTGTGCCCATTACATGTGGCAAGCAGCACACAGTCAATACCAAGCATGCTTTGAACACAAGGTGCCAACATGTTCATTCACTTTATTGAATTGATTGCTGGCCAACATAGTAGGAAAGGTGTATTTAATCCCATCACATTCCTATGATGCCTCATCCATTTTCTAGTTGCTAAGACAACTGGCTGGTTGTAACAATAGTTCAAACAGACTGAGGATAGAAAGGTGGAGCGGGGGGAAACTGTCATCCATAACCGCTGATGGAAAATTGCATGAAGAATTTTGGCATAGATCAATAGAAAGGCTGGGTTTGGAATTATTCCTCAGCTCATGGCTAGTATTGGCCTTTGCTTTTCAATCTTTGATTTTACCATTTATACATTTGATTACAACCTCAGTCGTGGGCAATCTGTAATGCCATTGTATAACACACAAGAATATATTGCTATGCAAAGGTTTGCTTCAATGAGTGTCCTATTGCCAGAAATTTTTAGATTCTTTTATTCTCTGCTGCACCAGTGATGTGATTCAACTCAGTATATCACCTCATGCAACTTCTGCTATCCAATACTACAATCACACCCTTCAGCACAGCAATTACAGGATATCAGTTATGAGCTCCATGTCAAAACATCAGCCACAGCACCAACTGTGAATGCACAAGTTACAGGTAGGAATTGCTAACCAGAAGATTGACATGTGTGCTCCAGTAATGACAGTGAGCTGGAGCTCACATAGGCTTACTGTAAGGTACAGTTTGGTAGCCAAGCAGAGTGTACAGTTTGATGGCATCTGTCAAATAGAGAACCAAAATTTGTATGATGGTGTCAGACCATCTCACCAAGCTGCAAACCAATGGACAACATGGATATCCCGAGTAATTTTCAATGGCATTGCCCCTCAGCATAGGACCAAAGTTAAGGGTGACTTCTTCAGGGTGTCAGGACTCTTGGGTAAGTTCCTGAGACTCTTTGAAATCTATAAATACCTGATGATGGAAGGGCAGGTCAAAAAACTCAGATTTTGCGTGAATAATTGTGGTGTAAGGTTAACATACCTTAAAACCTTCATGTCCCAATGGTGATGTGCCAGCTAATGATTAGACCTCAGTATCCCATAAAGTAGGGCACTGGAGGTTGATGCCCTGGTGTGCTGTAAGGGTGAGATGTTGCATTATTTACCCTGCACTTAGTAAGTTGGATAAATTGTATGTTGTTTGTGATGTTTTTCAGATGCTTTAAATCTTTTCCTCCATTCCTCTTAATTATTTTCATCTAAATATATTTATTTCAGAATTTAGAAAGGAACTATGCATCAAGTCTCTTAATTAACACAAGTAATTACAATGGGTCTGGATGGAAATTGACTTGCGATTTTCAATTACTGTTCTGTTCCAAACATTATCTACCCATCTAAATATGTATAGATTTCCTACTTTAGGGTTTAACAGATATCTGCTGACCTAGGAATGCTCAAGTGACTAGAAGAAGTATGGCTGTTAAAATCTGTGATTAAAGGTTAAGTTATTCTTGCACAGATCAAGTCAGTATAGTAATATGCCAGGCAGTGTTTATCTCTGAGCCCTGAAATTGGCACTCACTGATTTATTGTACTCAAACTCTTGAGTTCACATCAGATGATGAGGAAAGCTGTACTCATATATATATTTCTGAAGAAGGGTCTAGGCCCAAAACATCAGCTTTCCTGCTCCTCCAATGCTGCTTGGCCTGCTGTTTTCATCCAGCTCTACACCTTGTTATTTCAGATTCCACAGCATCTGCACTTCCTACTATCTCATATTTGCATAGATATTTTTTCTGCAATTTGTAACATTTTAAGCATCAATTCAGTTTTTATTTCCAACTGGCATTGGATATTTGAAAATAATAAATAAATATATATCCACTTTCGAATAATGTGGACACTTCCTTATTTGATATATTTAGTTTTGCAGGATGCTATTGTTCCATGGCTTGAAGTTGGTATGAACCTGACCATTCAAATTCCTAGATAATAAAATGTGAGGCTGGATGAACACAGCAGGCCCAGCAGCATCTCATGAGCACAAAAACTGACGCTTCAGGCCTAGAAACGTCAGCTTTTGTGCTCCTGAGATGCTGCTGGGCCTGCTGTGTTCATCCAGCCTCACATTTTATTATCTTGGTTTCTCCAGCATCTGCAGTTCCCATTATCACCATTCAAATCCCTGTTGCTTAGTAAACAAAGTCTTTGTAAACCATCAGACAACATTCCCTTTCAACCACCAATGGAATGAACAGAGCTATAATTCTCTGGAATGATCAAAGGCAGGATGTAAATGAATGTTTTTGGCTTCTGCATTGGCAAAAAATTCTGCACGTTAAATGTTTATCAGCTGGAAACCCTCATACTGTACAAACTGACATACTTGTTTGCTGCACAAAATAGTGCAATTTTCCAACACATTACCTTTGGGGAAAACTGGCAAAGCAGTGAGAAAAACGTATTTAGGCTTTTTGAAATGGCCCATGTTGCAGTATGAATTCCATTCTCTCCATGCTAATCCCTGTTTCACTACCAAACCCACTGACAAAGACAGGGCAGGGGTGGTCTGGACCTCTGTGTTGCGAAGGCTGAACGCCAACTCTCCGACACCATGTCCTATCTCCCACTTGACCATGACTCCACCATGGCCCATCAAGCCACCGCTGTTCATGACCTCACCACTTCCAGTGACCTCACCTCAACCGCATTCACCCTTATAGCTCCCCAGCCCCACACTGCCCGATTCTACCTGATTCCCAAGGTCCACAAGCGCAACCACCCCTGCCGACCCATTGTCTCCGCATACTCCTGCCCTACCGACCTCATCTGTTCCTACCTCAAATCCAATCTCTTCCATTCCGCCCAGGCACTTCTCACCTATACCCAGGGCACAAACGACACCCTCCACCTCTTTGGAAACTTCCAGTTCCCTGGCACCCAGCGCATCATCTTTACTATGAATATTCAATCCCTATACACATTGATGCCCCACAAGGACAGCCTACATGCCCTCAGCTTTTACCTCTCCATTAGACCCATTCAGTCCCTCGCCACCAATATCCTCCACCGCCTCACCGAACTAGTCCTCACCGCCAATTACTTTTCCTTCAGTTCTTCCCACTTTCTCCGAATCTAGGGGTTGCTATGGGCACTCGCATGGCCCCCAGAAATGCCTGCCTGTTTGTTAGCTATGTTGAACATTCCCTCTTCAGTACGTACACCAGTACTGTTCCCCAACTCTTGCACCGTTACATCAATGACTGCATCAGTGCTGCATCTTACATTTAGGCTGAACTGAAGCAGTTCATCAACTTCACTAACAACTTTCACCCTGCCCTCAAATTCACTTGGTTCATCTCAGACATGTTCCCCCTTTTCTTGACCTCTCCATTTCCATTTCTGGTGACAGTTTACACACCAACATTTACTATAAACTCACAGACATCCATAGCTACCTGGACTACATCTCTATCCTGCAAAATCTCCATCCCATTTTCCCAATTCCTCCATCTCCGGTGCCTCTGCTCTAATGAGGAGACATTCCACTCTCAAGCATCCCAGATGTCTGCCTTTTACAAATGGCGCTCTTTCCCCCCCTCTGTCATCCAGACAGTCCTTCTCCACACCTCTTCCATTCCCCACTCCACAGCTCTTAACCACCTCCCCAAATATAATACACATAGGGTCCACCTTGTCCTCACTTTCCACCCCACCATCCTCCGCATTCAATGTATAATCCGCAAACAATTCTGCCAACTCCAAATAGACCCCACCACCCAGAACATCTTTCATTCCGCACCCTTCTCCGCCTTCTACAAGGACCATTCCCTTTGCCACTCCTTAGTTTGCGCCACATTCCCCACCAACCATTCCGACTTGTCCAATCCCTTCCCCTGTAATCGTAAAACATGCAACACCTGCTCATGCACCACCTACCTCACTTCGATTCAGGGCCCTAAACAGACTTTCCAACTGAGACAGAGCTTCACCTACATCTCCTCCAACCTATTGCATCCAGTGCTTCCAATGTGGTCTTCTCAACATCGGCGAGACCAAACATAGTTTACATGACCGTTTCACTGAGCATCTTTGCCTGGCCTGTAATGGCCAACCTGACCTCCTGGTCAGTGTACATTTCCATTCCACCACCCTCCCTCTGCCAACCCCGACAACTCTTTGTCTGACATGCCCATCCAGAGTCTCCTCCTGGGTCACAGTGACTCGGAAAGTAAATTTCAAGAACAAAACCCTATCATTCACCTGGGCACCCTATAGCCCGGAGGGGTCAACATTGGGTTCTCCAATTTCAAATAACCTTCCCACCCTTCCCCTGCCTCCCTCTCCAGCCCCATCTCCTCCTTCTATTCCACCTTCTGACCTTCCCTTCCAGCCACCAACCGGGTTCATCCCTCACATTGACCGGCCAGGTCATACCTGCTATCAGTGCCCACCTATCGCCACCATTCCAGGGCCACAATCCTTCTCTCTCTCTTTATCTGGTGCTCCCCTGACCACCACATCCAGTCCTGAAGAAGGGTAATACCCGAAATGTTGACTTCTCCTTTCCTCCAGATGCTGCTTGGCTTGCTGTGTTCTTCCAGCCTCCTGTTTGTCTACCTTGCAGTCCATAGTGATTAGAGGGCATTCAAAAGTATATTGAAGGTTAGTCAGTCCTCCATCAACACCATTCCCTAAAATGAAGAATAGTATTGTTGAAGTCTTAATTATAGCCCTTCCAGATGATCAATGGTTAGTTTGGAACAACATGATTACAATGAATGCAGACCAGAAATTATATCTAACAAGGCTTTAATATCACATACTTGTTTAGCTGATATCAACTTAGCAACCCCTGGAAACATGACACAGACCTGAGCACTACAATTGCAGGATAATGGTAAAGTCATTCAATACTTGGTATAACTAGGCAGAGTTGCATGTTGCAATGTTCTGCCTGTTGACCTGAAATTTTAAGCTGCACTTCTTGCTTCAATTCGTACATTTAAGTAGCCTGTGCAATTTTCAGGCAGGAGGATTCCTCATCCATTCATTGCCATGTCAAGGATGTATGTGAACCTTGAACACCAATTGACAGAGGATTTACCACTGTTACTTGCAGATATTTGTAATCAACTGTTCAAGGATGTTATGATACACATTTGAAACAGATAGCACTTGAACGTGGACCTCATGGTTTAGAGATAGAGGCACTGCCATTGTGCCACAAGATCTCATCACTGTAAATTGTAGCAGTTGAGGTTTGGTACATGCAAGTGGAGGGCATTCATTGAATGGTTACTTGAACACATATGAAGAGACGCTTACTGCACAGGAGTAACATCAAGTATTACCATAATGTTTCACTGTGTGAATAAATCAGTTCCAGATCAATACTGATTCTGTGTTTTGTTCATCAACTGGCTGTTCGGACTGAGAGGTTCATTTAGACAATATGCACCCTACTTCCTGTTTTTCAATGCAGGGATAGTATTTAAGGCAAGAAACAAATGTCTGAGTTGAAAATTTTCCCCATTGTAACCTATATATGTGCCAGTACTGGAGAAGGTACAAAAGATGGCAATGTGACAAAATTCATTACATTCTGAGTGAAACATATTCCTACTATATACTTTATGGTCTCTTTCTGTGTAAAGAGTATGTTTCAAACTTCTGATTTGAGTGACATTTCCTGGCAGAAGTAACATGGTGGAGAGGCTGTCCACATATTTCCACGTTCTTCACAGCGAATGATAGAAGAATCAATGGCACCGCTGGTAAAGGTGTACAAAGGATCAGCGATTAGGAGAGTGGGCCAGTGTTAGAATAGAAGTGCTGTGGCCTTTGCTAGAGAGGTTTCAGTGTGAGGAGGCTGAGCGGGGGTACAGGTAAGAGCAAGTAAGGACTCTTTAATTGCAGTTTCTTTCTGTTTAGGCTGAAAGCAGTAGGGATGGCAGGTAGGATTGTGGCATACTCCTCTTGCAGGATATGGGAGATCAGGGAAACTTCCAGTGTCCCTGGTGGCTACACTTTTGACAAGTGCACCTGGCTGCTGTTCCTGACGGACCACATTAAGGAACTGGAGCTGAATGCACTCAGGATCATCCAGAGTGCAGAGAACATAATTGATAAGGGCTATAGTGAAGTGGTCACTCCTAACATACAGGCTGCAAGTAGCTGGGTGACCCCCCACCCGCCCCGAAGAGATAAAGGTGGGGGAGGCAGATAGTGCAGAATTCCCCTGTGGCCATTCTGTTAATAACAAGTATGCAGCTTTGGCTCCTGTTACTTGGATGGCCTTTCAGGAGCTAGCAGTGGCAGCCAGGTCAGTGGCACCGTGACCGGCTCTGAGGCTCAGAGCGGAAGCGTGCAGTCAAACAGAATGAGACTGATAGGAGACTCAGCAGTGAGGCGGACAAACAGAAGATTCTGTGGCTACAGAAGAGGCACCAAGATGGTGTGCTGCCTCCCGGGTATCAGGAATAAGGACGTCTCTGAGAGATTGAAGAACATTCTGAAGGAGGAGGATGGAAGCCAGAGGTCATGATGCACATCAGGACAAATGACATAGGTAGACAAAGGGATGGGGTCCTGTGAAGAGAGTATAGGTAAGAAGTTCAAAAGCAGTGCTTGAAGGGTGATGATCTCTGGATTACTCCGAGTTCCATGCACCAATGAAGATAGAAATAGAAAGTTAGGCCAAGAGAAAGCGTGGCTGAGGAGCTGGTGGGCAGGACAGGATTTTCAGTTCTTGGATCAATGGATCACTTCTGGGGTAGAGGTGACCTGTACAAGAGGGACGGTTGCATTTGAACTCGAGAGTGTCTAATATCTTGTCAGGAGATTTGCTAGTGTTACTCAGGAGGGTTTAAACTAGTTTGGCAGGTTGGTGGGACTCTGAATAAGAGAGGGGCCATTGAGAAGTCGGGGAAAATACATTAGCCATTGAGACTATTTAGGATAGCCAGGGGCACAGTAAAGGAAGGGAAAAGACTTCTAGTTTAAAGTGCATTTATTTCAATGCACGAGGCCTGGCTGGTAAGGCAGATGAGCTCAGAGCATGGATTGTCTCTGGGAATTGGGATATTATAGCCAAAACAGAAACATGGCTGAGAGAAGGGCAGGACTGGCAGCTCTGTGTTCCAAGATACAGAATCTACAGGCATTACAGAAGTACAAGCAAGTGAAGAGGGGGAGATGTCCTTTTGATAAGGGAGGACATAACAACAGCGATTAAGGGGGATATTCTTAAGGGGCCATCAAATGAGGCCATATTGTGAGAACTTAGAAACAAAGAGTGGATGATCACTCTGTTGCGACAGTATTATAGAGTCTCAGATAGCCAGCAAGTACTAAAGGAGCAGATGTGTAGACAGATTGCAGGTACCTGTAGGAATAATAAAGTAGTTACTGGTGGGAGATTTTAATTTCCCCTGTATTTACTGGGCCTCCCAGGGTGTAAAAGGCCTGGATGGGGTGGAATTTGTCAAATATATCCAAGAAAGTTTCTTAAGTCAATTTGCAGAGGGCCCTAGTCGGGAGGGTGCAACATTTCATCCCGTCTTAGGAAACGAGGCTGGGCAAGTGACTAAAGTCTCAGCTGGAGACCTCTTTAGGCCCATTGACTGTAAGTCTCTTAGTTTTAACATAGAATTGGAAGAAGATCCAGAGATTAAGTTGCTGAACTGGAGCAGGGCCAATTTGGGACCATCAGACAAGATCTAGCAGAGGTTGATTGGGTGAGTCTGTTTGAAGGAAAAGGAATGACTTTCAAATGGGAGGCTTTTAAAAGTGTGATATCAAGGACAATATGTTCCTGTTAAGGTAAAGGAAAAAACTGGTTGAGGGATCCTTGGCTGATGACAGATATTGAGGCTTTGGTCAGGAAAACAAAATGGTATACACTGGATTTAAGCTATCAGGCTCAATTGAATCCCGAGATGACCGTAAAATGTGTAGGAGCACACTTAAGAGGGAAATCAGAAGAACAAAAAGAGGATACAAGGTAGATCTGGCAGATAAGGTTAAAGATAATCCCAAGAGTTTCTATAGCTATATTAAGAGTAAGAGAATAGTTCAGGAGAGAATAGATCCCGTTAAATATTAGCATGGCCATCCATTTGTGGAGCCACAGGAGATGGGGGGAGATTTTTAATGAATATTATTCCTCACTGTTTACTGAGGAGAGAATGATGGATGTTAAGGAAATAAGGGGAACAATGGGGATATTTTGGACCACATAGATTTTACCAGAAAGGAAGTGCTTGCAGCCTTAAAGCACATTAAAGTGGATAAAAGCCCTGGGCCTGATCAAGTCCATCCCTGGACATTGTGGGAGGCTAGGGAAGAGATGGCATAGACCCTTTAAGAGACTTTTGCTACATCTTTAGCCGCTGGTAAAGTTCTGGAAGACTGTGTGTTGGCTAATGTTGTTCCATTGGTTAAGAAAATTAGCAAAGACAAGCCAGGAAACTACAGGCCAGTGAGCCTGACTTCAGTGGCAGGCAAGTTATTGGAGAGGATACGGGGGGACATGATCAACCAACATTTGGATAGTCATGGTATAATTAGGGATAGTCAGCATGGATTTGTGCATGGGAAGTCATGTCTGTCAAATTGTTGATAGTTTTTCGAAGAGGTAACCAAGAGGATAGATGAAAGCAGGGGATATTGAATATATGGACTTTAGTAAGGCTTTTGACAAGGTCCCACATGGCAGTCTGGTCATGAAGGTCAGGTCCCATGGGATCCAGGGAGAGCTAGTTAATTAGATTTAAAATTGGCTCAAGGGTAGGAAGCAGAGGATGATGGTTGAAAGTTATTTCCTAAATTGAAGACCTGTGACTAGTAGTGTGCCACAGAGGTTGGTGCTGGGACCTTTGTTATTTAGTATTTACATAAATGATCTGGATATGAAAGTAGAAGGCATGATTAGTAAGTTTGAGGATGATATGAAATTAGAAGGTACCATTAATAGTGAGGAAGTCTATCAAACGTTACAGAGGGATCTTGATGAGATGGGGAAGTGGGCTGAGCATTGGCAAGTGCAATTCATACAGATCGTGTGAGGTGTTGCACTCTGGAATGTCAAACCAAGGTAGGACTTATACAGTAAATGGTAAGGTCCTGAGGAGTGTTGTGGAACAGAGGGACCTAGGAGTACAAATACATAGTTTGTTGAAAGCGGTGTCAAGGGTAGACAGGGTGATGAAGAAGGCATTTAACATGCTGGTTTTCATCAGTCAAGACATTGAGTATAGGAGAGGGGACATTATGTTAAATTTGTATAAGTCACTGGTGAGGCGGATAGAAGATGGATAAAGGAGAAGATAAGTGGAGAGGAGACAGAGAGGTCAAAGAGGCAGGGATGGAGCCAGTAAAGGTGAGTCTAGGTGGGGAGGTAGGGAGGAGACAGGTCAGTCCATGGAGGATGGACAGGTCAAGGGGGCGGGATGAGGTTAGTAGGTAGGAGATAGGAGTGAGGCTTGAGGTGGGCGGAGGGGATAGGTGGGAGGAAGGACAGGTTAGGGAGGCAGGGAAGAGCTGGGCTGGTTTTGGGATGTGGTAAGGGGAAGGAAGATTTTGAAGCTTGTGAAGTCCACATTGATACCATTGGGCTGCAGCATTCCCAAGCGGAATATGAGTTGCTGTTCCTGAAACCTTTGGGAAGCGTCATTGTGCTACTGCAGGAGACCCAGCATGGACATGTCATCTGAGGAGTGGGAAGGGGAGCTGAAATGGCTGGGAGGTGCAGTTGTTTAGTAGTTCCTATTATCTCTGGAACATTGAGGGGCTTGATTGTCAAATCAATCAATTCCTAAGTTAATAAGGTTTCTCTTTGAGCCACAGTTAGTGTAATACATGTTGGACATTGAAAATGGAGATAGATAGCTTTTGTGGTCAACTGGTAATGTTCCTATGTCTGAGCCAGGACAGTGTTGTTCGGATCAAACCCGTTCCAGAGGAATGTAAGAACACTTTTGTACGGGTTGATTCAAAACCATATCTGGTTTAAAGTAAGATCAGTTGATTTCTGTCCTTATTATTTATTTTGTTGAGGCCTTGGTCATTTGCAATGTGTATTCAGTATTTTCAAGCTATCATCAATTTATACAGTCAGAGCTCATTCTGTTTTCTAAATCTCTTCGACTCGCAGAGTTACAAAGATGCAGATCATATTGCCTTGGGAGTTGCAGCTTGTTAGTGTCAACCTGCTTTCCATTGGTGTAATATGGTTGTGTGAATGGTTTACATTGTTTCATGGAGATAACAGAAGATTAATTAAAATTTGGATTAATGTTCATCTAAAGTATGATCACAACATCTTCTCTCCCTCCTGTGCCCAATTTTGAGTGGACAAGGGCAGGATTTGGTGCAGAACTTGCAGTAATGCCTGCAGAAGAGCAAATCTTTCCCTCAGGGTCTAGAATTAGGATGGCTCAGAAGGCAGTAGAATTGTGTTGAGAAATATGTCAGGCTCAACAAAGGGGTCATTCAGATTGGGCACTCAGAAAGCCAATTCAGACTACCACTATTTCTTTTTGACAAATAAAGTCAAAAAGGAATGCCAAAGAGAAGAATTAAACCTTCGTCATAACCAGGTAGTACATATTGATTTCTGTCATGTCCTAGCAGGTTACAAACCAGCAAAGCTATGATAGTTTCTTGGATAGAGTTAATACTTCTCACTTGTTCAGTTACCCAGTACCATTTGAGTACTTGTCACTTAAAAGGGAGATTTTCTACTTGTTGCTATGCATTCTTTCATCTGTCGTCATCTCCCATTGGAGATGTATGTGGTGTTGACACAGCTGGAGAGCTGCTTCCAGGTTTATTTACTTGCTTGTGGATTTGGGGTGCATGCCAGAGTAATTATTGCTTCTCCCTGGCCAATGCCTCCTGTTCAGTCAAACTCCCCATTGCATTGATAGAACATGCTTCTTTGGTTGATTTTTCTATTATGGCTGTAAAGTTTCTTATCAAGAGTCTATGTTGGTGGAAATCTTATTTCATATAAAGTTAAGGGGCATCTGTTCTTACTTGTTGAGGTTCTAATTTAGTTTTAAGCTAATTTTTTTGCCTGTTTGTCAGCAAAACTGCGGTATTTGATTAAAAGTGGGTAACATGAATGGAAAGGTATGACAAGTAACTTCAGAATTTTCATCAGTTTGTAAATTCTTCATTTTGACTGATGAACAGCCCAAAGACAAATGGTGACTCTCATGTAGATATCAAACATTTTCAGTTTGAATACTATCTTATTCACAACTTGAGATGAAAAGAGATCATGAATTATTTTAAATATTGTACCTTGATGTGATTATCGCTGATCACATGATGCAAATTGGAATCCATCCAGAAATTATGGTCAAACAAATAGTGAACCAGGACAGACTTCGGAAATTGTTGCCTGGAACATCATTCCTGAGCATTTGTTGAAAGTAGGTGACTGCTGACCTTTGGTGTTAATGGGAAAATGTCAATGCTGTGGGTTTATGATGAATAAACATTTAAAGCCATCACTTTGTTTTAAATTCAGAAGAACTTAGGATTGATCAAAATATAATTCCGATCAGTTGAGACCTGGGTTGAGTGTCGAAGCACATTTAGCTTTTCTTCTTGTTTCTGTTGCAATATGATGGACATTGCCAAAAGGTTAAATGGGAGACTGATTGTAGTATAAACTTTATAGCAATATCTGAAGAATTCTCATAGATGGCACAAAGAAGGAAAATTGGTGGATTTGGTCACTGCAGCACAAAGAGAACACGTTTCCTTTGAATTTACTCTAAAGGGAGAAAGAACTCAGGGCACTCAAGAAAATTCTTCCTTGATTATTGACGAAAACAATCAGACCATTGGAGTTTGAGTATTTTATGTCAAAAGCGAAGCTATTTCATTATGCTTCAAATTAAACTAGCAAATAATATTAAAGAAAGGATACAAAGATCTTCATTAAAGAGAAATGCAAAGTGCATGTAGGTCCCTTAGAGAATGAGACTAGGATAATAATGAAGGAAAGGTATGAAATGGCAGAGAATATGAATGAATGCTTCACATCAGTCTTCAGAGAGAACACAAATAGCATTTCAAAAATACAAATTCAGGAATAAAAAGAGATGAAGAAATGAACAAAATAATTATCTATAGAGAAAAAGGTACTAAGGAAACTAATGGCGCTAAATACATAAAAGTCCTCTGGAATTAATGGGTTGCATTCCAGAATATTAAAGGAAGTAGTTATGGATATACTGGATGCACTGGTTGTAATCTTTCAAGAAGTCTTTTGATTTTGAAAAAGTTCCAGAAGTTTGGAAAGCTGCCAATATTGCACCCTTATTCAAAAAGGAGGAAGACAAATAAACAGTAACTAGAGACTGTCATTGAGAAAAATATTAACAGTCTATATTAGAAGTTCTAATGAAAATAGATTTAGCAATGTATAATATAATTAAGCAGTGTCGGTTGGCTTAATGAAGGGGAAACCATGCCTGGCAAAATTATTAGAATTCTTTTGAGGTGGCAACAAGAAGGCTAGATAAAGGGAAACAAGTAACTGTCTGAGGAAATAAATGTGCTCATCAAGTTTGTAGAGGGCACAGCAATAGGTGGGAAGGCAAATGGTGAGGAGAACAGAATGATCCTGCAAAGCGGCATACACAGGTTATGTGAATAGGCAAAATCTTGCCCAATGGAATATAATGTGAGGAAATGCGGTTATGAACTTTGAGAGAAAGAATAGAGAGACAGAATATTACTTCAATAGAGAAAGACTGCAAAACTCAGCAACACAGTGGGATTTGGGAGTTGTTGTGCATAAATCACAAAAAGCCAGCATACATGTTCAGCAGGTAGTAGGGAATGTGAATGGAATGTTAGGTATACAGTGTGGACCTGTAGGAACACAGCAGGCCAAGCAGCCTCGGGGGAATGGGAAAGTTGACTTTTGGGTCAGGATCCTTCTTCAGAAATGGGGTTTTCTTTGAAGAAGGGTCCCCATCCAAAACGTCAACTCTCCTACTCCCCTGATGCTGCCTGACCTGCTGTGTTCCTCCAGCTCTACTCTATTATCTCTGATTCCAGCATAGCCAGCTCTTACTACCTCTGAATGGAATGTTAGCCTTCTTTCCAAAGGAATGCCATATGAAAATAGAGAGGTCTTCCTAAAACTATACAAGGCACAAGGCACTAGTTACACCACGGTTGGAATACTGAGAACGGGTTTGCTCCCGTTTCCTAAATGATACATTTGAATTGGAGGCAGTCCAGAGAAGGTTCATTAGGTTGATCAAGCTGTGGATGGATTTTCCTACATGGAGAGATTTGACCAGGTTGGGCTCGTACTCAACTGAGCTTAGAAAAATGAGAAAATCTTTTTAAAATGTCAAAGATTCTTAGAGAATTTTACAAGTTGGATATGGAAATGTTGTTTCCCTTTGTGGGAGAGTTTAGGACCAGAGGGGATAAACTCACAGTACGCAGAAACACATTTAAGACAGAGATGAGAAGGAATTTCTTCTCTGAGGATTGTGAATCTATGGTACTTTTTACCACTGGGTAATTTGGTATAATCAAGGCTGAGATAAACAGACTTTTAATCTGGAATGAAATTGATGGTTATGAGGAAAAGGCTGGAAGGTGGAGATGAGGATTTTCAAATCAGCCCATGATCTCATTGAATGGCAGAACAAATTCAATGTATCCCCCTTAAGGATACACTTTCAGTTGTTTTGGGGGAGAGATGTGATGAAAGTTGTATAACCTAAATACAGTATCATTTTGGAATTTGATTATTTAAGTATAAACTTTCCCATTTAAAAAGTAATGTCAGAGAATCCTTTTGCAGCAGTGACAAAACCCAGCATTTGTCAGAAAGCGGGTGACTGCAGACCATTGTGATCTTAATACTTCTGGGGTTATGATAAGTAGTATGAAGTGCACGTTTTAAAAACTTCAGTTTTAGTAACAAGTTTAGTTTCTGTTCTAGGAAGAGTTCAGGGACAATTCACCTCAGAGAAAAAGGGCTTGGTTTGTGAAACTTCAAACCGAGGGCATTTGGTTGGAAATCTGCAGATTATTGGAATTGAGAAATTAGGATCTCCAATTTTTTGGAGGTTAATGTTGGTGGGCTTGGAAAGGACATATTGTATTACCTCCATAGTCTATCACAAAAACAAAAGCTGTAGGGGTCAGTTGAGAGAAACTTGAAGCAACACAGACTTGTAATTTCTCTAGACTTAAGTCTCTGCAGCAGATAGCATGTACAAAAAAATTGAAATATTGTTTTAACATGTGTTTTAGGTCTTGTCTTCCAGGTTTATATTTTATATTTCTTAATTTATGTCAGAAATATTTTGTTCTTTTCTTTAAGAAAATCTTCAGCCCCATGTGAATATGGCAGTCAGTCACTGAAACATGATAACTGTCTGAACAATAAAAAGAACTGGAATATGATCTCTCAAGTCAGACTTCAGTTTGGATTCTGACTTTCCTGTAATAACATCAGTTGGAATCATATCAAGTGCAGGTTTTTGTGGAATTTGATTTAAGGGGGAATCTATGTCTTTCTTGTTAAAATAATGGATATGTGGTGTCTCTTGACATAAAATAGCCGTGATGTGGTGAAGTTTACTGCACAGAATTTGAGGGTGGCTTTTAGTCTTGCTGAGTCTTCTGGAAGAGAAAGATATAATAACAATAGATTATTTGAAATCTTTGACAAATGCTAAGCTGGGAGTGCTATCAGAATAATTGAAAGTAGGGATAAAGTAGCATGAGATGCTTCAAGTGATTATCCACCATTTATAGTTTCAAGAAAAGAAACCTAATATTTAGAAATGAAAAACCTTGAGTTAGAGGGGAGAGAAAAAAGGGCATTAGACAGAGACTGTTGCAAGAAAACTTGAAATGGAAACAGAAGTCATGAAAATTGAGGGAAAGTAAAATACATAGATAGAAAGTGAAACTTCTCGAACAAAATTTAGGACTGTGAGAAAGCAACCAAATCAAACATTGTTAGGATGTCTAAGAGAGAAAGAATGCTTGGGGTCAGTGATTTAGATCATCCAAGCTAGAGACAGATTTTGAGAATGTGAGGTAAATGAAGGTCACGGCAGAATTCAGAAAGAGTAAAACTGCAAACCTGAAGACATACAGAGAAATATCATGTGTTAAAGAGTAGAGAAACAGCTGATCTGGAAGAAAGTGATAATGGGAACGGCAGATGCTGGAGAATCCAAGATAATAAAATTTGAGGCTGGATGAACACAGCAGGCCAAGCAGCATCTCAGGAGCACAAAAGCTGACGTTTCAGGCCTAGACCCTTCATCAGTGAGGGGGATGGGGAAAGGGTTCTGGAATAAATAGGGAGAGAGGGGGAGGCGGACCGAAGATGGAGAGTAAAGAAGATAGGTGGAGAGGAGAGTATAGGTGGGGAGGTAGGGAGGGGATAGGTCAGTCCAGGGAAGACGGACAGGTCAAGGAGGTGGAATGAGGTTAGTAGGTAGGAGATGGAGGTGCGGCTTGGGGTGGGAGGAAGGGATGGGTGAGAGGAAGAACCGGTTAGGGAGGCAGAGACAGGTTGGACTGGTTTTAGGATGCAGTGGGGGGAGGGGAAGAGCTGGGCTGGTTGTGTGGTGCAGTGGGGGGAGGGGACGAATTGGGCTGGTTTAGGGATGCGGTGGGGGAAGGGGAGATTTTGAAGCAGGTGAAGTCCACATTGATACCATTGGGCTGCAGGGTTCCCAAGCGGAATATGAGTTGCTGTTCCTGCAACCTTCGGGTGGCATCATTGTGGCACTGCAGGAGGCCCATGATGGACATGTCGTCTGAGGAATGGGAGGGAAGTGGAAATGGTTTGCGAATGGGAGGTGCAGTGGCTTATTGCGAACCGAGCGGAGGTGTTCTGCAAAGCGGTCCCCAAGCCTCCGCTTGGTTTCCCCAATGTAGAGGAAGCCACACCGGGTACAGTGGATGCAGTATACCACATTGGCAGATGTGCAGGTGAACCTCTGCTTAATATGGAAAGTCATCTTGGGGCCTGGGATAGGGGTGAGGGAGGAGGTGTGGGGGCAAGTGTAGCATTTCCTGCGGTTGCAGGGGAAGGTGCTGGGTGTGGTGGGGTTGGAGGGCAGTGTGGAGTGAACAAGGGAGTCACAGAGAGCGTGGTCTCTCCAGAATGCAGATAAGGGTGGGGATGGAAAAATGTCTTGGGTGGTGGGGTCGGATTGTAGATGGCACATCCCTCACCTTCCTGGACATCGCCAGCACATCCCTCACCTTCCTGGACCTCTCAGTCTCCATCTCAGGCAACCAGCTTGTAACTGATGTCCATTTCAAGCCCACCGACTCCCACAGCTACCTAGAATACACCACCTCCCACCCACCCTCCTGCAAAAATTCCATCCCATATTTCCAAATCCTCCGCCTCCGCCGCATCTGCTCCCCTGATGAGGCATTCCACTCCTGCACTTCCCAGATGTCCAAGTTCTTCAAGGACCGCAACTTTCCCCCCACAGTGGTCGAGAACGCCCTTGACCGCGTCTCCCGCATTTCCCGCAACACATCCCTCACAACCCGCCCCCACCACAACCGCCCAAAGAGGATCCCCCTCGTACTCACACACCACCCCACCAACCTCCGGATACAACGCGTCATCCTCCGACACTTCGGCCATCTACAATCCGACTCCACCAGCCAAGACATTTTTCCATCCCCACCCTTGTCTGCTTTCCGGAGAGACCACTCTCTCCGTGACTCCCTTGTTCGCTCCACACTGCCCTCCAACCCCACCACACCCGGCACCTTCCCCTGCAATCGCAGGAAATGCTACATTTGCCCCCACACCTCCTCCCTCACCCCTATCCCAGGCCCCAAGATGACTTTCCATAATAAGCAGAGGTTCACCTGCACATCTGCCAATGTGGTATACTGCATCCATTGTACGCAGTGTGGCTTCCTCTACATTGGGGAAACCAAGCGGAGGCTCGGGGACCGCTTTGCAGAACACCTCCGCTCGGTTCGCAATAAACAACTGCACCTCCCATTCGCAAACCATTTCCACTTCCCTCCCATTCTTTAGATGACATGTCCATCATGGGCCTCCTGCAGTGCCACAATGATGCTACCCGAAGATTGTAGGAACAGCAACTCATATTCCGCTTGGGAACCCTGCAGCCCAATGGCATCAATGTGGACTTCACCAGCTTCAAAATCTCCCCTTCCCCCACCGCATCCCAAAACCAGCCCAGTTCGTCGCCTCCCCCCACTGCACCACACAACCAGCCCAGCTCTTCCCCTCCACCCACTGAATCCCAAAACCAGTCCAACCTGTCTCTGCCTCCCTAACCTGTTCTTCCTCTCACCCATCCCTTCCTCCCACCCCAAGCCGCACCTCCATCTCCTACCTACTAACCTCATCCCACCTCCTTGACCTGTCCATCTTCCCTGGACTGACCTATCCCCTCCCTACCTCCCCACCTATACTCTCCTCTCCACCTATCTTCTTTTCTCTCCATCTTCGGTCTGCCTCCCCCTCTCTCCCTATTCATTCCAGAACCCTCACCCCATCCCCCTCTCTGATGAAGGGTCTAGGCCCGAAACGTCAGCTTTTGTGTTCCTGAGATGCTGCTGGGCCTGCTGTGTTCATCCAGCCTCACATTTTATGATCTGGAAGATACTTGTGATTTCTTGCACAGACAATTACAGGCAGAGAAGCGACCATAAGGAAATCCATAAGGTCATTGGCAGAATGAAAGAAAAGGTGGATGGAAGAGGTACTAGTTTTAGAGTTCAGACAAAGGATGTCAAATTAATAAAGGAGAAAAATTAGTTATGGGAAAAAAACTAGCATGCTTCCATTGTAATAAAACTGGACATAGCAAAACTATTCCTGGAAGTTAATGGGAAACTGACTGCAGTCATGAAAGTGTTTAGGGAACTTCAAAAAAAAGGGGGCATCAGAAAAGGACATTGGTCCTAAAACTGCAACAGTTGTATGGGGGGAATATGTCTCCTTAGAGTGCACTGAAGGACAGATAGCTCAGGTGAGTTACAAAGACATTTTTTCAACATTGACAAGGATAATCAGACTGGAGAGTCTGAATATTTTATCTCAAAGGGGGAGAGGTTTGCTACGCTTTAAATCGAGGAGGTAAGTCAATAAAGATACTGAGAGAAAAGTCATTCAATGATTCTGGCTGATGACACGACTCATCTTCCAGAATGGTTGATATAAATAGAAAATATTATTTTGGGCACGTAAATAAACGTTACAAATCAGCCTTACTTACACAGAACTAGATTGAAGTGTGTAATACCGAAACAAATTTCTATATGAGTAATTTATTTTAATTGAGGAAATAACTTGGTAGGTTCAAGAATATTAGCTTTGCCAAGGATGATGGGACAATAATGAAGCTAAAAGAAATTGAAACATTGCAGCCAGCACATCCTGGATTGTTTCCTGGCTTTGAAGTGACTAGATCTTGCGCCTATAGAATTCGGCAGGAAGGAAAGGAGCCTATAAAACAGGAAGATGACTTGGGAAAATATTTGAAAAATTAGTTAAAAGAGATGAATACAAAGAGAATGAGGCTGATATGTTAATACAACCTTCTTATTAGAAATGTAATAAATAGATTAAAAATTGAAAGATACATCATGCAACCTATTTGGAAATTTAATCAGAAGTTATACCAGAGCATTATTATTTGAAAAACCAAGGTAATAGTTTGATCTGAATATCGCAAATAAATTTTACAAGTAGCTCATAAAATTCCAATGGCAAGTCACTTGAGTGTAAGAAAAACACAAGCTAAAATGCTCAAACATGTTCATTGGCCAGGATTACAGGGGTATGGTTAAATATTACCATAGAGGCCAAGTTGTGGGGAAATACCAGCCCTCCATTAAAACTTCATCTTTAATTCTGATACCAACTTTTGAAGAACCATTTATCAACGTCTTCAAAACATGTGTAGGACCTAAAACCAGAAATGGGAGACAAGATTTTTTTGATGTTTATGTGTGTTTACTTAAAATTTCCTGAAGCAGTATGTTTAGGAAAAAATACAGCAAAGATGCTCGTTGTAATGTTGATTCATTTTTTTTGAAATGCACTTATGGTACTTCTTTGGGTGAGGTTCAAAGTTTATGTCACAATTACCCAAAGAAATGACGACCAGCTTGGGAATTAAATGATATACATCTTCTTAACACCCAAATTCTGAAAATGCATTGGAAAGATGGCATCAGAAGTTAAATACCATGATTAAAGTTTATTGTCAAGAATGTTTTAATGACCAGCAGAGTGAATTCCTTCAGTTATTGTTTATCATTAGAGATGTGCACAGACCTTGAATGAATGAATTATTTTATGAATATACCAGACAAAAGACTCAGTAAATGTATCATCAGGCAAAAAGTGTACTTATGTGAGCGAAAGAAATAGAGTGAATAGAAATATCAGAACATTTGGGAATGAATCATAAGTTGAAAATTCAGCAATCAGTTGGATAATAGGGAAGTGCTTAAAAGGTTAGATACCGTCATGTTTTGAGTTCCAGAAAACTGTTGAATTGATTTATAAGGTTATTACTAAATCATACATCAATTTGTGGGAATAGGCCAGGAAAAAATGGTTTTAGCTACTTATGATGTTAATGTAGTGGATGCATTGCCAATAAACACTGTTCTTTAGAATCAGTCCAAAGAGTTTAGCCTACGTGAAGGAAGATTAAGTTCATGATGGACAATGATGTTATTGAACTGAGTTTTAGTAGCTAGAGTTAACCTGCTATGATGGTGCCAAACTGAATGGGTCACAAAGATTTTGTACTGGTTATTGCAAAGTGAATGTGATAATAAAAGTAGACTTTTATCATATTCCAAGATTGGAGGATTGCTTTGAATGGATTAGACATGCACGATTTGTCACAAATATCAATTTGCTAAAAGGATTTTGACAAGTTTCATTGAATAATAGAGCCAAATAAGTATTGGCTTTTGTAACACTGAATGGGATTATCAATGCAAAGTCATGCCCTTTTGAAATGAAAAATATACCAGCAACGTTCTAAGATTAACCATAATGTCATTGAAGGACTATGTAATTTTTTTTGTTTACACTCATTTTCTTGTTTTTAACCAAACCTGTGAAAAAGTTTTACACAACTTGACAACTGTTTAATTAGCTACAAAAGTCAATTTGGTTATCATTCTGGCTAAGAGCGAGTTTGTCACAGCAAAAGTGACTTATTTGGACCACACTGTGGGATAAGGCCAAGCAGTACCTAGAGACATGAAAACAAGGGCGAGTTGGGATTTTCCTGTGCCTAAGGCAAGATGTGACAATTTGTGTTACATTGGCATGAGTGGATTTTATTACAAATTTGTCCTGGGCATCAGCACTCTTATTGCACCTTTAATTAATTTAAAGCAAGAAAGGAAGTTTGAATGGACGTTGGAGTATCACAGCACTTTAAAAACTTGAAGGCTGTGCTGACAACTGCACTTGCTTTAGCCATATTGAATTATATGAAGCCATTCAAACTGCCTGTTGATACCTGTGACGCTGGTGCAGAGGGTACTTTGTTGCAAGATGATGAGATGCGGATTGAATCGCCTGTTAGTTTCATTTCAAATATGCTGACTGTATATCAACAAAAATATTCAAGAGTTTAGAAGGAAATATTGAGTCTTATGTTAGCTTGACATCATCTTGAAACACATCAGCAATGTAGAAGAAATTGTTTGTATAATATATAATTTGAAACATTTTTATGTGCTTAGTAAAGAAAATGTTACAGCAGCCATTATATCAGGAGTCCGTATAAAAAACAGTGCTGTGGTGCCTGTTGACTCATGCAAAATAAGGTTAGCTTATAACTCATTGTAAGTTACTGAAGAGAATATGACGTGGTGTTAAGATGACTTCTTTTGAAGGGCAGTGAAATGTCTCTTGAAGATACATTTTAATTCTTCTTTGGGAGAGGTATGATGAAAGTTATGTTATTTCTATGTATTGATTAACCGTTTTAGTTTTGATTTTGAATGAGTGACATGTGGGATTTGGTTTGTGCATGAGGAAATTTAATTATTAACTTATCAGTATTTTTGAAGCATTTTTTGAAAACCAGTATGATGGTGAGAATTTATTTGCATTAAGTTTTACAGGTGGACAGAGTAAAACATGAAGAGCAATAGCTTGCTTTCAGTTAAAAGAATCTGGACTTGTTTTGTTTTTCCTGGGGAAAAAGCCCATAGTTTAGAAAGCTTTTGGTTTCAGTTGCAGAAATCCTGTTTGGAGCTAGATTCCTAAGGACACAATTTCTCCTGAGGATAGGAGATGGGTTACCTCAATTAAAGGGTTTTTGCTGAAACTTCCAGATCAGAGGATTTGCTTCAAAAACTGAAGGGGTTATTTAAAACTGAGAAAGCTTAAACTCAAGCAAACATGGCATTCTAAAGAAACCCGCAGGTCTAGCAGCATGTGTGGAGAGAAATAGTTAATATTTTGAGTCTGATAGGACTCTACGAGACTGGTGAGATGAGTTAAAAGAGAAATTGTTTGTATTGCAAACACATTCAGCTATGCGAGTGAGGCCGGTGATGGATGGAAACTGTGCAGGCCTCCTTTTCAAGGATGCAGAGGTGAGCCTTCAGACCATCCTGATGGGGGAATGGATGTGTAGAGGGTTTGCACCATTTCTATTGAAGAGGAGCTGACTAGGACCAAAAAAACTGGAGCTGCTGTAAAGTGGCAGAAGAATCTCAAATGTAAGTGGAAGAGAGTGGACAAGGGCAAAAGAAATACATTAAGTCAGGCAGAAACAGGCTGAAGTAATAGGTTGTGAAGCTGGATGAATACAGCAGGCCAAGCAGCATCAGGGAAGCAGGAAAGTTTGATGTTTCAGGTTGAGACCCTTATTCATATTTTTTTTCTGAAGAACGGTCTCAACCCGAAACGTCAAACTTTCCTACTCTTCTGATGCTGCTTGGCCTGCTGTGTTCATTCAGCTTCACATCGTGTTATCTCAGATTCTCCAGCATTGGCAGTTCCGACTATCTCTGTAGTAATAAGTTGTTTATGAATTTTGGGAAAGAGGTACAAACAGCAAGATTGGGGACAATCAGTTGGGAAGATATGGAGGGAAGACCTTCCAGAGGGGATGAGTTCCATGACAGGGTATGATTTCCAAGACTAATGTTGAATGGTGCTGTCATGATCCAGGGGGAGATAGGAGGAAGTGTCTGAGAATTAGTGCTCAGCTTCTGCTAGGTGGAGATCTGTGTGCGATACAACTGCACCATGCTTACCGAAAACACAGAAGTGCCATTGCTGGAAATCTGAAACAAAGCCTAAGTTCTGATTTCTGAGGAAGGGTCACTACCACAGCAAATTTTCTTAATCTTAACAATTGGGTGAAGTGTTTATAGAACTGCCACTCTTTACTTGTAAAATATTAGCCCCTCAGACGGTAGGATAGTTGAAATTTGCAGTTTGGAGAATACAGATACAAGTACCTAGAGAGACATAAAGACCTGAGTTACTTCAAACACTTCTCAAGCATTTTTGGATTCAGCCCATACCTGGAACAGGTATGAGTCAGAATCTAAATTGATCAGACATTCATCCCAGGATAATTATCCTAGCCAAAGAATGGCTGGTGGACATGGTGAAGAGGAAAATCTGGCTAGAGTTTCAGGAAAAAGATGATGAGTGAGAAAGGCCTTCTTTCATCTGGAGATGGAATTAAACGTGCAAATGAGACAGAAGAGACTAGCTATGTTACTAGGAAATGGCTTGTACCAAAATGAATGCAAAGAGCGTCCAAAGCATTCCAGGTGGCAGACAAGAAAAAGGAAGGGAGCCAGAAGGATTCTATTCAGCTCCTGAGAATTGACATGGTCTCAAACATCCTGAAAAGGGATGAGAAAAAAACCCATAGATATGGGAAAAATAGAAGGAAAACTATGGGCATTTATGAATGAAAGTTCGGATCCTGCTGGACTCAGAGGAGGCAGGCAGAGCCCACCAAAACTCAAGGTCAAGAAAGGGCCTATCAAGTGAAAACAGGTCATTATAGAAGCCAGAACACATTCCAGAGATACTAATCAAACTAATCTGTTTCAGCAAAGCCTGCAAAGGCTTTGCAGAATACTGGAAAAAGTTGAGTCCCTAAGGAGTGGAAGAACTAGCTCAGGGGAAACTACCTTGGTTTAAAAAGCTGATATCAACCCTGTAAAATTAAAATGCATCAAGAAAGGAGCTGTAGGTTTTAGGAGATCAAGAGAGTAAGCCAGAAATCCAGTTGGCTGGCACCTTCCTACCAAATTAATTGGAGCCCAGAAGGAGAGACAGCCAAAGTTTGGATGGTGGAATTCTTCATTCTCGAGTTAAATCATGGCCAAGAAAATTCCCAGACTGGGCTGGAAAATTTAAAAGATCGAGAGCCTGTAGCACCACTGGTTGAGCATGAGGTCTGGCTGCTGAATTTTTTTTCCACATTTGGACAAAGACCAAAGAGATTTCCGAATAGGCCAACAGCTGGTGAAAAACCTACCCTATTCCAGTATAAAAGAACAAGATCTTGGATACACAGCAGCTCTTGCAATGAAAAACCTTCCTGTCTGCACTCCAAGGGATGCCAAGGAAACTATTAAACAGAAGCACAATTGCTGAGGCGGTTGCCTCCCCTTTTAAAGAAGACTACACCCTTGCCAGATAGTGAGAGACCTGTCTGGCCATAACGCATTCACAGAACAGTGAAGTTGCCAGAAAGACGAGGAAAATGACTCACCTAGTTGAAGAGCCTTAGACTGTGCAGCAGATGAAGACATCAAAGGCTAGTAATGCCTATAAGATCGCAGGACAGGTTGGGGACCAACCCCTACTTAAAATTAAAAAAAAGCAGTAGATGTTGTCTATATTGACTTAGCAAGATGCTCAACAAGATTCTGCATGGAAGGCTGAATAGTAAAGTTAGTTCACATGGAATCAATGGGAAGCTAGCCAACCTGATACAAAATTGGCTTAAAAGTCAGAGCCAGAGGGTAATGGTCGAGGCTTAATTTTTGGACTGAAGGCCTGTGACCAGTGGTTTGATGCAAGGATATGCTGCTTTTTATCATTTATATACATGATTTGGATGTGAATATAGGAGGTATTGTTAGTAAGTTTACAGATAACACCAAAATTGGTGGTGTAGTGGACAGTGAAGAAGGCTATCTCAGAGTCTTGAACAGGGACCTTGAACAGATAAACCAATGGGCTGAGGAGTGGCAGATGGAGTTTAATTTAAATAAATGTGTTGTGTTGTATTTTGGTAAGGCAAACCAGGGTAGGATTTATATACCTAATGATAGGGCTCTCGGGACTATTGCCAATCAAAGAGAATATGGAATGTAGGTGCATAGATCCTTGAAAGTGGAGTCACAGATAGATAGGGTGATGAGGAAGGCATTTGGCATGCTTGCCTTTGTCTGTCAGTACATTGCGTATAGGAATTGGGATGTCATGTTGCAGCTGTACAGAACATTGGTGAAGCCATTTTTAGAATATTATATTCACTTCCACCTTCCCTGTTCTAGGAAAGATGTTGTTAAACTTGAAAGGGTTCAGAACAGATTTACAGGGATGTTGCTACGATTAGAGGGTTTGAGCTAAAGGGAAAGGCTGAATAGGCTCAGATTATTTTCCTTTGGAGCCTGAGGATTGACCTTATAGATGTTTATAAAATCATGAGGGGCACGGATAGGATGAATAACTAAGATCCTTTTCCCAGGTTAGGGGAGTCCCAAACTAGTGGGCATAGGTTTAAGGTGAGAAGGGAAAGATTTAAAAGGACCTGAGAGGCAACATTTTCATACACTTAATGCTGTGTGTGTTGAACAAACTGCCAGAGAAGGCAGTGGTGGAGAACACATTTACAATATCTAAAACCACCTGGATGTGTACATGAATTGGAAGTGTTTGGACAGATGTGGGCAAATACTGCCAAATGTGTCTAGATTTATTTATGATATGTGGTCAGTATGGATGAGTTGGACCAAAGGGTCTGTTTCTTTGCTGTATAACTCTATGACTGTATAATAGGGAAAGAAAGGACCCTTGAAGTTCTACCTCATTGTTTCTATCATTAAGAAGTTCAAGTGCAGATAAACATCCAGACAGTGCCTGCCACAGTGTTGACCAATCTGAAGTTAGCCAGGAGGAGACAGTTGTGAAGAAGGGTCTGGAGGTTCCCCCAGTTGAATGCTTAGCTGGAAAACTCCAGCAGCAGGGATGTAAGAGACACAGAGGCAGCAAGGATTCAGCAGTGAATCATTGGAAAGGAGCAAGACCAGCAACAGAGATAATGTGGTGTAGAGATGATGAGAACTCATTGGAAGCAGCA
Source organism: Stegostoma tigrinum (assembly GCF_030684315.1). NCBI lineage: Eukaryota > Metazoa > Chordata > Chondrichthyes > Orectolobiformes > Stegostomatidae > Stegostoma > Stegostoma tigrinum. Next base: position 47,005,433 of record NC_081361.1, on the reverse strand, counting down.
CTTCCAACCTCTAAGAGGAGCCAGACATCACAGGGAAGCAGATAGGTGATTGGCTGTGTGTGAAACAAGGAGAGATTAGGACTTTATTCTTGATCAGTCTTTGTCCGTAAAGGGAGACTAGCTGATTTGCCTTATCATAAAAGCAAAATACTGTGGATGTTCGAAACCTGAAACAAACAGAATACTGGAAAAACTCGGCAGATCTAGCAGCATCTGTGGAGAGAGGAAGAGAGTTAAGCTGATTCTCCTTTGCGATTTCAACACCAGAGTCTGGAGGGACAAAAGCCTCTGGAAAGGTTGATTGGACAAAGGAAGCATAGAGAAAGCAAACATCAATAGAATCTTCCCTTTAAGGAGATGTCTAAAACATGATGCATCACCACAAACACCCTATTTTGCCAGAGAGACAAATACAAAACCTCATGGTAACACCTTCACTTCAGACAATGGCAACTCCATGATGCTATCTTCATCCCAGCAAGGGGTTGGTGGGATGTTCACATAACCAATATCATGACAGGAGCTGACAACTGCTGGACTGACCAATATCTAATCTGGCTTACTGTCTCCATCAATCTGGCCCAGAAACAGCATCAGCAGCAGCAGCAGAAGAAGCAGCAAAAGCACTGCCACAGAAATTCAATTCTAATGAACTTTGACTCTGCAAAGAAAGGCCTTGGTCGACTTGGCAATGCTGATTAAACAGGAACTACAGAATGTCTTCTGTGCTTTGTCTACCCTCAAGTCCATTGTAAACAGCACTTTTGAGAAGACTTGGTGGTTGCTTTATAAGGAAACATCAAGCCTTCTTTGATAAAACAACCAAGAGATCTGGGGGAGCGTTTAAATCAGAAACCTGAGGTGTTCTGAACTGCAAACACCATGAATACTTAGAGTAAAGAAGATCTCTGGACAAATGAAGGCCGAAGTCCAACAAAAATAAAACCAAAGAACAGATGGTGGGCACAAGGGCAAGGTAGCTGTGATGAATAAGAATGATTCCAAGGATGCAAATCTTCAGTTGGGAGGATTAATTGTAGAGACTGAGACTGTTTCCTTGAAGCAGAAGGCTGAGATGAGATCCGATAGAAGATTGCAGCATGATGAGGGACTGTGTAGAGTTAATAGGTAGAAACCTTTCCTGCTCCCTTTTAAAGATCAAGAACAAAAGGCACAGAGGTAAAGTGATTTACAAAAGAAAGAAGCATGGTGAGGAAACAATATTTTTTCTGAGAAGGCTGGCTTGACACTGACACTAACTGAGGCATTAAGAAGGCACTGAATGGTTACATAAATAGAAATGACACGCAAGAGGATTGAGAAAAGGCAGGAGAATGGCATTAAGTTGTGGTGCACATCTGGAGAGCTAGTGCAGACACGATGGGTTAAACCTTACCATATTTTTGTTTAAGTGTCAGTTGCCTTGTTTAAACGGAAGAACTTGCATCTCAGTTGGATCTTCCATAACAGCAGCATCCCTTGGGGTTGTGCCATCTTTCAAAGCCTGCTGCACTCCTCGGGAATATTGCCATTTCTAAGCTGTGCTGTTTAGCTGTGTCAAACATCAGGAGAGATGGAAGAGAAGAAGAAGCTGGCATCACTTCCCAAAGGGAATCTGGAGGTCCATGTGGATAGGGTGGTGGAGAAGAGTCCATTTCCCTGAAGATCCCCCATACCAGGCCAACCTGGCTGCTGATAATCATCAAGTCAGTGCCATCTCCAGGTTGAGGAAGACTGGGCAGGATTACAACAAGAAGGTCAATGACCTTCTCCACTCTGCCAGAGTAAGTGCAATATTTCGCTCTCTACTACCTCACTTTTATTTGTGCCACTGCATCAACCACCCACCAAGGGTCACATTCTGTGACCCCCTCTGTTGCACACTACGACTTTTCTCGCTCTCTCTTGTTATCACACATGACTGCTCCGCTACCCAAATACCCACACCAGTAACCCTCTGTGCTGCCTCCTCATTCCGTTGGAATACCATCACCTTTTCTTCCCCACATTCACTAGCCCTAGCAGTAATGTCACCCACCTGCAATTTACCCATTTTCTCTTTTAGTAATTACAAGAGATCACATCTCACAAGGGAGCTGAGTGACTCTGCACAGGCTGGACTGGGAGAATGTTGTTGAATGTGTCCTCACTCCTCTAGGAAAGGATTCTTGCCCTGTTAGGAAAAGTGGTGATTGCTCCTGCAGGAATGGAGAAGACAATGTTATTATGTTAATGGGTAAGTAACATTTGTCAATCCACTGAAATGATCACATTAACCAGGTTTCAAACACCAGCAGCAACCAATGGCTGCAACATCTCTTGTTTTTCTTATGCCTTACATCATTCTGGTGCATCCTCTGAAGGTTTAGCCCACCTCCCACAAAGCAGACTTTCTTGTCCCCAGATCATCATGAACATTCATTGGACTGACCATCTTTTGTACTGCCTACCTGTTTCCCCTCTTAATATGTGACTAGACGATGACCATTGCCTATTCCATTGAGTGATCTGACCTGCCAGCACTACCTGTCAGCTGCCCAGACCCCTGGTTGATGGACACATGTATCCATGACTGTGCCACTCCAACACCCGCTTCCCCAACGGACTGTTGTCTACTAGGAATTGACCATGACCCACTCCCTGCAACATAGAGGCACGGACCCCCTGGGTAACACCACCCTGACCAGATGCCTGACCATGGCCAAAGCCAAAGGGAAGCTGTCCTTCAGTAATTGTGCTAGACCCCTGACTGATGGGTGTCCCCATGGACTTCGCAGCACACTACTCCCATATGACCTTGACACATGTTGCTCTCCTTGCTGTAGATGCTGTATGTTGGGCACAAATATGAAAGCCAAATGATACGGACACTAAAGTGACATGCCACACTGACATAAGGCAAGATACACACACTGTTGACTGAGGAGTACTGAACAGCATGACCACTGCCTGATTGTCTGACTGTGTCCATTGGGGCAGTACAAGGCATGGCAGGGCAGTGCAAAGAATGCAAGCTGCTTTGCTACACTGCTTGAACAGAGGGGGAAAGTTGCAGAGAGACGACTTTGACATCAAGATAACTATTCTGCCACACATCTCACTGCAGCCCAGGCTATTCGGAGCCTCCTAATTTCTGTCCATGGATTGAAAAGGAGTGTTTCTGTGATTTCATGACCAAAATGTTTCTTCATGTATTCTGTACATAACAGAAATGGAATGCTCACCTCCTATCAGGATATCAGGTATCAGGAGTTCCTATGTTTGTTTACATTTGGGATGTGGACATCTTCATAATTGTAAACATCGCTATCTCTACGTACCAAAGAAGGAGCTTGCACTCGAACACGTGTTACTTTTGGTTGTTGGCACTATTCTTATTTAGGCAAACAGTAGCAAAATCCTTGTAAACAGTAAATGAGATGGAAGACAAATTTTATTTCTGTTTGGTGTTGAGGAAGAAATTTGTCCTATTTTTCCACATTTGCTCCATGACTGATTGATTTTTGGAGCTGTATTGCCAGCATCAGCACATTGTCTGAATAGATTTATTTATGATCATACGATTTGGGCCTCAAGAAATGTACTGAGATACCTACTTTTGACATTCAGAAAATTTGGGTCGCTACCAAAGAAAATAAATAACTTCTACCCACCTCTTCCTAACACTTTATGAATTAAATATACAAAAATATTTCCTATTGACGAGTTGATGGAATGTAATGAGCCATGAGAAAAATGTTGCAATTTGGAATTAATTTTTTTCACTTTTTAAGTTAAATGTATCATTGCCTTCATGGCTATGGAATATGTATATATTTCCACTTACCAACTGCGTTTTTCCTACGTATCTATGCCATTCTATTGACAGTGAATAAAAATAACTCTTTCCTTTTCAATCTTTGCAATAAAAGCGGAGTTGACAGATACTGAAGTCATTTATTTAGATTAATCACTATTACATTTCTGTTTCCAGCTTTCTTTTTACTGGTAGTTGGCAGTGCTTTTATGTTAAAGGCACCAGCTTTTTCAATGCATTGGCTTCCAAAGAATTAGTCTTGTGTTCTGCCATCCACATTTTCTCCTTCTTTTTCCTGAACATGGTGTAATTTTGATTTCTGCATGGTCACAACATGTGAAATAATATCCTGTTTTACATCTCTCCCAATATTCATTCCCACTGGAGTCAAAATTAACGCTTGTGACTCATAAAGATGGATTCATTTTTACAAGTGCTAGAAGGCATGTTGTGCAGGTGGTTAAGTCAACCTAATAGTGAATACCAAACTCTTAGCTTTTTTTTTGATGTAAGGTAGACAGGGGGTAAAATGTTTGGATCAACTAAGTTTAATACTGTTCTGGTCAAGTCCTTAAAGAGTCATTACATGAGTCTGGGGCATAGAAAGCTTAATAGAATTTTACTCTTCCAGAGGACCTGAAATTCAGGATATGCTACAGAATAATACACTTGACTTAGAACTAAAAGCATCAATTTTATCATTAAGGAAATTGTTTTGTTATAACTTTAGTGACATAATTTCGAACAAGACTTAAGTTGGATCGAATTTCAAGAGTTAGCATGACTTCAGAAAATTATGGTTTAATAATTATGAGATGTTCAGGAGTCAGAATGGATAGATAGTTCAGGAATACTAAGATAGATCAGAATATTATTTGTAAATAATTGCCACATAACAGCAGGAAACATATGGGTTTAGTAGTGAAAGCAATTGATTGATCAAGTTCTTTGTTGTCCTGGAAGTGACAATCATAGGCCCTACTCCACAGTGTACCTAAACTGCCAAACCTTTGATAAAGTTTGACATTAAAGTCTATTAACTACCATTGAAAAAATAGGGATTCAGTGTAGTCATGTGAATGGATAAGAAATTCAACAGAGGATAGAATAGGTGAGTATTGATTATAAGTGTTATATTGGCATGAAGAACTCTGGGGATTGGGGGAGACCACATTTAAGAAATATAAGTTGGTTATTTCCATAATCATTCCAATAAAAACAACATGTTGATTAGATTAGATTAGATTCCCTACAGTGTGGAAACAGTCCACACTGCCCCTTTGCAGCATCCCACCCAGACCCATCCCCCTATAACCCACACACCCCTGAACACGATGGGCAATTTAGCATGGCCAATCCACCTAGCCTGCACATCTTTGGACTGTGGGAGGAAACCGGAGCACCCGGAGGAAACCCACGCAGACACAGAGAGAATGCCATTGGTTTTACTTGGCAATTTGAGAACCAGGGGAATTGTATTGGTATTTTTAGCTATGTTAAGATGACTGGCAGAGACATGTGACTTTGGTTTAACCCTGAATGAGATGTTGAGAGATTAATGATGTAACTGTACAAAAGTGCCTCAGACCTGAAGCCCAACTGGATTTCAAACAGGCACTATAAGTGGCTTTATCATTAGTAAATGTAGCAAGTGGAGCATATGAGTTGCAGGGTATTCCAATGGAAGTAGACACCCTTGCCAGTCTGACTGAGCTTGGGAAACACCATTTGAGTGAAGACAATAGCCTCACTGAAGAAAGATTCTGAACAGAGGGGCTCTAGGCCAGCCCACAGCAAAACCCCAAAACAAAGTCAAGCCTTGGCCAAATGGTGAAAGTTTATTTCAGAATCCAGGCCAACAAGTCATTGTCGTTGCAGGTGGTATGTGGAACCAAGACAGCAGAAGAATCCTACTAGATCTAAATTGAATGAAAAAACTCAGAGACTGATACTCAGAAGAGTGCACACACTGGAAAGTCCACCTACATTGGATTAGAACAGTAAGATTGCTTAGCAACATCCAAATCAGAACTATTCAAAACAAATGTCTGGTCAAATGGTCACCCAGTTCTACTGGAGGGTCGGTACTGGCATGGCTGTTTCAGTGATCACAGAACTAGTCTTTAACAAAATTCGTTTTGGACCCCCAACCCTTAAGTTTGCACAAGACCCTAACTAGACTGAGAACCCATACCATAGGCAGTTCTTACAGATTAAGGGTACAACTATAGGTCTCCTCTGAGAAACAGCTGATTCAGTTACCACACGGGTGAAATTCGTTGAGAAAGATTCACTAAGATTGGATCAATATTTTTTGATTAGAAATTGGCTGCCTGAGTGACATCCTAATTGAATATTCAAAAGATTTCAAAGTAAGTATAGAGACTATCAAAGGAGCTATGGCCACCATGCATGGTGACCCGGAAGCAATTCCATGATCCTGCCAAACTCACCCAGTGCCATTTGCCTCACAGGCAAAAGTCGAGGCAGAAATCAGAAGCTGGAAGACAAAAGAATGATCAAACCAGTCTGGTTTGCAGAATGGACAGCAGCGGTCACACCAGTTTGAAGCATTAGAGATCGGTTCACCTTTGTAGGGATTTTAAACAAATAGTAAACTGCTTTTCACAGCTGGGTAAATACCTAAGCCCTCACGTAGAAGATTTGTACGCAAAGCTGGTAGAGGTGCAATCCTTCACGAAGCTGGACATGAGCCTTGCATGCTTACAATTGTGATTACATGAGGATTCCCAGAAGCATGCTAGAATTAATAACCATTGTACCAATGCCATTTGGGGTATCGTCAGCCTGTGCAATTTTTCAATGACAATGGACAAACTTTTATAAGATCTAATCCAGGTCACTACTTATCTGGATGATGTGTTACTGGCATGGAAAACCAATATGAAGGAATTAGAGGTAATAAAGTGTGAAGTTGGATGAACACAGCAGGCCAAGCAGCATCTCAGGAACACAAAAGCTGACATTTCGGGCCTAGACCCTTCATCAGAGAGGGGGATGGGGTGAGGGTTCTGGAATAAATAGGGAGAGAGGGGGAGGCGGACCGAAGATGGAGAGAAAAGAAGATAGGTGGAGAGAGTATAGGTGGGGAGGTAGGGAGGGGATAGGTCAGTCCAGGGAAGACAGACAGGTCAAGGAGGTGGGATGAGGTTAGTCGGTAGCAGATGGAGGTACGGCTTGGGGTGGGAGGAAGGGATGAGTGAGAGGAAGAACAGGTTAGGGAGGCAGAGACAGGTTGGACTGGTTTTGGGATGCAGTGGGGGGAGGGGAAGAGCTGGGCTGGTTGTGTGGTGCAGTGGGGGGAGGGGAAGAGCTGGGCTGGTTTAGGGATGCAGTGGGGGAAGGGGAGATTTTCAAGCTGGTGAAGTCCACATTGATACCATTGGGCTGCAGGGTTCCCAGGCGGAATGAGAGTTGCTGTTCCTGCAACCTTTGGGTGGCATCATTGTGGCACTGCAGGAGGCCCATGATGGACATGTCATCTAAAGAATGGGAGGGGGAGTGGAAATGGTTTGTGACTGGGAGGTGCAGTTGTTTGTTGCGAACTGAGCGGAGGTGTTCTGCAAAGCGGTCCTCAAGCCTCTGCTTGGTTTCCCCAATGTAGAGGAAGCCACACCGGGTACGATGGATGCAGTATACCACATTGGCAGATGTGCAGGTGAACCTCTGTTTAATGTGAAATGTCATCTTGGGGCCTGCGATAGGGGTGAGGGAGGAGGTGTGGGGGCAAGTGTAGCATTTCCTGTGGTTGCAGGGGAAGGTGCCGGGTGTGTTGGAGTTGGAGGGCAGTGTGGAGCGAACAAGGGAGTCACGGAGAGAGTGGTCTTTCCAGAAAGCAGACAAGGGTGGGGATGGAAAAATGTCTTGGGTGGTGGAGTCGGATTGTAGATGGCCGAAGTGTCGGAGGATGATGCGTTGTATCCGGAGGTTGGTGGGGTGGTGTGTGAGAACGAGGGTGATCTTCTTTGGGCGGTTGTGGCTGGGGTGGGGTGTGAGGGATGTGTTGCAGGAAATGCGGGAGACGCGGTCAAGGACGTTCTCGACCACTGTGGGGGGAAAGTTGCGGTCCTTGAAGAACTTGGACATCTGGGATGTGCGGGAGTGGAATGCCTCATTGTGGGAGCAGATGCGGCGGAGGCGGTGGAATTGGGAAAAGGGGATGGAACTTTTGCAGGATGGTGGGTGGGAGGAGGTGTATTCTAGGTAGCTGTGCGAGTTGGTGGGCTTGAAATGGACATCAGTTACAAGCTGTATCAGTGATAATGGGAACTGCAGATGCTGGAGAATCCAAGATAATAAAATGTGAGACTGGATGTACACAGCAGGCCCAGCAGCATATCAGGAGCACAAAAGCTGACGTTTCGGGCCTAGACCATTCATCAGAGAGGGGGATGGGGTGAGGGTTCTGAAATAAATAGGGAGAGAGGGGGAGGCGGACTGAAGATGGAGAGAAAAGAAGATAGGTGGAGAGGAGAGTATAGGTGGGGAGGTAGGGAGGGGATAGGTCAGTACAGGGAAGACGGACAGGTCAAGGAGGTGGGATGAGGTTAGTAGGTAGGAGATGGAGGTGCGGTTTGGGGTGGGAGGAAGGGATGGGTGAGAGGAAGAACAGGTTAGGGAGGCAGAGACAGGTTGGACTGGTTTTGGGATGCAGTGGGTGGAGGGGAAGAGCTGGGCTGGTTGTGTGGTGCAGTGGGGGAAGAGGATGAACTGGGCTAGTTTTGGGATGCGGTGGGGGAAGCCACTGCATCCCAAAACCAGTCCAACCTGTCTCTGCCTCCCTAACCTGTTCTTCCTCTCACCCATCCCTTCCTCCCACCCCAAGCTGCACCTCCATCTCCTACCTACTAACCTCATCCCACCTTCTTGACCTGTCCGTCTTCCCTGGACTGACCTATACCCTCCCTACCTCCCCACCTTTACTCTCCTCTCCACCTATCTTTTCTCTCCATCTTCGGTCCGCCTCCCCCTCTCTCCCTATTTATTCCAGCTTTTGTGCTCCTGAGATGCTGCTGGGCCTGCTGTGTTCATCCAGCCTCACATTTTATTATCAGTTACAAGCTGGTGACTCCCTTGTTCGCTCCACACTGCCCTCCAAACCCACCACACCCGGCACCTTCCCCTGCAACCGCAGGAAATGCTACACTTGCCCCCACACCTCCTCCCTCACCCCTATTGCAGGCCCCAAGATGACTTTCCATATTAAGCAGAGGTTCACCTGCACATCTGCCAATGTGGTATACTGCATCCATCGTACCCGGTGTGGCTTCCTCTATGGTGGGGAAACCAAGCAGAGGCTCGGGGACTGCTTTGCAGAACACCTCTGCTCGGTTCGCAATAAACAACTGCACCTCCCAGTCACAAAACATTTCCACTCCCCCTCCCATTCTTTAGATGACATGTCCATCATGGGCCTCCTGCAGTGCCACAATGATGCCACCCGAAGGTTGCAGGAACAGCAACTCATATTCCGCTTGGGAACCCTGCAGCCCAATGGTATCAATGTGGACTTCACCAGCTTCAAAATCTCCCCTTCCCCCACAGCATCCCAAAACCAGCCCAGTTCGTCCCCTCCCCCCACTGCACCACACAATCAGCCCAGCTCTTCCCCTCCACCCACTGCATCCAAAAACCAGCTCACCCTGTCTCTGCCTCCCTAACCTGTTCTTCCTCTCACCCATCCCTTCCTCCCACCCCAAGCTGTACCTCCATCTGCTACCTACTAACCTCATCCCACCTCTTTGACCTGTCCGTCTTCCCTCGACTGATCTATCCCCTCCCCACCTCCCCACCTATACTCTCCTCTCTACCTATCTTCTTTTCTCTCCATCTTCGGTCTGCCTCCCCCTCTCTCCCTATTTATTCCAAATCTCTCACCCCATCCCCCTCTCTGATGAGGCCCGAAACGTCAGCTTTTGTGCTCCTGAGATGCTGCTGGGCCTGCTGTGTTCATCCAGCTGCACACTTTATTATCTTGGATTCTCCAGCATCTGCAGTTCCCATTATCACAGAAGGAATTAGAGAACTTGGACATGGTCTTTAGACATTTCTCCCAGGTGGACACATGCCTTGGAAGGAGAAAATGTGTGTTCCAGGCACCCCAAGTGACCTACTTAGGTTACACTCGTTGGAAGATAAACTGAGGGTGATCAACGGTGCCCTTGCTCCTATGTTAAGACCTTTTCTTGGGCTGCTGAGCTATTTTGAAATGTTTAGACATAACCTGGCACATGTGCATCAAATCTTAAAAAAGGGTCTGCCTTGGAAAGGACACGTAGCAAAGCCATAATCTTCAGGGAAGTGAAGAAACAGTTATGATCCCGTAAGGTGTTGACACAGTATGATCCCAAGTGAGATCTGGTATTGACATGCAATGCCTCCTGTACAGCATTGGGGTAGTATTAGCTCACAGGTGGCGGAATAGAGAAGAATGTTCAATAGCATCTGCATCCATGACTTTGGCTGAAGCAGAACATAAATAATCTCAGATAAAGAAGGAAAGTTTGGTGGTAATATTTGGAGCCAGGTAGTTCCACCAAAACCTTTACTGACATAAATTTGTCATAATAACAGACCACAAACCCCAACTAGTTCCACTTAAAGAGGACAAGTCAGTGTCACCCATAACTTCAGGCCAAATTCAGCAGTGAGCTCTAATACTAAGTGCATATAATTACAAGTTGGAAAGCCATCTAGGAGGCCAGTTAGCAAATGCGAATGCATTGAGCCGCCTCCCACTGGCAGATACACCACCAGTGGCATCGCCACTGAAATGGTCTGTAATGGCTTTAAATTTTCTGAACATACTTCCAGTAACAGCTGACAGTATCAGAGTTTGGATGCAGAAAAGTCCAATCCTTGCAAAACCAAAAAAAGCTGGTAGCGATGGCCAGCAAATAAGCTTAGAGAATATTAAATAAAACAAAATTGAAAGTGTTAACGTTGAAAATGCTTTCATACAACACATTAAATAGAAGTAGAAAAAGACATAATGTACGGGGTGGGGCTTAGATTAGTTCACAGGTCGGCGCAACATCGAGGGCCGAAGGGCCTGTTCTGCGCTGTATTGTTCTATGTTTTATGTTCTATGTTCTATGTTTCCTATCAGATTCAAGATCAGAGATGGACCTAATAGCATGCAACACTAGTATTCATGGAGAAAATAATTTTTACGATACAGTATTGCTTCAAAATAAAATATCAAACTAGAGACAGAGCAAACTGAAACACTATATACAGTAGGTCCTTTAGTCAATGGTATTATAAATCAATGGAAAATAGAGGCTCTTCTGATGAAATTATGAAGATGCCCCTCTATCAACATCCTCGGACTTGCCATTGATCAGGACTGAACTAAAGAGCCATATAAATACCATGGCTGCAAAAGCAGGATTACTGCAGTGAACAATTCATCTCCTGACCCCTCCAAGGCACGTCTATTATCTACAAGGCCCAAGTCATGAGCGTGATGGAATACTCCCCCTTGCCTGGACAAGTGCAACTCTAACAATGCTCAAGAAGCTTGGCACCATCTAGGACAAGGCAGCCCACTTGATTGGTATTGCATCCACAAATATTTACTCCTTTCATCACTGGTGCTCAGTAACAGCATTGCACAAATTCACAGAGTTCCTTAGACAGCACCTGCCAAACCTGTGAACATTATCATTTGAAAGGAAAAGGGCAATAGTTACATGGGAACACCACCACCTGCAAGAACCCCTCCAAGGCACACATCATCCTGGAAATATATCATTGTTCGTTCACTGCTACTGGATCAAAATCCTGGAGGTCACTCCCTAATGGCATTGAGGATCTACACAACCAAATGCAATGCAACAGGTCAACAAAGCAGCGCACTGCCACCTTCTCGAGGGCAGCTGGGGGTGTGCCATAAATGCTAGCCCAGCCCAAACACCTATATCCCAAGAGTTAATTTTTAAAAGTCAGTGAAATGTCCAGTACATGGCACTAAAAAAAAGTAACTATTTCTTTCATCAGCACAAATCTCTTCCAATAACAATATTTGTGAAATCAAAATTTCATCAGATAAGGTAATGGACCATTAACACCAAGCTCAGCAGTCAACCAACTCCTGAGTGAAAGAGATTCACAAGATAAAGGGTCCTCTTCAAGGAAAAATCTAAATCTAAAAAATGATCAATGTCAAGGCCAATAATCCTCAATCCTCAAGCCTGCTGACATCCCAAGTCTGAAACAAATGCATTCTGGAAGAATTGTCAGTGAATTTGTGAAATTCTGTGTCTTGAGGAGAGAAGGAGCAGTTGTAATTATAATATAGTTGTTTATATTGTTGTACAATGGGTTAACTATGGGGAAGGAAACTTGGTAGTAATGGTTATGAAAGGATTAATCTGAGCTAAACTGATGTTCCTTCCAATAATACATAATATAGTCATTGGGTGGAGCATCTGGCAATGCTTGGAGTGGTTTTAAAACATTGTAATTAAGACAGTCATGTCTTCTACTCCACTTGATACCACTGGTGTAATGTTACCTACATATTTATAACTCCAACCAAAATGCTATGAATGAATTTGCCCAGGTGTCCCACAATGCCAAAGCAGTCAAATCAATACAAACACAAGCTGGTACCAATGCAAAACAGTCCTAAACTTCTTAGGAACACAGCTACAATAACCTTTAATATTAAACATACGATCTCTAATCCTAGTTGACTCCTTAAGGTTACAATAATTCTCAAGTCTCTCATAAATTTACACAGTCATTCTCTCTTAGGCTCTGTCTCTGGGTCTATGAAGCTGCTTTCTTCTGCGCTCTGTCTGGCTGGTCAGCTGTTCTCTGCCTTTTGCCATGTTGGTCTCCTCTGAAGGCCTCCAGAGGCTTCCAAGAGCTTCCAAGAGAGAGGTCTGCAGGTGAACTCTGTTTTTATATCATTTGGATGGCTTTCTGGAACTTTCTATAGTTCTAGCGCATCAGGGAGATGCACTTAATAATTTTAAAAAGTCAATCATTTGGATGGCATACTACTGCTGGTTTCCTTGTGTAGCAGGACACGGTGCCTTTCTGTCTGGTCTGTCCTTTGTTTAGTAGATAAGTTGTTGATTTGTCCGTTCATGATAGCTATTGCTTTTTACATTATGCCAGTCTCATTAGCACCTGGCTGCTCTGTTTGCACTGTGTCTAGTGGATGAGTTTTGTGATTTCACAGCTTTACTTGGCCAATGTACCCAATATCCATGATAATAAAATGTGAGGCTGGATGAACACAGCAGGCCAAGCAGCATCTCAGGAGCACAAAAGCTGACGTTTCGGGCCTAGACCCTTCATCAGAGAGGGGGATGGGGGGAGGGAACTGGAATAAATAGGGAGAGAGGGGGAGGCGGACCGAAGATGGAGAGTAAAGAAGATAGGTGGAGAGGGTGTAGGTGGGGAGGTAGGGAGGGGATAGGTCAGTCCAGGGAAGACGGACAGGTCAAGGAGGTGGGATGAGGTTAGTAGGTAGCTGGGGGTGCGGCTTGGGGTGGGAGGAAGGGATGGGTGAGAGGAAGAACCGGTTAGGGAGGCAGAGACAGGTTGGACTGGTTTTGGGATGCAGTGGGTGGGGGGGAAGAGCTGGGCTGGTTGTGTGGTGCAGTGGGGGGAGGGGATGAACTGGGCTGGTTTAGGGATGCAGTGGGGGAAGGGGAGATTTTGAAACTGGTGAAGTCCACATTGATACCATATGGCTGCAGGGTTCCCAGGCGGAATATGAGTTGCTGTTCCTGCAACCTTCGGGTGGCATCATTGTGGCAGTGCAGGAGGCCCATGATGGACATGTCATTCAAGAGAATGGGAGGGGGAGTGGAAATGGTTTGCGACTGGGAGGTGCAGTTGTTTGTTGCGAACTGAGCGGAGGTGTTCTGCAGAGCGGTCCCCAAGCCTCCGCTTGGTTTCCCCAATGTAGAGGAAGCCGCACCGGGTACAGTGGATGCAGTATACCACATTGGCAGATGTGCAGGTGAACCTCTGCTTAATGTGGAATGTCATCTTGGGGCCTGGGATGGGGGTGAGGGAGGAGGTGTGGGGACAAGTGTAGCATTTCCTGCGGTTGCAGGGGAAGGTGCCGGGTGTGGTGGGGTTGGAGGGCAGTGTGGAGCGAACAAGGGAGCCACGGAGAGAGTGGTCTCTCCGGAAAGCAGACAGGGGAGGGGATGGAAAAATGTCTTGGGTGGTGGGGTCGGATTGTAAATGGCGGAAGTGTCGGAGGATAATGCGTTGTATCCGGAGGTTGGTAGGGTGGTGTGTGAGAACGAGGGGGATCCTCTTGGGGCGGTTGTGGCGGGGGCGGGGTGTGAGGGATGTGTCGCGGGAAATGCGGGAGACGCGGTCAAGGGCGTTCTCAATCACCGTGGGGGGAAAGTTGCGGTCCTTAAAGAACTTGGACATCTGGGATGTGCGGGAGTGAAATGTCTTATCGTGGGAGCAGATGCGGCGGAGGCGGAGGAATTGGGAATAGGGGATGGAATTTTTGCAGGAGGGTGGGTGGGAGGAGGTGTATTCTAGGTAGCTGTGGGAGTCGGTGGGCTTGAAATGGACATCAGTTACAAGCTGGTTGCCTGAGATGGAGACTGAGAGGTCCAGGAAGGTGAGGGATGTGCTGGAGATGGCCCAGGTGAACTGAAGGTTGGGGTGGAAGGTGTTGGTGAAGTGGATGAACTGTTCGAGCTCCTCTGGGGAGCAAGAGGCGGCGCCGATACAGTCATCAATGTACCGGAGGAAGAGGTGGGGTTTGGGGCCTGTGTAGGTGCGGAAGATGGACTGTTCCACATAACCTACAAAGAGGCAGGCATAACTGGGGCCCATGCGGGTGCCCACCTATCTTCTTTACTCTCCATCTTCGGTCCGCCTCCCCCTCTCTCCCTATTTATTCCAGTTCCCTCCCCCCATCCCCCTCTCTGATGAAGGGTCTAGGCCCGAAACGTCAGCTTTTGTGCTCCTGAGATGCTGCTTGGCCTGCTGTGTTCATCCAGCCTCACATTTTATTATCTTGGAATCTCCAGCATCTGCAGTTCCCATTATCTCTCTCCTCTACCCAATATCCATTGCTGTTTGGCCAAGTTAATAACTATGCGTATTTTAGAAGCAAATATTATATATGTGCATTCATGTGTGTAGAGTATATACTACAAAAATTTGATTTGATATAATAAACCTGGTTGCCTTAAGTAAGTGCCTCTTCTGCTGAGACTTGTTTGTGGCTCATTCTTCACCACAAACTACGAGAAGGCTCCTAGACTAACACAGGAAGGATTGGTGACAACATTTTACTGAAGGTATCCAGATCATATAGAGTCATAGAGTCTTAGAGGTCCACAGCATGGAAACAGGCTCTTTGTCCCAACATGCCCATGCTGCCCAATTTTCACAATTAAACTAGTCCCACCTGATTGTGTTTGGCCCACATGCCTCCGTACCTGTCCCATCCATGTACCTGTCTAAATGTTTATTAAATAACAAAATTGTACTTGTTTCCATCGCTATCGCTGGCAGCATGTTGCGGGGACTCTCCACCACCTGTGTGAAAAAATGCCCCTCTAGACCCTTTCGTATCTTTTCCCCTCAGCTTAAACCTATGGCTTCTAGTTTTAAACTCCCTCACCATGCGGAAAAACTGATGGTTATCTACCTTATGATTTTATAGGCCTCCATAAGATCACCCCTCAGTCCCCTATGCTCCAGGAGAAAAATAGTCTCAACCAGTGTTACACACAGTACTCCAAACTTGGTCTCACCAAGGTCTTGTACAGATGCCACAAGCCATCCCAACTCCTGTAGTCAAAGCTCTGAACAATGAAAGCAAATATGTTGAAGGCTTCTTCATTGCACTGTCTACCTGTGACTCCACATTCAAGGAGCTATGAATCTGTGCCCCAATGTCTCTTTGTTCTATAGCATTCTCCAAGGCACTACTATTGATTGGTTTGCTTTATCAAAATGCAACACCTTATATTTATGTAAATTAAACTCCATCTGCTATTCCTCAGCTCACTGGCCCAGTTGATCAAGATCTCATTGTATTCTCAAAAAACCTTCTTCACTTTCCATTAAGCCACCAATCTTGAGATTATCCGCAAACTTACTACCCTAACAACTTGCTTCCTAAATTCTTATAAAAATAATTTTTATATCCAGTTGTCTAACTCTCCCTGGATCCTAGGAGATTTAACCTTACATAGCAACCTCTCATGCTGTGCCTTGGCAAAGGCCTTGCCAAAGTCCTTGTAGAGTGTACTGCACTCCAGTCATTTGCTTTCTTGGTCACCTCTTCAAAAAACTCAATCAGATTCATCAGACATGCTGACTATCCCAAATGAGTCCTCCTACTCCAAAATGCCTGTAGATCCTATGTCTCACAACCCCTCTAACAACTTATCCACAATGGACATGGGGGTCACCCATCTGTAGTTCCCAGGCATATCCCTCAAATAACGGCACAACATCAGCCACCTTCCAATCTTCGGGCCGTAATTTATATAACAGCTTCCTTCTGTGCTGTAAAATTCTATTACTTTAGTTTTTAAAAATTGCCCATTTATGTATCAATTTTATTACCATTTTTAATTGTTATCTTTTAGTTTGTTTTCATTTCACTAATGCCCAAAGCCTCTCTGTTATCATTTGTCTACGTGCACAAATTTCCTTTGTAGTCTCTGTCCATGGTCTGGGAATATTTATTCCTGGAAATATTATTTGCTTCAACCTCTTTTGGTCCATCTAGCATTTTTATCCCAATGATGTTGAAGTAATTGATTTACTTAGATTATCACTACTTGAAATGGAAATCCTACACCCAACTTTATGATATATACTTGGATAGTTTTGTCAAGTAGAGTATTTACTGTCACTATTTTACGTTTTTTTTAGTATTTAAGCTGTCTAACTAGAATTCTAACTAGACTGCTTACTGTGACCCAAAAGGTCAACTTAATTTGCCTTCCAGATTTCCATGACATACAACTGCACTATCGCCTTTTCTGTCCACAATGTTTTCTGAACATTTGACAACCTTGAATGTTTGATTCATTTCCATATTTTGAGCAACCATATTCCTGCTACTCCCAAAGCATCATAATTCCCTCTGGAATTAGTTTTAATACATTTTACATTTTATTTGATTGATTTATTGTCATATGTACCTCAGTACAGTGAAGAGCTTTGTTTAAAAGCAGTACAGGCAGATAATAATAAGCAGGAACATACAGATCATAGGGTGAAAAAGCTAGACAGATCCATCAAATTACATCACACAGGCTCTGCGCTATGTAAGATCAACATTAGCAAGATCAGAATTATTTGAAATTAGAGAGTCCGTTCATCAGTCTAATTATGACAGGGAAGAACCTGCTGGTGCGTGTGTTCAAGCTTCTGTATCTTCTATATGGTAGAAGAGTTTGTAGGAGAACGTTACAAGGGGATAATGGGTCTTGGATGATGTTGCAGTCTTTCCACAGCAATGGGCCATGCAAATAGATTCCATGGATGGAAGGTTGGTTTCCATGATGGTCTGGGCTGTGCACACAACCTTCTATAGTTTCTTATGGTCCTGGGCAAAGCTGTTGCAGCACCAGGCCTTAATGCACCCACACAGTATGTTTTCAATGGTGCATCTGTAGAAGTTGGTGAGGGACCTTATGGTCATGCTTTCTTGTTGTCGATGGTCTGTCACTTCATGAAATCCATTCTTCTTCTTTGGTGCAGACCAGCAGATAAATAATATATTTATGAATAATACTGCATTTTTAATTCTGACTAATGATTTCCTCCAACTCCTCACACACTCCACACTTGCTGAATGATCCCAAGTTTTCTTTTGCTTTCCCTTACCTTTATCTTTTTCCTTTCTTTCACTCTTCGCATCCCCTGTTCACCATGAAGATATGCTTTCTCCTCAAGAAAATGCTACTGAAAAGATTGAAAAAAAAGTTTGTCTTTGCTGATTTAGTAATATTTCATATTCAAGGCAATTGCTTTTTTCTGATACCTTTGCTAATTTAATCACACACTTAAAAAGAACTCTTCCCAGCAGTTTAACATTGCATGGTGCTGATGTGCGTGCACTGCATCAACAAAGTGAACATTTTAACAGCTTTTAATTACTTGTCAACAGTATGTCACTAACTGATTGCAGTCAGATGTGAGCTTTAACTGAAGTTAAATAAATACTTCACAAAGTAACTTTGAGGGAAAATATCTCCACTTTATCAAGTATAGTTTGAAATTACCTTTAGCCTTTGCAGGCTTCTGAAAATATTAGCCAGAGCTTTGGAAACTTCAATAATATTATGTAGTTTCAAAATTCATGGTTTTGAAACAAAAGGCAACAAAATGAATAACATTCCACTTAATACATGCTGTACCCCTCAGACCAGGAAAATGAGGCAGTCCTGCTGGTGTTGTTTTGAATGTTGCCAGCTCTGTCCCATGATAAACCTAGCAGATTCCTGGAGAGAAAAAAATGAGTACATATCCCCACCAAACAGGTCTTCCAGCACCATTTCCCCAACCCCATCTTTTCTTGTTTGTTCTTCCCAGCACATCCCTACCATTTCTGTACGTGTTTAAAACCTGTTCCATTTCTACTATTTTCAATTTTGCTGAAAGGCTTCTTTTTCCAGAGGGGCTGCCTAACTTGCTCAATAAATCCCCTGTTCTCTCTTTTCATTTCAGATAACTGGAATCTGCAGTATTTTACTTTTCTACAAGGAAAGGCTTTGCCTGATGAGTTACTAAAACTCTCTAACTTCTCTCTGTGTCGCCTTTTTGGTCTTTCTCTACTTTTTTACCGAATTGTCCCTTTTTAATCTCAAAATAAAGTGCAAATATTTTAATGCCAAAGCATGCAAAATTTAGCTTCGTAAAGTTTATCATTTCAATGATACACATCGAAGTTTGGATAAAACCAGAATCCATATTGTGCATGTGCCATTCTTGTGCTGTTTGCATGAGATACCAATTTTATGAGTGTGTCAGTAAGTATATTAAGAATGTATGTTGTAAGTATACAGAAGAAGCAGATTGTGATCAGAAGCAATAACAGAAAGTGCTGGAAAAAAGTAGGAGGTCTGGCAGAAACTGTGGAGAGAATGCAGAGTTAATGTTTTGTATCCAATGATTCTTTTCCAGCAGTTTGTGATTTTTGTTGGCGTTACTAAACTCCAGAAAGCCGTCTGGCGAAGGATATAACTGGAGTCGATCTTTACACAGGCTTATAATTTATTTATACAATGGAACATTACATATAAGCATGTCCTTACCGCAATAACATTGTGTTTAATTAAACCTTTTTGAGGAACTCTTGAAGTGAGTCTATATATAGAGGCACAAGTGAATCTCCAGCTAATATCCACCTACTTTCTATAATAAACAAAATTAATATACAATGGATGAATTCCCTTCTGTCTTTAAATGACAATTAGAGTTCATCATTTATTTAAATTAATCTGTTTGGATGTGTAATGATATACTTCTGTGGGACTTGAACCTCGATTTTCCTGGCATAGAGGTAAGAATATCACCACTGTATCTCACGATTCATATGTCGAGTGAAAATTTCAAAGCAACTTATTTCCACAATGTTCATATTCTGCGTAAAGGGCTGTAACATGAGATGCTGCTCCTCTAGAAACTGCCATACATGCATTTCTTTTTATAAAGTAATCAGACTTGCATACACCATTTAACTTCAGAGATTTCCTTTCTCTTCAACATTTATTTCAAACCAGTATGGTTAATCCATAACTCTTCCTCACTTGTACTTCTTGTGACGTCTACAGTATATAGTTTCCATCTGCTTCTGCTGCCTCTTTAGCAATTTTCAAGTCACTTCTCACTGGAAAGCACCACCCTATAGATTGTGGCTTTCTTTGTTGATTGATGTACAATCATATGAAAATGTGGCTGAAAGAGCTAAAAAGATTTTTAAGATTACTTTTCCAGCTGTGGGAGATTCCATCCAGTCTCTGTTCAAAATTCTGAACAACAAGCTTCTCTTTAACCTTATAAGCTCCATCTGCAATAAATAGATTTATGTGAAAAAGGTGATTGTCTTTTATCTGGCACCTCAGAATGAACTTCAAATTCCCTCTAACAATATAATACCGCATGTCTTGCCTTTCTTATTCATATGTGCTTTGATTTATTGGTAACCGCCACAAGTGTAATAAAAAGTGTTCTTTTGCTTCTGTTTTGTTCGATGGAATTGGCTTCATTTTTTTAATCTAGTCAAACTATGGCCACTACTTGCATTTTTATATATAGTGAGATCTCCCTTTTACATTATTTGATCCACGTTTATTTTTTGACAAAGAATTAATTCTCAACTTGCTATCAGCACTAGGACTGCGGTTCCTTACTGTCTCCACTTTCAAGCTATTCTGCCATTCCAAGGATCTAATTTCTTGGCCATCATTCAAAATATTTAGCCAATATTTAACTTGCAAGCAGCTTTTCCTGCAAATATTACAATTGTTGCACTCATCTGTTCAATAGACCCTTCAGAAACATATAATTTGAGTACTCACTTTGGTTAATTGGCCAATACATGTGACAGCTCTGTAATGTCTATCACAATCACTCTTATTACCAATAGACAGCCCTCAATCTACCATATTCTGTTCATCAAGTCCTTATCACAAGATGTAAAGGTGGCCTTTGGTATGCTTACCTTTATTAGTCAATGCATTGTGTGTAGCAGTTGGGGCGTTATGTTGCAGCTGTACAGGACGTTGGTTAAATCACTTTTGGAATACTGCATTTAATCCTGGTTTCCCTCCTACAGGAAGGAAACTTGAAAGGGTTCAGAAGAGATTTATGAGGATGTTGCCAGGGTTGGAAGGTTTGAGCTACAGGGAGAGACTGAATAGGCCCGGTCTATTTCCCTGCAGCTTCAGAGGCTGAGGGGTAACCTTATAGATGTTTATAAAATCATAAGGGACATGGATAGGGTAAATAGATAAGGTCTTTTCCCTGGGTTGCGGGGGGGAGTCCAAAACTAGAAGGCATGGGTTTAAGGTGAGAGGGGAAAGTTATAAAAGGGACCTAAGTGGCAACTTTTTCACACAGAGCGTGGTGCGCATATGGAATGAGCTGCCAGAGGAAGTGGTGGAGGCTGGTACGATTACAATGTTTAAAAAGCATCTGAATGGGTATATGAATAGGAAGGGTTTAGAGAGATATGGACCAAATGCTAGCAAATGGGACTCAATTTATATAGGATATGTAGTTGGCATGGACAAGTTGGACCAAAGGGTCTGTTTCTGCACTGTATATCTCTATCTCTATGTATCACCATTTGACATATATGGTTTTTCCTTTACTTCCGACACCTGATCAAAGTCCAAGTCTTGCAATCAGTTCCAATAATCATAACAATGAATCAGCTTTATTGCTATATTTGGTGAATATTATCTAGCCAGTACTACCAATCGCCTTGCTAGGCCTTTTCCTCTTCTAGTGACCATCTCTGTACTGTACACATCTCTTGAAATAATTCTGTCTCAAACAGTTTTATGTAATGCCTCTGTCATCACTGAAGTTTGTCAGAGACCTTTGATGAAATGGCTTATAGTTGTTCAAGCAGTCAGCCCTCCACCACTTTCTCTAGGCAATTATGGACAGACAATTATCACTGGCTGAGCCAGCAATGCCCATATTTCCATGAAAGAATAAAAAACTTCTTGATGAGAGGCCCATTGCCTACATTAAAACATTCAAATGTGCAGAAGGTATGTGGACAGTTGGATGACCAGTTCCTGGATTTAATGTGCCCTGCACCTTCACCTGGCATCAAGCTCGTTGGCAAGGAAGCATAAAATCCAGCTCTACTTTACCAAGTAAACTATCCATATGCCAATGTACAAAAATCACCAATTACCATTCACTTAATACCTGCTATCTGGTTGCATTTACCTGTTCATTTCTTCCTAAGCAATAGATCCCCAGTGGCTACAGTATGGCAGGTGGAAGGTGCTGACTTTCATGAGGAAATTGCAGATGATCTCACAGGATGACTTAAATTCAGGGCCTAAATGGTTTGGCAAGTCAGCTGGTCCAGTAGCAGTCATTGGAGGCAGTTTTGCTTTGGTGGTAAGGCAGCCAGTTTGAATATCAGCCAATTAATTTAAATAAGCGCTTAGAGACTAAAAACCAATTCAATTTAAATCTAATGGTTTTGACAACGTAGGACCATTCCTAATGTAAGAAATTCATATGTCAGCAAAGGTATAAAAGGAGAGTGCATTTGAAAATCAGTGTGACAGCAGCTGCTGTCTGATAAATTTAGCAACCATCAGCTCTAAAGGGAAAATCACTGGCTCTCACAGAATTCTCTAAGCACTCAGAAGAACCATCGTCTAAGAAAAGGTAGAATGTCACTCGGAGCTAATATTTCTGGCAGAAGAATTCAATGAAGCAAGACAATCCTGACTGAAAATCAGTGGAGAAGGCATAGAACATTTCAGAGGCCCTACCCTGGTTGTAATTCTGAGAGACTAAGTTTTAATTTTTGTTTACTATTTTGGTTTATATAAGTGGGACGTGTATTTAAATAGCATACCATTAGAATTTTGTTTTACTTGGGATTAAGGGGGAATTGTTCAGTTTGTTAATGATTCAGTAGTTCACTGTTAGACAAATAAATTGGTACTTGTTGATTATAGAGTGAGTGAAAGGAGTCGATTTCATTTAACCACTCCTTTATAACAGCTTGAGGTGTTTTAACACTTTTTAAAAACAGATTTTAGGGCAAGGTGAGCCTCTCTGGGTGTTTAAGTTTTAGTTATCTGCTGTGGGGGGTGGGGAGGGGAGATGACGGTGGTCGGTCGACCTCTGCTTTATAACTGAATCTGCAAGTGTTCTCTTGAAGTTGGTGTCACTTTCAAGCTTAAAAGAATACGCTGCGATAAGCCTGTGAAAAACCCCGTGCAAAGTTGTTGCCAGCCTCCTTCATGTTCCCTCACACTGATTGCAGTTTTTGTGGCTTGTCAATACCCCTAGCATTTCATTGTGCATACATATCAGCCAATGTTTGGAGCTCATTGCATCACAGTCTGCATCTGAGTACTTTACTACAAAGAGACTTCATCCTCCAGGGATAATGGGAACTGCAGATGCTGGAGATTCCAAGATAATAAAATGTGAGGCTGGATGAACACAGCAGGCCAAGCAGCATCTCAGGAGCACAAAAGCTGACGTTTCGGGCCTAGACCCTTCATCAGAGAGGGGGATGGGGGGAGGGAACTGGAATAAATAGGGAGAGAGGGGGAGGCGGACCGAAGATGGAGAGTAAAGAAGATAGGTGGAGAAGGTGTGGGTGGGGAGGTAGGGAGGGGATAGGTCAGTCCAGGGAAGACGGACAGGTCAAGCAGGTGGGATGAGGTTAGTAGGTAGCTGGGGGTGCGGCTTGGGGTGGGAGGAAGGGATGGGTGAGAGGAAGAACCGGTTAGGGAGGCAGAGACAGGTTGGACTGGTTTTGGGATGCAGTGGGTGGGGGGGAAGAGCTGGGCTGGTTGTGTGGTGCAGTAGGGGGAGGGGATGAACTGGGCTGGTTTAGGGATGCAGTGGGGGAAGGGGAGATTTTGAAACTGGTGAAGTCCACATTGATACCATATGGCTGCAGGGTTCCCAGGTGGAATATGAGTTGCTGTTCCTGCAACCTTCGGGTGGCATCATTGTGGCAGTGCAGGAGGCCCATGATGGACATGTCATCAAGAGAATGGGAGGGGGAGTGGAAATGGTTTGCGACTGGGAGGTGCAGTTGTTTGTTGCGAACTGAGCGGAGGTGTTCTGCAAAGCGGTCCCCAAGCCTCCGCTTGGTTTCCCCAATGTAGAGAAAGCCGCACCGGGTACAGTGGATGCAGTATACCACATTGGCAGATGTGCAGGTGAACCTCTCACCCATCCCTTCCTCCCACCCCAAGCCGCACCCCCAGCTACCTACTAACCTCATCCCACCTGCTTGACCTGTCCGTCTTCCCTGGACTGACCTATCCCCTCCCTACCTCCCCACCCACACCTTCTCCACCTATCTTCTTTACTCTCCATCTTCGGTCCGCCTCCCCCTCTCTCCCTATTTATTCCAGTTCCCTCCCCCCATCCCCCTCTCTGATGAAGGGTCTAGGCCCGAAACGTCAGCTTTTGTGCTCCTGAGATGCTGCTTGGCCTGCTGTGTTCATCCAGCCTCACATTTCATCCTCCAGGGAGCAGGTACCAGTACACCTTATTGATGATGGCCTGTTTTCAGGCCAGTTTGGTGGGGACTGAAGGAAAAGTGAGAGATAAATGCAAACACAATCTACAGTTTGTAAATCAGGTGAGATTGTGGGATAAGAGCTAAGTGGTACCTGGAGCTGGATTAAGGAGGAACATAACATCATCCACAATGGCTTCAGCCCACATCAGGCCAAGGCCTCAGTCACAACCACTGTGGCCAGTGGTGGCTAGCACCCTCTTCTTGACTTATGATCTAAACCTTCTATCTGAAATTTAGAAAATGAAGCATATTATGGATTTTCCACAAAGCAAATTTCCCAAATATTGGGTGTAGTTTTCATTGCCAAGGGGAAATGAGTTTAGGTGTGTGCAGAGAGTGAAATAACATCAGATCAAGTTCCTGATATCATCTCTCGCTTTACTAGGCCAACCCAGCAGAACCGAATGTGAGCAGGGACCCCTGTGTGGTTTTCAAATAAGACATTTAAATATCATAATAGGTTGTTAAATTTTGTTTTTAGCTGGAATTTTGGGTTTCCCAGCCAGCGGAGCATTTTCTAAACATGAATACAATTTGCCAGGGTCATTACAGTGTGTGCACAGCAATGAGTGCTTCTTTGGTCAAGCTGGCAGGCTGCAAAGGCTTTGATCAGAAAAAATGAAAAGCTCCAGCCATAGCCACTGAGAGATTGCAGTTCATAGGAATCTGAGGGAACAGCCTTTATGGATCTCCTCTCTATCCCTCTAGTTACTGCACCATCACCGTGCCCTGTTGAATCATTTAACTCATCCCTCAATAACTGTAACTGGAAATTCCTCCTTCAAATGGACCTGGTTCATCATCCTGAGTATCTTCGCTAACAGGCTGGGGAACCGTGAAATGGGATGTCAACACTATACTCTCAGGAAAAAAAAGTCTCAGTAAAGCCCACTTTTCGATTAAACATGTTTCCAATCTACGAAGTGTTGTGATGTTCTGGGAGCAATTATGTTCAGAACATTCTGCCTATAATGTTGATACGCTCTCAAATTTTGTCTTTTCCACCCACCACCCTTCCATCACCATATCAGGCACTGTATGGAAATTTTAAGTCAAACTGTTCACATTAAGATACATATCTGGGGCGCGTGGGACTTGAGCCTGGGTCTTCCGGCTAGGAACACTACACTGTGACACAAGACGTACCCTGACTGTAATCCTGAGAGACTAAGTTTTAATTTCTTTTTATTATTTGGTTTATATAAGTGGGACTTGTATTTATTGGAATAGTATACCATTAGAAATTTGTTTTGCTCATGTCCTGTTGAATCGTTTAACTCATTCTAATTAGAAATTCCTCCTTTATACTGGAACATCACATATTCTGACGGCCATATAAATATGGACTTCTGGTCTGGAATCTATAATATGAGGCAATACTTTGCTCCTTTATTTCCTGCACAACAATAGAGTTTGCATATAATAAACACACTGCATTGGCTGTAAAAGGATATCCTTCAATAATGACTGGTACAGTACAAAGGCAAGTTCTTTATTCTTCTTCCCCTAGCACACCTAGCACTGCTCCCACCTTCTGCTTTTTCATTCTCCCCTTCCTTTTTGTCTTCTCACTTTCCTTATTTTACCAATTTTCAAACTTATCTGGTCCTCTTTACTACTTACAATTTCCTTCCATTCCACATTCATTCCCATTCAATTCTGCCTTCTGCCCCTTCATCTGGGTTTATTTCTCTATTTCCTTTCATAGTCATCTTCTGTTTCTGTGTGTGTACAGTGCTTTTGGACCGTTTAAACTGCCTTTTGAATTTAGGACTTCTTTCGTTTGCTAGATAGGAGCTTTTATTCCATTAAGAATTCCTTCCTGCAGTATGTAGCAGCTATCCATGAGCAACAGAACTCTCAAGCCTTGTTCATACTAATTTTTGCCAACAATAGTTAAATATTTTGAAGAGGCCCCAAAATGGGATTGGTTTGGAATTGCAGTGTTTGTAACAAAGTCCCCTGGTTATGGCTATTAATCTGGTCCAATCAGGGAACCGTGGATGACAAATAACAACCGGAGAGTCAGACATCCTGTTCACTTTCAAAGCTAGTTCTGAGGGAGCTAGATTTGTGTTAATGACTCTTCATTTGTAAGTAAAAGGTGACTTAGTGAAGGGACACCAGCCTCTGTGGAGTTAATCTCAGTGGTGATGAGAGAAAAATGTGCTTCTGAAGAAATTTGCTCACAACAGTCATTTTTGAGTTGGGGTAAGCATTTCTGGCATCATGCTGTTATTTGGGAATCTAGACTCATTTGATCTACCCCAGATCACCATTTATCTAGATGGCATGCTAATAACGGGGAAGACCAAGAAGGAGAACTTAGAGGGCTTGGACACAGTCATTAAACATTCCTCCCAGGCAGGTGTAGGCCTTAGATAGGAAAATGTGTGTTCTAGCCACTCCAAGTGACCTACATGGGCTACAGAGTTGACAGGACTGGGTTACACATGTTGGAAGATAAAGTGAGGGCGGAGAAAGGTGTCCCGGCTTCCATGTATGTGCCGGAGCTTCGATGTTTCCTTGGGCTGGTGAAATATTACAAATAGTTCATACATAACTAGCCTCCATCCTGGCATCTCTGCATCAAATCCTAAAAAAGGGTTAGCCTTGGAAATGGTTGCATTGCCAAGCCATAGCTTTGAGGGAAGTGAAGAAACAGCTATCATCCTCTAAGCTGTTGGCACATTATGATCCCAAGAAACGTATTGTATGGACATGTGATGCCTCCCCGCACAGCATCAGGGTGGTATTGGCTCATAGGTGGCCCAATGGAGAGGAGTGCCCAATAGAGTATGCATCAAGGACTGTGTCTAATGCAGAGCATAAATATACCCAGGTAGAGAAATAAGGTTTGGCGGTTATATTTGAGGCATAAAGCTCCTCCACTACCTTTACTGACGTAAATTTGTAATAATAATGAACCACAAACCCCTGCTAGGTCTACTTAAAGAGGACAGGGCAGTGCTGCCCATATCTTCAGGCCAAATTCAGTGGTGGGCTCCTAATACTAAGTGCGTATAATTACAAGTTGGAACACCATCCAGGAGGCCAAGCAGCAAATGCAGTGCTTCCACTACTGGAAGAGTCCTAAATGGTTTTGAATTTTCTGAACACATTTCCAATCATGGCTGACAAATCAGACTTTGGATGCAGAAAGATTCAGTTCTGGCAAAATTGAAACAGCTCGTGGTGATGGGGGAAACATAAGGGCCATCACAACCAGAATTGAAACCTTTCTGGACCTGGAGAGACCAGATCACAGTAGAGGATGGCGTATAATTATGGGGAGCAAGAGTGATTACCTTGAGCAAAAGTCACCACCAGCTACTGGCTGAACTCTACCAGGGTCATCCAGGGATTTCCAAAATAAAGTTGTTGGTGAGAAATTATGTCTGGTGGCCAGTATTGGGTGCAGACATAGCTGTACTGGTGGGGCAGTGCCAAGGGTGCCAACAAGGACAAAAATTACTGCCAGCGGCTTTCCACATTCATGGGAATAGCCAGCTAAACCAGGACTTGGACATTAACTACGCAGGTCCTTTCATGAACTCAATGTTCTTAGTCACCTTGGATGTGCACTCAAAATGGCTAGACTTGTATAAAGTTCATTCGTCAACCATGTGGACAGTGATAGAAAAACTGCACGCAAACATTTCTATACATGGACCCCAGGAGGTTGGTCACATAACAGGCCATCATTTGCCAGCAGGGAATTTGAGCATTTCCTAAAGTCGAATGATATTTGACATACGAGGACAGCTACGTGCTATCCATCATCCAATGGTCTGGCAGAAAGTGTAGTCTGGACTTGGAAGAAAGGTTGAGAGAAACAGCCGACAGCTTCACTTGTAGCTGTACAGGACACTGGTTAGGCCACTTTTGGAATACTGCATTCAATTCAGTCTTCCTGCTATAGGAAGGATATTGTGAAACTTGATACGGTTAAGAAAAGATTTACAAGGATTTTACTGAGGTTGGAGGGTTTGAACTATAGGCTGAATAGGCTGGGGCTATTTTCCATGGAGTGTAGGAGGCTAAGGGGTGATCTTACAGGAGTTTATGAAATCATGAGGGAAGTGGTTAGGGTGAATAGAAAGGCCTTCTTTCCCAGGGTAGGGGTGTCCAAAACTACAGGAATAGGTTTAATGTGAGAGGGGAAAGATTTAAACGAGACCTAAGGGGCAACATTTTCACACAGAGAGTGGCGTGTGTATGGAATGAGCTGCGAGAGGAAGTAGTAGAGACTGGTACACTTATGTTTAAAAGACATCTGATGGGTACATAAATAGGAAGGATTTAGCGGGATGTGGGCCAAATGCTGGCAAATGGGAATAGCTTACTTAAGGATGTCTGGTCTGGGGAGAGAGTGAAATGGCACAAGGAGCACCGACGCTGGACACAAACAAGAGTTTATTTCAGTGAATGGCATTTGACATAGGAACGACTCCAATGGCCTGCATGTGTAAGAGACATGCTCGACATGATGCCAGGTGATTTATAAAATTCGGTTAGGTGAGACGGTCCTGAACAAGCATGTGGACCATATGAAGACTGCAAATCCGCAAACGGTACAGGAGCAAACATGCCCAACTCCGTGTCAGTCTTTTCTACTATCCCAGAACCCATGGGTTCTCTGTCTCCATCAAGTATTGAGAATACCTTGGAATTGAAGATGGATACAGTAGATGTTGCCAACTCCTTTGCCGCCTGAAGAGGAGAGTGAATTTCTTCCTAGATACTCTGGTTGCAAGAGGCAAGCTACTGTGAGTTACACTCTGCCTGTGTCAGAGGAAGAGTTGAAGGAACCCGAACCGGTATTATAACACCCCAGGAGGACTCAGAGGGGGAGGGATGTAATGATTGTGATGAGATCAGCCAGGTGGGCCTTGTTGAACGAGTTCCCTGATTGGGGATGTAAATCTGGTCCACTCAGGAAGTCCTCAGTGACAGATAAGAACAGGAGTGTCAGAGGTTCTGTTCACTCTGTGAGTTGACGCTGAGGGAGCTGAATCAGTGCCAAGGGCTCTCCACATGTAAACAAAGGATGACCTAGTGATGGGATACTGGCATTTGTGGAATTATTTCAAGAATGCTGACGTGTATGGTTATGTAAGCATTTTTATTACTGCCTCATTTTCTGGGTTAGGAATCAAACATTGTCACATCATAGCTATCATAAAAAAGAACATCAAGAAATGGGAGGCATTGTGTCCTCCTCAGTAAAGCCAGGTGAGGAAGAAGCAGAGATCCTGGCGGATAGATTTTCACTGTGTTTAGGATCTAGAAGATACAGGATGATTTTCTGGTCACCTCAGGATAGTCCTTTAAAATTTCCACAGTTCCAGAGTTGAATTTAAAAGAAGAAAATGTGCTATGCACTTACAACAGGAAAATGAAATTATAATTATACGCTGGCCACAAGCCTTCTGAAATCTGGAATTTGAGTTCAAAATCAAAACAAACAAAAGTGTGCAAATTCCACTGGGCATTGGAATGCCTTGACTCTTTGCAGGGAATTGGATCAATATCATTCCCACTGGGAATCTCCGGTAATTAATTCAAGGGATCTGTTTGCATCTGTGTCAAAAACATGGCATCTAACGACAGGCAAGTTTAAAAAAAGCCCTCTTATCACCTGACATATACATAGCTGCACGTTTAGTGCTTATTGCTATGTACAGTCACTGATCATAATTGACTAATTTTCCTCTTCTGACTTTAAGTCTCTGAGACCAATTTCACTTGTTCACTGTCATCATGATTGAAATAAGAATATTCAGCTGGAACAATGCTGAAACTTGTATTCTTTATCATGAGGTGGCATTTTGGATGTTCTATTTGTGGTTTGCTGCTTTTTGGATCATTCCATTAAGCAATCAATTTCATGAAGTGAATTTGTGGGAAAACAGAAACTGGTTGCAGAGAGGAAGATATGTCATTGGCTTACCTCTGCTGGTCTTTCCTTTATATAACCAATAAAATAACTCAGACTGAGGTCACACAGGCAGCTGGTGACATTTGAGTCAACCTGATATTCGAGATGTCCTTGCCACCCAGTATCTCGATGACTGTGCCTTACTCCAATTATTTTTCTTTGTAAATAGCATGATCTATACAAAGCAAACATCTGAAGAAATTGTTGACCTATTCAAAAATCAAGCAGAAAATATTGTCTGAACCTACTGGCTTCTATTTGTGTCTCAGATGACACTCATAATCCATGTCCACTGCCTCAATTGTAGAAAGCTATCTACAAATGGAAGGACAAATTACGTAAATCATTACCACCATAAAATTCGCTTTTTATAAGTGTGTACCTACTAAAATGTTACAATCAGAGCCCTTTAATGTTTATATACTGTAATTTTTTTTTCTGATTTTTACTCAACATAAGTTAGTAATAGCTTAAGGGGTAATGCTGTTCAAGGTAAGCAGGCCCAACCTTCAATATGGTTTGACTATTTGCTTTTTAGATTTAAGCAGTGATTATTGAAGACTTATTATATTAAACTATGACCTTGTAATACCGAATAAGATTTGGTACATTCTGATTTGTATTAAAATTCCTGATGAAAAGACCCATGTTTCTAATATTGCTATTTTCCCCACCTGTTTTCAATACATTACTACTTTGCACTGGTATTATTAAAGTACTTCAATGCAAAATTAACGGGAAGCTCAGAAACTGGAGCCGTACTTCTACACTTTGGTATTAATTTACAGCAATATCAAAGCATGCAGAAGATGCAAAAAATAAAACTTGCAACTGATTTTATGAAAATGCAGCAGAGGATTTGCCTTGACAGGACCACATAGAAACACCCTCACCCACATCTGCACACCATTAGTAAAACTGCAGATGTATTCTATTCTCACATCCTTCTTTCATTCCCACAGTTGTTGGACCAGATGTTCAGTAGAAATTTGGGACTTGGTTTATCAAAGCAATGTGCTTTTTTGTCTTCAGCCACATATAGGGCAATATCAGAACCCAATGTTCATCTAGAGTAAGAGGCTTCCCTGAGATTATTTATGGGTGAAGGCTGTCTGTTTTAACAGTAACCTTCCTTTACAAGATTTTTTTTACAATAAGTTGGATTTGCTTTATATGCAGTTGATCAATGCAGACATTCATATATCAAGATTAGGTGAAATCTTATGTCTATGTGTTTCTCACCTGTTTTTGCGCTGTATTTCACAGTCTTTGTACGGCCAGGAAAACAGTCAGTGGATCATGCATATATTTGAAATTGTGAAAAAATATCCAAATATCATTATAAAGTTAACACTTTTATTTAAGAGTTTTTATTGTCTCCTAATTGAATAACTAGCAGTTTTTAACCAAACGTGGGAACTTCCATGAAGTATGCTTGGAACCATTTGTTAAGGGTAATCTTTGGCAGATAAGTGCAACAAAGGATATGGAGCCGACGTGTGTCAACAGAAAAAGATGGCAGAACTGGCTTGAGGACTGAATGGTCTTTCCTGTTCCTATGTTAACTCATGCAAACAGTATGAGTCTTTAAGACGCCTTCTCTTTTGTTTATCTTGAATCCGTTGTGCAAATACTTTGTCTAGACAGTTTGGAAAATGAATAGTGGATTATGAGAGGCAAAAGTTTAATTGGCCACACATTCAGCTTTTGCTTATTTTGCACTGATTCTTCTTTAAAATATCAGTTTTGAGAACGTTCTCAGTTACACAGAATGTAAGCAATCTGTACAGGACGTGGAAAGCAACTGGCCTTTATCAATAATCATCTTGCAAGGAGACACAATGGAGTTTGACAACCAATACATTTAACTGGATTGAGCTGAAAATTTACTTTAATAGAATTTAATCAATTTGTCGTCAATTTGCCGCTCTCTTCAGGGAAGGTTTCAGCTCTTATTGCTTTGGGCTTGTGTTGCCTTCAAGGAGAAGCACCTGGTAAAATGATATTAGGACTTATTCAAGTTCTCAGCATATTTAGTAAACTGATATCTGCGTCAGGCACATCTGGAAATCTCTAAGGCACTGAATGATTGACAGTCCAGACTGGGTCATTGATAGGATTTGTATGGGTAGAGCCTTCACTCAACTCCATTAGCCAATGTCCAATGAGACAGAGCAAGTTCCAGCTGGACCTGTAGCAGAAAGATTAGCCTAGCCCTCAATGAGGAATCTGTGCAATTTTAGTTGGTAAGTCTGTACAGAGAACATATTCCATTTCAGGAAAACAGTATGTGGATGAATTTCTCAGTAATATGTTTTTAAACACTTTAAACAGGACTTTCAAGGGTGTCAGGCACCACCTCGCTCAATGGTAAAAATAATAAATTGAGTTAGAGTGTGACCATGGTGCACGCTAGTTCAGTTGGTTAGCATGTGATTCAGAATAAAACTAACAGCATGAATTCAATTCTGATTCCAACTGAAGTAGGGACTCACCTCCTTGACCTGCCCTCCGCCAGAGATGGAAAGTTATGGTAAACCATCATGAACAAAAACAGCACAGACAACAATTCAGGCTGAAACATCAGCAATGAACGAAGGATCTTGTTTCAGGCAGAGTGCACATGAGGTAATGTAAGAGTTTCACACAAAGGAAAACTACCATAGTGACTGTTCATATCCATTTAGCAAATGAAGTAACTGTGTTGTTACAATGAATGATGTTACACTTTTGGTGAATATTGGAGATTAAAGGTGGAATTTTGGTGGTGGAGGGCAATAGATAAGAATGGATTCACCATCGATTATCCATCTTAGTGATTTCCCTGTTTGAAGCTGTAATTCCTATTGTTTGTTCATTGACAAATCAATTGGGTATTAAAAGTGAGAAGCGATGCTTTTAGTCTTCTCAGATCTCTATCTGTGTATTGACTGAATCTTCTGAAAAAATTCACTCAAGGCTGGAGAAGTGAAAACTTATAAATCAATGTCCTAGTTGATAATGCATCATTGTTACTGTTGAAATCCATCCAACCCATTTGTAGAGTCCTTGATGAGACTAGTGTTGATTCTGAGGATTAGAAAGCTTGCTGTTTCCAACAGACAATTTTTGATTCTTTAACTGTGAGACACAGTGCAGTACACTTCAGATCAGGGCTGTCCAAAGGATGGCCAGGGCCCCAAGTCATGAACTGAAATTTTGTGGTCGTAAGTTCTGAAATAATATGGTCATCATTGAACTCTGCCTGAGGCTGTAGCAGTTGTTCTTTCACTTAAAAGATTCCTGCTCTCAGATCCAAACTGCGTAATCTCAGTAGTCCGAGGGCTTTCAATAATTTTTGAAATTCAAAATGATGCTCATTTTCAGAAAAGAGTTTAGGGAGCATTGTTGTAAATGAGAAGTAAAGTACTTTTGACACAAATGTGTCTCAGTTTCAAGATTAAAGGGACACCATCTGTTGTTACCTGTGTCAGTCTCTACAAGCTGCCAATCAGTAGCATCACTTAGTGATTGCTAATTAATACCACGTTGGGAATAATCCTCAGTACAACGCCATTTACTCTGTAGATGATGCATCTAGAATAGGTTCGTGATACCATTCTGATAAGCTCAGCACTGACATGGATCACATGCCTGCAGTCAATGGCCCCTTGCACCTGAGGCAACCCAGTGATGTCCATAAATCCAATGGATCAGGCAACCTGGCTCTCTGTTCCCCTGGTGAACTGGACGAACTGCACAGCTTTCTGTAAAGGGCATCAGTGAACTCCTTATTACACACAATGGAGAGACCAAATATGTCTCCAACTGAGGTTTGAGAGGGTGTGGTGATGAGGTTCATCAGTGCCACACGGTTTGCATTGACATGGATCTGCCTGAAGGAGGTGGTAAATATAGATGATGGCTTTTTTTTCATGCAAAGATGTCTCTAGCACTGCCTTACACTGATCTAGAGGTAGCTGGGACACCTTCTTTACATTCTTGATAGGCCGCTTTGTGGCGCAGAGCACCTTCATTCTCCTCTTCATGTGCTCTGTGTGCATAGCTCATCCTTCTGCATTCCTACTGTCTGATTCTGTTATCATTGCCCTTCCCTTCTCCTCTTTGGTTTTATCGAAGTTGACACAGCTGCTACATTAAGTAGTTCAAATAAGTTGAATGTAAACACTAATCTGTAGGAAAGGAAATCAGGAATGAGTTTTCCATTTAAGACCTAGACATAGACAATGTACCTTTTGGGCCCTATCAGACCGCTCATGAGTTGGATGAAAGCTTGCCTTGCACTTACCTCAACACAGTGAGGTGCATTTACCAATACCCATGAAAGGTTTTTTCCCTTCCTAATGCTGCCATGTGCAAAATATTTGCTTCATTTATGTTGTCTTCCATGCATGTGGCAATTAGTGTAATATGTCTTTTATTAGCCTGCATTATCCGCCCACCCCCCCCCCCCCCCCCCCCACCAAGACATCACCATACAACCTTGGAATGTACAGGTTGCATGATGGTCTTATGAATATGTGATAACCACTACCAGCACCATTAGCACCTCTGGTGATTGTTAGGTGCCTTCTTGCAAAGGTTATTGTCAACTCTACTATATGTTTGTATGGTGCACTCTCCAAGAGTCCTTCTCTTGGAAAAAGCATTTGCTAAAAGTGGTAGAACTTAACTTCTCATTTCACTCCGTACCATCCCTGGTTTCAAATACACTTTCCCCCATAACGGTTGATGACCTTCGTTGTGTTATGTATCGTGGTATATTTCTTTAAAAGACATGGTCTTGATATTATCACTGTATCATAGAACATAGAACATTTCAGCACAGTACAGGCCCTTCGGCCCTTGATGTTGTGCCGACCTGCCATACCGATCTCAAGCCCATCTAACCTACACTATTCCATGTACGTCCATATGCTTATCCAATGACGACTTAAATGTACCTAAAGTTGGTGAATCTACTACCGTTGCAGGCAAAGCGTTCCATTCCCTTACTACTCTGAGTAAAGAAACTACCTCTGACATCTGTCCTATATCTGTCACCCCTCAATTTAAAGCTATGCCCCCTCGTGCTCGCCGTAACCATCCTAGGAAAAAGGCTCTCCCTATCCACCCTATCTAACCCTCTGATTATTTGATATCTTTTTATATATATATATTTACCAGCATTTAGCCCAGTTCCCTCTAAACCCTTCCTATTCATATACCTGTCCAGATGCCTTTTCAATGTTGTAATTGTACCAGCCTCCACCACTTCCTCTGACAGCTCATTTCAAACACACACAACCCTCTGCATGAAAAAGTTGTCCCTTTTAAATTTTTCACCCTTACCTTAAACCTATGCCCTCTAGTTTTGGATTCCCCCACCCAGGGAAAAGACCTTGTGTATTTACCCTATTCATGCCCCTCATCCATCACTTCAAGCATGACACGTTGAAGCATGCTGCCCTGAATGTAGCCCAGACAATATGTGCTTGCCAATGTAATGTCTGTATCTAATAGCTAGCTGTAATAAACATCTGTTGGATATCCTCATCCAGTTTCTTACATTCTGAGGAATAGCATAAACATTGCCACATTAGGTGAAATTGCCCGGTGGAAGCAAAATCATTTCAGCCCTCTCCCTTCCTATTTCTTCCTCTCTGTCCTCTTCAATCCCTCATTATGACCATCAGACCTTTCATTACATCCCTGGGTAATCTGCTCTTGCCTTAAACAAAACCCATATCCAGCCACGCCCTTATTCTTCTCCTTTTCAGTTCCACTGCACTTCATCCACACTCTTCCCCACCTCCCCAGCATATATAATGACTCCATTGTGTTATCCGTAATTTCTTGCCCATACTCCCCATAAAACTGTGAGTCTTCCCTTTGCATCCCAGTTTACTTCCTCCAATCCCCAGGATCTCCTCAATGCCACCAACGACAGTGTCTTTTTAAGTTCCATTTGCTATCTTTATTTTCCATCCAGCTCATCTTCTGAACAACCTTTTCTGCGATGTCCTTTTTAAGTTGATTCCGCCTTTTTAAGTTCCGGGGTGACTATCCATAAGCAAAAATAGCCCTTGCATTTATGCTGATGTGTCCCATGACACTAGCTAGCTATGACAGGCTGCAGGAGCACTTTGCGCATACATTACTGACATAACTGCTCCGTCAGCTGCCATCACTGTGGCTCAGTGCCCGGCTGTCTCCAGCCATCGTGATTCTTGCATAGGGCTCATTCCTAGAGCGAGGACACCATGACCAGGAGCCAGGGCTACACTGTCCCTTCACCTGCTTCTTCCCTTTGCCACCTTCTTGTCCAGTTCATTCTCAGACTGCCACCGGAACAGTGTTGCTGTTAGGTCTTCATTCTGCAGCTGCCTTTTCAAAGATTTCCATTCCGACCCCTGTCACGGACATTGGTGTATGATATGATTCAGGTCATTGAGTCCTAGATTACATGGAACTTCTGGAATCCACAGACTTGAGATTGGCTGCTACATTCCCTTGCTTCAGCATGATGTTGGGTGCCTCTTTGATCTTGCACATTCTTCGCAAGAGCTGGCAATTGCAGTCTTTAAGTTAAACACTGATTGCCAGACTATTTTAAGTTTTCTGGAATCAGCCTGTCTGGTTGCATTGCTTAGTCAGGGTAATGGGCCTGTTCAGCTTTCACTCCCAACAATGTAAGCTTCAAATGACATATGGCAAAGATGTCTCTTAAGCTCATCAACAGAGAGAAGTTTAAACCCTAGCAATGAAAACAATTACGTATAAGACACACTGCCTGTGACCAAGACTTCCCATAAGATGATCAGCATGAAACAGCGTAGATCTTTAATGATAAGAAGGCATACTGCATATGATTTGGACTTCTAATGAACTGGTTGACCTGATCAGGCTTCACCTCTTACACTGTTCGTCAAGGACCGAACAAGTGAGGATGTTTTTTTTTCCACACTGGAGCTTAGCGGACGCAGTTTACCCCACTGGGGTATAGTCATTTGTATAGCAATATAGCAGCTTGTAAACACACTGGTTTCCTGTTCTTGGCTAACAAGATCACGCCTGTGAACATAATTCCAGCTGACAGGAGTGTTAATGAACATTCATAACATACTAATGATCACAAAACAGTTTCCCAACAATGAAGGTCAGGAAAGCCTATTCACTGGAAAATTCCTGAGAAATTAATTGAAAAACTTTCAGCTTGGATTTTAGTTTCCCATTTTCTCTTTTACAGGCACTGAGTGGGCTTAGAAGGTTCCACTCTTTCTCTGTGTTACTTTTCAGCAGAGAACAATTTTCTGGCGGTATTCAGTGTTGCAAAAATGGTGTTGCAGTGTCTACTCTCTCATTGTTCTTTCTGAATCCCAAATAACTAGCTATTGCGCACAAAGACCCGTATACAAGGCTGTTGGCATCCGCTGACATATTCAAAAATTTCATACATGATGGATAGGGCAGATTGTATAATTTCATAAAACAATAATACAGAACTGACATTAGATTCAATTACTGCTAGCAACTACAGCTCCAAATCAAACAGGTTTTGCAACTTTCATTAACAGATAACTTAGTTTCGGGTTGCTGACTATCCTGCCTGCAAGGACACCTGTAACCCATTTGGCCTTTAAAAAATTTAATGGTATCTTATATTTCATCTCTCATTAAGTTAAGTACTGTATTGAGCATCTGTTTTCAATGCAACATTAAGAGCTATTGAATTAACTTATAGCTGTGTCTGAAAGTCTCTAACTGAGTTAGATTTTTAAATGGCTCATTGTTGTGGTTCATCCTTGCCATCTGATTGGACTCTAGATTTGTGGACCCTCACTTCATTAGTTCCAGATCCTCTGCCCTCCCCATCCCACCCAACTTAATGAATTTCATGTTTCCATTCCTATTAATAACTTGAAATTTTTAAATTATAAATGTAGTATTCCCCTCAACATTTCCATTCAGAAAAGTGACCACATGCATAGAGGTACAATTATAATTACTGTGAGAGGAAAGTTCTTTGGATGGATGAAAAGAGAGATGCACTGAGGTTTCGGCATCCTCATATTTTCTTTTAGACATTATATTTCTGCTCTGCCATGGTTTTATTTATGCAGTTGACATGCAGGGGCTAGTTGTAAATGCATTGTCAATCCATTCCCTTATTGTGAAGCATCTTAGTACACCTTGCAATGATTGAATACACATTCTGTGCCCAACTCTAATGCTTTCTCAATGAAATATTTTACATTAATGTTTTATTTTTAACCAATGACAGTGACATCACTTAGCTTGAATTTGACAAAACCTTTGGAAATAATGAGCCTAAAGACTGAGGAGGCAGAAGTTCATGTTAAAGCAGATCAGAAAGAGCAATAAAGAGGGAAAGAAAATAAGGAAAGCAACATTGAATTAAGAGAAACAGTACAAGAGGAAAAGACAATTTTTTAAAATTTGACTTTCTTTAAGCTTTCCTATAACAATTCCTAATTCCAAGAACCATACCTCTAATAAATTGTAGATATGATGAGGTTGACTGGTAGTCCTTAACTATTGCCTCATGAATAAGTTGATATGTAGGTATTTTAATCAACCTGTTCAGGCATATACATTTTCAGGGCAGGTGGGACTTAAATTCAGGCCTTCTGGCTCAGAGGTGAGGACATTACTATTGTCCTAGTTAAGGCTCTTAATTTGGTGTACATGTCAGTAATTACTGGTAGGAAATATTACTCGGGAGAGTTTTATTTTTATGCACCACACAAAGCCAGCAACTTCTTGCTATTCAATGAATGTCAAGGGTGAGACAGACAGTAAGGTCCTTTGTTTACAAGAAAACAGTGGAGAGGCAAAACTTAAATAGAAACATTTGTTGATTTGCATATAACCATGCATGTGTAGCCTATGTGAAACTGTTGCACCATTTATATAGAACTAATTACCAGGACAATTAATGTTACTTTTCCAGCAAAATCTGATCCAAAAGTAAACAATAGAATTTACTACAGTTCTTTGAATATGCAAACAAGGAACGAGAGTAGACCACCCAACCCTTTGAGTCTGCCCCACCAATCAATTAGACCACGGCTGGTCTATTTTAACCTGAGATCTATATTCCTGCATATCCCCATAATCTTTCATCTCTTTTGTAATCAAGAATCTGCCTCGCTCTGCCTTAAAGAAATTTAAAGAATTTGTGTCCAGTTAAGGAAGGAAATCCCAAAGAATCATAGCCTCTGATAGAAAAGAAATATTTCCTCATCTCTGTTTTAAATGCGAAGTCGTTTATTTTCAAACTATAACCTCTAGTCTGAGATTCTCCGCAAGAGGAAACATCTTCTCAACATCTACAGAGTCAAGTCTCCCCAGGACCTTAAATGCTTCAATTAAGTCACCTCTGACTTTTTTAAACTCCAAAGGATACAGGCCTACCCTATCTATTCTTTCCTCATGAGGCAATCTGCTCATTCCATGTATTAATATAGTAAATCCTCTTTGAACTGCTTCCAATGCATTAACATCCTTCCCTAAATATGGTGACCAGTACTGTACACAGTCTCACCAATGCCCTGTATAACTGAAGAATACTGTCCTTACTTCTGCATTCAATTGCTCTCGCAATAATATGTAACATTTTATTAGTTTTCCTGCTTAGTGGCTTTACCTGTACTAACTTTCTCCAATTCGTACCCTAGAACACTAGGATCTCTCTGCATCTCAGAGCTCTGCGACTTCTCACCATTTAATTAATATGCTTCCTTTTGTAACCTTACTGCCAAAATGGGCAATTTGACACTCTCCTGCATTGTATGTTAAGTACCAGATCTTTGTCTACTCATTTGTACTCATACTTTGCCAACCTCCATCCATTTGTAGACTCCTTATGTCCTCTTCATTAGCTACTTTGCCACCTATCTTTGTGTCATTAGTAAATTTAGCTACTTCATCCAAATAATTTAGATAAATTGTAAAGAATTGAGGCTCCAGTATTGACCCCTGTGGCACACCATTTGTGACATCCTACTTGCTTGAAAAAGACCCATTTATTCCTACTGTCTGCATCTTGTGAGGCAACTAACTTTCTATCTGTGCCAATATGTTAGCCCCATACTATGACCTTTCACTCCCTCCAAAAATCTTTGATGCAGCACTGTTCAAATGCCTTCTGAAAACTGAAACACAATACATTCACGGGTTCCCCTTTATCTACAATACAAGTTACATCCTCAACAACTCCTATAAATTAGTTAAGCATAATTTCCCTTTGATAAACAATGTTGCCTCTGCCTGATTCCCCTTAAGTTATCTCAGTGCCCTGTTAGACTGTCTTTAATAATAACTTCTAACATTTTCCTTATGACAGATATTAAGCTAACTGGTTGCCGTTCCCTGCTTTTTGTCTCCCTCCCTTTCTGAATAATGCAGTTACATTAGCTGTTATTCAATCCAATGGAAGCTTCCCTGAATCTAATAAGTTTTGGAAAAGTAAAAGCAACAAATCAACTATTTCACTAGCTACTTCTTTTAGGAAATCCATCAGAGCCTGTGGACTGTCAATTCCAACAGTTCACTCAGTACCACCTCTCTGGTAATTGTAACTTTCTTGAGTTCTTCCCTCCTTTTCAGTTCCTTATTTGCAGTTATTTCTGGGATGCTACTTATACACTCTCAAATGAAGACTAGCACAAAGTACCTATTCAATTCATTTGCCATCTCTTTATCCTTTGGTTACTAATTTCCCAGATTAATTTTCTATAATGTCAACTTTGTTTACTTTGTTAGCTATTTTCCTAAATATCTGAAAAAACTTCTCCTTTCTGTTTTTATATTTTTTGCTAACTTTCTCATGCTTTTTCCTCTTTATGAATCTTTCAGTAATTCTTTGCTTGCTCTTTATATTCTGTGCAATCTTCTGACCTACATTTGCAAAATTAGATTTCTTTTTGAGTTTGATACTACCTTTGAATATTTTACTTAACCACAGATGGCAGGTCCATCCCTTAGAAATTTTCTTGTTGGAATATATCTACTCTGCGCTTTCTGGAATGTCATCTTAAATGTTTTCCACTGCATCTCTATTGAAGCATCCCTTAGCTTAAATTGCCAGTTCACTTTTGTTAGCTTCATGGAAGTATCAGAGACTTGGGATAAAATAAAATTTGCCTTTAAATGGCCAGCTTCATTTCCATCCCGTCTAGCAGTTCAAGGAGAGTTCAGGGAGAATTGAATGGGATCTTGTTACTGGATCTCAAAACAATTACAGCCAAGGCAGACCATTTCACTAATCTTCATTCATCCTTCAAGAAATATCCGGACATCACCATAAGAGCTGAACCTTCTTCTTTAGTAATTCTATATATTTTGCCTTATTTAATTCTTTCATGTATTGACTACTGTTTATGGGTTGTAAAATGACTTTCTCAGTTCAAAGTTATCTTTTACTAAATTGTACTTATAGGCGAGATTTTACCGGCTCTTGAACAATAGGATAAGAAACAAGGGGATAGTAATTTGTTGGGGAATAATAATGAGACATATCCCTTGTGCAGGTCTGCCACTGTGCCAGGGAAATCTTTGCCCATTTTAACTTGGGGTCATATAAGAACGCTGATCTCTAAAATGTAAGTTAATCCACATATGTGGGACTTTCTGGCAAGGTTTACATTTTCTTCTTATTCATAAAGTGAATTTGTAGTTATGTGAGCATTGATAGTAGCTTGTTTGCAAAATGACACGGTAGCTCAGTAGTTAGCACTACTACCTTACAGGCCTGGGACACGGGTTTGATTCCAGCCTCGGGCAATTGTCTGTGTGGAATTTGCACATTCTCCCTGTGTCCAGGTTTCCTCCCACAGTCCAAAGATGTGCAGGTTAGGTGGATTGGCCAAACTAAATTGCCCATAGTGTCTAAATGGACTAACCATGGGAAATGCAGGATTACAGGGATAGGGTAGGTGGTCTGGGTGGGATGCCTTTGGAAGGATGGTGCTGATTTGATGCACTGAATGGGCTTGCTTCTACACTGTTAGGATTCTATTTTGATAAAGCAGCCCAATTTTTTAAATCTAATCCTGTTTCCCTAAAGTGGTATGCAACCTTTCTACTGGAAGATTGGTGAAGTTCCTCAAATGGCATGTGTGACATGCATGATAACACCAGGCTTTATGGTAGTAATGACCTCCTAAGTTCCCACTACAGGACTGAAAGTGACTCAAAAAAGAAACAACATTTGGCATACTGGTAAAGTTAAGCAGAGAAGTATCCTTTATCTGGGCTTGAAGTGCTAGTCTCTTTGCATATGCAAAAAATGGCCTAAATCTTGTTTCAAATACTTGCTGAAAAATATGATGGCTCTAGAGGCAGACCTGTGATTCC
The DNA here is from genome assembly GCF_030684315.1 of Stegostoma tigrinum. Classification (NCBI taxonomy): domain Eukaryota; kingdom Metazoa; phylum Chordata; class Chondrichthyes; order Orectolobiformes; family Stegostomatidae; genus Stegostoma; species Stegostoma tigrinum. The sequence continues at coordinate 46,963,043 of NC_081361.1, read as the reverse complement.
TAGCACTTGTCATTAAATTGATATTGTCACTACCCTCACTGAAATAGATTTCCACGTTTGAACAGCTTAGGGTTAATTTTTAAAGACTTTTCAGTCTGTCAAAGAAAAATATTTGTCAGCTGCTACAGATGCAAGAATAAAGTGAATATTGCCAGTTGATCAGTCTTTCCTTGTTGAGACTAATGAAACTGCATTTCTCATAGACACTTGAGAATGTTATACTTTTGAATTTTTTTAAGTGATTCTATCATTTATTTTCAAACAGTTGAATGAAACCCTCAATGACCATTTGGGTGTCTACCTGTCTTCATGTTTAGTTGATCGAAAAAAAGCATTAGCTCAACATTGAATCTAGTCTGACAACCACTACACCAGCATCTCCCATGACAATGGCATTTGTGCAACAACCTCAGTTCTAGAACATAGAACAGTGCAGCACAGTACAGGCCCTTCGGCCCCCGATCTTGTTCTGACCTAGTATCCTACTAAGATCAATCTACCCTGCATGCCTTATATTTTACTATCCTCCATGTGTCTCTCCAAGAGTCGATTAAAAGTCTCTGGAATATCTGACTCCACTGCCACTTCCAGCAGCGCATTCCACACGCCCACCACTCTGTGTGTGAAAACCTACCTGTGACATCTCCCCTATACCTTCCTCCAATAACTTTAAAATTTTGCCACCAACAACTACCAATTTCCAGACGCCATCCTACAACTCATCCATTTCAACCTCAACCACAAAGTCTTCACCTTCAACTACTAGTTCTTTATTCAGACACAGGGAACAGCCACAGAGACCAAATATGCATGCCAATATGCGAATATTTTCATGCACAACTTTGAGCAAAACTTCTTTGCTGTGGAGGACCTTTGACTAATGCTATACATCAGATACAATGACAACATTTTCTTCCTCTGGACTCATGGTGAGTAATCAACGAAGCAACTAGACAACAATGTTAACAAATTTCATCCCAAATTCAGACTTACTGTGGACTACTGTTTAGAATCAGTCTCATTCTTGGATAAAGTCTCCATTGAGGACGAACATCTCAGCACCTCACTCTACTGCAAGTCAATGGATAATCTCACAATGCTGCACTTCCCTGGATTCCATCCTAAAAATGTTAAAGAAGCCATCTGTTAATGTCAAGCTCTGCACATACACATGGGGAGGAATGCAAAGGGCACCGAAAGATGCTGAAAGATGTTCTAATAAGAACAGGATATGATGCTTAACTCGAACGTGAGCTCCAACATGCTACAACAAAAAACTGCAATGGTCTCCTCAGAAATTGGACACAGGATAAGACTGATAGAGTATCCTTCATCATCTAGTACTTCCCTGGAACGGAGAAACTATGCCATCTTCTTCACAGACTTCAACAGGTCATTAATGATGATGAACATCTCACCTTCAAACAACTGCCAAGCCTTAAACAGACCATTGTTCACAGCAAACTACCCAGCCTTCAGGACAACATTGACCACAACACAACACAACCCGACCACGGCAACCTCTACAAGACATGTCAGATCATCAACATGGATACGACCATCACACGTGGGAATACCGCCCACCATGGACACGGCAGATGCTCATGTTATTCGGTCAATGTTGTCTACTTCATATGCTTGTAGGCAAGGGTACCCTGAGTCATGGTATATTGGTGAGATCATGCAGATGCTATGACAAAAGATGAATGGACACCACACAACAATCACCAGACAGGAGTGTTCCCCTCCATTCAGGGAACATTCAGCAGCCAAAGACATTCAGCCTCCAATCTTCAGGTAGCCATCTTTCAAGACAGCCTTAGAGATATACAACAATGCAGAATGGTTGAACAGAAACTGATAGCCAAGATCCGTATCCATGAAGATGGCCTCAACTGTGATCTTGGCTTCATGTAACACCACATGTGACCCTAACATACTGTTCTATATTTGTAACGTCCTCCTTACTGTCCTGTTTTGACAGCATCACCTTGTTAACTTGCTACGATCTCTCCATGTTAATTAGTTTGTACAGTTTTGGATTTATTGTTACTTTGGTCAGACCCATGGCATGCAGCTCTTCAACCTATCATATTATTCCAGTCAATGCAGTGTGGAGCTGGAGGAACACAGCAGGCCAGGCAGCATCAGAAGAGCAGGAAAGTTGATATTTTGGGTCAGGATCATTCTTCAGAAATGGGGAGGGGCAGGGAGCTGGGAAATAGAGAGAGGAGGGGTAGGGCTGGGGAGAGTATGTGGGACGGTGATAGGTGAACGCAGGTACGGTGTTGGGGGATTGGTCATTGGGATGGGTGGGGTGGTTGTTGGGAGAGAAGATGGTCAGTTTGTGTCAGGTCAAGGAGGCAGAGATGAGAGGGAGGATTGGTTATAAGAACAAAGAAAATTACAGCACAGGAACAGGCCCTTCGGCCCTCCAAGCCTGCGCTGATCAAGATCTTCCGTCTAAACCTGTCATTTATTCTCTAAGGGTCTGTATCCCTTTGCTCCCTGCCCATCCATGTACCAGTCCAGATAGATCTTAAAAGACACTATCGTGTCTGTGTCTATCACCTCCGCTGGCAACGCATTCCAGGCACCCACCATCCTCTGCATAAAGAACTTTCCACACAATCTCCCACAAACTTCCCTCCTCTCACTTTGAACTCATGACCCTTAGTAATTGAGTCCCCCACTCTGGGGGAAAAAGCTTCTTGTATTCCACCTTGTCTATAACCCCTCATGATTTTGTAGACCTCAATCAGGATCCCCCTCAATCTCTGTCTTTCTAATGAAAATAATCCTTATATACTCAACCTTTCTTCATAGTTAGCACCCTCCATACCAGGCAACATCCTGGTGAACCTCCTCCGCACCCTCTCCAAAGCATCCACATCCTTTTGGTAATGTGGCAACCAGAACTGTACGCAGTACTCTAAATATGGCCGAAACAAAGTCTTATATAACTGTCACATGACCTGCCAATTTTTGTACTCAATACCCCGTCTGATGAAGGAAAGCATGCCGTATGCCTTCTTGACCACTCTATTGACCTGCATTGCCACCTTCAGGAAACAATGGACCTGAACACCCAGATCTCTCTGAACATCAATTTTCCTCAGGACTTTTCCATTTACTGTATAGTTTGCTAGTGAATTAGATCTTCCAAAATGCAACACCTTGCATTTGCCTGGATTGAACTCCATCTGTCGTTTATCTGACCAACTCTCCAGTCTATCTATATTCTGCTGTAATCTCGGATAGTCCCCTTCACTATCTGCTACTCCACCAATCTTAGTGTCATCTGCAAACTTGCTGATCAGACCACCTACACCTTCCTCCACATCATTTACGTATATCACAAACAACAGTGGTCCCAGCATAGAACCCTGTGGAACACCACTGGTCACAGGTCTCCGATTTGAGAAATACCCTTCCACTACTCCTCTCTGTCTCCTGTTGCCCAGCCAGTTTTTTATCCATCTAGCTAGCACACCCTGGACCCCATGCGACTTCACTTTCTCCGTCAGCCTACCATGGGGAACCTTATCAAACGCCTTACTGAAGTCCGAGAATACGACATCTACAGATTTTCCCTCGTCAATCAACTTCGTTACGTTATGGGATGAGGCCGGGGTTGGGAAGATTTTAAAACTGGTGAATTCTATGTTTAGGCCATCGGACTGTAGGCTCCCAAGGTGGAAAATAAAGTGTTGCTCCTCCCGTTTGCGTGTGGCGTCATTGTGGCACTGGAAGAGGCCCAAGATGGACATATCACTCAGGGAGTCAGAGGGGTACTTAAAATGGTCGGCGACCAGAAGATGTCATCATTTTTCACATACAGAACGCAGATGCCCCAGTCCTCCTCTCTCTACTTATATCCCAGCAGCCTTCCCCCTCCTCATTTCTGAAGAAGGGTCCCATCCCAAAATGTCAACTTTCCTGCTCCTCTGTGCTGCCCAACCTGCTGTGTTCCTCTGACTCCATGTGGGGAGGTGATGGTCTAGTGGTATTATCGCTGGTTTGTTAATTTAGCGACCAGATAACGTTCCAGGACCCCAGGTTCAAATCCTACCATGGCAGATGGTGGAATTTGATTTCAATAAATATCTGGAATTAAGAGTCTAATGATGGCCATGAATTGATTGCTGATTGTTGGGGAAAAACCCATCTGGTTCACTTTAGGGAAGGAAGCTGCCATCCTTACCTCGTCTGGCCTATATGTGACTCCGGACCCACAGCAAAGTGGTTGAATCTTAACTGCCCTCTGGGCAATTAGGGATGGGCAACAAATGCTGTGTAGCTAGTGATGCCCTCATCCCGTGAATTAATAAAAAATACAGTATTGTCTCTGATTCTAGCATCTGCAGTTTTTGCCACCTCTGATGTTATCCAGTCATTTGGTTTGTCTCAGCACCACCTTATTTTTAAGTTCTGGTAATTATCTCTCTGTCTCAATTAATCAGATTATAAGCCATGCTTTCACTTGTTCCTTAGTTGTCAACTTTACTCAGACCATCCATCACTTTTGATCACATGCACAGATTTATTATTCAGCCTATCGACACTTCACTCACACTATTTGTATGATCCTTTGCTCTCTCTGCCTGTTGATCTCTTTGTCTATAAATTCTGTGACTGTGTGCTTTTCTCCACTTCACCTGATGAAGGAGAAGTGCTCTGAAAGCTTGATTTCAAATAAACTGTTGGACTATAACCTGGTATCGTGTGACTTATGACCTTGTCCATGTCAGTTCAACACCAGCACCTCCATATCATTGTCGTTGTATAATATATTTATTATGTACATTGTGCAGATAGGGTGAATGGGCATGGAAGAGGTATGAATTGACATAGAAAGTATGAAAGACCATGTGGTAGTCAAGAAGGCATGAGTTGGTAGCTTGAGGGTCCATGAGGTGTGGCTGGGTTGACAAGTTGGTGTGAATGGGGCAATGGGAACATCGGTACAAACTTTTGAAGTTTCCTTTCAAAATGTTCTTGAAGCCAGGCTATAGTCTATGACTCCTCAGGCGATCATGAACAGTAATGGACAAGCTGGCCTGGCTTCAAGGAAATTTGGGCAAGGAGCCATGCAATGGAGATAATGGGAACTGCAGATGCTGGAGAATCCAAGATAATAAAGTGTGAAGCTGGATGAACACAGCAGGCCAAGCAGCATCTCAGGAGCACAATGTGCTCCTGAGATGCTGCTTGGCCTGCTGTGTTCATCCAGCTTCACACTTTATTAGCCATGCAATGGAGTCAGCCAGGTTGGGAGGGAATGGTGTGGGCTTGCTACCTGCACTTTTCTCCCATGCTAGTGAAATTACCAGTAATGGGAATGAGGCTGGGAATCCCAGAAGCAGTTCCGAACCATCATTTCCAATTGGCTCCAATGTTGTCCCAATCACATCCAGTTTCAATGTAGCGTATGGAATAGTGGTTAGGACAGATTTTAAGGTGAACCTTGCAGGGATTCTGGCAGAGCAGCTAGTTCAATAAAGGTCAAAGGGAAAACCTGACACTTAGCAAGTTACATAGTCCACTACAGCTGAAGATTTTGCATTCAACAATTAAGCCTTTGCAAAATTAGTAAAACAGCCTCATTGTTGAAGGATGAATATTTATATTATGAAATTACTTCTTTTTCTATGTAGTACCTCACCAGATGGAATGATCACGTCGGGAGGATGTTGAGCACTCACAATCTGAGCTTCCTGATCAGTAATTCTAATTCATGGAATAACATGGGAAAACACAACCCCCAAATTCCTGATATCCATGTCTGACATGAGAGGCTGGGCATTGTGTGAAATTTTATAAACTTGCTGCAATAATTTCAGCTGGAAATTCAATACTTCAAGATATGGCTAAGAGTATTGCCAATTATATGAGCCTGTTGATTTTGCATTTTGTTAAATTTTTATATTTCAGATTTACATTATGAATACACAGCTTGGTGGGTTATACCAGAATTCTTGGCAAGCTTACTTTTGCACCAATTTCAAGCAACTCGTCTTCATTAAGAAAATTTTGCAAACTATCTCAAATGCAATTTACAATTACATTGGTTGCCAGGTGAAGGGAGTGCATGAATTAGATGGGGGAAGCAAAATAAAATTCTTTTGAGAACCTGTTATTATGAAGAAAGAGAATTCTACGCTGCTGTTAGTAATTACATTATCCAATCTATGAACTTTCAAGAGGTTGCTAAAAGATCGCAGAGCTAAAATAGGAAATTATGCATGTTTGTTCTTTGGAGTCATTTACAATTAATTAATACAGCATGAGCATTAAAAGCAAGAGCTTATGGAAGAATTAAAACAGAAAGAGAATAAAATTGAAGACATCAACAGCTCTTTAATATGAGTTCCAACTCAAGACAAAACTACCATTAATAGTATGCTACTTTGAATCTTCAACATGGTCTTGAAGTAAGTCCTGTAAATTTGAACCATCAACAATTATATCTGTTGACTTCCCTTCAATTTATTCATGTGTAATTTATTAGGAGAATTAGCTGATAAACCTTTAGAGAAGGGGCTTGCTAAATACACAGAAGGCATTCCTACTTGGTTTGCTTGAGATATTGCACTGGTTCCTAGTCCTGCAACAGCTCAGTTTTTTTTTTAATCATGTTTATCCAAGACTTTGCCTGTGTCTAAATTTGTAACCTTCTTCGACATATAGGGTTTGAAGGGTCTCTTTATTCTTGCAATTCTGGCCTCATATACATTGGTGATTTCCATTGCTCCAGCAATGACAGGCAACCTTCAGTTGCCTAGGTCCTAAGAGCTGCAGTGCTCTTCTTAAACCACTCCAAATCTCTTGTCCTCTAAGATGCTCCTGGACACCTGAGTGTTTACGCTCTGGAAAAATGCTTCAGGAAGGGTGCTATATAAATACAATTTTTTAATAAAAGGAAAATCAACTGCAAGATTGGGCTGCCTGACATGGTCAAGTTCAGGCCCCCATTCCATTGAACAACATGACAAATGCAAGAAGAACACTCAATTTACCAAGCTGTTGATCTTTTAATGTTAAATGATTGATCTTGTGAATGCCAATAAATCTTTTTTTATTCAATTTGTGACCAATATCTCCACACGGTTGTCGCTTGAACTGTTTCCAGATAAAAAGCATTAAAAATTTCAAAAGCTAATGAAGGATTTAGTATCATGGACTAGCTGGGGTGAGGAACCTCATTCACCATCAGCAAATAGTAGCAGAGAATGATGCCAATGCCATTCTGTTTTCAATATTATGAAGACTAAGTTCTCAAATTGTTTAAGAAAGGTTAACTTAACCCACCCACCTTTATTCTAACAGAATGAGTAGGTTACATCAGTACTATTGGACAGACTCCAGGGAAAAGACTTTTCTTTGTCTTGGATTTAATGCTACACAGACCAATGGACAGGCTGAAGTTGATTTGCTGTGTGCTGGAATACACCCATCAAGATGTCACTGGATTGCCATTGGGCTATAAAAGTTTGCCTGAAGGAAGACCATCTGAGCTCTTCATGCTTAAAGTGAAGCTGCTTGTTTCTACCTAGAAGTTAAGTCATCTGCATTATGCTAGCAGCAAAGCTTCATAGTTACATTTCAATGTGCAATTATCTCACAAGATGCCTAGATATTGGTGAATTTAGCCTGCACTAGTTAAACTTTAGTTGTTGAAATGTACAAATGATTAGTCAGATACTTTAGAGATTTTTAAGTGACTCTTGGGTCGGCACATGGAGGATAGTAAAATGCAGGGTAGATTGACCTTAGTAGGATAATAGGTCGGCACAGCATCATGGGCTGAAGGGCCTGTACTGTGCTGTACTGTTTGATGTTCTATTACAGAAACATCTGTCACAGTTCTTTTGGTAGTTTGCTTTAACGTTTGCAAGATTTCCTGTATCCACCACTCAAATTTGTGAGAAACTGTCCTAAATTGTCTCTGACTCTACCATGTTGACGTACCACCTAATTTTGAAAGTAGGTTATCCTTCCTAACCGAGCAATGACTCAAAAATAGGCATACCGATGAAGAATCCTCCCTAACCGCCCTGTCAAAAACAGCCAAACCTCAAAATTGGTCTCTTTAACCAAGCATCCAATTAGAAACAGAAAAACTATTGAAGGCTTTCCTCAACAAAGTGCTTGGGACAATATTTTTTGCCATTCCTAATTTTAGCAAACACACGCGTGAGAATAAGTGCAGCAAAATTCCAGTTTTTAAAAATAACTAAGTGTTACAAAAATCATTACCCTGCTTGTTTGGAACTGTTTTTGATTTGACACTTTATGCAATCCAATTTGTGAAGGTCAATTGTTTGTTTATTTACTGTTGTTTGAAACAAATTGATATCAGAACAAATCATCTTGAAATAACATTTCTCTCTGTTCTGAAAACTACTTTTGAACACGTTGGGATTGTGATATTATTTATGACACATGAATAATAAATACAAGACTTACACATAAAGAATCTTAAATGTTGTAATATTGTAGATTCATATAAATGATGATACAAAGTTTCATTAATTCCAAATGCCTGTGCTTTGATGTTATTCTATCAGTTGTAATTTGTACTTTACTTTTATTCAGCAAAATTAGAAACTTAGCTTTGGAGAATTGAAAATTTTCTTATTTTTGATGGTAGAAAACTGCGAGCATCTTAATTCTGGTGTGATAAACCAAATAAACATGAAGCGCCCTCAAAGTTGTTGCAAAATGTACCTTAAATCCTCAACTCAGAATAATATTCCTTGTACCACCAGTCTAATATTCTTTCCAGTTTTCACATTAACTTTCATTTTCATTTAAATTTACAGATTTTATTTTTGATCTTAATCCACTAAGAACTGGACAGAAACTCTCCCATTACTGTTTGATGTAGCTCACAAGCAAGGCACTAAAAAGCCAACAGACTGAGAAGAATAAAATAATCTAACTGCTGACAGTTCCATTGGACCTTCTTCATTGGCTAGACTCTAAAAGAGAATTGACTGTATCTGCAGAAATGTTAATCTATAAATCTGCTGTCAAATAGAATTCCACTTGTTATGCTTCTGACATCTGAACATCTTTGCAACCTGGTTTGCAACATATAGGGCAAAACCTAGCTGGCTGACAGAGACTGGGGCAAAACAATAAATCTAAATTGGATAGAGCACAGAGGAGTGCCTCCTCGCATGAAAAGAAATGCACTAGGTATCCAGCACTCTGGGCAAGATTCAAACCTCAATCTTAAAGCTTAAAGAATAGTGTTTGAAAGTGCCGCACCACCCAATCTACATAATGGGTGTTGATTTTTCATGTAGTGTGGGCACGGTATGAATTTGTCATTTAGCTTCAGGGTAGTATTCTGCTACAGTTAATGTGATTACTCACATATGTTAAGATTATGTCTCAGAGGACCTACATCACTAGGAGATATTTCTGGACAGTGAATAAAGGACGAACTAAGTGTAGGCTGCTATGAATTTACACTGAAAAGTACCACATTGCAACCTATAAACTTAGAAAATGTCTAAACAATTTTGAATAGGAATATCCATTATTCTATTTAAATTGGGCTTGATTAAAGGATGGAAATATTTGTCAATGATGGATATTAAGCACATTCATCTTAAACTCGCTTCTCTAATATTTTAATTGAGCCATTAGCCAGGTTACAACAAATGGATTAACACTTCCGTGAGAAGAGAGGAATTTGACACAAATACACTAACCATTCATGAGATAATATCACATTTAATTTCTAGTCTTGATTTATCAGTGGATTTCTTAAAACATGAAGAAATGTTTGAAGTGTGTAAAATTATACTCTGGCCTTTTTATTTAAATGTAATTGTTTTGGCAACAAACAAGAAATTCTTTCAAATAAAATGCTCCAAAACATTTATTAACTTGCTGTGTTGCATCCACACAGACGCAGGCAGGGTCATCAAGTGGAACCTTTGGGTGGACCAGTAACCAAAGTATGTTGAATTACAATAATTGATAGAAGATTCAATGTGAGATGAGGAATATTTTTTGCATGGCCAGTTGTGACCTAGATTCCACTGCCTGAAAGAAAAGATGTCATAAACCTTCAAAAGAAAATTAGATGCACCAGTTGAAGAGGAGAATTTAAAGAGCCTAAGTGGAAAGAACAGGAGAATGTGATTTGGATACCGCTTAGAGAGAGCCAGCACAAGCATAGTGCATTGTGGACCAAATAGTCTCTTTCTGTACTGTTCCCCTTCCTGGAGATGGCAGGAAGAGGAAATAATGAGGCTAGTTGGCACTGAAGAGAAGCTCACCTCTTTTTTGCCACCTCAACAATTAAGTGCTATGAGTAGGTCCATTGGGGATTTACTTGACTTGGCAATAATTAAGGCCCTTGAGTGGTCAATTGATAGACACTTAAGGACCTCAAATGACCAGCTCCCAAAATCCCCTGCCTCCTCAGCAGGTGAGAAAGGTGCCTAGTTTCCCAGCTAGGGAATATTGCTGACTTAGCTGTTGGGTGGGGGTTGACCTCCAATTGTCCCAATCTGCACCTCCACCTGTGATCTCCAATCCATGACAAGAAGGAAAAAAAAACACTTGCCTTTCACTGCTGGGCCCCCAAGGTGTAAGATTTAACCAGTGGTCTTCAGGACCAGAAGCTGCTAACATCTGATTGATCAGCTACTTCTGATGACCCTGATCACCAGAGTGGAGGCCTGTGATAGAGCAAGGTACTTGGCCTTGTTTTAATGAGCTGATTGTCAGGCAGTTGGGAGGATTTCCTCGCTCGTGGGAGTGACAAATTAATTACCTTCTGACATTGGGTCAAAGAGTCATGCAGCATGGAAACAGACCTTTCTGCCCAACGCATTTCCTAAATTGAACAAATCTCCTTTAACCTTATTTGGCCCATATCCCTCTAAATCTTTCCTGTCCAAATGTTATAATTGTACTCTTATCTACTGTCTTTCTTTGACACCTCATTTCCTACATGCGACACACTCTGGGCTAAAAGGTTACCCCTCAGGGCCCCATTAAATCTTTCCCCTCTCACCACAAGCCTATGCCCTCCAGTTTTGGACTCCCCTACCAAGGGAAAAAGACCTTGGGTATTCACCCCATCTATGCCCCTCATGATTTTATGAGTGTCTTTGAGGTATTTCCTTTTTATTAATTCATGGGATAAGGGCTTCAGTGACTAGGCATTTATTGCCCATCACTAATAGCCCAGAGGACAGTTAAGAGTCACCCATATTGCTTTGGATCTGGAATCACTTATAGGCTAGACAGGGACATATGCCAGTTTCCCTGCCAGATGGGGTTTTCCTGACAATTGACAATGAATTCATGGTCATCGGGAGACTCTTAATTTTTTAAATTCAAATTCCACCATCTGCTGTGGCACAATTTGAACCCAGGTTTCCAGAACATTACCTGGGTCTCTGGATTAACAGTCCAACAATAATACCACTAGGCCATTGCCTTCCCCTGATTGACTGACACACATTAAAACAAATATGAAAACCTTGCCCTGTGTTTTAATTACATCATACTTGAATTACTCTATGATTTTTTGATGTAATGCCGAAACCAAAACGCCTTAATACAAAGTGGAAAATAGCTAGTCTGTAAAAGAATAATATGCATGAGTTTAAGATTATAATACAAACAAATCTTGCTTGAGAGACTACCAGTATCAGGTGCAGCTGACTTTTTAATAAGATTTCTGCCTTTGAAATTGTGCTTCAAAATTCCTAAGGAAATATGGAGTGTGCCATAAATCCATGACTAGCAAAAAAAAAGGCAGAACAAGTTGAGGATGGAGAGTTACTCCATTGATGTTTATAATGTAATGAAGTAGGTTCAACTCAACATCAATATCTCCTCAAAGTCTGAAACAAAACATATACCTTTGTAAAGGAGCATATCTCATTACAACAAACATCACACCTTCAGTTCCACAGAGATCCAAATATCTCTGTGCCTGCTTCTGTGCAGTTAATCCAGCAATTTTATTAAGAATCAATTGCACAGAGCCAATCATGATGATGTCCACCATATGCAACATCTATCTCATTGATAGTTATGGAAAAAGAAAGAAAGCATATTGCATATTTTGTGATGCTAGGATATTGCAAAGGGCTTTAAAGGCAGTTAAGTATTTTTGAAATGTATTTATTGTAACAACATAGGAAGTGCAACTTTTGTACAATAAGGTTCCACAGACAGCAGTAAAGTGATGACCAGATAATCTGTTTATAGGGGCTGGTTAAGCTATAAATACCAGCCAGGAAATTGGGGGAGAACTTCTTTGCTCTTCCTTACATTATGTTTTGAATTTTTTATGCTAAGAGGGAGGCTATACAGGACCTCAGTTTAATATCTTATCTGGAAGACACCACATCTGTACTCTTCATACCACAATGGACTATCAGCCCAGAAGAATGGACTTAGGAGAGTGAAAAAGGGGTATGAGAAAACCTTGGCAGGTAGGATTGAAGAAAACCCCAAGGCATGCTATGCTTATGTGAGGAACAAGAGGATGGCCAGAGTGAGAGTAGGGCCAATCAGGGATAGTGGAGGGAGCTTGTGCGTGGAGGTCCTTAATGAACACTTTGCTTCAGTATTTATCAGTGAGAGGGACCTTGATGTTTGTGAGGACAGTATGAAACAGGTAGATATACCCGAACAGGTTGCTGTTAGGAAGGAGGATGTGCTAGAAAGTTTGAAAAACGTGAGGATAGATAAGTCCCCTGGACTAGGTGGGATATAACCAAGGTTATTATGGGCAGTTAACGAAGAGATTGCTGCCCCTTTGGCGATGATCTTTGAGTCCTCACTGTCCACTGGAACAGTACCAGAAGATTAGAGGGTGGCAAAGGTCATTCCCTTGTTCAAGAAAGGGAATAGGGATAATCTTGGGAATTACAGACTGGTCAGTCTTACTTCTGTGGTGGGAAAATTATTGGAGAGGATTCAGAGAGATAGTATTTATGATTATTTAGAAAAGCGCAGTTTGCTTAGAAATAGTAAGCATGGCTTTGTGAGGGGCAGCTCATGTCTCACAAGCCTTATTGAATTCTTTGAGGATGTGACAAAACACATTGATGAAGGCAGAGCAGTGGATGTGGTGTATATGGAGTTTAGCAAGGCATTTAATAATGTCCCTCATGGTAGGCTCATTTAGAAAGTAAGGAAGCATAGGATTTAGGGAAATTTGCCTGTCTGGAGACAGAATTGGCTATCCAATAGAAGACAGACAGTGGTAGTAGATGGAAAGTATTCTGCCTGGAGCTCGGTGACCGGTGATGTTCTGTAGGGATCTGTTCTGGGATCTCTGCACTTTGTGATCTTTATAAATGACGTCGATGTGGACGTAGAAGGGTGGGTTAGTACATTTACTGATGACACAGAGGTTGATGGAGTTGTAGATAGTGTGGAGGGCTGTTGTAGCTTGCAAAAGGACATTGACAGGATATAGAGCTGGGCAAAAAAGTGGCAGATGGAATTCAACCAAGAAAAGTGTGAAGTGATTCATTTTGGAAGATCAGGTTTGAATGCAGAATACAGGGTTAATAGTAGGATTCTCAGCAGTGTGGAGGAACAGAGGGACCTGGGGTCGTCGTCCATAGATCCGTCAAAGTTGCTACCCAAGTTGATAGAGTTGTAAAGAAGGCAAATGGTATGTTGGCTTTCATTGGCAGGGCAATTGAGTTTGAGACATGAGGTTATGCTGCAGCTCGATAAAACTCTGATACAACCACACTTGGAATATTGTGTTCAGTTCTGGTCATCTCATTATTGGAAAGATGTGGAAGCTTTAGAGACGGTACAGAGGAGATTTACCAGGATGCTGCCTGGACTGGAGGGCAGGTCTTATGATGTAAGGTTGAGGGAGCTAAGGCTTTTTTCACTGGAGCAAAGAAGGTGAGAGGTGACTTGATGGAGGTGTACAAGATGATTAGAGACATAGATAGAGTGGATAGTCAGAGACTCTTTCCCAGGGTGGAAATGACTATGTTCTTAGTAGAATAATAGGTCGGCACAACATCATGGGCCGAAGGGCCTGTACTGTGCTGTACTTTTCTATGTTCTATGTTATTACAGGGAGGAGAATGTGAATCTACTGCTATTGACTCACTGACGAGTGTAGTAAATTGAGCTATGTTGACATAAAACAGATCAAAGAATTCCCAGTCATTAATAATTAAAGAACAACTGCAAGAAAACATTAAAAGCCAAATCCTCTTTACATAAAACAAAGAAAATATTTTTATGCATATATCCTGAAAAGCAACAAAATCCATTTTTTGGTAATGATTCCCGGTGCGTCTCAAAGCTGCACAAAAAACATCCAATGTAAATTTAGGTTGAATTAGATTGTATGCTTGGCAAACCCCTAAAATAGGCATTCAGTCCTTAAGTATGTAAATAAGTAGGCTGAATATCGATTTTAGGTCCCTTTGCAGAAATTTAGCTGTGATAACTAAGAAGGTGTCAAAGTTGCCCTATCAGGATTCTTCAAGAGCTACTGCTGCTCAAGCAACTTCCATCAACAAAGGGAAATGCATTTCTGCCCCCTGATGTTCACTAATACACACTGCCAGCAGAATGTATTGGAAAATGTTCAAGAATAACGAGCCTAGCTAATTTCTCCCTCCCTAATTCAAAATGCTTGAAGCAACAGCTAAAGTGTTTTAGGCGACAGTATAAACATTTACTATCATTCAACTTACTCAATGAAGGACTGAATTTGATGCCTCCTGATCTGTAAATTTTAACAATGCATTGAATAAAGTGTAGCTTTCAAGAGGCCCTGCAATATGGTGTTCAGTACTATTCCACTTTGCAATATTATGGTATTTAACCCATTACACTTTGTTCCAAAATTGTTTGATTGCATCCCAAGTGTTCAGTTTCTGTTGTTGAAAGATTCACAACAGATTTATGTTTACAAAAGAAGTCATGAGACATCTGCAAGTGAGTATTAAGAGTAAGACAGTGGGAGGTTTTAAAATCAATTTAGACAGGGAATTTCTAACAATGGGAAGTGAATAACAATGCCACTCTTTCTTAAATTAAATCCATCCCAAATAATTGGCTTAATTTGGTGTTTTAGTCAGCAAGAAGTGCTCAGTTGGGGCTTGTTTGACAGTTGGTGGATAGTGCAATATTCAGTAGGAGTGGAGTGATTCTCTCAACTATCATCAATAATGGACTTTGTGGCATTCTAAAGACCAACAGTTCTAGACCTTTTGTGTGAGGCTAATTTCTTTTAATACTTACCGACCAAGCAGGCTTCACTCAATGTTTCCTGAAAATTCTCAATATTATTGAACTTGAAATCTGTCTGTTTACTGCAAAACATTTTACATCCGAATGTTCTAAATATTTAAAGTGGACTTTTCACTTATTTTTAAAGGGGCTTGGGTGGTCAGAAATGAAAGCTATCGATGGGAAACACCATAACTGAAATGTATGGCCATTACCAAAGATGATAAAGCTACAGCTGATATCTCCTTAAAGGTACCTTGGACTTTGCCTTTCCCTCTGGCTCACAATTGCCCGCATGAGTGATTCTTCCCTGAAAGATGAGGGCAAAATTTTTGTCAGTGTATAACTAGAAGAAAACAAAACTGACTGGTTCACATTGAGTTTTGCAAATTTTTTCTTGAAGCTATGGTAGCTAATAATCCCAGCCCTATTGTTGAATTACACTGCCAATCTGTGTCACTGGCCTTGGTGAACATATCAAAATTGTAGAGAGGCTTCCAAACTCACCTGGAAACAAAAGATATATTTGACTACCAGAAAGCACGGCAGAGTTATGCCTTGAATCGGAACTAGAAGTTGAACTGGAATTCCACTGGAAGAACCTTTGAGGTGAGTTTAGCATCCATGAAGCAGTTTGAGCTACAGTTTGTGTTTAAACTTGAGCAAAGTCAGTGCAGAAAATTACAGGGTGAACTGGTACTTGTGGGACCTAGTTGCAAAGCCTAATCTGTTCTGAAAAATCAATCCTAACCAGTAATCAAGGTGCAGGATGTACCAGGATAATGTTTTTAGAATGTTAAAAACAATCACTGTTTAATGAAGTCACTATCATAAAAATCATGTGTGGCATAAACACTAAGGGAGCTGATAAGTTAAAAACTGCAGTGCCTCAGCATAACGGATTCTTTATCCTTCATGCTTAGTTAAGTTAGTTCAACTTTCCTTGATTCCAGTATATGTTTGGTGAATCTTGGCCATATTTTCCAAACTCACAGACTCAAGTTAATAAGTGTTCTCTGTCAGAGGTTTTATAACAGTGAGACGGAATGTTGTCAATTAACTAACATAATTATCACACTCCATAATTGCTGGTAATGAATGAACCATGTTATTATGACAATAGAAGTAAAGGCATGAATATTAGCAGTATGTAGATGTTGACCAAAGCAATAGCACTTAGTTTTATTATGTGAACTTTGACCTACACAACAGATAAAACTTTGTATCACACCAAGTTTGACTGATGCTGTTCCCAATGGATAAAATACAAAATACAATGGCAGAAAAGTATGTTCCTCTCTGACAGTGGTTTA
This sequence comes from Stegostoma tigrinum, assembly GCF_030684315.1. NCBI lineage: Eukaryota > Metazoa > Chordata > Chondrichthyes > Orectolobiformes > Stegostomatidae > Stegostoma > Stegostoma tigrinum. The sequence goes on along the minus strand of NC_081361.1, from coordinate 46,946,469 downwards.
AAATGCAGGAATTCCTAGATCACACACTTAATACAGTCCAATATTCCGACACAATGTGTTGTGTGTGTGTGTGTGTGTGTGTGTGTGTGTGTGTGTGTGTGTGTGTGTGTGTGACACCATCTTTGAATGCTTAACATTTTCCACTCGCATGTTCAGGACATTTACTATTGGCACCAGAATTCTCTCCTGGTTGGATCGAAGCACTTTGAAGTATTTGTGGTCCCGACACATCTGTAAGCAAGATGTTCTTCCTTGGCTGTTGGGGGGCTCGTGTTTGCACCATGAGCAGCACTCTGACACCATATGACTATGAAAAACACTTTTAACCCCTGATTACTGGCAGTCTGTCACAGCAGGCAGCAAAATGCGGTACATATGTCCAAGTTTAATATATGTCTAATTTAATTCCTTTATATGTGTTTACTTACAAGCAGGAATCAGGATCAATTTATTTGTTTTCTGTTCGTCAAAACATTTACTATTTCTGATTTGATTTTCTGTTTACTTCCTGGCTTTGCTATGGTAACTACCTGGTACCCCATCCAATTGGTCATTGCTTGCTCATTTTTCACAAGGACCCTCAATAGTGAACAATGGTATACAATTTGGCTAAATGGAGGTGTGGCAGAGGTCAGCCTCAATCTGTCATCACCTTATATGGGCCTTGTACTTTTGGACAGGCATTGCCAAATAACTCGCAGGATGGGAATCTTGGCTGTCCCATTCTATATTCACCCCAACATCCCCACCTGATGCCACTTGCAATGTTGTCTTGCCTGAGATCAACTACCTTGGACAGAATCCAACTGTCAGACCATGAAGTTCCCAGGGTCAGTGCCACATTACCACTTCTCCATAATACAGATCCATTTAGACATTAATTTTCCTCTTGCAATTCTTATATTTGTAAAACGGAGTAACTTTGAACTCAGACAAATCCAGTGTTAAGAACCTTACTGAGTGGCATCAGAACAAAGAAAACCATTCCAATTTGAAAGTTTGACATCTTTGAAAAATAGATCCAGCCGTAGCAAGCTGTGCACTTATGAACATTACCCGTAATGCATTGAATGATCTTGTAAGTTTGTATATGGATGCTTTGCATTGTCATGTGGAAATTTGGAAACTTCTTTCGTAAGAACCCATAATGAGGAATGGAAAACCATGAAGGATGAATTGAAAATGGGGCAACAACAGCAGAATTGCTTTCCCTGTGAATGACATTTTATGTCCGGTGTACATGAATGCAGAGACAGCAAGACGACTAAATAAAGAGGAAGCAGTGGATGAATATATTTGGATTTTCAGAAGGCAATCGATAAGGTACCACAGATTTGGCTACTTAATAAGAGCCTATGTAGTTAGAGATAATATATTAACATGGATAGGTGATTCGCTGTCAAATAGAAACTACAGAGTTGGGATAAGGGATCATATTCAGGATGGCAACTTATAACTAGCTGCAGGGATCAGTGTCAGAGCCACAATTATTTACAAAATATATTAATAACTTGAGAGGACAGAAGCTAATGTACTGTTGCCAGATTTGTTGATGAAATAAAAGTAATAAAAGTGGTAAGGCAAGTGAAGAATACACCAATAGTCTGCAGAGGGATAGAGGCAGGTAAACAAATAACAAAAACTTGACAGATGGAATAGAATTTAGGTAAATTTGGGTTAAGCACTTTAAAGAGAGAATAGAGCCACTGGATATGTTTTAAATGGTGAAAGACTATAAAAAGCTAAACAACAGAGGGTTTTGGGAGACCTCATCCATGAATCAGAAAAAGTTAGCATTTAAGTTCAGTGGCTAATCGGGAAGGTAAATGAAATTCGGCCTTTATTTCAAAGGGAATGGAGTATAAAAATCAGGCGGTTTTGCTAAAACTATACAAGGCATTAGTGAGACCTCAGCTGAAATACTATGAACAGCTTTGGCGGCTTTCTGTAAGGAAAGATATCCCAGCATTGGAGGCAGTCCAGAGAAGGATCAATAGGCTGCTGCCAGGTATGGAGGGACTGTGATAATGGGAACTGCAGATGCTGGAGAATCCAAGACAATAAAATGTGAGGCTGGATGAACACAGCAGGCCAAGCAGCATCTCAGGAGCACAAAAGCTGACGTTTCGAGCCTGGACCCTTCATCAGAGATGGGGATGGGGTGAGGGTTCTGGAATAAATGGGGAGAGGGGGGAGGTGGACCGAAGATGGAGAGAAAAGAAGATAGGTGGAGAGGAGAGTATAGGTAGGGAGGTGGGGAGGGGATAGGTCAGTCCAGGGAAGATGGACAGGTCAAGGACGTGGGATGAGGTTAGTAGGTAGAAGATGGAGGTGCGGCTTGGGGTGGGAGGAAGGGATGGGTGAGAGGAAGAACAGTTTAGGGAAGCAGAGACAGTTTTGGCTGGTTTTGGGATGCAGTGGGTGGAGGGGAAGAGCTGGGCTGGTTGTGTGGTGCAGTGGGGGGAGGGGACGAACTGGGCTGGTTTTGGGATGCGGTGGGGGAAGGGGAGATTTTGAAGCTGGTGAAGTCCACACTGATACCATTGGGCTGCAGGGTTCCAGAACCCTCACCCCATCCCCATCTCTGATGAAGGGTCCAGGCCCGAAACGTCAGCTTTTGTGCTCCTGAGATGCATGGAGGGACTGTGTTGTGGGAAGAGATTGAGGAGATTGGGCCTGTGCTCAATGGAAGATAGGAGAATGAGGAACAACCTTAGTGAATCATACAAGGTTCTTAAAGGCCTGACAGGGTAGATACAGAAAGGTTGTTACTCCTTGTGGGAGAGTATAGGACCAGAGGGTAAAATTCAGAAAAAGGAGTTGCTCAATTAAGATAGAGATGAGGATGAATTTCTTTTCTCAGAGGTATGAATCTGTGGAATTCTTTACTGGAGAAGGCTGTCAAGACTGAGTCATTAAGTGTCCTCAAGGCTGGGATAGACAGATTTTTAATCAGTAAGGAAATCAAGTGTCATAGGGAAAAGTCAGGAAAATGGAGTTGAGGATTATCAAGTCAGCCATGACTTCAATGAATGGCAGAGAAAATTCAATGGCCTGAATGGCCTACTTCTACTCCAATGCATTATGATCTTAATTCATCTTTATTGCTGTATAGACAGGCATGATCACTATGTTGGACCAGTGGCTGTTCATAACGAAGGTTGCTGCCATCATCCTCTTTCAGTGTTGGTACTAGGGTACTAGGCCTATTTGGCTCAAAATTGTTGATGAAAACAGCTTTCTGGTCTAACCAGTCTTAGTGATGAATAGGATGTGGCATTTGGAGTTCATCTCAGGTCAAATATTATATCGAAATGGGCCACACCAGATTCAGTCCAAAACAAAGACAAGGAAAATGGATGCACTACTGTGCAATAAAACTGCTGGTTTTATCTCCACATACAACTCAATGTATGGAGTGTGCTTTTTAGTGCTACAAATGAGAAATATCAAAATGTAAATTAATGGTTAACGTTCACATGGGTGCTAGCCTGTCCTCTTTGTCTCATGGTGTTGGACTTCCTATGTGCTGTTCGAGTGCTTGTCTGATTAATTTTAGGATAGCAGAAGAATGTTCCTAGTTTTAGATGACATTTATTTTGATATGTCTTATGGGACACATTGGATGGACAGCAGTTATCTTCCAGTTCATTGTCTTTCACCCATTTGGATAATCATATCATGTGACTGACAACTTGCTTTTGTCTCAATATTGGTGCTGAAGCCATCACCTTTGTCCCTGGTCATAACCTCTTCTTCCTTGCTATTTATTCTATTCTTTTTCCCAGCCTTTGTCTTTGTTCGGGTCTAGCTGTATACCATCCTGGTGTTATTTTTGACCAGAGACGAACTCTAAACGGCACGTCCTACTCATTTGTCAAGACTGTCTATCTCTAAACCTGCAATATTTGACCAACTTCATCCCCATATCAGGCTTTCAGATAAACTTTTAACATGACTCCAACACTCCATAGCTGCCTTTCTTGCTGCTGTCCCAACACCCTCCTTCATAAATTCCAACATTTAATCATTTGCCACGTGTGTTCTGCCCACATAGAGGGCCAATTATCCAAAACTTCTGTTGGCTTTGGTTTGCATTAGTTTTGGTTGATCCCAGTCAAAGGCACAATAAAGGATTCTACATATGAACATACCTTATGTAAATGGAAATTTGCAAAGAGCACCAGGCTTTGCAACCTGAGCAAAGGTGGGATGCCTGTAGGACAAATCTTGTGATCACATGAAGGACAAAACAATTGAAGGAAATAGAGTAACAGGTTGAAATGAAGGAGGAGTGGAAGGAGACTCATGTGGAATGTAAGCTAATTCAAACAGCAGGAGGCATAGTATTCAATTACTGGTGCTACACTTTAGAAAGGATGTGGTTTATCAGAGGGTACAGAAGAGATTTACCGGAATGGTTCCTGGAATGAGGGATTATAATTAACACTGAGAAACTCAAGAAGTTGATGTTATTCTCCTTATAGCAAAGAAGGCTTACCTCACAGCAGATTTGTTAAAGGGGTTTAAAATCACGAAGGATTTAGTGTCAATAAGGAAAAATTGTTCTCCATGGCTGTAGGAAGCCAGATGATATAGACTGAACATGTTTGGTAAAAAAGAGGTGACGTAAGGAAACTTTCCAAAATAATTAGTGGTTGGAATATGGAGTGCATGTCCAGACAGTGATGGAAACAGTAACAATCAAAAGGCACAGGATAAATGCTTGAAGGTGAAAAAGTATGGCAAGGATCTGGGGAAATTGAGGAAGGTGAATTGCTCCCCAAACTGTCAGGATGGGCTGAATGGCCACCCTCTTTGTTGTACTTTTCTACAATTTAATAGGTAGTTGTCCCAATGGAAAACCAATTTTTGTAGAAACAGTCCCATAATATTCATAGATAACAAGATGTAGTGCTGGTTGAACACAGCAGACCAAGCAGCATCAGAGGAACAGGAAAGCTGACATTTTGGGCCTAGACACTTCTTCAGAAAATGTCTGAAAACGTCATTTTCTGAAGAAGGGGCTAGGGCCAAAATGTCAGCTTTCCTGCTCCTCTGATGCTACTTGGCCTGCTGTGTTCATCCAGCTCAACACTTTGTTATCGCAGATTCCCCAGCATCAGCAGTTCCCACTATCTCTCCCTGTAATATTCATAGATCAGTTTCTATCATAATAGAAGTTCATAACCTATGCCGGTAACCAAAATAAATCAGTCAAACTCGGAACAAGTATATTGGTTCTCATTTTATGAGCTTCTAAATTTAGGTTGTACTTGCCTGTGGCACATCCATAGCAGTGGTGAGAATGGGAATGGTTGGTTGGGCCACATTATTCAATTTAAGAGGCTTTCAATGCCTTGGAAACATATGTGGGATGAGAGAGATGAACATTGGCTGATTGTCAATCATCAAATCTGGTCAGCCAGCAATTCCCAAAGGTTGCTTATGACCTCTTATTGGAGAAAAATGCCACCCAGCTCTGAATAGGAGGCTTAGAGGGTAGTGGATCAAACAAGTCCACAAAATCTCTCAGGGTTGTCATACTTGGAGAGTAAAAGAGGAAAATGTTTTCAGTGTGAAGATAATTTATTTTCCATTACATAAATGAGGATAGAATTTACACACAGTGAGGCACTACTGTTTTTGCACTTGCTAATGTCTGCAGAGATTTTACAAAAGGCTTTATTGTGCTGGATCATTTGTATATCCATTGGCAGTATCATGTAGTGTAGATGACCCAACAAGGTTAGACTAAAGTAAATCTAATTAATTACCAGGACCCCGTCAGTACCCCAGTCTCACAATATCTTACTTGCTGACAGCCAGGTAATCCATTTTAGTGATATTGATGGGCATAGATATTGTTATATTTCTAATTGAGCGTTTCTTGGACAGTCAAGCTTATTGCACAAATGCTATGTTGATCCATGCATTCCTTTTTAAGTAGGAATTTGGTACATACCGATTTCATGGACACTATTCATGGAAAAGTTTGCTTCAGTGGAATATTTTCACAGGCGAAGGCTTTTTCCCCACAAATTCTGATGTAAGAACTGTTCATTTATAAAAGCAGCTAACTGAAACTGATGCTTCAAGAGCAATGTCAAAAAGCCTGACTTTGTTCTTTGGGACTTTGTACCACTGTTTTGTTAAATAATAGACCTAACCTTTCACCTCACTCCACACTGCTCAAAATCCTTATTTCATCCATTCTAAATCTTGTCAATCCATATTATCCAATGGTATCTCATATACTCCATGCCAACCCTACCCTCACTCATCCCCATAGCCTGTTATAGTCCCAATGCTAATTTAGTGCAAGATTATGTCACATTGTTCCCATATCACATTCTTTGTCTTTATACCCTCTGTGCCAACTCACCCGGTGTGCTCCACAGATAAACTTAAAGCAATGAAATAAAACAAAAATTCTAAGTAAAACTACAGAATTCTTACATTAAGTATTCTTATCATGAAACTCTATTCATGATATTTAAACCCTCTCAAGTTCTTTCCTTATAAAATAAACATGTTGAAATAATTACACAGAAGCCATCACCAAGTCACCCTTTCGGTACATACAAGAGTCTTTGACACTGATCCAGCTCCCTCAAAGCCAGCTCACAGATTGGGCAGGATGGCTGGCATTCCTGTTCTTATCTGTCATCCAGGGATCTCTGATTGGACCAGATAACAGCCCAATCAGCATAATCATATTCCATGAAGGCCACCGGGCTGACCTCATTCCAACCACTAAACATGGGTTTTCAAAAGCCCACATTGATAAACATTAATAACTACAGATAACTTTACTGAACTTTTTGAGCTGTCAGCTAAACAGTGAAATCCTCTCCCCGCCAAGACAATGATATGTCGTGGAAGCAGTCAAGCAGTAATAATACTGCAACGTCACCAAGAGTCATGTCAACAAAAGCTATTGAAACTGCCAGAAACTTATTTTTACTCCCACAGACAGGGGCAGCTATTTTAAAGAGCGGGTGATTGAAATGAACTTCTAAAACAAGAACAGAAATTGCTAGAAAATCAGTTCTGAACAAGGTTCACTGAGCCCGAAAAATAATGTTGAATTCTCTCCATAGATATTGTTACACCTGTTGAGATTTTTCAGCAATTTCTCTCTTTGTTTCAAATTTCCATCATTCTTAGTTCTTTCAGTTTTTGTTTATTTAAATAAATTTGACAGCTTGACATCACTCATCTCCACCCTAAAGTTGTGAAATATATACTGTGGATTGAGTCTTTTTTGCTTGCTGAGACGAAAATTGGTATGCTTGCCCTGTGCACTAAATTTAAATGTCCCACTCATTTTTTAATTCATCCCTATGTACTTCATTTTTTGCCTCCTTTTACTTATGAGTGAAAATAGGATCTGCTGGTAATAGGGCAAAATTTCAGACCTGGGCTCTGTCTGTCAGCTTTAAAGATCTTCAAAAGTACAGCCTCATGTTTTGTCTGACTTGGTCCACTCTTACTGTTATTTTTGGAGAGAGACTGGGGAATGGGGTGCACATTTTGCAGCATGACACCAGAGGTTAGCTGTATGTCACTGTCCTGAAACTCAGGTCGGTTAAGTCTGGTTGCAAATGTTGCACTGCACCTTGGATCTGTGGTCCTACTGATTATCTGACTGGTTATAACATTAAATTATGAGAAATGGAAAATTGACAGTCTACATCTCAGCTGCCATTGTCTGGAAGCTGCTCCATAGCATGCTGTTTATAGTGTCCCCAACTATTAAAGACAGCAGTCTATGTTTCCTTAGAAGTGGAGGCGCTATTTGGTGCTTGACTACCATTCATGGGGAGAGAGGTTATCAATTACAGTATCCAATTAATTTGTCATTGTTCTCTACACTAAAGAAAAATTTACCTAATGTACGGATTCCACATAATTTGACACCATCTGGATTGAGTAGGCATGTATGGGGAAAAGAACCCTAGGAGCTTTTGATGCCTTTTCAATTGTAGCTTCTGAAAGTGAAAGTAGCTTAGCCTATTTTAATTGTCCAATGGTCCGTGATCCACTAAAATCAGTTTCCTATTCTGTGCAAATATTATTGAGCACTGAGTTCGATCTTTCCTCTCATTTCCTTCCATTCACTGCAGGTAGCCCCTTACCTTCACACATGACCTCACTCTGACCCTTCATCATTTTAACGCAATTCACTAAAGAATATAGAGATGTAAACACATCTGATATTCCATTCTACAGAACACAATTGGAGAATGTGTTATTATAATAATACAGGACCTTTGTATTTGATTTAGCAAAAATGAATAAAGGTTTAGAAACAGTACATTCAGTTCAAAAAGAAAACAAGCCAAAACAATGGGCTTTTTGACAATTCATAAACAGTTACATACCCCAAGATAAAGAACCAGTTCATAGACAAAACAATTCCCGTTCAACCACAAAAATGTAAGTGTACATGGAAAATGAGGAATATATAAAAGTTCATCTTTGATTTCTATTTTTCCTTTCCTATTTAACACTAACGCATCTGATAAGAACCCAAGATTGTGGTCACAAATAGTCTGCAACAAATGTCAACCCCTCAGAAAGATAATAATGAGGAATTCATCTGAAAATATTGAGCAAAGATTTCAGTGTAAGATTGTGGCCAAGAGTACCAAGATGTCTGGGGTCGGGGGAATGTGGCATTGACAAATGTAACGAAATGGATGGTTTCTGTAGGAATTCAGCATCACGCACAAACTCAACATCACTAATTTCCATTTGCAGCAGAAAGATATATTTCAGACCGTCTGGACACTCTCACTCAAAGAGTTGCCACCTTTTGGATTACACTTGTGCAGTAACATGCTCAATGCTGACTGTTACCCTGACCACTGCCTGCTTTGGACTAACAAAAACAAAATACTGTGGATTCTGGAAATTAGAAACAAACATAGAAAATGCTGGAGAAACTCAGCTGATCTGGAAGCATTTTGGAAGGAGAAACAAGTTAATAATCTGGGTTCAGAATGAGATAAGAAAGTGTGGAGCTGGATGAACACAGCAGGCCAAGCAGCATCTTAGGAGCACAAAAGCTGACATTTCGGGCCTAGACCCTTCATCAGAAGGGTCTCGGCCTGAAACGTCAGCTTTTGCGCTCCTAAGATGCTGCTTGGCCTGCTGTGTTCGTCCAGCTCCACACTTTCTTATCTCGGATTCTCCAGCATCTGCAGTTCCCATTATCTCTGAGTTCAGAATGACTCTTCTTCAGAACTTTGGTCAGATTCCACACTGCCTTGTATCTAGAGCTGAGATATTAATAAGCAGAGCAGTGGGAACAGTTGGAATCCATCCCATAAGGCATAACTGTAATGGCGGATGGTTTCCCCACAAGAAGAACCCAAGATTAGTTTCATGAAAATGACATAGAAATCAAAGAGGTCCTTTAAAAAAAATCCTGTCACAATAGGCTCCTTGTAGGGACTGATGACCAATCTGTGTTTAGGGAAGCCTGTAGCACTCTGCAAACTGAAGTCCAAGAATGACAAACAACTGAGAGCATGTATGCAGGAAAGGGAGTTGTGACAAAATACAGGCCTGTGAGCTACCTTAGGAGATCTCACCTAAACATTTAATACACGGTCAGCCAGGCCAAACTTTGAAATATATTACCTCGACTGGGCCGTGCTCCAAGATTCCTCACCATTCTCTGCGAAGTGCTTAAAGGCCAGAAAATCAGGTCAAACAGATTAGAATCCTCTCAGACAGTTTCCCAATCTCTGGTGGTTTTAAGCCAGGATATGTTCTGACCCTGATATTTTTCTCCATTTTTTTTTCAGTGCAATGTTTCAAAAAACGGAGATATATCTTTGTTTCTGAACAGAGGCAGTCTGTGTGGGCTATTGACATATACCAAAAACCACAGAGAAACCTAACATGCAGCCTCTGCTTGTAAATTATTCCACGATTACGGTACTAACAGCTTAAAAAAAGTAGGGGGGCTGTCCCAACCATGGCCTCAAGGCAATTACAGTATACTGCAGATCAACACTGCCATGAGCAACCTCAATGTAATAGAGCTGTTTACCTCTCCAAATAAAGTAAGTTATCATAAATGATGTCACTGTTGTTGGATTTTTCATAATTATTATTTTATATTTTAATCGATTTTGAATTATGAGCTGGAGATGAATGATGGACTTTGGGACAGTTGGATTAAAGAGGGGAGACCATAATGATTTTGGCCAAGGTCAGCCAAGTAGACCTCATAGAATATGAATTCCCTGATTGGGACAGATTGTTATCTGATCCAAGAAGGGAGTCCTGGCTGGTAGATAAGAACAGTGTCAGAGGTTGTGTTCACTCTGAGTGCTGGGCCTGAGGGAGCTGAATCAGTGTCAAGGACCATCCTTGTGTAAGTAAAGGGTAACTTGGTGATGGGATACTGGCCTCTGTGGAGATATATCATAGTAAGATTTGTTTGTTTGTGAGGTCTGGCCTGGAGGCTAATTGTAGGCTGAGCCTTGATGAAGAAGGTCCTAGCAACCCCCAGGAAGAGCATTGTGTTTGAACAGACAGCTGAAGTCGACTATCAATGAGGTCAGTATGTGGGAGTTTGTTCCATCAAGTCTGAAGGAGACACTATGGCAGTTGTTGAATGATGGTGACTGAGGCCTGGGGATAAGTCAATCCACCTATCAGGGCAGAACCAGAAATTAAATTTATGTTTGAACTGTGTTTTTTGAGAGATGGTTCTAAATTCTGTTGAGACCACACAAAGATTGAAAGTTCCTTGCCTAATCTGGTAAACCACCATTCAGAAGCTCAACGTGTGGGAAGCTGCACTGAGACGTATTGCTGCCTTTGCCTTGGTGAACTGCAAAGGTAACCATATTCAACTTTGCAGGAAGAAAACAGCCAAAGACTCCCCATTTATGCCTGTGAAACAATGCATCATGAAAGCCTTTGAAATAATCTGGCTAATTTTGTTATTTTCTTTTATTTATCCCTTAACTGTGTGTGTCTGCATGTCTGTCTTTTCTGTGAATGGGAGCTGAAAGCAAATATTTGAGGTTTAAAGGACAGACGTTGTTCAGCTTACCGTGCTGTTCAATTTTCTCTCTGCTGATGTTAATTTGTATTTTTGTTTAAGATACAAAACTAGTGTCTGGAAACTAATTATTCACAAAGTCTCGGATTGATTGTGCAGAAGTCTGGATAGGAACCATTGGGGCGATTATTTGGGGGTCTTTGACTGTTAAATTTTATGGTGTTGCAAATACAGAGGTAGACAGGTTACCTTGGTTTGGCTGTCTGTCTCCACATTGCAACACTACCATCTGCCCAAGGCCAATTGTTCTCAGAACGTTCAAAATCTGACAAAAGCATTCATAACTCATCTCTGCCAAAATTCAAGTGTGCAGAGCACTTATTATCACCACCCTCTTGTGTGGGTCAGATTCATGTATTCTGAACAGGCAAAATATTAAAGAAAAATGAAACTGCTGGGGTGAACCCATCAATACTGTCTTTGATCCATCAAGGACATTGGATGAAGCCCTAAACAGATGCAGTCTATCCAATGTTTTCTCCAGCAGTGCTGGGAAGGATGTGAGTCATGCATGGAAGATTCTAAACTGGAAAAAGAAGTGTGTTATGGTGTTCTAGCAAGTGATATTGAGGTGAATCTTGTCAACATTCCAAAGGCTAACTGGAATGACTACTCTCTGGCTGATATTGGCTTACAGGAGATTGGTTTCAGAAACAACTGGCACATCATTCAGGAAAGCCAGTGGGTGGTCTTATTGCAACCCCAAGAACAGGAAATGTCACATGACCTAAATTAGGCAGGATGTAACATTTTGATTCCCTGATTTTGGATTGAGAAGCAGCAAAAAAGTCAAATTTGCAATGTGTCAAAAGTTACAACAGCTGATGGCAGGTTCATACTTGTAATACATTTGCATTCCATCAATATTCATTAACATGAAGCGGTTTTCACTAAAGCCCTGTCATCAATATAAACATGGAGAATACTGAGCAACTCAGCATGTCTGGCGACATTCATGGGGAGAGAAACAAAGTTAATGTTTCAAATCAGTATTCAGTACTTTATGTTCGGTATCTCCAGCATCCTCTCAGTTTGTTTCAGATTTCCAGCATCCAAAATCTTTTGCTTCTTTTTCTTCAACTTAAAATTAATAAGACCAGAGAATCTTGTGCCATCCTGTTCATGATCATTGAAAGGCGACATGTTTCAGTCAGCTTTGTGCAGTTATGTGCTGGGTTCTTGATTTTCCGTGATTAATTTTACAGCAGAAACAATAGTAGCAGGAAAATAGACTCTTATATGGAGGCTCGGCATTGGAAGAACAAGTCAGTGGTTGGAGATGGATGTGCTTATGTGGAATGGGTTTAGGCACTTGAAGGATTGGAAGAGGGACCCCAGAGAGGGCAGAGGGTGGGGTTAGGCACATTCAGGAATGAAGTAGGAAGGCCCTGATGCCCTGGGTGAAGGGAGATGGTGAGGATAGTCAGTCAAGGTTTCTTTTATTCAGTTTTCTCCCCATTCTCATTGACTCCAGTTTTCATAGATCCTTGGTGCCATACTTGTTCAAATGCAGCCTTGATGTCAAAGTACCTCTGAGGTTCAGCTCTTTTGTCCATGTTTGTACCAACGTTGGAATGTGACTAGGAGCCAAGTGGCCTTGTCAGATTCTAAACTGATTCCAGTAAGCAGACTGTTCCTTTGCAAGTGCCACTTGATAGAACTGTTGATGACACCTTCCATCACTCATAGACCAGTGGGCCAGGTTGGATGTGTTCTACATTTTTTGGACAGGACATACCTAGGAAACACATTGTTGGGTAGGTGCCAGGGTTACATTTGTGCTGGAACAGCATGGCTAGACACATAGTTCTGGAGCACCCATTTTCAGTACTATAACTGGAATATTGTCAGGACCCATAGTCTTTGCAGTATTAAGTGACTTCAGCTGCTTCTTGATATCATGTGGAGTGAATTGTGTTGATTGAAGACTGGTGTCTCTGATGCTGGGGCCTCAGGAGGATGCCAAGATGGTGTGAAAATTAAGGGGGTCAAGGATAATGTCAATGTCAGGGTGTTCACAGGCAGAATCCTAACACGGTCTGTGAATTTACCTACAACTTGTCTTTTCCCCATTTTGAGATTACTCATGGAGAATGTCCTTTAGACCGTAAGAAAGGGATGCCCAGCTAACTATGCAATTTCAGTCATGTCACAGAGAGTCTGCGTCGAACAGCATACCAACCTCTTGGGTGTCCTTGTGCATAAATCACTAAATATTGGTTTGCAGGTGCAGCAGGTAATTAAGAAGGAAAATGGAACATTGTCCTTCAGTGCGAGAGGGATGGAGTTTAAAAAAGGAGGTTATGTTGCAGTTGTACAGGGTGCTGTTGAGGCCACAGCTGGAGTACTGTTGATAGTTTTGGTCTCTTTACTTGAGAAAGGATGTACTGGCATTGGAAGGCATTCGGAGGAGGTTCCCTAGGTTGACTCCAGACTTGAGAGAGTTGACTTATGAGGAGATATTGAATATACTGGGACTATGCTCACTGGAATCTAGAAGAATGAGGGGGATCTTATAGAAACATGTAAAATTATGAAGGGAATAAATAAGATAGAAGCTCAGAGCTTTTTTCCATTGGCAGGTGAAATTAGAACAAGGGGGCATGGCCTCAAAATAAGATAAAGCAGATTTAGGAATGAGTTGAGGAAGAACTTTTTCACCCAATGGGTTGTGAATCTGTCCAGTGGAGGAGTTGAGGCTACCTTGTTGAATATTTTTCAGGCATAGATAGATTTTTGAACAATAACGGAATTAAGGATTACAGTGAGTAGGCAGGTCAGTGGAGTTGAGTTTATGAAAAGATCAGCCACAACCTTATTGAATGGTGGAACAGGCTCAACAGGTCAGATGGCTAATTAGTGCTCGTATTTCTTATCTTCTTATGTCCTTTGTAGATGAAAACTTTAGGAAAGTTGTCGTATTGATTGCAGAACTACTCGCGGTTAGCCAGGTCTACATGTGATCAGCAGATTGTCCCACAATAGGTGTAGCTAGGCCAAGATGTTGTCATTGCTGGGGCAACTGAATCTATCCTTCAACTTGTCTCCTTGAAGTGTTTGCATTAGACCCCGCTGTTCCATTTGCCAATAGACAGCTCTCCTGATCTTGGGAAGGTAACTGTTATCCACACGGACAATGAGATCCACAGTTGATTTTATCAGAGAATGGCCTTGATCCTGATGATGTTAAATGGTTCCATGACTTCAATGTTTCTGATGTGGCCTTACCAGTAGATCTTAAGGATACTGCAGAAGCAATGCTAATGAAAGCATGCATGACAGCACTTCAGGACTCAGAGAGTCACATGTCACTGAAACAGACCCTTCAGTCCAGCCAGTCCATGCCAAACATAATCTCAAACTAAACTAGTCCCACCTGCTGTATTAAAAGTTCATCAAATATCATATGATCCATGTTTCATTCACTAACACAAGTATCACACTGCAGTAGCAGAAGATAATGTAATACACTGCTTCATTTGTTGATCAGGAGCCATTAACAGGCTGTGAAAATATATCGCATTGTCATCTGACATTGGTTTCAGCAAACAGAAATTTTCCAAACCATTAAATGGCATGTCTGGCACCTAAAATTGTGATAATAATTGAGGGAGGAAAGGCCATTAGAGAGAAACTAACATGGAACATATTTTCAGGTATACATTTCTAATGACATATTGTTAATAAAATTGATGCTACAATTTTAAAACAGATGCAAAAGTGGCACCGTTAATTCCATAGCCCATCCTGTGCCCCAGCTGCTCAGGAGCCAGCAGATCAAGAACAAAAACAAAGTTGCTGGAAAAGCTCAGCAGGTCTGGTAGCATCAGTGGAGGAGAAAAAAGACTTAACGTTTTGGGTCTGGTGACCAATTGGTCCTTTATTAAAATGATTTCATGAACTTTGGCTACACCAAGATGCACCTGCATATACATACATTCATACATACCTCTTTATGCAAGGCTATTATTTTCTTTTAAAATACTGTAAAAGGAAGCAATGATGCATTCCTTCAGGACTAAAATCAATTTTTTTGCATTGGATCAATAATGCACAATAAAAATCATATTAAAAGGGGCATGAAAGCATTCACGTTAAATCAACAAGCAGGTAATCTCAGGCCAAGTTTTAATATCCAGTATTTGTAGGAGAAACGGGTGACTGGGCATAAAGTTCTCCACGTATTTAAAGTTCAATGTAAAATAATTTGAGATTGAGAGCTGGAATATACAAAGGAAGATAAAAGTCCAGGAAGGCATAGTTAAGAATAAAAATAACCTGATAATTAAAAAAAACGGAATTACCACAATACTGACAAAATTGTAAGAAATGTGGAAGATTGAGATGTAGGAAAATCTCATTATAATTTGTGGTGTAGTCTTACATAACAAGTCAGCAGTGTTGACTCTGGGTTGATCTCCTGGCTTAGTTGTGATTGTGGAGTAAGGAATATACCGTTCTTTAGGTTGCAGACTGTAGCAGTGGATCAACTTCATCCTATTGATGGTCCACAAGCCTCTTGGATGTCTAACTTTGGGCTGCTAGATTCAGCTCACTTAGCATAGTGATGGGATTATAAAGGTAAAGTCACCATAGTCCCATCAGACCAAATGCTTGCTCAGTCATCAGAGAGAGAGATGATTGGTAGTGGTTTAACCTGTGGGTCATCATGTCTCAGCAGAAGGATGAGGTTGAGAAAGTGGCACCATCATGGTAACCTCAGCCAACGAGGGAATTGAACACATGCAGTTGGCATTACTCTGCATCACAAACCAGCTGTCCAGCCATTTCAGTTGGTGATAACATATTTTGAAATGGATAACATTTTCTCTGTGGTTACTCTTTTTATATTCAACATGGAGGAGGACTGAGCTGTCAGTTCAATGGGCACAAGTAGCAGCAACCAGCAGAGGATTCCCTTGATGCTTGGTTTAATGGAAGTGATCATTGCAGAAAACCTCCTAGAACTGCTGTTTAGCATTGTGTTCTCAGCTGTCATTGGCTCATCCAGCCAGGTAATACAGCAAGATAAGGATGGAGGAATCTGAAACATGAATGGTAGATATGGTTCATAAACTGCAGGCTGTTGATTGACTAGTCTGTGGGACAGTTCTCTCATCTTCAGCATCAAAGTGTCTCATAAACTTGAATGGTTAATGGGAGCACATTAGACTTAGAGAAATTTCGCTTGTATACAAGTGAACAAATTGCAGATTATTTGTCATTCAATCACAATGTGCAATTCAACAACCGTCATTCAGGAAGTGATGATTAACTCACCATTTGAATTTCTGCACGCAAGAAAATGATTCCAACTCATGACACTTTTGGGGAAGATTCCACAATATATGAAAAGTGGTGACAGAAATCATCAGGATTCTGCGTGGGTTTTTGGACTGTATACACAGAAATGAGAAACAACTGTACTGAAAGCTGTCACTTTTTCCAAAACCAGGCAGAGGCAAGGCCAGGAATCATGAGATGCATCATGGTTTTAATTCCGGAGTTGATTTCCATATCTCTCCAGTTCAGGTTTGGGCAATAGTGTCATAGGGTATTAAAGAATGCTTCCATTGCTTTCCTGGAATACTGCCCACTCCCAGGATTTCTCACTGTAAATGAAAGCATTGTTACAACTTCTAGACGTTATAAGAAGTGATGCTTTCTACTGTTTTTCAATTAAAGATAAAATTGAATACCCTGGAGTGTCCATGATGTGAAGATGTAATGAACTCCTTCCAGCAACAGGCCAATGTAATCAGGTTGCTATGGGGTGAGAAGCCCAAATCAAGTCTTATTAAAAGTCACATGCAAGTATTAACATTTGGACACAAATGGAAGCAGCTAATGTAACTGCTGTACAAATTTGCAAAGTTCTAGAGACAGGCTGAAAATTTTGGGGAAAGAAAACTGACCACCAGACAATCAGAAAAAACAGGTATTTTTGGAGTAACCACCAAGAAAAGGCAAGTGAAGACAGAACTCTTGTTTGAGGAAACAAGGACTGTGAAGACTGAAAGATTCTGGAATCACTGGTGGGAATTTTATAATTGAAAGTTAATTTGGTTACGCTGAAAGGGTATTTTAACTAAAAGGACACAGAAGGGTGCACCTGATGGGACATCCAAGAGAGATTGAATTTACTTTCACTAACACCTTAACTATGGATGTTGTTAAGAAGATAGTACATTCCTGATATTTAGCATTGCTACAATGGGAGACGGTTGAAGCTTAATGTTAATGGGCTGGCTAAAAATCATTGGAAGTGTATGGTTTGTCTGCGTATATACAATCTGAACTCAAGAGAGATTTTAAAAAATCATTTAGCTATTCCCAATAAAGGCCGAGTGACAGAATTGCCAGCTGTAAACTGTTTACAGTGTTAATTTTGTCAATAGTAACAAATTAATGTTAAACCTAAGGAGAAGTATCAGTGACTCATAAAGACATTTGTGTGAAGGAGTCTGCAGTGTAACATAGCTGCACCTCTCCCCAGGCTTGAAATAATCCTGACATGGTTATCCTGATATATCCTGTGGTTTTTGTATTTTTGAGGAAAAAGTGATGGAAATGCATGCTTTAAAGCGAATGAGCATCAGTCATCTGTTTAGTGCAAGCATAAATTGCAGATTGCTTGATATTACTGATTGCACTGTGGCAACCTGGTGGATTGGAAACAGTGACCTTTTCTGTAACAAGCAAAACTTTGCTTTCAGCTGTTTTTCAATTTAAGATAAAACTGAATACCCCAGAGTGTGCATGATGTGAAGATGCGTTAGCCGTCTGATTGTCTGCAGATCTTCTTGCAGTATTTGAAATAACTAGTAACAGAAACCTTCTTGTGCACTGTTCCTCACAGATTGGGAGATATATATTCTGGCTTTATAAATTCGGTGGAAGAAGGGCTTGTATATGTCTTTCCTAATCCCAGAACATTGCAAAGCGCCTTACAGCCATTGAAGAACTTTTGAACTATAGTTACTATTGGGAAATAGGAAATGTGGCAGGAGAATGTCCATCATTCAGATCTTGAATACAACCAAGGTGACTTTCATTGTCGGCAATGTCCAGAAGAAACTGGCATGGGGACATAGAACAGAAGAAAATTGCTAAATGGTTACTACACAAGGTACTTGGAAATGTATTTTCATGATGTATTATGTTTATACAATGTCATGCTGGATACTTCTTTGTAAAGAAAGGTGGATTCTGTGAACAGCTTTGCCACATGTTTGCTGCCACAAGGGAATATCTCGATCTCTGAAAGAATGCAATAAACCAGTACATTGAAAGCTTGAGCATGTGAAAAATGTGATCAAAGATGGAATATGGGAGAATAGAAATAGTTGAGACAAAAAGAATTATGTCCACAGTAGAACTTTAACTCATTCAAATTATTGTCCAGATTTAATCATTGGTGTTTGACCCAGCAGGTTTACTCTAATGTATGAGATCCACTCCTCAGTTATAGAACACCGCCAGTCCTAGAAACTTGCGTTTATATACAATCTCATACACATGGTAGCATACTGTGTAGATTCAAAGAGAAATGTGTGTTATCTTCAATAGCATCCAAAGAAGTGGGGAAGTAAGAAACCCCAAGGATGCCTATTTAATTTTCACTTTTTTTTATTCATTCGCAGGTTGAGGGCATTGCAAGCTAGGCCAGCATTTATTGACCGTCCCTAATTGCCCAGAAGGCAGTTAAGATTCATTCATATTGCTGTGGGTCTGAAGTCACGTGTAGGCCAGACCAGGTAAGGATGGCAGTTTCCTTACCCAAAGGGCATTAGTAAACCAAATGGGATTTTACCCGACAATTGGCAATGGATTCATGGTCTCCATTAGACTCTTAATTCCAGATTTCTTTTATCGAATTCAAATTTAAACCCAGGTCCCCAGGATATTACATGGGTCTCTGGATTAACAGTCCAACGGTAATACCACAAGGTCATTGCTCCCCCAGATCTACACTTTTTGCTGTTGAAAGTTTGGGAGGCTGATAATGCATGGGACACTGAGGTCTTTTCAAACGTAATACTGTTGAGTCAAAGAGGGGGATTAATACTTACGTAATGAGTAATTAATAAGACCTTGAGCCTTTTATCACATTTAATGAGATCATGAGTATTCTGTATTTTAATTCTATTTCCTTGCCTAATACCTCAACTAACAAAAATCTAACAATCACCATTTGATATTTTCAGTAGATCTAACCTCAGTAGAAAGTTGCAGGAGATAGTGTTGAGATTTCCATGACCAATTCCACATTTTTTGACATCACCCTGAAATGCTCAACTCTGATTAAAGAAATGCTATGCTGTTTGGGACTTGCCAGCTCGAGGAAATTGTTTCTGCCTGCCCTAAAAATGCTTCAATTATCTGAAACATTCAATTAGATCACCTTTTAATTTTCAGTGCCCCAGGGACTACAAGCCTCATCCATTCAAATTCTTCTGATAATATAACCCTCTTAGTCTTGTTAGCTTTCTGGTGAACCTGTGCTACACAGGCTTCTAAGACTAATACATCCTTTTAAGGAGTGATGTCCAACATTCCAGATGGGGTCTCATCTGAGCTTTATAAAACTGGAACAAAATTTCCCTTGCATTTCAGCCCCTTTGACATAATTACTACCAACCCATTCACTTTTAAATCTCTTTTTGTATGCATGAAGAATGGTTACTTTGCTGAGTAGCTGCAGAACTATAAGCATCCATGGAAATGTGCTGAAGGAACAATCAACGTTTTCGACAAAGAAGTTAAAAAAAAGGAAGAGACAAAAACCCATACAACATTAAATTTGTGAAGGCTGTTTGAATTTTCAAAGTGCAGCTGTAGCATTGGA
The DNA here is from genome assembly GCF_030684315.1 of Stegostoma tigrinum. NCBI lineage: Eukaryota > Metazoa > Chordata > Chondrichthyes > Orectolobiformes > Stegostomatidae > Stegostoma > Stegostoma tigrinum. The sequence continues at coordinate 46,926,532 of NC_081361.1, read as the reverse complement.
CAGGTAAACATTTCCATTCCTGGAGCTGCCATCCTGCTCCTTGGATTCCTGTTTATGCAGCATAATGTTGCTGATTGCCTTAATGTTCTTATAAAATTACTATTGTGGTTGAGTTACTCACCTTTCTGGCTTTTTCACTGTTGCATTGCACAATGTACCATTCTGCAGAAAGAGCAGGAAATTAATCATAGTCTACATTGTAAAAATACATCATTTAACATTTAGCCTAGAGTACTCTTTGTTTCATTTTTCAATTATTCAATAATAGAACATAATAGTTTTTCTATAGGCTGAATGCCCAGACACAAAGTATAGAATATCACAAAATGCCGGGAAATCTGCAAGTATAATTTCACCAGCAAAGAAGATCAAGTAACATGGAAATACCAATGTTCTTCCTTCATATGTGAAATAATCTGCAGATGTTTGTGCTTGCAGTGATGTGTCCTGTAAATATCATGCCAATGTTTATATTTTTACACATTATTGAAATAAAGACTCATGGTTTGCCAATTAGTAATTGCAAAAATATGATTGCAGCCGTAAATAAAATATTTGAACTATAAATATAATGAATAATTTGGCCATTTTTGTGATGTGATTAAGAGGTGTAAAGATTCTCATAACTCCTCTCTGAGGATCTCTTATTTGTGAGGCCCTACAGTTAAGCAGTGACAAGTTTTACAATTAAGTAAAATAAAAGAAAGTAGCCAGACAACACCAAGTTTAGGGTGGATTTCAACTATTCCAACTAAGTGTAAAATAGGCAACTGTGGGTTAACCATCTTTTATTATTCATTCACAGAATTTTGGCATTGCTGGCTAGGCCAGCATTTACTGACCATCCCTAACTGCTGTGCGTCTGGAGTCACATGTAGGCCAGATCAGGTAAGGATAGCAGCTTCCTTTCCTTAAGGGCATCAGTGAAGCAGATGGATTTTTCCAGACAATCGACAATGATTTCATGGTCATCAGTCGACTTTTAATTCCAGATTTTTATTGAATTCAAATTCTATTTGCTTTGGTGGGATTCAAATGCAGGTTCCCAGAATATTACCATTATCTCTGGATTAACAGTCTAGTCAATATACCACTAGGCCATTGCCTCCCTTTAAAGAAATGTTGTCATCGTCCCACTACCTTATTAGGGACAGAGAACTGACGGTGGTTTAGTCTGAGGGGCACCACACCTCAGGCAAAGTTCAAGGTTGAGAAGGAGAGTCCTTCTTGGAAAGCACAGCTAGTGCAAGAGTTGAACCCGTGCATTCCATTAGTATCACTCTCCAGTGCAATCCAGCCATCTAGCCAACTGAACTAACTGATATGAAGAGTGTGGGAGTTTCATGGTGCACAATAGCAGTTGACTGACTATTTTGCACTCTGCTCAATTTTCCTCCTGATGACTCCTGATGGGTAAAGGACATTGAAGAAGGCATTCAGGTCTAAAAATATTAAACTCAATATTAACTCCTGAAGACTGCAGGACTCCCAAGTCAAAAAAGTGGCCTGAACACTTTCTTCCATGTCCTTTACTGGTCCCAACAAACAGGGCCTTGTCATCACACAGGCTGCTTTTAGCACATCCAACCCATTCTCGCCCACTTATGGTCCCCATAATCAGTTTTTGTCCTTCCCTGGTATACCATTATCCATAGCTTTGTTGGCCTAACTGCTGTTCTCTCTCAAGGCTCCATCGCCACTTATTACATACTCCTTTAAACCCACCCCACCAATGTCTTCAGCATTTATTCCATCTTTTCCTAACTACTGCTAGCTCTGATGAAGGATCACTGGATCCAAAACATTGACTCTGCTTACTGTCCACAGGTGCTGCTAGACCTGCTGAGTTTCTCCAGCAATTTCTGTTTATGTTTGAGGCACATGCTATTCGCTGCATTTATCAACTGAGCCATATGAGGAGCTACTGAGCTGATCCTTTATAAAAACTTGATCCAAAGATAGTAAAGTTAATTTCTTGCCTACCAAAAGGTACACATTCATGTCGATGCTGAATCGAATAAATTGATGAAATTTGAGACTTTCCATACTTGTAAAATAATGTGAGGTGTTTGAAAATGTTTTGATTATCCATGTTCAAACACAAAACCTTACAATAGAAGAAAACCTAGAACTTAACTGAAAATGTGTCATTAATTTGTTTACATGGCATGTTTTGCGTCATTTCTTGATATGTAGAATGTGGGAGTTTCATGGTTTACAATAGCAGTTAACTGCATAAACAACTGCTCAATTGTAGAGAAGCCAAATACTTAAAATCTTTCCACTGCTTCAATTTTTCTTCAACCTATCTGTAAAACTAATTATGGGGAGTCAAGTGAATACCATCATGTGCACAGACGTGGCAACATAAAGTGGAAGTTGGCATGACATGCTGTATGAGGCTAAAACCTCAATGGCCATTCGAAGCAAAATCTGCAGAAGTAAGAATTCATATAATTAGAAGTAATTTAGGATATGGTAGTGTATTGGTTATGTTACTGGTTTAGCAATCTAAAAAGCTTAGTCTAATTACCCAGAAAAAAAGTTCAAATTCCACTGTCGCAGTTTGAGATTTTAAATGGTGTCAAAATTTAAAAATAAATCTTATACCAGTAGAAGCAATTTTTAATCTGCTGGATTGGTGTTAACTGATTCACTTATGCTCTTTAGAGAAGAAAATTGACTTACTTAATCTGACCATGATGTGACTCCAGTGTCATGCCAATGTGATTGTCTCTGAACTGCCTCTAAAGTGATCCAGTAAGTCACTGAGTTGGTCCACTGTTTAATTTCTCTAAGTAATGAGGAGTAGGAATCAAATATCGGCCTTATCAGCACCAACCATAGCCTGAGAATTATTCTTTTTAAAAAACCATTGTTAATGTATTACCAAGACATATTTCATGCAGCTACATTCATAACAATGAGTTGAATGAAGGCTGGTTATAGGAAACTGCTTAAAATGTCAAAAGCTGTTAATGGCAAGCATTAAAACGAAAGGAAGATAGCATGATGTAGGCTTTGCAGAATGGTATATTGTTCAGCCCACCCTCAGCAAACTTATTGATGTTTCTAAACATCTTTCGTGCTTGAATCTAAATATTTCTGTAACTATCATTCACATTGACATGGGTTGCTACTCCCAACCATGCATTTTTGAACCTGTCTTCAATGGGTGCACAGGATGTGCATTACAATTATCTTTGCCAGACTTGCCTACTCCAACAACACTTCAATGCTGACATTGAGAATTTAAAGATTCTTTATGTTCTCACAGTTTATTGCACTTTCTGAAGTGCAATATAAATTGAGTCTCCACAAACCGATAAAGATCCATCCGGGCTTTCCTGCCACCCACAAAGTAGGGAGCTCTCATTTTGAAAATTGAATATACCAGGAGCTATTGTTTAATAATAATCTGATGCCACAATAGTTCGAAAACAGTCAATCTCTAAACAATTTAGATTTTTGATGTGCAGTTGCAATACGTTTTTATTAGAAATTGACAAAAATGTTGCAATTTGAAGAACTGTAACTTCACAGAGACTGAAATGGTTTAAAATGTAATTAAATAATTATATGTACAAGAAATAGTAGTAAGACAATGTATTTTATTGTTTATAAATGAAGAAAATGACTTTGGGGTTGCTGGTAATGGCATCATATCAATCAGGTTCTTAGCTTTAATCAGTATACTGAATTGATGGGCCACCCATACAAAAATGCTTTAAAACCAAACAGTTAGTGTGGTTGCCTTAAAAGTAGCCACGTACTGTATTTTGGAGCAAAAGCTGGTACCTGTTTCACTATGGTTACAATTCAGATTGCCCATCACAATATTGGAATAAAAATTACTTGATTCCAGCAAATGAATTGTTCCACAAAAGAAGTTCCACAATGATTTGGCACAGTTCTGTTCATTTCAGGCTCTTGTAAACCAGAATTTAAGAGTTTTTTTAAATTATAAAAATGTTAGGCTGAAGTAGACATGATCCTTTTGAGTTGGAAGGAAGCTATTTTGTGCCTAATACTCCTATACTATGGCTATAATGAAACCAAGTGCCAACTAAAGCAATGCTTTTAAAGGGGAGCCTGGTAAAATGCTGAAAAATAGGAAATTACACTCCACGGATGAAAAACAAGCAACTGAAAGCAATGGAACAGATGGACCGAAAAAGCTTGATCATGTGAGTGTCATTGTGGCTGGCGGTTGCCAGCGCATTATTCATCTTCAAGTCTTCATGTCTTGTAAGTAAAAATTAAACACAGTAATCAAGACATCAGGAAGAATATGCTTATTTTCAGATCAATCTGAATTAATCTGATGAAACAATGGAAATCATATGCTCCCAACACTAACTCAAAGGTACTTTGAGGTGAACTGATATCACACTTCTAAAAATAGAATTTGGAGGAATTGATGTTGGTGCAAGAGATTCAGGACACTTAAAAGTTTGATCCCATTTCAATGTCTTCTCCCTTGATGAGTTGGTGGCATAAGTGAGGAGGCACAGAGAGGTACTATGCCATAGCAACAAGAGGAGAAAAATTCACTGTCATAAAGTAGACACTTCTGGAGGTGATTGAGAAGATCAGCAGAAGGAACATTGTGCCATGTCCATGGCTTCAGCGCAGAACATGCTTTAGTGACTGAACCAACTCAAAAAAGAATGTAAATATGCACTCATACCTAACAATGTGCAGCAATCTGATACCTCACTTTGCCCTTTAACCTACTCCATCACATCCATCACTCCTCATATCTACGAGTTAATAAATACACCCAATCTTAATATGTACTTCTGCACATTCTTCAACATTATTCAACTAACTATTGCAAAGGACAAAGCCCTCTCAGGCAGTGCATTCCCAATGCTAGCTATTCTCTATGTAGAAATGTTGTATCTCGTGTTTTTTGAGTTCTTTTGCCAATTCTTTAAAATCAGTATCCCTTTGGTTTTTATTCCACCTGCCAATAGAAACATTCTCCTTCTGTCTATTCAATCTAGAATGCTATTACTTTGAACACTTTGAACACGTCACCTCTCAACCCTTTCTGAGAAGACCAATCCCAGTTTCTCCATCTATCTATGTAAATGGAGTCCCTCATCCGCTCATATTTTACAAGTCTTTTCTAGAACCTCAGACCGATGAAATTCTCTCTCTTGTCTCTCCATGGTCCACTCTGAGCCAAGGATAAATCTGAAAGGAAGAATGAGTAGCAGTCTGAAGACAATTGTTCGGATGATAAGAATGTAGGATTTCCAATTGCAGGATAGGAATTCCATTTCCTGTTGATAGTACTATCAGTTACACATTTGTTTCAACATGGGAACTGCTGTTCTCTAGAGAAGAATGTTTCTGAATACCGATCAAGAAATAAAAGTGTATCACCATCAACAAGGGAATAAAGCTCCTGGCTATAAGTAGTTCCACCATGGCACTATGGTTTGCAGGCTGAATGGTAAGTTAGATAATAGCAGGACAGTCAAAATCGTCTGCCTACCATCTTTGATTTCAGCCAAATGATTAGAGTGGCCAGACATTGAGCACTTAAAAGTTCTGTGTTTCTTTTCTATCGATTGCTAATCCTTGTTTCAAAATTATTCTACAGGTGATCATTGTCATTCACAAAGACCTGTTGTTCCATTATAGTCTGCGGCAAACTTTAACAAAGATTTGTGTTCTCTCTCTGAAGACTTATTCTTCAAATGTATTTTTCAAATGTTTCCACACTTCAGGAATTCTATGGTCTGAAAGTCATTTCACATTGATTGTAGCAGAATGGTTTTCTCAGCCAATAGCTCTCAGTGATTTTCAGATTATGTATATTTCCCTCCAATAGGGCACAACGCATCACAGCAGCTCCTGAAGAGTTTTTCCACGTATCCGCAGAAGTGCTCTTTCTGTGGTTGAATATCAACTCCACATTGATGACGTGGAAACTATTATAATTGATGAGTTTGTTCATTGGGGTGTGAGGGTAGTGGGTGAGGGAGGTGGTGGTGAGATGTACGGATTATGACATTTTTGCACTAAGTTATACGCTCTGACTGAAAGTTAGCTGTAGATGCAAGCCTGAGTGTCAACCGATGTTGACGGGTCTTTTGCTGACATAATTGCGAGCTTTGACAAACAACCCATTGGTCACCTATCTTATATATTGGTCAGCCTCTGAATGGAAACCTAGAAATGTCTCCAGCCAGAGTCTTGGGAAGATCTGGAAGTGAAAAATCGAGGGCAGTCATTATTCAAACAGTCAGTGGTAATGTATGACGGGGAGAAAATCTTTGTCCAAAGGTCACTATCTGATACGGCACAAGCCTGCTGGATTTGGATTTGTTTGGATTTGGATTTGTCAGAGATACACAGCCATGGTTTGTATGGCTTGTGTCATGGATAGTGTCTCTAATGTACAAACCCCTCTGGTGACTGCTGTCCACTACTTTCCTACTGTTTTCTAGCTACAATTCACTGAACACTAGGCTGGTTTCTTCTCTGACATCCATCCACAATTCTCTCGATAATAACCTGCTGCTACTGCTGCCTCAGCCTATACTGGTCATACTTCTCCCTCTCCAAGGTTCAATATAAGTAGTGTAGCCAAGTGAAATATGGAAGGCAGCAAGTCAGATGCAGCCTCCTGACACTCTAGACTTATAAAGTGAAAGAGTAGGTAATATGTCTAACATTGACCAGTTTGTTGTTACCCTTTTTAACTCAGGTGCATTACACAGTGAAGTATACAAAGGAGGCAAGTGTCACAGTAAGTCCAACACAATGTTGTTGAACACTTTGTCAACTGAAAGGAAGTTTTTATCATATTCTACTATTGTACTTTAATTAAACTGTCTCAAGCTCTATCAATCTCTTCACGTGACTCTTTAGTAAACTGTCTTAAACCTCTAAGTACATACTAGCTGTATACTTCTGACACAAGCTTCTGAAAATCCACTGAAACCCTATCCACAGGTCTGTACCGCTGTATTTGATCTGTTTGTCTGAAAGGTGAGGGATAACTTTTTCAGACAAAGGGTGATGGGCATATATGGAATGAACTGTCAGAGGAAGTGGTGGAGGCATTTTCTTTCTTTATTCATTCATGGGATGAAGGCATTGCTGGCTAGGCTGCATTTATTGCCCATCCCTAATTGCCCAGAGGAAAGTTAAGAGTCAACCACATTGTTGTGGGTCTGGAGTCACACGTAGGCCAGACCAGGTAATGATAGCAGTTTCCTTCCCTAAAGGACATGAGTGAACCAGATGAGTTTTTCCAACAATCAACAATGGATTCATGGTCATCATTAGACTCTTAATTCCAAATATTTATTGAATTCAAATTCCACCATCTACCGTGGTGGGATTTGAACCTGGGTCCCCGGATTAACAGTTCCAGTGATAATACCACTAGGCCATTGCCTCCCCAGTACAATTACAACATTTAAAAGACATCTGGATGTGTATATGAATCAGAAGGGTTTGGAGGGATATGGGCCAAGTGTTGGCAAATGGGGCTAGGTCAGATTGGGATGGCTGATCAGAGGGAACAAATTGTACCAAAGGATGGTTTCTGTGCTGCGTGACTCCATGAGTCTATGATTCTGTGACTGGTGATACATGTTCAATTCAGTTCCTCAGTCATTGAGGGTTGGATGATGTTTTCGGATCTGCAGTCATCTATTTGAGCTTCCCCTCTTGGCCATGGCTGGTTCTGATTTTCATGCTGTCTCATTGAGGTGGTCGCTCAGGGTCTGGTCAGTCTGACGATGATCACCATGAGATACAAGGAGCTGAAGGTGCTGTACAGCTTGGCTGCCAGTCGAAGGTGCTCTCTCGAGACACCATTGAAGAAGGTGCAAAAAAGCAGAAGGAATTGGCACATCAAGTTCCCCTTTATCCTCCTGTTCACACTATTCTTAAGATGCTTTGACCTGGTTGCAATATTAGCATCAGTTGAGGGCAGAAATATGCAATGAGGTGATCATGTTCCATGTTTGGAGGTCACAGAATATGGGTTTGAACCTTCACCTGTCAAGTGCTGACTTTGTCATGCTATACCTCAGGCCCACTACTAAGCTGAGTTACCACCAGGTCTGCATAGCACTCCTCTATGAAAACAGGTTCACTGGAGGTGGAAGCAATGGTTCATTGTGAAACAATGTGGCTCTTAGCAACTGGCCAGGCAGTTCCAGGCCTGTCTGGTTTACAATGGGAAGTTGACTGCCCAAGGCATATCTGAATACTATCTGTTCCAACTCTTCACTTTGCAAATTGCAGAGCCTGGCTAGGTTTAATGTTGGCTTCTTCCATTTTTTTTGTCCATGCTCATGATGGAAAATATGGAAATATTTCTGTAACAATCGTGGATGTTACGAATCAACAGACCACACTAGCACTTTACTAGTTTTAAACTCCCACCCATGCCTAGACCTGAACATTATTCCTGGTTAAATTCCATATATCCCAACCCACCCCTGCCTTTCTTTCTTTCAATTCTTCCAATGCACAATAAAATAAATCTTCGGCTTCAATCTTCCACATATTGGAATGGAAGTATGAGAAGGGTGCAGTGAAGTTAAATGTCTGCCATAGTAATCATGGTCTACACTTAACATTGGGTTTTCATCAAGAGCAGTTCCATAAATTAAGTATTTAAAGAAATCCAACAGTAGTATTTGGGTGGCCAGTTCCTAAAGACAATCTTATTTTCCTTTACATAAGGACCAAAAATCAGGGGGATAACTATAATACTGCATGGGTTACATACAAGCTATTTAAATGCAACTTTCTAAGCCATAGCTGCAAAGTTATTAATTGTTTCAATTGACTTTCAGCAAAATCTCTGAAGGCATAAATTAATCCTCCCTTTTTCTCTGTGGAATAGCTCCAAAGCAAACAATGAAAATGAACCTTAAGTGCACTAAAAATACTGAACTAAATCCAGTTTTCATTTTTAAAAAAAGACTCACGTGTACTAGTGATGTTCAAGAGATTGACGAACTTCAAAAATTGATTAAATAATTACAACTTGCAATGTCTGTATGTTTTCACTTAGTGAACTAAATCCACAGGAGATTGTAAGTGTTTCAATGCATTTTGTGGTAGGAAAGACATTTCTCCAACGAGACAATAATATGTGATGGGTAAGCCAGTCAACTCTTGGGAAAGATCAGAAATTATTTGAATCTTAAAGTTTTACTTTGCTACAAACTGGAAATGAAACAATTTTTCCTTCCAGTGAAGTTGGCACAAAAATAGGAAAACAAACAATTGGCATCTTCTCCAAAGCTTTGCTATATATTCTTTCCTGCAGAGCAAATGGATTTTTGAATGCAAAGATCAAAAGACAGGAAATACCTGCCATTGAACTTCTCCTTTTTTTTGGTTGTTCTCTGAATTAATCTTCCCAGTACATTCACCTCACACCCTCAAACTGGAAACTTCCATTTTATAACTGTAACCAATGCTGCCAAAGATCCATGACTCATCTGGAAAACTGCTAATAACAGAGTAAAATGTTGTTTTTGTGGGTAGTGAATCAGAATTCAGACTATGTGAGTGAGACATCGTGGCTCATTATTTTACCATCTTGAAGAATTGTGAAAGCCAACAAGCCACTGTAATTTTTAAAAATGTTATCCCTTACAGCCCACTGGAAATAAGTTTAAAAAGAAACTTCAGACATACATTTTTAATGAATGATTTTACAGTGGCTCTTTCTTGATGTTACACCCTTATTGTTGTACTCACAACCATTAATTTCACATGTTATTCATGCAATTCAGTGTTCCCCTTGAAAGAAAAAAAGCTTGAATAAAATGTTTACTTCTTCAACTCTTAGTTGTCTGATGGAGAGAAAAGAAACATTATCATTAATTAGACATTGTTAACACAACACGAGTTCATGCATCAGGATGCATTTGTATAATAGATTACATTAATATATGTGCATATTGTCACTAGTACATAGTACATGCTGCTTGGCCTGCTGTGCTCATCCAGCTCCACATTTTGTTATCTCAGCTTATGAATACCATTGCCTTCAACTTCCTTCCTCCAAGTCACTCACCATTCTGACTTTAAACTGTAACAATATTCTTCACAGTAACCAAGTCAAAATCATGGAAGTTCTCACCCAATGACTCCAATTATATCTTTGCCACTTGGGCTTGAGTGGCTCAAGAAGACAGCCTACCATGACCACCTTAAGGTCAATTAGGAAGGAACAATAAATGCTAGACTGGCCAGCAATGTCAACATCTCAAGGACAAATAAGAAATGTCTCAATAAATGCTAAGTTACCTGAAGTAGAATTTTGTAATGAAAATTCAATGTGTGAGAACTATGGAGGTAAATTTGAACTGACATGATTGTCATTGACAAGAGACTCTGTCATAAACTTACATGGCAGTCTGGCTTGTGTTGTGTCTTTATTGAACTGGCAATAAGATGGATATTAAAATGTAATATTTGAGGGAACTTTATGGCCACAGATTTGAATGGGTTGTTTAGCTTCAAAACTTTTATACATAGCTTGAACTGCAAAATATATAACTTTTGGTGGGCAAACACAAGCTAAAGGGCATTACAAGTTGCTTGACAAGACAAAATGATGAAAACTTCTACTAACTGTAACTGCTTGTACATTGAATTTCTATAGGATATTTCTCAACACCGTAGAGTGTTTGGGCAGTGGTATAAAAAGAATGATTACAAATCCACACAATGTCAACTACCCACTCTCCAATTGCATCAATGCATCACCCTTAGTGTTTGCATCAGCTCTTCAAATGAGCATCGTTACCTATTGCCAATCTTCTGCTTTTTCCTCATAGTCTTGCATACTGTTTCTATTCAAATAAGCATCCAATGCCACCTTGAATGCCTCAATTTAACTTTCCGCTGCAATTTCAGCAGATATTCATTTCACAATCCTAGAGAAATTTATAAATTTTTCCAAGATTTACATCAATCTTTCACAGAGATTCTGACACTAGATCACGAAACCCCTATAGAAACAACACTCTATGAAGCACAAATCCAATTACAATGCACAGTTGGCTCTGCAGCAAAATTGTGTAAGATTATCTCTTCCAGAGAATGTTATTCCTCTTCAGCCTGGAATCCAGTCAGGTCCTGACTCTCGATTAGGGCTTCATTCATTCTACTTTGTTGCATTGTTACTGGATCATTAAATGCAATGCATTGATGCAATTGGAGAATAGGTAATTGACATTGTGTGGATTTGTAATCATTCTTTTTGTACCACTGCCCAAAGTCAAAGTTACCTGTATTCATGCTGTTATTAAACAAGCAGACAAGGGAATTTCTCAAAATTGTCATTATTATTAATGTACTAAAATCCCATTGTGTGACTTTAACTCATAAGTCAGGAACATTTTGAGAGGTCCACAAGTTTTATACATTCAATGAAGTGCAGGCTACATTTGTCATATCCTTTCCGTCTATGTTGTATTTAAATACATTTGTACTTTGCAGCTTGCACCTGAAGAATTAGGTATTAAGCCACAAGATTTGAAGGACTTAACTAGGGTCTTTTTGCATTAAATGGTTCCTGTTTTTGATGGCGGAGTGAGGTGCTAATGTGTGACACTTGAAATCAGAACCCTAAGTCCCTATCCATCAGCCACTTTCCCAAAATTGTTTTGTATTCTTGATACTGTGAGAATTTGGGAAGATTTAATAATAACATGGAACATTGAATTGTATAGATTCACTTATTCCAGCTCATTTTTAAATACAGCAATTAAAATCAGAAATGCTAAAAATGAATCCAAGCAATAGTTACAGATCTGGATGTGAAGAAAGTGAGGAAATCAAACTTTTCAATGATAGATTAATTAAACACTTGTCTGGCCAACTTGAATTTGCTAGTAATCTCATCAAATCGTTCACACAAGAAGAAACACCACCACTCACAGGCTTGTCCACATCCTTGCTATTAGATTTAATGATCACAAAAGAAATTGGATAATTTGGAAAGGGGAACACTCTTCTTCTTTACAGAGGCAAAGAAATGCTCAACCTGATCCATTTCAACAGTCTTACAAATGATCTTCATGGTGTTTGTGGAAGGAAAGTAGAAATCAGGGATAGCAATTCTTTTATACTCTGGCAGGCATCATATTAATGAACTTGGCTCTAATTCACAGGAAATGCCTGAAGCTTTTTAGTCTCTGAAGACTCTCTATGAAAGAAATATTTTCACAAAAGCAAACTGTAAAAGTATGTATCAGCCCTTTCTCAAATGCTCCTTGATACCCTTAAAGTCACATCATCCTTAAACATATTGCGTGAGTGCTTCTGCCAAAACAAAATCTTAATAATAAGTTAGACAGCAGCAAGTCCAATACGGCTGTGGTTTATGTGGAAATTTCAACTGGATAGTGCCGCAAATAAAATATGAGCTCTTAACTCAACAACCCTACCCAAAACAGAAATTTTAATTAGAGAACAGATTTGTACAAATTTAAGTGAAGGCCAGTCAAGTGGACAACACAGTTTTATTTTTAAAATAAAGTAGATGCAAATTGAATGGTTAATATTGATTTCTTATACTAAATGTGAATGAGGAAAAATGATTCAATTTGTTGTAATTTGGAATGTGCTGCTTTAAAGGCTGGTGGAATCAGATTCAATACTAGCTTTCAAAGGGGAATTGGATAAACGTTGAAAGGGAAACGATGCAGAGCTATCAGGAAAGAGCAGAGGAGTGATACTAAGTGGCTAGGTCTTTTAATGAACTGGCACATGATGAAGACCTGAGTGGCCTCTATCTGTGTAGCATGGTTCTATCTATTACTTAATCAGCCATACCACTTCAATAGCTTCCACAATAAATTTATTCCACAAATCTAAATAAGTTTCATTTGCCTCTTGTCTTGCTTCTAATTTCCAAATTTTTAAAATTATGTTCCAGGACATTGAATAGATTACTAATTCTAAATCATTCTGTCAATTTATTTCATAGCTGTAAATTATTAGTAGTAGTTTAGAACCTCCCCTTTTTCAAAGCAAATGTATCCAACTTTGTTGAACTTTCACTTTGTCTTATATCCCTGACACAAGGAATTCTTTTTGATTCTCGACTCTATGCCTTGTAAAGGCAAAAAAAGGGCCCTTTCTGTAATTATGTTATTGAACTGCATTCATTATAAAGTTTGGCCTATCCCTTGCATAGTAATATTGATGTGTGTTCAGTACCTTTGATATGACAAAGCAGAATAGCAGAAATAGGTTAAAATAAAAGCTTAATGTTAAACATTAGAAAAAATGCTAGAACTGAAGGTTGAAAGTGAAGTTGAAAAGATGTGAAATGCTTGCATGATGTTGATAATGAATCACTGCTCCCCCCAGAGGAATAGAAGATATCTCACAAATTATGTACTTTATTCATCGGTACATTTATCATAGTGCACCACAGTCTTTGTTTTTTATTACCAGGCTGAGATGGTCTTGGAAAAATGTAACTTCCTGGGCTCATCCCATCTTATTTTCTGAACTTCTCCATTTTCCATTTCAGTAACTTTAATTCTTACTGTTCTTCCCTCCCCATTACCGGGTCTGCATAACTCCCTGAACTGGGCATAAAATGTAAATTTCTTCAAACTCTCGCCTTGAGATTTTCTTGAATTTTGTTTTTAATTTTTGGGCATATACATTTTGGTTTTCAGAGGTTTCTTTTATATTTTCAGAAACGTATTTATTAGGAACGCAGTTACACACTAACAGGACTGTTTCTACTTATTTTGACATGTGGGGGTAATTGGACTTAAGTAGTCACAGTATTATATGAATTCAACAATAATCATCAACACTTCATTAAACTTAAAGCCACAGAGAGCATTAATTTCTTAGATAACATAATATTTAATTTGGCACAGGAAACTGGCATAATATAATAAAAAAGGGTCTTTTTTCAGAATAACTGACAAAATAAGTTGACCATTACTGATTTCTTTGTTTGCCCAACTGTTTTTCTCTCTCTCTGAGCTCCACCTCCACCTATCGTTAACTCCTTCCCCTTCCCCCAATCCATCTTCAGCATGTATACCAACCTTTCCCGAGCTACAGTCAGTTCTGAAGAAGGGTCACTGAGCCTGAAAAGTTAACTCTGCTTTCTCTCCACAGTTGCTGTTAGATCTGCTGCATTTGTCCAGTAATTTCTATTTTTGTTCCTCACATCTCCACCTGTTTATCCAAGACTCATACTCATCCTCACAATCTTTGAGTTCTAGCACTTATGCCTCACAGTCACCAAGGGAAAATGCTGTCATTACATTTTCTCTGCATTGTCATTTATCACACTCAAAACATTCCGCTTTTGCTCCTCATGGAGAAGAGGCAAAGAACTAGGGATGGCCCTTCAGGCATAGACAACTCGACTGCCTCTGGCAATGTGTACCTACTTGGTCCATAGTAACGGAGGTCCTGCTGCAGATGTCAGCATTGACCTGCCTTGAAAGCTAAAGTCTCTTGAGTTACTGGTTCTTTGACATGTCAAGAAAATTGCTCCATTCTGTCTTGACCTGTGTTGAGGGCATTATCTCCTGAGAGCTGTTGATCACCTCCATCACTTCAAGTGATGTGACTGAGAAGAAGGCACAGAATGTTGGTGCTTTGGGTCTTGTTTCCTTTCTTCAAATCAGAGGTTTGTGGTATAGCTGCACATGCTGTTCCCATACTACAGAGGAGATTGGCAACAAGAAAGAATATATCAAGATGAGTAATCTCCAAGGTAGGAAAGTGATGTTTAATAAATGGTTAAGCAATGTAATATGGTTCTCTGAATAATTACTATGAACATAAGCCTTTCACATTGGCAGATCTGCAGACATGTTGTTTCAACTGCTTTCCAGCCTGGCAGTTTTATTGATGATTTAACCTCCCACCATATTCTCACTTCATTCACTCTGATAAGTTTCAGAGTCTGGGAAGCTCTCACACTGGCAGCTAAAGCCAGAACCCTGTGTTAAATCCACAATTAATTGGCTTTTTAATTAATATCTTGACAAGTCTGTGTGTATTTTATGCTCAAGACAAGATATGCTTTGGTTAAACCCCGGAAGGAGCCGTGGGTCAGTTCAAAGCATAGGTGCACATCAGGTCCTAAACCTGCCCCGACCCCACACCTCCCACCTTGGCACATAAATTTGTCTTTAACTATGGACTTATCTTATTGTCTCCTTCCTATTGCCCATCTGCCACCTGGATATATTTAACCTTGCTACATAATCAAGTCATGCAATTTGTCTTTCCCTGGATTTCATTTGCATGTGTGTTTTAGCTCCTACTCTACACACATCATTACTTCTTTTTCCATTTTATTTCTTCCGCCTTTGCTCCTTCTCTCTTTATGCTCCAATATACTGCCCTCCTCTTATCATTCCTCCTTTCTCTTCTCCCCTTTTTTATTTCTACATTCCTAAATCTTTGTCCCAACAGTTCAACACTTCTTGTTCTACCTATTCTTTGAGGTGCTGTAACAGACAAAACTTCAGCTTTCCTCTGTGCCACCAATGGTATCATCTGGAGGACCCACTGAGGCCCGCACTTCTGTCTTATAACCAAATTAACATCCAATCCTATTCTCTTGCTGACCATTTTACTCACCCTTCACACCAGCCCCCATGCTAATTTCTAGGATGCTTGCCACTATATCAAAATTCTGCAAATCTCTTCAAATGGTCTATTCATACCTCTCAGCAGAAATGTCCACTTGTTTGTGAGCAAGGGCCTTATAATCTAAAATCTTATTGTAGGTAATGGCATTGACTTGAGACATGAGGCATGACCTTTCTTTTCTGCAATCTGAATCTCTCTGCCTGACTTATTTATGACTTGCCCCAGTCAAGCTGTCATGATGTTGAAGTGAATTTTATCACCATATATCACTTTAATATATTGCACTTTCTCCTCCTTTAAGCGCCCATTCACTTCACATTTGTGTCCCTCATTCTCTATTGTCCACTCCAGACCATAACACTTTCACTGGGTGATCTTCACTGCTTTCCTTCCTCAGTCCCCGCATTAAACAACTTCTGATTCTCAGTGATATGAGCCTCCATCTCAAATGTGTTGATGTGTTCTCCCTCTCTTTGAAGTATTCTCCACTCTTATCTACCCTTTCTCCCCCAGAACCCTTTCTATATGTCTCTGTCCCTGGAAAACACTCTCAATTCACTTACCGCTGTACTTTCAAAATATTAATTGTCCTTCATTCATCACAACATTTTTTGCTGTTATTGAACTGTCCATTCACAATGCCCTTGACTGCATTACTAAGTTTCTCTCATCATCTCTCACAGTACAAGACTCATCTCTGTTCCCTCAAGTTCATTAAGAGACAAAGTCGTGAATGGATGTGGCAGACAACAATTTTAGCCATTCACCACCAAAGTTGCCTGGGATATGTAAAGCATTATCATGTTTTACTCACATCTGCAAAAAGTGTGTCCATGATTTTGTTGAATTGCAAAAATAACCCTCAGTTTCTTGGGTATCTGCAAACTACCTCTTTGCCTGTTTCATCCATGTTGAATGCTAAAAGCAAGTGCATTGTGCACATGGAATTCATTGTCACTAAGATCTGATCGGGTGCTCTGCTGCTTTCCTCCTTTTGCCTACCCAGCCAAGATTCCTCAAAGTTCCCCTCCTGAGAAAATACTGAATTTGCTTTTTCCTTCAGTGAACTATGAGACCAAAAAAAATAGGAACAGAAGTAGCTATTTAGACCTTTGAGCCTGCTCCACTATTCAGTAGGATTATGGTTAATCTGACGTTCCTCACATCCATTTGTTTGCACATTTCCCATAGCCCTTGATTCCTGCACTGATCAAAAATTTATCTATCTCAGCCTTAAAAATACATAAAGACTCTGTACAGCTTCCTATGGAAAGAAGTTCCAAAGACTCATAATCCTCTGAGAGAAGAAATTCCTCATCATCTCTGTCTTAACTCTAAGGCCATACCTCAGGTGCTAGATTCTCCAATGAGGGGAAACATTCTCTCAGTATTTATCCAATCAAGCCTCTTTATGAATCCTAAATGTTTCAATGAGATCATCTCTTCTAAACAGCAATGAGCAGGGGCTCAACCTGTTTAGCCTGTGCTGATAAGTCATTCACTCCATTCTAGAGATCATCCTAGTGAACCTTCTCTGAACTACCTCCACTGAAACAATATCGTTCCCTAAATAAGGAGGCCAAAACTGCTCACTATACTCCAGATGTGATCTCACCAGCTTCCTGTACAGTTGCAGTCAGATTTCCATTCTCTTATACTTCAACCCCCATGAAATAAGGGCCAATATTTTATTTGCCTTCCTGATTACCTGCTGTACTTGTGTGCTAACGTTCTTTTTTTGTGCAACAGTACACTGAAGTGCTTTTGTGTTTCAGCTTTCCAGTTTTTCTCCATTTAAATAATGTTCTGTTCATTTGTTCTCGCTTTCAAACTGAGCAAATTCGCATTTTCCCACATTGTACTCATTTGCCCACATATTGCCCACTTACTTAACCTATTAATCAGCCACGGGGAAGAGCTCAAGTGCAGGTATGCATTAGAAAGTTCTGTTCTAGGATGGCATATCAGTATTTCAATACTATGTAATTTAAGAAGCTGTTTGCATCCCTCTCACAATCTGCCATTCCACCTATTTTGTATCATCTCCAAGTTTGTCTTTGGCAAATAAGTCTGCTGTTTAAACCTTTCTGAGCTTAACAATGACATTAGGTTGCAGATCCAGCATGATCCTGAAACAAGTATCAAGGTACTAAAATGACAACTCTTGATCCAAAGTGCATTCAAGATCCAGCTCTGACAACTTTGGCTGTATTTCCATTAACTTGCTAACTCCTCAATTTCCATTTCCATCTTCCATGTTGTCTTTGCTCAAGTTACCTTCCCCAGTCTTTTGAATTTGCTATCATTGCCCCTCCTCAAAAAATGCCTCTCTCCTTGCAAACTACTGTCCCATCTCCAAACTTCATTTTTTAAAGTCCTTGCATGTTCTGCCACCTCCCAATTTCATTTCAATCACTCCGAATTTTATGTCTAAATACCATTAGGTTTCAAACAAAACTCCAATGAAAGTCACAAATGGCATTCTATGTAACAATGATGGCACAGTGGTTTGGGGTTAGCACTGCTGCCTCATTGCACCAGTGATTAGGGTTCAATTCAATCTGTGGGTGATTGTCTGTGTGCAGTTTGTACATTCTCCTTGTGTCTCTGTATGATCTGACTGCAGCTTTTGATACAATTGATCACTTCTTCCATTACCTCTCCACTATTGTCCAATTGATTGCAACACGACTGTAGTGTAATTTTTTTTGTCCACAATTTTTATCAACAGATGCAATGACTAATGTCTCCCTGATATGCTCACCACAGCTGTGTGCCAACCTGTTCCAAACATTTGCTCATTCTATTATTAACAATGAAAATTTGATTCTGTTCATCTCCATCATTTTTACAAACTGTCTTTTAACAAGCTCTTCAATAAGCTAATTATCAAGTTATCAAGGCATGTGGGTTGCCATATTCCCCAGCCCTCTCTTTTCTTAAATTACATAGTATTGAAATACTGATATGCTATCCTAGAACAGAACTTCTAATACATACCTGCACTTGAGCTTGTCCCCGTGGCTGATTAAAAATCTAGCTTGATGTCAAACTATAACACTTGTACGGATAGAACAAGACCATATTACATAGGAGCAGAAATTAGGTCATTTGGCCCATTGAGTCTGCTCCGCCATTCATTCATGGCTGATAAGTTCCTAAACCCCATTCTCCTGCTTTCTCCCCGTAGCCGTTGATCCTCTTGATGATCAAGAACCTACTTTTCTCAGTCTTAAATATACTCAATGAAATGAATGCCAGAACATTGCCCGGATCAGTTGTAATGACTATGTCAAAGCACTTGTGCTGTGGTGCCAGAAACAGGTTCAGTGCCTGTGTCATGATGCCTATGTTGTGGTACCTGTGTATAACAGTACCTATGCTGACTGTGGTGCAGGTTTGCCATCATGGCCAAGAAGGACGTAAAATTTTCACAGTAGGTTTCTCAAGGCTGACAGTTCGTCATGGACAGCTCCTCCGATATCATTCCTCTGAAAATTGTAAGCCAGACAAATATTATTCTGGCTCTTGGATTTATGTAAGAGCAAAACTTAATATCTCTGTACGATATGTTGGAGTTATAGACAAGTGTGGAAACTGATGTGGCAGTGATCGAGTTAATGTCTGAACGTCTGAATTGGTAACTTGTCTGTGTGTGAGACAGATTATTTTTGGCAAGCATCAGAACGCTATAGCAGTCACATATGAAAGATGGAGTTGCAGTGATATAGTGTTACAGTGAAAAAGTGAGAGTCAGAACTGAAATAGGATCCACAGTAATAGTTCAGGTCATTTTTTAAATTTGAAATTCAGTTTTATTTGACCTTGTCATCAAAGATTTTCAGTTATCTTTTTAGCAAGATTTTTTTATTGTATCATTATTTTCTGTGATGTTACCATGTAATAATTTGACACACTTCACACATATGATTGGATAATTGTCAACAGACAGTAATAGAATCTGATCGTTCTGTTATTCATCAGTGATTATGTCATGTGGTGTCATTTGAAACCAAACAGTAAGGCTCTCTTAACCCAATAAAGTTAATTGGAAATCTTCGTCCATTGTACTGCATTTCAGATCATCTATTCTGTTTTTCTTAGTGGGAGTCATAGAAATATTAAGATTACAAGTGTTGGAAAAGAGTAATATTTCCAATTTAAAGGATCAAAACTGAGTTAAACAGTGAGAATATGAATGGAAATTTGTATCCTGCAATGTCAATTCTTTTTTTCGGTTGATAATTAAACATGCAACTTTATGTTATTCAAAGAAAATAGAGTGATGTCATTTCTGGTCAGTTATCCAACGTCAATAATTTATAAATACTTGAGCATCAGTGGTGAAATGTTACACAGTTTTTCTTTCTTCTCAAAACAATTTAATGAGAATTCATAATCAAATGGTGTGTCACATGTCATTGGAAGGGATAGCATTCTCATTCAAAAAATAGTGTGAGGAATTGAAGACCACCTTCATGAATTCACGAATTCTTAAAACCTGTCTAGGTGCTTGCGATCATTCAGAATATTAGTCTTTATCTTAGTCAGTAAGCTAAGTTATTTAGACCCTGTTTAAGCAGGGTGGGAATTTTAACACTAATAGTCTGTCAAAAAATTGGGAAGGACAAGGTTATGTGTTGAGAAAGGAGTGGAAAAGGAAACTACCTGATTTAAGAGGTGATGAAGGCCAGATTAGAGGGTATATAATGCTCCCAGCAAGGGAGGAAACAGGTAAGCTTCACGTTTTTCAGATATTGATGTTGGTTTCACTATCAGAAATTAGCCATGGGAAGGATACTATTGTTTCAATAATTAGTATACAGCCATTATAAGCAGCAGCGTAAGTCATCAGGATGGATATTACTGTGTCTGTATGGTACCATCATAATCCCAAATTTAATATTCTCAGAAATTCAAAAACTGTAAATGAGTTGTCTGCTGAAGATCTAGATACTTACTGGAATAATGGAAAGGGATATGGGTTTTCTCAGTTCTAGCAACCAAAGGATGCATTCTGGAGTACCCCATAGCATTTTGTTCCTTGCCGCACAAGCATTGTAACTCGGTGTACCACTTGTCTTACATCCAATAGCGCATGCTGGAGTTTGAAATCTCACACTTTAGTTCTCTTCGACCTACTTTTATTAACATCCATTGCACAAACTTCAGCAGATTGATGACAGGATGTGGTAATGTTACAGTCAATAAACATAAAGCATTCCTCTTACAGAAGAAGACACTTCATAATGTCAAGGAATGGCAGGCTATGGGGAAAGGGAAGTGCACACATCTGTACAACAAATCATGATGAAAAGTGCTATCAATCATTGCAATCAACTTTGGTTTTGGCAATTGTGGGTAGAGTTTTGAGAATCAATAAGCCTTTTGTTGGTTTGTTATAACATATATTTGGCAGAAATGTTTCTAAATATGCTTCCTGGAATTGACCGTTTCAGTTACAAGGTTACATTGGAAAGGCTGAGGCTGTTATTTTTGGAACAAAGGAGATTGAAGGAGATTTGGCAGAGGCTTATGAGGGTTTTACAGGCATATATAAGGCAGATGACGAAAAACTCTCCCCTATAACTGATAGTATAGGAGGAAGAGACTCAGATTTAAGACTTTGGATAAAGGACACAGGAGGAATTGTTTTATTATAACAAGCAATAATAGTGCAGAACTCACCACTTACAAGGGCAATGGAAATGTGAACAATCAATGATTTCAAATGAAACTGGATGGTCAATAGCAGGCAACCAACCTGCAGGACCGAGGAGATCGAACAGAGGGATAAAGGGACTGACTAAATTCCTCCACTGAAAATCAGCATGAACTCAATGGACCCGGTGATTGAAGAACAGCACTGCACAAATCTTCAGTTACCGTCTCAAAGCTGCATGTCCAACACAAATCCCATGATTCAAATGCTCTGGAGAGAAATTTCTATCCCAAAGGACTCATGATAGTTTGGAGCCTTCATATTAGATCCCATACGTTTTGATAAAATATTTGTTTAGGGAAGAGAAATGTTGGCTGACTTGCGGTGTGCTCAGTGAAAAAGCAAATGAGGGGTGAAATTACTGTGTCTTTTTGAAGTTTTATTCTTTTGTAGAATAATTAGACTTGCTGAAACCAAGTGCCATGATTATTATGTGATCATTAGTTGCGGCAGGAATTTAACTTATAATAAGGTCAATAAACAAGTTGGCGTTGTGACGCTACTTTTGAGTGAGTTAGTGCAAAATGTTTGATCTATACATTATCTACGAAGATATCCCAAATTTGTTTGGCACTCTGTAACCTAATGCAACACTATCTACTTCACCAGTTTCATATTTCTCATGAGCCTCACAAATGATTTCATCATTTTCAGGTCAGCAAATCAACTGCGTGACAAAAACACAACAAAAGATAGGAAAGCAAGTTGTCTGAGGACAAAATAACTCTGCAAAGATAGGTTAAGTGAGTGGAGTATAATGTAGGAATGAGATTATTCATTTTGGCAGGAAGAAGTGAAATGCAGAATATTAGATAAAAAGGGAGAGACTTTTGACTCTGGCAATACAGTGGGATTAGGGTGTCCTTCACACAGGGTTATTATGCAGGGCTAAGATTGCATCTGGAGTAACATGTACAGCTTTCGTCTCCTTAAAAATTAATATATTTGCATTGGAGGCAGTATAGAGAAGGTCTACTAGGCTGATTCCTGATAAGAAAGTGTTGTTTTAGGGGGAGATATTGAGCAGTTTAGATTTGCATGTACAACATATTTGATTAGCCTCAAACCAATGTAGAGATGACAAGGGTTTTGAAATGTTCAGGAACTTAGTTTACAGAGTTTTATGCATGATTATAAATAGTTAAAGTTTTATCACTGATTTCTGTGGTTTATCAATAGTAATAATCTGAAAATATGATTTTATATAATGGCACAGAAATTTTAGTTACCATTTGAACAGATTGAAGCAACATTAATCCTCTTTATGGTTACCTGCTTACCAGCCAGCGACTTTTCCATCAAAAATTGTAAGGCGAGCCTGTTCCAAATGCATCAGTTGGAAGAAACCACAGGGAAATCCACTCAATACAGGAGCAGTGTCGCAGACCAAAACACAACTCCTCTATAGGGCATTTGCAGTTAAATTGTTTAAAAGATTCCAAACACACTTTTGACAATGACTGAGGAAATGGTAAGAGAATAAGTGATGAGGTAGAATGGTTTGCTGGATGGGTAAATAGGGAAAGTGGTAAGAAGATGAGAGGGTAGGTTGCCAGATGCAGTCCTTCTTTGAGGTTAACGTTGCCTGGTAGCTGAAGGATTAAGGTGAAAAGTGGATGGGAGGGGGCGCTAGGGTGCTAGTGAAACTTTTTTTTCTGTTAGAGTGAAGGGTAACGCTGGTAAGATTAAGGAACAATGGATGAATAAATATATTGAGGTTCTAGCCAAGAATGAAAGAGCACCTATTTTAGATATAGACAACTTGGTTCAATTGAATCCCTCAATTAATACAAAGAGTGCGGGGCCATTCTTTAGAGGGAAATCAGGAATGCAAAGAGAGGATATGAGAAGGCATTAGCAGACAAGGTTAAGGATAATCCAAACAGATTCTACAAATGCATTAAGAACAAGAGGATAACAAGAGAGAGTGTTGGGCCTCTTTAAAGATCAAGGTGGTCATCTTCGTGCTGAATCCAGGAAATGGGATACTAAAAATGAATACTTTGTGTCACTTTTTATTGTGAAGAAAGAAATGGAGAGAAATGAAACTTTGACGTTTTAAACAGTTCACATTACAGAAGAGGAGGAAGTTCCAAAGTTCTTAGAGAACATAAAGGTGGCTAAATCTCCGGGACCTGATCTAATGTATCACAGAATGTTGTTGGAACTAATAAAGGAAATTACGAGATCTTCTGCAGAAATATTTGCATTGTCTATAACTACGGATAAGGTGCCTGATGACTGGAGTGTGGCTAAAGTTGTACCTTTGTTTAAGAATGGATTGCTTTGTGCAAGGAAGATTGTATCTCACAAACTTGATTTAGTTTTTTAAGCAAGTTACCAAAAAGGTTGATGATGGCAGAGCAGTAGATGTTATTTATTTGGATTTGAGTAAAGCCTTTGACAAGGTTCCGCATGGTTGACTAATTAGTAAAGTTCAGTCACACAGGATTCAGAGTCAAGTTCAGATCTAAGGCCCCACCATTAACCGTACAGGCCCTACCCTTGTTTGTTGTACCAATGCATTTATCCAGATTGATCTCCATCTGCCAATCGGATGCATAATTGGTTTAATGACAGGATACAGAGAGTAATGGAGGAGGGGTGCTTCTTAGACTGGAGGCCCGTGACCAGTGGCGTTCCACAGGGCTCAGTTCTGGGTCTTATTTTGTTCATCATTTATGTAAATGATTTGCATGAGAATCTCGAAAGCAGAGACAGCAAATGTGCGGATGGCCAAAGTTAGTGGCATAAAAGAGAGTAAAGAATGTTTTCTAAGATTACGAGCAATCATGATCAAATGGGGCAATGGGCTGAAAAATGGCAGATGGAGATCAATCTGGATAAATGCATTTTGGTACAGCAAACAAGGGTAGGGCCTGTACAGTTAATGGTGGGGCCTTAGATATTGTGGTAGAACAAAGGGTCCCTAGGGGTGCAGGTACATAATTCTTTCAAGTTTGCATCACATTAGACAGTATGGTTAAAAAGGTGTTTGGAACACTTGCCTTCATTGCTCAGTCCTTTGGATATAGTAGTTGGGACATTATGCTGAGGTTGTACAGGACATTGGTGAGGCCTCTTCTGGAATAGTGTGTCCACTTCTGGTTGCCCCAATTATAGGCAGAATATTATCAAGCTAGAGAGTGTTCAGAGGAGATTTACCAGGATGTTGCCAGGTTTGGGAGGTTTGAGTTATAAGGAAAAGCTGGATAGGCTGGGAGATTTTTCACTGGAGCGTAAGAGGTTGAAACGTGACCCAATAGAAGTTTATAAAATAAGGAGAGGTAGAGATAAAGTTGATGGCAGTTGTCTTTTACCTAAGATGGGGAATTTCAAGACAAGGGGGCATATTTTTAGGTGAGAAGAGAGAGATTTAAAAAGGACATAAGAGGCAATTTTTTTACACAGAAGATGGCTCAAATGAGAAATGAACTTCTTGATGAAGTTGTGGAGGTGGGTAAAATTACAATGTTTAAAAGACATTTTGATGGATGTATAAATAGGAAAGGTTTGAAGGGTATGGGCCAGGAGTAGGCAAGTGGGACTAGTTTCATTTGGAATTATATTCAGCATGGACTGGTTAGACCAAAGGATCTGTTTCAGTGCTGTGTGATTCTATGACTCTAAGTAGATTAGTGTTTAGGTGGGGCTTTTGATCAGGTGGTGAGTTAAGTTGGATGAGGAGGGTATTGGATCGAGACTGTTGCTGGGTCCTGCACACGTGGAAGTATTGAGTAGAGTTGAAGCATGGCAGGATAGGATGTTGGGTCTGGGGTGGGCAAATCAGATCCAGGGAAATGTGGGGTCTGGGTGGGTCAGATGGTTGCGTTAGGTCAGGGGATGTGTATTGAGTCCTGGGATTTTGGCTCTTGGGGATTGTAGTTGAGGAAGTGTCATTTGTGAATTGGGGTGTTAGTTTAATAGTTAACCAAGAGATAGAGCAAATATTTAATCCACTGGCTTTTCCTAGGTAATTACGAAGCTTAAACATGTCAGAAGCCTCAGAACTCTCTAATTTGAAGTTTCTTGGAGGATTTCAGACATAGAGGAATTGTCCATCGAAATATTCAATTTTCTGGGCAATTCCCCTAGAGTCTGCTACATTGGGAATTCTGCTACATTGTGCTAACATGCAACTCCAGTCTGCAGAAATGACTGTCTGACTCCCAGAATATCTGGGCTAAAGTTTGTAAAGTGGAAGAAGAAGAGGTGATCTTTCTGGTGTATACGATTCCAGATAGCTTTATAGGCTAGATACTGAGAAGTTGTTTTGTGACAGAATCTAGAGCTGTTGTCACAGTTTTAAAATAAGAGGTCTCCTATTTAATACAGAGGTGAGGAGGACTTCCTTCCTTTAGCAGGTTGTTATTCTTTTGAATTCACCACACCAGAGAACAATTGAGGTTCATTGAATGTATTCAAGGTTGAGTTTGACAGATTTTTGTTTTACAGGGCTGGCACGAAACTGGAATTAAGGCACAATCAAAACAATAGCCAACTGTGGGGAACCTTATCGAACAGTTGTCTACAGGAATAGTACCAAACGACTGGAGGATAGCAAATGTGGTTCCCCTGTTCAAGAAGGGGAGTAGAGACAACCCTGGTAATTATAGACCAGTGAGCCTTACTTCAGTGATAATGGGAACTGCAGATGCTGGAGATTCCAAGATAATAAAATGTGAGGCTGGATGAACACAGCAGGCCAAGCAGCATCTCAGGAGCACAAAAGCTGACGTTTCGGGCCTAGACCCTTCATCAGAGAGGATTCCAAGATAATAAAATGTGAGGCTGGATGAACACAGCAGGCCAAGCAGCATCTCAGGAGCACAAAAGCTGACGTTTCGGGCCTAGACCCTTCATCAGAGAGCTGCTGACGTTTCGGGCCTAGACCCTTCATCAGAGAGGCTGATGAAGGGTCTAGGCCCGAAACGTCAGCTTTTGTGCTCCTGAGATGCTGCTTGGCCTGCTGTGTTCATCCAGCCTCACATTTTATTAGCCTTACTTCAGTTGTTGGTAAAGTGTTGGAAAAGGTTATAAGAGACAGGATTTATAATCATCTAGAAAAAAATAATTTGGTTAGGGATAGTCAGCACGGTTTTGTGAAGGGTAGGTCATGCCCCACAAACCTTAGTGAGTTCTTTGAGAAGGTGACCAAACAGGTAGATGAGAGTAAACCGGTCGATGTGGTGTATATGGATTTCAGCAAGGCGTTTGATAAGGTTCCCCACAGTCGGCTATTGTACAAAATGCGGAGGAATGGGATTGTGGGAGATATAGCAGTTTGGATCGGAAATTGGCTTGCTGAAAGAAGACAGTGGATGGTGGTTGATGGGAAATGTTCATCCTCGAGACCAGTTACTAGTGGTGTACCGCAAGGGTCTGTGTTGGGTCTACTGCTGTTTGTCATTTTCATAAATGACCTGGATGAGGGCGTAGAAGGATGGGTTAGTAAATTTGCAGACGATACTAAGGTCGGTGGAGTTGTGGATAGTGACGAAGGATGTTGTAGGTTAGAGAGAGACATAGATAAGCTGCAGAGCTGGGCTGAGAAGTGGCAAGTGGAGTTTAATACGGACAAGTGTGAGGTGATGCACTTCCGTAGGAGTAACCGGAATGCAAAGTACTGGGCTAATGGTAAGATTCTTGGTAGTGTAGATGAGCAGAGAGATCTCGGTGTCCATGTACACAGATGCTTGAAAGTTGCCACCCAGGTTGACAGGGTTGTTAAGAAGGCATACAGTGTTTTAGGTTTCATTAATAGAGGGATCAAGTTCCGGAACCAAGAGGTTATGCTGCAGCTGTACAAAACTCTGGTGCGGCCGCACTTGGAGTATTGCGTACAGTTCTGGTCACTGCATGAGAAGAAGGACGTGGAAGCTTTGGAAAGGGTGCAGAGGAGATTTACTAGGATGTTGCCCGGTATGGAGGGAAGGTCTTACGAGGAAAGGCTGAGGGACTTGAGGCTGTTTTCGTGAGAAAGAAGAAGGTTGAGAGTTGACTTAATTGAGACATATAAAATAATCAGAGAGTTAGATAGGGTGGATAGGGAGAGCCTTTTTCCTGGGATGGTGATGGCGAGCACGAGGGGGCATAGCTTTAAATTGAGGGGTGAAAGATATAGGGCAGATGTCAGAGGTAGTTTCTTTACTCAGAGAGTAGTAAGGGTATGGAACGCTTTGCCTGCAACGGTAGTAGATTCGCCAACTTTAAGTACATTTAAGTCATCATTGGACAAGCATATGGACGTACATGGAATAGTGTAGGTTAGATGGGCTTCAGATCGGTATGAAAGGTTGGCACAACATCGAGGGCTGAAGGGCCTGTACTGTGCTGTTATGTTCTATGTTCTATGTTCTATAATTGTGAATGATCTCATTGAATGACACAAAAGTCTTCAATGGTTGAGTGGCCAACTTGTGATCCTATTGCTTTAATCTTATGTTCAGCCTTTTTAGCCTTCAACCGGTCCCTTTTATATTGCAAAGTATGAAGGCACACGGTGCAGGAAACATTCAGACAATTTTTTTTTCACGGAGCTGCTCAGGGATCTCTTCAATTCAAAGTCTTGTTGTGCTTTATTTTATTACTCCCTTGCAGGATAGACAATTCTGCAATACGTGGCCATGAGATGAGGGGGTATTCCTGATTACCCAACAGTCATGCCTGTCTCTTGCCTCATTATCAAATTAGTACTGCAACTTTGCATTGGCCAAGTGTAAAAGGAGCATGCAGCTCCAAACATAATGCAAACTCACATGAGAGAAGCTGTGCCCATGATCTGCATGTTTATAGTTGATGCAATAATGGGCATTTGAATTTGAGACATGCAATGCCACAACACTTAAGTATAATCGTTGATTCTAATATTCTCAAGAATCCTATGACTTTGAAACATAATATTGCCTACATAATCCTCTGAGTGGAACTACCATTGAAGAACAACAATCTAACTGCACAGTAATGTTGTACAATAACTTGACATGGCAAAAGCTCCCTGGACCTTTCCAATCTGAAACGTTTAGTATTGAAGTTATTCTCTGTGCAACAGTCAGTGTGTTTTGCAGAGCTAGCTGCAGCAACTACTGAGCTCATTTGAAGCCTGAATTACAGCCCATATATAGTGAATTTATCAAGATTGGTTCATCCTTCAGGATTGACGTTGTTGGAAAGATCTGTTTCACCTCTCAAGTGGATCAATTAACTTTGTTTTTCATATAGCGTCCAGTTGCTCCTCATCCTCCAACATTAAGTGCATGTCTGAGATTGATGACTACCTTTGAATTCCACACTTAATGTTATCTGCACAAGGACTCCAATAGTTGCAATAAAAGGCCCACCATCACCTCTTTACTGGTATCAGTCAAGCTGAACTCCATGATATTTGTATTGTTGCCTTGGCAATCTACAACAGATTACAATGTGGCACTTTTTAAGTGCAAATCCAGTGGATCCAGGACACTTATCTTAATTTTCTGTTCTATCTTTAAAATGATGGCTTCTGCACATTCCAACCTTTCAACTCAATATTTTGTCCTCACTTTAGGCCTTTCTTTTGATTTCTGTTACTGCCCGCATGCGAATTATTGAATATAATGCAGTGTCCTTGTCAAACATCATGATATTGTACCAAAGACAGAGAATGTTGGAGAAACTCAGTAGGTTTGACAGCCTCTGTGCTCTTCAGAAACTTTATCATGCTTTTATCATGATACTGCAAACTGGTTTCTAAAATTCTTGCAATTATCTCTATTCAATTTCTCCTACAACCAAGAACAGCATAAAATCAAAATGACAAATTGTGGATTTTATAAACAATTGTTATGTTAATTATGAGACTAATAATTTGAATCTTTTGATGTAAAAATCAGTCTTTACTGCAATTGTTTAAGGCATAAAATGGTCAGAAAAAGAATCAGTTTCATAGCACAACATCCTGCATCTTAAAGGAGTCCGAAAAAATGTTTGAGCCAAAATTGGATCAGGCTATTGTTCAAATATTTGCAGCAATCCTAGAAACCAATAAACCCTTCCATATATTGTGATCAGAGATGATGGGAACTGCAGATGCCGGAGAATCCAAGATAACAAAGTCTGGGGCTAGATGAACACAGCAGGCCAAGCAGCATCTTAGGAGCACAAAAGCTGACGTATCGGGCCTAGACCCTTCATCAGAGAGGGGGATGGGGAGAGGGTTCTGGAATAAATAGGGACAGAGGGGGAGGCGGACTGAAGATGGATAGAGGAGAAGATAGGTGGAGAGGAGAGTATAGGTGGGGAGGTGGGGAGGGCACAGGCCAATCTGGGGAGAACGGACAGGTCAAGGGGGTAGGATGAGGTTAGTAGGTAGGAAATGGAGGTGCAGCTTGAGGTGGGAGGAGGGTTAGGTGAGAGGAAGAACAGGTTAGGGAGGTGGGGCGAGCTGGGCTGGTTTTGGGATGCAGTGGGGGGAGGGGAGATTTTGAAGCTTATGAAGTCCACATTGATACCATTGTGCTGCAGGGTTCCCAAGCGGAATATGAGTTGCTGTTCCTGAAACCTTTGGCTGGCATCATTGTGGCACTGCAGGAGGCCCAGGATGGATGTGTTGTCTAAGGAATGGGAGGGGGAGTTAAAATGGTTCGCGACTGGGAGGTGGGAACCCTGCAGCCCAATGGTATCAATGTGGACTTCACAAGCTTCAAAATCTCTCCGCCCTCCACTGCATCCCAAAACCAGCCCAGCTCGTCCCCACCTCCCTAACCTGTTCTTCCTCTCACCTATCCCCTCCTCCCACCTCAAGCCACACCTCCATTTCCTACCTACTAACCTCATCCCACTCCCTTGACCTGTCCATCTTCCCGAGATTGACCTATCCCCTCCCTACCTCCCCACCTATACTCTCCTCTCCACCTATCTTCTCCTCTATCCATCTTCGGTCCGCCTCCCCCTCTCTCCCTATTTATTTCAGTTCCCTCTCCCTATCCCCCTCTCTGATGAAGGGTCGAGGCCCAAAACGTCAGCTTTTGTGCTACTAAGAGCCCTTGCATATATTATTGACTTACTTAACACCATGCCAATAATTGAACCTGCTCCTCTGACATTTTCACTATATGCATAGAACATAGAACATAGAAAAGTACAGCACAGTACAGACCCTTCAGCTCATGATGTTGTGCCATGGAATAATCCTAATCCAAAAATAAAATAACCTAACCTACACTCCCCTCAATTCACTGCTGTCCATGTGCATGTTCAGCAGTCGCTTAAATGTCACTAATGACTCTGCTTCCACAACTACCACTGGCAAAGTATTCCACGCGCTCGCAACTCTCTGGGTGAAGAACCTCCCTCTGACGTCTCTTCTATACCTTCCTCCTAACACCTTAAAACTATGACCCCTTGTGGCAGTCAATCCTGCCCTCGGGAAAAGTCTCTGGCTATCGATTCTATCCATGCCCCTCATTACTTTGCACACCTCGATCAGGTCACCTCTCTTCCTTCTTCTTTCCAGAGAGAAAAGTCCGAGCTCAGTCAACCTCTCCTCGTAAGACAAGCCCTCCAGTCCAGGCAGCATCCTGGTAAACCTCCTTTGCACCCTCTCCAAAGCATCCATATCTTTCCTCTAATAGGGCGACCAGAACTGGACACAACATTCCAAGTGTGGTCTCACCAGGGTTTTGTAGAGCTTCAGCAAAACCTCGTGGCTCTTAAACTTGATACGCCATTAATGAAAGCCAAAACACCATATGTTTTATTAACAACCTTATCCACTTGGTTGGCATGTAGCATTGCCATGGCTGCCTCCATAAAGGGAAACAAATTCTCGAGTTTTATTGAGGAGCAGAAATGTTTTTCCTCGTTCCATTATATGGACAACAGCTATTGAAGGCCAAAAGCAGTTCAAATCTCAAGAGATACCTCAGGGCTTCCTCTGATCCAGTCCATCTGCAATTTCATGCTTCATCACGCAATCTATCTATGGAGGGACAGTGGCATTGACAATTTCCTCCTTCAATGTGGATGTGTTCCAAGGACCAAATACTTGAGATTTTCAAGCATTAACTTGCAGGTTCGGGGATCGTTCTCTTAGCCCATTGGTCCAGTAAGTATGATCTATTGGAATTTCGAAGACATTTTCATTTGTTCACAGTCTGTTAACATTTAACGACAAATCTCACAGAAAGTATTTTGAGAAATATGCCAGTTATTAAGTATTTCATAATTTAGCGTCCTTCGGCAGATAATTATGATCCTTCAATTAGAAATTTGGCAATGAATAATGCCATTCTACTAAGAGTTATTTAATAGCAGGTTGTGACAGGTTAGCTTTCAATGTTTAAAATAACATTTTAACTTGCAAACTGCAAGACTTTTAAACATATTTAGCCAGGATATTTTATACATATGCTTGATTTATTACGTAATTTAATTAATAGAATATTTCTTGGATAAAATGAATTATTTGAACCCTTTCTTTATTGCCGCACAGCAATACTGCTGTACGTGTATTTCAAATGGTTGGCTATATTTGGGAGATTGAGATGTTAACATCAAGTTCATCTTACTTGCATATGATTTACCGTAAAATTCAAGCATGAAGTTCAAGAAGGTTCTAGGGCAGCTTTTGGTTTAAATTTACTTGCCAACTAATATAGTTTCCATACTTCTAAGCAAAGCCATTGGAAAGAGTTTTGTAACATTCTTACTGCACTGACAGGTGTAAAGAAATTCCTAGCTCAATCTTATCTCTGATCCTGACTTACATTCTGATACTGCATGTTCTTTACATGTTTACATTTTTCTTTGCTTTCTAAATATTTGCTTCCTTCATATTCAGAGTGAAGGTTGGGGTGGTGAGGAAGAATCACTGAAGTTCGAAGTGATTACCTGGCAGAATATCGATCAGATAGACATAGACAGGAAGCAAGCACACTCAAACCCTTCCAATCTTTCAGAGTTTTGAATTTGGTAATGCATGACAGTCTCGCACCAATTACCTGACTTGAACACGAAACAAATAGATGTGTATTACATGGTGAAAGAAGATTAATGTATTACAATAATGCACTATTTGCAATTATTTTACAAATGGTATGTTCTGACAAATATAATATATTTTTGTTGCTGGGCTAAGAAATATTCATGTAGGTATATGTAAGGTAACTGCAACTTCTTACGAAATAAGAAGCCGATAGGTAATTTCTTGTTGAGCATTATGATGGGAGGGCATTTTCAGGATGGAAACCTGTAACTAGTGGAATGCCTCCAGGAAACAGTGCTGGGGCCATTATTTTCAATAAATGTTAATAATTTAGATGAGGAAAGTGAATGTACTATGACCAAAATAGTTGGAAAGTTGTCATGTATCTCAAGAAGGTTGGAATATAAAAGCAGCAATGTGCTTCTGAGACTTTATAAAGCTCTAGTTAGACCCTATTTAGAATACTGTGTCCAATTTTGGGCCCCACACCTCAGGAAGGACATACTGGCACTGGAGCATGTCCAGTGGAGATTCACATGGATGATCCCTGGAATGATAGGCCTAACATACGATGAACGGCTGAGGATCCTGGGATTGTATTCATTAGAGTTTAGAAGGTTGAGGGGAGATCTAATAGAAACTTACAAGATAATGCATGGCTTAGAAATGGTGGATGCTGGGAAGTTGTTTCCGTTAGGCGGGGAGACTAGGGCCCGTGGGCACAGCCTTAGAATTAGAGGGGGTAAATTTAAAACAGAAATGAGGCGACATTTCTTCAGCCAGAGAGTGGTGGGCCTGTGGAATTCATTGCCATGGAGTGCAGTGGAGGCCGGGACGTTAGATGTCTTCAAGGCAGAGATTGGTGATTGGGGGTAAATGGGAATTACAGACTAATCAGATCAGCTATGACCTTAGTGAATAGCAGAGAAGGTTCAAAGGTTCAAGTGACCTACTCATGTTTCTAATTTGCATGGTCATACGTCAGAATTAGAACCTGAGGGAACAGGATTTTAATGGAATTCTGCTGATTCATGTCTCTTTCGAGAGTGTGAACAGATAGCAAATGTTTGCACTATGAGGTCTAATTCTCATGTGAAAAGCATCCAGATGCCTGTCATGATATTTATATGACCAGGACAATCACACTACAGTTGCTTCTGCTATAACATTGCGTTATAGAAAATCATGCTATAGAAATAACAGGACCTACAGGAAAAGCAGGATTAGGGGCAGACCACCAAAAAATATCACTCAAAATCGCTCAAAAATCACACAATACAAAGGATAACACAGTTTGAATAAATGTTTAATTCATATCTCATAATGAAATAAAAGTAAATTTAGCACCTTACCTTGAAAAAAGGTCAAGATAACATGATGGGGAAGGAGGTTTTGAGGTTGGTCTGTTGTTAATGCAGTGGCTAAGGGTTGTCATCATCGTGATCATCACCTTCAGATGCAGTTGTGTTTTCAGAGTTAGCACAAAAAATAGTTAATCCAGGAGTGGATGGCTGTAGTTCATTGTCTTCTGACAGTTTCTTGGGGGTTGGCTTAAAAAAGATATCCAGTTTTTGCTGCTTTGCCCTTTTTCTTCTTCATAGGTTGCTCATAGGGTGCCAAATCA
Organism: Stegostoma tigrinum; assembly: GCF_030684315.1. Taxonomy (NCBI): domain Eukaryota; kingdom Metazoa; phylum Chordata; class Chondrichthyes; order Orectolobiformes; family Stegostomatidae; genus Stegostoma; species Stegostoma tigrinum. The sequence continues at coordinate 46,892,578 of NC_081361.1, read as the reverse complement.
TTCCATGAATTGCTACCCTGCTGCGTTCAGCATTGTAATTATTGTCCTCTAAGAGCTGCAATTGCTTATCAATTTCCTTCAGGATAGAAGACAAACTAAAGTAGAAAGCTATCGTGGTGCTTCATCCTGGACTTTCATCTCCTTCGTCTCCAGCTTCCACTTCCTCCTCAGTGACAAGTTGTTGTAGATCAGCTGTAGAGAGGGCTTCACAGTGGGACTCAAGCAGCACTTCAACATCTTCATTCTCTACTTCTTCAAATCCAACTTGCTTTGCAAGATCAACATAATGTTTCTTTGATTCTTGAAAGCTCCTTCGACAGATCAATGCCCTTAAAATCTTGTAAAAAAATCTGGGAGAAGTTTCCGCCAAACTGTAATGTTGTTTTCATTTAGAGGTTGAAAGGCTGAAGTATAGGTTCTAATTTGTTGACCTATGAAATGGATGCAATAGTATCCAAGACTTGAGGTGGTTAAGCATAAAATTTGATGGTATGGTATCGACCTACATAACTTTTGTTTATATATTTTTTCATTTATGTTCTCTCCTTTCACGTATTCTTTTGCTTCCAAATTATAGTTCTCCAGGTTATTGGCCCTGAAATTACACCATGGGACACTCTACCAGAAATATGTAACATGACTATTTTAAACCAATGCATTTGACCGATTTATCACCAACATAGGGAAGAGGAGAATTTCAGCTAGAGATGCTAGTATTTTTTATTAAGTTTAACTTCAGGCCCTGAAGCCCTGACATTGATGTCCAATTAATGCCATTCCATTGGGCATTTACATTGTGAAGGGTGGACAGGAGCAGAGTGTCCTGATGTATATATGCAGAATTTCTCAAAGACAGAACAAATGGAAAAAACAGCTCATAAAGCACATTGTATCCAAAGCTTTAGGGCAAAAGATTAAACAGTGGTATAGGACACGTGTTAGAACTCAGTACTATGTACAGTTCTGGTCATCATAGTTCAGGAAGGATGTGCATGATTTGGAGATCGTGTGGAAAAATGTGTCTACAGATGAGAAACTTTTGTTATTAAGATAGTTTGGAGAACTTGGGACTGTTTTCCTTCAAGAAGAAAAGGCCAAGAGAAGATTTGATAGAAATTTACAAAATCCTTAGGGGAGGTGCTGGCCTAGTGGCATTATCACTGGACTGTTAAACCAGAGACCCAGATAATGTTCTGGGGTCCTGGGTTCAGATCCAGCCTAAGGCAGATGGTGGAATTTGAATTCAATAAATCCCTAGAATTAAGGGTCTAATGATGATTGTGAATCCATTGTTGATTGTCAGAAAAAATCCTTCTGGATCACTAATGTCCTTGAGGGAAGGAAACTGCCATCCTTACCTGGTCTGGTCTACATATGACACCAGACCCACAACAGTGTGGTTGACTCTTAACCACACTCTGGGCAATTAGGGATGGGCAGTAAATGCTGCCTAGCCAGCGATGCTGTCATCTCATGAATGAGTCAAGAAAAATATAGATACAGAGAATTGTTGTCATTCATCAAAGAATCAAGAATAAGAGGATAGAGATTTAATGTGATTTGAAAAAGAAGCAAATCCAGTTTGAGAAAAGCCTTTTTCACCCAACTAGTTGGGACTGAAATGCACTACCTGGATGAGTGGTGGAAATAGGTTGATTTGGGGCAACCAAGGAAACATTAGATGATTAATTGAATAGAAAAAATGTGCAGGCTTACTGGGAAAAGGCATGAGCTTAGCACTTAGTTAGAATGTTTATTTGGAGAGTTGGTGCAGACATGATGGGCTGAGTCATAGAATTTTGCAGGACAGAAGCACTGGCTCCTGAAAGGACTACTCAACTGGTCCCACTCTCCAGCCCTATTCCCGTTACCCTCTAAATGAATCACTTTCAAATATATAACCACCTCTCTTTTGAAACCTCATATGGAATCCACCTCCATCACTCTCTCAGACAGCACATTCCAAATACTAACAACTGTCTCAGTAAAGAAGTTTCCCATCTCACTTCTTAACGCCTCTTGCTGACCATCTTAGAATTGAGTCCCCTAGTTACTGGCATACAAATTAATGGAAACAGAGTATCCTTCTTTACCCTGTCAAAAGTGTTCATAAATTTGAACACCTCGATAAGATAACCTCCTCAGTGATGCTGCAAACTATGTTTTATTGTGTTGACAAATGAGTCTGACAAAAGATCCAATTGTTGGGAATATCCTTTTCGTGTATTTCTAACTAATGGTAAAATTGTAAAAAAAAATTTATGTGTATCCTCCCGTCAGGATAATACTTAGTTCAGCTTCACTTCGAAGTGACTTGGAGAACAGTTACTATTTTGAAGATTGGTACATTGTGGTGGCCAAGATTGAATATCTTCATTGCAGATTGACAAATTTTCTTTCGCCATCTATTATGGACTGAATCAATTTTTCTCATTCCCTTCATAACTAATTAATCACATCTTAAGATTTGTTTGTGGAATAAATAAGGTTGGAGAGAGGCTTGCACATTTGACAATTTGATGCCACACTTGACGCTAAATTAGTTTGTGTTGAATCTTGTGGGGTATTTTTTGGTGTAGTCCAAATTGCATTGCCTTTTTGGAGGATTATTTTCTTCGAGGCCGACTGAGTTTTTGTGTTGTATCTGACAAACACACTGCATAAAATAGTATCAGAGATAATGGGAACTGCAGATGCTGGAGAATTCCAAGATAATAAAATGTGAGGCTGGATGAACACAGCAGGCCAAGCAGCATCTCAGGAGCACAAAAGCTGACGTTTCGGGCCTAGACCCTTCATCAGAGAGGGGGATGGGGAGAGGGAACTGGAATAAATAGGGAGAGAGGGGGAGGCGGACCGAAGATGGAGAGAAAAGAAGATAGGTGGAGAGAGTATAGGTGGGGAGGTAGGGAGGGGATAGGTCAGTCCAGGGAAGACGGACAGGTCAAGGAGGTGGGATGAGGTTAGTAGGTAGATGGGGGTGTGGCTTGGGGTGGGAGGAAGGGATGGGTGAGAGGAAGAACCGGTTAGGGAGGCAGAGACAGGTTGGACTGGTTTTGGGATGCAGTGGGTGGAGGGGAAGAGCTGGGCTGGTTGTGTGGTGCAGTGGGGAGAGGGGACGAACTGGGCTGGTTTTGGGATGCAGTAGGGGAAGGGGAGATTTTGAAACTGGTGAAGTCCACATTGATACCATTAGGCTGCAGGGTTCCCAGGCGGAATATGAGGTCAACGTTGGTCAGCCTGACTCAGGGCTGGTGGTACAGTCAATGCTGCATGGGCCGGCCACATTTGGGATTGTAAGTAAAACAAAATTGTAGTGATCTTGAATGAAGGAGCCTCAGTCAAGAATCAGTGTTAGGAATGGCAAACTGACTGACCAGAAACCAGAAGTTGTGTTTACAGTTGCCTGACTGATGATGCATAATTTCCTAACTTGCTGCGTGGCCATTCAAGGCTGACTGCTCAACACTCCCCAGACTGTACTGGGGCAGATTCCCTGAACATGACTTTCTCAAGCAGATGCCTAATTGTATTGAAATCCCTGGACTGTGTGCAAACTGTGCTCTGATGGTACTAAGAGCATGTAACCATGAGCCGTCCTCCTTGACTGGACTGAATGCTTATCCACCAGCTTCTGCTCAGTAGTCTGTTTGCTGTTCAGGCTGCTGGCACGTGCTGAAGTTAGCGGATTGACATTTTGGTGTGTCATTTACCAAGGTGATTCATCCCCTGCAAATGGCTATTTCCCTACTCACAAATGTGACAAGTAGCCTGTTCAGGTGCTTCCAAAAAGTCACTCAAAAGGACAGCAGAACAACTTTTGGCTTTAACAGGCAAGGTACAGGAAGGCAGTGAGAGAATGGCAGGCAGGTGCTCATTCTATATATACTAAGAAAGCAAGGAAGCAGCCCTGCAGCATGGCCTGATCCAATCTGTGAGCTGAGTGCCTGTATATTTGCACAAAGTTTCCCAGATGCAGCCTTTAATGCTAGTCGCTAGTGTGCCTTCAATAGTGCCTTCTGAGCGGCCTGCCAGTTTATCAGACAGGTTGTGATGGGTTTGATTGATTCTAGGTGTCAATGTCCATTGATGATAGGTGCATGTGGTTGGTGACTGGGCATTGTGCAGCAGTTTGATACATGGAAGGTATTCAGACCAAGTGGTGAGTTGAATCCACTAGGTACTTCTCTTTCCGTTTTGTGTTTTTCCCAACATCAAGCTTGTCTAGTAAGATAGAAGGATGAATATTAATAACATGAGTTGGGCTGTGAAGAAGGGGTTTAAAAGAAATAATCACCATCAACTGGCAACTCACCACTGTTTAGCAAACATTTTGCCACGCTGCTTGAGAGAAGCACAGAAAATGGCACAAGCTGTTCATGATGTCAAGTTGGGCCTGGTTTGAGTTCTGAATCAATTCTGCTATGTGTCTTGAGTAGCCCACATCCATCAGAAACCTATAAGGTTCTGGCTAATATTTTTGCAGATCTGGGAAACATTGTGTTTTAATAGCATTATCTAACCCCTCACAACCTGGACCCAAATGTCTCTATGCTTGTTCACAATTTTCGCTGTCGGATCAAGTTTTGTTTTCCCGTCTATTTTCAAGCTATTCAAATAAGGCTATATTTCAGTGTTGTAAACATTCTCTGGAGTAACATTTTTCTACAGCTGCACACAATACCTAAAAGTGAACTGCTTTTGTAACTGGCCACTAGGAGCCATGCAAGAGCAAGGCCTTATAATGCTCCCCCTGCTTTCTCAGAAGCTCTCTTGGGCAGAAATCAGAGGCTAGATGTTATGTGACCCTGCAGGTATGTTTTTGACAGGAAGGCATGTAAAATAAGTTGGGTTCCCTGAAAACCGAATTCCCTCCCACCCTCAGCTGTCTAATATGGGACCCTGACATTAGGAGGTCACTCACTGATGTATCATTCACCATTCTTAATAGATAGAAATAGAACATAGAGAACATAGAACATAACAGCACAGCACAGGCCCTTTGGCCCTCGATGTTGTGCCAACCTTTCATACCGATCTGAAGCCCATCTAACCTACACTATTCCACGTACGTCCATATGCTTGTCCAATGACGACTTAAATGTGCCTAAAGTTGGCGAATCTACTACCGTTGCAGGCAAAGCGTTCCATTCCCTTACTACTTTCTGAGTAAAGAAACTACCTCTGACATCTGTCCTATATCTTTCACCCCTCAATTTAAAGCTATGCCCCCTCGTGCTCGCCGTCACCATCATAGGAAAAAGGCTCTCCCTATCCACCCTATCTAACTCTCTGATTATTTTATATGCCTCAATTAAGTCACCTCTCAACCTTCTTCTCTCTAATGAAAACAGCCTCAAGTCCCTCAGTCTTTCCTCGTAAGACCTTCCCTCCATACCAGGCAACATTCTAGTAAATCTCCTCTGCACCCTTTCCAAAGGTTCCACATCCTTCTTCTCATGCAGTGACCAGAACCGTACGCAATACTCCAAGTGTGGCCGCACCAGAGTTTTGTACAGCTGCAGCATAACCTCTTGGTTCTGGAACTCGATCCCTCTATTAATGAAACCTAAAACACTGTATGCCTTCTTAATAGCCCTGTCAACCTGGGTGGCAACTTTCAAGGATCTGTGTACATGGACACCGAGATCTCTCTGCTCATCTACACTACCAAGAATCTTACCATTAGCCCAGTACTTTGCCTTCCAGTTACTCCTATGGAAGTGCATCACCTCACACTTGTCTGCATTAAATTCCATTTGCCACCTCTCAGCCCAGCTCTGCAGCTTATCTATGTCTCTCTGCAACCTACAGCATCCTTCATCACTATCCACAACTCCACCGACCTTAGTGTCAATTGAAACAAAAACAGAAAATATTGGAGATAATGGGAACTGCAGATGCTGGAGATTCCAAGATAATAAAATGTGAGGCTGGACGAACACAGCAGGCCAAGCAGCATCTCAGGAGCACAAAAGCTTTTTTTTCTCAGGAGCACAAAAGCTTGTTAACTGCTCAATTGACTCTAATGTTACCCTACCAGACCGTAATATGACAGTTTCGACTGGTGAGTGGAAATAGAGAACTTTTTTTTGCTCAAAGTGCTTTTGAAAAGGCAAAAAGGAATTGGGATAGTATGCTCAGAGTGTGGCCTTTGTGCATGGGAGCAACCCTCCACCACAGATAGTGCTCCCTCGCTTCCTCCCATCTAGACTTTAACACCCACACCTCCACCTGTCACTCCATTCCTAAGATGCTTAAACCCTCTTGACACTACTCACTCTGTTGGAGCTTCTGTATGATCAGATTGGACAGCCTTTCTTCCACTGTCAGCCGGAAGCCCCAATCTGTTCAAATTTAGACCACCCATGGTACATCATCATTGAGGGAAGCTTCTTATCAAACTGTCAGCTGACCACCAACTTTCCTTCTATGGGGGAGAGCAGTCTTCTCTCAGCTGTAGCGATAAATTCTACCCCAGGAATTTACGGTCTGGGAATAGCAAACAGAAAACTATAAATGATCTGTTACCTCCAGGCTATTTTAGCCTGAGATGCATGTTTTAGCAAATTATTTGTGGAGTCTTGCTGACAGTCTTGTTGAAAATGCCTGTTCCCAAAACTTCAGAAGTGAAGCTAATTTCCTGTTACAATTATTGTATTGATTCAATTGGCACCATTGCGAGAAACCTTTGAAGTGTGCCATGTGTAACAAACCCTTGATCTGTTTTTAAAGAACACACTTTCATATCATCCCTCACAAATTTGGCAAATTTGTGAAAGAGAATCTGCATAAAAAATGCAATCTAAAACAAAAAAGTGAAAAAGGTCACCATTTGGTCCTCACTAAAATAGGAGTCATCACAGGCTATTGCCATTCTATTTAACAGAATTGGATATTGCTTAGACATATCTGAAACTACTCCATGTAGTCAGTGGAGTGGTGGACAATGTGGAAGAATGTTGCAGGTTGCAGGGACACTTGGATAAACTGCAGAATTGGGCTGAAAGGTGGCAAATGGAGGTCAATGCAGATAAATGTGAGGTGATTCACTTTGGGAAGAATAATAGGAAGGCAGAGTACTGGGTCAATGGAAAGATTCTTGGTAGTGTGGATGTGCAGAGGGATCTTGGTGTCCATGTACATAGGTCCCTGAAAGTTGCCACCCAGGTTGATAGTGTTGTTAAGAAGGCTTACGGTGTTTTATGTTTTATTGGTAGAGGGATTGAGTTCCGGAGCTGTTATGCTGCAACTGTACAAAACGCTAGTGCGGCCTCACCTGGAATATTGTGTACAGTTCTGGTCGCCCCATTACAGGAAGGATGTAGAAGCATTGGAAAAGGCGCAGAGAAGATTTACCAGGATGTTGCCTGGTCTGGAGCGAAGGTCTTATGAGGAAAGGCTGAGGGACTTGGGTTTGTTCTCATTGGAGAGAAGAAGGCTAAGAGGGGATTTAATAGAGACATACAAGATGATCAGAGGGTTAGATAGGGTGGACAGTGAGAGTCTTTTTCCTAGGATGACGATGTCGGCTTGTATGAGAGGGCATAGCTGCAAATTGAGGGGTGATAGATTTAAGACAGATGTCAGAGGCAGGTTCTTTTCTCAGAGAGTGGTCAGGGTGTGGAATGCCCTGCTTGCCAATGTAGTTAACTCAGCCGCATTAGGGGCATTTAAACAGTCCTTGGATAAGCATATGGATGACGATGGGATAGTGTAGGGGGATGGGCTTAGACTAGCTCACAGGTCGGCGCAACATCGAGGGCCGAAGGGCCTGTTCTACGCTGTATTGTTCTACGTTCTATGTATTGAATAGTTTGAAATGTTGTCATTCTTATGCTCATCATAAATGATCATCTTAGCCAGAAGTGAGGTATTTATACATTTACAAATTATTCACGTATGTTTAATGCAATGATTCAGGATCAATAGCAACTTTTTATACAGTGCAGCCCAACAAATTGCACCAAGATTTATAATTCTCTGTCAACAGTGGCGGAAGAAAGAACATTGTCTGATGATTTTCATGTTTTTTCTTTCAAATAGTTTGATGAAATCTTTGATTTGTCCTTCAACCATTGCAGTAAATGGATTGGATCCCAGTTTTGTCTCATCAAATGATATCACCTGTATAATATGACACAAATTTTAATCCAATTTTTTAAAACAAGTCCTTGAGCTGAATTCAAAACCTAACCATCTGATGTTGAGCAAAGAAAATTGAAGCACTCTTTCTACAACTTCCACTGCTTTCTCTTACTGTAAATTTTCGGTGTCTTACGTTTTGTTTAGCAGTCATTTTCTCCCTCTTTGGCTTTCTGAATTGAAAGAAGAGCAAATACATGTGTTCCTTTGAGGCACCTCAAGTACTCCTACTGCTTTTGATGCTCATATATTCACCATATGTGAACCAGAACTATGCTCTACTTTGTGAATGGGTGTGCATGCCACACTACGGTAATTAATTACATTTGTTAGAAATTGTGTGGGGTGGCGTGGGAGTGGTCAGAAATTCAAGAACATGTCTGTAAATAGAAATGATCTGCACTTCATCATGGGAATCAACCAACTACTAATGTTTGAAAACAGCACCTTGTACTTACTTACTGTCAGCTTTCACAGCTTCCTTGTGTTTCATAAAAAAAATTTCATGCAATAAGCTCATGGCTGGAGAGGAGAGTGGTATTGGGTGGAGAAAAGAGATAAATTTGAAAGGCATTTTCACACCCTGTAAAAAGCAAACTTCGGTCATCAGGTCTTTTTTACACCTAATCGAATGAGAGGGTTGCTCTGCAACAGTCGGTAATGTTATCAATGTTTGGAGTTTGCAGATTACAGTTGTCTGCTCAGCTACCAGAGGAAAGTCTGAGATTCAGCAGTTATGCAGCTGTTGAAACTTAAGAAGCTCCTTCTAAACCACGTGGTGAATTAACTGAAGACTTTTTCAGTTGAAGCTTCTCATCCCCTGCATACAAAATCCAATGCAGTTTTTGGTCAGATTGCTGGAATGCTTTAAAGTGGTTTGCACGAAAAAGCCTATGATTGATGTAGTTAATTTTGTTTTGATAGGCAAAGGAATCTTTGTGGGGGTATTACTGTTTTATTTTATTCAGTGAGTTTGTGGAGAAATGGGGATGGATGAGGGAAGTTTCTCTTCACCTCTCTACCTTTGTAACACTGTCAAAATAGAACAGTTTCCTCTCTGATTTTCCAGTAAAGTTATAAATGTTTTCTTCCAAAATACTTTGCTTTTAGATTGGCTTTATTTATGTTAAACTGCTGAATTGCCAATACCTTTCCAATGACAGTTAAGCAGCTCATTATTTTGTTATGGCAGGATCAAAAGGATCATTGATCATTCACAAAAGAAAAAAAATAAAACAAGTGGAAAACAGCGAGATAAGTATCAACACAAGTTAATCCAGACCATAACTATAGCTGACGTTTCTGCATAAATCCAGGTTGTCATGTGGCATACATATTTCATTATATCACTGGATCAGTGAGCCTTATTGGTTGCACATTGGGAATTGATAATTCCAATAAGCAAATTTATTTTTCTAATCCATTTTCTGTTGTTATGTATACCTGTATACATACAAGCCAGGCAAACTATCCTGTGCCTAATCAAGCAAACTTGCTTTTGGGAGCCCAGACCACAATGTCACTGATATTGAACACACAGAATATAAATGTAAAGTTGAAGGTGAATGCAATTTAAAATATAAAAGTTATCCCCAAGCTTTTCATGAGGATTTCAGGGAGATTTCTTTTTCCCAATTTTACTAACAGAGTGGGTGGAATTGCTAAACTGGACTAACAAGTATAGGATCTGTCAATACAGATCGCCCTGGTCTTTCAGTTGATAAAAAAACACATTTAGAATGAGAGATAATGGGAACTGCAGATGCTGGAGAATCCAAGATAATAAAATGTGAGGCTGGATGAACACAGCGGGCCAAGCAGCATCTCAGGAGCACAATTATCTTTACAAAAAAATACAAAAAATTAAATTAAGAACATCTCATGTGGCTTGCAGTAATTGAGCAACATTGAATATGATATAATTTATTTAATTGGCCAAAATGTCCAATGTTTTATTGGTATTACTGGTCTAGGCATGATTGGACTGAATAATGTTAGAATAGATCTGACAGCCTCTTTACCAAACTTGACCATAATTGCTACATTGCATTGAAAAGAAAACTAAAACTTCCATGGTTTTTAATGTGATGAAAAAAACCCCCAAAATTTAAAAAGAGTATGTACCAATTATGTCTGAGTGGATGTTAGAAATTTTATTACATTGGACGTTTGTAGATCACAAAACATCTTCATCCAATGGTAATTATATATATCCATATATATACATATATATATATATGATATATATAAGTTTTTCCCTCCAAGAACTCTTGGCTTGATTTAGGTAGATAAATCAAGGTTAACAAGTCAGTCAGAATGAATTACTATTTCAAGGCCAGCATCCAAACAGGTACCAACTGTTCAGGGATGTCGAGCTGTTTCTCTGCACAGATGATCTCCAGATCAGCTTTTGCTATGATGTTTCTCAGAATCTCAATTTCCCGGATCACGCTGCTGTCTGCTTGGTCCAAGACACATCCCTGTCGGCCAACATTATCTTTAATGATAATAACTCCATCATCTTTCAAGCTGCATTTGCATCTGATTAGGAATTCCATCAGATCCTTGTCAGTTAAATGTCCTGCATTAGGAGAATGGTTGTACTTAAAACCTGATGGTTTTTGTTTATTTTTAAAGCTGTTACTATTTTCCTCACTGTTGCCTAATCTGTACCCTATATTATCCCCTGCTGAGAAAGTTTAAAAAAAAGGCTTATCCCTGATTACTGAAAATGCTATTCTATGATATACTATCTTGAAATGCATAAAGGCAGCAAGAGTGTCGCTGTTTTCCCCTCCAAGCTTGGGCTTTCCTTACTCATCTCCAAATTAACATGACTAGGCTTGATGACCATAATGTTTTTTAAAGAATACAAATTTACAAAACAAAATCTTCTCTGAGCTTTCATTCATTCTGTAGCCTGTTATATTCTCTATCCAATTTTTAATTATTTCATTGTTCAATGTTCCACAAACTTCCACAAGGAAATATGCATTTTACACAAGACAGTTCGCGAACCATAAATACAGAGGAAATCTAGCGATATTGTTGAACTGGTAGTGATATCTAGTAACCGCTCACCTGTCACCCATTGAATCCAGATAACATCATATTTTTTGATGGGGGGAGTAAAGTCCTGTAAGGCAACACAGAAATAATCCTTCACTTTTCTCACGTCTTTTCCTATGTAGGAAAGAGCTTCAAATAAAAAGTTATCCATCATGTCCACCACATCAACAGAAGAGAAGACAGGCAGTAGGACATATCTAGTGACTCTCCCAATTCCACAGCCACAATCCAAGGCATATTTGGTACCAGCTTTTCCTGGACCCTATCAAAGTTGAAGATACATGGTTATTTATACGGCAGATTCTTATTAGAAAGGCATATATTCAAAATGTTTATGTACAAATACTACCACAAAAACATTTTTAATTTTGCAGTCATCAGAGAAAATGATCCAGCTCTAAGGACACTAATTGCATTGTGAAAGACGTTATAGAAATTGAAAATTAAGTTCAGAAGGGAAGTCATGTTAAACATTCATTATTGCAGAGTGCAATATAACAGAACTGACAATGTGCAATCACATTTTATAAAAGAGAACTGAAGTTTGTTTCAAGGTTTTCTGTGTCTAAAATGTATGGTTTGCAGTTGTGCTAGTGTGAGTTGGGAAGAAGATACACTTCAGATGTCACAAAAGCATGTCTCACTGATGTTTAATGCCAACCCATGTATACTCTCAATCATAAGCCAATCATAATTTTTGATAGTGTAATATAATTAAATCTTTTTGCTGATGAAAATTGTACAAAAGAAAAACAATTAAATGGTCAGTGTAATTCACCAGCAGGAAAGCATATTCCCTACACATCTGAACGACAATGAAAAATGCTAAAGTGAAATCTAAAAGCATGATATTTGAAAGAAAATATGGTACATTCAATCACATTTCTGCATGTAATTCCATCCTGTCGACAGCCTGCTGTTATGACAATATTTACTAAACTTTTTTACTTACCAAAATCTTCAATAGGCTCATGGGATGAGATTTCAACTCACTTTAACCTATTGACTTGCAGTGAGTTGAAATTAGGCTGTATGCTGTTTTGTTAGTTGGTTATGTGAATTTTTTTTGATTTGGAAACTAAGGCCAAAATAAAAGACAAAATACGCCACATATATCTACGTTCTCCACTTTCACAGAGGAGGTCAGATCATGAAGGGTGCACCGTAAGATTAGGTTGTGGAAGCACAAAGATTTTCAATTAGTCATGTTAGTCATTTTTACAGTGATTATCCTACACAGCAATGTTCACTATTTTTCGCTGGGAAAAGTGCAGATGGCTTCCATAAGGGGGAAGGCAGGACTGTATTAGTTTTTGAAATTACACGGGTAGTGCCATTGTTAAATACGACAACAAAAAGAAAAAGAAATTGTTAAAAAAAACAGAAAATAATGTCGCTTAAAATGTGATAATAATAGATTGTTATCTTTGTTGCAGGTAACAGCTTGCAATTTTCAGTAGAAGCCATCATTTGAAAAAGACGTACCTGGCCAATTTCTCTTTAAAACATTGAGTGACCTGCTGTTCACTGCAGAAGTCGGATTTTATTTAATGTTTGCATTAAACTTTTATTTTGACTTTGCACTGCGATTCTGTTTTATATCTTGCTCATTAAGTTCAATATCCATATATCTGATAGCCTTGTCAGAAATCAAGAAGACGGGGAGAGTGACTATCTGCATGTTTACTTTTTCACTTGAGCTTCTAACATGCAAAAGCCATGGTTACAAAAACTACACTTTAAACCAGGGGACTGGAAGATTTAAAATGGATTGAGTTTCCTTTTGTTTTTTACACATTATGCACATTCATCTGTGTGGACATTCCGGGTAACATAAGAAAAAGCAGCAGCAATAGGTTATTTGCCTCTTTGAACCTATGCTGCTATTAAGATAGTTGATTATCTGACTGTGCCCTTTAGTTGATTTTCCTCCCTGTTGCCATAACTCTTGTCGACCTTGTAGTTCAAAAGTCTGTCTAATTTAATCATTGAATATATTCAAAGCTCAGCTTCCACTCCTCATCGGGGTAGAGAATTCCAAAGATTGATGACAGTACGAGAGAAGAAATTTCTCGCCGTTATCGATGTTAAATGGGCAATCCGCTGTTTTCAAACTATTTTTTAAATTCCCCCACAAAGGGAAACACTCTCAACATTTACTCTGCCACGTCAATTTAGAATCTTACATGTTTCAATAAGAACACCTCTTATGCTTCTAAGACCTAAATGGTTTAGGTGCAGCCCACTCAAACCCTTCATTCCCATAATCAACCTATTGAATTCTGAAATGACTCCAATGTAAAGACATCTATTAATAACTGAGGTTAATGAGCATTTTGAAATATATTGTTAAATATTGGCTATTGTTTATCTACTGCCCTACCTTTTGCCCTATTTTTCAAGCCCACTTTAGCCAACTCTGACTTCATATTGTTGAATTGTTCTTAAGCAAGAGTCTAGCTGCAGACACAAATTGCTAACCTTCAAACTGAATGTGAAATTGTCAGATTAAGATCACTCTCATTAGGGGAATCCTTTACTAAGTGATCATTAATAAAATCTGCCACAATATACATCATCAGACCACAAATAGCGTACTCACTGGTTAGTTCCATAATGTATTGGAACGAAGAAACTGTCCTGAATACAAACTTTGAACACTTTGTCAAAATCACCTTTGCCAGTTTGTTTTGTTCAATCTGTATGATGATTAAAATCACCATAGTTATTGCAGTACCTTTCATATAAACTCCTATTTCTAAATTTATCCTCTGTTATACTGCGCAGTTACTATTAATGAGTGCATAAACTACCCATAGTAGTGATTACATTCCCTTGCTATTTCTTATCCCCACCTACACTTACTCTGCATCTTGTTCTGCTGAGAAAAGGTCATGTCTCAGTAGTTATTCTGAATACATCCTTTATTAACAGAATTATGCCACCTCCTTTTCCTATTTTCTTATACTTGAGAATGCCAAATACACAAAATCTCCAGTTCTAAAGTCATGGTCAACTTGCAATGACGTTGCACATCATACATGTGTCCATACTGCAGTCAGGAGGATAATGGCAACACAATTGTATATTGTGACGAACTGGACTGCTGACAATGTCACACAACTGTCTGCTGTTATGTGCTGCCCTGATATTTCCACTTTACTCACAGCACTAAGTTTGCCCTTGTCAAATTCCTTTTAGTAGGTGTTAGGAAAAGGACAATAGGGTCAGGACAAGACTGTTCAGTCCATCAGGCCTGCTCCACTATTCGATACAATCATGGCTGATTATCCACACTATCGCCAGATTCCATTGCATCATTGATAATTTCGAAATTTAAATGTACAATGGCTGAGCATCCATATCTGTCTACAACAGAGAATTCCAAAGATTCACAGCCTTCTGAGTAAAATAAATTCTCATAATTTTGCATCTGAGAGGCTTATCCCTTATCTGGAAATTATGTTCCCTTGTTGAAGGCTGCTCAGCCAGGGAAAACAATTTACCTGCATTGACTCTGTCTGTTTCTTCAAGTACTTTGTAGGTGTCAATGAAATCATCTCCCTTTTTTCAAAACTCTGGTGAGCACAGGCCCAATCTCTCTTCACAAGTCAAACTAGCAGCCAAAGTGAACCTTTTATTGCACACCCTCAACGGGAATAATATCCCTCCTAGGGTAAGGAGACCAAAACTGTACATAGTACTCAGATATGCCCTCACCAAAGTTCTATTCAATTGAAATAGGATTCACTATTCTTTTATTTGAATTCTCTTGCAACAAAGATTAACATAACATAAGCTGTCCTACTGCTGCACCTGCACATTAGAATACCTAGGTTCATTTATATAAGACCATAAGACCATAAGGCATAGGAGTGGAAGTAAGGCCATTCGGCCCATCAAGTCCACTCCGCCATTTAAATCATGGCTGATAGGCATTTCAACACCCCATCCCTGCACTCTCCCCGTAGCCCTTGATTCCTTTTGAGATCAAGAATTTGTCGATCTCTGCCTTGAAGGCATCCAACGTCCCGGCCTCCACTGCACTCTGCGGCAATGAATTCCACAAGCCCACCACTCTCTGGATGAAGAAATGTCGCCTCATTTCAGTTTTAAATTTACCCCCTCTAATTTTAAGGCTGTGCCCATGGGTCCTAGTCTCCCCGCCTAATGGAAACAACTTCCTAGCATCCACCCCTTCTAAACCATACATTATCTTGTAAGTTTCTATTAGATCTCCCCTCAACCTTCTAAACTCTAATGAGTACAATCCCAGGATCCTTAGCCGTTCATCATACGTTAAATCTACCATTCCAGGGATCATCCATGTGAATCTCAGCTGGACACGCTCCAGGGCTAGTATGTCCTTCCTGAGGTGTGGGGCCCAAAATTGGACACAGTATTCTAAATGGGGCCTAACTAGAGCCTTATAAAGTCTCAGAAGCACATCGCTGCTTTTATATTCCAACCCAATATGGCTACGTTTTCCCACTTTAACCATGTAAGGACAGTCTGCACATCTGTTCTTACCACCTGCTATGCTTTTGCCCTCTTATCAAATCTGTCTAAGTATTTTTGAAGCCACTCTGTTTCTTCCTCACAACACACATTCCTACCAAACTTTTCATCATCTGCAAATCTGAAAATATTCCATTTAGCCCACAAACCAATTGATACATATTGTCAACAGCTGGAGTCTAAGTATGGATCCTTGCTTGTCAATAAAAGAATGCCCCATTTATTCATACTTTCTGTTATTTTCCTGTTAGCCAATCATTAATCCATGCCAGTATATTTTCTCCTATACAATATGCTTAATTTTGGTAACAGACTCCTGCAGGAGACTTTATCAAAGCTCAAGAATACTGCATCCACCAAACACCCTTTCTCATTCTTTTGGTAACATCTTCAGATAAGTCCTTCAAACTTGAAAGGTAGCTGGACCAGCCACATAATACTGTGGCTACAAGATTACAGGCTGGCAATTTGGTGGTGAATAAGTAAATTCCTGATGCTCCAGAAAACTCCACCATTGACAGTACATAAGTCAGGAACATAATGAAATACTCCAGAATTGCAACTCCAGCAATATTCAGAAAGCATGATTCAGCCAGAAGAAAGCAACACACTTGTTTGGCACCCAATCCACCACCAAATGCATGCATTCTCTCCACCATCAGCACACATAGATACCAATTGTGATGCCAACTAGATGCAGTGCAGCAATTTGCCAAGATTCCTTTGACAATAACTTCAAAAATTGACAAGAAGGACAAAAGGGATAGACAGATGAACACATAACCATCTGCAGACTTCCCTCTGAGTCACACATCACTCTGACTTAGATATATATTGTTGTTCCTTCATTGCTACTGGCTCAAAATCCTCTATCCAACAGCACTGTGGGAACTGAACATCTTTATCAGATGGATTGTACTAGTTCAAGAAGGGTGCTTACCAATACCTATTAAAGGGCAATTAAGAATGAGCAATAAGTGCAGACTTTATCAATGATACCAACAGTTGATAAGTAAATAATTTTAAAATCTGACTCTTGGTGTGGGTGGCAAGTTATTCAGTATGGTAGCATTACAGTTAAGTCTGATTTTGCCTTCATCTAGCAGCTAGGCATACATAGAAATGGGTTTGATAACAACAATGAGGGTGTAAACCCTGACTGATTTTGGCTCTCCAAAAACTAATAAATCCAGATTAGGATTGAACCCAGTACATCGTGGCATAATTTTAAACCTTTGAGACCTATACTTCATCTCAAGCATTCCTCACTTACTTATGTTTGGAATTAGCCTTGGTGTTATTACACTTATTTATTTGAGTGTCTGTGAACACTTCAGTTTAACATGGTCTTTGGTATTCATTGTCTACCAGTTCTGTTAACTTTCTGTAGTTACAGCTTTGGACTTACTCCTATGAGCTTCCTTAGAAACACACTGGAGGCCTCCACATCTATGCAGTTGAGTTCCAAAAAGTCTCCCATCATACCCTCCTCTGTTGCTGGAACCTCTTCATAGAATCGTCTAGCTCTGGCGTAGAACTGCATTTCACCATTAATCACCTCGCTTGTCAAAGTGAACAGCTTCACTGAAAGAAAATACCAAAAAATATAACTTTTTTTATATGAAAAGAAACAAAGCTGTTTACGAATATGCTTGTACTCTCTCATTCATTGCTTCATTTCATCATGAGTCGGCCTCACTCATAGCATCACTAAAAGAAGAACTTTTAATATGTCACAATGCTTGTCCAAATTATTTGCTTTTAAATTTCACTCGAGATTTTGCCAGACAAAAACTGAGATAGGGCTGTATATTGAGGATGACACATTACATTTCACCATCCTGAAGTTGCCATGCTGATAATATATGTCAAGCATTTTAAAAAGTGAAATATTATTCTAAACTATTCATCACATTTTATTAATAAAACAGATGTGCTGGCTTGCAGGAAATGTGATAGTATAATATTTCTCAGTGAAAATGGCTGGGAGGTTGGCTATTGGTTAAATGAGTTGGAGTCTTAAACAAGAAGATATACGATGTAGTTTCAAATAATTGAAAGCATTACTGTCTCCTTAGTTTGAATCAAAATTGAATGCTGGGTGTTTAATAGTTAAGGACCAAAGACATTCAAAGTTTAGCACTTGGCAAGTTGTTTGGCAGTGATTTATCAACCCGCACCTCCATCTCCACACGTCTGTTTTTATAAGGACGGTGTTTTCCTGAGCTCGTTTTTAGAGCTTTTGTTTTTTTCTCCATGTGCGAGCAGGCAGAATCTGCCATCAAAGGAGAATCACACCATCAATCCATACTGCAACGCCATGTGAAGTCATCCAGCTGGAGTTAGCCAAGGATGTTGCTGTTCCTACGCAGACCTTTTTTCACAATATGAAACAAACAAAAACTCGGCTTTTTAAACATATGTTATAATATGATATCTCACTTCTCAGTCATTTCAGTCAAAACTGAAAGGCTCTTAGTTGACCTAAAGAGAGAGAGGCCAGATGATGTTAGTATTGATTCTAATGCACCTAAAGCTGGTCGATTGCAGGCACAATATATCAGTGCTCCAATAAACTGTGTTAGGATGTGGGTTGCACCCATAATTTTGCACAAGGCAATCAAGTTGCTATTCTTGACTATGTTGTCAGGATAAAGGCACTAAATGGAGAACAGATGTTCTTTTGCATCTTGTAAAAACTAACTCCAAGCAGAATTTGCAGAGGTCTTGGAAACAGTCCCTGTCTACCATCCCCTTCAGTAAATCATTCATTGCCTGACCCAGAAAGAAAAAAAAACACGGATTTAATGTGTATAAAATGGAGGGTGAAAATAACGAAACAAACAAACACAATTGTTTACATTGTTATTGTCTGGACCTTATTCAAACAACTGTGAATTGTAAATCCAGTAAACCTTTCTTATGCTGCTAATATGAGGCAGATTACAAAAATAATTTTGAAGTAGACGTTTTCTGGATCAGCAATGCTTTATTTTCAAATGCTTTAAATGTGTTATTATTACAATAATGGGGAAAACACAAATCCTGTCACAATTTTGGAATGCATAAATTTGAAAATCTGTTTCCTAAATACAGCCCACTAAAACTCCTTTACAAATATTCTCATTCATTGCCAAAATTCCATGAAGGAAGCTCAAAGCCCCGGTCACATTTAATGGGCACTCTGTAATTTGGATATTTCCATAATGTTTGGGATAGTTCATTTTGCTTTTCCCAGGTTTTCAAACTAGAATTTGCAGGAAATAAGAGATTTACAAAGGGGATTATGAGATTTATGTCACACAGTAATTAGCTTTATTTAAAGTTACATTGAGCCTACAGCAAGGAAACAGACTATTGAACTCAGTCATCAATGCTCATGTTTATGCTCCTTATGAGTCTCCTCAGATTGATTCAGCTAATTCTCTCAGCTTATCCTTCTATTCCTTTCCTTCTGATTGCTTACATAGCTTCCCTTTGAATGCAACTAAACAAGTCCTCATGATAAGGATTCACATTCTTGCTAATCTTTGGGAAAAGAGATTTCTCCTGAATTCACCGTTGGACCTGCTGGTGACTGCCTTATATTAATGACATCTAAGTTTGATCTTTTCTTTAAGTAAACACAATGGCCTGAATTTTGTTCAAAACTTGGCTGTGTCAACTTTGGAGTGTTTCATGGAGTGTTTCTCTTCTTGAGCCCTAGTGAGTGTTCTCATACAATTTTAAAGTGGTTCCCTCATTAAGTATGCACAATACAACCATGACAGCGCTCTTGCATTATCTTGCACTCAGCAGTGGAGAAAGTGCTTACGGGTGCAGTTACAATCTGGTGTTCCTGCATTAGTGCCATATTTAAACCCCAGCTGTTCACCTATTCAAACACTTCAAGTCGATTCACTTTCACAGTTTGAATGTGTGAAAAGCTCCAAAGTTGGTGACTGACAGAGGAAACTTGGCATCCAGATCTTAGACAGGGATCCGGAGATCCTATTGGTTAAAGTGGTGGTGAGGAGAGCTGTTATCTTTCCCTTGGGCTGACAGATTTTAGCACAGCACGAGATCCTGATCTGAAGTTGCCATGAGAACTGATGTGGTCTCCATGGTCCAGAGAAACGCCCAGCAGTACATGAAGAAAATTAATGGCCTTCTGGCACTCCACAAGAATAGGTGCCACCACCTTATCTAGCTTACTTCATACTCACCATAACTCTGCACTGCACTCACCTTCTACCAAGGCTCAAGGTCTACCACTGTCATTATTGCAGATAGCATCTCCACTCAACAGGTCTTACTCACATCATGCCCAGCAAACTACTAATCCTCCCTGTCCTCTGTGCTTTCTACTCCCTTGCTTGGCTCACCTCCCCAACTTTTGTGTACTTGCAACAACTCTAACAGTTGTGGCAGCCTCTTCCATCTGATTCAATCTCTTCCCTTGTCTCATTGCAGGGGAAAATGGCTCATAATTCCACCGAAAGGGCCATGATCAGTGGTGGGGCAGCTGACATCTGTCTGCTCACTTATCAAGAGAAGAAGATCCTTGAGGTCACAGGAGGGAATGGAGGCCACACATGTGGTGATGTCGAGACATCCTCGTCAATTCAACCAAGCACAATTCATTGCAGTATGCTCACTCATTAACCACACTGGGAAGGAATTTCAAACATGCTTAAGCTTCTAAAAATTCTACCCAATCCATTTCCTCTTCTGTGTTCAGCAGTCAAAAACAGTAACCACATCATGTTCTCCCAGAAGAGAGCATCCCTCCAGCCACCAGGCCTTTCTCTACTTTTGAGGAGAAGCCTCAGATCCCTTAGAGCAAGCACCATCAAGGTTGTGTCCTGTACCCAGCACTAGCTCAGATGATGCCTCAGTAGCTATTTTTGCTAGATTTAGCCTCGTGAGCATATTGTGGTGAGCACATCATTGCCACATCTCCACAGCTGGCCAAGGAAAATATTTGCCACTTTTTTGGCACTCAGAGGACAGCCACAGACCAAGAACTTCCTCAGGTCCAGGCAGCAGAGGACACTTTGGTGTTGGCCATTCATAACTTCATCCAAAAAACACACAAACAAGCACAGGTACAGCAGGCATGTTTATTGGAAACACTAGCTCAATTAGTATCATGTTAGTTCAGTAATGCATGTATCTGGATTTCTCCAAGGATGGTGCAGAGGATACCATGACAGCCAGGTCCAGTGAATGTTCACTGTTGCCAGAGATATGCTCAGATCTGCAATTCGTCATTCTAGCCATTGGTGCTCAGTACCAACAGCAAGGCAACAGGGATACAAAGGACATCAACCTCGTATCAGGTACCTCTTCCACAGAAGGAAAGAGAATGGTATTAACAGGAAACTATTTGGAGGGGTGACGACAGATTGAACTCTCGGAACACTTTAGAAGTGCCTAGCCCCTCTAATCTGCCTGCAACACTCAACCTTGTGGAAATTCAAGCCACAAATCTAATTATGTCACCATTAGCATGTCTGGGCTGTCTAGCAACAAATGCATCTTGGCTGTCCGCCCAAAACTCTAAGGTCAACAGGCTCCAATATAGGGCAGGATTTCTCCATCACATCTGTCGATCCTAAGTTCCTCCTCATTCAAACCATCCACTTTTTTTTGCTTAAATTCATTGCCCAGAGCACAGCATGCACAGATTATGCAGCATATGCTATCTGATGTATTCTACAAGGTCCCCCCAGACTATTTGAGGCATTAGAACCTCACCTTGAAGAGACATAACATCTGCTTGACAATGCCCATGTGTAAGAATGGGCCACATTGTCTCAATACTCCATCACAGTTGAGAGTTTGATAGCAGGAGTTATCAGCCATAGTTGGAAAGGGCAGACCATGACTCCCAGCAGCCATTGATGAAAGGCTTCTGGGCTGTTGTAGTGAAGCAGGAACCTGAGTGTTTTCAAAGATACAGCTAACATGGCATTTTCCAGGGAGCCAGGCGAACATCTTTAAGATGTGGTCTTGATGTCACACATGACTGGGACATTGACTGAATTGTGTCCTTGCCTACTAATGGAGTTAGTTATGTTACAATATGGAGTTCTGAAAGATATCACGCTACATCTGGAATGCCCCAACAGACGGCACAGATCTGTGAGAGTTTCCTAGGATCCCTCATAGAGCAGTAGTGTTGCATCTTGGTCATTTGAGGAAATGACGAGACTGAAAGCCTGCAGGGGTCCTACATTTTCTGCACATCTCCTAGAGATGTTTTGATGCAAATTCTTCATTTGTTGGCTGATCAGCAGCACCTAGAGTTTGAATCTGGTCTTGGGCTTGCAGAAGCATGTGAATATCAGAGAAGATAAATAAAGGTTATTTCTACTGATCAAAGAATTATCAGTAAGATGATGTAAATGAAGGCTTGGCACAATAAACATAAAGGGGAAAATAAATTTGCTTGATTATTCAATAAACATGCAGAATCAGAAGAAAGGATTGAAGCTGCCTCAAGTACAGCATTTAAGAGGATATAGGCCAAGTGTAGGGAAATGGGTTTAGTGTGAATGGACATTTTGGTTGGCATGGACCAGTTGGGCTGAAGGGCCTGCCTCTGTGCTGCAGGGCTCTAGAAAAAATATTAAAGGTCACTTACACAAAGAATTAAATGTAGTGTAAAGGCTTCACATCACTTTGATAACTCAGGGAATGACATCACAAATCACATATCAAGTTTAGAATCCTGGGTGATTGCTTTTTTAAAACTCCCACCTACTTTTCTCATCAACCTAGTGATTGACAGATGCAGAAATTTAGACTCATCCACATGAGTGCAGGTGGAGTGTAATGGTAAAATAACACAATATATTCAAACAGACCTCTGGTAATATTCCTGTCTTTAGGACAATGACACAGTTATCAAGACCTAAGTGCTCTTTATAGATAAAGTCTGTCAATTAATATTTTAAGAAGTCAAAACTTTGTAAAGTATGTGGTTTTTTTAAACAGTGGTCAAGAAATGATTCTCCATAACCTGCTATTAAAGTTTAAATTAGAAAAAAAACCTATGTGATGGATCATCCTTTCACCCCAACCGACCATTCACTCTCTGTCATACACACTCCTACTCCATTTTATTCCTACCATTCTGGTCATTGCTACTCTTGTTCTAAATGTGCTAACTTACAATCACCTTCCTTTTCTCTGCACACAGACTACATTGCACTCAACATTTACTCTTCCAGGTGTTACTTTAGCTGAACTTTGCAAATCCTTACCTTAATTGGTTTATGCTTTGTTCCTAAAACCTACAAATGCTAAATCCAAGCTGCTACTATTTCTTGTTACACCCGGTTTTCTCTTCTCTTTTAAAAATTGAGAGCCATGTAATGGAGTTTTAGTTCCTTATCTCAGTTTGTTAACATTTTAACAAACATTATCAGGTGATGGAAAATGTTTTAGTTCAGCAGAGACTGCTATGAATATTTACAGAATCTGCAATCCCTAAGTATATTCCGATAATATATTGCGTATGCACACTAGTTCAGATAACGAGTGAAAAAAATGCACTTAATGTGCTGTGGAGACACCAGCAAGCTAAACATTAACCTTATATGAACATTTTAATCACCAAGCATCGAATTTGCTCAGTGTTTTAAAATTAATGTTCGACAGTACCTGTGCTTAATCAACAGTGCAATGTGACACTTTGATAAATGGTGCTTTCCATTGTATATTGGGGCCCTCCACATTATTTTCTTTTGCGGCAGCCTGAATTTGTTCAGCGTTGCATTGAATGTGATTTGGATAAAATATACAATTAATTATTATAACAGCAATACTGTAAATGTATCATGTGGCATAAGAATGTAAACAGGTTTAGTATTCACAGCAAAAACGAACTGCATAATTCACTATAGAAAGCAGCCAATATAAATTATATATAAGCATGTTAATCCCATGTAATCGGCTATAATGGAAAATGACCTGTCAATACAGTGCTGATTCATGCTGTACCATTGGGCTGCAGCTCATTCTCATGAATTAACATTCTGCATTACTTGCTTCGATTGCAGGTACTGTGGTAATGCTGCTAATTTGGTCAAACTGAAAAAGTACTTCAAATAAATAATACAATACAGTAAGGTAATCAATACTTGGTTGAGGGGTTTAGATGAAGTTGCCATGTGATTTGCTCTATGCTCATGTTTGCTATAATACTGTTGGTAGCACTATTGCTGCTGAGATACTGGATTCAAGCCCTACTCCAGTGCTTAAATATCAATGTTGACACTCCAGTGTAGTACTGAAGGACTGCTGCTCTATTGGAGATGCTATCTTTTGGAAGAAATGTCAAACCAAGGCCTCAATTTCATGTTTGGATGAACATAAAAGATCACTGCATTATTCTAAAGTATGGGGGATTTATCCTCAGTGTCATATTGATATGTATTTTTTAACCAACATCACAAAACACATTTTCTGTCCATTATCAAACTGTCAGGGGTGTGCAAATTGACTCATTTCTTGCATTGCAACTGCGTCCATTTGCACTTTGGAAGTGCTTCCTTAATGATAAATGTTTTGAGATGTTCAATGACTGTGAAAAGCATTTTTACTTATTTGTTTGTTTACTCAGTTGTGACAGAATAATCAACAGTAACAAATCCCAACCATGTCTGATGTGCAGTCACCTTCACACACAAAAACATTCTGGTGCCAGTTTTCTCCCACCCCTCTTACTTTTTCATGGAGACATTATCTGCTATGGGACTTATGAAGAGAGCCGTTCTTTTAATTAGACTTACAACATACAGTCCTTGTGCAGTGCTCAGCCTAAGAAGTACTCCATTTCCAGCCCTTTGGTGCACTATGGCTGAAAGGACCCAGGGAGCAACCTATCCCATTTGTGTCTCTGCTGCAGCTGCTCCAACTCTAGTGTGTCTCTCAACATGTAATTCTGGACCGTAGAATGTGCCAGTCTGCAATATTTAACTGAGGACAACTCCCTCAATGAAAGGCCAGCAAGCTTAGGGCAGACCAAAGAGCATCTTTTACTGAGTTGATAGTTCTTCAGGCACTGTTTATGATTGTCTTGGTTTACAGCCCTGAGAACAACCCATAGAACACAAAATTCCTGCATCAGAATGAAAGATGTTATATAGAGTGTTATATCTGTTTGCCTTTTGCAGTTTCAGATTTGAAATGCTTTTGCTGTTGGGTGTCTACCTCAAATGGGATGTGTCGTGTAAATATTCCGACCTTTACAATTGCTTCAAGTGGAATATGTTAAATGGAACAAGTTGAATTTTTTGTAAATATTGTGATATTGTAATTACGGTAATGTAGTTTTCATAAATGTTATTAATAATGTACATTGTTGGAATAAGCATCCTTTTAATTAGAAGAAAACATAAACAGCTCTAATACTGTGGTTTATTTGCTTCATATAAACTCCTAGTGAGTTTTGCCATATTTAATCATATGATGACCAACACATAAAGCCTTTCCCAAGTAGATTTTCGGAGTAGGTGATAATCTATCTCAAAATGCCCGATATCTTCAGCAATTTAGAAAACATCCAAATCGAAGCACTAGTGTAAATACATTCGATTTTATTTGATGGATGGGTTGTGACTCAGGATATTGGCCAACATTTACCCTTCAATCAAAATCACAAAACGCCTCATAGCTGTTCAGTATCATATTGCTGACTATGGGAGTTTTACTGTGCGCAAAACTGCCCAGTTTCCTGCATTACGCCAATACGCAATTACACGTTTAAAAGTATTTTATTAGCTGCAAAGCATTTTGCGCGGTCTAGTGGTCGTGGAAGGTGTCGTAACGATTCAAAACTGTAATCGTTCGGCTAAATTTGCTGAAACGCTGCCGCACAATCGAGTGGTATTTTAATCAATGACTGAATGATAAAACTTAGCCAATATGCTCTAAAGAATCCGAAAATATACGTAGCCCCCTTTAAATAAATGTTGCGTTTTACAATAACATTGAGCCGCAGTTTATGTTTGCTGCGATATTTTCACTCACTCTGCCTTTCCTATACGGGTATGGCAGCCATCACTCCAACTCACCCAAAGGCAACTGCTCCAACAGAAAGAGGTAACTGGAAAAGAAGTCACTCCTAATGGTTTTATGGAGAAAGAAAGACATGCTGTTGCGGCACATATCATCGTCAGTTCTGTCCCACCGCGACTTAAAAGCATAGTGGGCTTTTTTCCACTCCACCTTTTCTTCCATTGTATTTTAGAGTTTGGGATGTCGCTGGGTTTCCTCTATTTCTCCAGGTAATTTTCGGCGATTCGGATCCCACGGTGTAACTTCCCGGTATCTCTGTTCTTAACAACTTGGCGCTAGTCCTTGGACTGATCAGGCTCCGATCCCCCAAGCAGGTGCTGAAAACGCGCCTCCGTATGAACTCCAACCCTCCTACCCAACCAGCTCTGCCTACATTGATCTCATTTCAGCATATTCTGGAAATCCTAAATCCTGGTGTAAAACAAAGCTTTCGGACCACAAAACTTTGCTGAATGTGAATCTTACTAAATGGTCCATTGAGGTTTGTACAAAGTTCAAACACTTCCTGAGATTATGCAGGAAAATTGTGGTTCCGTGAGATGACAGGGAACCTAAGTGCCCAGTCAATGATTTGTGTTATGTATGCCAGTGACGCATCGTGAAAGGAGATGGATTTATCTGCGACTGAGATCCACTTCCCCTTCGTACAGTGAAGGAATTAGCAACTTCAAAAAAACATGAGCTGGGTCGCTCAGTAAGTTTGAGAGGAGAAATGCATTAGAAAAATTCACAAACATGGGAGATTGGGGAAATGTGGAGAGGCAAACTCGTAAAGCAAGACGCGTGGATTTTAATCATTTAAGACGACAACTCTACCATCATAACCTTCGGTTACATTTTCTCCAACCCAAATAACCTGTCTGAGAGATTATTCAAAACTTATTTTTATTCTTAGAGAAAACACATTTCTCATTTGTTTGATAAATGATGTGCTACAGCTACTGTTAAATGAATTGTGAAGATTACTACACATTATGAACAACTTGCATGTAAAAGAAAACTAGCATTGTTATTGTACCTTTCACGACCACGTGATATCCCAAAGCACTTTACAGTCAATGAAATATTTTATACAGTCACTACTGTCAAATAGAACATGTGGAAGTCATTTTGCACATTACCAGCCCCACAAACAGCAAATCGATGATGATCGAATAATTTTGGTGATATTGATTGAGAGATACATATTGCCCATTTTCTTGGTCTTTTTCTAAAAAAAAAGTGCCAGAGGATAGTTTACATCCACCTGAGAGGACAGACAGGATTTTGGTTTAATGTCTTACCTGAAAGCATCACAAAGGACAGAATGCACTGGAATGTCAGCTTGAATTTTTGTGATTAAGCCTTGGAATGGGACCTTAACCCACAACCTTTCTGTCTTTATTAAAATGTTTCAAGACTGTTCCTAAATGTGTATTTAAACATATTGTCACTCAGTCAAAGAAGGGGCAATTAAGAGTTATGGCTCAACGTTAATCAGAAACGATATGCTTTAAAAAAGGATAAGAGAATTGAGATAGATGGAAGAGTAGAGATTTAAGAGATTGAATCCCAGAGTTTAGGGGCTTCACTTTTCAAGTCATACGAACTAAAAGTAGGATATAAAAAGTGGAAATGAGCAAGAGACCAGAGTTGGAAGGAAGAAGAGTCCTGGGTAGCTCTCAGACTGGAGTATATTTGCAGAAGTGAAAATTGGAGGGACCCTATAGGGACTGCAGGTGAGGGACAATCAGGACTTCATGCAGTTTAGTAGGTCATCGGTGATAGATGAATACAAGACATGATATAGGCGACAAAATTTTGGATGAAAACGGAAATAACTGCGGATGCTGTAAATCAGGAACAAAAACAAAGTTGCTGGAAAATCTCAGACATAGTAGGAACTGGCCATGCTGGAGTCTGAGATAACAACGTGTGGAACTGGATGAACACAGCAGGCCTAGCCGAAACGTCAGCTTTTGTGCTCCTGAGATGCTGCTTGGCCTGCTGTGTTCATCCAGCCTCACATTTTATTATCTTAACGTTTCGGGTCCGTTGACCCTCAGAATCCGTTCACCGGACCCGAAACGTTAACGCTGTTTTTTCCTTCACAGATGCTGCCAGACCTGCCAAAATTTTGGATGAGTTGAAGTTTAAGGAGAACATACGAAGTTGTGATTTAAGGTGACAAAAGGTATGGATGAGGGCACGGAGAGTGATTTCAATCACGATATTTAATATTTCCTTTCATAGTTGGGCATTCTTTTCTCTGTTTGCACCTTTGCGAAGTTTCTGAACGTTTTGATTTGTTTTCTGTAAATGCAAGCTGTTTCTGCTGGTGACGACTCTTTCGATCGCAGTCCCGTTGACCTGGAGTTATTGTTGTTGGCCTAGTGGGGGTGCTGCAGGCGGAGTGTCCATCGTTGTCGGTTTAGTTCCGCCCTCCAGCGCAGGCTCCGCCCGCGCGTACCGCTGCGGATTGTGGGGCGGCTGCACTTGTCTCTGGTAACCCGGGGAGATGTGAGGGTGGCTTTGCTGTTGGGTAAAGTAAGCAAACAAAGAAACTGCTTTTGCAGACAGAATTGGAGCGGCCGATAAAGATGCAACCGGAAGATGCTCGCTACCTGAAGAGGTTGGTGCTGTAACAGGGGCAGGGTGTTGGTGGTTGCTTTTTTGGAAGGACCGGGTTGGGCCCAGGAACCTGCAGTCGCTGTTGTTGCATTTTGTGACTGCGGCACCTTAATCATTCTGCTGTTAACGTCTACTTCGCAGCTGCTCTCTCAGCTGTGGGTTTGACAGACATTTGTGCAGCGCGTATAATACTCTTCTCCCTTGTTGATGCTGACACTACCATAGCGTTCGTTTCAAGGTTGCTCTCAGATACATTCTATTAATGCATTCTGAATGAGTCAGCCTGGATCGTTAATATTACTATCCCCCCTTTTTTAATGGAGAGCATCATTCGCAGTTAAACTGAATCTTCGCTTACTGAGAAGGATTTCTTTTCCTACCACACCCTCGTTTGGAGAGGTCAGTTGCGTCCTATTATCACTGTCGTGATGATGATTGGGATACTCGCCAGATGAGCTCGTTGAGTGATGAGAACCAATGGTGGTTACCATCCGGGCTATTATCAGGTGGTAACTGGCGAATTTCAGGTCGTCTATAATTCTGTATTGACAGAAGTGACGTCTTGTGAATTTACAGTAAATTTGGCATTGTTTGTGATGGGGAGAGGAGGATAATGGGGAACCACGGATTGTGAACTCCAGGTTAGGAGTACTTTCTCTATAAAGTATTCAATTTGTGTCGAATAAAAGCAATCAACCTGTTATATGTATTTTAAAAAATTGTTTTACATTTATGTTCAAACAACAAATGGATAAATAACAGGTTAAGCACAGCTTATACAATTCAACTTGAGTAACAACAAATGATTGGTGCACTGTCAGTCAAAGCAGGACCAAATATTCTAATGCTTGTGACAAATACAATAGAAATAGGTGTAATCTACTTAGCCCTCAATCTTGTCCTATTATTCAGTAATAACATGGTTGTAATCTAATTCCATTTATTGACCTTTGCCCCTTATCCCTAATACCTTTGGCTAACAAGCAAATATCACACTTTTAAATTGACAGTTTATCTAACATTAATTGCCACGTGTGGAAGATGTTTCCAAACTTCTACCATACTTTGCAAAAGGACATATTTCCTAATGTCACTTCTGAAAAGTTTGAATTTTTTGACTATGCCATAAATTTTAGTTTTCCTAACTAATGGAAAATACTTCTCCAATCTAGCCTATCTGTTCACTTAATATCTTGATAATTGTAATCAAAGCACTTCCAAAATCCAAGAAACCTATTCTTAGTGTGTATAATACAAACAGAAATTCCTGGTGAAACTCAGCAAGTCTGGCACCAGCTGTGGAGAGAAAGCAGAGTTAATGTTTCAAGTCTAGTGGTCCTGGATCTTCAGCACCTGTAGTTTTTATTTTATTAGTTTATGTATTCTCTTTGTTCTCTCTTGGCATTGATACAATTCTGGGAGGTCTGTGATATGCCCCTCAAAGTCCAACACATTCATCCTGACTTCTGGTTTCCAGAACTGCTTAAAGTTGCCTAACCAGGTCTTTTTATAAGAGATAATGGGAACTGCAGGTACTGGAGAATCTGAGATAACAAAGTCTGGAGCTGGACGAACACAACAGGCCAAGCACCATCTTAGGAGCACAAAAGCGTGTGTAGATTAAATTTTGATAAAGTGTGAAGCTGGATGAACACAGCAGGCCAAGCAGCATCTCAGGAGCACAAAAGCTGACGTTTCGGGCCTAGACCCTTCATCTGATGAAGGGTCTAGGCCCGAAACGTCAGCTTTTGTGCTCCTGAGATGCTGCTTGGCCTGCTGTGTTCATCCAGCTTCACACTTTATTATCTTGGATTCTCC
Organism: Stegostoma tigrinum; assembly: GCF_030684315.1. Lineage (NCBI taxonomy): Eukaryota > Metazoa > Chordata > Chondrichthyes > Orectolobiformes > Stegostomatidae > Stegostoma > Stegostoma tigrinum. The sequence goes on along the minus strand of NC_081361.1, from coordinate 46,862,350 downwards.
AGCATCTGCAGTTCCCATTATCACTATAGATTAAATTTTATCCCCTTGTGTTCATTACCCTTGATATAAATTTATGGCTCTATAAATTTACCCTCTTTATGAATGCCAACATTCCAGTAACTTTACTACCTACTTTTTGATACCTGTTTGTGACACTTCAGTAATGTGTATTTGGAATTCCTAGTCTTTATGACCATCTCAGTTTACAGCATTACACCATTTAGGGAGTATTCTGTTCTATTTCTAGTTAGAAAATGGATGAACTTGCATTTATCTGCATTGAAATCTCTTTCACCCTTTACTTAATTGTTGATAATGTCGTGGTTTTGTTTTCATGTCAACAATTACATTATCTAAATTATTGAAAGCAATGTATAATTGAGATCTCAACATACACCCTTTGGATCTTACGTGCCAATTTTTGATATTATCACCACTCTGCCACTTGTACAGCCAATTTATTAACCAGGTCAACAAATTACCTTACATTCCATGAGCTTCAATTTCAGTACAAAGACTCAACTGCTCTTTGGAAGTTCATATATTAGTGAGAATGAAGCATATTTGCAAACTAAAGTAGATTTAGTAGGGTATTTTAAGGAAATTAACAAGCACCATGCATATCCAGGATATGTGTTCACTGTAAGGCAGTTGACTTTTCTATAAAGTAACTGAATGCATTTATATTGAAATTGATAACTGAAATAATTTTTCAAATAACGAACAATGGAAAGATTATCTGGTGGTAGGAGACCTGGGGCCAAACAAAAAAAGCAAGAAAAAGTGGAAACATTTAGATTGTAGTCTTTTGCCCTGGATGCTACAGACTGGATTTTAACTGGACAGAATCACATTTACATTTTTGCCAGACTCATTCTGTTGCCCTTTCTAGACTGTTCTGATAGTCTGTGCATAGTTCCTCTCTGAAAACTGAAATGTTGGACATCTAAAAACAGCACTTTACACTTCAACGTTGTAAATTTCCAAATCGTGGTTTGCAAAATGATAATTGATAGCAACTTGTAACTACATTGTCTTTAACATAAAATTACCCAAGGTGCTCTACAGAGACATTATAAAACAGTGGCATGGTGGGTCAGTGGTTAGCACCGCTCCTTCACAGCGCCAGGGACCTGGCTCAATGCCAGCCTCGGGCAGCTGTCTGTGTGGAATTTGCACATTCTCCCTGTGACTGCATGGGTTTTCTCCGGGTGCTCCAGTTTCCCCCCTCAGATGTGCAGGGTAGGTGGATTGGCCATGCTGAATTGCCCATAGTGCCCAGGGATGTTTAGGTTAGGTGGGTTAGACATGGAAAATCAGAAATAGGATAATTGGTCCGGGTGGGATGTTCTTTGGAGGGTCGGTGTGGACTTGTTGGTCCGAATGGCCTGTTTCCACAGTAGGCATTCTGTGATCTATGAAAGTATGTCATAGAGAGACAAATGGTGCTGTTGTGACTGAAGACCACAAACTTGCTTAAACAGGCAGATTCTGAGCGGAGTCCTAAAGAACTAAAGTTAGGTGGAGAGATGGTGAGGGAATTCCAGAGTTTATAGTCAAACAGCTGAATGAATGAGCACCAGTGGTGAAGTGATTAAAATCAGGGACCCTCAGACAGAACCAGAATTAGAGAAACGCAGATAGCTTGCAGGTAGTGCAAGAGGGCAATAGAGAGTAGTTAGGCCACAAAGGAATTTGAAAACAAGGAAGAGAATCTTAAAATCAAGGGTTGTTTATTTGAAGACAAGCATAGACCAGAACGAACAGGGCTGATTGATAATTGGGGCTTTGGGCAGTAAATGTGTGAACAAAATAGTTTTGAATAACCTGAGTTTGCAGAGTAGAATGTCATGAACAAGCCAGGAGCATGTTAGAATCAACAAGACTGGTGGTAATAATTGCATGGATGGTGTTTTCAGGAGTAGAATGGCTGAAGTTGGGCCTGGGATGGTGATGGTATGGCGATGAAAGTAAGTGACTGTGTTGCAAAAGTCAAGGACCGTGATGGAATTGAATGTGAAAGTGCAGAGTTTGTGGTAAAGACAATGCATTTAGTTTTCCCAAATTCTAATTAGAGGATATTTCTGTTTATCTAGCACTGGTTGTTGAAAAAGCAGTCTGACAATTTATAGACAATGGAAGAGTTGAGTGTGAAGTGGTTGTAGTTAAAGCTGGCATCAGACAAAATTGAATAGAAGAGGCATCAGGACAGATGACTTCAAGTTTGGTCAAAGTAGATTTTGAAGACTCGTTAAAAAAAATTTATTGTATCATTTTGTCGAACCATCGAATTAGTCAAAATTGTCCTGGGAACCTGTTTTTTTTTGTAATTTCTTTATATTCTAGGAACTGCAAACTAAAGTTTTACAAAATTCGGTCCTCTCAGTCTCTGTGCCTTAATCAGAAATCTGGTTGTGCTCTGAATCTTCCATTACACTAAACTTTCCTATTGCTTGAAACGAATTATGTTGGCTCACCAAACTATTTGATTACACTGTGCAAGAAAATCTAGTAAAGACCTAGACATAATTAAAGAGGATTACTAATGTTGGTACATCACTCTGGTTAATTTTATGAGCAGATTTTCTTTATGGAAATCTAACGTTTTGGGTACTCCCTTTCGTCCTCTGAATTAACCTTTTAGGCAACTAGTGTGCATATGTGGCGCAGGTGGAAGCTGACATCAGGAAGTGTGGACAGCTGGTTTGGCCCTTTTCACTATGTATTTTCCAACTGAAAGATTTTATTCAGTTCCTTTAGTTTTAAAAAAAAGCTAATCTACTATCTTTTGTCTCTTCCGACCTTGAAGTGCAGGTTCATATATCCTTGAAAGTGGAGTTGCAACAAGGAAGAAAAGCAGGCTCCATGTTAGGCAGCTCTATCATTATCTCCATTGTGAAAGAGAAATGGTCAGGTTTTGTATGGTGCATGCTCTGCCCTAGTGTAGTAGAATAGTTGTATATTGAGAGTCCAGGGAACTTGGAGAAGCTGCAAAGGGTGCAGAAGAAACCAGTGTGCAATTAATAGCTTAGTAGAACAGAGATCAGGGATTGAAGGCCCATAAACAGTATTTACTTTGTATAAGGCCTGGACTTGCACACTTAACGGTAAGGTCCTGGGAAGTGTTGTAGAACGAAAGACCTTGGTGTGCATGCTCATAGTTCCTTGAAAGTAGGGTGGCAGCTTGACGAGTTAGTGAAGAAGGTGCTTGATTTGCTTGCCTTTATTGGTCCGTGCATTGAGTATAGGTGTTGGGAGGTCATGTTACGGCTTTACAGGACATTGGTTGGGCCAGCTTTGGAGTATCACGTGCAGCTCCATTCTCCCTCCTATAGGAAGGATATTGTGAATCTAGAAAGGGTTCAGAAAAGATTTGAGGATTTGTGGAGGGTTTGAGCTACTGGGAGAGGCTGAATAGGTTGGTTCTGTTTTCCCAGGAGCATCAGAAGCTGAGGAATGACCTTTTTGAGGTTTCTCAAATCATGAGGGCCGTGGATCGGGTAAATAGGCAAGGTCTTTTCCCGAGAGTCGGGGAGTCCAAAACTAGAGGTTGTAGGTTTAAGGCAACAGGGGAAAGATATAAAAGAGGCCTAAGGGGCAACTTTTCATGCAGAGGGTGATGTGTGTATAGAATGAGCTGCTAGAGGAAGTGTGGTGGTGAGTATGATTATGACATTTAGAAGGCATCTAAATGGGTATATGAACAGCAAGAGTTTAGATGGATATGGGCCAAATGCTGGCAAATGGGACTAGATTTATTTAAGATATCTCGTCAGCATGGGCAAGTTGGACCGAAGGGTCTGTTTCCATGCTGTATATGACCTCGTTAAACTTAGTTATGTAACAGTCACTGAACTCCAAATGTAATTACTTGTACGTGAAGTACTTTGCCATGTTGTGATGTGATAAAGTACTGTATAAATCCAGTATATGTTAACATTATGTAACAGCTTCATTGCGTGGGCATGTATTTCAGACACCAATGTTCACTCAATGGTGACACTAAATCAAGTTTAAAAGGTTTGGGATGAGGATGTGAAACTTGAGTGCATAATCTAGGTTGACCCTTTGCAGAAATGGGAAAATGTTATATTGCCAAAAGTGTCATTTTTCAGTGAGATGTTAGATGAAGCCTCCTTCTGGCCTCTTGGGTTGTAGAACCTCCTCCAAAATCCCCTCTGTCACTTCAGCTGTAAAAGTTCAGGTAGTCATTTAAGCTTGTAATCCCATCATTTAACCTTTCCTTTAATATTGTTGAAATGAGATATATATTGGCAAATCTTTTTGCCTTGCACACATCAGGACAAATGCATGAGTGCCAAATTTCAAACTATCTGAACAGTTTTATGCTACGAGAGAAAAGAGTATTGATTGGCATGTCCTCTGAGATTGGCTGAGGTATTGCTATTGAAAATGTAGGAATTGTAGGCTCCCCACGCATCAGGATAATTTATAAAATGTACAAGAGCTTTTTTTTTTTGCAGAGAATGGTTTTCAGCTCCCTATATCCTGCTGCTTGCAAGTATAAAAGAGCGACATTACATGTTTGGCTGTTATCATAAATTAGTTACTGGTGTACCTAATAGTGCACTCAGATTTTTCAGCAGGTGCTGCCCAATTATAGAATCACATCAAACAGACGTCCTTATTTTGGATTTTGCAAGTGGGACTGATTCAGCCAGTCTATATTTTGTACTCCTTGAGTTGTCCATTATTGGTAGTGTTTGGTTTAATCAACCAATCGTTGGACTGTGCAGCCTATGCACCTGCTAATGTACTGGTGTTAAAATTCATATAAATTTGTGTAGCATGGTGAATATCTCTTTATAGACATGAGGCAAAGGTACCACTCATGGCATTATAGTCTCCCTTTCCATGACTTGGAATCTGTCCACTGTTTATCTATCCACCTTTGTAGTGAAACATTTGGTATATTTTGAGATGCGGTATGAACTCCAGTTGATGCTGCTGTTTATGTCTCATAGATTTCAGAGCTGTCGCATATTTACTTCAAATGCATGTCCATTTCAATTTATAATCACTGCAAAATGAACCACATTATAAGCATTACTTCATAACTCTTGCCAGGTTCTAATGGAGCTCTTTGTTTGTAATTGTATGAATCGTATACATAATATTTCCATTCCTAGCAGTTTTAGAGATTGTACGTTACAGATGCATTACGAAAAGACGTCTGATTTCTCCTGTGATCGTTGGTTGTACTAGTGCTGGACAGATGTTCAAGATGTTTGCCATTTGGCAGGTGAGACTCTAAGCTAATTTTCAACTTGTCAAAAACTTATTTGAACTTTCAACATCGAGACATAATCCTCAGAAATCAAATGAAAGATTGCTTTGGGAATAAATAAGCTAAAATGGGAGGACTATGACAGGTCACAAAGGGCCAGATGTAACAGATGGAAGGTAATGGATAATTGAGTGGAATGTTCTGGTCCTGACCTTGATGCAGCAAATTTATTTTCTTGAATGCCTCTTGTAACAGGCAGAGCAATGTAGTATTGATGCATAGCATGTTGTTCAACAAATGGGGGAAACCTGAGATTGCCCATTAAGTTCATCTCTAACAGAGTTCCTAATTGCTCTGTGTTGTGAGAAAAACATTCTTTAATCCAAAACACACTAGGTAAGAATGTGAGAAGTGTGTGAAAATGGTTATGCTCATTAAAGGAGTTGTTTTTAGTACAGTAATAGTGCTTGAATTCTGTAAATGGAAGACAATTGTTCAGTGGTTTTGTCACTTGTCTGTGAGTTAGTGAATGTTCTGGGGAGGCAGGTTCGAACCCTATCATGGTAGATGGTGGAATTTGAATCCAATAAAGAAAAGTTTGGAATTAAAAGACATAGACCATGAAGCCATTGTGGATACCTGTAAAAACCCATCTATTTTACTAGTATCATTTGGGGAGGAAAATGGCTGTCGTTGTTTGACCTGTATGTGACTCCAGACCCACACCCACGCAGACTTTTAGTTGTCCTCTGAAGTAGCCTAACAAGCTAGTTCACTTAAACAACTCATTGTATGAAGAGGCTCCACAAACATCCTCATCAATGGGAGTGTCTAGCACGTAAGCATTTGCAGCAATCTTCAGCCAGAAATGCTGAATGGATGATCCATCTGACCATCCAAGGGAGGCCTCAGCATTGCAGATGTCAGTCTTCAGCTAATTTGATTTACTTGATGTGATATCAAGAAATTATTGGAGGCATTAGATCCTGCAAAATCTATGAACCCTAACAGCATTCTGGCAATAGTCTAAGACTGATCTAGAAATTGCTGGGGCCCCAGCCAAATGGTTCCAGGCAGTTACAACATTGGTTGTATCCAACAATGTGGAAAATTGCCCCGGTATATCCTGTGCGCAAAAAGCAGGACAGTTCCAACCTTGCCAATTACTGCTCCATCAGCCTACTCTCTATCATCAATAAATTAGTGGAAAGTGTCATCAGCAGTGCTATCAAGCAGAAATTGCTTAACAGTAACCTCACTGGAGCTTAGTTTGGGTTCTGCTCGGGCTACTCAACTCCTGACTCATTAAAGCCCTGGTTCATCCATGGACAAAAGAGTTGCCCTTGAAATCAAAAAAGCATTTGACCAAGTGTGTCATTATGGAGATCGAGGACAAAGTAGATGCAAAGGGAATTGAGGGATAAACTCTATGCTGGTTAGAGTCACAGAGAAGGATATTTGTGGTTGTTGGAGATCAATTATTTCAACACCAGACCGTCTGTGCAGGACTCTATCATGGGAGTGTTCTAGGCTCATCAAAGCATCTTCAGCTGCTTCACCAGTGATGTTCTTCCATCATAAGGTCAAAAGTGGGGATGTTTGCTAATGATTTTACGATGTTCAGCATCATCTGTGACTTCCCATGTGCTAAAGTAGCCAGTGTCCAAATGAGGCAAGTCTGGACCATATCCAGATTTGGGCTAACAGGTGGCAAGTAACATTTTGCCTTGCAAGTGCAGATCATGATCATCGCCGCAACAGAATCCAATTCTTTACATTTAATAACATTGCCTTCAAGGAAGCCTTCAGTATTAACATTAGCCATTCAATTTGAACCATACTTAGATACCAAAAATTTAATTAACTTTGTTTGATAGTTTTGATAACATAGGACCAATCCTAATTTTTAAAAAATCGACTTATCATTGAGGGAACATTGTCTTTAAGGTCAGATGACACCTTTCCAATGTTATTGCCAGGATTACCCAAATGATTGGGGTGAAGGCATCCCATTTATATTATTTATTATTAGAGATGCTCCAGATGAATCTACTCTGTTTTCTATATTTGAATTGATATTTGGTCACAAAGTAAGAGGGCCTTGAAAACTAATTGAGAAGATTGCTAGGTCCACAGTCCAGAGATCTCTCAGTTGGATTATGTATCAGAGGTGCGAGGTAGATGAAAGAGGAGGTGAATTAGGTAGATGACATTTGAAGGTGGCAGAGCACCTAAATAAGAAGCAGATAAAAAATCTAAAATTCATACATTTGTCAGTGAGGATGAAGTATTGGTACTGTTACCGACGATAGGAGTTTGCTTCAGAACTAGATTCAGTGATCCCTACAGATTGAGAAGTTAAGTCAGATGAAAATATTATCGGATATGTCATGTGAACATGCTGCAACATTACTATGACAGGGAAAGGGAACTGGAGAAACAGTTTAGTTACTAGTTATTAGTCAGTGAGGAATCAAATCCAGATGATTTGGATCTTGATGTACCTTATAATAAATTGTATAATGAGGAAGCCCTTAAGGAATGGGATTAGGTGGTGAGTTATCTGTCTGAGGAACAGTAATCTGAATTGAAAGACTTCTTACAGTGCTATGAGGACCTATCTAGAAATAAAATACTGTGGACTAACACCCTATTACAGGAGATTGATGCAAGGAATGCTGTTCCAATAAAACAAAATCCCTGCAGGCTGAATCCTTTCAAAACAGTGCAGGTTCAGAAGGAACTGGAAGTGATGCTCCAAGATGGCATCATAGAAACGAGTCAACGCGAGTGGAGTTTGCTGATCGTGTTTGCTCCCAAACCTGATCGTACTCAGTGATTCTGCTTAGATTATCAGAAGGTCAACGCAATGACCAAATCTGACTCCGACCCAGTTCCAAGGCTGGAGGATTATGTGGACAAAGTAGTCTTTATTCAAGGTTACTGGCAAATACCTTTGTCAGAAAGAACAAAAGTTTCTGCTTTTATAACCCCAAGTGGGCTAAATCAATTTAAAGTAATGCCCTTTGGATGGAAAGATGCACCAGCTGCTTTTCAAAGGCTTATGAACAGAGTTGTTGTATGATTGACTAATTGTGCCAGCAGAAAAAAAATTCAACTGCTGAGAAACAATTATTGACTTTTGTGATTGCCTTATAACATTTTAATGTTTACGTTGCAAACAATGTGCATTCTTATCACAATCCTTTGACATTTCTGGAAAGATTTAAGGTCAAGAACATCAGATTATTTTGTTGGGAGTCTCATGTTACAATCATTTACAGATTGTGCATATTGTGAGTTGTGAAAATGTTGTTGTGGATGCTTTATCACACGTTTAAAAATCAATCCATATGTAAGATTGAACACTAATGTTTCTATGTTTTGTATATAAAATGTGGAACTCTAGATTAACGATCTGTGAATCTGCTAATATAATAAAGCTAAGGTTCCAAAAAAAGAACTGCCATGAAAAGATGGCTTCAGTTATTTTTCTTGAGGCAGAAAGGTTGTGAAGTTGGGTAGAGTACTTGTGGATGAGGAGGCAGGAAGTTAGAATTGGGTGTTTGCAAAATGCTAGGGGGAAAAGCATTGATTGGTCATTTTAAAAGAAGATATGCTTTTTCTGTGCTTAGAAATTTAAAATGGATGTCTTTGAGCAGCAGTTTGAAAATACAAAGAGCACCTGATGCATTTGTATTGAAAGGCCATACAGTTAGCAAGCCAAGCAACAGGTTTTTACGAAGACAACATGCTTTTGAATTCATTCAATTTGAACCAGGTATGTAGGTACCCAAAAAGCCTATTAAAAGTCTGGTGATTTTTGACAACATAGGATCAGTCCAGTTGTAAGAAATATTGATATGTTATCAACGGTGTAAAAAGAAGGGGGCAGATGGACAAAGACCTCAGAGCTGATAGCCCTCAGCTCTTGGGAGAATCGCTGGCTCCCACAGTCGCCTCTATGTCTTAGAGAAAGCACTGTCTCAACAACAACGGTACAATAGCACAATTACTTAATAACGCTGACAGAAGAACTGATGGAGAAGGGATTCCTGACAGAACAATCGATGGAGTGGGCACAGAACGTTTCGGAAGATGTGTAATCTGCCTGTGATTTCGACGGACTAAATTTTTTTTATATAGGTGGGACTTGTATTTATTGGAACACCACATGATTAGAATCCTGCAGTTTTGGGAAAAGTTAGTAGTTAGAAGGGATTTACTTGGTTTAATAGTTTAGTTAATTTGCTCACTGTTAGAGTTAGATAAATAAATTGTTACTTGATTTTTTTTTAATGTGGGTGTCAGCGATTTGTTTTGTTTTAGCCATTAGAAGTTGCTCAAAAGCAGTCTTCACCACTTTTTTCACACTCCTTTTACAGATTATGGGGTGAGGTACTCCTCTGAGTATTTTGGTTTTAGTTCTTGGTGGGGGTGGGGGTCAACCTCTGCTTTATAACAGATTGGGTGCATGTTGTCCAGCATTTGGACCGGTTCGAACAGATTTAGAGTCCGAAAGGTCCTAGCAGATTTGAACAGACTTGGAGATTAGTATCTTGGATCTTTAAATAAAACTTAAGTGAGAAGTGGAAAATAGTTTAATTTCGGTTGCTTGTTAGTTAAATCAAAAGTGGAGAGAAATGTCTCAACATTGCACGAGGGGTCATAGTTTTAAGCTGGTTGGTGGAAAGTATAGAGGGGATGTCAGAGGCAGGTTCTTTACGCAGAGAGTTGTGAGAGCATGGAATGCGTTGCCAGCAGCAGTTGTGGAAGCAAGGTCATTGGGGTCATTTAAGAGACTGCTGGACATGCATATGGTCACAGAAATTTGAGGGTGCATCCATGAGGATCAATGGTCGGCACAACATTGTGGGCTGAAGGGCCTGTTCTGTGCTGTACTGTTCTATGTTCTATGTTCTATGTTCTATTGCTAAAGAGGTTTTGGGGGTTGAAGCTGCTTCTCAAATTTGCCAAGGAAGGTTAGAAAGACAGGAAAAGGTGACGCTTTAAGAATTAGTAAAAGGGCTCAAATGGGTTTAACAAGGGAAAACAAGAAGGCTGATATTGTAACACAGCCAAGCATTTAGATGTATCAGAGAAACAGTCAAGTGCAGTGGAGTTAGAAGAAATTAAATTGCAAACGAGACAAGACAGTTGGAGTTAGAAAATGAACTTAAAAGTTTGGTGTTGGACAGGGCAAGGGAGTAAAGAGTCCTCGCTGAAGAGAAAGAAAAGGGAAGAATATTCAAGCTGGAAAAGATGAAGTTGGAACTTGAAGCAAAAAGACATCAAATGACGGAAGTAAAAGTACAAGCCAGAAATGATGCAAACCCCTTGTAGCCAACAATTTGGTAGGGATATATACAAATATATTTAAACATTATCAGAATTTGATGATGTAGAAGCCTTTTGCATTTCCTTTCAGAAATTGGCTAAACAGATGAATTGGCCAGAGACACAGGGTAATGTTAATTCAGACCAAGTTGGTAGGCAGGGCTAGTGAGGTGTTGCAGCACTGTCAGAGGTGGTGTCAGGAGAATACGAAGAAATCAAACAAGCTGTCTTGAGTGCCTGCAAATTGGTACCATAAGCATATAGATAAGGTTCAGAAGTGTAAGAAAGGAACCAGGTCAGACTTGTATCGAGTTTGAAAGAATTAAGCAGAGCAACTTCGATACATGGATGAGAGCATGAAAAATAGGAAAGATATGTAAGGCTCTTAGACTATTCTGCTGGAGGAGTTTTAAAACTCACTTTCAGAAATGATAAGAACTCATTGAGGAACAGAAAGTTAAAACAGTGAGAAGAGCTGCTACTGTACAAGTCAAAATCTCACTTCCGACTGCAATTTCATGCCATGAGGGACAGAAATTGGGAAAGAGATCCTTCAATGAAAAACAAAAAGTAGATCACACTGGGAACAGTTTATTACACGTAAAAAAAGAAATCCAAGAGTGTGGAACAGAGGTAAAAGACCTCGGGTGTTTTCACTGCAATAAGATGGGATGTACAAAGTCACAATGCTGGGGTTTGAGAGAGGCATTGGGAAAAAGGTTATGGTAAAAGAGGTGAACCAATGGGATTAGTTGAGGTGGTGAAGGAAATCCCAAGAGAAGTCTAGGAGCTGCAGTAGTGCAAAACCTAGTCATAGGCTAGACAGTAAGTGTGATTTTCACAAAGACTTTACCTGTGTGGGTAAGATTTTCTTAAGTAGAACAAAGGATTAGGTAAAGAAGTTAAAATTTTGAGACATAAGGGAGCTAATCTGTCTCTAATAGTAAGAAATTAAAATATTTGTACTCCTTCTGAAATATTGCCTGTGTGTGGTAATCTGTGGAATAAATTGAGAGAGAAGTAGTGTTCCCCTGTGTGTAAGATAAGGTTGGAAAGTCCAGTCAAGACTGGGGAAGTGATAGTGGGGGTGATGGACAAATTGGCTATTCCAGAATTCTTGGAAACAATATAGCTGGATCCCAGGTGGGAGTGATACCCCTTGTAGTGGAGAACCCAAAAGAAAACCAAGGAAAACTGAAGAATTAAAAGAAAAATACCCTGGAATGTTTTCCAGACTCTGGTGACAAGATTCCCACAGTCATTAGTTAAAACAAGAAGGGAAAAACAAAAGAAAAAGATGGAGTTGAGGTCCAGTTTGCTGACACTTCGTTTGAGATGATAAAGGAAAAACTGAAGCAAGTAGAGTATCAGGCAGAGGTGTTTAGTTCTGAAAGATTAAAGGAATTATAATAAAAAAGATGAAACGACAAAGGATTTCTATCATAAAGCCTACTCTGAAAAGGAGTTGGTGTGTTCCAGAATGTTCTTAACATAAGGATGAAATCTTAAGGGGGGAATGGAGACCTTGGCAGGTTAGTGCAGATGAGAAATAGGTGGAACTCAGTGAGATTATGTTGCTGGTAGAATACAGACAGGAAGTATTGTGGGTGACGCACGAGTTATCTGTTTTATAACAAAAGTAAATTATCCAAGTGACAACCCGGATTACTGGAGAAAAGATTGGCTATCTCCAGTCATTATCTTGACCTTCGCGTTAGCTTTCTGTATTTTGTGTGCACGTACTCCCAAATTCCTTTGTGCTACAGTTTTCTGCAGGTTTTCTCTGTTTAAATAATATTGTTCTTCTTTTCTCCCTTCTAAAATGAACAACTTCACATTTAGCCCCGTTAAACTCCATTTGCCAAATTTTTGCTCATATACTTAACCTTTCTGTGAGCTGTTTGTATCCCTCTTGCAACCTGCCTTTTGATTAAATTAAGCTGCACTATATTGGCTTCCTTTTTCCAAGACATGAATATATGTTGTAAAGGTTGTGGTTCTAGCACTGATCCCTGTGGAACCCCACTAGTAAAATGTTGCCAACCTGAGAAAGAACTCCTTTATCTCCACTTGCTGTTCCCTACCCTTTAGCCAATTCCCTATCTGTGCCAATATACTACCTCCAACACTATGGGGCTATTATGACTTAATTTTTTTGTGAGGTACCTTGTGAAATATCTTCTGAAAGTTCAAATATAAGGCATATTATATTGGTTCCCTTCTATCCGCTCTGGTTGCAACTTCTACAAAAATCTCTAAGTTAGTCAGATATGATTTTCCTTTGAAGCCATTTAGACTATGTGTGATGAGGTTATGAGTTTCCAAATCTTCTGCTGTTAATTGATTTGAAAGGTTTTCCAACAATAGATGTTAGGCTTATTAGCCTGTAGTTACCCACTTTCTGCCTTCCTTTTTGAATAGCTGTCACCCTGGCAATTTTACAGTCCTCTAGTACTTCTCCAGAGTCGTATGATTTTTGGAAAATTAAAGCCAATGCCTGCTCTATCTCTAGCTACTTCTTATAGGATCCTAGGGTGTAAGCCGTCAGGATTAAGAACATATATGCATTTAACCCCATGAATTTGTGTCTTATGACTTCTTGAGAGATAGTGATGCTGCTTAATTCCTTCCCTTAGTGTTCCTTAATTTTAAGGGGATGCTCACAGCATTGGCCACCATAAAGAGTGCTGCAAAGTATCTCTTTAACTCCCCTGCCATATCCTCGTTTAAAGAAGATTTCATTGCCGGTTTGTATGTTTCTTACCAGTTTGCCCTTGTAAGTTATTTTCTGTCTTTATTATCTTTTCAGCTGCCTTTTGCTGGAGCCTGAATTTGTTCCAATTTTTGAGGCTGTCACTGACTTTTACCTCCTTATGCTTTTTCTTTCAAGTTAATACTCTTTATTTTCCTTGGTTAGTCATGGTTGGTTTACCCTTATTTTAGAATTTTTTTTTAACTGAGATGTATTTTTGCTGACCAAGTTTCACTAAGCCTTTAAAGGTTGCAGTTGCTGCCAGTGATTTGTGAGTTCTGTGAATTCTGTGACAAGAAGCTGAGTTAAAATGCAGAGACGCCAAAAGAATCTTTTTTTTCTAAAAAGTTAAATCACCATCTAAGGAGATACTCAGTGGAAAAGTAAACCATAATCCTAGAAGATATAGGAGCAGAACTTGCCCCGTCGAGCCTGCTCCACCATTCAGTCATGGCTGATATGTTTCTCAACCCCATCATGCTGCCTTATCCTTATAACCTTAATGATAATGAGCCTATCTGTCTCTGCCTTTAATACGTTCAGTGACTTGGCCTTCACTGCTTTCTGTGGCAATGAATTCCACACATTCACCATTCCCTGGCTGAAGGAATTCCCCCTCATCTTGGTTCTAAAGGATCTTCCCTTTACTTTGAGGCTGTGCCCTTGGGTACTGGTCTTTCCTGCTGGTGGAAACATCATCCCCACATCCATCCTATCTGGGGCTCTGAGTTTCAATGAGATCCCTTCTCAACCTTCTAAACCCCATCGATTAATGATGCAGAGTCCTCAACCTCTCCTCATGTCAAGCTCTTCATCCTTGGGACCTTTCTGTAAACCTCCTTTGGACACCCTCCAAGGATGGATGGTGCTGGCTTTTGATATGGGACCCAAAACTGCTCACCATATTCCAAATGTGGTTTGACCAGAGCCTTGTACAGCTTCAACAGTACATCCTTGCTCTGTGTATTCCAGCCCCCTCAACCTTGAAATTGCTGCTAACTCTTCAACATTGTCAAACATGTGCCCGTTATGACTGCAGACAGTTATTGGTGTTTTCTAATCATTCCCCTAACGAGTGGAAAAATTTAAAAACCAAAATGCCAGTCTACTTGGATGATATTTGCTAATTACAACCTTATGTTTTAAACATTATTCATTTGCAGAGAAAAGCACTGTAATTGCCAGTGCTTTGTCAAGAATTTAATCTTGTTTGAATTGTCTAAGAAGTAAGGAGATATTCAAGATAATTGTACAGACTACATATAAAAGAGCAAGTGAGACTGAGTGTATGAATGCATTAAAATGTTTTGTTCATACTTTATAATGGAATGCATTTACGGATGTGGTTTCATTTTTTTCCAAGAGTGGAATTGTTAGTGATGCTTTGAAGCTTGCTTGGAAGAGCTGCCTAGCTGATCTCCTATTTCAGAAAGAATCATCTTGTTGAGTTTATGATGAAATTTATTTGTTCTTCTGAGAGACTGATTGAAAGAATTCTCAATTCAACATTTCCTAAACAATACATGCCTGAAGGCCGCTAGAGACAATTGTGTGTGTTTTTTTTAACATTTCATTTGTGAGAAATGAACTTTGAGGGGATCTTTCACTTGGTGGTATTCTAATGTATCTGCTGTCCTTGTCCTTGTATCTCGAAATGGCCATGGTTTTGGAAGCTGCTGTTTAAATTTACTGACTTTACCGCACGTGCCAGAACATCTGAGCAACAGACATCAGATCATGGAATGCTTAACCCTTTAGCCAATGTGTTATTCTACAGGCCAAAGATTTTCTTGCCCAGAAAGTCAATCCCTGCAAATAAATCCATTTTTATTTGTGTTTCCCTGAAGTGTGTGTGTGTACGTGTTTTGTGGATATTTAGATTTTGGAATAAGCTTTGATTGTATATATTACTGACTGGCTATGGTAGCCACTTATTCAATGTAGGTACATTTTATTTTGATGACCGATAATTATGTTTGTTAAGAAACCAGACTGATCTAATTTCTTTAAAATCAGATAAGGATGGATATTTAATTGGTTATTTTGGCAATTGGGAAAAGTATTTTTATTTTATATTGTGCCCTCTGTAATAATGATGGGAGCAGCTGTGTGTGCATAATCATTGACACGGCATTTTCAAATCATTTTTACTTAACCTGGTTGAAGTATAATTAGTCTAAATATTGTCTTTTTAAAACTTTAGGGAAAACTGTATGTCTTTTACAGTCGTATCCTGTAAACCATTAAGCACTCACTGAATTGGCAAGCAAGGAATGGGAAAAAGAGGGAAAGCTATACTCCCTCTTCTCATCTGAATGTCTGCAGCATTACATTCAGTCTAACCATGTTTGAAAATGACATGCTGTTTTTGAGATAATAAAATGTGAGGCTGGATGAACACAGCAGGCCAAGCAGCATCTCAGGAGCACAAAAGCTGACGTTTCGGGCCTAGACCCTTCATCAGAGAGGGGGATGGGGGGAGGGAACTGGAATAAATAGGGAGAGAGGGGGAGGCGGACCGAAGATGGAGAGTAAAGAAGATAGGTGGAGAAGGTGTGGGTGGGGAGGTAGGGAGGGGATAGGTCAGTCCAGGGAAGACGGACAGGTCAAGGAGGTGGGATGAGGTTAGTAGGTAGCTGGGGGTGCGGCTTGGGGTGGGAGGAAGGGATGGGTGAGAGGAAGAACCGGTTAGGGAGGCAGAGACAGGTTGGACTGGTTTTGGGATGCAGTGGGTGGGGGGGCATCCCAAAACCAGTGCATCCCAAAACCACTGCATCCCAAAACCAGTCCAACCTGTCTCTGCCTCCCTAACCGGTTCTTCCTCTCACCCATCCCTTCCTCCCACCCCAAGCCGCACCCCCAGCTACCTACTAACCTCATCCCACCTCCTTGACCTGTCCGTCTTCCCTGGACTGACCTATCCCCTCCCTACCTCCCCACCCACACCTTCTCCACCTATCTTCTTTACACTCCATCTTCGGTCCGCCTCCCCCTCTCTCCCTATTTATTCCAGTTCCCTCCCCCCATCCCCCTCTCTGATGAAGGGTCTAGGCCCGAAACGTCAGCTTTTGTGCTCCTGAGATGCTGCTTGGCCTGCTGTGTTCATCCAGCCTCACATTTTATTATCTTGGAATCTCCAGCATCTGCAGTTCCCATTATCTCTAATGCTGTTTTTGATTTTGTTTTTAGGAAGGGTGTCTTGAGCAAGAGTGACTATCTATCTATCTTTAATGACTTTTAGTCTTTTTCAGCGAAACACCAATTTGACAAAATGTGGAACTAGTCTATTAGTTTGTTTTCCTCAAATTTCAAATGTATTAGCCTGTCTCCCTGCAAAAATGTCTGATTGTCACTAAGGTCCAGTGAATTCCCCTGATACCTTGCTTCCTGTCTGGATTATCCTTGCGTGTTTTTTTTCCCTTATTTCTATTTCCATTGTTAGTCCTGGCAAAAGTCTTTTCCCAGATGTCTTTTTAATCATTTTTGGCCCCTGAATTCTTTACTCCCGCTGTTTCCAATTACTTGAGCATCTGTGTCCCTTCTTGCCTCTGTGATATTTTCCTAGCTCACCCTCACTCATTTTGTTTCCCCTATTACCTGTGTAGTTATACTCATAAATACATGACTGAAATAGAATTCATGTCAATATATAATCACTTAAGAAAGGAGTAAACCTAATTATTATTTCTTTAATCTATTTAAAATTTTGGAAACTGAGGGTGAGTGGTTAGAATAATTGCCATTGAAGTATAAAGTAATAAATTAGGTCTAGCGCACATTTTAATGAAAAAAGTCTTCGTTTTACTTTTTACAAAGTGATTTTGATCACACAAAACTGATCTTCAGCAATAAATTTGAGCTTGTGGTCATGAAGTGTATAAACATTGATTTTGTTTTCTCTACACCGGTACAACAAAAGTAATTTTGACTGCTGTGATAACGTGATGTTAACAATGTTGTAAATACCAGATGTGATGATTTATGTCAAAGTTCATAATGCTGTAGTTTGCGTCATCGTATACAGTATTTTCAAGGTTTGGCTTACTTAAATTCCTATATTTTTATCATTGATAATCAATTTGAGAGCTTTGTCCCCTGCAAAATCTAAGTTATTTTAGATTTAAAAAGGCAGATTCTTGATGTTATATCTGCCATAACTGTCCTAATGAATTAAAAAAAAGTTCCTGTAGATTTGGAAAAGTAAGTTTTCTAGGTTTTGGCTTAATTATATCTGCCTTGGGAAAATCCTAGGAATCCAAAATAATACAGCCAAGGCCATAGGCAAGTTCTCTTTATTATGCCCACTGGTTATGATCTAAGTAGACAGTTATCTAACACTGTATTTAATGTTATTCTTTACATGTATCAGAACATTTGATTTAAGGGCAGATTTGCTTCAGAACTTCATTTCTTACCATTGGTTAGTGCTTGGGACTGGAACAGGTGATTTGTCAAGTATTTTGTATGGTATCAATATTTTGAAGGAATATTCCCTTGGTACTTTAACGGATATTGTGAGGCGTTGTGCTTTTCTCTTCCCCATGTTCAAAGAAATGCAGAAAAGGTGTACCAATTGACCTCCATCTCCACAGTTTGGTCTTTGTATGTCTTACTGCGAGAGGTTCTCTACTAATCTTGTTCTGCTCAAGCTTAAGACATTTGCACTAGGAAAAAAGGTAAAAGTTAGAATTAGATGTGGACATTTCATTCTATTAAATATTCCTTTTAACTTAGTTTCCTGTTAATATTCAGCATAATTGATGCATACTTGACTTGAAGGTAACGTGTACCAATTTCAGCCCAGCACTAGAAATTCCATCAGGTTATACATTGTTGGTACCTTCCAAAAATCCCAAATCACTATGATTGGTATTATGTCTTTCCTGTCATTATTCAGTTATTTAAGTATATAATCCAGGTCCACACAGACCCTTCACCACATATTGGAGTCTGATTTCACAAGTGCCTGAGTGGCATGGTGGCACAGTGGTTAGCATTGCTGATTCGCAGCACCAGGAACCTGGGTTTGATTCAGCCTTGGGCAACTGTCTCTATAGAATACGCATGTGCTCGCCATGTCTGTGAGAGGTTTTTCCAGGTGTGCTGGTTCCTTCCCATGGTCCAAAGATGTCCAGTTTAACTGGATTGGCCATGCTAAAACTTGCCCCATAGTGTCCAGGGTTGTGCCGGTTAGGTGGATTAGCCATAGTAAAAACCCCATAAGGGGGTTACAGGAATGAGGTTGCACTTCAGAGGGTCAGTGCAAACCTGATGGGCTGAGTTACTACTTACTGCACTATAGGGATCCTGTAATTCTTAATCTATATTGTCTGGAAACCAGACAAATATGTTCTATAGTGTGCTGAATTTGATTGAGAACTTATAAATTGATTAATTTTATTTGAAATACTTGACTAAACAGAATACTATTTTCACAAGGTGTTCTATCTATTGCTTACTTCACTATGTCCAGCAAAAATAATGTTTTTCACAATGTTGGCTTTAAAATAGGCTTACTACTACTTTGTTAGCGAGTGTCATTTCTGAATTTTATTAAACTTTTTAATGAATTGACTCTCCAAATGTAACTAGCCTTTTTTTTGAGGATCAAATCACCAGGTTTTCAGTCAAATACCACTCTTGGATTCAGCAATCTTTTGTTTGATGTAGCCTCCTGCCACTGCTAATGAATGAAACAGTGTGTAAGCCCCTGACTAAAATGCTTATCATTCCACTTGTCTGAAACTGTTATGATATGAGAAGTACACCTAGTTTTCAACATAATTATTCAACCTGTGGAATAAGCGTATTTTCTGAGATGTTTGTTTATTTGCTTGAGATGTGGGCATTGCTGGCAGAGTCAGCTTTTATTGCCCAAGACTAGTTCTCCTTGAGAAGGTGGGTGTGAGCTGCCTTTCTGGATCACTGCAGTCCATGTGCTGTAGATAAACCCACAATGCTGTTAAGAAGGAAATTCTAGGATTGTGACCCAAAAATCCTGACAGGAACCATGATAGATTTCCAGGTCAGGGTGGTGATAGCTTGGAGGAGGTGCTGGTGTTCCCACGTATCTGCAGCCCTTGTTCTTCTTGATGCAAGTGGCCATGTGTTTGGAATGTGCTGAGGAGCTTCAGTGAATTTCTGCAGTGCTTCTTGTTGATAATACACACTGCTATTATTGAGTATTGATGGTGGAGGGAGAGGTGGTTTGTGGACATGGTGCCAGTCATATAGACTGCTTGTCCTGGATGGTATCAAGCATTTTGAGACACATGTTGGTCAGGCCAGATGCAGAGAGATTTCTTTCTGCAAAGGACATTAGTGGATTGGATGGCTTTTTCTGTCAAACAACAATGGTTTTTTGGTCATCGTTTAACATCTGAGTTTAGATTTTTATTAAATTCAAAGTTCATTTAGCGAGTTTTGAGAAGATTTGTAGCTCAGGTTGAGGTTCTGGATGTGAGTTTGCTCGCTGAGCTGGAAGGTTCATTTTCAGACGTTTCGTCACCATACTAGGTAACATCATCAGTGACCCTCCGACGAAGTGCTGGTGTTATGTCCCGCTTTCTATTTATCTGGTTAGGTTTCCTTGGGTTGGTGATGTCATTTCCTGCATTGATGTCATTTCCTTTTCTTTTTCTCAGGGGATGGTAGATTGATTTGGAGCCAATGTGCCTGTTGATGGAGTTCCGGTTGGAATGCCATGCTTCTAGGAATTCTCGTGCGTGTTTCTGTTTGGCTTGTTCTAGGATGGATGTGTTGTCCCAATCAAAGTGGTGTCCTTCCACATAGAACATAGAACAGTACAGCACAGAACAGGCCCTTCAGCCCACAATGTTGTGCCGACCATTGATCCTCATGTATGCACCCTCAAATTTCTGTGACCATATACATGTCCAGCAGTCTCTTAAATGACCCCAATGACCTTGCTTCCACAACTGCTGCTGGCAACGCATTCCATGCTCTCACAACTCTCTGTGTAAAGAACCTGCCTCTGACATCCCCTCTATACTTTCCACCAACCAGCTTAAAACTATGACCCCTCGTGCTAGCCATTTCTGCTCTGGGAAATAGTCTCTGGCTATCAACTCTATCTATGCCTCTCATTATCTTGTATACCTCAATTAGGTCCCCTCTCCTCCTCCTTTTCTCCAATGAAAAGAGACCGAGCTCAGTCAAACCTCTCTTCATAAGATAAGCCCTCCAGTCCAGGCAGCATCCTGGTAAACCTCCTCTGAACCCTCTCCAAAGCATCCACATCTTTCCTATAATAGGGCGCCCAGAACTGGACGCAGTATTCCAAGTGCGGACTAACCAAAGTTTTATAGAGCTGCAACAAGATCTCACGACTCTTAAATTCAATCCCCCTGTTAATGAAAGCCAAAACACCATATGCTTTCTTAACAACCCTGTCCACTTGGGTGGCCATTTTAAGGGATCTATGTATCTGCACACCAAGATCCCTCTGATCCTCCACGCTGCCAAGAACCCTATCCTTAATCCTGTACTCAGCTTTCAAATTCGACCTTCCAAAATGCATCACCTCGCATTTATCCAGGTTGAACTCCATCTGCCACCTCTCAGCCCATCTCTGCATCCTGTCAATGTCCCGCTGCAGCCTACAACAGCCCTCTACACTGTCAACGACACCTCCGACCTTTGTGTCGTCTGCAAACTTGCTGACCCATCCTTCAATTCCCTCGTCCAAGTCATTAATAAAAATTACAAACAGTAGAGGCCCAAGGACATCTGTATGTAAGGATACGAGTGATAGTGGGTTATGTCGTTTTGTGGCCACAAACGTATCAGGGTAGCCCACAAACCCACCAACACACTAAAACAGCAGCTAATGAACTTAAAAGACCCTATACAGACAACAAATAAAATGAACGTCATCTACAAAATACCTTGCAAGAACTGTGACAAACACTACATTGGACAAACTGGCAGAAAGCTAGCCACCAGGATACATGAACATCAACTAGCCACAAAACGACATGACCCACTATCACTCGTATCCTCACATACAGATGAGGAAGGACAACACATCCATCCTAGGACAAGCCAAACAGAAACACGCACGAGAATTCCTAGAAGCATGGCATTCCAACCGGAACTCCATCAACAGACACATTGATTTGGAGCCAATCTACCATCCCCTGAGAAAAAGAACAGGAAATGACATCACCAACCGAAGGAAACCTAACCAGATAAACAGAAAGCGGGACATAACACCAGCGCTTCGTCGGAGGCTCACTGATGATACCTAGTATGGTGACGAAACGTCTGAAAACGAACCTTCCAGCTCAGCGAGCAAACTCACATTCAAAGTTCAGTTTCTGCCATGATCGGATTCAGGCTCAGTCCCATATTGCCAAAGCTGCTTGTCTTGCATTCATCCGGGCAAATGCAAGAGAGCCAAATGTAAAAATTTTCCAACCATTTTACACTACAGAAGAAAAGGGAGCTGATAATTTGCCAAATGTTTCTAATTGAGACATTGCCATGGGGACAGCAATGGACTCAAGTTTCAATAATTCAGAAAAGACACAAGGTATGAATATAGTAATAATGGGAACTGCAGATGCTGGAGAATCCAAGATAATAAAATGTGAGGCTGGATGAACACAGCAGGCCCAGATGCTGCTGGACCTGCTGTGTTCATCCAGCCTCACATTTTATTATCATGAATATAGTAATTTTGTTTTCTTTTTAGTCAAAGCGATGTGGGTATCACTGGCTTGACTGAAGTTATCATGAAAGTCTAAAGTTCTCAACCTTGACCCTTGCCTGAGGCATCATGACTCTCATCGCCAGTCATTTCTCTCTAATGAGAGCACGGCTTGTGGTCCTCTGGGACTATGACAACTTTACCTTTTACAAGAATGTGTACAATGTTCATAGTAAAACAGAAACTGGAAGCAACCATGTCTAGTGATGAACTATACATAGTAAGAATCCAAGATATGGCTACTGAAAAATCAGGATTGCGTATTAAATAATGGCATATTTAGTTTAATTATATAAATATAACATATTTAGAAAAGATTGAGAGAAAATGGAGAGGTGCATCAGCTAGTCTTATTTGGGATAATATAATGCCAGGAGGAAAATAATGGATGTGACTTTCAACAAGACAAAGAGTTCATGTTTTGATGGAGTCTGTAGTGTAAAACCTTGTAATAATTTGAGATGGACCCTACTTGAAAAAAGAAAACTAAACGGATGCTGATAAAGGAGACTAACCCTCCAGTTTCTGAGGACAGCAAGACTGAAATTAAGATGGGAGACCAAGATCATGGAGAGTGTGAACTTGGTTAAAATAGCATGAAATAATCCAGGCCGTCCTTGGATCTCAGTTGCTGAGTCCCATTTTGCAGGATGGACAAGTTTTAACAATAGAGGCTAGATCTACAGATAATAAGTAAGTACATGACTTGATACTGCGGTTTCTGTTACTTTGCAAACCAAGCTGAGGTTCTGCGGGCATGTGCCATTTTTGGTGAAGGCCTCTGGAACTTGGAGTTGATTTTTGCTGTCCTGTTGCCTGGGCTCAGTGTGTTGAAGAAGGGTTGAATTTCTTATTAAGAAAGACAGAGTTTTGAAGGACTTTGTGATTTAATTTAATGACTTAACTGCTGAGCAGATTGAGTTCACTCACAGTCGGAGCTTCATCTGTCATTAAATTTATATAATTAACTACAATTTGCTATTAATTCATGTTTAACTGATGTTGATTCTGATTTGAAAATGTAGGAATTTGTTTAGAGAAAATTCTTCTGATTTAAGTCAAGGAATCATGTTTGTTTAATCTGAGGGTTTAAGGCCATTCTCCTGTCTTTCCCCAGAACACTGGACATTTTTCTATTTTAAATAAAATTCTGCTTGAATACCTCAATTGAACATATCTCCTCCACACTTTTAGACTAGGTATTCCAGATCCTAGTTGTTCACTTTATGAAGATATTTTTCCCCTTCACATCACATTTGCTTCTTTCGTGAATTTCCATATCTGTGACCACCTTCAGCTCCTTTTCAATAACTCTGCATATTTTTTCTATTCAAATGAACATTGATACCCTCTTGACTGCCTTAATTGCATGACAAAATCTTCCTTCAGCCTCGAGCAAATCCACGAACTATTACTTTCTGCTTCTGATCCTCTAGCCGATTTGAATCCATGTTGTTACTGTGTCATTTACTTCGTGAGTAAAACTTTTCTCAAGTTTGTGTGGGAATACGTTGAATGCCTTTTGGACATCTGTGTACGCTTCGAAAACAGCAGTGCCTTCAGCAAAGCTTTCTTTCTTCAGAAAATTCCAGAAGTTTGTTAGTCATGATTCTCCTTTAAGAAGTTCAGTATTATCAGACCTATGTTTCTTGAGCACTTCTAAAAGAAGAATTAATCTGCACTTAGAAAGTCAGGGATTAATCAAGAAAAGTCAGCATAGTTTTGTTAAGGGCAGGTCATGTTTGATCAACTTGATTGAATTTTTTGAAGAATTGTGTGGATGAGGGAAATGCATTTGACATGGTCTGCCTGGACTTAAGCTAAGCTGTTGACAAGGTTCTGCATGGCTGATTAATAGTGAAGGTAGTACCTTTGGGATCCATGGAAATGTGCATAATTGGATCCAGAATTGGCTGAGTGGCAGGAAACAGGGTGATCGTTGAGGGCTATTCTTGTGACTGGAAACCTGTTCTTTGGGATTCTTTAGGGATCAATGTTGTCGCTGTCGCTGTTGCTGTTTGTGATATGTATAAATGATAGAGTTGAATGTAGGAGGGTTGATCAGTAAGTTCGCAGATGATACAGGAGTTGGTGAGTGGTAAATTATGATAACGATAGCCTTGGATTACAGGACGATATAGATGGGCTGATCAGTTGCAAATGGAATTTAATCTGGAAAAGTGTGAGGTGATACACTTAGACAGGACAAATGAGGCAAGGAATATGTGCTGAATGGTAGGATCCTGGGAAGTACTGAGGAACAGAGAAACCTTGGTATGCATGTCCACAAGCCCCTCATGGCAGTAGGACCGGTGGACAATGTGGTTTAGAAGCCATACGAGATGTTTGCCTTTATTAGCAGAGGCAATTATTTTAGGTTGTTGCCTGTCTGGAGAGTTTTATTTGAAGACTGATTGGGTGGACTTGGGCTGTTTTTCTTGGAGCAGAATAGTTTGAGAGGGGATGTAATTAAAATGTATAAAATTATGAACGACGTAGGCTAGTCAGGAAGGAACTGTTTCCCCTTAGAAGAGGGATCACTGACCAAGGGGCATAGATTTAAGGAAAGGGGCCAGATGTTTAAGGTGGCATGTGAGGAAAAGTTATTTTCACCCAGAGGGCAGTGGGAATCTGAAACTGTGTCTGTAAGGCTGGTGGCAGCAGAAGTCCTCATAACATTTAAATAATATTTAAATATGTACTTGTGTTGCCAAGGCAAACATTGTGGGCCACGTGTTGATAAATGGAATTCGAATCATTAGTACTTGTTTTTTGACTGAACCAGATGCAGTGGACCAAAGGGCCTTTTGCTGTGCTCTAGTCCTCTGACTGTATGAGACTTTCTTAATTTGTATTTTCAGCATCCACAGTACTTTGCTTTTATTTGATACTTAAAGCACTACTTGCCCCCTCCACACTGAAATACTACTTTGAATAAAATTCCCCAAGCATTCACTCTAGCGAGTATTGTCTGAAGTTCAGAGAAGGTGGAGTCCAGAAACAATGGCAAAATCGATTGGTAGCTAGCTCAAGTCATAAAGCCAAGAATTGAAGTAAAAGTATTTGAAGTAGCAGAAGGTGGAGATTTGTTTTTAATAACCACTGCTGGGAACACCACTGTTAATAATTTAGATTCACAATCTGGAGTTTGAAATCAAAAATTGTAATTTCTAAACTTACAGAAAGCACCGATTTAGAGGCAGCAGTCAGAACTGTTAAATTTGTGGTAATGGGAACTGCAGATGCTGGAGAATTCCAAGATAATAAAATGTGAGGCTGGATGAACACAGCAGGCCAAGCAGCATCTCAGGAGCACAAAAGCTGACGTTTCGGGCCTAGACCCGAAGGGTCTAGCTTTTGTGCTCCTGAGATGCTGCTTGGCCTGCTGTGTTCATCCAGCCTCACATTTTATTATGTTAAATTTGTGGTTTGTGACCAGGGTTCCCCAAGAAGGGGCAGTTGATCATTCTAAAAAATGTTCAGAGAGTTCGTTAAAATGCAAAAGATTAGATATGAATTAATGAATTAGAATTAATTAGATATGGAAGTAAATGATCTTTTACAGATTGTGGTTGAGGCAGCAACCTTATGTTCAGCTGAAAACTCTGTGGGTCAACTTCCTCTTTTCCTGACCCATCTTCCATCTGATGGCGATAGCTGTGATAAACACTACCACCTGATTAGGACTGCTGCTTGACAAGAGCATGTTTATCTCCCCTGTTTCTGTGGACTGTAAGGTTTACTCTGTCAATCACAAATTAAATACTCCTTGCCAATAGATACAGGACAGGTGCACAATAAACAGGATAGTCACCTCCCATCTTGAGGCCACTTTACACAATACTAACAATGTCTTCTCTTTCTAAATCATGGGTAGTATGCCACACCAGCTCTATTTTGTTAACCTAGAATGTGACCATGGAAACCTGATTCAAGTGACCTGGATGTTTCAAAGCACTATTATTAGCATTGCTTATACTATTGCAAAAAGAGAAGAGCAATGCAATTTTGACGAATTTCATTTCTTTGCTATGCAAAAAATATTTCCACCTTCCAACAATGCTGAGGATTGGAGTAAATTACAGTGGGACATAAGTAACTTTGCAGCATGAGCAAGTAATTAGCAAATAACATGAATTGTGCTAAGTCATTCTTCTTAAAGAAGAATAGGGAGGTCATTTATTACTTGGAGAATGCAAGTCTGAGGGCTAGAGGAACAAAGGGACCTCAGACTAACAAGTGTGCCAATCAGAAAGTTGTACCACAAATAGTAAAGTCGAAGCCAGTTTAAAAAAAAAACAAACCAAGCATTAGACTTTATTGCTTGAGGTTCGAATAGAAAAGGCACCATATGAAACTTTTATCAAACCTTTAAGATTGGCTCTAGTTGACATTGATAAAATGGATTTGAAGTCACTAGGGTAGTTACAGAAAATTTACTAGGTTATGTAAAATATATGGATATAATATCAGGAAAGAATTGACAGGCTTAGTGTCTCTCTCAAGAAATGAAGGCTGAGGGATGACCCTATAGAACCATATAGTGCAAAAAAGGCTCATTGAGTCTGCATTGACAAACTACTATAAATCTGCACTAGTCCCACTTTCCAGCAATTGGCTGATGGCATTGAAGGTTTGGCATTTCAAGTGCTCATCCATGTACCTTTTAAAGGTTGTGAGGTTTCCCATCTTGACTACCCTGCCAGTCAGTGCACTGTAGATTTCCATGCAAAACAAATTCCTCCAAATCTTCTGTTTTTCGCCTTAAAATTATGTCCCCTTGCTATTGACTCTTCAATTAAAGTGAAAAAGAGCTTTCAATCCATGCCATTCATCTCATTCAAGCCCCCTGTCATCCTTCTCTGCTGTAAAGAAAACAACCAGGGCTTATCCAGCCCCTCTCTGTTTCTAAATTTCTTCATCCTAGGAAACATCCTGGTAAATGTCCTCTGTACTCCCTCTGGTGTAATCATATCCTTCCTAAAGTGTGTTGACCAGAAGTGGACACAGTACTCTGGCAGTGACCTGAGCAAAGTCCTGTACAGCTGCAACATAATGTTCCTGTGTGTATAATCTATACCAGGACTGAAAAGCAAAAGTCCCTGTGGTGCCTTAGATACTTTATTAACCTGTCCTGCTGCCTTCAAGGATCTCTTGACAAGCACCCCAAAATCCCTCATCCCTCATCCCTCATCCCTCATCCCTCATCCCTCATCCCTCATCCCTCATCCCTCATCCCTCATCCCTCATCCCTCATCCCTCATCCCTCATCCCTCATCCCTCATCCCTCATCCCTCATCCCTCATCCCTCATCCCTCATCCCTCTGAGCTTCTGAGTGTCCTGTTATTCATTGAGTACTCCCTTGTTACCTTTTAAAAGTGCATCACTTTGTGTTTATTAAATTTTATCTGCCACTTATCTGCCTAATCTGTCTATAGCTTCCTGTAATGTAAGACTACCTTTCTCACTGTCAACCACCTGGACGATCTTTGGATCATCCATAAGCTTTCTTCGCCCACTCCCATTATGTACATAATACATATTATCGCAAACAATAAGGGACAGAAAACTGATCATTCTAGTAAACACTGGTCACTAGGCTCCAGTCACACAAACAGCCTTTCACCACCAGCCTCTGTTTTCTGTCACTGAACCAAGTTTAGATCCAATTTGCAAGTACCCAAGATCCGATGTGTCTTTAGCATCTTTATCAGTATCCCAAATGGGACCTTGTCAAATTATTGACTGAAATCCATTTAAATCACGTCAGCTGCTCTTCCCTTACCTGCACGTCTCATCATTGCTTTGAAAAATTCAATCAGATTTGTTGGGTATGACCTCCCTCTGAGAAAGCCATGCTACCTATCCCTAACCAAACCTTGCCTCTCCAATTGGAACTTAATTATTTCCTTCCAGTAGTTTCCTGACCACTGATTATATGACCAATGATCTGTAGTTCCCTGGTTTATCTCTAACACCCTTGAAAAGTAGAACATCATCAGCTGGTCTCCAGTCTTCTCGCAGCTCCCCAGGGATAGACAGCACTTAAAACTTTGGGTCATAGCCTCTGTAATTTCATAGAACATGGAAAAGTTCAGCACAGTACAGGCCCTTTGTTGTGCCGTGGAATATTCCTAATCCAAACATAAAATAACCTAACCGACATTCCCCTCAATTCACTGCTGCTCATGTGCATGTCCAGCAGTCACTTAAATGTCTCTAATGACTCCGCTTCCACGACTACCATTGTCTCCCAGATAGTCTGGCATACAACTCATCTGGACCTAAGCATTTGATCATTTTAAAGCCTCCAATCCCTCACATCCCAGTTCAGACAGTCAAGAATCTCAGTCCCTCTTCCTAAATCATGTACCTAAAATGTCTTCCTCTAAAGTGAAGACTGATGAGAATACTTGTTTAACACCATTCTAACGTCCACTGGCTCAACACACACATTTCCCTCTTAGTCCCTAATGGATCCCAATCTTTCTTTGGTTGTGCTCTTCTTCTTGATGTACTTGAGATTCTTGGATATTTAGAATATCTGAGGGCAAAGATTCTCCCGAATCTTATCCACCAGTACTTTGTCATGTCTGCTGTTTGCTGTCCTATTTTCTTTCTTAACTTGCCGCTGTACTACTTTAGGGCTTCGGTTGATTTGCGCTTTCTCCTGTTAAAAGCTTCTCTTTTTCTTATCCAGTCCTGAATATTCCAGACATGCAGGGTTCTCTGGGCTTGTTGTTCCTACATTTCATGCAAAACATAGATTTAGAAGATAGGAGCATAAGGAGGTCATTTGGCTGATGGAGCCTGTTCTGCCATTCTTCATGATCATGACTGTCCAATTCAATAGACTAATCCTGCTTTCTCCCCATAACCTTTGATCCCATTCGCCCCCAAGTACTATATCGAGTCACCTCTTGTTTTGGCATCAACTACTCCTTGTGGTAATGAATTCCACAGGCTGGCCGCTCTTAGGGTGAAGGAATGTCTCCTCATCTCCATCCTAAATCGTCTACCCCGAATCCCCTGCTTCTGGACATACCCACCATTGGGAACATCCTCCCTGCATCTACTCTGCCCAGTCTTGTTAGAATTTTCTAAGTCCCTTTGAGATCCTGCCTTGTCTGAACTGTGGCAAAACAAACCCATCCTACTCAAGGATAGTAAGGACTGCTGATCCTGGAGTCAGAGATAAGTGTGGAGCTGAAGGAACATGGCAGGCCAGGCAGCATCACAGGGGCAGGAAAGTTGATGTTTTGGGTTGGGACCCTTCTTCAGAAATTGAGGGAGGGGGAACGGAACTCCGAAATAAATGGGGGGGATGGGGCTGGGGAAGGTAGGTGGGATGGTGACGGGTAGGCAGTGGTGGGGATTGGTCAGAAAGTGAGGAGCCACGGATAGGTGGGAGAGAAGATGGACAAGCTGTGTCAGATCAAGGAGGTGGGGATGAAAGGGATGAATTGGTCATGAGATGAGGCCAGGGGTGGGCAAATTTTGAAACTGGTAAAATCCACATTGTGACCATTGGGTCACCGTGACACCACCTGGAAACTGGAGGAGCAGCACTTTGTTCCACCTTGGGATCCTACAGCCCAAAGGCCTAAGTATGGACTTTACCTGTTTCAAGATCTCCCTACCCCAGGCCTCATCCCATGACCGGTGCACAGAAAAATAAAAAGATTTTGGGTGGAGAGAAAAGGTATGGGGGAAACAGTTTAGCAGCATCAGACTACAGGATTGATATACAGAATAGATGAAGTGTTAATTTTTGTGGTGTTGTCCGTCTCTGTGAGACAACAATACATACATTAGACAAAGATATGGCAGAGACCACTCAAAGCTCAATAAAACCACAACTCATTTATTAAGTTATTAAATGAACAATACAGACTTAATTACAAGAGATATCTTCATCATTGTCTTTCACTACCCTGATTTCTGTAAACCCAAATGTTATTACCCGCAATGACAAGGTGTAGAGCTGGATGAACACAGCAGTCCAGAAAATACCTGAAGAAATTTTCTGAAGGGCGCAGACCCGAAACGTCAGCTTTCCAGCTCCACCGATGTTGCCTGGCCTGCTGTGTTCATCCAGCTCTACACCTTGTTACCTCAGACTCTCCAGTATTGGCAGTTCCTACTATCTCTGTCTGTTATTATCTGGGAACGTTCATAGCTGGCCAGGCTGAAAACTGTTTGATGTCTTCGCCTCCAGACGAAGGGTACTTTCTTACACAATCTTCAAAGTGTTGTTAAACAAAGGGATTTATTCAGGCTTTTTATACACTGGTCTGTGTGCCAAGCACGTGCCTTATTTGGAATTATGTGTACATGTGACCAATCCAGAAGATTTTGTCCAAATGCACACCGCCTTTTGGATTTATCCTTGCACATGTGCAATCCCGAATGTTTTGTCCAAATGTCTGTCTTATCTGATAGAGACAGCAGTTCCTGGTTTCCTGCAGTTTTAACTCTTAGCAGATCTGACTGACTCAGCATAATTCCATGCACAAAGCACCCCATTGTTAGGCAACTTATCAGCTTCTTATATCTTCACTCTTATCCAACAGTGTCCCAAGACCTTCTGTTCTCAATCACCTCTAAATGCTTTCACTTTGCATGAGGTACATAGTGACAAGTTCACTAATTATCAAATTTTGTCCCTATTGGTTAAAAACAATATCTTATAGCAATTGGTGAGAGAAAATAACTGTTTTAAAGCTTCAGTTGCTTTCTCGGCAGAGGGACAGAGACACTAAACCTATTTCTTAAGCAGTCCAGAGGCTTCTTTCCCTCTGTAAATGCCGAAGTTGTTCATGTACTCAGGTGCCAATTAGAGTTGCCATTAGGTGGATGACTTGCAGCATCCACAACTGATCACATTTGGAGCAGCATGGTGGCTCAATGGGTAGCACTGCTGCCTCACACCCCCAGTGCCTTGGGCAACTGTCAGCATTGGTTTCCTTCCACAATCCGAAGATGGGCAGGTTAGGTGAATTGGCCATGCTAAGTTGCCCGTTGTGTCCAGGGATGAGTAAATTGGGTGGATTAACCATGGGAGGTGAAGGGTTCTTCATAAATTCGTAAGATTATAGGGGCAGAATTACGTTGTTCGTCCCATCAGAATCTGCTGTACCATTGGATGATGTGCTCCAGACCCTCATTTTCTATCCTTCTCATCACCCTTCAACCCATTACCAATTAAAAATGTCAAATTCCTTAAATTTACTAACTGTCCCAGCATCCACTGCACTTTGGGGGAATGATTTCCACAGATTCACAACCCCTTGGGAGAAGTAGCTTCTCAACATTTTTTGAAAAATTGGCACCCCTTATCTTAAGTCTATGACTTCTCATTGTAGAATATCCCACAAGAGGTACCATCTGCTTCACACCTATTTTATCTATACGTTTTATCATCTTTAATACCTTAACTTGGTGTCCCCTCATTCTTCTGAATTCCAGAGAGGATGGGCCTAAACTGTTCAATCTGTCTTCATATGGCAAACCCCTCATCACTCTAGTGAACTGTCTTTGAACTGCCTCCATTGTCACATGTTTCCTCAAGGGGACAAAAATTGTGTATAAAACTCCAGGTGAGGTCTCACCAATGCCTGTATAGTTTCAACAATACTTCCTTTTCTCTATATTCTATTCTTTTAGCTTAAAAGCCAACATTCCATTTGCTATCTTTATCATCTGCTGTACATACATGCCTTCTGTGACTCATGAATGAGGAGACCCAGATCCGTCTTAACTGGAGCACCCCAAAGTGTGTCTCCATTTCAATAATAGGTCACCTTCCCATTTTTCTGACCAAAATGCTTGACCTCACACTTATCCATGTTAAACTCCATCTGCCACTTTTTTAGCCCGTTCTTCTAACCTACCTACATCCATTTGTAAGGTTTTTATTTCCTCATTGCAGTTTAGCATCACCACTCTTTTTATATTGTCAGCAAATTTGGCTATAGAGCCTTACATCCCTGAATCTAAATCATTAATGTTGATCGTAAATAGCTGAAGTTCAAACACCAAATCCTGTGGCACCCCACTAGTTATTACTTTCTATCCAGATAAGAAAAAGCTATTTGTCCTGACTCTGTCTTCTGTCGGTCATCCAGTCACCTATCTAAGGTAATAAATTACTCCAATCCCTTGTGATCTAATCTTGTGAATTAAGAATTGTAGGTGTGGTGAGTCTGGGTGGTTTGCTCTTTGGACAGTTGGTGTGGTCTTGGGGAGAATGGTTATTTCCATATCGTAGGGATTCTGTGAATTCACACTAACTAGCCAGCGATCTGCTGCTGAATGAATCTTATGTAGCTCAAAGAAACCTTGATTCACAGTGAGTTCTAGTAAATTGTTTTTAAAAGTGCAGCAATTCCTTCCACAGACCATGGTCATAAAATTGGCTTTATCCTATTTTAGTCAACAATCAAACATAATGACTGCATCCATTTTCTTCTTTATAGTAAAAACCAAAAGAACTGCTGATGCAGTTAACTCTGAAACATTAACTCTGTTTTTCCTTCACAGATGCTGCCAGACCTGCTGAGCTTTTCTAGCAACTTTGTTATTATTCTTCTTTGTAGTAATACCTTAAACTAAAAGGCTGCAAAGGTGATGTGGCAATTTTAAAAAAGTGAGTTACTAGGGTTCATTGTGTTATATCTCCATGTCCCTTATTAAATAAGTTGGAATGGATGTTACAGACTGTGCTTCTATTTCCAGAAGCAGTTTTGTCCAGTGACAAAGTTCTGATTTGGTTTTTCATCCAGAATCAGTTGCGTGTCCTCAGGAATACTCAGCATAGTAACAGTTTCTTGCTTGGTTCCTGGACAATTGGATACAGTTTTGGGTTTGCATGGCTCTGCTGTATTGTCTAGCCAGTAAAGAAGAAAACATCTCCTGCTTTCCCCCTGAGGGCAAAGAAGTAAAAGAAAACCCTGAATCCTACTTTCTGTCTCTGCAAAATTCCCTTCTTTTAAGACAATGAATTCTCAACCAGCGATTGAAAGGCTGTGAATTGATGTGTCTCCTCAGAGTCAAAATGAGCCAGAAGGGAACTGAAGGAAAACATTTCATTGTCTGTAATCTAGACTGGTACCAGAATTTTGCTTCACTGTTTTGTTATTCCCCTAATTGTATTATTTGTGTTATCTCTTGCCTGTTTGTGCCTTTTCTGTGTGTATGTGATTTTGTTTTCAAAGGGGGTAGAGTTGAGTTATAAGTTAGCAAAGTGATTTTCTTTTCTGCAGTCTGTTAAAAGCAGTCTGTTTGCAATAAATGTTTTCTTGTTTAGTCAGAAATCTGATCAGTGTTTTCTTTTAACCTGGGTTCGGCAGTCAGATGGAGTGGCAACTTTAGATTATTAGTTTTAAATCTTTTCACATTTGTGACATTCCAGCAGTAGCGGGCTTGATTTCTCAGTGCACAACCCCAGTCTAAGAAATCTCTTAGGATGAGTTAGGTGGGTATATAAAATCTGTTTTGATTATTCTTAAAGAATGAACTGTTTCCTGTAAGATTATACAAGTTAAAACTTTATTGAAGAAAATGGAGGAAAATGATAATTTAAACAGTTGATCTTTTTATTTCTGTTTTTAAAAGTATAGTTGAAGAATATGATTAAATTTTATACTGTGAAGTTGGTTAGGCATTGAGAATTTGAAGGTAACCAGGTAAACAAAAATCAAACTCTTCAGGATACGTATTTTGAATTGTTTCATGAAAATGAGGAAGCTTTTCAAACATAGATTTGTTAGACTTACTTGGTGTTTAAATGCTGGTATACAATTGGTTATGTTTAACATTCTTCACGCTGCTGAGGTACTCAAATATAAACTACTTGCTTCCTTTCTCCCTGTGACATAGAAGTTAAAGTACAGGAGGAGGCCATTTGACCCATTGTTTTTGTACTGGCAGCTGAAAAAGCCACCCGTAGCCTCACTCTCCAGTCCTTTAACTTCATAACTTTCAAATTGGCACCCAGCTCTCTTTTGAAACCTGTATGGAATCCACCTCCATCCCAGTTGTAAGCAATGCATTCCTAATCATAACAACTTTGAGTAAAGAAGTTTCTCCTCATCTCACTCTTAGCTCTCTTGTTGACAGTCTTGAAATTGTGACCTATAGTTACTGACAGCAACCAGTGGAAACAGAATACCCTCCTTTACCCTGATTTTGAACACCTCAAAAAAGTCACCTCAATCTCCTCTGCTCTGAGGAGAACAAGCCCAGTCTCACCTGGTATGTAAAATCCTTGATTCCTGGTATCATTCAAGTAAATCTCCTTTTGAACTCTCTCCAGGGTTTTAACATTCTTCCTTAAAAAAGGTGCCCATAACTGAACACAATATTCCAAATGTGGTCTGACCAGTGATCTGTAGAGGTGTAACGTCACTTCCTTGTTTTTATACTTCATGCCCCGATTTGTAAACCCAAGGATTCCATAATCTTTCTCAGTAACTCTTTCAACTTGCTTGTCACCTTTGGAGAATAATACATGTCATCGCTGAGGCCCCTCTGCTCTTGTACTTCCCTTCTTCTGTATTATCTCTGATTCTTCCACTGAGGTACATTACCTTGCATTTCTCTGCGTTGAAGTTAATTTGCCAGGTTTTTGCCTGTTTTGGGCTAACTTGTCAATGTCCTTCTGAAGTTGCTCAGCATCACCCTCAGTTCAGTATGCTCCCTAGCTTAATGTCATCTTCAAATTTAGAGATTTTTGCCTTCAACCTACATCTCCAAACTGTTTACAAAAATCAGAAAGTAGAATTCCTAACACTGATCCCTGGGGACCACCACTTTCAACTCCTCTCCAATCTGACAAATGCCCATCTCCTGATTCCTGTCTTTTAGCCAACTTCTAATCCATGTAGCCAAGGACCCATTAATCCCAAACGTTTCTAATTTGCGAACCAGTCTGCCATGTGGCTCCGTTTCAAAAATGTTTATTTTGAAAGTCCAAATACACAAAATTCACAACACTACTCACATCCACTGCCTGTCAGGAAACTCAGTTAAATTTGTCGGATACGACCTGTCCTTGGCAAAGCCACATTAGTGTCTAAATATGTATTTACCTTATCCTAAATTATGGCCTCCCTCAGTTTTCGCCACTATTGATGTCAAACTGACAGGTCTGTAATTTCCTGGGGTGTCCTGTGTCCCTTTCTTAAACAATGGTGTCATATTTGCAATCCTCCAGTTCTCTGGGACTAATCTTGTATTCAGAGATGCCTGGAAAATTTCTGTTACTGGCTCTGTAATTTGCTCCCCTAACTCAGCAATCTCGAATGTATCCCATCCAAATCTGCCGACTTGTTCACCTGAAGTGCTACCAGCCTTCTCAGCACATCTTTATCTATCACTACTGTTGAGTTGTTCAACAGCCAGGTTTTCAATTAGACCATGGCTACCATCTTCTAATTTGGTAAAGGCAGAAGCAAAATATTCATTTAATATCTCTGTATCCTTTGCTTCAGTGAGCAGCTTACCCTACTTGTTGCATATGGACCCCACTTCATCCTTCATGAATCTTTTACTATTAATGTACTTGAGCATTTTATTCCTTGTTTTAGCATAACCTGTTACCATGTCCTCATGCTTCCTCTTAACCTTCCTATTCCAGCCTTAACGTCTCTCTCGCATTTGATATACTCTTCCTGATTTCTGTTGCTGCTATAACTCTGGTATGCATCATATGCCTCCTTCTTCTTGCTTTTTGCTTCAATATCCTTAGTCATCCAGGAGACTTTAGGATACTCCTTATTTATTTCTTAGGACTATATACTAGCTTGCATCCTATTCATCTCTTTTGAAATTCTCCCTTTTTTTAATCCACTGTTTTGTCCATCCAAATACATCTCCATTCAGTGTTCTGTAGTTAAACATTTAGACCACTGAAATCTGCCGTTTTCCAGACTGGGATCTTAACCAGTGATTTTTATTCTTTTCCAACTTAATGTTGAACTGTAATATTTTGATTGTTTACCGAATGCGCCCTTAGTCTGATGTTCTCCACTTGGCCTGCAGCAATTCCTTAGACTAGATCCAGCACAGTCCCCCTCCTGGTAGGATTGTAAATATACTTTTACAGAAAGTTCTCCTGCTCACATTGCAGAAATTTCTCCCCACCTGTGCCCCACACCCCTCCTTGTTCCCAGTCTATCCTATGATACTTGAAATCATCAGCAATTCTAGCCCTAATTGTTCTGCAGAGTTCCATAATCTGCCTACTTTTATTTCCTGCCCACTGTTTGGAGATCTGTAGGGTCACTACTTCCTTCCTGTTCCTCCCCTCCAACTGTATAGATTCGAATTCAGGAAGTGATCTTGTTCAAGGGCAATGATACTATCTTTGACCAAGACTGATACAGTTCCTTCCTCTTATGCACCCTGTTTCTACTAAAAGCCTTATATACTGAAGTATATGAAGCTTTGCGTGTTATTGTTGAAAACCTGCTAATGGTGAGAAGAAACTTGGGGAAAACAAAAATGTAACCAATTTTTAATTTTTTTATGAATGACATGATATATTTCTCAATTTCAGTTAAGAATTTTTTTAATGGTTCAATAAGCCAGCTGTATGAGTATTCCCGTGTACATCTCCTATGTATTGCCCATATAAGCATTTGGATGATGCTGCTACTTTGGAGGCAATTTTAAGTCAAAATAAATACCAATCTGGAGCATTACAGCATGCATGAGAGTACATTGTCTACATGTGCAAATGTCTGAATCATAAACTTGAGGTTATCTTTGACACATGGATTAAATAGCTCACTTTTGAGAAAAGGGCCATGGATTCAAGCTGCACACTCAATCCTGAGTCATGGGGACGTAATTGTATCAGTGATAATGGGAACTGCAGATGCTGGAGAATCCAAGATAATAAAATGTGAGGCTGGATGAACACAGCAGGCCCAGCAGCATCTCAGGAGCATAAAAGCTGACGTTTCGGGCCTAGACCCTTCATCAGAGAGGGGGATGGGGTGAGGGTTCTGGAATAAATAGGGAGAGAGGGGGAGGCGGACCGAAGATGGAGAGAAAAGAAGATAGGTGGAGAGGAGAGTATAGGTGGGGAGGGGATAGGCCAGTCCAGGGAAGACGGACAGGTCAAGGATGTGGGATGAGGTTGGTAGGTAGGAGATGGAGGTGCGGCTTGGGGTGGGAGGAAGGGATGGATGAGAGGAAGAACAGGTTAGGGAGGCACAGACAGGTTGGACTGGTTTTGGGATGCAGTGGGTGGAGGTGAAGAGCTGGGCTGGTTGTGTGGTGCAATGGTGGGGAGGGGACAAACTGGGCTGGTTTTGGGATGCGGTGGGGGTAGGGGAGATTTTGAAGCTGGTGAAGTCCACATTGATACCATTGGGCTGCAGGGTTCCCAAGTGGAATCTTTTATCTTCTAATTAGAAAGCTCACAAATACTGACAGTCAGAAATCTGAAGAAGACATTTTATGACATGCAGTCTTTATAAGCCATAGGTGAGGTCCACGATGCCTTAAAGATCTCAATCAAAATATCAGCCTATTTTCTTAAGATACTAACTAACCCAGTATAGTTCCAGCAGTTTAGCTCATCAGTTAGTCAGACATGTTAATGGAAGGTGTTGGCAGGAATTAATGCAGATTGATCAGCAAACTGACCATACTGGAACTAGCATTACAAAACTATGGCCTTCAAGACAAAAATGGATCATCATCCAACTCACATAGTATACTTAAATAACAACTGTTAACAGCGAGTTTTGAGAAGATTTGTAGCTCAGGTTGAGGTTCTGGCTGAGGTTGCTCGCTGAGCTGGAAGGTTCGTTTTCAGACGTTTCATCACCATTCTAGGTAACATCATCAGTGAACCTCCGGTAAAGCGCTGGTGTTATGTCCCGCTTTCTATTTATCTGTTTAGGTTTCCTTGGGTTGGTGATGTCATTTCCTGGATTGGTGATGTCATTTCCTGTTCTTTTTCTGAGCGGGTGGTAGATTGATTTTGAGCCAATGTGTTTGTTGATGGAGTTCCGGTTGGAATGCCATGC
Organism: Stegostoma tigrinum; assembly: GCF_030684315.1. Lineage (NCBI taxonomy): Eukaryota > Metazoa > Chordata > Chondrichthyes > Orectolobiformes > Stegostomatidae > Stegostoma > Stegostoma tigrinum. The sequence continues at coordinate 46,824,238 of NC_081361.1, read as the reverse complement.
TTCTAGGAATTCTCGTGTGGAAATAAATAGAAAGCGGGACATAACAACAGCGCTTCACCGGAGGCTCACTGATGATGTTACCTAGAATGGTGACGCAACGTCTGAAAACGAACCTTCCAGCTCAGCGAGCAAACTCACATCCAGAACAACTGTAATGTAATAAAACCTCAAGATCCCTCAGAGAAGCTCTTTAAAGCAACATTTGACCAAAACGAGGTAATAGGTCAGGTTACCAAAAGCTTGGTCAACTGTTCGGCCACATTTAGAGTATAGTGTACAGTTCTGGTCACCACATTACCAAAAGGATGTGGATGCTTTGGAGAGGGTGCAGAGGAGGTTCCCAAGCTGTTCCTGCAGCCTTCGGGTGGCAACATTGTGGCACTGCAGGAGGCCCATGATGGACATGTCATCTAAAGAATGGGAGGGGGAGTGGAAATGGTTTGCGACTGGAAGGTGCAGACGCCAACTGTCCGACACCACCACCTACCGCTCCCTCGATCATGGCCCCACACCCGAGCACCAAACCATCATCTCCAACACCATTCATGACCTCATCACCTCAGGGGACCTCCCACCCACAGCCTCCAACCTCATTGTTCCCCAACTCCGCACGGCCCGTTTCTGTCTCCTTCCCAAAATCCACAAACCTGCCTGCCCTGGTCAACTCATTGTCTCGGCCTGCTCCTGCCCCACCGAACTCATCTCCACCTATCTGGACTCCATTTTCTCCCCTTTGGTCCAGGAACTCCCAGCTACGTCCATGACACCACCCACACCCTCCACCTCCTCCAGGACTTCCAATTCCCTGGCCCCCAACACCTCATTTTCACCATGGATGTCCAGTCCCTATACACCTGCATTCTGCATGCAGATGACCTCAAGACCCTCCGCTTCTTCCTGTCCCGCAGGTCCGACCAGTCCCCCTCCACCGACACCCTCATCCGCCTAGCCGAACTCGTCCTCACCCTCAACAACTTCTCTTTCGATTCCTCCCACTTCCTACAGACTAAGGGGATGGCCATGGGCACCCGCATGGGCCCCAGCTATGCCTGCCTCTTTGTAGGTTACGTGGAACAGTTCCTCTTCCGCACCTACACAGGCCCCAAATCCCACCTCTTCCTCCGTTACATTGATGACTGTATCGGCGCCGCCTCTTGCTCTCCAGAGGAGCTCGAACAGTTCATCCACTTCACCAACACCTTCCACCCCAACCTTCAGTTCACCTGGGCCATCTGCAGCACGTCCCTCACCTTCCTGGATCTCTGTCTCCATCTCAGGCAACCAGCTTGTAACTGATGTCCATTTCAAGCCCACCGACTCCCACAGCTACCTAGAATACACCTCCTCCCATCCACCATCCTGCTAAAATTCCTTCCCCTATTTCCAATTCCTCCGCCTCCGCTGCATCTGCTCCCACGATGAGGCATTCCACTCTCGCACATCCCAGATGTCCAAGTCCTTCAAGGACCACGACTTCCCCCCACAGTGGTCGAGAACGCCCTTGACCGCGTCTCCCGCATTTCCCGCCACACATCCCTCACACCCTGCCCCCGCCACAACCGCCCAAAGAGGATCGCCCTCGTTCTCACACACCACCCCACCAACCTCTGGATACAACGCATCATTCTCCGACACTTCCGCCATCTACAATCCGACCCCACCACCCAAGACATTTTTCCATCCCCACCCCTGTCTGCTTTCTGGAGAGACCACTCTCTCCTGACTCTCTTGTTCGCTCCACACTGCCCTCCAACCCCACCACACCCGGCACCTTCCCCTGCAACCGCAGGAAATGCTACACTTGCCCCCATACCTCCTCCCTCACCCCTATCCCAGGCCCCAAGATGACTTTCCACATTAAGCAGAGGTTCACCTGCACATCTGCCAATGTGGTATACTGTATCTACTGTACCCGGTGTGGCTGCCTCTACATTGGGGAAACCAAGCGGAGGCTTGGGGACCGCTTTGCAGAACACCTCCGCTCGGTTCGCAATAAACAACTGCACCTCCCAGTCGCAAACCATTTCCACTCCCCCTCCCGTTCTTTAGATGACATGTCCATCATGGGCCTCCTGCAGTGCCACAATGATGTCACCTGAAGGTTGCAGGAACAGCAACTCATATTCCGCTTGGGAACCCTGCAGCCCAATGGTATCAATGTGGACTTCACCAGTTTCAAAATCTCCCCTTCCCCCACCGCATCCCAAAACCAGCCCAGTTCGTTCCCCTCCCCCCACTGCACCACACAACCAGCCCAGCTCTTCCCCTCCCCCCATTGCATCCCAAAACCAGTCCAACCTGTCTCTACCTCCCTAACCTGTTCTTCCTCTCACCCATCCCTTCCTCCACCCCAAGCCACACCTCCATCTCCTACCTACCAACCTCATCCCACCTCCTTGACCTGTCTGTCTTCCCTGGACTGACCTATCCCCCGCTTCCTCCCCACCTGTACTCTCCTCGCCACCTATCTTCTTTTCTCTCCATCTTCGGTCCCGCCTCCCCCTCTCTCCCTATTTATTCCAGAACCCTCACCCCATCCCCCTCTCTGAAGGGTCTAGGCCCGAAACGTCAGCTTTTATGCTCCTGAGATGCTGCTGGGCCTGCTGTGTTCATCCAGCCTCACATTTTATTATCATGGGGATGTAAAATGTTTTTTGACATCTTGAGGATCTAGAGGTGCTTTCCAAGTGCAGGTGGTCTTGTCAGAATACCTAGTATTTCAACAGCAAGCTGTTAGCAAGTTGCTTCATTCAAAAGTTCTAATATTTGTCATTTATATTGACATTTCTACTTTGTATTTGATAGTCAATTATTTTAATAGCTATATTAAGCTGGTATAGCGTCATGAATATTAAATAACTGTGACACTGGAAGCAAATGTCACTTTTGATCCCAGCTAATGTTATTACTGGGCATGTCAGACCCCAGTCTTGAATCTGGCTTGATAGCTCATTTTTTATTTTATTTGTCAAGGTGGTCTTTCACTGAAACACAAGTGTGCAATGCTGTAGATTTGATTTCCCCAATAAAACAAGTTTATTATGCCAAAGAAAAATAGAATGAAACACACCAAGCTTGTTACATATAACGTGATTTGAAATATTTCAAAATGTACAGTAAAAATGCAATCCCATCCATTCCCACCATTATCACTTTACAGTATACAAATACCTGAAAGAGACTTTCTTTCTCTATCACATCCATAGGTTTATTTTAACTATTTCTTTCAATCCCTGGCCTTGAGAGTTTGGTAGCCTTTTCATTGATTTGTCAAATAAGCCCAAACATTCTCAGCTTTGAATAACCACTTCAGTGTTCTAACCAAATGTTGCTCCTCTAAAACTTATTCAGGTGGTAACCCACTTTCTAACAGTTCCAAACTAACTCCTTTCTCTAGAAGAAACTGCTTCACACCTCTAACTTCATCCAGGACTTGTGTAAACTGACACAGTCTTTGCAAGCTATGGATTTCTATTTAGATTAGATTAGATTAGATTCCCTACAGTGTGGAAGCAGGCCCTTTGGCCCAACAAGTCCACACCATCCTTTTGGAGCATCTCACCCAGACCCATCCCCCTATAACCCAAACACCCCTGAACACTACGGGCAATTTAGCACGGCCAATCCACCTAGCCCGCGCATCTTTGGACTGTGGGTGGAAACCGGAGCACTTGGAGGAAACCCACGCAGACACTGGGAGAACGTGCATACTCAACACAGACAGTTGCCCGAGGCTGGAATCAAACCCCGGTCCCTGGCGCTGTGAGGCTGCAGTGGTAACCACTGAGCCACCGTGCCGCCCTGTTCCCCAAGCAAATAATATCCTTCTCCTTTTAAACAGGAAGCAACTATTCAATATTTACTGTTTGTAAAACTCTCCCAATGCAAACGAATCCCAATTATCTCTCAAGGGACACTTTCCCATGTTGCTTTAAAAATAAATCATAGCTCCAGGCACATACCACAAATTAATCATTAAGCCCCCATATACACATCCAGACCCGCATTCCACTTGTTTAAAAATCCAAGCACTAGTGAAAGTACGATATTTATATATAAACATACATCTTACGCCTCATAATGCATAGTCAGTATGGAATGAAGCCAGATTCTCTGTATTTGTTTTCAAGCCTGGAACATCATGTCTAGATTGGAATTAGTTGATTTTTTTTGCCTTTGGCTGACTTCCATCAACCCTTTGCTTTGGTTATTTCCAATTAATCACTTTGAGGTATTACCTTATATTTAATTTCCCAAATGTGGGATTGAAAGTAAAGTCAACCACACAAGATGTGGCCTCTAATTATGAGTGAAACGTACTGATGTTTTGCTCAGAGATTGAGGGATTGATATCTTTAACATGCATGCCGTAGCAATAGAATAGTCCATAGAATCATTTGTTGATTTTGAAATGCTTTAGAACAAAGAACTTGTTGTTTTCACAAGAACAACCAATGATCTAATTGTGCAAGTTAATTTTTTTAAGAACTGTGTATTAATTTGACTGACTTACTGTTCGAATATTTCCCTGACCATGAGACTCATTTGCAATTGTAATTGGAAATATTTTGTTTTAAAATCGTTGCTATGTATTGCTATTTGGGAAAATTGAATCTTGTATAATTGTTTATATTTTTCATGCAGAATGAATTTGTATATTTTTTCCAAATCTAAATAACTATTTATTTCTCTTTAGAAAAGTGAAAGGAGGCAACATAGATGTCCACCCAACAGAGAAGGCTTTGGTAGTTCATTATGAAGTCGAAGCCACAATTTTGGGTGAGATGGGTGATACCATGTTGGGAGAACGTAAAGAGTGTCTGAAAACGTGAGTAATGTACAGCAAGTTATTCTGTTTGTCTCATTGTAATTTTGTAAAAAATGGAAAAGTAAATATTATCCATGTACTAAGTGCAAAATATCAAGCGTGCACTGAAGTGGAATTTTAGTTAAGAGAAAACTATCCAACAGAATGAACACTTAAAGAGGACCTCCCTCCTGGAAAAGATGCTGTATAGGTACAGGATGCAAAAAAGTCTAGAGTCTTCAGGAACCCTTGAAGTTTATGAAGGAGCATATTTTTCTGTATGTTAATTATTTTCTGTCTTGAAAGGAGAGATTGAATGCATATGATCTTCTCCACACCATTAGTAGAATCTCTCCTTGTGCATTCTTGCCTAGACAAACCATTCTTCTGTTTCAAGCTGTCCATTTTCCTTTCAGATTTCTTATTTTTCATTTTTTTCAACTTACTAGAAAGTATATGATACACTAGCATGACTGTTCCTGTTATGTAATCTAAGGGTGCAGAAATAGCTGGACAACGAGGATTCCTACGTTGGAAATCTAGTTTATGGAAAGTAGTTGGTAAGAGTTAAGGACTTGTTTTTGTGTAGTGTTTTTCACAATTTTGGAACGTTGTGGCACAGTGTACTTTTTAAGTGCACTTACTGGTTTAATTGTGGAATAGCTTAGATTAGATTCCCTACAGTGTGGAAGCAGGCCCTTTGGCCCAACAAGTCCACACTGCCCCTCAGAGCATCCCACCCAAACCCATCCCCCCATAACCCCCACACCCCTGAACACTGGGCAGTTTAGCATGGCCAATCCACCTAGCCTGCACATCTTTGGACTGTGGGAGGAAACTGGAGCACCTGGAGGAAACCTATTCAGACACAGGGAGGATGTGCAAACTCTGCACAGTTACCCAAGGCTGGAATTGAACCCAGGTCCCTGGCGCTGTGAGGCTGCAGTGCGAACCACTGAGCCACCATACCTCCCATAGAAGAAGCGATAAATAGCTTTGCTCTATTACCTTTTGAAAATTGGGACAACAGTTGTTGATTCCACGTTTTGGAAATTAAATATAAGGTAATACCTCAGAGTAATTAATTGGAAATAACCAAAGCAAGGGATAGATGAAAGTCAGCCAAAGGCAATTATTTGAACCTGAAAATCCCACAGAATGTTCCCTGTTCTATTTGAGTCACCGAGTACACAGGATCTTGAAGATTCTTTCGTTTCTTCTGGGAGTAAGCCAAGTTGGGGCAGAGCTTTCAGATATTCACTATGATTCTCTGTACTGCTCCTGATGTTCTTCAAGATATGAGATTTCTTAGGATACTCATAGAAGCTTCAGCCTAGAGGAATCTTCCAACTCTGCTTCTGCACTTCATGATTGCAGACCTCTTAACTCAAGCATAGGCTCCATTACATGTTTGTTTAGTGACTCCAAATCAGAAATGCCCTGGTTCCTGATAGACCTTTGTTACTGGTTCACAGTTTGTGGTGCACATTGTGCCTTCTCCAAACTGCTTCTGACTTCAGTGCCTGTTTCCGAGTGGACAAACAAAATACAAAACCTAAGAAATATATTACTCCAATCCATTCCCCAAATTATCTGGAAGGTAGAGATTTACATGAATTGTTTATAATTCCTGAACCTCCCCTTTGTTCTGGGATACCATATGAATAATTTAAACTCCAAATTGGAGAGCTTTAGACATAAAGTCTCCACCCACAAACTCAGAAAGGTAGCCCTTTGTTTTGTTTCCAGCACTTCCTGCTGTGCTTAGAACATAAATCAAAGGATGATTATGTTTGCAATTACATTCGGTCGCTAATCACTAGCTTCTCAAAACAGGTGTTTTCATTTATCTTAAAAAAAAATCTTCAAACTGTCACACTCCTGAAATGTACTGTTGTGGTACTGTCCCTCGAAGTATTAAGATGATAGCCTGGACCCTAACTTTGCCTTACGTGTTGGCATTGCCTTCCAGGTGGAATTAAACTGGTCAGACTACCACTTGTGAAACAAAACACACTATTCATGCACTATTGTTAAAATACAACAAAAGAAAGATGAAGATAATAAAATGTGAGGCTGGATGAACACAGCAGGCCAAGCAGCATCTCGGGAGCACAAAAGCTGACGTTTCGGGCCTAGACCCTTCATCAGAGAGGGGGATGGGGAGAGGGAACTGGAATAAATAGGGAGAGAGGGGGAGGCGGACCGAAGATGGAGAGTGAAGAAGATAGGTGGAGAGAGTGTAGGTAGGGAGGGGATAGGTCAGTCCAGGGAAGACGGACAGGTCAAGGAGGTGGGATGAGATTAGTAGGTAGCTGGGGGTGCAGCTTGGGGTGGGAGGAAGGGATGGGTGAGAGGAAGAACCGGTTCGGGAGGCAGAGACAGGTTGGACTGGTTTTGGGATGCATTGGGTGGGGGGGGAAGAGCTGGGCTGGTTGTGTGGTGCAGTGGGGGGAGGGGACGAACTGGGCTGGTTTAGGGATGCAGTAGGGGAAGGGGAGATTTTGAAACTGGTGAAGTCCACATTGATACCATTAGGCTGCAGGGTTCCCAGGCGGAATATGAGTTGCTGTTCCTGCAACCTTCGGGTGGCATCATTGTGGCAGTGCCGGAGGCCCATGATGGACATGTCATCTAGAGAATGGGAGGGGGAGTGGAAATGGTTTGCGACTGGAAGGTGCAGTTGTTTGTTGCAAACTGAACGGAGGTGTTCTGCAAAGCGGTCCCCAAGCCTCCGCTTGGTTTCCCCAATGTAGAGGAAGCCGCACCGGGTACAGTGGATGCAGTATACCACATTGGCAGATGTGCAGGTGAACCTCTGCTTAATGTGGAATGTCATCTTGGGGCCTGGGATAGGGGTGAGGGAGGAGTAGTTTGTCCCCTCCCCCCACTGCACCACACAACCAGCCCAGCTCTTCCCCCCCCCATCCAATTGCATCCCAAAACCAGTCCAACCTGTCTCTGCCTCCCGAACCGGTTCTTCCTCTCACCCATCCCTTCCTCCCACCCCAAGCCGCACCCCCAGCTACCTACTAATCTCATCCCACCTCCTTGACCTGTCCGTCTTCCCTGGACTGACCTATCCCCTCCCTACCTCCCCACCTATACTCTCTCCACCTATCTTCTTCACTCTCCATCTTCGGTCCGCCTCCCCCTCTCTCCCTATTTATTCCAGTTCCCTCTCCCCATCCCCCTCTCTGAAGGGTCTAGGCCCGAAACGTCAGCTTTTGTGCTCCTGAGATGCTGCTTGGCCTGCTGTGTTCATCCAGCCTCACATTTTATTATCTTGGAATTCTCCAGCATCTGCAGTTCCCATTATCTCCAAAAGAAAGATGAAATTGGAATAACTTAACTATATTGGACCATTTGGAATAGTAGATTCTTTAACTACTAAACAGTAACTGTTTTACTATAGTGACATCCCATAAACACACCTTTGGCAAAGGAAAATATGGTAAAATAGATTGTGTCTCACTACAATTCTAGCAACAGGACGACAGCCCCCACCTTTCAGCTGTAACGGAGTGAGGAAAAACATCCAGAGAACCTGAGAGAGATGAACAGGGAGCAAGGCGCTGCAGGTTCCAAGCCCAGCTTCAAAACCCCAGCAATAACTGTGACTGAAGACCAAAAGCAGAATTTCTTGTTCTGTGGGAGCTTGCCCCACCCATTTAGTCTGCTTCTTTTGTTCTAATTTTTAAAAGAAAACCTCCCAAACACCTTGAGCTGTTTGCTTTGAGATTTCAGTAGATAGCTCGGTACCTCTGTCTTAAAAGCTCTCTTCAAAAAAAAAGGACAAAATACATCACCTAATGCCATAGTATCACAATATGAATCATGAAATTACATGTACGTAATAATGTAAATTTGATTGTGGCTTAATGTGATATCAGATATTTGATTTTGTTTTATCAGTATCTTTGTGACCCGAGTGTCGCAAATATGAGTGATATGAAATACTTTTGTTTCTGTTGTAGTTAGTATTCAAAATAGAAAATGTAGTTTCTAGTGAATGTGTATACTGCAGATGTGCAACTTCTTTCCCTTGTACCATACATTAATTTTTTTACTTTTATGACAATGATGTTTGTTTCCCATAGACCACTTAGCCAAAAACTATCAAGATCAAGGAAAATATTGAATTCTGATAAATTTTAAAAATTTTGTTTTAGTGTATATTTCGCAAATATTTACTTCTGAGCTTGAAAGACGAGCTTTCATTTTTCTTGCCTGATTTCTTTCTGCTGACATTTGGTATTTGTTCACATCAGTTTTTGTTCAAAATTTGGTAAGTAGAAACAGTGAAGGAAGTTGGCTCGTTCATTAATGTTGTAATAGAGAATAAGCCTCTGGGCCAATAAGTAGTGTGTACAGTCATTTCTTTATTAGTGCTAATTAAGTGAATGTGGTCTGACAAAGAGGACACTGTCTTACTCAAGCATCAAATTTATTAGGTTTGAATGATGAAGGATTTCCGAAGTTGGGGAGAGGTTGTTGACCAGGGTGAAATGGTGTTTTAATTTTAACAGTGCATCTCTTATTACTCGAGTTAATTTTGAGCATATTGGTAAATTTCATTTTGATTCTGAATTTTTTTAAGTTTCTGTTTTTAAGGAAAACAAATTTCAGTGTTTGTCAAAGTGGCTCCTTTGTACAGTTTTAACAGGCAGGCTTATTTTAAAAATCTTGCTTTACTAAAGAGGCTGCTTGTCCTTGGAATCAATTTCTGACGGTTAGAATTTTTGTTCAATAAGAATAGTCAGTGTAATATACATTTACAGTGTATTTTAACAACTTTTAAAATTGGTTCATGGGAAATGGGGATCATTAATCAACCCATTATTTATTGCCTATCTCTGATTACCCTGGAGAATGTAGCAGTGAGCTGCCTTCTTAAACCACTAGGGCAGTATGATCGTCACGGAGCTGTTAAGCGAGTTCCAGGATGTTGGCCCAACAACATTGAAGGAATGATAATTTAGTTCCGTGTCAGGATGGTGTTTGGTTTGGAGGCGGTGGTATACACTGCATTAACTCTACAGTGATGTGAAGAGAATGCATGTTGAACGTGATGGATGGGGTATCAGTCAAGCAGGCTGTTTTGTTCTAGTTAGCATACTGCTTGAATATCATTGGAGATACACCCATCCTGGCAGTTGGAGACTTTGTTTCATCTCACTTGTGCCTTTAGGTGATGAACAGGTACTGGGGAGATCGGTGAGTTACTTTTTTAGGAATTCCTAGCTACTGATCTGCTCCAATTTCGTTTTTGGTCACTAGCCACCAGGATGTTGTTTGTACAGGATCCAGATGCTATTGAGTATTATGGGGTGATGATTAGGTTCCATCTTAGTGGAGATGATCATTGCCTGGTATTTGTGTACTACGAATATTACATGTTACTCATTAGGCCAAGCCTGAATATTACCCAGGTGTTGCTGCATTTGGACACTGATTGCATCAGCATCTGAGGGGAGACAAATGATCATGAGCATCCCAGTTCTGCCTTGTTAGAGGGAAGATCATTAACGAAGCAGCTGAAGATAGCTGGGCCTTGGACACTATCCTGAGGAACTTGGGTTCTTATGACACAGTCAATAATATCCTTAACTCTGAGCTTGGAGAACTGGATTCAAGCTCCACCTGTTCCAGAGGCGTACAGTTACATCTCTGAATGGGTTGATCAGAAAATATCTATCCTGAGGAAGTTAGAGGGCTCTTGTGTACAGTGGTAGTGTCCTTTAAAATAAAGATGATACGGAAGACTGTCTATATTTCAGAATTAGAAACAAGTCAGCTGGACCCCTTAAAATAGCCAACAAAAGGACTAGCTTATTACAAGAAATTTTACTCCAGTGAAAATTGTTAACAAAAGATTTAAAATGTGCAACTATGCACAAATATTGTCAAAATAATACTCGCACAGTCATCACCTTCATGTCTAAAGAAAAATAATTAAACCCTGCAGTGTTTTCTTAAAAGCACTTTGGCCATGTAACAGTTAAATTTTGATACAAATGAAATGTTCAGATTGTACAAATGTTGGTCTGCACCTGAAATTGCTTTCCACACATGCCATTAGCCATAGGCTTTTTTCCTGGTTAGGTAATTACCGTCTGCATTCTCTTTTTATAGAGAATGGGGTATAGATTCCAACTTCTTGTTTGAAAATCCTTGCTTGTGGCAATGAAGTATTCCAGTGGTTTTCAACACTCTTACTTTAGGGTTTTAGGTAAAGCAAAGGCAAAGACTTCTCTGTGGCAAGTTCTGTCTGACCATATACAAAACCAATACTTCTGCATCCACAAATTGGCCATGTGATCTCTCCCTCTGAAAGTTTGGTCTACTTATTCTTTCCGTCTAAGTAGCTTGGCTTTGTAACATTTTTTTTCAAAACAAAGAACAACAAAATATTCTTTCTGGAAAGTTAAAGATATGTATGTCTAACATGATGTTATGAGCTAATAGTTTGGATAACATACGTTTGTAACAAAGATGTCAAACAGCAAGAGGAACTCTGGCAAGTCTGTTTTCATGTAGACATGTATGAAGTCATCTATTTTGGACCAAAATAAATAGAACTGAATGTGAAAGAAGTAATGAAAAGCCTAGAAGCAATGGAGGAACAGATTAACTTGAGAGAAACAAAGCTGATCAATCAATTTGTGACTTTGATGATTGCAAGAAGTTTCAATGTACTTGAGGAACATACGACTCAGGAGCAGACCACCTGGTTTTTTGAGCCTGCTGTACCATTCAGTAAAGTTGTGACTGGTCTGTTTGTAGTCTCAGCTCCATTTTCCTGTCTGTGCTCGTGACCATTGTCTATCAAAAAAATCTACTTAACTCAGCCATGAATAAAATGAAAGACCCAGCCTCTACTACCTTCTGGACAAGAGAATCTCTCAGCCCTTTGAGAATGATGTAGGTTTTAAGAAGAACCTTATTGAACAGAATTGCTAAGGTGAAGGTGAGAAAGGGAGTTCTGGAGAACTGGCTCTGCAATTTAGTAAATACATTGAAAAAAATGTGGTATCTTGTTGCTGTTGTTGGTGATAACCTCAATATATTCCTGCAGGCCCAATTTGCTGTATGTTTGGTTTACTGGATTGCCGTATCCTGCCTTTCTCTGATCCCACCTCACCTTTAATTGATGCATTATTTGACTTTGGCAACCTTGCGGATTAGATAGATGATGCAATTATCTAACTCAGACATGAGTTAGGCAAAAATGATCTGTTAGGATGTCCAATTGAAAGATGGATGAAATGCAAATTTCTATTCGTCTCTATTGGTGGGACCCTGAAATTCTCTTTTGAATGGTATGGGAGGTTGGTTGGTTGTTGTGCACCCTCAATCAAGAAGCTTCCAGTGTTCCTGTTGTAAAAGCAGCACTCATAAATTCTGTATTACTAGCAGTTGGTAGCACTGATCGGTCACAGATATTTCTGTAGAGTGCTTTGTTGGGTGGAAAGAGTGTTGCTTAGTCTGAAAATCCCTTGGGATATATTCACAAATTCTTGTCAGAATCTTGAGATTTCGAAGGAAATGAACTTTCAACCAACCATTTTGGCTTTTAAGTAAAACCTAGCTCATTGCTGACAGATCAGCGCAGGGAATTCTTTTGCAGTTAGATATTTGCAAATATTTTGTTGAAGCATTTGCTATTATGGTGATTAATCTTCACAATACAAGTCTGATAGGCTTAGTCTAACACTATTAATCTCCCATCATCTTTCATCACTTAATGAAATAATTCAGGCAGCATTTACCCATAGCAATGATATAAAAATAGTAATGGGCTGATTGTGGAAACTCTTACCCTGAACCTTTTTACATTGTCTTGAAGTATTTTTATGAAATTTGTAAAATGTATAACAAATTTGTTTTTCTGTCTTATAAAATATGATGAATCAGTACTTTTATAAAATGTAGGTTGGATTTTGCATATGGAATGTTGAAATTTACCAGTACTTTTGTCAATGTAAAAATTTGTATTTGTGTGGCATCTTTAATATAGTTTAAAAAATACCGTAGGCATGTTGTGGCAACATTATGAAGTAGAACTTGATGAGACATTAGGGCAGATGATCGGTGAAAGGAAAGAGAAACAGGTAATGAAGAGATACTTAGGGAGGGAATACCAGAGATTATAGCCTTGGCACAGGGAGGCATAGGCACCAATGAAGAAATGATCAAAGGAGGAGTGAATTACTACAGTTTCTGGAATCTGTGCTGAAAACAAAGTGCTGGAGATCACAGCGGATCAGGCAGAATTCCTGGAGAGCGAGCAAGCTCATGATTTATGCCCAGATGACACACCTTCAGAGCTAATGTGAAGTACGGAGGGTATGTATGTAATAGCTGGGCGGGAGTTGGGGGGTGGGGTGGTGGTGGTGATGGAGTGCTGGGGGAGAAAAGGTGTCGTTAGTGCAGATTAAGTGATTGGAATGTGAAAATGGCAGAACCTTGGGTGTGTGCAATGGCAGAATGGAAAGAACAAACCGTCACATTGGGGAGGGGAGAGAAGATGTGACAGGAGAATGCAACCAGTAAAGCAAAAAAAAAGGGAGAGCAATTGGAGTGGGTTCACGATCAGGTGTTGAACTCAATTATTAAGTCCAGAAATAAGCAAAATCAGGGGTGTTCAAGAGGCCAGAATCTGATGAATATGGATGTGGGTTGTGGGCTCAAAGATTAAGATGTGGGAAGAGGAGAGGACTGGGGGAATTTGAAAGATGAAATTTTTTTTAGAAAAAAACTAGACATTGCTTTAACAAAACCCAGTTGAGATCAATGGTCACACAATTGAAGAGGAATTGATGCGAGTTAGAACATTGACACCAAAAAAGACCTGACGTTTAAGGCTAGATTGCAAGTGTAATTTTCAGTATTCAAACTGCTTTGAGAAATGGGAGTATCACCCAGAATTTAAAGAGCAAGCTCAGTTTTAAGATCTGGCATCATCCCCTATGGTGCCTTTAATGGACAGCCTTGAATAAGGGTGTAACACTGAATTACACTCTTCTAATTTCACTTAGGACGACAATGAAGCATAGCAATCTCAAATCTGGGATCAAATCAAGAATCTGCCTAATGTGCGTCGGGTCTGGCAGCATCTGTGCAAGAAAGCAGCGTTTGTATTTCGGATCCTCTTTCAGAACAACTGCATTTTTACAGCAATTTCTCATTTTGTTTCTGATTTCTAGTGTCTGCAATTCTTTGATTTTTTTTGCTTAATGTGTGTACTGAGTTCCACCATAAGTGATGCACAGATTAATTAGGCAATAAAAAAGCATTACAATGGTGATTGGTCTTTAGCTTATTTGGATGTGAATTGTGCTTGTGTGGCTCAGAAGGAGCACTCTTGGTGGAGTCTCAATGTTGCAAACTTGAGCTGTACTTCAGGTATTTAAGATGCAGGCTGACATTCCAGAGCAATACTTCTGAAGTGCTGCACTGCCAGAGATGACTCCTTTTATTTAATGGCATGAGCAGCAGGCAAGCACATCCCATTCAACTATTTAAAAATGTACAGGAGCTTTTTCCTTGGTTTCTTGACATAAGAACAGAAGTCGTTTAGCTTTTCAAGCCTCTTTGACCATTCAGTAAGATCAAGGTTGTTTTCTTATCTAACTTCCATGTATGCACCTTTGCTTCAAATTCTCGCACAAGATTATGGTTCACTTTAATTTTGAGACTGAAATCAATTACAGGCTTAGAATTAAGAGCTATTCTAAAGTCTGTTAGCCCTGATTAATTTCAAGCCACATTTCAGGTACAAATTGGTACTGAAAACAACAAATGCTGGCGATCACTATGGGTCGGGCAGCATCCACAGACAAAGAGCAAGTTAACATTTCGAGTCTAGATGATGATTCTTCAGAGCCGAAGTGAAGCGTGGAGGGCAAAGCGTTTTTACTTTCGGGGGGTGTGGGTTTGGGACTCCGGTATAAATATGTTTTCACAATTTTTGCTGAATTGCCTATGTTTATCAGAACAAAATAAATGATGCTTAATAAAAGCAGTTTTATAGTCCATTTACTTTAAGATGCCAGTTGCCAGCTCATGACACACTTTTTTGATATCTGAGCAAATGTCTCCAGTTCTGTTGACTGAAGTAGTTCTTCTGCCTTTGATCTTCCTCTTTTGAACCACTAAAACCTAGTCATTTTAACTTGTGCTTGTTAACCCCTGTGCCTGATCAAAGGCATCCTGAATTCACATTGACTTTTTTGTGCATGAACAGTTCATGGTCAGCCTTAGATTGGCTGAGCACCCCATGCCCAATTCCTGATTAGTTCCTCTGAAAGTAAGGGTGATCCTATTGATGTCACTTCTTCTCATCTCATTAAATCTTTAACATGCCAATCAATTTAAGATTTTCAGCTTCATTACAGCTTGACCTTCTTAGCTTGTTAATTCTGTAGATCTTTACCAAGGTAAGATGCATCAATCAATAATTAATGCATTTAACATGTAGTGTCACCACTTAGTGATAAACTCGTCTCAAATGATACATCTGAATATTCTCCAAGTTTGACTGTTAATATCTAAAACACGTTAAAGCGCACATAACCATGCAAACTAATACACAGCTGTATTACATATTTCAAGGTATTGTTTTAAACATAGCTGTGTGTCTGAGCTTACGCCAGATTTAGCCATAAAGAAATGAGGATAAAATGAATTACTTTTGGGCTAGGCCTGTGGCTTCTTATCTACAGAAACTATTTTAGCAACTAGCCACAATTAAGCAGAATATGATTTAATTCCTCACTTGCTGATCAGGCCAAAATTAATTATTGACTAATAACTCAAACCTGCAATATAAATAAAAACTTGTATTTTGAATTTTAAAAGATGTATCAGTAACAGCACAGGCCGAAGACCTAAAAGGTTAACTTTCTGTCTTGCCACTGGTATGAATTTCCAGTATATGTAATATTTTAAGTATCTATCATTCTGGGATTTTAAACTTAGTTAATATAGCATCAATTGTCCTTGTGTAAGAGAGCTGCACTTCGTGTGTAGAAATGCTTCCCGATTTCACCCAAAAAAATCTGGCTCTAATTTCTGCACTTTGTCTCAAATTCTAGACTTCCTAACCAGTTTGAAATATTTTCTCGAGTCTGTTCCCCTTGATGTCTTGAAAACTTTCATAAAATCATATCTCGCCTCTCTAAATTCCAGTGAGCATAATTCTTGATTTGTGATTGCTATTTGTAATGTAATCCTTGGAGACAAAGTTTTTTACATTACAACAGTGTTACATATCAAAAGTACTTAATTAACTGGAAAGCACTTTGAGAAATTCAGTGTGGAAGTTATCGGGTAAATACGAATCTTTTTAAATGCTTTGCAAAATTGATGGCTATCTTGAGGACCATTCATTTATTAAAGCGATCAAAGAACTGTTGTAGATTTGAAATAATTATTAGTCAGCCCAGTTTGCTCCTGTAACTGGTATCATTACATAGACAAAGGTAAGTTATAAAATTATAAATTGGTATAGAGGTGGAAAGTTGTCTTTTAATGTTTTATTTCCAGTCGAGCACATTTCTGCTTGAGTACCTACTATAAATATGTTTGTTAACTTTTATTTCTTAATTATTAATGAAAAATGCAATTAAATCTATTTGTCGCTTTACAACTTTTAAACATTAGAATTGTAACTTCAAGAATGGATCAAATGGCTTGTTATTATCAAAGACATGCTCTAGAAAATAAAGATGCTCTTGAGGCCCAGGGAGTGAAGCCTTATCTATGAAAGGAGACAAAAGAACCTAAAACAATGCCATAAGGTATTTTATAATTCAAAGCAAACTGTGCCTCATCAATACCCTTGTAGATTGAAGAAACAGAAAGGGCAGAAGTATTCAGCTGAAGTCACAAGGGGGTATGATTGTGAACTGTGACTTATGGTAAGCTTTTGGGCATGAGTCAAACTGCATAAAGGTGGATTGCCCAGACTGATTAAAGGAGTAACAGACATTGTTAAACCAGATAAGGTATCAACAACAAAAAAAACAGAATTCAAGCTTGAGATAAAAACATTTTAAAAGTTAAATATTTAAATCTGTAAAACTATTCCATAAACAATACACAATTGAAAATGGTAGAATTAGTTGATTCTACTTAGGAGGAAAGTTCATTTGTAGTTTGATCTTGCACTTCCTGATGGTGTGCATATTTGTGGGGGAATGGAATAGTCTGCTGTTTCCCAACCCCTGATGGTCACCTTTCTTTCATGGCTATTTTTTGCTTGAAATTTGAAAAGACAGGAATTTTGGGCTCCTCATGTTTAACAGTGGATTATATTCCACTGATGTCTCTGAAAAGATGGATTTTAGTAACCTGTAAATGAAATGAGTATAGCAAGGAGATTATGCATTTCCCATGAGATATTGTAAGCGACGATAATAGTGGTATGGAATGCTGAGCTTTGAAGTTCTTTATCACCTCCATATGTTGCCAATCAAAGCATTCAACCTTACATTTGTGCATGCAGCCCTGTTAGGTGATGTTACTTTTGTTTTACTTTTAATTTTTGAAAATCTCTAGAAGCCTATTAGGAAAGGCTGTGTTTATATAAGTTGGGTAGAGCAATTTCATAATTTTTATATTTTCATGGAATGTGTGTGTTTAGAGTTGTAGATTTTTAAAGTCAATACCATATGTGCACTCCAAGCAAGAAGCCTTCTCTTGGAGTCATACTTTTTCTCCTCCGATACAAATTTGTTCAGTTTGAATTTATTCTAAGCTTCTACTGGATCCTCCCATGCTTCAAATATGGTAGACTGGCACCAAATCTTGTTTTGGGCTTTAATCAAAAAAGAAAATTCAACAGCAATAGAGCAAACAACACAAGAGCTTTTTCTAATAGCTATTAACTTCTGCAAGTTCCTTAGAGAAAAAAAATTTATAATTTTAGTGATAGAAACATGACTGCAATTACTCCTTTGCAAACCTTTTATTTGTTGACTACTGAGGGAGAAGGATACTTTTAGTCAACTTGTTCTGACATTGTGACCAATCAAGCATAGGTGAGACTTGAACCTTCTCATTTAGAGGTAGGAACATACTGCCACCAGAACCCAACAGACTAAGCAATGCCTTGGGATATGGGGTTTAATCATTAAAGACTGAATTGAAGAAGCTTTTCTTCAATTGAACCTGTTAGAATTCTTCCAGACAGCCATTTACCCCAGATTTTTAAATTTTGTTTTTGGGATGCAAGTGCCTTTGGAAAGGCGAGCACGTATGGTTCCGTTCACTAATTTGCAACTGTTCTCCTCTGAATTCATCATATTATTGAGGAAAAGCAGATGACACTGAAATCAGTATTTGGCACCATCAGCTTAGGCTGTAACGTTGCTGAAGCACATTTTATATTTAGAATCATAGAGATATACTGCAAGGAAACACACCCTTCTGTTCAAGTCGTCCATGCCAACCAGGTATCCCAAATTAATCTATTCCCATTTGCCAGCATTTGACCCATATCCCTCGCAATCCTCCCTATTCTTGCACCCATCCAGATGTCTTTTAAATGCTGTAATTGTACCGGATCCTTTGCCATCACTGATGGTTCATTCTATAAATGCATCATCCTGTGTGTGAAAACATTGCCCTTCAGCTCCCTTTTAAACCGTTCCCCTCTCACCTTAAACCTATGTCCTTTAGTTTTAGGCTTTACTACATGAAGGATAAGACCTTGACTATTCAGTATCCATGCCCCTCATGACCTTATAAACCTCTATAAGGTCACTCTGCAGCCTGTGATGCCCCCAGGCAAAATAGCCCCAGCCTATTTAGCCTCTCCCTATAGCTCAAACCTTCTCATCCTGACAACTTCCTTGTAAATTTTCCTGAACCCTTTCAAGCTTCACAACATTCTTCCAACAGCAGGGAGACTAAATCTGTAGACAGTATTCCAAAGGTGGCCTAACCAATGCCCTGTACAGCCACAACATGATCTCCCAACTCCTCTACTCAATGCACTGACCAATAAAGGCAAGTGTACCAAATGCTGCCTTTACTACCCTGTCTACCTGTGACTCTGCTTTAAAGGAATCATGATTCTGCACCCTAAGGCCCCTTTGACAACTCTCCCAAAGACCTTAACATTAAGTGTGTAAGCCCTGTCCTGATTTGCCCAACCATAACACGACACCTCAAATTTATCTAAATTAAACTCTATCTTCCACACCTCAGCCCATTTGCCTATCTGATCAAAGTCCAAAGTACTTGGAGGTAACCACCTTCATTGTCCGCGACACCACCAATTTTGGTGTCATCTGCAAATGAACTAACCGTGCCTCCTATATTCACATCCAAATCATTTATATAAATGATTAAAAAGTAGTGGACCCAGCACTGATCTTTGCAGCACACCACTGGTCACAAGCCTCCAGTCCAAAAAACAGCTCTCCACCACCACCCTCTCTTCTAACTTGGAACCAATTTTGTATGCAAATGGCTCGTTCTCCTGGATTCCATGTGATCTAACCTTGCTAACCAGTCTACCATGCGGAACTTTGTCAACACCTTACTGAAGTCCATATAGACAGGGTGAACAAAATAGCCTTCTTCAATCTTCGTGACTTCAAAAAAGGTTTGATACATCTGTCAATAATTCAAAAGCATCAGTCGTTGGGACTTAGAATCGTGATGACTTACGTCATTCCAATTTATACTGGAAGCAAAGCTTGGTAGATTGTGAGTGGAAAGCAGTTCTTTTAAAGAGGGTTTCTGTTTTTGGAAATGACAGTTAGCTGTGGTAACATACAAGTTATATTCCTCTAATTTATTACCAGTGTTTTGCAACAATAGCTTGCATTATTTCAATTACTCAACTTTTTACTGTTACAGTTGCTACTACTTTTTCTTTCAATTATAGCTTAATCACTCTCAGCCCTGAATAAATTTAAGTCCTAGAATAAAAATCTGCCTCACTTTTTTTTAGACAGACTGAATTAAAAAAAGCGAAGTAAACTGACAGATTCTTGGCTGTATTGCAAGTTGTATGCTCATTTTCAATTTCTATACAGAAAGGACCCTGGAAGTCTGATTCTATTGCCAATTTAAAATGCAGGCCTTTCCAAGTTTTTTTTCAGATTTCATTTTCTCACACCAAGTATTGACTCTTGGCAGATATAGACCAAAATTTAATATGCTGACCTTGATTTCTTTTGGAAGTAGAATAATGCATCTCACAACATAATCATCTCGTTGCAAAATTCGTTCAGAATTTAGTGCCCTACATGCTTATTTAATTATTTAAAAGTTTCTTTGTGCAATCCAGGAGGCATTTTAAGATGGGTTAAAGTGGTTGATTTCAGTGTAAAATCAGGTACACGTGCAAAAGTAAAGCTCAACAGAAAATTTAGGTTGAGAGATAGAAGAGATGGGAATTAAGGATTAATTTTTTCTTACTGAAAAGTTTAAAAACCTTGACAAAATGAGCTTGTATCCTTATCATGATTTATCTTTGGTGTCAAGTTGAATGGCAGTCGTTAATGTCACAGCACTAAAAGTAAAGTTACACTTGTAATGATCAACATTAATTCTGTGTGATTGGTTTAAGGGTAATTGCCGCAAGATCCTGCGGACTGTAAAAAAGCAGAGTGGCTGAAACTAAGATGCCACTTTCAAAAGCTGAATGATAATTGAGCTTTTCATTGTTTGCTCATCACATGAAATTACTACACAGCTTATCCATCAATTATAATGAGAGCTATTAGCATAGCTGAGTTTTGATACCAAATTCTGGCCCAATTACTCTGCAGTCATTTGATTCGTTCATTTTCTTGGAAGATGCTAACTACATTTTCTCCTTTTCAGCATTCGTTTGAAAAATCTGAATGCCAACACTGACATTGCGTCTCTGGCACGAAAGGTGGTTGAAGAGTGCAAACTCATCCATCCAAGTAAGCTAGCAGAGGTGGAACAGCTGCTTTATTATCTTCAGAATCGCAGAGAAAGTCCTCCAGGAAGAGGTAAATCACTTAGAGAACTTGTGGTGAATTGTCTGACCGGTGTTTTCAAGTAATTAGAAACCTGCATAGGTCTATTAGGGATATATTGCAGTTGTAAACTTACAGTTTTAGTTGTTGGAGTTCTTTTGATGTAAAACTGTAAAATCCAGTATGTAAAGATCTTATTCATCGAGAAGTTAGATTTTTACATTGGAGCTGGATCTTAGCATCAAGTACAGTACTCTTCTGTGAAAAGTGGTTTTGTGCATTTCAGTTATAATAACTCTTTATTCTTAAACTACTGTACTTCAGAAGTGGATAATTGAATGCTGGTGACACTACGTAAGCGACATAGGAGCAAATGAGCCTTTTTTAAAGCCTTGCATCAGCAGATGCTGTCATTAACCCAAGGGGCTTTAGTGGATGGATCAGTCTACCATGGGTGAAATTTTCCCATGTAAGTTATAATATTTGGTTGACGTGAGTTACCTCGCTGTTCATATTATCTACCCAAGTTAAAATTGTGCTAACGGTTACTTGGCAAATTGCATGCTCAGCCTCACCACTGCCAGGGCCTTCTAGGTTTCAACGCTCTGGCACCTTATTCAAAGTCAGTTAGACACCATTTGAGGTGCTGCAAGCTGAGAATTACATATTAGTCTGTGGCGGTTGCCCCTACCAATGAGCAATAAGTCTGAAGAAGGCCCAACTGGCCCAAGGTTTACAGTAACTGTCCTCCATGCACTGTTGGAGGGGATCACAGATGGTCAACCCCATCATGGCTGACCATACTAGGGGGCTAGCCCACGAGATTCGCCCAGCCTGGACAGACATTGCAATGTTATTGCTGTGGTCCCAATGAAAAGGGACAAGCAGCAGTGTTGCAAGGCCAGTGATCTGCTAGGCTACACAAGTCAAAGTGACAGTCTTCTCAGTTGCCTAATACTTGTACACCCATTGCTCACTGTAACTCTTCCACTACAGCTGCATCTCCTTATGGATGATGAACTGCAAAACTTGGCATCGCATACATAGGCCATGGTCTCATGCACACTTCAGTGTTTGTAGCTAGCATTGCCTGCCTTTGTTGCTTCCGAAACACACATGCAAGGATTCATCGCATTAGTAGTGATCACAAACAGTTGGAGATGATATGTATGCCACATTTGTTTGCAAATAATAGACTACCTCAGTCATTTCAAGTTTCCCAGCTCCTAGTTAACTGAGTATTCTTTTGTTGACAGGTTTCTAATGGCATCCTTCTTTGCAGCCTCTTCTGCCCTGCCCGCTCTAGCCCTGATTCCCCCACCCCCCCAAAAAATGCCTCCTCCCCCACCACCGCACCGCCACCAATAGACCCTTCGTCTGCCCCCACCCCCTGTCCACTCTTTCCACCACAGCCAGTCTGTCACTCTGGCAGACAATTGCTTTATTTTCCCTTGTGTGCCACCCTGTAACATGAACACCTAATTGAGGATTAGCAGTTTACTATTGTTTGTCAGGGGAAGGCAGCTGCAACGTGGAGGTTAAAATAGTTTTTAAATAGACCTTTCTCCATAGCTTGTGTATGTCTTGGCCAGTTGAAAGGATGAGGCTATGTTGGCAAAGCCTTTTTACGTGGAGTATGTTTGAACTCTCAGATTGCAAGGCAGCAATCAGTGGGCATTTGTTCTTGTAATGATTCCTTCATGAGTGCCTATCTGAATTGGATTATTTGAAGAATGTTGACTTGAAGATTAACTGTGAATTGAAGGCAGATGGCTAGCATTGTTTAATCACTTGAGTGCATTGGCCCCTTGGGCTCACGTTCCAGTGCTACGCTCCGCCTCCTTTGAAGAAAACTAATTATTGCTCCCACTTTGCAAGTGCTTTGTTTCAGTTTTTGACCTTTATTAATTTTGGAAAAGCGTGGCAAGATTCCAATTCTGCATTTTTGTGAGTGAACTGCAAGCTATGCCTGTGATGCGCAACCTACCGACCATTCCTTTTGTCCCCTTTTCAATTGTCATTCCTGTGGTGTCAGTTACCCTACAACTTCACTCCATTTTGGATGAGGCAGTTTACACTACTATTAATGTGTTCTCTGCACACATGTAGCTGTTCATTTTCAAGGATTCAATGCGTTTACTGAACCTGCACTTTGCTCATATTGAGGACTGAGTAAATATGACACGCTGTGATCTCTCCTTCTGAAGCACACAGTCCCCACTGATTTTGCAGAAGCACTGCAAGGGGGAGTTAGTGTAATGGAAAAGTGCACAAATAGGGTTAATATGCTTCCATTGAAGAAGGGAAACTTAATTGTGAGTTTCTCGCAATGCCCTGATGATTATTCTTGCCCACTTAACTCGACTCACTTTCCATTGTTCTTGCCACCTTGGAAAAGGAATTTATATCCTGTCTGTTCCTTCAGCAATGTTGTCAAACAAAACTATTAAAATCCAAACAAGTTAGTCTGTGTCAGTAAAACCCATTAAGTGCTAAAAAAGCTTTTGATAGCTGACTTTTCAACTGCTGTTTTTCACATGGTAGAAGATGGTAAAATTTTTCAATATGCTCTTGTTTGGGGGTGAATTGAAATCTATGTGGGCCTGTAGTTTTGTGGGCGAGTATTTGTTTTATCCCAGATCAACTGAACTGATTAATTATTTGGGATACCTTTGGAGGAATGCTGAGAATTTGCCAAGTCTCATGGCCAAAAATGTTGGGGGCATGGCACAAACCTGGGCCTGCTTGCAGCAGTGACATGTCAGATGGAGATGTCAAACATTGCTGTAAAGGCAAAACATTCAAACTTTGGCTGTGCCCATCTGTCAGCAAATTTAGTATTGTACCAATCATGCATTACCATGATGAAGACACAGTCCTGAATGACAAATTGGTGCTGCTGCTCAGCTATTTTGATTACTTGGTAGGCCTTTGTTGTTAACACTTTTGTGGAGGATAATGTGTCGGAATAATTTGCAGCAGTTATTTATACAATGCTGGATGTCAAATTGGAAAAATGACAAGGCACAAATGGATGGTTCATTTTTCATTTTAATGTTCTATGTATAATTGGCAACCTTTGTTCATGAAAACATGTATTTATTTTCGGTACAGAGATACACTAGAGAAACATTGAAGAACCTGGAGGTCTGTACATTTTTTAAACGGTTATGATTTAGGACAGGTGACTTATGACTGAGCTGTTACACTTACAGTGATGAATATACAAACAATGAGCAAGAGTTGACCATTTGACCCTTTCAGTGTGCGCTGCCATTCAGTAAGATTAAGGATGATCTGTTTTAACCTGAACTGTACCTTCCTGCATATCCCTGGTGATTTTTCATCCATTTTTGTAATCAGGAATCTATCTATTGCTGCCTTAATGAGGGGATTCAATGATCCTCAGACCCTAACAGAAAATAAAATCCTTATTTCTGACTGGTTCTAGATTCCATCACAGAAGGAAACAACCTTTGGACATCCACCTGGCCAAGTCCCCTCAGGATCTTTTCTGTTTCAGTTCTGTGACCTTTTGACTCCTCTAAACTCCAAAGGTCACAGGCCTAGATTGCCCAGTCATTCCTGATAAGGCAAATTGCTCACTGCAGGTAGCGTGCCTTCACTAAACGCTTTCCAATGCATTAACATTCTTCCATAAATACAGTGACCAGTACTGTACACAGCACTGCAAATGTGACCTCTCCAATGCTGTGTAATTGAATCATAACCTGCCTACTCTTGCATTATGTTCCTATTACAATAAAGCATAACATTTTATTAACTTTCCTGATTATGTGCTTGACTTGTATACTATGCTTCCATGATTCACGAAAGTTCCAAATCTCTCTGCAACCTCCCACCATTTAGTTAATAGGTTTCTTTTCATGTACTTTCTGCCAACATGGACAGGTTTTCCACACTTTCCCACATTCTCCATTTGTCAGATCATTTCTCTCTCATTTAGCCTGACCGTATCCCTTTTTGTTTAGTCGTCTTATGTCCTTTTTATAAGTCACTTTCTGACCCATCTTTGTGTGGCCAGCGAATTTAGCTACCATAACTTTGGTCCATTCATTCAGATCATTTATATAAACTGTAAATAGTTGAAGCACCAGTACCAACCCCTTTGACATACCACTTGTGACATCCTGGCAACTGAAAATGGCCCATTTATTCCTTTACTGTAGTTCATGTTAGCTGGCTGTTTTTTTTTATCCATGCCATTGTGTTATCCCTATAGTACTAGCATTCATTTTCCACCACAGCCTTTGGTGTGGCATCTTATCAAATGTCTCCGGCAAATTTAAATACAATACATCCACAAGTTCCTTTATCTGTGGTACGAGTTACTGCAAAGAACTCTAATAAGTTAAATGTAATTTCCCTTTGACAAAATCATGTTCCGTTTGCCTGTCGCCTTGAACTGAAGACCATAAGACATAGGAGTGGAATTACGGCCATTCGGCTCATCGAGTCCACTCCACCATTTAAATCATGGCTGATGGGCATTTCAATACCACTTCCCTGCACTCTCCCCGTAGCCCTTGATTCCTTTTGAGATCAAGAATTTGTCGATCTCTGCCTTCAAGGCATCCAACGTCCCGGCCTCCGCTGCTCTCTGCGGCAATGAATTCCGCAAGCCCACGACTCTCTGGCTGAAGAAATGTCGTCTCGTTTCAGTTTTAAACTTACCCCCTCTAATTCTAAGGCTGTGCCCACGGGTCCTAGTCTCCCCACCTAACGGAAACAACTTCCTAGCATCCACCCCTTCTAAACCATACATTACCTTGTAAGTTTCTATTAGATCTCCCCTCAACCTTCTAAACTCTAATGAGTACAATCCCAGGATCCTTAGCCGTTTGTTGTACGTTAAACCTACCATTCCAGGGATCATCCATGTGAATCTCCGCTGGACATGCTCCAGGGCCAGTATGTCCTTCCTGAGGTGTGAGGCCCAAAATTGGACACTGTATTCTAAATGGGGCCTAACTAGAGCTTTATAAAGCCTCAGAAGCACATCGCTGCTTTTATATTCCAACCGTCTTGAGATAAACAACAACATTACATTCGCTTTCTTAATTATGGACTCTACCTGCAAGTTAACATATAGAGAATCCTGGACCAACACTCCCAGATCCCTTTGCACTTCTGATTTGTGGATTTTCTCACTGTTTAGAAAATTGTCCTTGCCTGTATTTTTTTCAAAGTGCAAAACCTCACATTTACTCACATTGAATTTCATCAGCCATTTCCTGGACCACTCTCGTAAACTGTCTAAATCTTTCTGCAGCATCCCCACCTCCTCAGTACTACCTGCCTGTCCACCTAACTTCGTATCATTGGCAAACTTCGCCAGAATGCCCCCAGTCCCTTCACCCAGATCATTAATGTATAAGGTGAACAGCTGTGGCCCCAAAACTGAACCCTGCGGGACACCACTCGTCACCGGTTGCCATTCCGAGAAAGAGCCTTTTATCCCAACTCTCTGCCTTCTGTCAGACAGCCAATCCTCAATCCAAGCCAGTAGCTCACCTCGAACACCATGGGCCCTCGCCTTGCTCAGCAGCCTCCCGTGTGCCTCCCAATGTCCTGTTAGAATGTCCTTGGTAATAGCTTCTAACATTCTGCCTATGACGGATGTTAAGCTAACTGATTTGTAGTTTCCAGCTTTTGTGCCTCCCTCCCTTTTTGAAAAATGGTGTTACATTAACTATTTTCAGCACCATTTATTTTATACATATATTTAAACACCAATTGACCAGTGCGCTCACACTTCAATCCGTATGGATAATGAGAACCACCACTTTGACTGGGACAACACCAAGGTCCTGGGACAGATAGGCAGAGACAGGCACGAGAACTCCTGGAAGCATGGCACACCACGAAGCATGCCATTAACAAACACATCATTTTCGACCCCATATGCATTCTACTGCGAAGGAAACCCGGAAGTGATGCAACCCATCTCAGCGGACCCCAGAATTTAAAAACCAGGCAGGAAAACATACCAATCCTTCATCGGAGGCTGCAAAGAGGATGTTACCAAGCATGGTGGCGAAAGACCTGTGAAACAAGAAACCAGCTCGGCAAGCCAAACAACCTCAACACCCACAACCTGAGCTACAAATCTACTCCAAAACCTTATTTTCCAATAGCAGGAATTTCCACTGAATCTGCTGAGTCTTGGAAAATTAGAAACCAAAGCATCAACAATCTCGCTAGCTACTTTGTTTTAGAAATCCATCAGGGCCTGTGGATTTGTCAACGCTCAGTTCCAGCAATTTACTCAGTACTACATTACTGGTAATTGTACATTTCTTGAGTTTTTCCCTGCTATTCGTTTCCTGATCTACAGCTCGTTCTGGGATGCGGCTTGTATGCTTTCAAGGAAAGACTAGTGCAAAATATCTGTTCAATTCGCCTGCCAGTCTTATATCTACCATTACTAAGCCTCCAGACTACTTTTTGTAAAAGATGAACTCTTTGACATTTTGTTTTAAATATCTGAAGAATTTTTTCTTATCTGTTTTTATATTTTTGACTAATTTTCTGTCGGACTCTAATTTCTTATTAGAGCATATATTATATTTTATTGTTTTCCTTATTTCCCACCATGGGATGGTATTGTAGCTCAGTGGTTAACGTTACCTTAGTGCCAGGAACTGGGTTTGATACCATCCTCAGGTGACTGTTTGTGTGAGAGTTTGCACGTTGTCGTTGTGTCTCTGTGGGTTTCAACCAGGTGGTCCAGTTTCCTCCCATGAGAAATGCTGGGTTACAGGGAGTGGGTAGGGATTTGGCTCTAGGCGACTCTTTGGAGGGTCACTGTTGACTGAGCCCAGTGACCTGCTCAGCACTGTAGGGATTTCATGATTCTATGATTAATAATCTTTTGCTTTTTCAGAATAGTTTGATATGATGTTTGACACTCTTGATTAACCATAGTGACTGAACTGTCCCACAACATTTTTCTAACTTGTTGGAATGAATCGAGTCTGTGTTCAGGTTAAAATCCCCCATGACAGTTGCTGGACCCTTTTGACCAGCTCGAGTTTTTATTTCTTCCTTGTTACCCTGTCCTGTTGTGGGGCCTGTATGCAACTCCCACAAGTGACCTCTTGACTTTCGATTCTTCATCTCTATCCAGATTATTTATAAACCCTGGTTTCTTAATTTAGGTCATCCTTCTGTCTTGTGCTAATATCATCTTTAAGTAACAGAGCCACTTTTCCACCCTTTGCTAGCTTCCAATCCTTTTTAAATGTCTCCCATCCTCTAATAGTCAAGTCATAATCTGGATCATCCTGCAGCCACATCTGTTATGGTTGCTGGACTGGACTGTACTTTATTTCAACATGTGTGATTGGTTCATCTGTTTTGTTTTGCATGCTTTCTGCATTCAAACACATTGTCTTAAGTTTTGACCTCTTGTTATTTTTGTAACCTCTAGTTTTATCTACTGACTTAAATTGACATTCTCTGTCCCTTTCTGTCGCTGTCTCCCATGTTGCACATTAATTCCTACCATGTTGCATTTCCCCCACTTTTTGATTCATCAGAACTTCACAAATTAGGCCCTTGGTATTGGTCTTGCACCCACTTATTTAAAACCTCCTCTACTCCCCTACTTATGCAGATTGCAAGAACACGAATCCCAGTACAGTTTAGGTATACACTGTCCCAGCAGAAAAGATTGCTCAGTAATGGTGCGCGATAGATAAGGATCCAGTTCTTCCACACTAATGTTTCAATCATGCGTTCATCTCTTTAACCTTGTTTACCCTCTGTCAATTTGCAAGTGGCTGACTTCTAATTGAGAGATTATTTGTTTTGAGGATCTGCTTAATTTAGTGCTTAAATCCTCATACTAGCTTTGTAGAACCTGTTGCATAGTTTTAACTATGTCTCCGTGGACCGAGATCCCCCTCATTGCAAGCTTTTTATCCAGGCCAGAACAGATGTTCTGAATCTTGGCACCAAGCAGACAACACAGCATTGTGAACTCATGCTCATTGCTTCAGAGTAGTGTCAATTCTAACTTATACTGTCTCCTACCACCACTGCATTCCTAATGGCATCCCCTGCTTGAATGGCTTCTTGTACTACAATAGCATGGTCATTTAGCTGATCTATGCTGCAGCACCTGTTGTCATCCAAACAAGCTAAGAGAACCTCAAACCCATGAGGTAATTGTAGAGGCTGACACTCCTCCAGTTCAGCCCCTCTGTGTGCCTTAGCTGCCTCACTTGCAGTCACACCCACTTGTTTCTGCCTATTGACCATGTCAGACCACCCTATCCTCAGAGTTGTGACTTTCACTTTCTCCAAAGAGCTGAGGTGACTTTCCCCTTGCCTGATGCATTGCAGTGTCTATGCTTTGGTCATCAGCTCATAAATTGGGAGCTAAAGCTGCTTGAACTTTAGACATTTATTACAGATATGTTTGCCCTAGAATGCAGTGGTATTGAACTCCCACTTAGTGCAGCTTTCACACAGCATCTGTACTGCTGTTTTTAATTATCATTCAACTATTTGTTACTTTTTGTATGCTGTATTCATATCAGCGTAAAAGTTAATATCTTGTAAAACTTGAGAATAAAATAAGCTTCAACCAATTAAGAGATGTTAAACTTGAAAATGTTCATAAAAGATTTGCAAGGATATGCAAGAGTTGAAGGGTTTGAGCTTTAGGGAGAGGCGGAATAGGCTGGGGTTTTTCCCCTGCCGTGTCAGAGGCTGAGGGGTGACCTTAGAGGTTTACAAAATCATGATGGGCATGGATAGGGTGAATAGCCAAAGTCTTTTTCCCAGGATAGGTGAATCCAAAACTTACAGGACTTAGGTTTAAGGTCATAGGGGAATGATTTAAAAGGGATTGAGGAGTAACATTTTCATGCGGATGGTACGTGTATGGAACGAACTGTCGGAGGAGGTGGTTAAGCCGTACTAAGTGGAACAAGTGGCAACATTCGCACCACATAAATGCTAGGCCATGACCATCAAAGAAGAGACAATCTAACCACTGTCCCTTGACATTCAGTGGTGTTACCATCACTGAATCCTCCACTATCAACATTCTGGGGGTTATCATTGACCAGAAACTCAACTGGACTCATCACATAAACACTGGCTATAAGATCAAGTCAGAAGCTAAGAATATCGCGGTGAGTAACTGACCTCCTGACTGCTCAAAGCCTGTCCACCATCTACAAGGCACAAGTCAGGAGTATGATGGGTTATCCCCCACTTGCCTGGATGAGTGCAACCCCAACACATCAAAGCTTGACACCATCCAGGACAAAGCAGCCTGCTTGATTGGCATTACATCGACAAGCATCCAGTCCCTCCTCCACTGGTGCTCAGTAGCAGCAGTGTGTACTGTCGACAAGATGCAGTGCAGAAATTCACCAAAGATCCTCAAAGCACCTTCCAAACCCACGACCACTTCCATGTAGAAGGACAAGGGCAGCAGACATATGGGAACACCACCACCTCCAAGTCACTCACCATCCTGACTTGGAAATATATCACCATTAAGTCACTGTCGCTGGGTCAAAATTCTGGAATTCCCTTCCTCTTAGCGTTATGGGTCAACCCACAGCAAAAGGACTGCATTAGTTCAAGAAGGCAGCTCACCACCACCTTCCAAGGGCAACTAAGGATGGGCAAGAAATTCTGGCCAGACAGCAACACCCACATCCCACAAATGAATAGAAAAAAAGAATCTGATAGAGTCATAGCACTTAAGACATCTAGATGAGTGCAAGAACAGGGAGGGTTTACAGGGATATGGGTCAAATGGAGTCAAATAAGACTTAGATAAGTTTAGAATATCTGGTTAGTGTGGACAAGTTAGACCAAAGGATCTGTTTGACTCCGACACTCCGGATAAACAAGTCTCTGTGTCAGGTCTTGACCCGATGCTTGGTTTGACCTTCCTGCCTTCAAATCTTCCCTTTCCAATAGCAGCAAATGAACTTAAGACTTCCTGTGATGTCAACTAGGTGAATGAAGTGGAGCAGGGATTTGTTAAATTGGGAAGAGTTGTCAGATTGGGGGTGACTCACTTCAGTGTCAGAGGGGCTTTTGGGGGCTGGTTTGGGTATTGCTGGGGGTGGGGGAGGTCTGGGTGGTGGTGTGGGTGGCTACTGTGTGATGGTGCCTGGCCAGGTTGGAAGGGAATTGGGTGGTGGGTTCCAGTAAGGTTGGGTCTGGGGATTTAGGGGCTAGCTGAGTGAAGTGGTCAGTTGTATAGTTATCTCAGTGTTACATAACTTTAATCTGCCTACCATTTTGGGATTTTGGATAGGCTTTACTGACATTTGGAAAAATGGGGACTTATTATCGACAGGCAGCATGGCTTTGTGCAGGGGAGGTGGCGTCTCAATATCTTTGAGATTTTTGAGAAAGTGGTCAAGAAGATTAATGGGGGCAAGGTGATAGATGTCATCGATAATGGACTTTAGTAAGGCCGTTGTCAAGATCCTTCATGGCAAGGCGATAGAAAAGGTGAAATCAAACAGAAGCACAGAGTCATTGATGTGGAAGCAGATTCTTCAGTCCAACTCATCCGTGCTGACAAGATACCCTAAATTAATCTAATCCCATTTGCCAGCATTTGGTCCATATCCCTTTAAACCCTTCCTATTAACATACCCATCAAGATGCCTTTTATAAAGTGGGATTCATTCTGGGCTGGTAAAATGGGTACAGAACTGGCTTAATTATGGAAGAAAGCAGCAGTGGAAAGGTGTTTTTAGATTGAACATCTAAGACACAGGGCTTAAACTTCTGTTATAGAGGAGAATGTAGGTAGCCCTGATTAAGTTTTCATATGACACAAAGATTGTGGGAGTTGTGAATAGTGAGGAGGATTCCCAAAGGATTCAGCAGTTGCAGATGGGCTACAGACTTGAGCAGAGAAATGGCAGATGGAGTTTAAGCTGGACAAATGTGAAGTGATGCATTTTGGGAGCTCTAATGCAGGAGTGAAATGTAAAATAATTGGCAGAAATGTTAATAGCGTCAACATACAGAGGGATCTGGATGTACGGTTCTCTGAATGTGGCAACACAAGTGGATAAAGTGGTCAAGAAGGCATACATGGTATGCCTGCGTTCAGTTCTGGCATATGTAAAAATTGGTAAATCATGTTGCAACTGTACAGAACTTTAGTGAGGCCACATTTGGAATGTCGTGTTCAATTCTGGTTGTCATGCAAACATGAAAATGTGGAGGCTTTGGAGAGGGTATGGAAATGGTTTACTAGAGCCCTGGTTTGACGAGTACGAGCTATGAAGAAACATTGGACAGACTTGATTTGTTTTCACTTGAACGTCTGAGAATGAAGGCTGACCAGAGGGAAGTTTACAAAATTGAGAGGCATGGATAGAAGAATTTTTTTAATGTAAGGTTGAAATGTCAGTTACTCGAAGATGTGTTTAAGGTGAAAGGGAATAATTTTAATGGAGATATGAGGTGGGATTTTTGGACAGGGGGTTGTAAGTGCTTGGAATGCTCTGCCAGAGGTGGTGGTGGAGAGGAATATAATAGCAATGGTGAAGTGAAGAGGCATCTTGCCAGATATATGAATACGCAGGGAATAGAGGGGTATGGACAACATGGAGGCAAAAGGTTGTAGTTTAGAAAGATATGTTTAAGCAGCCTTTCTGGGCTGAAGGGCCTGTTCCTGTTGTGTACTGTTCTTTGTCCTAACATTTCTTAGGTAACCAACAAGTATATACAGAATGTCTCGACTTACTTGGCGAGTCCAGCTTGGACTGTCAGAAGTTCAAATTTTCTGGACAGTTCATGTGGAATCAGCTAGCCTGGATGGCTGCTTTACAATGCAGTGAAACCAGCAGTGTGGTTTCAATTCCGGCATCAGCTGAGGTTACCAAGAAGGTCACTCCTCAACCTATCCTTTTGCCTGTTACACCTTCAAAAATTAGGGAGCACAAGCAAATCGCAACTTGATTTTCTTTTGTGGTGTTATTTTATGATGAAAAGTTAGTAGAAAGTAAATGAACATTGCATTTTGACGAATATAATGAACAGAGGTTTTCCATATCATCATAAGTTTCATGTAGGTAAAGGCTTGATGGGATATAGGGCCCATTCCTGCACCAGAGATAATGGGAACTGCAGATGCTGGAGAATCCAAGCTAACACATTGTGTGCTCCTGAGATGTTGCTTGGCCTGCTGTGTTCATTCCTGCACCAGTTTCTTTGACCTAATCAAAATATGTGACCCCAATTTGCATGACTGCGTAAGTAGGTTATATCCTTAACTGTCGATTACAATATTAAATTATCTCTCAAACTACCATTTCAGGTAATCTGACATATTTAAATGCAACCCATGGTGTAATATCCCTTTATTTTACTGCAGCAATATAAGCATTTGTTATTTTACATATTTGTTTAAATGCAGTCTTTGTAGTACTTAACCCTCCCATCAACGCTCTTGTACTAAAAGCAGAAAATACTGGAGTTGCTCAGCAGCTCTGCTAGCATCTGTGGAGATAGAAACTGGAATGGTGAAGATGGCAGGTGGTGAAAACAGAGACTGGTGTGGTGGAAAAATGAGGACAAGACACTGTACTTGATAACCAAGAGCCTCTTATAATCATTCTTATTTGTACTTTGAGCTTTAACAAGATATTTGTATTTCTTATATAAGCTAAGATGCATTAACTTTGTTTTTCAGAAAAGCGCGATAAGATCAGCAAACTGAAGGACCCATCTCCTTTTGAAGGAATGGAAGTGAGTGACAAAGTGCCGTTAAGCGAATGAAATGAATGAAATATCTGTTGCATGAATAAGGTGCAATGTAAAAGAGCCATGCAGAGAAGCTATTGAGTGAAACATTCAACAGTCGTGATTGCTATTCGTCATTTATTGTAGATAATTTGAAGTCAATTCTGCATTGATAAATGATTGAAAGATGAAAATGCGATGTAGCTCAGCCAGTGTCTGAAAAGGAAAATGAAGTAACTTTCTCAGAATAGAGATGGTACCATGTAAATAAAACAATCAAATTACTTTTAATTCAAGTATCACTAGATGTGATTCTTGTGGCAAATACCTGCAGAATACATCGAGGAGTATGAAATAAAAGCAAAAATATCAACCTTTCAAATTCTTTTCAATTGGGTAGTATGATCGATTTAGATAAATTTGTAATGCAATTATAAACAAATATTGGTTGAAGTCCAAAATTTTGCCTTGTAAGTTGTTTAATTTAAATATGTATTTTAGTTATTTGAACTAGCTTCTGAAAAATAGAAATGCAGCATTCTTATTTTAGCATTTTTTATTGTTGCTGAACTATTCAAAGGATTTAGATGGATTATCTACATAGTGCATTTATTTTCTGTTCCTTGAAAAATTGATCATGCGTTGCTGCCTTGAACTGCTACAGTCCTTTGGGTGTAGGGACAGTGCTCTTATGAAGAAAGTTCTAGAAATTTGAGCCAGCAACATGGGAGGAAAGGCAACGTATTTCCAAGTTAGGATGGTGTGTGGCTTGGAGGGGGACTTGCAAGTGTTGCTGCTTCTATGCATCTCCTGTCCTTGTCTTTCCAGTTCATAGATATGGAAAGTGCTGTTAAAGGAGCACTGGTATGTTCCTGCTGTGCATGTTGTAGTTGGTGTATATGGCTGATACTGTGTGTCAGCATTGGAGGGATTGCATATTTTAAGGTAATGGGTGAGTTGCCAATTAAGCAGACTGCTTTGTCCTAAATGGTGTTGTGTTCTTTGCTGGTTGGGGCACACTTATCCACAAAGTGAAGAGTATGCCATCATGTGCCTTGTAGTTGGTGGTTAGATTTTATGAAGGGAGCGGGATCTGCTTTTGTAGCCTAGTTTCTATACAATTGATTAATTTCAGTTTTGTGTTGATTGTGAGGCCCAGAATATTGAGTTGTAGGGGATTCAGCAAAGGTACTACCATTAAATGTCACGGGGAGAAGGTTGGAGTTTCTATTGTTGGAGATGGTCATTTCATGACAGTTGTGTGGCACGAGTGTTAATTGACATGCATCAGCAAAGTTCTGGATTTTGCCTCCATGCAAGTACCCATCCAAGCCCCTTACTTAGACTTGGATATGTATCCCTGTTCGTTCGGTGTCAGAGTCAAAATTCTGCAGCTCCTTCCTGAATAGTATTGTGGCTATATTGACACCAAATTAACTTTAGTTTTCAGACCAACTTGGGATAAGCATTAAATGCTGAGCCATCCAGCAATGCTAACATGCCCTGACTTCACCTAAAATAAAAGATCTTGCTACAAGTGCAAATGGCTTTGAACATTGTGCAACCATGAGTGAACATTCCCACTTTTGACCTTTTGATGGAAAGAAAGTCATTGAAGCAGCTGAGGATTGTTGGGCTTAGGGCACTACCCTGAAGAAACCTTGCAATTGAAATGATTCACCTCCAGCAGGTACAAATTCAAAAGCCACATCACACCAAGTTACAGTCCAACAGGTTTATTTGAAATCTCTCAACCTTTTGGAGCAGAGCCCCTTCATCTGGTGCAGTGAGAGCGCAGGGCACACAGACAGAGTTGATAGGCAGAGAGATCAAAAGATCATGGTTCCTGGACCCATAACATTAACTCTTAGTCAGTTCTGAGGAAGGGTCACTGGACCCGAAATATTAGCTCTTGACTTCTTGCCTTTTCATTTGCTACCAGATCTGCTGAGCTTTTACAGCATCGACAGTTCTTTCGGTTTTCAAATCTCATAGCTAGTGGGAGTGGAGTGTCAGGTGACTTCATAACCACTTTACACACTAACTCTGTTGGCCACCCGCGACTTATCATCTGACCCTCCACTCTCAGCACTTGTATGATGTTATGCTCTCTCTGCCTATAAATTC
Organism: Stegostoma tigrinum; assembly: GCF_030684315.1. Taxonomy (NCBI): domain Eukaryota; kingdom Metazoa; phylum Chordata; class Chondrichthyes; order Orectolobiformes; family Stegostomatidae; genus Stegostoma; species Stegostoma tigrinum. Next base: position 46,788,574 of record NC_081361.1, on the reverse strand, counting down.
TGCCTGTGTGCATTGCTGCCCCTCTGTACCTGATGAAGGGGCTGCGCTTCAAAAGCTCGTGTGATTCCAAATAAACCTATTGGACTATCACCTGGTGTCATGATGACTTCTTACTCTGTCCAGTTCATTTCAATCTCCACAAGCAAAAACTATAACAATTTTTCTTTGTGCTAGATATGATTCCAGCCAGTGGTGAGTTTTCCCCCATTCCTGGCGACACTAGTTGTGTTTGGGCTCCTTGGTGCCATACTTGGTCAATTCCTGCCTTGACACCAAGGACAACCACACTCATCTCGTCGCTGAAGTTGTACTTCTGTCCACGTTTGGTTAAAGGTTGTCCTGAGGTCAGGAGCTGAGTATCCTTGGTGTCAATGAGTGAGGTTCCTTTTGAACAAGAACCACTGGATGGCACTGCTCTCGATTCCTAACATCACTTGGTTGATGATTGAGAGTAGATTGGTAGGATGTCCTCAGGCCAAACAATTACTGTCTGACATTTTATTGATAAAATATATCCCATCAACTTGCTACATTACTGCGAAGATACTTGTGTTGTAGCTGTGCTGAAACAGCTTGACTAAGGATGCAGCTAGTTCAGGTGCATGTGCCTTCAGTACTATTGCCAGAATGTTTTTGAGCTTGCACCCTTTGCAATATGCTGTGCTTTCATCCATTTTTATGTATCACATTGAATGAAATTGGTGATTGTGATGCTGGGATTTATCAGAACATTTTGTAACAAAGTCATGCATCCTGTGATTTATGTTGATGGCACATTAGTTCTTGGGAAACATGTTTTTCGAAGTTTGGCTGAGTCTTTTTATCCCCACTATTTAATTTACATGAGTTGCATGAAGAATACCTAGTTTCTGCTTCGTTCTTTATTACCCACAGATTGATGAAATTGCAAATATTAATGACGTAGAAGATTACATAGAACTGCTGTATGAGGATATATCTGACAAAGTGCGAGGTTCAGCACTCATTCTTCAACTAGCTCGTAATCCTGACAATTTGGAAGAATTGCTACAAAATGGTAGGCAAACTTTACAGCCATAAAGCACCAGTGCCCTGTTTTAAGTATCTGGTTTCACCTTGCTCCTAGCCCTTGCTCCCATCAATATCACATAGGTTTCATTAATCTTATTCTAGTTTTTCTTGTTAATTACTTTCCAGTGTTCATTTTTGTTAACTTTATCTGGTAATTTATGACCATAAGACATGAGTGAAAGTAAGGCCGTTCGGCCCATCAAGTCCACTTCGCCATTGAATCATGGCTGATGGGCATTTCAACTCCACTTACCCACACTCTCCCTGTAGCACTTAATTACTTGCGAAATCAAGAATTTATCAATCTCTGTCTTGAAGACATTTAATGTCCTGACTTCCACTGTGCTCGGTGGCAATGAATTCCACAGGCCCACCACACTCTGGCTGAAGAAATGTCTCCTCATTTCCATTCTAAATTTACCTCCTCTAATTCTAAGGCCGTGCCCACGGGTCCTAGTCTCCCCACCTAACGGAAACGACTTCCCAGCGTCCACCCTTTCTAAGCCATGCATTATCTTGTAAGTTTCTATTAGATCTCCCATCAACCTTCTAAAATCTAATGAATACGCTCCCAGGATCCTCAGCCGTTCATCGTATGTTAGGCCTACCATTCCAAGGATCATCCATGTGAATCTTCGCTGGACACACTCCAGTGCCAGTATGTCCTTCCTGAGGTGTGGGGCCCAAAATTGGACACAGTATTCCAAATGGGGCCTAACTAGAGCTTTATCAAGTCTCAGAAGCACATCGCTGCTTTTATATTCCAACCCTCTTGAGATAAATGACAACATTACATTCACTTTCTTAATGACGGACTCAACCTGCAAGTTAATCTTTAGAGAATCCTGGACCAACACTCCCAGATCCCTTTGTACTTTGGCTTTGTGAATTTTTTCCACCGTTTAGAAAATAGTCCATGCCTGTATTCTTCTTTCCAAAGTGCAAAACCTCACATTTGCTCACGTTGAATTTCATCAGCCATTTCCTGGACCACTCTCCTAAACTGTCTAAATCTTTCTGCAGCCTCCCCACCACCTCAGTACTACCTGCCTGTCCACCTAACTTCGTATCATCGGCTAACTTCACCAGAATGCCCCAGTCCCTTCATCCAGATCATTAATATACAAAGTGAACAGTTGAGGCCCCAACCCTGAACCCTCCAGGACACCACTTGTCACCCGATGCCATTCCGAAAAAGAGCCTTTTATCCCAACTCTCTGCCTTCTGTCAGACAGCCAACCCTCAATCCAGGCCAGTAGCTCACCTCGAACGCCTTGCTGCAGATGTGGTCGCTGCCGTTCACAATGGGATCTGCCAGCTCCCCCATCATACAGCTAATTTTGGATTCTTTTTCCTTTATATAGTTGATCGTTTATCTTCCCTCATGTTCACTTCAAAAATAAATTCACTTCTGCTTTCAATATAAGACCTCATCAAAACCAATGTGGGATAAGCGATAAGCTATTTCATTTGTTCTGTCATTTCATTAAATCATAGCTAATGTCTCAGATTTATTGATTCACAGTTGATCTCAGGCATGTTCTAATGAGATAGGTGTTAGGTCTTTTCGTTCTTTGCTACCAAAACACCTGCTATTTGAATATGTTGCTTTGGGCATTTTGATGTTTGATGTAGAATGGGATACTTGTGTTCACTTTGTTTGAATTCTCCTTGATTTCTCTTAATTTTAAAATGAGTTTCTCTTTTTAGAAACTGCATTGGGAGCTTTGGCTCGAGTGTTACGAGAAGACTGGAAGCAAAGTGTGGAACTTGCAACGAACATTATTTATATATTTTTCTGTTTCTCGAGGTAAGACCAGTTAACATTGTAACAAGCTATTGCAGTTGGCTATTGTCTTTTCTCCTCAGCCTCTCTAAAGGTTACTTACAATTGTACTTTCAAACTTCTGAACATAGCAATTGTAGAACTCCAGATAAATGACTTATCAGCAGATTTAAATATCCAAAAGCAACAGCGTTTGAGAATTAGAAGATGATGAGATCTAAGATTTGTCCATTTGGTGCCTCAAGACTGACCTTTGCCACAAATTTGTTGCTATCAATGTTCTTGACCATCTCTAGCTTTGTTGCCCTTACCCCACGGAAACCTTCTGACTGCCATTCTGGAGGCACACACGCATGTACTTTCATAATATGTGGATCGAATTGTTGGCTGTCTTGCACAGAGTAATTCGATTTAGCTGTCTGGTTCTAGCCACACTTGGCTACAATGTGCCATCAAAACTGTCTTCGACTAATATAAACACAAACCTAAAACTGTTTTCCTCCTCTACCACCAACTGTTTGTCCTTTCAAACATCATTTCTAAATCCCCCCCCCCAGTCTCTCCATTCCTGACTTTGGCTTCTTGTTCGTCCCTTCTCAGGCATTTAGGTTGCTTCTCCAAACCAGTCTGCCTCACGGATTATCCTCTGTTTCTTTAAGAATTTCCTTCCAATCAGCAGTGGCAGGTGGAGTTTAATTTATGAGAAATGTGAGGTGTTGCATTTCGGTAATGCAAATCAGGGCAGAACTTTTACATTTAATGATAGGGTCCTGGGGAGTGTTGCCAAGCAGAGACCCAGGGATACAGGTTATAGTTCAAAGAAGGTGGAAGCGCGACTCGTCAAAGCAATGAAAAAGGTGTTTGATATGGTTGCTTAGATTTGGACTATAGGTCAAATTTTAGGGAAAGAATAAATTGAGTTGTTCAGTTGGCTATATAGCATTTGAAAGCAGCACAGCATGCAATGAAATAGGAAGCTGGTAAGAAATCAAAAATTTGTACTTTTGCTAGTGGAGATAGTGTTAGTGTTACTTCCAGTAGTAGGTGAACCTTTAAAGGTAACATTTAGTTGGCCTTGTGAAATCAAAAGGAAATTGAGTGAAGTAAATTATTTGATGATGCTATATAAAAAGAAATCTGAATGTCATGTGAATATGCTCAAAAGGCATTTTGATAGGGAAGGAAAGCAAAAGGAGAATATATTACTTGTTACAAAACAGTGAAGAACCAAGTTCAGAGGATTCTGAATTGGGCATTCCTCAAATTATATTGGACAATGAGGTGGTTCTCAAAATTTGGAATAAATTATTGCGTTACCTTCCAGAGGAAAAACGAGATGACCTGAAAGTTATTACAATCACATTGGGAGATATGCGGAAATAAACTGGGAATACTAATCTGATTTTTCATTATGCAGATGTAGGAAATGCTGATCCAACTAAGCCACATCCTTCTAGGTCAGTACAGGTTCAAAAAGAGATTGAATGCATTGTTAAAGATAAAGTAATCAAAGTGGTTTGCAGTGAATGGAGCTCACCCATAATGTCAAAATCAGATGGGTCCCAATGTTTATGTGGACCATGGCAAAGTCAATACAATTAGAAAATCTGATTCATGTCCTATTCGAGGTTTGGAACCACTAGTGAAAAGGTGGGACAAGCAAAAGTGGGCTTTTTCAGAGGATATGGAGAAGTATCTTTATCATAAAGAGTGAAGGAAATTTTGACTTTTGTGACGCTGGATGGACTGTTCTAGTTTAACGTCATGCCATTGGTCTGAAAAATGTGCCAGCCACATTTCAAGGATAAACAATAAAGTCATTTTGGGATTACTTAATTGTGTGATATACATCGATCTGGTGATTTTTATTTGTATGGGGAAGGAACACTTGGAGCATCAGCCAGAATTGTTCGATTCAGGAGACAGACTTGGTGATGAACGTGGCTGAGAGTTGAGTTCACAAAAGCCTATGAATGGCCCCACGGGATGTGAAAATAAATGTTACTGGGGAGATCCCCATACCATTGATTACATGTACTGCATTATTACATTACTATTGTACTACAATTCCTGGGGCAGAGTGGTTTCAATTAGAAGTTTTACTGAATTTTAGCAGTGTGGTTGCTGCACTGACTGACTTGATGAAGTGCAGAAAATCTCAGTGGACGAAAGCATTTGACAGCCTGAAGGCTGTGTTAACCACTGCCCCAGAATTAGTTACAACTAAGTACACAAAGCCATTCAAGGTGTCTGTTGATGTGAGTGATGTGTGTTGGTGCTGTATTCTTACAAGAATATGATGAGAAGATAGAGAGACCTATTTGGTATTTTTCCAGAAAATTGAATAATCATTAACACCGATATTCTACAGTTGAGAAGGAAACCTTGAGTTTGGTGCTGGTATTGCAACATTTTAACATTTATATTGCCAGGAAAGTGTCTGAGACAATTGTATACACTGATCATGACTCCTTATAGTTTTTGGAAGAATTTAAGGTTAAAAGTTCCAAACTGTTTATGTGGAGTTTATTATTGCTTTCATTCAACTTGAAAATTACACACATGGCAGATTGAGGGAATATAATTGCCAATGTGTTGTCTTAACTTTGACGAAGGAAGATGGAGGTGTTCGGTGATAGAAAAAACAGACTGAAAAGGACTTGGGAGTGAATGTTTGCGTGCTTAGAGTCAATGTAATGTAATTGTATTCTAAGAATAGTGTCATACTAAACGTTTTTTAAAATGAAGCCGTTGTTTCATATTGATGGGTTTTTTTAAGGGGGTTTGATGTTAATATAGCTTTAAGAGGTGTATTCTGCCCTTTTTTATGAATAAAGGTTGACATAGAGGTATAGGGCAGTTTGCTCAAAGTCATTAAAGGAGGCAGCTTGGTGGGGCCTTGGTGTTTTTTTTAAGTTAGAAGAATAGAAGCAACCTGAATGGGTGGGTCAAACTCTTACAGAACCAGGGTTTATAGTTTTAGCTTTCTGCAGTTGCTAGGGTTTTGAAGCTGGATGTAGAAGCTGTTATCCTCTCTGTTAAAGTCAAAAGTTGGAGTTCCTGCAGCTAGAATTCCATATCCGACAGTCTGTTTTACTGAGTTTGCCTTTGCCAAGTGTGTTTTTATGGGATATTATTGTGTTGGAACAGTTAATTAGTGGTTCGTACATATTATTTTTAAGCTAGCGAGTTTTGAGAAGATTTGTAGCTCAGGTTGAGGTTCTGGACGTGAGTTTGCTCGCTGAGCTGGAAGGTTAGTTTTCAGACGTTTTGTCACCATTCTAGGTAACATCATCAGTGAGCCTCCGACGAAGCGCTGGCGTTATGTCCTGCTTTCTATTTATCTGGTTAGGTTTCCTTGGGTTGGTGATGTCATTTCTTGCGTTGGTGATGTCATTTCCTGTTCTGACATCACCAACGCAAGAAATGACATCACCAACCCAAGGAAACCTAACCAGATAAATAGAAAGCGGGACATAACACCAGCGCTTCGTCGGAGGCTCACTGATGATGTTACCTAGAATGGTGACGAAACGTCTGAAAACTAACCTTCCAGCTCAGCGAGCAAACTCACATCCAGATTATTTTAAGCATTCCGGTAAGAGTTGCAATTATTTCACAAACACAAACAGAAATTGCTAGAAAAGTTAAAGTGAAAGGCACTTGTGGAGCGATAAGAGTTAACATTTTGTGTCAAGTGACGTTTCTCAGAACTCTGGTTAACTCTGATTTTTCTCCATGGAAACTGCCAGACATGAATTTTTCCAGTAATTTCTGTTTTTGCTTCTGATTTACAATTCTTTTTACAGTTCTTTTGGTTTTATAGTTAAGCTAAGTTATTTTTATTTTGTCTGTATTGTAACTATAAGTGTGCTTAGCTTAAAGTTGTGTAGTTTGACCAAAAGAATTGCATTTGGAATGCAATGTCTTCCACTTCTAAAATAGCGAGGAAAATTAGGGTCTAGACTATCTTAATATGTTTTGAGGGGGTTTGCTCCATTCCAGAGCAATTTGTAATAGTATAAAGATTCCAAATAATTTGTTTGCATTTGTGCTGTGAACCAGTATTAATAAAGCTCAGGATCAAACATACATTTTTAGCTATGTTCTTACCCTGCCCTGGCACTTCCAATGATTTGTGCATGTATACCTCCAGGTCATCCTTTTCTTGCACCTGCGTTGGAATTGTGCCCCTAATCTGCCTTTATTTTGTATAACTTCACACTTCTCTGATGCTAGTTGTTCCTTGAATGCTCCTCTTCTGATAGTTTATCGACTTGTCCTTCTTCATTCCCCAAAATCAGATCCAGCAATGCCTCCTTCCTCATAGGACCAGAAATATACTTACCTCAATCATTCTCTTGACTAAAATTCAAGAATTCTTCTCCCTGTTTGACTTGACATTATTACTAGCCAGTCTATATCAGGGTTATGCAATTACCAATAATATCAACTCTTGAGTTTTGCACACCTCTTGAATTCCGTTCAAGTGTTCACCTGCATTTGAATCAATATCAACTGCTTACTGAATAGACACAGTAGAGTGTAATAATATCTTGATGCATTCTTAACTCCTACCTTAACCTCTAATTTTGTCCTCGATCATTCTAGGATCTTCTCTCTAAATCCCTCTAATGTGCTTCTTAATGAATACTGCCACCCTCATCCATCCCTTTTCTTCCTTATGCATTCTGAATACAATAAATATTTTGGACCCAGTGATGCAATTGTTTTGAGTCAGGTCACTATTGAAGCCACAGTCATAGTTATAGCACTATCTTTGCTTACAGTTCATTCAGCTTATTTTCTATGCACTTTCACATGGACTGTAAGCCTAATTTTAACTGTACTATTTTGGCCCTTGCACTCATCTGTCTTGCAGTCCTTTATGTACTTTGATACCCCTTACCAATTACACATCCTGGTTCCCGTAATGTTGCAATTTTCAACAGCACTGCAAACTACCCTGCCAGGAGATTTGACAGCAACCTGTAATGATGCTGTCTCCCTCAGCCAGTTCTAATGCTCATGAATCAAAACCATCCCTATTGCACCAATTGTTCATCTCAGTCATTTTATTTCTATACTCGCTGGTTGCTTAGGCTTCTTTCTAACTTTTGTAAAATATGACTGTTGAACTTCATGCCGCTGTCCACTCTCACCTTTGGAATGCTTAGAGCCATTTAGTGATATGCTTGATCATGGTATCAGGGAGGCAGTAGACTCAATAGCTGTCAATAGTAGCACTTAAATTGTTTCAGGATTTTTCCTGCTTCCATAATTCTGTTGTAATTTAGTTGTATTAGATAGTAACATCCATACTATGAAAAATTACTAAGGTCAGATGGGGTTTGCGTTATGCAGAATGCAAATGTTGTGAACCAATTTGATTCCACTTTTTCTTGTAGTTTTTCTCAATTTCATGGACTAATTACGCACTATAAAATTGGTGCACTCTGTATGAATATTATTGACCATGAACTGAAGAGGCATGACCTATGGCAAGAAGAACTTCATAAGAAGAAGAAGGTAGATATCCTTTGTCATATGTAACAAAATCTAGAATTAACAAATGACAAAGCTGTCGTTTTTATTTAAAACAAAAGATTTCATAAATAATTTCAGAAACACCACTCCACATATACATACCTTTATTTGAACATGAATGTGAGCAGATGTAGCGTTCAGGATAGTCAGAAGTATTGACACTTCTCTGCAGCAAAGTTTGAGAGCCCAGATGACTATCAAGTGCCAGTGTTCAGGACATCTGCTCAGAGCTGGAAAAGTACTTGTTGTGGGAGAAGGAGCATCTGGTCGTCTTGGTCCATGTGAGTCCCAATGAAACAGGCAAGACAGAGAATGAGGTTCTGCATAGTTAATATGAGGAGTTACACTTGTCGAATAAGATGACTGTCAAATTGTGTAATGGTTTATATGTTATCTAATCTACATTTGAATTGGAATGGGACTAATCAGATTAGAAAGATGAATGCATGGCTCAAAGACTGGTGTGTGACAGGTGAGTTCTGGTTTGTGGAGTACTAGTACTGGCCAAAGTGAGATTTATACCAATGGGATTGTCTCCACCCAACCAAACTTCGAAGGGAGCCAGCTACTTGATGGTTCGATTAGTCTTTTACCCCTGTGCTAAGGTTGGATGGCTGATTTGTATGTCAGGACCGCTGTGGACCACCACCTGAGTTTCCTCTCGCTTCACCCTGCTCAGACCATGCTGGGCCCGTATTCTTGCTAACTGCTTAGCTAAGGAAGTAAACAGGATTTTAAACTAAATATTTGTGGCAAAATATAGAATTTGGGAAAATGCAATAAATCAAAGTGTAGCTAAGGACAAAGAGAAGGGTATTAGTATTGGCAATAGTGTAAACAGGCCATGTCAGGAAGGGATGGAGAATACAAATTTGAAAGTAAACTAGTTGATGGTTCCTGAGATCAGAAAAGGAATTTTAGACTAACGACTCCACCTGAATACACAGAGCATTCAAGACAAAGCAGATGAGGTTGTTGCTCACTGAACTGGCTGGTTCTTGTTCAGACGTTTTGTCACCATGCTAGTTAACATCATCAGTGTGGTCTCTGATGAAGCGATGTTGTTCTACTTTGCTTAGTATTTATATGATCTGGTCTGTTGAGACTTCTTGTGTCCTTTCTGGTTCTTTTTTGCATGGGTTTGTATGTGGGGTCTAATACAACATGTTTATTGATTATATTATGGGTGGAACACTTCTTTGAATTCCTGTGCATGTTTGTGGTTGCCTTTGGCTAGGATGGTCACGTCGCTCCAGTTAAATTGATGGCCTTCGTTGTCCAAGTGTATTGAATTGAATGAAAGTTTGTCGTGTTGTTTTGCTGCTAGCTGGTGTTTGTGTGTCCTGATGGTTAGTTTCCTTCTTGTCTGGTCAATGTAATGTTTTTGGCATTCCTTGCATGGTATTTTGTACGCTACATTGGCCCTGAATGTCAAAGGCATGGGGTAATCGAAGGGATGAAAAGTTATGTGTTTGATGTTATCATCAAATTGACCTTAATCTTGTTGAATAACCAAATGGCCTAATCCTTATTCAAATTGTGGCCTGAGCTCTACTTTCCTGACTGCCTCCATAGTGACTTCATTATAGGCCAATAAAAATGTCTTTGGAGACAACAGATCAAATTCCACCGTGGTAGCTGATGGAATTTAAGTTTGTTTATAAGTCTGGAATCAAAAGCTAGTCTCTGTAGAGGTGAATATGGAGCTAGTGTCAATTATTGTAAAAAGGCCTCAGAGATAAAATAATACAACTGTGTATTTGGGAAATCTGAAAGAGAGTGCTGGAGAAACTCAGCAGGTCTGGCTGCATCTGTAGAGAGAGGAATGGTGTTAACCTTCTCAGTCTAGTGACTGACAAAGGGTCATTGGTCTCAAAACAGTTACTGCTTTTATTTAATAGATGCTATCAGATCTGTTTTTGCAAAACAGGTCTGATAGCATCTATTAAATAAAAGCAAAAACAAACAGTCTAATTCACTGATAGTGGGAATTGCTGATTCTGGCGAATCTGAGATAACAAGGTGTAGAGCTGGATGAACACAGTAGGCAAAGCAGTATCAGAGGGAGCAGGAAAGCTGATATTTCGGGTCCAGACCCTTCTGTTTTCTGAAGAAGGGTCCACACCTGAAACGTCAGCTTTCCTGCTCCTCTGCTGCTTTGCCTGCTGTGTTCATCCAGCTCTACATCTTGTTATCTCAGTCTAATTCACAACACTTTTCAATGAAGAAAATCTGCCACCCTTATCTTCTCTGGCCTGCATTTGACTACAGACCCATAGCAATGTTTGAGATCTTAACTGTCCTCTGAAATGGCCTCGCAAGTTCAAGGGCAAATAGGCATAGCAATAAATGCTGGCCTTGCCCATAATGCTCACATTTCATGAAATAATAAAAATGATGTAATTTAGTTAACACAGTTTCAGATACAGGGGTACTTGTGTTGAGATATTTTCTCCATTGCAGTGCTTTACAGAAATAAAGATGACAATTCTCTTTAGCCAGATTTTAAAATTAAAAATTGGGCATGATGGATTTATATTTATAGGATATTATTCAAACACACAGAAATTCATGTAATGCAAGTGATGATTCCTTAACTTCAGCCTTCACTTGAAGATGATGCTGATAACCAGGTACTGAAGAAAGACTATGAGAAAACATATAAGAAATATCAAGGTTTAGTTATCAAGCAAGAACAACTGTTGAGAGGTAGGTCATACTTCTTGATTTAAAAAAAAAATAGTGCTACAAGACAAAAATAGGATGAAGGAATTTCTGATCTGGCATATTTCTTCGAGTGATTGGAGAGGGTTTCTTGCATTGTATTTCTTGAAGAGAAATCAGTCATTTCTCCTTTATGAGCATTTATGGTTTTGTTTGGAATAACTAATTGAAAAAACCTCACCTTCACCATCCCTCTTACATTCTATTTACCTACTAGTGAAAACTGGTCTTTATTTGTGTGATAATTTAGATATGGATTTAAGTATTTTTAAGTTCCATTGAACAATTCATTTAAAATAAATGATACCTCCTGTCATTTTTTGTTTTGAGTGACACTTCAATCATACATCATGTTGGTGGATTTGATTTGGTTTTGTGCTTTTATTTAATTCTTGTGTAAGTTAATTACGTCTTACACTGATAGTTCAGAATTGTTTAATGATCTCACTGAAACCCCCATGCATTTTATCACTTGCATTTGTTTTCTAGTTGCCTTCTATCTTCTCTTAAATCTGGCTGAAGACACAAGGACTGAACTGAAAATGAGGAACAAAAATATCGTTCACATGCTTGTGAAAACACTTGATCGAGAAAACTTTGAGTTGCTGATCCTAGTGATGTCTTTTCTGAAGAAGCTCAGTGTATTTGTGGAGAACAAGAATGATATGGTAGGTAGTCTAGAATCCCTACCATATACACTGATGGGATTGTTTAAAAAAACTGTACATGCATCATTAAATATCATGTTTCTCTTATTGCATTTAAGTTTCTATTCTCAAACATCAGAATGAAGTTGAAACTATTTAAATAAGATGATCATGGGAAAAAGTTATAACACTGTTCCCAACAAAACTTGGGATGAGCGGCAAATGGTGGTCCTATCAACAATTTCCATATTGACTAAGAGATCATTTTTAGCAGTTAGATTTTGGCCAGCAATACTGATGCCAAATCAGTCATGAATTTGACTGGTCCCATCAAGATCAGAATCAGATAGAGTCAACCATTGTCCTAAACAAACAAAAAATGGAGCATTTAAAAAAAAGTTCCTTTTGTCACCTTTTTGGTTTGACTTGAAGACCAAACTGAATACAAGTTCTACATTTCTATTTATTCTGCTAAATCTATGAATGCTAATAGTGCTATTAGTAAGCATATTTAATTTCAATGATTAGCTGGACTATAAGCATGAATATTTTGAATGTAAAATGTTTTGATTTGGAAATGCTTTTTTTCCCCAGTGCTTGAGAGTACTTTGAAGGAGAGGGCTATTATTAGGTGGTGTAATAACTCGGGAAACCTGACTGGAAAAGAACATTGTTGAACACCAAAACCGAGTCACTAGTAACAACACTGTATCAGACCAGTGCCTTTGCCGAGTTTGATGCTCGTCGACCCATCATAATTAACCTACTGTCTAGCTACCCCACTGAGATTTTATTGGGGAATGTCTCTTATCATGTGGCAGAACACCAGGCTGTGAACCATGAGAGGGATGACACGTAATAGGCTTGTCAAATATCTTTTTTACATCATCTGACGTGTCAGAAGAAAGTGAAGTATTAACACCCTTTACCCACCACCATGATATGCGACTAAAATCCAATACTTTATTAATAAACCAATAAAATTTCCTTAAAATCTAAAATTAAAATCTTAAACTATACTAAAGTAAAACAATGAAATCAAACAATAAAGTGACTAAAATTCTAAAACAAATAGAACATTCTAAAATTTGCAAGCTTCCCTTAGTCAGAGCATTAGAGTTCAATTAATCTTTCACTTATCACAAAATCTGTAAATGCTCGAGTCAGTGAGACAGTTAATCTGGATACATCCTGTGCAAATGACTGAAATTTCTTAATGCCGAAGCATTCCATTAATCTGCTGTACCACACGGTCCATTTGCCCCGTGCACCCACTATAAAGCCATAAAATACTGGCATCTCGCCTTTTGTCATTTCCTTAATATTCTCCGCAAGCTGCCTGTACTTAGCAATCTTCTCTTCCCAGGCTTTTTCCAAGGCCGCCTCATTATTTTCATATCTTACCATTACATCCACCACCACTACTCTCCTATTCTTTTGAAAAATTAAATCTGGTTTCCATATCTTGCCCTCTGCATCTTAAATCCGGGGTCAACGAAAGTTCTCCATCCATGTCTACCCACGAATTGATACAATCTCTGTTATCTTGTTATGTCTTTTAATTCGTATCATCTTAACTGCCGAACACCATCCCGATATACGTGGGAGTGTTTCTGCAGAAGCAGCACATCTCCGGCCGACTTTGTTACAGAGAACTCATCCGTGCGTTAATGTTGTGCATGTGTAAATATTAGACCGCAACAGTAGTATATTAATTACCTTAGATGTTTTCATATTCGGGGCCATTCCGATCCACGAGTTAGAGATGTCATCATTTTTAAAATAATGTAGTCCCAATCCTTGGCAATGTAATGATGTCCACCATCACCATTCAACACTCCTCCAATCCCGGTAGTTCAAGCTTAAACTCTTCAACAGCTCATCCTTAACCCTGTCATCGTCCTCCTCAAGCTCCAACTCTGCCCACCTTGCTGGCCATATTTCTTGCATCGCTTTCAAATTTGTCAAGTCTCTAATTCCCTCTGTATTCCTTTCTTGATAAAATTGAAATGATGCATGAATAACTTCATCCTTTGCCATTTTTAGTGCCGTTTATTTTTTTTAAAATCAGAAGTGGGACCTGAATTTCTAACGGCAGAATCCCCAAGCCCCCATCACTATGGTGGGCATATAATACCCCATTCGATATATATGGGGGAAGATGTAAAATTTCTTTTATAAAACCACAGATAAGAGTCTAACTTGTTTAGGACTTTTGCAATGCCTCTGCCAGGACCAGATGATAATACATCTGAGGTACAAAATATATACCAAAAATTTCTAATTTCTGTATAGGTCAGAGGGCTGCTTTTCATAAATTTACCACCGATTCCTTCAAGGTCTTTTACCACTCATTCAATTGCACTCCCGTCCATGGATCGATATGGCTCTGAGATATTTTTCAAGTTATCCAGGGTTGACATATTGCACAGTGCCAGTTCCCAGTGTCCACTCCTTCATACAGTTGTATAAAAGTGTTTTATCCTTGTATTGAAAGTTTTATATTTATCATAAGGCCGGTGATATCACAAAACTGCTGTACAATTTTCAAGTTTTTGGTCATACCCACATGAGAACTACTGACCAGAGCAATATTGTCTGCGAAAGCCAGTGCTGTAAAATGGACAGCCTCTCCCTGCCACTGCAGTGATACTCCTGATCCAGATTCCTCTAACGTTCTAATCAGGGGGTCCATGGCAAAATTAAAAAGCATAGGAGATAACGGATCTCCTTGTTTCACACCACGTCGAATCATTATAGGAGATGTTTTAAAATTATTTCCCTCTACTACTGCTGTATTATTTGTATCAAGATTTATAATTAATCGAATAAAATCTTTCAGCAGAGATAACCTTTCTAATGCTATGGCAAGTAACCTATGCCCTATTGAATCAAAAGCTTTGACCAGATCAACAAAGACAACCTCCAGACCCCTACCTTGCTGCTTAGCCCCTTTAATGGCATTCCTCAAAATCACCATGCTGTCATTGCCCCATTGCCCAATGATCTCGCTTAGAAGCCTTTCTGTCCTATATTCATTTGCACTACCTCACTCAGCCAGTTTGCTATAATCCTAGAAAAGATGCACAGCAAGGTAGGGCCTATAGTTATGGGTCACCAATTGTCTATGTTTTTTAAAATTTCCAGGTTATACGTTTTCAGTATCAACACAATTCTACTTTGTTCCAGGACACTCGGGATCACTCCAGCCCTCAACCATGCGGTAAAGAGGCGTGGAAGCCAAGTGACTTCCTTCAAATAAATTTCTTTGACGTCTTTCAGCTCCCACCTATCAATACCTGCTGCTGTTTTAGGATAAGATTCACTTTAAGTGAATGTTTGCTTTATTATTAAAATTAGCAAGCTTTTCTTCAGAAATCCAGGTCAACTGTTCCATACTGAACTGACTTTTATAACCAGGAGGATCTCCCATCATCTCTCGTGCAAGTTGTTTTCTGTTGGATTTATGTAACAATTGACTTGCCCAAAATTTTGTGTTCTTCCCATTTTCCCTTTTGCCTTAATCTTTGATTATCTCCTTCCTTTCTAATCTTTCTTTTACCCCTAACATCCTTTTCCTTTTCCTTCCTGTTGTTTTCCAATAATCTTTCAGTACTTTTGTCAATCCGCTTACCTACCTCTCGATCTTTGCCAATCCTGATATAATTTTCTAACTTATTTAACACTTCCTCTAAGGTACGTTGAGTGGACTGAGCAGATTCACCTGTACTCCATCTCTCCAACACCTGACCCTGTTTTTTTACCTCATTACCACTAACTCTTAACTTGTCTATCTCCTCTTTACTCTCCCCAGACACAACTATGTCATCCACTGTTCTATTAGCCTTATTCTTAAGAAGAGCTCTCCTCTTATCAGAGATCAGCTTTGCCGTTTTTAATGGTATAGCTTCAGCTATCTTCTTATTGATTTGTTTCTCACTGATATGTCTAGCTTCCAGTTGCAACAACAACTTAGTCTCTTCCTCCGTCCGTATTCCCTTTCTCTTACTACCAGTCATTTTTCTTTTCTTTTGCTTATTACTCTCTGTCCTCTTTGATTTCTTGCTTCCACACGCTTGTGTCCATCATGTTGCGCTCGACCAATCTTTGTACTAAAACAAAGATCGCACATCGAAGGTTGCCTCACTACCTACCCTATTTTCTCCCTTACATTTAGGGTAGTGACAGCCTATGGAGTGATACTCTCCAGGTTTTCCACATTTACTACATCTAACCCTAATGACCTTGATACCATGCCTTCTCTTATTATGTATGCGATACTCTCCCATTGTGGCACATATAATTTGACATGCATTACACACAAACATGTCAACCAGGTACAGAAGTACAACCTCTTCTCTACTCGCTACTTGGGGTGGTTCAATTACCTTAACATACCCAGACATGTCTCCACACTCATTGTCTCCTTGCTCTGATGTATCGTTACCATAGTTATAAAATTTCTGTTGTAGAAAACCCGTGTTCTTATTTCATCAGTAGATTGAACTATCGTACTGGTCGTTTCCACAACTATTCTTGTCTCTGCATCCTTCCTATCACCTCACCCCTTTAGCTTGCATCAGGGAGTGAGATAGGATAGGGAACTATGGGTCTCAGGTTTTCCACCTGAGTTGAGACGGATGCCTTGCTTTCTCACATGTAACACATGATGTCACCACAAACAATCTTGCAGGGTGGTTATTTACCCGTTTCCCACCCCAACCAGAGATAGGGAGATTAGCATCTGCCATCGTTTTGTTAAACAGCACTATATGCAGCGCAATGACTCACGCGGGTCGACAGCCCTCTTGTAGCTTTTCTCAAAGCTTCACCTGTATGATGAATGTTGCATACAAAGGCTAGTTCCAGCCTAGGACAGACAGACAGACAGTTCTGTGGACCCATCTTTTGCTTTTATATGTAGAAATGTTATCATACACAACAAATGGCTTTCACACCATCAAATCAGTGTGACTGGGGCCTGCTTTATCCATTTGTATACAATATATAGACTCAGTCATAGATGTATTTACACACAGTGTGCGTGCACGCATTTGCCTGATCAGCCTGTTCAGAGATGCTATTACACACCTGTGGAGCGAGTGGGATTGGATCCCAGGCTCCTGGCTCAGTTAGGGATGCTATGAACACTGAAAGAGTCTGGCCTTTTTGAGTCTGATTTTGATTTAGATACCCAGAAGGGTTAGTACACACAAATGAAAGACTTCCCACCATCAAATTCCCATGACTTTTGTTTTTAACCAATCAACTTGTATGATGAATGGAGAAAAGATGAAGGACTTTGTTTTTTATAATCTTACAGCACAGAAGGAAGTCACTTAGCCCATTGTACCTGTGCTGTCTCATTTATTTCCATACCAAAGCTTTACCCAGGACCCTGAAACTTATTCCTTGTCAAGTTTCCAGTCTGTTTTAGAGGTTCCATACAAGTTTGCTTTACAGCATTTGCCATCTTAACTTGTGTAGGGGGCGAAAAGATTGTCACATTTTCCTTCTAGTTTATTAGCCGGTTATTTAAAGTCTGTTATCTTGAGCTGCCACTCAATCTTAGAGGAGACTCCTCAAAATTTTACAGTCGTCTTAAATCCTAAACCAGATCAATCATAAATGGATGATCTTCACTTCTCCAACTTCTCCTTATAAGGGATGTCCCTCAAACCTTTTTTCATCTAATTCAGAATTAACTTGCCCAGCCACATTGAAAGATTTCTAATGCTGTACATAGCTGCCAGTTCCTCTGTTCCTTACCCAAATTTTTATTTTGTGATTAATATGAATATTGAACTTAGTGTAAAATATACCGTCAGCTGGCACAGCACGGTGGCTCAGTGGTTGGCACTGTTGCCTCTCAGCACCAGGGAACGGGTTCAATTCCACCATCGGGGGACTAGCTGCGTGGGTTTCCTGTGGGTGCTCTGGTTTCCTCCCATAATCCAAAGATGTGGAAGTTAGGTGGTTTGGCCATGCTAAATTGCCCATAGTGCCTAGGGATATATAGGTCAAGTGTGTTAGCCATAAGAAATGCAGCGAAATGAGCCTGGGTGGGATGCTCTTCAGCAGTTTGTGTGGAGTTGTTGGGCCGAATGGCCTACTTCCACACTGGAGAGGTACTATGGAGCTAACAAAGGTATACAAAAATACAGTTTTAAAAACAAACCTTCTCAAGGCATTGAGGTTTGTCAAATTTTTCCAAGTGCACTCAAATCAAAATAAATTGAAATCGTGAACAGTAGAATACTGAAATATAAAAGTGATGCAACAGCAATAAATTTATAAACCATTAAAAGGACAGGAAAAAAGTTTCACATTTGATCAGTGTCAATAAAAAAAACTTCAATATGAACATTTTGCTCTTTCAGGAGCTAGTTTTTAATCATAAGCAGATCTAAAATTTAGTTTTACTGACATTTTGTATATTTGCTGTTCAGTACTATATCAGAGCTTAGATCTTTAAATTAAGAAGTTGATATTCTCTGTTTCTTTCATCTTTTTAAAACATTGATCACTTCATTGTTCATCTGTCTAGCTCGATTAAGTAAAAAAAGTATTGGAGTTCGGTAACTGAGGAATGTTTGATTCTTGACAAATGTAATTAATTACTGCTATCTAAGCCATTATAATAGTGCATAAACTTCAATGCATACTCATTAAGTTTTAAGATGATTTGTTTGAAAGGAAATTAAGAAAAATCAGTGTTATGTCCGAAGACCTGCTTGAGCACATCATGTAAGCATAATTTTTTGCTGTCTTCTTTCTGATTATAATTTGAGTTTTTGGCAATCCTTCAGTATCTCATTGCAATCTTCACATACTCCTCGGTCATGCGCTTGGAGCATGGTGTGAGCTGTTTGAACTGAGTTAGATCCTGTTTGCTACTTGCACTTGTAAACATTGGGAATGATTATCGCACGTTTTCCTACTACTAACCGTTATGATGCTGAAACCAATTACAATGCTTCTGGCCTGTTTGGCTGGGATCAGTTATTTAACTGAATGTGGTGGTCATCTGTATAATGTGCTTAAGTATTCAAATATAGAACTGACTTGTATAAATTTGAAGAAATTTATTATTTTGTTTCACGCAAAGCGCATTTATAAAGAGTACCTCATTAGGCCAAAGACCATGAAGTATTAGGTGGTTTGTTTACGAGCAGTTACATGGTCTAGAATTGCTGTAGATATTGAGAAGTTAAATGTTCACTTCGTCTTGCCTAGTTTCTACAATGATGTGCCTCAGCCTTTCAGCGAATGCAATGTAGATTGTTGTTCTAGCATCATTCTGTCGTATAACACTGCATGCTATTAAGTGCTAGTATACATTTTATTTATGCAGACCTACTCAATATTTTTTCCATCAAAAGTCCAGAGATTGTTTTCATTTTTTTTTGTATTTTAATTAAATGGGCATCCTGGTTTTCTTTCTAGGAGTGGGAAGAAAATACTGCGTTAATGCAACTCATAAATTTTCCAGGCTTTTCATCCTTTCTAATCAGCTTTGGAAGTCTTTGAAAAGTTACACCTGGAAGTAATCCTATATGAGTAACAGAGGAATTTATCAAAGTTGCAACATGAACAGTTGTTTCAAAATCTTGCCACTCTTCCGAATGCGAGTTTGTTTAGTGTTAAATGGTAGAATACTTTCAATGTGTTTACAACCATAAATTTGTGTATTGTTCCAAAAGAGCTAAAGCTACTTTCTTTTCCTGGTTTTCTCTGGGCATTTGGTCAAAGCAAATAACAATTAATAAATCTGTTGTCTGCCTGAAAATCATGACTTGAAAAAAGGAAAGCGTATTGGCTTCAAGCAAGTTGTTTTAATTTTTTAAGTTTAATGTTGAAGCATCAAAGGAAGCTTTCATTGGTTGATTTTTGACTTTCTTTAAGCAAAAAGAAAATGACTCATTTGTAGCTTACTGTGTTTTTGCTGGAAGCCAATTAATCAATTTAGTATTAGTTTAAAAATGGTCCCATATGCGCTTGCCGAATTGAGCTTCTGGTCGGTGCAAGTGCGGCAAAAGAAATTTTATAGTATGCTATATTTCACACCAATGAGAATAGCAAAATAAATGGGAATTTTGTTATATCTTAAATTGCAGATTAATCAAAGGACTCTATGCAGTTTACATATTAAACATTAATAATCCAAATCATTACAAGTACATTGAAACATTTTTGCACTTGTCTAACTTTTTTTCCTGGAGGTATTTAAGAATGTGAAATCGCCATGGGATTACACATGACTGTCTGAAGACCTTAAATGTTTGTAATGATGTGCTAAATCTTAACTTGATTGTAATTAAAGCCAGCTTTCCTTCAATGTGTTTTGTCATTAGCCTAATACTTTTGCATCAAGGAAAACCTATAAAGACATTAAGCACTGTTTAATGCTGAAAATGAGTTACGAGGAAAGTGATTTGGACATGCAGGTGGTTCAAGTTAAGACCCAGATGATCTGTATATGGACCCCCATATGTGCAGTGCACTCAAGTTCTCAATTTCTTTTTCAGCCCACCTGTGTACACGTTATATGAATTTATTGAAAATGGGCAATGCACCAGAGTTCTTTTAATTAGATCGGATATAAAGTGTTCAGTGAAGGGAGCTGAATGCTGTGATTGTATTGTATGAAGGCAAGCTTGTTGGCAGAAAATGAGAAATTTGCTTTTCATAAACTTTTGCTGATCTTTGTGGACTTTGATATTCTCTCACCTTCTATTCCATTTTAATGCATCAGCAAATGTTATTTATTCTAGCAACAAAACAGATTGTCATGATCAATAGTCAGATTGCATCTGGATGCATTCGAAAATTCATTGTTCTCAAGTGATACTGTTTGTGCCCCATTAAATCCTTAATATTGTATGCCCCTCCACCCCTCATTTTGTACAATACAATATTTTTAACTTTATTGATGAAATACGTTGAAATGAATTTTGTATCTCAAATCCACATGTTTTAACTTGGCAAATAGTTTACTGGTCTTCAATGTTTGGTATCTTGTGTTAATTCACCAAAAGTATTACTCGGTTATTTCAAGCATTTAAGCATGATTTCACTCCTTTTGGATTTCTTCTCTGTTTTGGATTGTAAGTTTCCAGAAAAGCTATATAAATTTTGTACAAAAAAAGTTCCTTTTGAAGATACTAACATAAGCAATTGAAATAGTGAATTAGAGGCTATGGAATTTATTATCCAGATATTTGCAATAATACGTTGTAATTGAAGTTGCTGCAATTACACTAACTTTTAGAGAGGAGTTTTTTGCTCTTAAGGCTTGAACCTGTGTGTACTAATAGCAAAAGCATATATATTGTTAAAAGAGCAGTATTCAGCTGTTCAGTCTTTTTTTGCTTTAGCTGGAGGAAAGCAGTCAACCTATGCGAGTATGGTTGCCACAGCATTCGTGTCGATAAAAACACTCTTGGAACTTGCTTGAAGAGAAAGCTTTCACTATTGTCATAAAGATTGACAATATTAATGTTCATGACAAATGGCTCCACACCGAACCATTCCCTGTTCACACTGGTGTCAAACAGGGCTGTATCATTGCCCCAACACTCTTCTTGATTTACCTCACTGCATTGCTTCAACTCCATGCTGGAGTGGAGCTAACTTACAGAACCTGTGGGAAATCACTTAGCCTCCACTGCCTTTGGGCCAAAACCAAGGTCACCCCAACATCATTGATCTGCAGTAAGCAGATGTCTGCACATAAACAAGCATCAAAGTACCCTACGCTATCATCACCTTTACAGAGACCTATGTGAGCATGGGCCTCACGCTGAACATCCACATGGTGAAGGTCCTCCACTAACCTGGCCCTGCATTGTGGAGCAAACCCCTGATCATCAAGGTCCGTGGGGATGCCTTAGAAAACATGGATCACTTCCAGTACCTTGGGAGTGCCCTGTTGGCCAGAGCAGCTATTGATGAAGAAATCCAATACTGCTTCTAGTATGCTAGTGCAGCCTTTGGCCTGAAGGAAAGGATGTTTGAGGACAGCACCGGTTCTGAAACCAAGATGATGGTTTACAGAGCTGACATGATTCCCGTCCTCCTATATAGCTCTGAGACATGGACTGTCTACAGCAGACACATCAAGGATCTGGAGCAGAACCGCCAATGCGGATCTTGCGCAAGATCCTGTGAATCTGCTGGGAAGAAAGACACACTGTGTCCTTAACCATGCCAACATCCCCAGCACTGAGGCACTGACCACCCTTGACTGGCTACAATGGGCTAGGCACATTGTCTACATGACTGGCACGAGATTTTCCAAGAAGATGCTTTATTCCAAAATGGTAGGCAAGCATCTGATGGACAGAGAAAGCACTTCAGGGATACCCTTGAGACCTCACTGGCGAATTGTGATATTCCCACAGACACGTGGGAATCTCTGGCCCAAGACTGTCCAAAGTGGAGGAGGAGCATCCAAAAAGTCTTCGAGCACCTGAAGATTTGCCGTCAGGGAAAAAGCATAAACCATGCGAAAACAGCAGAAGGAGCGTTCTGCCACTTACAGGCCTCACCCACCCCCTCCCATGACCACCACCTGTCCTAAGTATAACAGCCTGTGGGAGCTGTGTCAGTCTATACAGCCACCTGCAGACTTGCCATCAGAGTGGAGGAGAGTCATCGTCATCTGTGAGGGATTGCCGATGTTTATTGAATCGCCAAGCATTCAGATTGTTTGTTTTTGTTTTGTTTGTTTGTTTCTTGCTATCTGGACACTAATCCTGAAGTGATAGGGTGGAACACCCCTATCTAGCATGCTAAATAACTTGTATATGCAAAACTTGAGTAAGTTTGGGTGCTGTGGTGTGATTCTTTAATCATGTATCTGTAAGAATTTTGCTTTTGGCAGACCTGTTAACAGTTATAGAGATATACAGTACAGAAACAGACTCTTCAGTCTAACTTGTCTTTGCTGACCAGATATCCGAGATAAGTCTAGTCCCCATTTGCCAGCATGTGGCCCCTATCCCTCTAAAACCTTCCTACTCATATACCCATCCAGATGCCATTTTAAATGTTCTTTGTTCTTTCACTGTTACTGGTTCAAAATCCTTGAATTTCCACCCTAAAGTAGTTGTGGGTCAACCTATATCATATGGGTCATAGCAATTCAAGAAGGCAGCTCACCACCTTGTGAAAGACAAGCATAGACAGGCAATAAATGCTAGCCCAGCCAGTGGCACCCACGTCCCACCAGAGAATTAAAAAATGCTAACTGGCAAAGATAACGGAAACCTTATCGTGGTTTTGTAAAGGTTGTCCATCAATTGAAATTTTGTAAAATTTCAAGAGAAAGCTTAAGGTTTTCATTTTGTTTAAAAGGTGAAAATGTTCTGAGTAAGTCACTGACATTGCTTAAGTTAACCTTTTAATGTTGCTTGCCAAGCAGTTGTTTTCCGTGACAGAATGTAACGCAAAAGAAGTCAGAACTAACAACCACATGCTGTCTGTGGAAGTAAGCAAGCTGCTGCTGAGTAAACTGAAGTCCCCACCTTCAAGTTTTCAGTTAGAAAATCCTGTCACCTATGTTCAGGACAACATTGGGCACGTACGCTGGAGCTGCAAGGTGAAGGGTCACCTTGGCAAAGCATTTCACAAGGGTGTACATTGAGAAGATATTCACTGATAGAAAAAGCAGTCACAGAGTATAGTTTTTATACAGCAGCAAGACATAGAACATAGAACATTACAGCACAGTACAGGCCCTTCGGCCCTCAATGTTGTGTCAACCTGTCATACCAACTGTCTAATGAAAATTCACAAAGGCTTTGTAGTCAAAAACTACAATTGAATATAGCCTCAGTGGGCTTGGAGGTTGACAAACGAGTATCAGTCAGTGTGTTGAGTGGCAGATAACCTTGGATTCATGTTCATATTAGACTTCTATCTGCAGGATGTCTTGTTTTCAAGTGTCAGTCCAATGTACATATCTCTGTGCCTACCTTGTGTAGAACCAGCCATGAGAACTTCAGAAATTGTGCAGGAGCTTGTGTTTGTCCTGAGTAACCACAGGATCAGAACAGCATCCCTCAATTGAGAAAGAACGTGGACATTTCAGAAACTCCCTTGTCGAAGTTGGCTTGATTGAACATATGCGATAGATACAGAGGAATTGAGAGAGTGGGATGGAGTCTTTACAGGAAGCAGGATGAAAGGATATATGGTTCAGGTAGCTGTGGGTTTATAGTGGATATTAGTGGCCACTAACCGAGTATACTGCAGCACCGTTGTCGACAGGGGACCGACCCATCTCCTGCAATTCTGCCCTCACCCCGTCTCTTCCCTTCTGCAATAGGGTTCCCCTTATCCTGACCTATTATCACACCAGCATCCACACCCAGACATCATCAGATTGGTGGTGACGGAAGTGGCAAACACACATTCCCCTCACCTCCCTTGTCTGCCTTTTGCAGGGACTGTACCCTCTGAGACATCCTGGTCCACTCTTCCTTCACCCCCAACACCTCCCACAGCCTCACGGCACCTTCCCCTGCAACCAGTGAAGGTGCTACACCCGCCCATTTACCTCCTCCCTTCCCAGTATCCAAGGGCCCAAACATACCTCCAGGTGAAGCAGCTCTTCACCCGCGCTTCCCAGAATCTAGTCTACTGCATGTGCTGCTCACAATGTGGTCTGCTCTATGTTGGGGAAGCAAAGTGTAAACTGGGTGACCACTTCTCAGAACATCTACCTCCTACTTGCAAAAAAGACCCTGAGCTTCCAGTTGCCTGCCACTTTAACACACCCTGTTCCCTGGCCAACATCTGTGCCGCTGGCTTGCTGCAATGTTCCAGCAAAGCTCAACGCAAGCTGGAAGAACAACACCTCATTTTCCGCTTGAGGACCCTGCAGCCCTCCAGACTTGATATCAAGTTCAAATAATTTTAAGGTCTAACGTCCTCTTACGTCGTAGTCCCCTACCCCATGCACCAGGCCTTGTTATCTCACAGCCTGCCATGACACACTATCCATGGTCAGTTACTAATAGTCCCCATCAACAGGGCTATCCCACCTCCTCGCCAGATCGTTGTCAACTCCTTTGACTATCCTACTGCTGTTCTCTCTCTTCGGGTTCTCTCCTTTATCCTAAATTGCATTGCCAATATGTTAATCCTTTTATGTGATCAGGGTTGTTGAAACAACCTTTGACAGTTAGAGTTTTCAGGAAAACAAATCATTTTAAGCCAGCATTTTCAATTGAAGTTGTATTGATGCAAGATGTGTATGTGGATCTATGTGCTGGAAGGCTACTTTTGTGAAACTGAGTGATTTCCTCATCCCAACGTTGTGGCTATTTCTATAAATAGAAATAGTGTAGCATGTGTAAAATGCACATCATTTGTAATGTTTAATTTGTTTGTGTTATTTGACTTACCTAGGTTTGTGTGATGTGTAACAAATCATCTTATTGTTTATGCAGTTTATAAACTACTTTGAAACCTCTGAACTTTAGGCCATAACCATGAAAATCAATTTGAGCTTTACAATAAATTTATTGATCAAAGACTTAGAAGAGGAAAGAGCTGTATGTGCTAAGACAGCAATACTCTATTTATTTATCTTTCTTAAATTGCAGGTAGAGCTGAACATCATTGACAAGCTGTCAAAATTGGTGCCTTGTGAACATGAGGATCTTTTGAATATTACCCTGCGCTTGCTACTGAATCTGTCTTTCGACACTGGTCTTCGGAATAAGATGGTCCAAGTGGGATTACTCCCAAAATTGACTGCCCTCATAGGTAATTTTCATAAGCATAACTAATAACCTAGGTTCTCTCAATTTTGTCTTTCTAATGTACCTATTCTGTATGATGTGCTGTATGCATGACTGGCGAAGGAAATAAATACCATGAGCATAGGTTTATTAGATGGGTTGTGATCCAAACATGAAGAGATAGTTGTTAGCCCTACTGAGCTAAATCCTCACTTGCTGTGGAGAGGCAAGGGTTGGTGAGATGGAAGATTAGCACATGAAGAAAACTTTAAAGGAAATTGGTTATAGTTGTGTTGTGAACTGGTGATCTCAGTTGCACATTAATAGAATGCAAACACTTCTTTTTCATGAAAATAAAGGGTAAACTTTCAGGAGCTCTAATGTGATTACAGATAATATTTTCTTGAAACCTGTAGCCTGCACAACCTCTTGCTGCTTTCAGTTGTCAGTAAGGAATGTGATTAAATTTCATCATTTAATCAAACATTGTCATACCTGCCGAAGTTGCAATTTGTAAAGCAATGTATGAAACATTAAGAGTAGGAATACATAATTCAGCTCTTTGAGCTGTTCAGTTAGGCCATGACTAACATGCACCTCAGAGCCCTTTTTTCCCCCCCTTTGCTTCGTATCCCTGTTTATGTTTAACAAAAATGTATCTGTCCTGAAGCTTCAATTGTCTCAGCAATCTTGCCTTGTTGGCAAGGAGAGAGTTTGAGTTTTATTACCATTTGTGCATAAAAGTGTTAAAGCGTCATGACCACACCTGGCGTGTTGTCAGAATTGTCTATGAATTGGAATTCGTATAACTTTGGTTTTTAGTTTGAGTGATTCAATATTAACAATAACCCCAGTATCACAACTCTGTTTTAAGGAAGATAAAAGGTATGTTTATTGCAGAACTATCATTGTTGAAAGTCATTTGAATAAAAGCTGGTAAATTAATTATCCATGATAAAGTTGCAAAGTTTAAAAGTAAACAAGGATAAATGATACTGTTTCATCTTTCACAAACTGCCGGTGTTTCTGGCTAAGCCAGTACTTGTTACCTGTTCTTAATTTCCTTGAACAGAATTGCTTACTAGTTCATTTCAGAGGATAGTTGAGAAGCAATAAGATTGCTGTGGATCTAGAGTTGTATGTCAAACAGATAGGTAAAAAAGTGATGAGTTTTCAAAAGTAGACCCAATGAGTTTTTACAGCAATTGATAAGTATCTGAGTTGCAACGCTGAAACTATCTTCCAATTGCTTATTTGTTTATTAATTAAATTCAAATTCCACCAGTGACGAAGATATGATTTGAACAGTCTGTGTTTTGGATTTACTCATCCAGTGACATGACCATTGTACAATCACCTCCCTCTTAAAGGTGGATGTAAGATCAGTCTAATATTATTGCAGCCTATTGCTGAAGTGAATGGCTTCAAGTCTTGAATACAACAGTTGTGTTGATAACAAGGTGTGGAGCTGGATGAACACAGCAGGCCAAGCAGCATCAGAGAAGCAGGAAAGCTGACGTTTCAGGCCTAGACCCTTCAGAAATGGAGGCAGTGAAGGAGGTTGTGAAATAAATAGGGAGAGCAGGGAGGCTTCATTTGAATAATTAGTGCCTATCTGTCAGGTAGACTTAAGATATGAAGGAGATAGAGGTATTAATTTGTTTCTTATTAGGTCTGTGGTAATGGCCCTTGCAAATTGTCTGAACTCTTTCTGAAAACAGTTGATTTCTCAAATCCTTTTTGTTGTTCCATTGGTTCTCTTTCCTAAATGGTGTCTTTCGGAGTTATCCTTGAGAGTCTGTGCTCAGTGGTTATTCTCAACCTGTCTTATACAGGTTGTGTTGAAATTCTTCTTTTGTATCCAGCTGTAGTTTAAAAGCCAGCAACTTCTGAATATTTTAAATTCCATGAATTGGGTATTCCAGTGATCGCTATACTCAACTATTCAAATGAGTGCTACGCTTAATCTTGACCCCAAACAAGATGGGGCTTGTGAGATTTCCTCTCGATTTCACTCAACATTTCAGTTGTTACTGGACAGTCATTTGGAGAGAGAGAAAGTGAGCCAGAAGCAGGCTCCTTGCAGAAAAATGCTGCTGGTGACTTATGCTGTTGAGATATGGAACTGATTCTTGGCAGCTGAGGCTCAGGAAGAAACCTCAAGAACTATTGGATAGCTCTCTGCAGTTAGGATTCAGCGGAAGTCCCACGGAGCTGTAAGTGCAACTGTGTATTGTAGTTATGGCTTGGAAAAACCCTGGAAGTTGTGAAGGGCTCAGAAGGAGTCTACAAATAATTAAAACCACAGTGCACCTGAGAGTAGGCGTTGGAAAAACCCAGAAGCAATATTTGCTTAGTGTAGCTGAACAAGACTAGCACTCAGACAGGGAAAAATCTACAAGTATAAAAGTAATTCTGGCTTGGTAAAGCTGGCTGCCTGTGAAAATCTAGAGTTGAGAGAGTAAGTGCACTTTCAAGAATACAGAGGAGCATACTTTCAGGAATCAAAGTGAAGTACCAAAGGAGTGATTGAGGCAATCAGCAATGGAATGTCTTTTGAGGGAATTCCAAAGCTAGCTATTTGCAAGAGAAGAATTTGACTTTTTAATAATGTTTTAATCAGTTTTGATGATCCACAGTGTCATGAATGCCTATGGGATTGTTTAGAAATCAGTAGGATTTGTCCTCACTGCATTTGCTAGCGGACGTACTCTGCAGAGTGCTGACCAGTTTGTTACTTATAAACAAAAACAGAAATTTCTGGCGAAACTCTGGCAGCATGTGTGGGAAGAAAGCAGAGTTAATGTTTCAAATCCAGCCACTCTTCAACTGAAAACAGCGAGGAAAACCTGGAACAAAAACGAAGTTGCTGGAAAAGCACAGCAGGTCTGGCAGCATCTGTGAAGGTAAAAACAGTTAACTTTTGGGTCCGGTGACTGACCCTCAGAACTGATGGTTACTGGGAAGACGTCAGTTTATATGCACAAAATAGGAAGGTGGGTGGGGTAGGGAGTAAATGATAGGACAGAGCTCAAAGAGAGAGAAAGACGGTAGGACAGACGGAGGAGTTGCTAACGATCAGGCTGGAATGGCCAAAATCTGTGTTTCTGGCTTGTTTCAGCCCAACGCAAGCTGGCGGAGCAACACCTCATGTTCCGCTTGGGGACCCTACAGCCCTCTGGACTCAATGTTGAGTTCAATAATTTTAGGGCCGAAATGCTGTCATGTCCCCTGCACTGCACGCATGCACACCAAACAATATTGAGTTCAGTCAATCGTCACATGTACTTATCGCCTTCATGCTTTTCTCTCTCTGAGCTTCTGACTCCACCTAACTGCTTCATTCTCCCCAACCGTTTCTTCAGCATAAACCCCACTTCTTCCAAACTATCAGTTCTGATGAAGACTTTGTCGAAAACAGAAGAGATTTAATGTCACAAGTCCACTGACTCATTATCGTTGGATGGTGACTGTTTTTCTTCCCACAGATGCTGCTGAAGTTTGCTAGCAATTTCTGTTTTGCCTCAGATCTCCATGTGCAGTTATTTGGTTTATTTCTGTCATCTATTTCAAGTTAGTTCTAGATGTTAGAATGTAAATTGTTTTATGGTATATTGTTAATTCTCTTCCTGTTCTAATTTTCTGTAGTAGAAATTATTATTCAAAGCTCTGAAATCTTATGTCTTCTTTGTCTCAATAAGTACCTGGGATCTCGCACTTTAATCATTTAAAATTGTCAGGCCTTAGTCAGATTATAACACAAATTTGGTGGTTTGGTCGAGGAGTCTCAAGATCAAAACTCAAATTGGCTTTAATCTAGAAACTGTTGTATCATGTTTTTATTTTAAATATTGGGTTGCCTAGGCATGGTGTGCAAACCCTATCCATTGCTTTTTAGTCAAGGTAATTAACTTCCGACTGTCTCAGCTATTGACTTGAATAGCTCTGAAACAAACTTAAATGGCTGCCAATGGCTTCATCTGATGAAGAGTTACTGGATTTAAAACATTAAGTCTGCTGTCCTCCCACAGATGCTGTCAGACCTGAAATTTGCCAGTGATTTCTGGATCTATTTCAGATCTCCAACATCCACAGTTCTTTGTTTTAAATTAACTTAATTGGCTTTCTTTTGTAGTGTTGTGTTGAACTAGCAAGAGCCATTTTCCAGGGGAGTCATTGTCAAAGGTTAGCTTACCATTAAGAATGTCGGTTGTATTTCAAAGGTCTTGTAATTTTTCCCTGACAGAAATACTGTCTAGTTCCGATACACAAAATACACAAGCATAGTCATTTGACTTCTGGAAGCAGAATTTCCTAAGATTGCGTCCATTTTAAAGGCAGATGGGTTTTCTTTCCAAAATGCTTAATGTAATTAATATAATTGTAGCATCATATTCAAATGCCCTTGATTCCCCCATCAGAAGAAATAATTTATATATCTTTACCCAAGCAATTTATTATACTATTTTAAACACCTTTGATCAGATCAGTCCAGAGGAAGGGTTGCTGGACTGGAAACATTAACTCTGATTTCTTTCCACTGATGACGCTAGACCTCTTGAATTTCTGTCCAGTAATTTCTGTTCTTGTTTCCAATTACTAATGTTCTATACTTTAAGAAATGTCTCAAAAATGAACTACAGATTGACTGATGCTGAGAAATACATCTGTATAGGTTATTTGCTGAGTCAGTAATGTCTATATTTTTCTTCCAAGACAACATAATTCTTACCATACTTTCCTATTCCCTTCCCTTCCAATTTATTTTCCTTCCTTCATTCATAATCCAGTGTAATCTTCAACATTGATGAAGTTTCTTCCTAAAACATAAGACCTAAAATGTAAAATCTGTACCTCCACGACCCTGAGGGAAAATCTGTTTGTTGTACTGAAATCCTTGCATTTCATCCAGCAATATTTGTTTCTCATGATTGAGGTAGAGATACTAGCTATCTATTATCTAAAATCAACAGTAAATGTTGAAAATGCTCCCTACAGGTCAGGTAGCATATGTAGAGGGAAACTACGACCAAAGATAATGATCAGGTTGATGATCCTTCTTCCGAACTCCTCTGTCTGTCCTATCCCACCTTTTAATAAGTTTAAACAGTGGTCCTATTGCACTGTAATCTTGGTTCTTTGAATAAGAAAACACCATCTTTCAAGTCTGTTTTCTTTTGTATTTTCTTGAACCTGGCAACATTCTCATGAATATAAAATGCAAGGCTGGATGAACACAGCAGGCCAAGCAGCATCTCGAGATGCTGCTTGGCCTGCTGTGTTCATCCAGCCTCGCATTTTATTATCTTGGAATTCTCCAGCATCTGCAGTTCCCATTATCTCCAACATTCTCATGAACTTGTGTTTGTATTACCTCAATATTTTTGGTGTCATGTGATGTTCTTTAGTGCACATTTACTGTAACTGATATGTTAGATTTTATTCACATTCATTTTTTTGATATCCCAGGCCTCTGTTTATGCTTAGTACTAATTGGATACCAAAATTGGATTGATAGGAGACAGAGGGTCGTGGTGGGGAGTTGGTTTTCTGACTGGAGGTCTGTGACCAGCAGTATTCCACAGGGAGTGATCCACTTCCGTTTCTCACCTATACAGTTGATCTAGATGAGAATATGAGGCATGGTTAAGTTTGCAGATGACACCAAAATTGGTGGAATAGTAGACAGTGAAGAAGGTTATCTAAGATTACAAGGAGATCTTGGTCAATTGTGTCAGTGGGTTGAGCAGCGGTAGATAGAGTTTAATTTGGCTTAATGCAAGGTATTGCATTTTGGTAAAGCACAGACAGGAGTTACAAAAATTAAAAAGTTGAGCCTTCACTAGTTTTGTAGAACAGAGGGACTGAGGGGTTCACTTGCGTAATTCTTTGAAAATTGCATCACAGGTAGACAGTCGTTAAGAAAGCATTTAGCACACTTGCCTTCATTGCTCAGACCTTTTAGTATAGGAATTGGGACATCATGTTAAGGTTGTTCAGGCTGTTAGTGAGGTCCCTTCTCAGGTACTGTGTGCAGTTCTGGTTGCCCTGCTATAGGAAGGATATTAATAAATTGAAGAGGGTTCAGAAAAGATTTACCAGGATTTTCCAGGAATGGAGTGTTGAGTTATAAAAATGGGCTGGGACTTTTTTTCCATTGGACCGTGGGAGATTGAGGGGTGACCTGCTACAGGTTTATAAGATCATGGACATAGATAAGGTGAATAGCATGGTTTCTCCCCCCCAGGGTAGGTTCAAAACCAGGGGACATACGTTTAAGGTGCGAGGAGAAAGTTTTAAGAAACACTGGAGGGGCAACCTTTTTACACAGATTTGTGTGTGGATGGAATTGCCACATGTAAAAGATGTTTGGATAAGTATATGAATAGGAAAGATTTTGGAGGAATGTGGGCCAAACGCAGGCAAGCAGGACTAGTTTATTTTGGGATGTGGATTTATTGGACCAGAGTCTGTTTCCATGCTGTATGACTTTGACTCTAAGATTATATCATTTGACTCATACTGACATTGAATTTTACGTTTCACTTGGTTCATCATTTTAATAATATCTCATTGCAGCCTCCTTTCGTTTACTTAGACATTTTCAACTAAACTTCAGATCTGTTCTGCCTCATGTCTGGAGCAGATGGGACTTGAATCTAAGCCTTCTGGACCAGAAGTAGGAATACTATTACTGTGTAGTAAGAACCCTCCTTTTAGATCCTTTAGCATTACTTCTTTGGCTGCTAATGCAAGCCATTTTGATGTTATGTGCAAATTTTAATATCACTCCCTCTGGATCTAATATACAAATCATTGTTGTAACCCAAGGAACAGAAGTAGC
This sequence comes from Stegostoma tigrinum, assembly GCF_030684315.1. NCBI lineage: Eukaryota > Metazoa > Chordata > Chondrichthyes > Orectolobiformes > Stegostomatidae > Stegostoma > Stegostoma tigrinum. Next base: position 46,756,225 of record NC_081361.1, on the reverse strand, counting down.
CGGAGAAGAATCCTTTAAGACAATACCGCCCATTTCCAAATAATCTGGAAAACCTATCTGTAACACCTCATTTTCTCTCAAAGAATTTTTAATCCGGTTGTCATTCTGAGTTCCATCCCACTTAATCTCCTCTAATAATTAGATGAGAGGTACTTTGTAAAAAATAAAATTCCCTAGTGTCTGTGTACAAGCATTCTGCTACTTCAGTGACCAAGACTGTTATATCCTCAGAATGCTGTTCTGGCCAGAGCACCAGCATGGGTGGAAAGACCACATCATGACGATGTTCCAAAAAAAGTGACAGTTTATATCCATACCCTCCCTGGTGGCCCTGTAAGGCTGACTTAAGCTTCTACAGTTAAGAAAAGCAGTGCAAAGAAAAGCAGCATTTCTCCAGGAAGGCTGTCATAAACCTCTGCATTGCCTACTACAAATTTCAAAGATCCCAAGGCAAATGGACAAAATTGAAGCGACCCAAGAAATGTTTGCATTCTTTTGAATACAGATTTGCTGGATGATTAGAGACTGGCCAATGGAGCACATAATGTTAAAAAGCTATGCAGAGCAAATCAATGTCATTACAGGTTCTGAAGAAGGGTCACTGAACTTGAAATGTTAATTAGGGGGAGGCAGCGGCTTCGTGATATTGTGGCTGGACTGTTAATCCAGAGACCCGGGATAACATTCTGGGGACCCGGGTTTGAACCCCACCACGGCAGATGATGGAATTTGAATTCAATGAAAATGTGGAACGAAGAATCTGATGATGACTGTGAATCCATTGTCGAGGGTCGGGCAAAAACCCATGTGGTTAACTGATGTCTTTTAGGGAAGGAAACTGCCTTCCTTGCCTGGCCTGGCCTAAATGTGATTCCAGACCTACATCAATGTGGTTGACTCTTAACAGCCCTGTGGGCAATTAGGGATGGGCAATAAATGCTGCCTAGCCAGCAATGTAAATAAATAAAAGGTTAATCTGCTTTCTCTCCAGAGGGACGTCAGACCTGCTGGATTTCTGTTTTCGTTTCAGATCTTCAGTTTCCACTTTTGCTAATTTTGTTACTACCCCTTAACTCTTAACTAACATTGAATCATAGAATCCCTACAGTGTGGAAACAGGCCATTTGACCCAACAGTTCACACAGTCCCTCTGAAGAGCATCCCAACCAGACCCATTCCACTAATTTCCCATGTCTAACCCACCTGACCTAAACGTCCGTGGGCACTATGGGGCAATTTAGCACGGCCAACCCACCTACCCGCCACATCTTTGGAGTGTGGGAGGAAACCGGAGCACCCGGAGGAAACCCACGCAGACACGGGGAGAATGTGCAAACTCCACACAGACAGTTGCTCGATGTTGGAATCGAACCCGGCACTGTGAAGCAGCAGCGCTAACCACTGATGGTCAAGAAACAGCAGGCAAACCAAAACAAATTCTGTTTCCCAACATGACTGAAAACAAAAGTAAGGCACATTAACTTTACGAGTGTAGTACCAGATGAAAGCCTCGTTAATTACTGCTGGATTTGGTTGTTTCCCATCCTGTGCCACCAGAATTTGTTGGTGGGTTTACGAAACTACTGTAAGTTACGGGCCCTAATTGCATAACATAGTTATTTTTAAGTAAGATAACAAAGTGTGAAGCTGGATGAACACAGCAGGCCAAGCAGCATCTGCTTGGCCTGCTGTGTTCATCCAGCTCCACACTTTGTTATCTTGGATTCTCCAGCATCTGCAGTTCCCATTATCTCTGTTATTTTTATGTATTTATTTGCTCTTTGACTCCTTCGGCAGGAGCTAAATTGAAACCTGTTCAAAACTGTCAATAGGTGAGCAGAAACACAAATTCTTTTCTCACCTGAATGTTGTTCCATGAGCCTCCCAGTCATGTTTTAAAGAAGTAGGGTGTTAGGTGTACACCATTAACTCCAAAAACTACAATTGTGATTTTCTTCTGAAAAAGATTCAACAGTGACCTCTAGTGGAAAATGTTTCCACACAGTTTTCATTCCTGTGGCTACTGCCTCAATTGCCAAAGACCAGCTGCCACTTCTTGCGTAATATGTTAATTGGTAGGTTGTTGAGTGCATCATAACCACAAGTCTAGCTATTAATACAAATATAGGTTTTGGCATATGAAATAAAAGCAAAATTATAACCTTTCCAGTGACTGCATTGTGAATTTTTCCAGACACATGGATAGCTAAATAGTTGATATGACACACTGTTTTAGCTTAATACAGGTTTAAGCTTTCTTTTTAAGACAACTTTTTTTGTTTGCTGACTTGACTTTCGGTTGTAAAATATAACCTTATGAAGATGACTAATCGGCTCTTGATTTACAAAACAATGATTCATTTACTGTAGTTAATCTGTTTCTAATGCAAGAGTAGTCCTTTAGCTCATTTCAGAGCGAAGGAATTTTTTCCAGCCATAACCATAACCAAGCCCTCTAATTGGCATGATCATAGCTATTACTGATGTGTCTAAACAGCTACATTTTTATTTTGAGTGATATTTAAACTCTGGTGCCTATCCTCCTATGCTTTTGGAGCTTAGGAATTGTGAAGAGTTCTGAGTTGAAATGTTGATGCCCTAAAAAGTAATTGGACTAAATCTGCAGCAACAATACTCTTGAAAATCATAAGAATATCGTAAGAAAAGAGGTCTGATTTGGATTTAACAGGATTTTTTTTTATCTAGACAAACCAGCACTTGCAATAATAAATATCACTTCAATATTAAATAAACAAACTGGTGGAATCCTTCATTTGAGTTTAATTTTTTTTCACTTTTAGATGTTCTTACTCCTCTTAATTTCATGGCTATCAATCTAACATTACACTTTTATCAAGTGATTTCTGCTCCTGTTTTTAGCCCCTAACCAAAACCTTTGCATCCCTGTTACTAATTCTGTTTCCCCCTTCTGGTTGTTGAAGCTGAACCAGGCATTGTGTAAGTTTCCTGTTTTGTTCGACTGATTTTTTTTTTCTACAAAACCATCTATACTCTTGCTCTAGCCCTTTAGCCTTCTGCAATCTTGCATTCCCTTCTGTAAATTCACATTCTCTGCTTGCTTGTAAATCTCCTTCTTCCAAACCATAACTTTTAGCAGAACCTTCACCTTTCTCAAAAATCTCTTGCTTGCCACCTTGAAAGGTTTTTCGAAAAGTCACGTCTTTGGTAACTTGGAGATAGCAAAAACTGCTGGAATCACAGCAGGACAGGCAGCATCAGAGGAGCAAGAGAGTTGATGTTTCGATTCAGGATCTTTTTTCAGGACTGGGGAGACGGAAGGGAGCTGGGAAGTAAATGGAGGGAGGAGGGGTGGGGCTGGGGCAAGGTAGGTGGTATAGTGATCGGTGGATGTAGGTAGGGGGCAGTGGAGATTGGTCAGTAGAAAAGGTGGGCAGGATAGGTGGGAAAGAAAAGGGACAAGTTGTGTCAGGTTCAGGAGGCAGGAATGAGATGGAGGGTTGGACATGGGATGAGACTGAGTGTGGGGAAATTTTGAAACTGATGAGTTCTGCATTCTGGTCATCAGGCTGTCAGCTCCCAAGGCAGAATATGAGGTGTTGTTCCTCCAGTTTGCGTGTGGCGTCTTAGTGACACTGGAATAGGCCTAGCTCGAACATGTCAACAAGAGTGGGAGGGGAAGTTAAAATGGTCAGCAACCAGAAGATGGTGTTGATTATAGCATACAGAGCACAGATGCTCTATGAATTGGTCATCGAATCTGCGCTTGGTCTCGCTGATGTACAGGACGCCACATTGAGAGCAACAGGTACAGTAGATCAGGTTGGACAACATACAAGTGAACCCCTGTCCGATATGGAACGATATGTAGCACCACTTGCAGTTGCAGGGAAAGGTGCCGGGAGTGGTGGGGTCAGTGGTGAATATGGAGTGGATGAGGGAGTCAGAGTGAGCAGTCCTGATGAAAGGCTGATAGGGGTGGGGAGGAATATATCTCTTTGGTGGGCTTGGATTGTGGATCGCGGAGGATGATATGCTGGATATGGAGGTTTGGTGGGTTAGTATGTGAGAACCAGGGAGACTTAAGATAGTAAGAACTGCATATGCTGGAGTCAGAGATAAGTGTCGAGCTGGATGAACACAGCAGGCCAAGCAGCATCAGAGGAGCAGGAAAGCTGATGTTTTGGGCCTAGACCCTTCTTCAGAAATTCAGACTCTGTTTTTATTTTTGTTTGGGGGAGGACATCTGAGGGGATCTAAGGGAAGAAGTGTGGGAAATGCAAGGGATGTGACTGAGGGCATTTTTGATCAGTGGAGGGGGAAGTTGTGGTCCTTGAAGTAGGGGGATATCTGGGAATAGAGCACTCCATCTTGGAAGCAGATGCAACAGAGACGGAGGAATTGGGAGTAAGGGATTGCATTCTTGCAGCATGGTGGATGAGAGGAAGTGTAGTCCAGGTAGCTACGGGTGTCAGTGGTTTGAAATAGATGTCGGTGCTGAGAAGGTTACTGGATACGGAAACAGAGTTCCAGGAAGAGAGGTATTGGACATGGTCCAGTCGAATTTGAGGTTGGGTGGAAAGGTATTAGTAAAGTTGGTGAGCTGTTCAAGCTCCACAGGGGAGCACGAGGCTGCGCCGATACAGTGGTCAATGTAGCAGAGGAAGAGGTGCAGGATGTTGCTGGCGTAATAGTGGAAGAGGGAGTGTCGGACATATCCAGCAAAGATGGCGTAGCTCGAGCCCACATGGGGTGCCCACAGCTATCCCTGTAGCTTGTAGGAAGTGGGAGGAGTTAAAGGAAAACTCGTTGAGGGTAAGGACAATTCCGTTAAGCAGATGAGGGTGTCGGTGAAGGGGAGACTGGTTGGGCCAGTGGGAGAGGAAGAAGCAGAGGGTTTTTAAGCTGTCTGTGTGGGTGATATAAGAGTACGGGAACTGGATGTCCATGATGATGACGACGATGAGATGTTGGGGCCTCTGGAATTCAAAGTCTTGGAGCAGGTGGTGGGTGTGGGTAATGTCCAGAATGTAAGTGGGGAGTTCCAGGACCGAGGGAAAAACTGAGTCAAGCTAAGCGGAGATGAATTCAGTGAGACAGGAGCAGGCAGAGACAATGGCTGTCAAGTTTGTGGGTTTTGGGAAGGAGATAGAAATGGGCAGTATGGGGTTATGGAAACAATGAGGTTGGAGGCTGTGGGTGGGAGGTCTCCTGAGGTGATGGATGATCTGAAGGATGATGGTTTGGTGATCAGGGGTGGGATCATAATCAAGGGGGCAGTAGGAGAAGGTATCAGAGTTGGCACCTGGCCTCTGCGACATAGAGGTCAGTGTGCCATACCATTACTGTACTCCCTTATCCGCAGGTTTGATGAGGTTGAGGTTGGAGTGGACAGCTTTGTGCCACTTCTGCCTACAATCCAACCCCATGACCAAAGAGATATTTCCGTCCCCACACTTATCTGCCTTTCATAGGGACCGCTCACTTCATGACTCCCTCGTCTGCTCCATATTCCCCCATTAACCAGCACCTTTCCCTGCAACCGCAACACCGCCTCCCTCACTTCTGTCCAAGGTCCAAAACAAGCTTTCTATATCTGACCGGGGATCACCTGTACATCCTCCATTCTGGTCTTCGGTACCCATTGCTCCCGATGTGGCCGCCTCTACATTGGTGAGACCAAGCGCAGACTTGGGGACCAATTTGCAAAGCACCTGCGCTGTGGCTGCTATAGTCAACAACACCTGGTTGCTAACCATTTTAACTCCCACTCCCTTGTTGACATGTCCATCTTGGGCTGCCTCCAGTGCCACAATGATACCACATGCAAACTAGAGGAACACCACCACATATTCCGCTTCGGGACCTTACAGCACGATGGCCAGAATATAGAATTGACCAGTTTCAAGATCTCCCCCACCCCTGGCTTCATCTCATCCCTGCCTCCTTGACCTGACACTACTTGTGCATCTTCTCTCCCACCTAACTGCCCTACCCTCCCCACTGACCTAATCCTCACTACCCCGCCTGCATTCACCTATCAGCATCCAACTTACCTTCTACCGGCTCCACCCCTCCTGTCTCTATTTATTTCCCAGCTCACTTCCCCCTCCCCATTCCTGACGAAGTACTGACCCAAAACATCAACTTTCCTCTTCTGATGCAGCCTGATGTGCTGTGTTCCTCCAGCTCCACTCTGTGACTTTTTGAGTCTTAGCAGGACAAATGACCAAAGTTGGTTTCTTATCATCTTCTATGCTGCGTTGCATGATATATTTCAGTGTTCAAGGTGTTACCTCAATAGAAATTGTTATCTGGATGGACAGTTATTTTTCATAAACAGTTTCATCGGCTGAAAGATCCCATCAAGATAGACGGATCCGAGTCGATGTTGCAGAGTGAAAGAATTATGTTGTATGTAGTTGTCACCTAATTTTCTATGACAGAATGCCTCGGATTGACCCTACAGGATTCATGTTGTCACAGCCTGCCAGTCCGTAAAAGACCCGTTTATGCATTCTGTCTTTTCTACCAGCTAGCCAACCTGCTATCCGTATTATCATGTTAACCTACACGACAAGGTCCTACTTTGCCAATAACATTTTAGGTTGCATTTTGTCTGATGGCTTAAATACAGAGAGACCTGAATATTCTTGAGCATGAAACACAAAGCATTAGCTTGCAGGTGCAAAAGTACTTAAGAAGGCAAATGGGATTTTTTTCTGGGGATTGGAGTTCAGAAATTGGGATATCTCATTACAACTGTACCGAGTGTTTGTGAGGCTCTACTTGGAGTGCTATGTACTGTTTTTATTCCCTGCATTTAAGATGGTATTGGGGGTTGCTTATCTGATTCCGTGGATGGATAAGTATCTTATGAAGAACAGCTAAACAGGATAGGCCTTTATTTATTCGAGTTTTACATGTTGGTGTGTTTGAGCTGGGAGATTTGAAAGGAGATGAAACATCTGCTATCTAGGTGACATCCTTAGCACTGTGGAGCCTTCTATGAAGCGCTGTTGTCATGTGCCAGTTTCAATTGAAAAGGCCTGGTTTTAGCTGTTTCTGGTAGGTGCCGGTTCTATCTGTGCATCGTAATGGTCAGTGTATGGAATCTAATTCTGTGTTTGGAGTCATTGGATGAGCGCCAAGCCTCCTAGAATTCCCTGGCTGTCCTCTGTTTGGCTTGTCCAATGTTTCAGTGTTGTCCCTGTTGAAAGTTCGGTTTTTCTTGTGTGTTGAAACAAAGGACATCTGGTGGTGCCGTTTAGGTACTGATGGATGTGGATTGCTAGTTGCCTGCCAGTTGGTTCCGTGTAGTGTTCTGTTTATTCTCCACATGGTATCTTGTAAACCACATTCGTCCTATCCATGATATCCATTGGGTCTTTTAACCCTAGTCAGTTGCTGTCTTTGTGTGGCTACCAATTTGTGTGCTGTCATGATTCCTAGCGGTTCAAGTAGTCTGGCTGTCAGTTCTGAGGTGTGTTTTACTTTTTACTTTCTACTGGGACAACACTACTATCATTGGACAAGCCAAACGGAGGGTAGCCAGGGAATTCTAGGAGGCTTGACATTCATCCACGGGCCCCATCAACAAACACATTGAATTAGACCTGATATGCCGACTGTTACGATGCACATCTGGAATTGGCACCTACCGGAAGCAGCAAAAACCAGATTGTATGAATTTGAACTGGCACAAGGCAACAGCGCGTCACAGGAAGCTCCACAGCACTGAGGATGTCACCTGGTAAGGGGACCAAACACATGCTATCAAACCTCCCAGCTTGGCGAACACACCACCAACTACAAAGAGCACCCGAGCTGCAAATCTTCACTCAAAGCCTGGGGGATGACCTTAGTGCAACATAAATGATTCATTGGTGAGGGCAAGGGAGAGGGAGAGGAATTGACAGGATAGATGTTTAGAAGTTTGCACTGCTGGGGGAGTCTTGAACTTGGGGACATAGTTACTGAACACGGGGATATTGATTTAAAGCTGAGATGTGAAGGAATTTTTTTGTGAAAGGGCTAGTGAATGTCTGGAATTCTGTACCTCAGAGTTGTGGGGACAAAATCACTCTACATATTTAAACAAGTGGTAGATTATGATATTTCAAAAATCAGTGTTAGGAGCTATAGTTAATGGCATGAAAGTGAAGTTGAGGCCTGGACAAATCAGCCATGATCATAGTTGAGTAGCAGGCAGTGCTTGAGGCACTGAGTGGCCTTCTCTAGCTTCTATTCCTTCTGACCTGCAAATCCAAATACCGTACATCTACTTGCTATTCTTTATCGACAACACACGTAATCCCTTAGAATTATAGCATCCCTGTGGTGCAAGTAGTGGCCACTTGGCCCATCGAGTTTGTAGCCAATTTGGAAGAGCATCCCACCCAGACTAACCTCATCCATGTAACCCTGAATTTCCAATGGCTAATCCACCTAGCCTACAGAACCATGAACACTGAGACAATTTAGCATGGCCAGTTCAGTAACTTGTACATCTTTGGACTGTTGGGGGAAACCCATGCAGACACGGGGAAAATGTGCAAACTCCACACAGTCACCCAAGGCTGGAATTGAACCCGGTTCCCTGGTCCTATGAGGCAGCAGCATTAACCACTGTGCCACTCTTGATTTGCTACAACTGCATGAGCTCGATCCATGGCTCAGGACAGGGCCTACTTTTCGTAGCAACAATACCAGTTTTTTTTTTTGAGTTGATTCATGGGATGTGAGTATCACTGGTTGGGCCAGTAGTTATTCCATCCCTAACTGCCCTCTGGGTAATTAGGAAGAGTTGACTGCTTTGTTGTGGGTCTAGAGCCACACATAGCCCAGACTAGGTAAGGATGACCAATTTGCTCCCCTAAAGACCAGTTGGCATTGGGTTCATGGTCATGATTAAACATTTATTTCCGGACTATTATGGTGGGATTTGAACCATGATCCCCAGAACATGAGACAGTTGATCCAGAGACCATGGTAATGATAATATCCTTTGGCCATTGCCTACTCCAAGTAAGGTACAGGTACTCCGGGGATTTGAACCAAGGATCTCCTGTTTGCGAGACAGATGCTTTAACCAACAAAGCCATGATGACGCTAATACCCCACAAACAGGAACTCCTTTCTTCATGAGTCTTTGAGCCAAATATTCATTTTGCTAATTTTGTGTACCCTCTTGTCAGTTAAAATGTGGCTCAGGTACTGATCCAGAGATGATTATCCTGGAGGCTCTGTTGCTCAATTTGGTGCCTCTTTACATTGTCTAAACAAGTGTTCAGGGATATTATCATACATCTCTGGAGCAGGTAGGACTTGAGCCTGGACTTCCAGGCTCAAAGGTAGGAGCACATCCACTGCACTGCAGGAACCCGTTTCTCTGCCGCTGGTGCCACTCTACATCACCAGCTGACTGACACCCCTACCCTCCCACCCAAACTTTCAAAGCAGGACCTCTTTTTCCTTGTTCTTCGTCCTTGCTATAAACATGGGCAACAACTGGATCCTCCCAATCCCGTCTTGTTTCCCTGCCTAGCCCTGAACTGAAGTATCAAACTCTGACATTGAGTAGGAAACATAATGTCTTGATTCTGAGAGTAATGTTTGCTCCCCCTCACTGTTCTATGATCAGTGACCACTATTCTTTTGCTCCTAACCCCCCTCCCCCAGTTGAATGACTTCCTCTATCATGGTGTATTCTAAACTTGCCAATTATGAGGATGGTCTCAGACACCCATCGGTTGTTTAAGTTCCAGCTGGTGCCATGGAGCAAACACTTTGATGCAGCTGCATGAAGATTCACTTCTGACTAGGGAGGTGGAATTTAATTTATGTAGTCCCAGGTGCTTGTTTGGAATATTTTTGAGATAACTGCACTATAATGTACAACTGGAATGTTACTACAGTAGCTGCAAAATTGCAAATATTTTTATGGGTTCTGAATTTGTTGTATCTCAACTTATCCCTAAATTACTGTGTTATAAATTTAACAAATAAAATTTATTTCATGATGAATTAATTTTTTAACCTTTTCTCATCTCCATGTAATTAATACATTTACAGCCACTTGATTCCTGATTTAAAGTTGCCTGCTGGTTGACAATTACTAGGACTTTGTTTTAAAAACTTTGCTTTCAGCTTCAAACACCCTTGGTCATTCATGTAGGTGCTGAACATCCTTTAACTTGCATCTTGTGTGAGTTAGTAAGTATTATGTATCTGTTCTCTGCAAGAAAACATTTCGTGTGTAATCAGGAAAAAGTTTTCACTTGTCCACAACCCCTTTCCCAACTGCTGCCCCAATTTCATGGTATTAATTTTTCATGGAAACTTGTTTTAATAATGTGCTGAAAAATGTAATGAGTTGAGTCTCTGGTTTTATGGAAAAGTCTCAAATAGAAGATCACATTACCCACTACTTGAGTTTAATAGTTTTTGAGCTAAGAATAAGAATCTCGATTGCTTATTGCATTCCATCTATTTCCCATTGCTTTTTTTTATAATCTTGATTTTCTTTCCACAAGCTTGATTAATGCTACACATTCTATCCAGGAAGTCTGTTGTACTTAACTTTTCTTCCCTAAATCAGGATAGTTTTAATGAAGAATTAGTTATAAACCAATTAGTAATTTTGAATCAGCAATTTTTGGAGTTAGGGTAGATAGTTGTTCAGTACCTGACTCCATCTTGATAGGTTGGAGAATAAGCTGTTTACTTTACATATAGATTTTGCCCGCAAAGTATTTATAGTCATTTTTTAAGAAAGATACTTATTTTGTATGCTTAATATTATTGAGAATAATCCTTGGGTTTGGGCTAGTGTAAACTATTTCAATGTTGCTGTTTTCAGTGAGAAATTACTAATGATATGCAGTCCTCTATCTTACATTACGGATGTAAATTCCAGTTCATAACTTTGTTTTCTTGCTGACACATTTCATAACACACCTGGGAGAGAAATCTGTATCAACCAATAGTTTTAATGTGACTTTTCTAGTATGTTTTAAGAACATGGAGCTGGAGTAGGCCATTCGGCCCTTCGAGCCTGCTCCGCCATTCAGTAAGATCATTGGTGATCTTTTCGTGGACTCGGATCCACTTAGCTGCGTTTTGGCTGAGTACACCTGCACCTGAAATGATATCCTTTCACTTTTCCCTGATGTGCTTCTTGAAATTCAGAAAACAAACACTGATTTGGATTGTCTCAGTTAAATGTCTGTTTACAGCAAAATTATAACTACTGTCAAAGTAGCATTGAGATTCCTTGCCTTTGAAGCTCACACCACATTTCTTTTAGAATTTGCATTCCATTTGGGTTCACAGGTTCTTGAATAGCATCTCCTGTTGGTGGCATTAGAAGAGGAAGCTGAACACCCCTTCTGACCTGTGTAGGGAACTATATAAATGATATTTATACTGTAACAGGCTGTCCTTGTGACTGAAGCAATCCCTTCGGAAAAAGGTAATAGAAGAATAAACTGGATTAGTTCTTTTTCAGAATTCCTGGTGTCTGTAATGTGAAGTTATGGTCTTGCTGTGTTTTGGATCACCGTCACCGTCCCTTAAGAGTTAATATTGTATGCAGCATATTGCTGTTTGTGTGATACTCTTTTTACTTTTATGTAAACTAGACAAGCATTGCCAAAATGTATGTATTGAACTTAACTACCTCACCAGACTTAGGGGTACAATTAATCTTGCAGATTACTATAAAAGAGGCCCTTATTGCTACTGTAGTTCTTCTTTAGTTTTAATAGACCATTTCTTGTTATTTTTAGGGCCAATCTTTTACTATTCAGCTTATAAACAATCATACATTTTTCCTACAAATGAAGTGAGGTAATGGCAGGGGTCAGATGTGGCAAAAACCGTAACTAAAACCATCTGCCACAGCTGGTGGGGGTGCGGTAAAGTTGTATGAGGATTGCTTGAAATTATTGATGGCAGTAAAATTTATGCTTCCTCCTGTTTTCTCAATTAAGTAGAGATGCTTTTTTCCCCTAATGTTGGACTGGGCACAGATGGTTTTAATGGATCATGTGCAAATATTACTGAAGTTTCTGTCTCTGTAGGGCACACTCCTTCAAGAGGATATAGTTTGCAAATAAATTGTTAACTGTGAAATACATATCACTTGTGAAATCCAGTAAACCAGAATATCTCTAAAATGATTAATTTGATTAATTGTTTCAAGTCAGTTTCGTACAATCTTCAGTGCCAGCTACCAAGTTCCGTTTTTGTCTGAGTTAGATTGAGCCCCACATTTATTAAATAAACTACCTAATTAAGAAAGTGATGTATTGTATTCTAAAAGATTATATTCCATTATCACCTGTGCATTTTAGCCCAAAAGTTGTTTCTTAAAATAAAACACTGAAGTAAATGTATGAACGTTTTTGAAGTACATTTGCCAAAACAGTTTTGGTTCTTCTTAAGGAGATTCCTTATTTCCCATTCACCTGTTTCTGCTTGATGCTTTCTTCTCACTTTGGTTCCATTTACATTATGCTACTGATCTGTAACTACAGTGTATGCAGCACAACTTACAGGTTTAGAACTAAACTGTTATTGGTACTTTGCTCTGTTCAGTGTGTTCTGCAGTGTACAGCTCAGTTCTATAATCTTTCTTTCTAAAAAAAAGTTAGAGCATAGTGGAGAATCTCTGACTTCTCACATTAAAATAGAATCAGTCCTTTTTCTGCGGTCCACTGGATTACATGAGCGCTTCAAGTTCAGTTTCCTGTTGAACGGTTTTAAAAAAAGTTTGCATCTGTATAGCACCTTTGACAACAGTCTGCTCTGTTTTACTTTACAGCCTATTAAATACTTATGATTGGAAGCCACATTTGTACTCTAAAACTAGCTGTATTGTACTTGCATTAAATTTGAAACAGTGTGAAATGATTTAATGATGCATATATCACAATTTGGCTTTTAATGTGCTTGGATGTTGTGATGTAATCTTATTACTCAGTTATGTTGTCTCATTCACACCCAAAGTCACACTATATGAACGTGCCGTGGCAATATAACTGTGACTTAGAAGGCAAAAGCTATTTGATTGCTCTCTTATTGTCAAAAGCACACTAAAATTGAAGATCTTTTCCCTCTGGATATCCCACTGTCTGTCAGATCACATGATTATAATCAATGGCAGCTATGTGACATCAAGGTGATTTACTCGCTCATACAAACATTTTGAAACATTGGAAGAAATGTTAGGTAGTATAACAAAGTTGCAGTCAATGTTGCAGTTACTAAATGTAGCAAATGCTTGTCATTTACAATGTACATGGATCTTTTATTACGCAAGGTTTCAATGTAGAATTGCCAAATGGCTTCTTTGATATTGGGATCATCTTAGTATAAAAGGATTGGACAAAATGGAATTTTTAAAGTGCATTCTGGAGAACGAATGTGCTAGTATGTAGATTGTCCTACTAGAGATGGCGCAGTTCTAGATTTGGTGTTTGTTGGTCAGCATAGACGTGGAAGGTTGAAGGGCCTGTCTCTATGCTGTTTGACTCTGACTTTAACACTACATTTACACAGTCAAAGTAGCGAGAGTAATGCCTTTCACAGGTATGCATAATTGTGGTTTTTTGCCTGCCAGTTATCATAGACCGGAATTACTCCATGGCAGCATGATTTCCTTTAGTTTTATTAAAAACCTTCCCTCTGCCACGAATGGAGCTGATTTAAGATGATTGGTGTTTAGCTCTTTTCATAATTCCTCTGTTAGTGAAGTAGTCTGTCAGTGTGCAACAAGATCTGGGAATCATTCAAACTTGCAGATGCTATCATTCCAAATGCTAGAAAGGGGCCATCTCCAAATAGGAAGAGTTGAACCACCTCCCTTTTTTACATGCAATCACTGTTGATCAGAAACTCCGATCAGAAGTTGTGCATATGCAGTGAGTGCTCATCTCCTGACATCATAAGCATCTCCAAGACCTCCAGTCCACAAATCAAGTGTGTTAGAATGCACTGTATTTGTTTCAATGGGTGCTACAGTAGTAACACTAAATGCTGAACACCATCCAGAACACAGTAAAAGGCATCTTACTAATCTAAAATCCAACCCTTTCACAAGGTTATAATAGCTGTAGTGCTTCCTGTCTGGAGGAAGCACAAATACAATTTGCCATGCCTTTTCTTGGCTGTGCCTCCTAAGTTTTCAAATTCAATCACCTCGATAAATGAGCAGAAAGTGAATACTATCATGTTCAAACTTCCCCAAAGGCTTGCTTCTATCTTGACTCAGGCTTATACTGTCATTCCTTCCAGAATCATAGTCAAGATTTAGCAACATTGTGAGAGCAACTTCACAATTTCAAAACTTGATTGTGCCTTGGTTGTATTAATTGTTACTTAATTGTTACCCTAGTTTATAAGAAAGACAGCTCCATCATCACCTAATTGATGACAACTGAGAAGAAATAAATAAATACTGGGCTCAGTGATGCCATATTTCAAAAATTAATTGGAAAAAGTGTGAAAGCACACTACTTTTTAGAATTAATAAAACATTTTGGATATGTGCAAACATCCCAAGTTCAGAACAAGATGCGCACCTTCTTTGGAAAATGTTTTATTTGAATAAAAATAGTGTAGATAAATGTTTCAGATAATCGGCCTTTTATTTGTCGAAAAATATTTCAAAACATTTTAAAATTGTCGCTAGTATATTTCCTTGTTCTTTTAAGTTTCTAATAGCAAAGCATTCAGATTTTGTCTTTTATCCCAAGAATTTCATCGGCTGTTAGCTTCTTTGAAGCTGTTAGAGAGGAGCTTTGTGGAAGCTAAAATTGAAACATGCAGTGTAGTTGCCAAATCTTGGTAGTTACACCATATTGGAAGATCAATTGCGGTGTGGGAGAGATTTAAATTTGTATAAATGCCTTTTTTATTTAGAAAACCAAGTAGTTTTCTTTCTTGTTAGCAATATAGCTATACCAAAAAGCAGCAAGCATTTAAATTAACAAATGTTTGAGTGTTTATAAGAATATGTTCTGTTTCTTGATTACACTGAACTTGTTTATACTAAGGGGAAGAAAACAACTAAGTGTGAATTATGGATTAGAGAGCTGGTTAGCAAACCAGTTGCAATTTCTGAAATGCGAGCCT
Organism: Stegostoma tigrinum; assembly: GCF_030684315.1. NCBI lineage: Eukaryota > Metazoa > Chordata > Chondrichthyes > Orectolobiformes > Stegostomatidae > Stegostoma > Stegostoma tigrinum. The sequence goes on along the minus strand of NC_081361.1, from coordinate 46,741,108 downwards.
TCTGAACATAAAACATTTTCCTCTTCATCAATCTATCTTGATGTAAACTTGTGTTTTGTTGCATTCACTTAATGGATTGCCGAAGTTAAACTTGTTTTAATAGTTGTAAATCTAACTATTTTGACACATGGCATTGAAATGAAGTTCAAAATGTGTAGTGTTAAATTAGAACCTCTTTGTGTTTGGGCTTGTTTGCAACTTCAGACCTGCAGCAATGTGATTTTTTCACTGCCTTGTGAAAGCATCTGATAACCTACACAGTTGTATTAAACCACACTGGAAAAGTCAAATGAGTTGAGGATAGACTACCTGGGATCAACCAAACATAGGATAAAACCAAGGCATACTCAGCCTGATCAACTTCTAAAATTTTCCTTATAATATCTGGGAGCTTGTTCTAAAATTTTGATAGCTTTTCAACAGATTAGTCAAACAATGGTTTGATATAGTCATACTCACAGTTAGATATTGTGGTATCAGATCCAACATGGCCAAGGAGACCACCTAGACAGTGTAGACAGAGAAAGTTTAGGGGGGAGAAGTTTTAACGTAAGGTGCAGGTGATTTAAAGGAGATTTAGAAGTTGTTGATCAGCTGTCTTGACTACACAGCTTATTTGTAATGTGGAGTGCTGCTAATAGCATGGGTTCAATTCGCGAACTAGCTGAGGTTACCATGACGGACTTGACTTTCCCTCTCAACATTTTCTCGTCAGAGTGATGGTGACTGTCAGGTTAAACCACCGCCAGTCATATTTTTCTCTCACAAGAGCGCAGCTCTATGATCTAACAGGATGATGGCATGTTTATCTATTGCTTCCCAAAAAGGAGTGAATAACAGTTGCAAAGAGAGATTGACAAGCCAAAGTGATTGTCTCTGTCTCTGTGAACCCTGTGGACAGCGACCATTGAACTGTCTTCAGTCTTCCCCTCCACCCAGAACACAAATGTTTTTGTGTCTGTCTGCATACGTGTACAGGGCAAGATTTAGAAGGGGATTAGAATTGTAAGCGAAAGATCTATATGACAACAGTTTATATTTATCTACGGCTAGAATCTGTTTATTTGTAATAAATAGTAATCCTTGTTAAGTTCAGAAACCTGGTCCATATTTTGTTGATCGAGATCTAAATGACAGGCAAATTTAGGAATTTGGCATATTTTTATAAGACTTTTTAACTGATGATTTCCAGCTTACCAGTGAGGTGTAACGGATTCAGAACATTTCAAGCAACTCTAAACTAAGCATCCATGAGGCATTGTAGGTCTGACCAAATGTAACAATGGTGCTTCACCATAATCTCTCTGCCTGCCGTAAGCGTTATTCCACCACTATGGTTAAGTCACGAGGTAAAACCTGGCTCAGCAAGGTGTGTATGAAAGTGTGCAGGAGCAGTATCAGGCATGCCCAACTGAGGAACAAAATCGGTAAAGCTATAAAAAAGGCAAAGAAATAGAAGACAGAGTTACATGTTCCTGAAACCAGCAGATAAGATCAAAGTTCTGCAGTATTAGCACGTTCAGTCATGAATGATGATGAATCAGTCAAACAACTGACATCTTTACCCTGACTCTTTGTTGAATTAAGCAGGCCCTCTAAAAGACAAGATTGAAGCAATTGCAAGCATGTTTAGCCAAATGTGCTGTGAAAATGAACCATTTCAGCTTTCTCTTGAAGTCCATGACTTTACAGATGCCAGTCTTCAGCCAAGTCGATTTGCACCAGAGGTTATCTCGTCATGGTAGAGTGCACCGAGGACAACAAAGACTTTGGGCCGTGATGACATCCTGTAATGGTGTGTGTTCCAGAACAAGCAGTGACCCAAGCCAAGCTGTTCCAGTACAGCTACAACAATGTGGAAAATTGTTCAGAGTGTGTTGTGTAACACAACAGATGCAATCAAACCAACTATCATTCCATCGGTCTCTTCTCACAATCAGCAAACCACTGAAAGTGGTTTCCAAAAATGTAAAGCAGCATTTACTCAGCAACAACCTACTCAGATGTGATTTCTTTGCATTCCACAAAACACTCAGTTTATAATCTCATTACAGCCTTGTTTCAGATCTGATCAAAAGAGCTGAATTCCAGAGGTGAGATGTACTGTCTGCAAGGCAGCATTTGGCATGAAGGAGAAATAAGTAGGCATCAAGGAATGTGCTGTACTTAGCACATTCTTGCGTAGCACAAAGGAACATGGTTGAACTTGTTGGACGGTCAATCATATCAGTCCCAGACATTGCTGTCATTTGTCAGGTATGTGGCCCAGACAGATGTTCAAAGTTCATAGGGTGGCTGATGTCTTCATACCTGGAAGACCCCAAATCGCCAGGGAAAGATACGGGAGTGACCAATGGGGCAAGAGGTAGAAATAGAGAATGGCTGCTCCTCCAGTCAAAGGTTGGATCTCTCTCATGCTTGATGCTGAAAGATTTATCAGCAACAATCTAGAGAGAGAAAGAATCTGTGATTGGAGGAGCAATGAGCCACTGGAGAAGTCATTGCTATTGATGAGGGAATTACCAGGGAACACTTTTTTGCTGTGAGCCAGGAGCTGGTATCTGAGATGTGGGGACAAGAGTTGGCCAAGCGAGCCGTGGACCTGGAGAGGGCTGGGATGGGGGACCACCAGTGGTCAGGATGCAAGACCTTTTAGCCCGGACATCGATTTGAGAGCCAGAAGGGCTGTTGTGCTGGATTTGAGTTCCAAGAGGAGGACGACTGTAAGGTGAGGATTTGGCTACAGGTGGGTTTAGGGAGAGATAAAGAGGCTGAAAAGGGTGTGTGGTGGGTAAAGGAAGCTGCAAAAAATGGATGAGGGTAGAAGGAGGCTATGAGGGTGTGTGAGTGTGAAGGATGCAAGAGGGGTGTGAATGGAAAGAAGGATGTTTTACGAAGTGTGTGACCGGGGCGAAGGAAGCTGCAAGATGGGTCCAAGTGGGGAGGTGGTGGCTGAAGGATGGATGTCAGGAAAGTGGAGGAAGAGAGGCACAGGAGGGCATGATAAAGGCTGCATGTGGGTTATGAGGGGGCACAAGTGACTAAGAAGTATGAAGGGGGAGAAGTTGGCAGTAATAGGTGGCTGCAAGAGGAATATGAGGGGTGAAAGAGGCTGCATGAATGTTGTGGGGTGTGAAGGAACTGCAATAGGGTTGTGAGGGGTGTGTAGGACAAAGGCTCCCGACAAGATGTGCCTGGCGAAGGAGACTGCAAGTGGAATGTGCGTAGTGAAGGAAGCCACGTGAAGGAGGGTGCAAGTGGGGTGTCACTGTAAAGGTGAGTGGGAGAGCAAGAGTGGCGTTGTGGGGCAGGGTAGAGTGGCTGCAAGAGTGTATTGTTTATTCACTTGTGGGATGTGGGTTTTGCTGACTACGCCAGCATTTATTTTGCATCCCAGTTGCCATTGAGTTGGTGGTGGTAATGGTGAGCTGCCATCTTGAGCTGTTACAATTTATCTATTGTAGATGCAACATCCATAATGCTGTTAGGGAAGGAATTGCAGGACTTTGACCTATTATCATTGAAGATGAAACAATATATTTTGAAATCAGGATAATGAATGGATGGGAACTCGCAGATGCTGGTGTTCGCATATATCTTTCAGCCCTTATAAGTACAAGTTGTTATGGGTTTGGAAAGTGCAGTATAAAAATCCTTGGTGACCTACTGCAGTGCATCTTGTAAATAGTGCACACTGCTGCTCCTGTGCATCGGTGGAGTGACTGTATGGATCTGGTGTTAAGCAATTTGGGACTATTCCATCACACTGCAGACTTGAGCCTTTTGGATGGTAGACAGGCTTTGGTACTCAGAGCAGTGTTCCTAGCCTCTGACCTGTTGTTGCCATTGTATTTGTATGACAAGGCCAGTTCAGTTTCTGGTCAGTGGTAATCTCCAGGATGTTAACAGTTGGGATTCAGTGATGGCAACACCATTGAATGTCAAGTGGCAGTGGTTAGATTGTCTTTTATTGGTAATGGTCATTGTTTTCTGTTTGTGTGGTGTGAATGTGATTTCTCACTTTTCAGCCCAGGAGCGAAGAATACTGCAAAGTAAAGAGAATGGTTTTAAATCTGTCAACGAAGTAACCCTTAGTTAATTGGAAGACAAGAAAATGTCAAAGCACTGAGGTAATTAAAGTTTTGGCAAAGATCTGTAGCTTGGGTCATGGATGAGGTTGTTGACTTACTCACCGAGCTGGCTTGTTTTTGTTCAGACGTTTTGTTGCCATGCTAGGTAACATCAGTGAAGCCTCCGATGAAGCGATGTTGCTCTACTCCACTTGGAATTTATACTGTCTGGTCCATAATGGTGAGTAGTGTCATTTCTGGTTTTGTTCTGTATGAGTTTGTATACGGGGTCCAATTCTGTATGTTTGTTGATTGCATTATGGCTGGAGAGTCATGCCTCTAGGAATTCCGGTGTGTGTCTGTTTGGTTTGGGCTACTGTGGGTTACCTTGTCCCAGTTAAACTGATGGCCTTCATTATCTGAATGTGCCGATATTAAGGAGAGTTCATCATGCTGTTTTGCTGCTAGCTGATGTTCATGTATTCTGACGGCTAGTTTCCTTCCTGTCTGTCCAACGTGATGTTTGTGGTATTTTGTAAACCATGTTGGTTCTGCGTATTGTGGGAATGGGGTCTTTAATCCTTGAGTGTTTGTGTTAGAGTGGCAGTGGGCTTGTGGGCCTCCATGATTCCTCGTGGTCTTAGGAGTCTTGTCAGTTCCGATATGTTCTTGATCTAGGGCAGTGTGGCCGGTGTGTTAGGATGTATTGTGTCCTCTTGTTGCCTGTTAAATAGGCATCTGTGGATGAAGTTGCGGGGATATCCATTCATAGCGAGGATTTTGTATAGGTGCTCTTCCTCTTTCATGTAAAGTTCCGAGGTGTTGCAGTGTGTCCTGACCCATTTAAATAGAGTCCTAATGCAGCTTCGTTTGTGGACATTGGGGTGGTTGCTCTGGAAATTGAGGATTTGATCCATGTGGTTTGTTTTCCATATACAGAGTTCTGGAACTCTCGGTTAGCCATACACTCAACTTTAATATCCAGAAATGGAAGATGATTGTTGGTTTCTTCTTCCCTTGTGAATTTAATCCCTGCAAATATGCGGTTGATGAGGTGGTGGGTTGCTTCTAACTTGTTGCATTTAATAATGACACATGTGTCATCTAAGTATCGGATCTACAGTTTAGATTGAATGTGGTGGAGGGTGGTGTGTTTTAGTCTTGGCGTGACTGCTTCTGCAATGAGTCGTGAGGTGGGTGACCCCATTGGTGTACCATTGATCTATTTGTGTACTTGACCACTAAAGACAAAGTGTATGGTGAGGCACAGGTCTAGTAGTTTAAGTTGTCATGTGTTGTTGCTTCCTCTAGTAATGTGGCTATTGTTTGGCTAGTGGGATGTCAATTGATGTGAGTAAGGCTGTGACGTCAAAGGATACAGAGGGTGTTGAGAAATTCTTGGGTTGAGTGGATGGAATGGGGTGATTCATCGACTAGGTGTTTCAGTCTCTGTAGGTCCTTGGCCAGTTTGTGTGAAGGTGTGCCAGGTAGGGAGACAATGGATCTGAGGGGGATATCTGGTTTGTTTACTTCAGGAAGCCCATAAAAACGGGGTGGGGGGGGGCAGGGGGTGTGTTTGTGCCTTCTGGATTCATTCTCATATAGTCCGTCTAGGTTATGTACCCTGCATTCATTTGACTCTTCAGTGTCTGGGTGATCCTATTACCTAGCTGTGGTAATAAAATGAGAGGCTGGATGAACACAGCAGGCTCAGGAGCACAAAAGCTGACGTTTTTGCTTTTGTGCTCCTGAGATGCTGCTGGGCCTGCTGTGTTCATCCAGCCTCACATTTTATTATCTTGGATTCTGCAGTTCCCATTATCGCTTTCTTAACATAGTCTGGTTTGTTCATAATGATGGTCATGCGCCCTTTGTATGCTGGTAGGATTATGATGTTCTTGACTTATCTGGTGCTTTTCTCTGTGTTCGTTTATTGCCTGTCTGTAGTTGCCCTTGAGAAGGAGGCGATGAGCTGCCCTCTTGAAACTCTGCAGTCCACGTGCTTTGGGTTAACCCACAATGCCGTTTTGGAGAGAATTCAAGGATTTTGACAGTGACAATGAAAGAATAGTGATTTATTTCCAAATCGGGGAGGTGAGTAGCTTGGAGGGGAACTTAAAAGTAGTAGTGTTCCCATATATCTGCTGCCCTTGTCCTTCTGGATGAAATAGTCATGGGTATGGAAGGTGCTGTCTGAGGAATTTTGGTGAATTTCTGCAATGCTTCTTGTTAGTAGTACACACTGCTGCCACTGAGCATTGGTGATGTAGGGAGTGGATGCTTGCTGATGTAGTGCCCATCAAGCAGGCTGCTCTGTCCTGGATGGTGTCAAGCATCTTGATTGTTCTTGTGGCTGCAGTTGTCCAGTGCTGCCTTGTAGATGAATGACATGCTTTGAGGAGTCAGGAGGTATGTTACTTGCCACAGTATTCCTAGCCTGTGACCTTGGATGTGGCAGGATTGTAGAGCTTAGATCTAATCTGTTGGTTGTGGGGTGGCTTTAGCTCTGTCTATCACTTGCTGCTTTTGCTGTTTGGCATGCACATTGTCCTGTTTGGCTTCACCAGGTTGACACCTCGTCTTCAGATATGCCTGGTGCTGCTCCTGGCATGCCCTCCGGCACTCTCCATTGAACCAGGGTTGATCCTATGGTTTGATAGTAATGGTTGAATGGGGGATATGCCAGGTCATGAGGTTACAGATTGTGCTGGAGAACAATTCAGCTGCTGTTGACTCACTATTCCTCCTGGGTGCCCAGTCCACAGTTGCTAGATCTGTTCGAAGTCTGTCCCATTTAGCACAGTGATAGTGCCGTATAACACGATGGAGGTTATTCTCAATGTGAGGACAGGACTTCATCTACACAAGGACTCTGCAGTGGTCACCCTTACCGATACTGTCATGGATGGATGCACCTGGTGTTGGCAGATTGGTAAGGTTGAAGTCAGGTATGTTTTTCCCTCCTGTCACTTCCCTCGCTACTTGCTGCACACCCGATCTAGCAGCTATATCATTTTGGACCTTAACAGCTCGATCAGTAGTACTGCTGCCATGCCACTCTTGATGGACATTGAAATCCCCCACCCAGAGTACATTTTGTGCCCTTGCCATCCTCAGTGCTTTTTGTAAGTATTGTCCAACGTGGAGGAATACTAATTCATCGGCTGAGTGAAGACAGTAGATGTTAGTCAGTAGGTTTTCTTGCCTGTGTTTAAGCTGAAGCCATGAGACTTCATGGAGTCCGGTGTTGAAGACTCCTAGGGCAGCTCTCTCTCGACTGTATACCATTGTGCCCCCACCTCTGCTGAGTCTGTCCTGTCGATGGGTCAGGATATATCTGGGGATGGGGATGGTGATTGTGTCTGGAACATTGTAGGTATAACTTTGAGGGTATGACTGTGTCAACCTGTTGCTTGCCTATTCAGAGACAGCTGTACCATTTTGGCACTAGCCCCAGATGTTCGTAAAGAGTAAGCAGGGTCAGCAGAGCTGTTTCTGCCGTTGTAGTTTTGGGTGCCGAGCTCGATGCCAGGTGATCTATTCGGTTTTATATCTTGGAGACTTTGTCGCAATTGGTAAGTATATATAGGGCGGCACGGTGGCTCAGGGGTTAGCACTGTTGCTTCACAGCACCAGGGACCAGGGTTCAATTCCATCTTCGGGTGACCTTCTGTGTGGAGTTTGCCTGTTCTCCTCGTGTCTGCGTGGGTTTCCTCTGGGTGTTCTGGTTTCCTCCCGCAATCCAAAGATGTGCATGCTAGGTAGATTGGCCATGCTAAATTGCCCCATAATGTCTGGGGATGTGTGGATTATGAGAGTTAGAGGGGAATGACCTTGGTTGGGATGCTTTGATGGTTGGTGTGGACTTGTTGGGCTGAAGAGCCTGTTTCCATACTGTAGCGATTCTATGATGGTGGTACAACTAAGTGGCATGCTAGCCTTTTTCAGAGAGCAGTTGAGAGTCAACTACATTGCTCCCAACATTTGGGGTAAAATGTAGCGGAATCTCCAGAAATGAACACTGCCAAATATTTTATATATGAATCTGAGTATGAGACACCTACTGAAGCAGTAGTGTTATATCTGGTTAAAACATTCCAAATTTATATATGTAGGATGGACGCGCATTAGTTGTGACTCATCAAGTTTTCGGAAGGTGTGTTTAGGGTGGTTGCTTTTTGTATGTAATGTCCCTTTCAGTTATTTTGGAAAGTAAAGTTTTGTTAATTTTTTTTATCTTTTATCAATTCAAATATATTGATGAACTAATTAGAACATTGATGCTTTCTTTGTGATGTGGCTTTAATTGAGATTTGATGATAATTGAGAATATTGATTAATTCTAATTCTGCTTGTTTGACTCCTGGACAACCTTGAGGATTCAGCTGATGAGTGGCAAGTAACATTTGTTCCAAATAAATGTCTGGCAATGATCATACTTAGCACCTTCCCATGACGCTCATGCTACTATCATTAATGAATCCACCAGCATCCTGGGGATTAGCAGTGATCAGAAACTTAACTGGATCAGACCTATAATAAATATTATATTTACAAGAGTAGGCCAAAGATGCGGAGTTCTGTGGCAATTAACTCATGTCCTAAGTCTCCAAAGCTGTCCATCTGCATAGCACAATTGAGAGACTGCAATATTATACACTTACTTCAATGAATGTAGTAGTCATGCCAAGAAGCATGGTGGTAATGTTACTGAATTAGTTTTCCAGAGACACAAGTTCAGATCCCAACAAGGCAGCTAGTGGAATGTAAATTCAATAACTAAATGCAGAAAGGAAGGGTAAATTTCATTGTGCCACACTCTTCCTACTAGTCTACCTTATTTGATCAGTAGTCTCTCCACCACTGACATACTGTGAGAGTATTATGTACCATCTACAAAATGCAGTAGAGCAACTTGCAAAAGATTCCATCAGCAATAAGTTCCAAACGCTTAACCTCTAACACCTACCGTTCGTTCATGTCACTGGGTCAGAATCCTAGAATTCCTTTCCCGAAGGCATTGTGGGCCTACCTACAGGGAGCATCAGGGTGGGATACTCTTCAAAGGATCAGTGTGGATTCAATGGGCCAAATGGCGCCTTTCTGCACTGGGGATAACAGGGATTCTGTTATTAACGTTGATCTTGCCTAGTGCACATCCTGTGTAGTGTAACTTGTATGCCTTACTCTTTCAGTTATTTTTTCACTGTATGATCTGTATGTCCTTATGATCTGCCTGTACTGCTTGCAAACAAATCTTTTCACTGTACACACGTACATGTGACAATAAATATAATCAATCAATGATTCTAGTGCTTTGTGATATTTTGTACATTAAAAGGCATCATGCAAGAGCAAATTGTTATATCAATATTGGGAGCTGTATTTACAGATTTAAATAGTGTTACCTTTTTAATTTAAAATGTTAATTTAAATTTATAGTTATTGGTCTTATAGTAGCCATTTGCATAATTCTTAGATCTAATTAGCTTTTGGAATATTAGGTATTCTTCAGCTTTATCTACTTACTGTGGAGTACAAGATACAGCCTGCAGTAATGATGCAAAATGAAATCTGATGTGATTGCACTTGTCTTAAAATGCTGATATAAGGGCAAAATTTTCATGTTTTGAATGAGATGTAGAAAATTTATTCATGATCTTGCTTTTGCAGCATTTTAGCAGTATTTATACTTAATTGTCCTTGGCTCCACACTGGAATAAGTTTTGAAAGTTTGCTAAGCATTTGTCTAATGGAACACTTCGGATTGATTAAGTTGATACTTCGCGTGCCACAAAATAATTGGACTGAAAAGAAGTTGCACAAATACTCTGCCACGATACTTGTGATATTTATTTGCAATGTGGAGCCTGTAGTCTAATCTACTGGCTCAACTGTGTGATCTCATCAGTGTCTGAGTTAAACTACAAGAGCCAGGATAAAGAAAACTACTATAACAGGAAGTGTGTGATGGTTTTGATAAATATTTTGCTTGTTTCGTACGTTCTGGAATTTCCTATTGTCAATCTCAAATTTTTTTTCTAGTATTTCTCCTTTTCTTCAGGTAAAATCACTACCTTTTTAATTAATTAATGAAGCATTAAGGGTACTATCTGGTATAATTGCTGTGAATGCCAAAATGACCCTGTACATGTGCCGCTGGGGTCAGTGGGTCGTTACATCAGAAAGGTCAAATGTAACATTGCAGCTTCTGTCATTTTTCAACTAATCCTTTTCCTGAGACAAAAGTAATGATTACAAGCAAGACCTATTGCTTTACAATTCTCGAGTAAACCATTCTACAAAGTAGAAGGTAACCAAAGATATATTCGTGTGAAAAAGATTCTTCCCCTCTACAAGGAATTTCATTCGTTGCATGCTTATTTTTGAGACAGAATGTTGGGGGCTCACATCCATTGAATTTGAGCAGTGATCTTGGGCATCCATTCATGAATTACTAAAGAAGTGTTGTGCTCCTAGGGTGCCATCCAATAGAGGCTTGCTACCTATGGAATATATAAATGATTCAATAAGATTTTCTGAGGAGCTAGACTGTTGCTGTGTTCTGCTCAATAATTAACTTTATCTAATCCCTCTGAAGTCAACTGCTTTCTGCTACTTAGGAATAACGTCACTCTCTTTGTGCATGTGTGTTCTTTGAATCATCTGGAGATGGCAATTACATGATTGACAGCCTGCCTCCCTTGGTTTGCTGCGCATGGAATGCTTCTTACCCTGCTTGATGACATTACTGCTGTTAGATAATTGGTGATACCCTTGGATTGCCCCCAGATTCAAACACATACCAGAAAAGGCAAAAATCCATGCTGCAGAGATCATTCTTTTGAAGCTGGGGTGAGCACCATTGCTACTGGCCATTATGTACCCATCTGTATACTCAATAATCTGCTGATACTTCATATGCAGAGTATCATTTTAGGAAACAGCACTTGATTTCTTTTGGACAGAGCAAACGTAACTTTTCAATCATGTTAAATAAGATCAAGTTTTAATACATTAAGTTATTGCAGTAGTTATTTATAAAACAACTTGACTGTAAGCAGAGACCCCTTGAACCTGAAACTGCAGGAAATTTACTTCCCTGTTACCAAACCAAAATGCTGTCTCAAAGGACAAATGTCACGTTTTGTAATGCAACATACAGAGTCTGAAAAAGCAAAGTATAAAACTAAAGACAGGCAGACATTTCTTACTGAAAGGTCAGATATGTATTTGATTGATAGAAAGAAAGGGATGTGTCTACTGCGTTTACAAATTTAGTGTCGCAGTTGATCTCGAGCTTCTAACGTTATTTTTGCACTTGTACAGTGGTCATTGATTTCCATCTCGAACATTGGCTGACTTTGCTCTTGTTTCTGCATTTCATGCTGAAATCTTCTTTCATGTCTTTATTACGACCTTTCCAATGCAATCCTGCTTGGTCTATCACATTTTATCCCCTCTAAACTTGAGGTCATTAAAACGACAATCTACCTTATTAAGCGCTAGTTTCCATTCAGCGAAGATGTATTTCTATTTCTGAATTTTAAAATTCTCGATCTTATTTTCAACCTACTACGGCCCCATACCTCTTTACCCCTTGTCATCTTTTCCAGTCCCAAACCCTTCAAGATGTCTGCGCTCTCATCTGGGCCTCTTGAATATTGGTGTCTGTATCCTCCAGTTGCCTTGGATGTAACTTGGGTCTCTCGGCACCACTCTGCCTCTCCCTTCCTTTTCACCCTTTAAGACCATCCCTTTGGCTGTTTGACCTGAGACCTCCTTACATGGCTCATATTTTGTTTATAGTGCTTCTGCGATGTTCTTTGTGTTTTATTGTGTTATTCTTATATTTATAAGTTGTTGTATTGGTGAGTAGACCAATTGTTCCATCATGCACTTGGATCATGGCTAATTTGTTTCGTAATTCTAATCATTGCTTTTATTCCACATTATTCAATTGTTTTACCTAACAAAAATCTTGTCTATTATTCCTGGAAGTTTCAATTGTCCTGGCCTCAGCAACTCTTCTTTTGGGCACGTGGTGAGGTTTGTTGAGTTTGGGCCGAGAAGGGTGGACAGTTAGAATTCCCAAATTTTGACTACTTGGTTTCAGAAGAAATGCATTCTGACATCAGCTGTGAATAACCAAACTCTAATTTGAAGGTAACTTCACTTTATTCTGGACTGTTCCACCAAATGATAGTTTCTAATGTGGTTAGAATCCTTTAAACACCTTAACCAGATGACTCCATTGATTTCTAGTACACGAGAATGCATTTTTTGATGTACATGTTCCTCATCGTTTAATTGTTTTAGAAATCTGGTGAATTTGTTCTGCACCCACTCAAAGTAAATTTTTCCTCAGGTGCTGTGACAAGAGCAGAACAAAGTTTCTTCTTACTCCATATCTGACTACTGAGGCATAATATTCCTGTTTATACAACACAAACACAGGGAGAATGCATTATCCATAAGTATACAACAGACTAGATTTGATGTGCAATGAATAAACATAGATATAATCTCTTAATTGTGAACCAAATATCAGCCATGAAATTTTTGTCGGATGTCTAGAACTGGATGCTGTACACAAGGTACTGTAAATATAAACATGAATCAAAGCTCTGCTCAGAGCACAGGAGTTAAAATAGAAACTTTTCAGAGGATTTTCAAGTTCTTTAATGTTTATGTTGGAAAGTGTATTTCCAAGAGAGAAATGTCTGAGATTTTGATGTGGTTGACAACATCATTGTGTTTCCTCTTCTTTTCCAGGAATTGAAAGCCATAGACAAGTAGTGATGTGTATTCTGTACCATGTCACCATGGATGATCGCTTCAAATCCATGTTTGCGTACACTGATTGCATTCCACAGGTAAAAATAGCTTCTTAACCATAACCTCCATAAGATCACCTAAATGAACTCAGATTAGTACTTTAACTAATGGATCATAGAAAATAATCCTATTAAAATATACACCAGGATCATTTCAAAAATATGACTAAAGGTAAATATTATGTGAATGATTTCTGTATATTTTTTCCAATCTACCTTCTAATGATCCAGCTGATGTTACTATTAGACAAGTCAGATTCCAGAATCAAACCTGGCTCAATAGATCATGTTATTTTGCTATATAACATTATGTTCAAAAGCACCCAAAAAAAGCCAAGGTTACAGAAAAAACCACACAGTTACAGATTTCCATCAACAATCAAAGTTAAGTTTATTTTACAACAAAAAACAATCTATCTAATTATAAAACAAGTTTAAAAGATTTTAAAACATAGTGAAACAACATCTCATCAATTCCCCAGCACCATCACTTCACAGTTTCACACCTAGAGAAAATATCCATCTGTCTCAACTCTTTCAGTTCTGCACAATTGATTGTTCCCAGTTCTTTCCTGTCAATTGTGAAGTTTAATATGAATATCCTCAGAATCAAAGCCTTGACTTTCTCTGTCTTTTAATATTATGGAAATTTTAAATAAATGTTTTTGATCTGGCAGTTGCACAAGCTAACGCTCTACAAAGGTAACTTATTTGCTGCATTGTCTTGTGGCCCTGTATTGTGCTCCTGACCACTATCAGGTTTTGTCCAAAACTGCTCAAATTTCTAATCTCTGCATTTCCTAAACCAATATCAATCCCTGATTATCGCTGAACCAAAACATGCTCATGAACCTGACTGGTTACTCTGTCATAAACCCTGCAGAGCATCAACAAAACTTCCCATTAACACGCTCAGAGACCCTTCTCTCTGACACGTACAGGATTTGGTCAGTGGTCTTGAGGGATTGGATGGCCTATTTTACTTTTTTGAAACCTTTTACATGCAGCAGATCTGGTAGCATCCATGAAAACAAAAAAATCATTAATTTTTCAGTATAACTCAGTGACTAGTGGATATAAATTTGCTAATTGATAGGAATCAGGTTATAATGATCAATGAATTTTTATGGGATTGGAGGAAGGTTTGTTGTGGAATTTTCCAGAGGTTGGTGTAGGACCCTTGTTTATCCTGATTGGAAAACTTTGTTTAAACGAGCAAAAATTAAATATCACAAATAATACTGCGAAGTTTATTGTATTCTGTCCAATTATTATAGCTTAACTTATTTAACTCAGTGTAAATATACTGTTGATCAATCGTTGTTGAAATTGTTGCATTTTTGATAAGGCAAATCAGGGCAGGACATGTACACTTAACGTAGGATCTTGGGGAGGGCAGGTTTGTTGTTCCTTGAAAGTGGAATCTCAGGTTGGTAGGGTAGTGAAGATGATGTTTGGTATGCTTGTCTTTTTTGGTCAGTGCATTGAGTGTAGGAGTTGGGATGTCATGGTACAGGGCATTGTTCAGGCCACTTTTGGAATACTGCAAACAATTCTAGTTTTTTGTTAAACTTTAAAGTGTGCAGAAAAGATTTTCAAGGATGTTGCCAGAGTTGGAACGTTTGAGCTATTGGGAGAGGCTGAATAGGCTGGGGCTATTTTCCCTGGAGTGTTGGAGGCTGAGGAGTGACCTTATAGAGGTTTATAAAATCATGATGGGTATAGCTGGGGTGAAATATCCAAGGTCTTTTTCCCTGTGTAAGGGAGTTGAAAAGTGGAGAGCATAGGTATAAGGCGGGAGAGATAAGATTAAAAAATGGACCTGAGGAGCAATGTTTTTACACAGAGGGTGTGGTACATGTAAGGAATGATCTGCCAGAGGAAGTGGTGGTGGCTGGTACAGTGAATTTTAAAAGGATCTGGATGGGTACATGAATAGGAAGGGTTCTATCTAGTGGGGCAGATGATGAAAAGGCAGACAGAATGAACACCAACCATTTCACACAGCAGGAATCAGGCCTCTGTGAACAGTCGATTAGACAGGCTGCCTGTAAATAAATAAGTTGTGAGCATTTTAAGGGAAATCTGTCTAAGCTCTACAGCGGACCTTGCTGCTTAGGAGCTCGTGACCCCAAAATCCTGTCTGGCAACCTGATTCAGGTAACCACCCAGTATTTCAGAAGCCCCCCTCTAGATTCTCCTTTCAGCGTCCTCCCTGTCAGGACTCCTTGAGATTTTAAATTTAAGTGAAGCCACTTTTTACTGTTCTAAACTCCAGCATATACAAGCTTAGCCTATCTAACCTATCCTCACAAAAAAGCTTTCCTTTCGAGATATTAGTCTAACAAACTTTCTCTGAACTCTTCCAATTGCAATTTCATAGAATAAGGAGACTTGTATTATACACAGTATTCCAGATGCGGTCTCACCAAGATTTCATCACCTGGTTGGTGATAATGTAAAATGGAAGATATAGCTGACCATGAGATTGCAAATTTTCCATGGTTAAAGCAAGTGGCTTAAATAATTAAAGTACAAAGTTGATACAATTTGTGTCTACTCCGTATCAGTTAAACTGCTCCCTCATTCGTTGAGAGAAATGAAACTTCAAATTCAACTAACACGCACATACCTGCTCACCTAATTAATACTTTCAGAATCCAGTCTCCACAGCTACTGCTCTCCAGTTCTTTCTCTTGGACAACTTCTTTTCATTAAAGGTCAGAAAAGCGCTCCCTTTTTCAAGCACCAAATTTCCTCATGTGCTGCCTCCCCTCACCAACCAAACCCACTCCAAATGCCTCCTGTCTCTCTCAGTTGCTTACACTGATGTAATAATGCAATGTAAAAGCAGTTTTGCTATGGAATATTCTGCTTCCTTGTTTTACAATCTTTTTAATAGCCATTGTTTTGATAAGTCCCCTTTGATCTTTCACTTTTTTCTTACACTAATGGAATGCTTCCAGAGGTCCTTTCATATAGTGCTGTTTGCTCTTTGAAGCCATTATCTTGTCAAATTTCATAAGCAGCTTGATCGAATCAAACAGAGTTTGGGACTCATTGGTCAAGATAGTGATTCTAGAGGAAAGCACGTTTTTTGCTGTAATCATTCAAAGATGTTAAAGGGGAAGGTGCATAGATGTGGAGTGTAGAATAGGCCTCTGGTTGCTGGTAAATAAGTGAAGGCAGGTGCCAGAGAGTCTAGACACAGTGATTTTAGCCTGGGACTATGGTATCTGATACTCAATATGGGAATTGTCTGAAGGAATACCACTGCTTCTTCACGATAGATTCAACATCTAAATACCTTCCTGTTTTTAAAAAAACATGACTGGTGACAGTAAGCACATTTAAGAGAGGTATACTTGAGCTATAATCAGCTTAGTGCTGTGATGAAGCTGCTGTTAATTTTTGAATAAGCAGTGAAGTTTTGAAATCGTACTAACACTTCAGCTGCAGACTTGGATTTGTAGTAATTACTCAAGTATAAGTAGTGCTGTACCATATTTGACCTCAGTTGTGAATTGAACTATATGCACTATTTGATGTTGAAATGGACTTGGGTTTCAAAGTATGTAATCTGGCAGTCAAATTTTGCATCAGAAGTAATTTTTTGGAAAAGTATTGTGACTTGATTAAGTACTCATTCCATTTGCCTTGAAATTTTCATACTTAATTACACTGCATCATTAAAGTCTCTTCTCCTTTATTCTGTTTCCTCCTTTAAATCTCTTACGCTTACTAAGGTGTGACTTCTCTGTCACTGGCAGAAACTTGTGCAGTTTTCACAAATGAGCTCAGGCAGCATATATTACAAGGCTAGTTGACAATGGAAGACCTTAAAGCTATGGCTCATTATATTTCTTTCAACTTGCATAATTGTGCACCTTGCAGTCATGCTAATGCCATTTGCAGTACTAACATTATTGTGTGGAGTTCCTTTAACTCAGCACTGACCTGGTGTTGAATATGGGTATTTCTGGTCTGTGAGACTCAACATCATACAGAGCTTATCCACTGGATTTCTAGGAACGATTCAGGCAGTCATGTTATCTGATGTCTCTTATTTACAACTCCCAACCTGATTAGTGCCCTGTACGACTCAAATAGATCATCAATCTGCTGTCATGGTGCCCTCCAGAGCCTACTTGAAAAGGGATACAATGATGCTGTCACATTGAACAATGACTATAATAAGAGTGAAACTTGGTTGACTTGATCATGTTTAAACGTTCAACTATTTGAAACTTCAAAAATGAAATTTTACCTCAGTCTTGGCTTCCCAATTATGATGCATTCCCTGTTGTATTTTTAAGTTATTGGGATGTAGTATCAGGCAGGTTTGAAGTGGCAGCTAATTGATCCAATCAGTTTTCCCAGTGAATAGGTTAGCTTAACATTATTATTGAACAGCTATCAAACTACAATGTTTTGGAGAATTGCAGTTTGTCTGAAAAGACGATACCAATCATGTGATTTATTTCTTGGTTTCTTAAAAGGAAACAGCTGTGAATATATGTGAACAGCTGAGAGCTGTAGTAATGTTTGAACATTGAAGAGTAATTGCAGAAATTGATATATTTGTGTGCTGTTCTGTTGCCAGTTAATGAAGATGTTGTTTGAATGTGCAGAGGAGCACATTGATATGGAATTAATATCCTTTTGTATTAACCTAGCTTCTAACAAAAGAAATGCACAGCTGATCTGTGAAGGTAAGAATTTATCTGAAATCTGATGCTTAAAGTGTGACAGAATCCTAATTTTTAAACTCTGGTCAGAGTGAGTATAACCTTCGATTTAGTTTCTACTTCTGGTGACTTTTTTATTTTATAATTGTGATTTTTTTTTATGTATGTCTTATTAGAAGTAGATTAAAGGTGCAATTATACGTTTATGCCACAGTGAAAATATTTACAAAATCCAATGGTGAAATGATAGTATAGTTAGAACACCCCACCGCTGCAAAAAAACAAGCTGATTCTGAGAATACTATGATTTGAATCATACTTGAGACAATCCTTTGAAATGATATCACGTGTAAACATGGTACGGTATCAAGTAAGGCTTACTAGTGTTCACACACACGTTTGACATTAAAAGAATTTATATCTTAATTTATTGAAAGTGCATGTGTTTCCATCTATCACGTTAAAATACCAAAAGTTCAGATTCAAAATGCGGTAACTTGTCCTATGACTCTTAACTAACAGAATCTCAGGTTCTGGGCTATTGTGCCCAGTTTGATACTGACTTGCTTTAGAATTCATTATTCAATCTGCACTCCGGTGTCGCCTTCAGACTCGTGCTGTGCGTTGAGATTTTAGGATTTTGGTCACTTAGGTATAAGTTGCCCCGCCTATTAATTGCATAAGGTATTTTAAATTTGTGATGTAATAGAATAATCTGAATATAATCTTTCCAGTTAGTTTAACTGATGTAAAATCGAGTAACCCACATCACATTTACTAGGCGTCTGCAAATCCTTCATTCTACCTTTGTAACTGTTAAAACGAGACATGCTGTCAGAATTTTTGTTTTGCAGTCATCAGTATAGAATTACAAGAATACAGTACTTTGGAGGGAACAGCAATGTATATATAGCACATGAGGAGAGAGTACTGGTTGATTGGCAAGTTAACTCTTGTTGAGGCATCGACACAGGATGCATCAGGGAGCATGTTGTTAACCCCTTACCTTTTGTTTAAATTGAAACCAGGCAAGTCAGTCTTGTCAAGATGTTGCGAGGGAGAATGCATCAAGGAATAATTGTCTCCTTCACTTTAGTTGAGAAAGGCAGAAGGCATACAAGTAGTTTTTGTTTGCCTTTTGTATGGGTATGTGTAGCCTCCAGCAAACATGAGATATATTGCAGGCCCAAACGATGACCTTAAATTGTTTGCTTGTGTAACTCACGGTGCAGATTGTATCGTTTACTAAATGTTTTCAAATTGTCAAAATGCATCTTATGTTGTAAACTATGTTTTAAGTTTTCGAAGTGCAAGCTAGTTCAGTACTGTTATTAAGATAATAACGTGTGCAGCTGGATGAACACAGCAGGCCAAGCAGCATCTCAGGAGCACAAAAGCTGAGGTTTTGGGCCTAGACCCTTCATCAGAGAGGGGGATGGGGTGAGGGTTCTGGATTAAATAGGGAACGAGGGGGAGGCGGACCGAAGATGGAGAGAAAAGAAGATAGGTGGGGAGGAGAGTATAGGTGGGGAGGTAGGGAGCGGATAGGTCAGTCCAGGGAAGACGGACAGGTGAAGGAGGTGGGATGAGGTTAGTAGGTAGGAGATGGAGGTGCGGCTTGACGTGGGAGGAAGGGATGGGTGAGAGGAAGAACAGGTTAGGGAGGCAGAGACAGGCTGGGCTGGTTTTGGGATGCAGTGGGGGGAGAGGAGGAACTGGGCTGGTTTTGGGATGCGGTGGGGGAGTGGGAGATTTTGAAGCTGGTGAAGTCCACATTGATACCATTGGGCTGCAGGGTTCCCAAGCGGAATATGAGTTGCTGTTCCTGCAACCTTCGTATGGCATCATTGTGGGACTGCAGGAAGCCCATGATGGACATGTCATCTAAAGAATGGGAGGGAGGGGAGGGAGTTGAAATGGTTCGCGACTGGGAGGTGCAGTTGTTTATTGCGAACCGAGCGGAGGTGTTCTGCAAAGCGGTCCCCAAGCTTAATAAGCAGAGGTTCACCTGCACATCTGCCAATGTGGTGTACTGTATCTATTGTACCCGGTGTGGCTGCCTCTACATTGGGGAAACCAAGCGGAGGAGAACTAATTTTATAAGAAACTTGAGAGTTAGTTCTCAAGTGAGTGAATCTAGGGAATTGAGGACTGAAAATGGGGAAATGATGGATGAATTTCATCTGTCTTCACTGAAGGATAAACAGCATCTAAAAATTGTGAATCCAGGGTTGAAAGGAAGGGAGGAATTAAAACAATTAGAATTGCCAAAAGAAGGATATTGTGAAAATTATTGCACCTAAAAGTTGCAATTTACCCAGGACCTGATGAACTTTCTTTTAGAGTCTTAAGAGGTTGCTCTAGAGAGAAATGCATTGGTTTAAATTCCCTAGATTCTAGAAACTTCTCAACAGATGCAAAAATAGCAAATGTGATTTCTCCTCAAGGGAGGAAGCAGATAGAAACCAGGACATTTACTGTCCAGTTAACCTAATATCTTCATAGGGATAGTGCTGGATTCAATTCTAAAAGAGGTTAAAGTGGGACAGGCGCAGTCAAGTAGGTTTTGTGAAAGGAGCAAGACTGATGTACTTTTAAATTAAAAGTTACCTTGTTACTTTAAAGTTATTTATTTTGTTTACCAATATAGGAATTCAGCAATGTAAAAAAATTAAAACTTGCATGGAGCTGTGTGTAATTTTTTTTCTTCTGAGAAGGTTTTCCCAACATAACTAATAGTAGTTGCGATTGGGATAAGGGGCATCTTCAGGAAGGCACCTTTGTAACTAGTGATGTGTCACAGGGTTTAGGGCAGTTGCCAAAATTATTTACAATTAGCTTTTATTAATAGAGGGATCGAGCTCCGGAACCAAGAGGTTATGGTGAAGCTGTACAAAACTCTGGTGCGGCCGCACTTGGAATATTGTGTACAGTTCTGGTCACCGCATTATCAGAAGGGTGTGGAAGCTTTGGAAAGGGTGCAGAGGAAATTTACTAGGATGTTGCCTGGTATGGAGGGAAGGTTTACGAGGAAAGGCTGAGGGACTTGAGGCTGTTTTCATTAGAGAGAAGAAGGTTGAGAAGTGACTTAATTGAAACATATAAAATAATCAGAGTGTTAGATAGGGTGGATAGGGAGACCCTTTTTCCTAGGATGGTGACGGCGAGCATGAGGGGGCGTAGCTTTAAATTGAGGGGTGAAAGATATAGGACAGATGTCAGAGGTAGTTTCTTTACTGAGAGAGTAGTAAGAGAATGGAACGCTTTGCCTGCAATGGTAGTAGATTTGCCAACTTTAGCTACATTTTAAGTCGTCATTGGACAAGCATATGGACGTACATGGAATAGTGTCGGTTAGATGGGCTTGAGATCGGTATGACAGGTTGGCACAACATCGAGGGCCGAAGGGCCTGTACTGTGCTGTGATGTTCTATGTTCTATAACTGCACCTTGGCTTCAATAGAAAAATATAATATGCTTAGAGTTGTTTCATTAAAAAGTATACTCTTTTGGGAACGCAACTGCAAATTTAACTGAGGGCTCACTGTATATGGATAAGGCAAATAGGGATTGGTTATCCCATTTGGCTGGATGACTTGTTTGCATTGTAGAGTGATGCTGAGTGATGCTAAGTGTGCGTTCAGTTCACGCGCTGGTTAGGGTTACAATGAAGGTTCTGCCTTCCCAACCTCAACCCTTGCCTGACGTATGGTGACATTCAGGTTAATCTCATCACCAGTTGTGCCTCTCTAAGAACCGTACAATGACTTTACCATTACAAGGTACATCTGTCTGCAGTAATTCAGGAAGGGTGATGACAGTTCTTGCTTTTGTTGTAAATAAGATTCTTAAATTTTAAACATAACAAAATGATTTGTCGAATACATTCTTATTAGGAGTTACTTATTTATAAATAATTATTTTGTTTTTGAAAATTTTGCACCTCTGTTTTATTTGCAGTTCTCGTGGCTTGTCAGAATTTTTCTTAGAGCACGGATCAGAAAATATGAAAGTCAAGTCTGGCTTTTTTCATAGAAATTGTGCAATTAGTGATGATTATTGGAATTTCTTGGTTGTTCAGCATAACCTTAATTTCCTTTTCTCACCTTTCTTTCTTTCATCTGAGTTACAAGAATCTGAACTGTACCCAGTTAGAACATGAATAGGTAATATCTTTACCTAAAGAATTTGCAGAATGACTAATTTATTGTAATTAG
The DNA here is from genome assembly GCF_030684315.1 of Stegostoma tigrinum. Taxonomy (NCBI): domain Eukaryota; kingdom Metazoa; phylum Chordata; class Chondrichthyes; order Orectolobiformes; family Stegostomatidae; genus Stegostoma; species Stegostoma tigrinum. The sequence goes on along the minus strand of NC_081361.1, from coordinate 46,719,296 downwards.
AAAGTAGTAACATTCATTGGCACAAAAATTAGATATTCAACTGAAAAAATTTGCATTAATAATTGGTTTGTTGTTGGGTTTCCAAAGATCAAATATTTAGACCAGAAGGAAAGAAGTGGAATTCACAGAGTCTTTAATCCCGAATTGCACCAATCTTCAATTGAATTTACTTGTTGTATTAGTATTTCGATGTCATGTTTGAGGCTTGGATGTGATGCTGAGGGAGTTTGCAGAGCTAGGAAGGGGTGAGGTCCATGACAGATTTCTAAACCAGAATAAAAGTTGTAAATTAAAGGCATTGAGTGATAAGTGCCTGTTCAGGATGGCAGCACTTTTGAGTCCAATGTTTGGGGATGTTCGAAGTAGGAAGACAAGGCAAGAATACATTGAGATGGTCAGGTCTGAAAATAACACATCAACGAGAGTTTTGGAGCACGTGAGATAAAAATGCTGTTGACTGGCCTTAGTGGACGAGGAGACCTATCTTGGGATTGAGTACAACACAAAAAATGCAAAACAGCATTGCAAATATTACTTAGAACTCTAAGCTTTGGAGGTCTGATACTGGTTGTGACCTTTCTATGAGCTTATGCCATGTCTTGCTGTGAATTATATTTTAACATACCAGAACACGTTCTAGCAAAATACCGCATGGCGGTACAGCCATCAGTAATAGACTCCCTCTGAACAAATAATCTATGGATAACTTGATTTCTACCTTGTTTGCATTGCTTTAGTATACTGGAGTCCTGTGTATTCCTTCACAGTATACTTTGTGTTTGTGATATTTGCTGATTTGATACTATTAGATGGAATCAGCATGGAATTTCACTTACAGACAAATATGATATTCCATTTCAAGTAATTTCATATTTTTAATATGTTTCCATGATAGCTTCTGTTTTTACCAACACATTTTAAAATTGATAGAATTAACACTTGTAATCCTTTGATTTGAGTTTTAGTTATTCCGGTTTCGTTGCATTGTGAAATAATCGACATGAAGCATAGTTAATCAATAGTGCTAAATAATTGTATGTCTAACCTGATTTTGTTGCTGAGATATTTGACTCAGTATGGCTAATGATGAACATTATATTTTTTAGGAAATGGCCTGAAAATGTTAATGAAACGAGCCTTCAAATTCAAAGATTCACTACTGATGAAAATGATTAGGAACGTTTCTCAACATGGGGGTCAAACCAAAAATCTCTTCATTGTAAGTATTGCAAAATGATTTATCTGAGAAATTAGGATCAGTTCTTGTAAGTGTTTGTGGTTTATTTTGGGTGCTTTCTTATGCCTTTAAATCAAATACACATGATGGTTGCTATGACCTGTAGTCTTGTTTGTAATTTTTTTTAAGAAAAGAACTAATTTAACAGCACTTGCTTCAGTGTGTTGTTTTAAACCCAGTGTTTGAGCATAAGGGTACAAATTCTTGATGACTTGATGTTATCTCCTGTCTCTTACAGGATAATGGTCTATTTAATTAACAATAGTGCTGGTAAATACCATTGTCTTTTGATCTATTTCATTCTTTGCATTACTGGGGATAGTGTTGATAATTAGGACAAACTTGAGGGGTAGATGGAAAGAAAGGAGAGCCAATGCTTTCGATCCAGTGCCCCCCACCGCCCCTTCAGCATTCACAGTTCTTTGGTTTGTTATGAGGGATTGGTGACAGGGTGAGAGTGCGCATGCACGAATGTGTTATGGGGTGTTCGTGGAGAAAGATGGGATTCCCAATACACTGGGCTGCAGAATATATTTACCTTTTTATGATTTTTTAAATTTATTTTGAGTTTGATAGTGTTCTCTGAGTGAAATTAAACTAAACGTAAGTTTTCCTAATTTATTGGAGGACAGATGTTTGTAGTTATAGAATCTGATATAGTATCTTTGAAGCATGCTAATGATGTATGCCATTGTTAACATACAAATCAACCAGTAAGTTCAGAAGGGATACCCCATGCATTGTGCATCTATGGAATTTATTACATGATTTATGCCAGTCCACTGAAGCTTCATGCATGCAGGATCTTTCTCTTAGCCACTCTGTAAATTTTAAGAATTTGCTGGATTTACACATTACTTATCCATTAATTTGCCACATGAATTTAAGTTTGGTAATTGATATGACACTTTTTAATAGTGACAATATACCTCTTGTATTCTGAGGGAACAATTTAAACTGCGAAATCTAATTCCATCAGATGATATTTTAGAAAATAAAAATCATAGGGAAATACAAGATAAATGTGAAGACTGTTAATTTGTGAAAATTTCATCCAATTGAAAATGTTTTAATTAACCAGGCACCATCTAGTGGCAGACATTAGTTGATATAGGTAGCAGTTGAAGTGCAGAACTAGCAGAACCAACTGACTTCTATCATCAGGTGGAGCTCGTTGCCTGAGTGTAGGTGCTATACCTCCAGAAGGGTAGCACGCTGGAACTCAAGTCCTGCCCTTGCCAAAGTCATTACAAAAGCGAAAGATTTTAAAAAGTGCGTGAGACATCCAATTTTGCCTGTTTTCCTGGCTTATGTACTTAAGAAAAACTACTGTTTATTACAAGTGAGTAGATTTTAGCTACCAGTGAACAGTTGGCATACAAGTGTACTAATTAAAACTTTATTAATTCTTTATTATTAACTTTATTAAACCCTTATTAATTCCCCCTCTCACTGAAAGGTAAACATAGAAAAATGTATTATTTACGAATGGCATTAAGGAATATAGAACATAGAACATTACAGCACAGTACAGGCCCTTTGGCCCTCGATGTTGTGCCGACCTGTCGTTCCAATCTGAAACCCATCAAACCTACACTATTCCATGTACGTCCATATGCTTATCCAATGACGACTTAAATGTACTTAAAGTTGGCGAATCGACTACCGTTGCAGGCAAAGCGTTCCATTCCCTTGCTACTCTGAGTAAAGAAACTACCTCTGACATCTGTCCTATTATCTTTCACCCCTCAATTTAAAGCTGTGCCCCCTCGTGCTCGCCGTCACCATCCTAGGAAAAAGGCTCTCCCTATAGGGTGGATTTCAACTTAAAGTTTTAAAGCTGTTTTCAGTTGAGAAAGGTCTTGAACTGCCTACCTAACAGCATAAAGAGATAACAAGGTGTAGAGCTGGATGAACACAGGAGGCCAAGCAGAATCAGAGGAGCAGGACAGCTGATGTTTCGGGCCTAGATCCTCCTTCAGAAAATGTCTGAAAATGCCATTTTCTGAAGAAAGGTCTAGATCCCAAACGTCAGCTTTCCTGCTCCTCTGATGCTGCTTGGCCTGCTGTTGTCATCCAGCTCTACACCTTGTTATTTCAGATTCTCCAGCATCTGCAGTTCCTACTGTCTCTCTACCTAACTGCATACTGGGTCTTTGCTAATTATTGATGTATTGTTTTGTAAGTTGTTTAAGCTAGTGACACGGTACGTTACTTCAACTTGTACATTGTTTTTCCAGGCATGAAATGTCTGATGGAGCTCATCTCCAGTTTTAACATGAGCTTCTGTGGGAACCAATGATTCGTTTTAAGTCGTAAATACCAAAGACAGGCACTCATTCTATAATTCACAACAATTGTGTTAAACCTCATTAATTACTTGCCATCTGATATCCGACCTTTTTGGGCCATTTTATATTTTAGTTTTAGCGATTACTCTAGTCATTACATTTGAAGACTCAGTACTGATACCTGAATATCCCAGTTGTGTCCTTTTGCAGTAGGATTCTATTATGCATTAATTCAGTTAATGGAGAACAGATTAAACGAATGAGTTGCAGAATGCGTCCTAAAAGCTGACCCTGGCAGGGAATGTTTAACATTAATCCTCAACTTGAACTTTGTGTAGACCATCAACCACAACAATTTATTGAATTGTTTTACAGATTAGAACCTCTAGGCTACAGTAGCAACAGATTTATAAATTAGGGTTGCTTCTATTTCCTAATTGAATGCTGGCAACTCCAAGCAGTGGTAAGTTTTTGAAAATTACTGGTAGTGTTACACATTTCAGCTTGTTCCTTTTCTGTTTTTGAGAGGTTTCTTCTTTTTGTTATCATGCAAGAATTTAATGACCACTCATAACTCAAGTTCAGAGAGCACCATCTCATATTTTGCTTGGGGTCTCTTCAGCCTCTAGAACTCAACGTTGAATTCAATAAGTTTGGAGCCTTTCCGTTTTGTTTACCCACCTCTCTCAGTCCTGTTTTGAGATGGGTTGATTTTAGTGCAGTTGTTCATCCCACATTCTAGGCTCGTTACAACTTTGTGTGGATTGCATTCAGCACAGCTAAACCATTTTCTCATTTTTAGCACTTCTTATCTCTTGTTCAGCACTCTTCTGTACTGCCATGCTATCTATTATCTCCTTGCTTACATATTGCTTTCATACATCTCTCTCTATCTTGGATCCATCTCCACCGATCTGTTCACCTCTCCCCTTCTTCCTCACCATTTCCTCCCCACACCCCCAGCTTCAGCTTCAGCATAAATTTCAGTTCTTCTGAGCTACTAACAGTTCTTATGAAGAGTCGATTCAGAATGTTCATTGAACTTTCTTCCCACAGCTGCTGTCAGACCTGCAGAGTTTCTTCAGTTTATTTTTCAGGTAGATTTGAGTACCAGACAGAGGCTCTGAAAAGTGCGTTTACAGATGCTGAGATAAAATTATTGCGATGCTACTTAATAATACTTCCCAGTGGTGGTATAGTTTAAAAACATCATTTTTTAAAAAAATCTTTTGTTTAGCACCATTAAATCTATGACTCATTTTTGCTTGTAAAACTGGCTTTTGGGTATTGAGCACGAATTCCTATTTTGACTAGGAGTATAAAATAGTAAGTCATCAATCCATTCGTGTTGATACTGCTGCCAATACATTGCTTTTAAAAAAAATTAACATTTAAAAAATATTGGAAAGAATGCCGTGGAAGAGTGAAATTTCTTTTGGGAAGGCTTTCGTCATATTTGAGGAAATTACATAAGACACTTCTATAGTTTCAGTAAACTTACCCATTATGCTTTTTCATCTTCCGTGTTAAAAGAATTGCATCAGTATTTTAATTTTAGTAGACACACCTGTTATCATTTAAGTAGTTAACTGAAATAATTTTAAAGAACATGTACTTTTTAAAACAGCACTTACATCCCTAATTACTCATACAATTTTGGGGGAAAATCCTTTGAATAATGATGCACTGTATTTATTGCAAATTGATTATTTAAAAGCATGAATTGCCAAAATCTGATACCAAGCAAGGCTCCTTGCATAATATTGCATTTTAATTTTCTAATGTATAATTGTACACATTCAGGGTCAAAGTAAAATAAAGCATGAATATTTTACTGTCTTTCAGGATTACGTTGGGGACTTGGCAGCTCAGATCAATAGTAATGAATCGGAAGAATTTGTTATAGAGTGCCTTGGAACACTTGCTAATCTTACAATTCCAAATTTAGACTGGAAGCTTGTTTTGGAGGAGTACAAGTTGGTTCCATTCCTTAAGGATAAATTGAAACCAGGTTTGTTGAAGGAGTGGCTATCACTGAAGGAGTGGATTACATTTACAGCAATGTCTTTGCCTACTAGTCAAATTTAATTAAAGGGCTTATTGATTGCAAAACACACTTTTGAAGTTGCGTAACTGTGATTTTGGACCCATTGGGTATTCAACATTGCAAAAAGCAAAAGAAAAGTTTATAATTTCATTTGATTAAATAAATAAGCCACACTTTCCTTTCTCTTTCCTACAAAGCTGAACCGCTTAGAAGACTCCTCTTGTCCAAGTTCTGAGCATGAGTATTTCTGTGGCTTCCCTCGTATCATCTCAAGCTCATGTTGTCCATGAGACCCAGCTCCTCCTCCATGTGCATCGCTACTAAATGTCTGGCTATTGAACCTCTGTTTCATGGCCACCTGCTTTTTCTTATCTACAAGCTAGTTCAAGGCACATCATACACAGGCATGGATCCCAGATTTCATGTGTACACTGACAGCATCCACGTCTTTCCTCTGTGTGATTTGTCTCAATTCCTCCATTGTCTTTGTTTCATTGTTGCATTTGAATTTATATTTGCTACAGTTAAGTATGAATTTCTCAAGGGAGTCAAAAATTATGATGCTCCATTGCTACTAATTCCAAACCCCTCCATTAGCTCTGGTCTCAAGCCAAACTGAACTTTTTGCAGTGATAATGGGAACCGCAGCTGCTGTAGAATCCAAGAATACAAAGTGTGTAGCTGGATGAACACAGCAGGCCACGCAGCATCTCAGGAGCACAAAAGCTGACGTTTCGGCCCTAGACCCTTCATCTGAACTTTTTGCACGTTCTTTTCGATCTCAAGTTGAATTCCAAGACTGTTTTCTCCATTGTGAAGACTGCCTTCTTCCATGCCCACAGTGTGTTATTATGTGACCCTACCTAAGTTTGCCTATTACTGAAACCTTCAGCTATCTATGCCTTCGGTATCTCCAGACTTAACTTGTAAAATGCTGTCCAGGCTAGCTTCCAACCTTCTACCCTCTGTTAATTAGCAGCTCATCCAGACCTCTGCCTGTATCTTATGTCACACCAAGTCTTTGCTGCCCATAACACTCTCCTAGATGAACTGCTGCAAGATCAAAAATCCCTTCCGTTGGGCTGCCACTTTCATCTCCTGGAACTGGAGCAGCAACAACTGCAGGATCATCCATTTGGACCTTTAGGGAGGAATGACTTTGAGGGGTCAAGGTCATGATTTTTCTAGTAAAGTGTACAGTCATACTTAGTGTTGACAAATTTTGAGAAGAGTTAAAGGTATACAGAAGGGACAAGGAAACCATACTAATGACATTCCCTTAAAACAAATGAAGCACTAATTAAAAATGGAGTTGTTTTCCATTCTCTTGTTACTTACCTCTTTTTGGTCCCTTATATGTTACCAGGTATCCTCATCAAGGCTTCTAACTTAATTTCCTTCACAAAAGGACAAAATTTAATTCTCGACTTCAATTAGGATAGTTTTTTTAAAAAGGTGGGATTTGATACATCTAATCCTTCGTGTTTGATCACAAATAACTTGTCCGTCTGATGGACTTGATTCGTGGTCTCTTTCAAGATTTGGACTGTGCTTATCCACTAGAAGGTGCCTCAGAACTGCATTCTTTGTCATTGCTTAACCAGGTGTCTTAATCTGTTATTAAGAATTCTTCACCATTTTCCAAATTGATGCATTGATATCTTTGATATATTTTAGATTACTCAATGACAACTGGCTTATTTCTCTACTAAGAAAGTGGTTGTGATATAGTTTGACAGGCATACTGTCAATTGCAGTGATGCTTCCTACAATATGATTCTTTCAGTAAAAAAGAATTCTAACACTGTAACACCCAAAGCAGGTTGGTCAACTGAGCATTTTTTTGTACCAACATGAGAGTTTTGTAGTTGTGCTTGTATTTTCTTTTGAATAATAATTATTAGTTATTCTGTAATTTGTCAGAATTTTCCTTCCAAATGGTCATAATCTCAAAGCTTTCTGTCACATTTAATTCCTGTTCAGAGCAGCTGTTCAATTTATTCTGTTTTCATTTCATTTTCTACTGCCTATTCTGTAAGTTTTTTTTCCTATTCATTTGTGGGATGTGGGTGTCGCTGGATGGCCAGCATTTCTTGCCCATCCCTAGTTGCCCTTGAGAAGGTGGTGGTGAGCTGCGTTCTTGAACTGCTGCAGTCCACCGGCTGTAGGTTGACCCACAATACTATTAGGGAGGGAACTCCAGGATTTTGACCCAGCAACAGTGAAGGAACGGCGATTTATTTCCACCTCAGGACAGTGAGTGACTTGGCGAGGAACTTGGAGGTGGTGCTGTTCCCATATGTCTTCTGCCCTTGTCCTTCTAGATGGAAGTGGTTGTGGGTTTGGAAGGTGCTGTCTGAGGATCTTTGGTGAATTTCTGCAGTGCACTTTGTAGATAGTGCACACTGCAGGTACTGAGCGTAGATGGTGGAGGGAGTGAATGCTTGTGCATGTTGTGACAATCGAACGGTGTCAAGCTTCTTGAGTGGTGCTGGGGCTGCATTCAGCCAAGCAAGTGGGGCATACTCCATCACGCTCCTGACTTGTACCTTGTAGATGGCGAATAGGTTTTTGGGAGTCAGGAGGCAAGTTACTTGCCACAGTATTCCTAACTTCTGGCCTGCTTTTGTAGCCACTGTGTTAATGTGAGTCCCGTTGAGTTTCTGGTCAGTGGTAACTTCCAGGATGTTGATAATGTGGGATTCAGCAATGGTAACACCATTGAATGTCAAGGGGAAGTGTTAGATTGCCTGTGTCTTATTGTGATGGTCATAGCCTGGCATTTGTGTGGTGTGACCGTCACTTGCTGTTTGTCAGCCCCGGCCCGGGCATTGTCCATATCTTGTTGCATGTGAACATGGACTGCTCCAGTATCTGGGGAGTCACGAATGGTGCTGAACATTGCGCAATCATCGGCGAACATCCCCACTTCTGACCTTATGATGGAGGGAAGGTCTTTGAACCTGCTGAAGATGGTTGAGCCTAGGACGCTACCCTGAGGAACTCCTGCAGAGATGTCCTAGAGTTGAGATGATTGACCTCTCACAACTGTGATCATCTTCCTATGTGACAGGTATGACTCTGACCAGCAGCGCGTTTGCTCCCAGTACTCATTGATTCCAGTTTTGCGAGGGTTTCTTGATTCCACACTCGGTCACATACAACCTTGATAGCAAGGGCTATCCTCTCACCTCACCTCGAGAATTCAGCTCTTTTGTCCATGTTTGAACCAAGGCTGTAAAGAGATCAGGAGCTGATTCGGCGTCACTGCAGGTTATTTCTGAGCAGGTGCTGCTTGATAGTACTGTTGATGACATCTTCCATCACTTTACTGATGATCGAGAGTAGACTGGGGCAGTAATTGGCTGGATTGGATTTGTCCTGCTTTTTGTGTAATTTTCCATGTTGTCGGGTAGATATCAGTGTTGTAACGGTACTGGAACAGCTTGGCTTGGGGAGTGCCATGTTCTGGAGCACAAGTCTTCAGTACTTCTGCCAGAATGTTGTCAGAGCCTGTAGCCTTTGCAGTATCCAGTGTTTCTAACCACTCCTTGATATTATGTGCAGTGCGTTGAATTGGCTGAAGACTGGTTTCTGTAATGCTGGGGACCACTGGACAAGGCCGCAATGGATCATTCACTCAACATTTCTGGCTGAAGATTGCTGCGAAAGCTTCAGCCTTATCTTTTGCACTGATGTGCTGGGCTCTTCCATCATTGAGGATGGGGATATTTGTGGAGCCACCTCCTCCTTCTCTGGTGAGTTGTTTAATTGTCCATCACCGTTCATGACCAGATGTGGCAGGAACGCAGAGCTTACATCTGATTTGGTTCTGGAATTGCTTAACTCTGTCTATCACTAGCCACTTTTGCTGTATGACATGCAAGTAGTCATGTTTGGTGCTTCACCAGGTTGATGCCTCATATTTAGGTATACCTGGTGCTGCTCCTGGCGTGCCCTCCTGCACTCTTCATTGAACCAGTGTTGATCCCCTGGCTTTGGTAATAGTTGAGTGGGGGATATGCCCGGGTCATGAAGTTACAGATTGTGCTGGAGTACGATACTGCTGCTGTTGATGGCCTACGGCGCCTCGTGGATGCCCAGTCTTAAGTTGCTAGATCTGTGCGAAGTCTGTCCCATTCAACACAGTGATAGTGCCACACAACATGACGGAGATTGTTCTCAGTGTGAAGGTGAGACTTCGTCTCCTTAAGGACTGTGCAATGGTCACGTTTACAATACTGCCATGGACGAATGCAACTGCAGCTGGCAGATTAGTAAGGATGAGATCCAGTATGTTTTTTCCCCTCTTGTTTCCCTCACCACCTGCTGCAGACCCAGTCTAGCAGCTATGTCTTAATCTCATTTATGCTTTACCTTCATATTTACGTGAAACATAATGTTAAAATCACATACCTTCTGATGAATTTATTTATGCAACAATAACAAGTGTAAGTTCCTCCAGTGTCTCTCTCTTGCTGAGGGACGAAATGTTTTAATTATTTTAAGTGTATTTGATGTGTGTTGGATTGATCTTCAATTTAAAAGAGATGTGACCATAATGGAAATAAAAGCAGAAAACCAATCTGGTTGAACTTTTGATAGTTAGAGATTACTTATAAGGTCGTAATAGAGGTTTTACAGAAACGTCTGACAGCCCAATTTATGGAAAATGATGCGCCTCTATACTCTTGTGATAGTGTTGAAATATGGACCATTAACTTTCAAATTCCATCAATTGATTTTTTTTTCCTGAGAACCTCGTGGACTCAAAATAAGGTGTCAAGAAACTTGCATCTCCTGTTGTAATTACACTTAGTTGAGAAGTTGCACGTATTGGACATGAAAGAATTGCCTGAAACTCTCAGCTTAAAGACAAAGGAGCCAGTCTTGGGAATAAACAAATGCTATTTATTTCAATAGCTGCTTGGTAGAGCAACAGAGGAAGAGAAAGCAAACCGATTCGTAATGGCTTATATTGGAAGTTTCTGTCTTGTCATTTTCCCCCCATCACCTTGAAAGCTAGCATCGATGAAAAACAATTGGAGAAACAAGCATCCAGTAGCAACACAAGAATTCTGCAAATTTCACAACTAATGATTGAAGACATCAACTAAACAACTGTGTTCTCAGGTTCATCTTACTCAAATCAAGGACTCCTTAACTTATGTCTTCAATAAACCAAAGAACCGCCATTTCTGGAAATCTGAAACAAAAACAAATTACTGGCAAAACTCAGCAGATTTGGCGGCCTCTGTGACAGGAAGAAATTCAGAGTTCATATTTTGAATCTGGTGACTCCTCATCTGTTTTCTCTCTTCTCTTTCCTGGATCTCAGACCATTGTAATCATTTTTAGATGTTAATTAGCTTACTTTGCTGTGAAAGTTCCTGGGGCAGAAGACAGAAAATGAATACTTCTATGAATATAGCTATTTTGTGTACTTACAATGTCAGCAAAGCACTTGTAAATTTCAGGTGAATTGTTATCTGTGATCACTTGGCAACCAATTTGAGCATGTTGAAATGTTATAAAGCACAAAATACGCAAAACAGCAGTTCATCTGTTTGTGGTAATGGTTGAATGAGAATGTTGGAAAGTTCCATTGTTCTTTGAGTCGTACCATGAGAATCTTTGTTTATTTGATTAATCATATGATTTAACATACTGTACATAAAGCAGCCCTTTCACCAGTAAAGCATTCAGTATTGCGGTGTTAAATTACGTGACATTGTCTGCTCCAGTCGCAGAAAATGAATTTGAAAGTACACCTTTCTGACTTAAAGATTAGATAGCTACTGCAAGCCAAGCTGTGATACTTGAATTCGGCAGTGTTCTCTCTTTCTTACACTACAGAACATTTCCACTTCGGCTGTGGATGCTAGGATGCTTGTGTGGTCCTATTTAGTTTCTATTGCTCGATCTTCCTGCAGAGAAGATTAAGAGGAAGGAATAAAGTTGCCCTCATACAATCAGTATTTCTACGCAGATAGATTATGCATAGTGATTAAAACAATGCATGAGATAGAAACAAATGTTTGCTGTCTAAGCTTGCCTTTTTTGCCACATTTTTTTTTCCTGTCCCTTTGTTATTTTTTGTTCTAGACCTTAGCCAGAGCTTCCCCCTCTCATAGAATTGAAATAGTGTCGCAGCACAGAAGGAGGCAATTCACTCCAATGTGCCAGTACTAGCTTACCAAATGAATGGCTTAATATCAATCTCCGGCCTTTTCTTAATATCCTTGTGCATTGTTTCTGTTCAAGTAAACGTCCAACACCCTCTTGAATACCTCAGTTGTACCTGTCTGTATCATGTTTCCAGGCAGTGCATTCTAGACTTGATATTCATTGAGAGTAGCATTCTTTTGCAAATCACTAAGTATTTGCCCTCTCATTCTTGATCCTTTTATGAGTGGGAGCAATTTCTCCCTCTGTACTCTAACAAGGCAATTCATGACTTTGAAAACTTCTATCCACCAGCTTCAGTCCCTTGAGAACAGGTTCAACTTCTCCAATCTACCTTTATAACTGAAGTTACTTGTCTGTCAAGCCATTCTTGTAAACTACTTCTGCATTCTCTCACGTCTGTTCATATCCTTCCTCTCACGTGGCTCAAGAACTCCAAACAGTACTCCAGCTAAGGTCGAACAAATGTTGTGTGTAAGTTCAATATAACCTCCTTGCTTTTGTACTTTGTCTCCATAAATCATGTCCAGGATGGTATATGCTTTATTCACCACCTCTCAATCTGTCCTGCCACCTTTTTTGAATTCAGACTTCTCTGCAGTGAACTTAATTTGCCACCTATCTGCCTACTCCAACCTGTCCGAGTCCTTTTGGAGTTCTACAAAGTCTTCCTCTCAGTTTATAGTGCTTTCAAGTTTGGTATTATCTATAAATTACCCCCTTCACATCAAGATCTTGATCATTAATTTAAATCAGGAAATGCATGCAGTCCTTTGGGAATTCTGACAAAATCTCCTCCAGGCCAAAGATTTCCTTTGACCATCACTTGTGTTGTCTATTATTCAGCCAATTTTGAATCCATATGGCAACTGTCCCTTTTATTTCATGAGAAAGAGAACTTTTCTCAAGTTTTTGTGGCATTGTGTTGAATGCCTTTTGGAAGCCCATGTGCGCTCACTGCAATATGTATAATTGTCCCAGTGTGAATCTGGTGTTTGATCTATCTCTCATTGAGCTTCCTCCAAGCTTTGTTGGAATGAGTCTGGCTTGCATTCAGTGAATTTCTGCAAGAGTCAGAAGAGCAAGCCTTTAATTTCATTTTGGCATTTATGTAAGTGAGCCTTGAACATTGTATTACGTGAAATTGCAGCTCTGTGAAGTAGCAGACAAAAGGAAACTTTTCACTAGGAACCAAACATAATAGCTTTTGTCAGTGAGCATTGTTAAAGTAAACTGAAGTAACACACTTGCTTTCATGATTCATCAGGTTCAACAGAAGACGACCTGGTTCTGGAAGTGGTGATAATGATTGGTACGGTTTCAATGGATGACTCATGTGCTGCCATGCTAGCGAAATCGGGTATTATTCCTGCTCTTATTGAACTTCTGAATGGTAAGGATGCAAAGAATAAACATTTTTCTTGTTGTATGGTCATTAATTTAGGGATATCTTGTACAATGGAACTTGTCCCAATTCAGACATGTAGTATCAACATCAAATATTATGAACTGAATATACTGATGTTTAAACTGATTTGGTAGAGGGATGGGATATGGAGTGGAGGTTACTGTCGGGGGTACAACACAGATAAGTATAGAAGACAACTAAGTCAGTCTTGACGGCGGTGAAATTGTAGTCGAGTAAAAGCACAAGCGAGCATGACAAGGCTGATTAATATTTATTTTAATGCATGGAGTCTTGCAAGTAAGGCAAATGATTTAAGGGTGTTGATTAATGCTGGGGATGAGATACCACTGCTATCCTTTAAGTACTCACACCACAGAGAATCCCATTCTTTATCACTCCTAAGAGCTTAATTTGACTGGTTTCAATTCACTTTTAGAGCTCTTCTGATCACTCATTTACTTCATCGTTAAGACTTCCAGCTTCTACCTCCATAACATTCCCTGATTCCAATCCTGTCTTCATTCATCTGTTGCTGAAATCAAATTAACTTTTCTTCATCTCTATGCATAACAATTCCAGTGCTGTCCTGACCAGCCTCCTGTTTTTCACCTTAGATAATCTTGTGCTTACTTAATGTTGTCTTAGAGCGACTTCTGGCTGGCCAGTGCCATAATGTTAAATTCTCATCTTTGCTTTCAAACTCCTTCGTAGGCTGGTAGTACTGTATCTTTGTAACCTGTGCAAGCCCTGTTTCCCTTCAAGAGGCTATATGTCTTATCATTGATTTGATTGTCATGTGTACCGAAGTACAGTGAGAAGTTTTGTTTACAAGCAGTACAGGCAGATCATAGCAAGCAAGGATGTACAGATCAAAAAGACTTGGACAGAGGCATACAAGTTATATTGCACAGGTCATGGGCTAGGCAAGATCAGCATTATTTGAGGCCAGAGAATCCATTTATCAGTCTCATAATGGCTGGGAAGAAGCTTCTCCTGCACCTGCTGGTGTATGTATTCAGGCTGTATCTTCTGCCTGATGGAAGAGGTTGTAGGAAATCATTACCAGGGTGTGATGGGTCTTTCATGTTGGCAGCCTTCCCACAGTGGTGAGCTGTGTAAATAGAGTCCATGGATGAAAGGTTGGCCTTTGTAGTGGTTTGGGCTGTGCACAGTACTGTCTATAATTTAAGGCCCTGCACAATCAGTTGCCATACCAGGTCATAAAGCACCTGATCCATATGCTTTCAATTGTGCATCTATAGAAGTTGGTGAGAGTCCTTATGGACATACCAAATTTCCTGAGCTGCCCGAGGAAGAAGTGTTACTGTGTCGCCTTGACCTTTTGCATTATCATGTTCATCCCTGATTTTAAGGCCAGCCTCTGTCCGAGAGTGATTAAACTCTGCAATTTTCTCCTTCAAAACTCCTTTCAGATGCACTTGGGAAAACCTCATTAAACAAATCTTTGGTCATGTATCTTGTATCTCTTTTTGATATGTCAACAATTATTTGGTAATTGTCGTTTTAAGTGCTGTGGGGCATTTTGCTATGTGAAAAGCACTGTGTAATTATAAATTGTTTTAATCTCCTTTGACAGTATACTTCTGCTCTTTCCCATAGCCAAACAAGAGGATGATGAATTTGTTTGCCAGATTGTGTATGTTTTTTACCAGATGGTTTTCCACCAAGCTACCAGAGATGTGATTATCAAGGAAACACGTATCCTTTCTAAGTGATAACAAAGTGTGAAGCTGGATGAACACAGCAGGCCAAGCAGCATCTTAGGAGCACAAAAGCCAACGTTTCGGGCGTACGCCCCCAACCCCGCACTGCCCGCTTCTATCTCCTTCCCAAAATCCACAAACCTGCTTGCCCTGGTCAACCCATTGTCTCCTCCTGCTCCTGCCCCACGGAACTCATCTCCAGCTATCTGGACTCCATTTTCTCCCCCTTTGTCCAGGAACTCCTCACCTACATCCGTGACACCACCCACTCCCTCCACCACCTCCAGAACTTCCAATTCCCTGGCCCCCAGCACCTCATTTTCACCATGGATGTCCAGTCCCTCAACACCTGCATTCCTCATGCAGATGGCCTCAAGGCCCTCCGCTTGTCCCTGTCCTGCAGGCCCGACCACTCCCCCTCCACTGACACAGTCATCCGCCTAGCCAAACTCATTCTCACCCTCAACAGCTTCTCTTTCGATTCCTCCCACTTCCTACAGACAAAGGGGGTGGCCATGGATACCTGCATGGGTCCAAGCTATGCCTGTCTCTTTGTAGGTTACGTGGAGCAGTCCCTCTTCCGCACCGACACTGGCCCCCAAACCCCACCTCTTCCTCCGTTACATTGATGACTGTGTCGGCACCGCGTCTTGCT
The DNA here is from genome assembly GCF_030684315.1 of Stegostoma tigrinum. Taxonomy (NCBI): domain Eukaryota; kingdom Metazoa; phylum Chordata; class Chondrichthyes; order Orectolobiformes; family Stegostomatidae; genus Stegostoma; species Stegostoma tigrinum. The sequence goes on along the minus strand of NC_081361.1, from coordinate 46,703,748 downwards.
CGCAAGAGGAGCTCGAACAGTTCATCCACTTCACCATCACCTTCCACCCCAACCTGAAGTTCACCTGGGCCATCTCCAGCACATCCCTCACCTTCCTAGACCCCTCAAAGCTCTGACCAAGTGTCTAGGCCCGAAACATCAGCTTTTGTGCTCCTGAGATGTTGCTTGGCCTGCTGTGTTCATCCAGCTTCACACTTTGTTATCTCGGATTCTCCAGCATCTGCAGTTCCCATTATCTCCTTTCTAAGTGACATTTTTTTTCCCTGTTTCCTGTTTGGTGCTTAACTGATTTCTTTCAGAAAAGAAAGTGATAACACTACAACATGACACTCGTCAAAATCCTGTACAATATACTGGCGTTTTGGGGGCTCAACAACTTTTTGTTGGTTTCAGTGTCCTGCTAATGCTTAAAAATGATATCTATAAAAATTACTAGCATATAGTTTTAAGTTTGCTTCCATTCAAATATGCAAAAATGATCTTCAGGCTAGATGTGGCTTTAGTTAATGTATAAGCCATTTATTGTCTTTAAACAATGACTAAAAATTATTTTGTCAATATGTTCATTTTGTACTTCATGAATAAAAGCAATTTAATCCACAGAGAAGTGTTTCAGTAAATTTAATGTTAATTAACTCTGATACACCTTTTTACGTACTTAAGACACTTTTTATGCCAAAGAATGATATTGATTCTTTTATTATTTTAAATGGAATGATTGTTATTCTGTCCTGATTTATATTGAATATTAATATTCGCAGCTTGAATTTAATGTGACACATTACAGAAAACTTATTAACCAGCACTTTTGGGAACAGAGGTGTACTGGTTGATCTTCTGGTCCAAATAATTGATGTAAAAATACAAACCAAGTCTTTAGTGTATTTAGAATTTTCAACATTGGCTTTTGTGAATATTTGATGAATGATCATTAGATGTCATTATACCTTTCTAGCCTCCTTGGATTCTTTTGGCATCGACCTTCATTTGGGTCTAAGCATTGAAATCAAGGTCTCGGCAATGTGTGCATTTAAATATGAACTTTTCTAGTAAACCCTAACAGTTTTCAAGCAATTTGAATGACATATTTGGTCTTTGGACTGTATGAACTTGCAATTAACTGAACAGACAAAGATTGACAGTGCTAAATAAAACAATCTTGAAAGTGAGAAACAACCTGAAAGGGTTGCTATGAATCATTAGATGTAAAAACGTATAATCTGTAACCTGATGCATTCCTCGCTACTTGATCGCATTTAGGCCAGAATCCTAGATAACAAGGTGTAGAGCTGGATGAACCAAGTAGCATCAGAGGATCAGGAAGGCTGATGTTTCGGGCCTAGACCCTTCTTTAGAAATGGGGGAGGGGAAGGAGTTTCAGAAATAAATAGGGAGAGAAGGGGAGGCGGATAGAAGATAGATAGAGGAGAAGTTAGGTGGAGAGGAGACAGGCGGGGATGGAGCCAGTAAAGGTGAGTGTAGGTGGGGAGTTAGGTTGATCCAGGGAGGATGGACAGGTCAAAGTGGCAGGATGAGGTTCGTATGTGGGAGATGGGGGTGGGGTTTGAGCTGGGAGGAGGGGAGGAATGGGTGGGAGGAAGGACAGGTTAGGGAGACGGGAACAAGCTGGGCTGGTTTTGGGATGTGGTAGGGGGGAGACGAGACCTCATCCCGCCCCCTTGACCTGTCCTTCCTCCCACCTATCTCCGTCCTTCCTCTCTCCTATCCCCTCCTTCCATCTCAAGCCCCACCCCCATCTCCTACCGACTAACCTCTTACTGCCCCCTTGCCCTGTCCGTCCTCCCTCGACTGACCTATCTCCTCCCTAACACCCCACCTACACTGGCTCCATCTCCATCTCTTTGTTCTATCTGTCTCCTCTCCACCTATCTTCTCCTCTATCCATCTTCTATCTGCCTCCCCCCCCCCCCCCCAACTCCCTATTTATTCCTGCAGTTTCTCCAAATTTATATCTGCAGTTCCTACTATCTCAGGCCAGAATCCCTATTTATTGCGGATTAAGAAATAGCAAAACTGAAGATACCAATCTGAATGAGATCCTGACCTAATGACATTGTAAAGAGGGTCACCAACCTCAAGCTGTTAACTAGATTGTAGCACATGTAGTATGCCTGTGCAATTTGTTTCAGACATATGAAATCCATTTTTTTACATCTTAAATTCCTATCCATGTTGCCTTAATTTCATTAGTACCTGTAGCGTAGTGCTATCAACAAATCTACTGTGCACCTCCTCAACCTTTTATTTGATGCATTGACCAAGTTACATAATCCCTCTTAGCTTGCAAACTACTGCCCCATCTTGAACCTGGAAGTCTTCCTGAAAGTCCTTGAAGATGTCCCAAATTAATCTCCCCCCTTCCCAGAACTCCTATGTTTGAAACTGTCCAATTGGACTTCTACCCCTGCCACTATCTCTCATTGCTTCTTAGCAAAATCACAATCTTACTGTGCCAAAGGGAAATGACCTCTATTTGTTAACAAAGTGTGAAGCTGGATGAACACAGCAGGCCAAGCAGCATCTTAGGAGCACAAAAGCTGACGTTTCAGGCCTAGCCCCTTCATCTGAGAGCTCTACTTGTTGTTCTTGATCTGTCTCTGCAGCTTTTGACAGTGAATCACACCATCCATCTCCAAAGCCTTGCTATCGTGCTCCAGCAGATTGGGACTGCAATCATCTGGTTTTATTGTGGAATCTCAGATATGAGCTGTTTCTCAGCAATATCGTCAGAAAACATATAAATTTCTACATGTACACTGACAACACCCAAATCTTTCTTACCTCATCTCTCTGCCCAGCTGCAGTCTTTACAATATCAGACTAAGTGTCTAACATCTAGCATTAGATGACCAAAAATTTCCTCTGGTTAAATATTGAGAAGGCAAGGCTGTTGTCTTCAGTCCTGACGATAAATTCCACTCCCTAGACGTATGAGGGTAACATACAATTGTCAAAATTACTAGCAGGAATAAGCCACTTGATTTCTAGAGTTTGCTGTACCACTTGATAAATTGTGACTAGTCTGTTGTGACCTCTCTTTTTCTGTCTACCCTTAGATTCTTGACTGATTAAGGAAATCAATCTAACACAGCCTTTAAGCTATTCAGCTACTGTGTGCCTTCACTATTATCTGAGAATGATATTCCTACAGACTGATGAGCATCTGAGAGAAAAAGAAATTCACCACATCTGTCTTAAATGGGAGACCTCTTACTTTTGAACTGTGTCCCTTAATTCTAAACTCCTAAATTCTAATTTTTTCTATGTCCACAATCCTATGAGATATCTCCATTCCCCTAATTCTGGTCTGTGGAGCAATCTTGATTTTTTTTGCCACTATTAGTAACTGTGTCTTCAGCTTGATTGGCTTAAAACTCAGGAATTCCATCTGTGGTTCAGAGTCATATTTTGCTTTATGATCTGCCGGTCAAGAACTGAGATTATTTAGAAGGCATCATCGTAGTTATTGATATCACGTGGCCAGTGCCACAATTCAAGTGACTTAGCTCCAGAAGCCTTTTGTAATAATGAAATGTACTTGACTGGAATGTTGCTTTTCCTTAATGTGCTATTTATAGAAGCTCCAGCATATTTGATTGACTTGATGCATGATAAAAATGCAGAGATACGGAAAGTGTGTGACAATACGTTGGACATTATTGCGGTAAGGAAAAAGTTTTGAGTTTGTATTTGTGTTGTCTTTTTCGCCCATATCAAGTGGTGACCGATTTTAAAAGCAGGGAAGATTTGGAAAATGATATGACAGTAATAGTTTATGATATGATAGTGTCATAGCATAATTTTCAAGAGAGAAGGGAGTCTGTTTGGCCCATTTGTGTTTACCAGCTTTTCGTTGCGTTTCAAAGTAAGTTCTGTTTCCATGGTCTATTTACATGGCCTGTAAATTTAGTCATTACTAGTGCCCAAAAAATTACCTTTCCATCTGTTATTCTGTTTTACAGGATGTGAGTTTGCTCGCTGAGCTGGAAGGTTAGTTTTCAGACGTTTCGTCACCATTCTAGGTAACATCATCAGTGAGCCTCCGACAAAGCGCTGGTGTTATGTCCCACTTTCTATTTATCTGGTTAGGTTTCCTTGGGTTGGTGATGTCATTTCCTGTTCTTTTTCTCAGAGGATGGTAGATTGATTTGGAGCCAATCTACCATCCTATGTGTTTGTTGATGGAGTTCCGTGACATGACCCACTATCACTCGTATCCTTACATACAGATGAGGAAGGACCCCACTTTGATTGGGACAACACATCCATCCTCGGACAAGCCAAACAGAGACATGCACGAGAATTCCTAGAAGCATGGCATTCCAACCGGAACTCCATCAACAAACACATTGATTTGGAGCCAATCTACCATCCTCTGAGAAAAAGAACAGGAAATGACATCACCAACCGAAGGAAACCTAACCAGATAAATAGAAAGCGGGACATAACACCAGCGCTTCGTCGGAGGCTCACTGATGATGTTACCTAAAATGGTGACGAAACGTCTGAAAACTAACCTTCCAGCTCAGCGAGCAAACTCACATCCAGAACCTCAACCTGAGCTACAAATTGAGGCTGATTTTCCAATGCAGTACTGGTGGAGTATTGCACTGTCAGGCACGTCATCTTTCAAATAAGACATTAAACTGAGGCCCCAATCAATAACTTGGATAGGAATATAGGATCCAATGGCATAATTTTAGTGTGTGGAAATTTATCCTTTGTGCCTTGGTCACTGTCACAGAATCGCCATCACAATGAAAACGATTATATGACATTTATCACATTTCTTCTTGTAGGATTCCACAATGAATAAACTCTAACTAATTAAAAAATCATGCAGTCTGTGGCGTAAGTCAGTCATACATAAATTTAAAATTCTCGGTTGTCATGAAATCTCCCCCATGGGCTCACCGTCCCTACTTTGACTTCCTATAATCCAATGAGATGTCTGTGTTTCTGAAATTCTGGCCTCTTGTGTGTTCCACGTTCTAATTGATCACCATTAGCAATTATACCTTAGCTGCCTGTGCAGAAAGCTTTGGAATGCCCTCCCTAAATTTTGCTCCTCATGACTGCTTTCTGCTCTTCTAAAATGCTCCTTAAAACCTAGCTGACTGTCTTGGAATTCACCCTGAAGTTGAAACTCCCATTGGGCGTTCACTTTCCATCTTGAAACCTCGCAAAAAGTCTATGTGCCTAGAGGGTTTAGACATATTTAGCGTAATAGTTGCCTAGGAAACGTTGGAGGAATTAAGTTATTCTACTCTTGGGTAACTATTAAACTAATTCTGCCCCTTCCCCAAAACCCACAGCCCCCTGTGAACAGCTAGACCTGAATCTTATCTTCTCTGAACGAATAAATGGATGAATGTACTTTTTGATATGGTATTTAGTCATGCAGCCAAGAAAATCCCATAAGGTTAATCACTGGTCCAGATTGCATTATCTGCCTTTCCATCAGAAGGAGAAATACAGTTGGTGTACAGTTCTTCTGGGGTATTGAGGTTAATGAGTCTGCAGTGATTCCTGATTCAGATTCCTGTTATGCATCCATAAACAATGCAACTGTAGATGTTGGGTGAGGAGAGTGCAGCTTGACTATAATTATGGTCCTCCCTTCAACTGTTCCTCCACAACAGGTTCATATCTTAAGTCCTGACAGGTTGTATAGGCTTACCAGAAGAATGCTAACTTGGGCAATATACCAGACAGATGTTAGCACTCATGAAACTGTTGCCAGCAGCAGTGTTTGTCTTCAGGAGACCAAGAAAGAAAGGATAGATTCTGTTAGTTCATTCTTGACAATAAGATGTACAAGGCCTGACACAGTATCTTTGTAATTGTATGATTAAAATAAATGAAAATAAATCTAAAGCAGAATCAATCTTTAAATCAGAGATAAAGGTTAAAAAAAACACCTTATAATTAAGGCAGAACCTCTTCTTGTGGTTTATTACAGATTAATTATATGTATTTTTTCAGTCAGCAATTCTGTGTATTGTATTGTACCCTGTCATTGATACTGACTTATTAGTAGTATGATGTCTTCATCTAGCAAATGCTGAAAGTTCATGTTTTTATTGGCAATTGTCTACTTGAAGTGCATTTGATTAATATACCTTCACAGGAATCTCTGCTGTTTCATCCTAAATTGTGAATAACTTGCCAGGCTTTTAGATAATTTATAAGTGACATAATTTCCCATGTTTTCATTTGAGAATTATTTTCCATATGTAGTTTCAGACAAGATTAAGTGTATATTAACAAAATGGAAAATTTTGCACTTCTTTGGGGGCATTCTTTTGGGGTTGAAGTTTAATAATGTTGCTAACAACTGATGATCTATGGATTTGGAAATTAAGCTTGTTAAATTAATCTCTAAATTAATTAACCTCTAAATAATAAACAAAATTTACTGTTCTTAATTTGAGACTAGGCTCCATATACAAAATGTTAACTTGTGTTTTCTGTTTAAGGTGCTAATGATTCTGCTGTACACTTCCAACTTTTCCTGTTTTTGTTTCAAATTATTGGCATACTTGTATAAAATTGAATATTTTTTTAAAAATTGGTGGGATTCACTACATTTGTTCAGTGTTGGTTTTTTAAAGTAACATTAGAGGATAAGTAGGAGCAGGAGTTGACCATATGACACCTTAATTCAACTCCTTCATTCAATAAGATTATGGTTGATCTGATAGTGGTCTCAATTCTACTTTACTGTCTATTCCCTATAACTCTTGACTACGAAAATAGTTCTGTGCATATTCACTTGTTGAGAATGAACCCATTTCTTACTTTTTAAATAGCTTTAGTAATTGCAGCCAAGTGTCAAACTTTGGTTTATTTTTCATGTTCTCAAGCCCTGTTTGATTAAAATACCAAACTGAAGGTGTCTAAGTTGGCACTACATATTTCACCATTGTACTTTAGTTGACAACAATTAGCCAAAAGGGCAACTAGCTGAATGTTGCAGCTTTAGATTCACCCACTTTTTTTTCCCCCCCATATTCAGTTGGTCTTTTCCAAGTTAGATGTGTATTACCTTTGTTTGATGGAAATTTGCTAAGAAAATAACTTAGTTAACCATGGGGAACTTGTGACTGACTTATTAACTTTTGAAGAGTTACTTGCAATGTTTTCCTTATTCTTTAAAACATCATTATGACATAACATTTTAAAAAGTAATAATATATAATAGGACATCAATAGGTAGGAAACATTAAGCATGTTACATGCTTTTATATATTTTGGCAGTTACAAAATTCTAGACTTAATGCCAGTTGCATTAATACAAACTAGCCTGAGACACAATTATGATAAATAATAAAATACTTGACAACATTGGTGTTTTAAATGCAAACATTTTCAATTTACACAGAAACATGACCATTCATAATAAGAAAGGGCCACATAGCTCCTCAAATTTGTTGTTAATTTACTAAGAATGTGGCTGATTCAAATCTTGAAATCCACTTTGCTGTCTGATTCCCAAATCACTTGATTCCCTTTTAGAGTCCAGAAGTCCTTTTTGTCCAGTCTTAAATATACTCAATGACCGCTGTGGAATGAAAAAGTCCAATAATTCAATGCCCTGAATGAAGTAATTTCACCTCATCTTAGTCTTTTTATTCTGAGAGTATGCTTCCCAGTTCTGGACACTCAGACTAGGGGAAACAGCTTCTTAAAAACATCCTGTCAACCGCTTCTGAATCTCCGATCTTTTACCTCATCCTTTTACTTCCAGAGAGTATAGATACATTCAACTCAACCTCTCCTCATAGCCTAATATTCAGAGTCATAGAGCCATACAGCACTGAAACAGATACTTGGATGCAACCAGTCCGTGCCAAACATAATCCTTAGCTAAACTAGTCCAAGTTGCCTGTGCTTGGCCCATAACCTTCCAAACATTTTTAATTCATGTACTTTGCCTTATGTATATAAAACATTTGTGACTGTACCTGCATTCACCATTTCCTCGAAGTTCATTCCACACAAGAAAAATTGTTTTTTTTTTAGCCCCCCTGGTCTTGAAATCCCCCACTTTAGGGAAAAGACATCTGCCATTTGCATTACCTATAAGCCTCTATAAAGGCCACCTCTCAACCTCCTATGCTGCAGTGGAAAAACGTCTCAGCCTGCCCAGCCTCTGCTTATAACTCAAACCCTCCATCCCCAGCAACATCCTGGTAAATCTTTTCTGAACCCTGTCCAGCTTAATAATATCCATCCTATAACAGGCCAGAATTGGACACAGTATTGTAGAAGAGATCTCACCAACGTTTTGTAGAACCGCAACATAAGGACCCAACTCTATACTCAAAGGTCTGAAAATGAAGGCAACCATGCTAAATGGCTTCTAAACCATCCTGTCTGCATGTGACACAAACTTCAGAGAATTGCATACCTGAGCCCCTAGATCTCTGTTTTACAAAACTACCCAAGGCCAGACTTTTAATTGTATAAGTCCTTCCCTTGTTTGATTTACCAAAATGCAATACCTAGCATCTATTCAAATTAAACTGCATCTGCTATGTCTCAGCCCATTGACCCAACTGATCAAGATCTCTTTGTAATTTTAGATTCTTCACGGTCCACTCTCCCACCAATTTTGGCGTCATCCACAAACTTACCATTCTCATCTAAATCATTCATATATATGACAAACAAAAGTGGACTCAGCACAGATTCCTGTGGACCACTGCTGGTAACAGGCCTCCGGTCATAAAAGAAAAACAACCCTCTGCTAACACTTGGTCTCCAGCCAAGCGAATTTTGATCCAAATAGCCTAGTGAGGCTTGTTGTACTCCTCTCGGACAAGTGTGTGTTTGCTTAGATATTAAGACCAAAACTATACAATATTCACTGTTTGGTCTTACTAAAACTATGTACACTTGGAACAGGACTCCCTTATTCTTGTTTCCCAGCATTCTCGCAATGAAGGTCAACATATAATTTACTTTGCTAATTGTTTGCTGTAACTGCATGTTAACTCTTTGATCAGAACCAAAATTTCTCAACGAGGGATATTGATCTGAAATTTGTAATGCTGTTTGTCTCCAAAGATGTTACCTAACCTCAGTATTTTCTGCATTTTGGTTTCTGCATTAATAATTCCAGCATTCACCATATTTTGAAAAAACTTGTATTATTTACTTATACTTGTAATATTATTTCTATTTTTATTCCAGCATATCTTGCTTTTGTATTGACTTTGTGTTTCCTGTACAAGAGCACCTGAATTCCTGTGAACATTAACATTTAAATATATTTTACAATTTGAAAAAGCTTTTGTTTTTCTATTCTTTCTACCAAAGTAAATAACTTCATGTTTCTACGTAACCTATCTGCCGCCACCTTCCCCATTCACTTAAGTTGCTGATACCTCTGCAGACTGTGGCCTCTTGGCTGATTTGCTGTATTGTTGTATGCATTCAGCAAACTTGAATATATGACACTTAATTTCCTCATCTAAGCTAGTAATATAGATTGTAATTATAAATTTGAAATGTGACTGAACGTACACGTAGTTTGGAAATGCTGGGGGAGAGTGCTTTCTGTCAGCATGCATCCTTTATATGGAGAAAAAGTAACATGGATCTGATTTTTTTTTCACCAGATAACAGGAGGGACATCAATTTTCTTAGCAGCATAGATACACTGGAATAGGTTCTCACTGTGCTAAGATGCTCAATTAATGGAGTGTGTTCAGTACATCCATGAGTGACTCCATTGGAAACAGGAGAGACACATCCTCAACTACATGAGAAACATTCTGGGACTTTCTGATTAGAAAGAAATCGCAATGTTGGCTGGAACATCGCTTTGGCCAGCAACATTCTTCCCAGGGTTTCCTTGAGCCAAACTTCTTAATATTGCAGCTCCTGCTGTTAGTGATGCAGTGTTCATTTACCATCACTAAACAATATGGTGGAGAGACCTGCTTTCAGATCACTGTGCTGCCAACTAAGTTAACATGTTTTAATGAATTGTTAAAATTATGTATTTATTTTTAGTTTGGAAATATAGACATTTCTAGAATCTTATTATTTCCTTACCTTTTAATCGTATCTACATTTGTGGTACGTATTAATCAAATTTTTATTACAGAAAATGTTCATGTTTCATATTTGGTTGAGTGAGTGCAGCTCAATTCCTTATTCAGGTCCTTCTTTGGCGTCTTTCATTGCTGCTTATTGTTATTCCAGCATGACCATGCGCGTTTTGCAACGCATCCTTTAGATATGTATGTTTTGCCAAACATGAATAAGTTTAGATGTTTGAATTGTGATTGCATCTAATTTTATCCATTGCTGAAATTGAATTGGGGTTAAGTGTATATACCACAATGTTTTTGTTGCTATGGGGATGTAGTTCTCTTTACCTCAAATATATTAAATTCCAGATGTATGAAAGTGAATGAAGACCTATTTTTCATCAATTGATGTGGAAGAGAGGCAGAGGGTATAGTTTTTGTCTGAACAAGATTGTTAATTAGATAGATATGGTTCAAACGAGCGACATGAAAACGGAGGTGTTGAAGTGAGGAAACAGACAAAACATAGTTAGAAAGCTCACAATTGCAACAGATGTGGTAAAGTTTTAGTGCCTCCCTCGTGTTTCATTTATGATTTACCCTAATTGTACTGATGAGTGATGATTTCTCTGTAACGGGAAACCGATTCCTAAATGTCTATTCTCTGATAATGGGCAAGAGTAAATTAACAGCATCCATGAAAATATTTAATCAACTTTACTTGTGACATCTTATTTGCTACTGGATAATTATTTTATGATATAAGTGAAATACATAATTTATTCTAGTCTCTCCACCCTAACCCCCACATGGTATATAAACCTCCTTTTGGGCTCACTGTCTTAAAGTGTGAATTTGCAAGATGGCATCTTTTTCTTGGTTTATTGCAAGATTTGTGATGAATTGTCAGTTTTGTAAGTGGCAGTGGTGCTCCCTTCCTCCAGGAATGGGATATGCCCACTTTCAAGTCCACAATGAGTGGCCAACATCTACTTATGCGAAGTCTAAGTCTATTTTGTTGCGAGTTGCAACTCCTTTGATGAAAATCAGATTGTATCTTAGGTATGTAAAGGCCCAGACAGCTGCAGCAATGTTTCTTTACAAGATGTGTGCCCCCATGTCCTAATGAGGCTTTAGCAGACTGTACAAAGTGTTACTTCACCAGTACCTTTCAAACTAACATACAGGCTCTGGCCATAAAGGAGTTTGGAACCAGCCCATCAGATTGCGTTGATGCATGCAATACTAATTATTATTTGCTTTTTCTGTTCTTGCATGCTTCTTTCTATTTAATTTTCTCTTTTTCTGCAAATATTTTAGCAAGGGAATAGAATTAATTCTCATTTTGATATGTTTCTGAGGAAAATTGGGACTGAACACAAAGGGAAAGGGAAGAATTTTGAAAGGGGAGTAAAGAATATTAAAAGAAAATGTGGGGAGATAAGGTCATAGAATTTAGATAATCAGATTGACTCCTGTCTGACAGTGAGAATTCTTTTTATTGCATGGTATGGTACTACATGCTACGAAATTAAATGCTAATACTGAAATTAGTTAATTTTTTTGTGATTTTCAGACTAATGTAAAAGTATGGTATTTATATCTGAGGCATAAATTCCATTTCAAGATGGCTTTAAGTGATTTGCTGCTTTTTTTTCTGTTGTAATAGGAGTTGTTCCATGCCGAACTTTAACTACACTCAGGCAGTATAATTGCTGGTAGATTTTACCTCATGAATCTTGGGTTCCTGCCTTTACCCCTTACATTGAAACCTTTACTCACTTTGGAATATCTTTATTGATTTTGTGTTTGTAGCTGCCAGTGTATTTCACATTGTCTGTCACTCCATTGTATCTTTGTAACCTCCTCCAGACCTGCAATCATTCAAGAACTGAGTTTCTCCGATCCCAGCGCTTTAATCTACGACTTTCTTTTGCCCCACCGTTACTATCTGTACCTCCAACTGTCTTGGCTGAAGCCTTGGAATTCCCACTTTATAACAAAAAAGTTGTGCAGAGAATGTGGGCTTCACTGACTAAGCCAACATTTATTGCCCATTCCTATTAGTTCTTGAGTAGTTCATTATGGTGAGCTGCCTTCTTGAACTGAAGAAGTTCATTAAATGTAGGTGTGCCCATAATGCAGTTAAGGAACTTTCAGACTTGGAGACCTGGCGATGATAGTGTAGGAAAAATTGTACATTTCCAAGTAAGGATGGTAAGTAACTTAGAAGGGAATGTGCAGTTGATGTGTTCACATGTATCTGTTACCCCTGTCCTTCTCAAAACCTCACTCACCTTCCTCTTAAGACACAAATTCAAGACTGTGGCAGTGTAGGACCCTTCAGCTGCAGTGCGCCCATTCCATCCATTTCTTTATTTTTCTCTTTTTGTTCTCTTTTGTGTTCCTTTTTCCGCCTTTCTTGGCAGTGTCCTGGGCACCTGGCTGCAGCGCAGAGTCACACACCCAACCTCTTGGTTGCATGACGATCTTTCAGCCTGGCATGGCCTGTGCACGGACCTTCAACATGACTCCAGAGCAGTCTTCTGGCCTCGCTGAAACCTGGGTGGTCTGGAGTCAAGGCCCAGCATGCACCAAAGGCCAGGTGCCAAAATGAACTGGGTTGAAAGGACTGTTATTCTGAACTTCTTATTTCTCTTTTTTTTTTGTTTAGAATTTCTTCTAATTTGTGCCCATGATCTGTAATGCTTGACTTTTTATTTCTTCATTTTTCTAATGCGTTCCCCCAAGAATTTGTACTTAAGCATCTGTACCGAGGTACCTTGGTACCTAAGACGGCGCCCTAAGTGGCAACTTGTAAACTTTTCGCTGTACTCTTTTGTGTGCCTGTGACGATAAATCTAATTCCAAGATTCTAATACCCAATTCTTTGTCGAAATTTTTGATCACCTATTATAAGGTTTGATATTAATTTCTTGTCATCCATGTTTGAAGCTCCCTGAGAGACTTTTCCAAGTTAAAGCTGCTATAGGATGTTTGTGTGAAAATATTCTTGAGTTACAATTTTAACAGGCTTAATTGAAGTTCTAAGACTTCATCTTTTATTCTGAATTATTAAAATCCTTGTCTTAAAAAAACACAAATTAGTTGATTAGTGTTTTTCATAAAAGACATGAATCTTGTAGGTATTTTAAATGTTTCTTTCACATTTGGTCAGTTTGCTCTAATAGAGCTAAACAAGGAACGTTGAGGGTAAGATAACTTCAATTTAAGATAACAGAAGAGAGTGAAATGTTGATTGACTAATTTGAAGTACTAATTTTGAGTTTGATATTTGGCAAAGTGAGGTCACAAGAGTACAAAGCTTAGTTTATATTTTTTGAAAGAGCAAGCTGATTCCAATAATTTTGCCAAATGAAATAGTATTTTTGAATACCAAATGATGTACAAATTCCATGTCTTCCTGAAAGAAGCAAGAGGTTACTGGTAAGTAACTATTTTATGTTCACATACTTTTTTGGAAGTAATGCTTCTCCCTTTTCAGGGTACATTTTGACCGTACATATGTCTGTGGAATCATACCTTCTCTCTCATACTACATGTTTTATGTTCTGACAGGAATATGATGAAGAATGGGCCAAAAAAATCCAAAGTGAGAAATTTCGCTGGCACAACTCTCAGTGGTTAGAAATGGTGGAGAACCGCCAGATGGATGAAAGTGAACCCTGTATTTATGGTGATGATGGAATAGAGACATATATCCATGAAGGAGACATTCTTGAAAGACCTGACCTCTTCTACAGTGCAGGTGAGAAAATAGTGTATACTTGTCAAAGATGTTATAATTAACTGTTGAAAATTAATCATAGAATCCATAGAATTGTGTAGAATCTGGCAGATATGATGTAGTGGGTACCACAGAAACATGGCTGCAAGGGATCAGAATTGGGAGCTGAATATCCAAGGATATACATCTTATTGAAAAGATGTGCAAGTGTGGAGAGGGGGTGGGGTTGCCTTATTAATAATAAATGAAATTAAATCTATAATAGGAAATGAATTAGGGTCAGCTGGTGTAGAATCTGTGTGGGTGAAGTTGAAACACAGAGGCGGAAAAAAACCATAGTTGAAACTATGTACAGTCCTTCAAACAGTGGTCAGCAGCTTGACGCAAGATACACCGGTAAATGGAAAAGGTGTGTAAGAAAGGCAAAATTACCATGATCATGGGGGATTTCAATATGAAGGTGGACTGGGGAAAATCAGGTTGGTAGTGGATTGCAAGCAAAAGAATTTGTGGATTGTTTACGAGATTGGCTCCACCACAATCTGCTTCAAAAGCAATGAGGGAAAAGGCAATACTGGATTTAGTGTTGTGCAATGAGGCAGACTTGATAAGGAAGCTTAGGGTGAATGAAGCCTTAGGAAGCAGTGATCATGATATGATTGAGTTTAGTCTGCAAGTTGAGAGGGAGAAGATAGAATCAGAAGTAATGGTATTCCAGCTGAATAAAGGCAACTGCAGAGGCATGAGGAAGGAGCTGGACAGAATTGACTGGGAGAGGAGCCTAGTAGGAAAGACAGTGGAACAGCAATGGCCGGGGTTTCTAGGAGTAATTCAGGAGACACAGCAAACGTTCAAGGAAAATGAAGCATAGTATAGGGATGATGTAACCATGGCTGACTAGGGAAGTCAGGGATAGCATAAAAGGAAAAGAGAATGCATATAATGTGATGAAGGGCAGTGGGAATCCAGAGGATTGGGAAGTTTACAAAAACCAACAGGGCAACAAAAACAAATGAAGGAGAAGATTAAATATGGGTGTAAGCTAACCAGTAATATAAAGGAGTGTCATAAGAGTTTCTTTAGATATATAAAAGGCAAAAGAGGCTAAAGTGGACATTGGACCACTGGAAAATGAAGCTGGAGAGATAGTAGTGGGGAACAAGGAAGTGGCTGAAGAACTGAATAATTACTATGCATTAGTGTTCACAGTCTTTGTGAAGACATAAGTAATATCCCAAACATTAGAGTGTGTCAGGGGGCAGAGCAACGTATGGTGGCCATTAGCAAGGAGAAGGTGCTAGGAAAACTGAATGGTCTGAAGGTGGATTAATCACTAGGACCAGATGGACTGCCCCGCAGAGTTCTTAAGGAGATAGCTGAAGAGATGGTGGAAGCATTAGTGGCAATCCTTCAGTAATCAGTCGAATAAGAGTGGTTCACGGAGGACTGGAAAATTGCTAATGTGACGCACCTGTTTAAAAAGGGAGTAAGGCAAAAGACTGAAAATTATAGGTCACTTAGCCTAATTTCATTGTGGATAAGATTTTAGAGTACGTTGCGAAGGGATGAGATTTCTAGGTATTTGGAAGTACATGGTAAAATAGGGCAGAGTCAGCATGGCTTCATCAAGGGGAGGCCATGCCTGTCAAATTTGCCAGAATTCTTTGAGGAAGTAATGAGCAGGTTAGAAGGCAAGCCAATGGATGTTATCTGCCTGGACTTCAAGAAGGCTTTTGACAAAGTGTCGCACAGAAGGCTGCAGAGTAAGATAAGGGCCCATGGTGTTAGAGGCAAGGTACTAGCATGGATAGAAGGTTGGCTTTCTGGCAGAAAGCAGAGAGTGGGGATAAAAGGGTCTTCCTCAGGATGGCAGCTGGTGTCAAAGTGGTGTTCAGCAAGGGTCAGTGTTGGGACCACAACTTTTCTTTTCATACGTTAATGATCTAAATGAAGGAACTGACAGCATTCTAGTTAAGTTTTGTTATTCTATTCATTTGTGGGATGTGGGCATCGCTAGCTGGCCAGTATTTCTTGCCCATCCCTGGTTGCCCTTGAGAAGATGGTGAACTGCCTTCTTGAACCGCTGCGGTCCTCCTGCTGTGGGTTGACCCACAATGCTACTAGGAATTGAATTCCAGGGTTTTGACCCTGTGACGGTGAAGGAATGGCGATATATTTCCAAGTCAGGATGGTGAGTGACTTGAAAAGGAACTTGGTGGTGTTCCCATATATCTGATGCCCTTGTTCTTCTAGCTGGAAATGGTTGTAGGTTTGTAAGGTACTATCTGAGGATCTTTGAATTTCAGTTTGCAGATGATACAAAGATAGGTAGAGGGGCAAGTCGTATTGAGGAGGCGGTGAGACTGTAGAAGGATTTGGACAGGTTAGGAGAGTGAGCAAAGAAGTAGCAGATGGAGTACACTGTGGGGAAAGTGTGAGGTCATGCACTTGGGTAAGAAGAACGGACGTATGGACTATTTTCTAAATGAGAAAATTCACAAGTCTGAAATGTAAAGAGACTTGGTTCTAGTCCACGGTTTTCTGAAGATAAACTTGTAGGTTGAATCAGTAGTTAGGAAGGCAAGTGCATTGTTGGCATTTATTTTGAGATGACTTGAATAGAAAAGCAGGAATGTACTTCTAAGGCTGTATAAGGCCCTGATCAGGCCACATTTGGAGTATTATGTGCAGTTTTGAGCCCCATATCTCAGGAAAGATGTTCTGGTCCTCGAGTGGGTTCAGAGGAGGTTCACGAGAATGGTTCCCGGAATGAAAAGCTTAACATATGAGGAATATTTGAGGACTCTAGGTCTATATTTGATGGAGTTTAGAAGGATGAGCGGGGATCTAATTGAAACTTGCAGAATGCTGAATGGCCTGGACAGAGTGGATGTCTGGAAGACATTTCCATTGGTAGGAGAGACTAGGACCCAAGGGCACAGCCTTTGAGATCAGAGATAAGGAGAAACTTCAGCCAGAGAGTGGTGAGTCTATGGAATTCACTGCCACAGAACACTGTAAAGGCCAGGTCATTGAGTATATTTAACTTGGAGATAGATTGGTTCTTGATTGTCAAGGGGATCAAGGGTTGTGAGGAGAAACTGGGAGAATGGGTTGAGAAACTTATCAGCTGTGTTTGAGTGGTGGAGCAGACTTGATGGGCTGAATGTCCTAATTTCTGTTCTCCTGTCTTATGGTCTTAGAATCCCTATAGTATGGGAAAAGGGCATTTAGCCCGTCAAGTCTGTACCAATCCTCTGAAAAGCATCTCACGTAGATCCAGCCCTCTACCCCATCCCTATAACTCTACATTTACCATGGACAATCCATCTAACCAGCACATTGCTAGAAACTATGAACAGTTTAACTGACCCCCTAAACTGCATACCTTCAGACTACGGAAGGAAACCCACGCAGATGTGGAGAATGTGCAGACTTGGCACAGACCATCGTCCAAGGCTAGAATTGAATCTGGGTCCTTGGTGCTGTGATGCGGCAATGCTATCAACTGTGCCACCCCAGTTTAGATTTAGACCATTAAGAACACCAGTTCCGAACTTTCATTTTGAAACTTCTGCCATGTCCTTTGCAAAATCCTAGAATTATAACTGTGTAGAGGAAGCCATTCAGGCCATCGTGTCTACATGTGCTTTCTGACAATTTGACTTAGTACCGATCACCTGTCTTTTCCTGACAACTCTGCATGTTGTTTCCATTCAAATTCACATCCGATGGCCCCTTGAATGTTTCAATTGAATTTGCCTTGTCGCACTTCCAGGCAGTGCATTCCGGACCCTAGCTGCTAACTGTGTGAAAAAGCATTTCCTGTTGTCGCATTTGCTTCTTTTGCATGAGAAACCTTTATTCTATTGTTCTCTATCCTTGTATGAGTTGGAACCATTTTTCCCTGTCTGCTCATTTGAGCGGCCCCGTGGCTTTGAAAGATATTATCAGACCTACTCTTGGCGTGCTACTCTGGAAGGAAAACAGTCCTAACCTCTCCAGTCTATCCTGATAACTGAAGTTTATTCCATGGAGCTATTCTTGCAAACCCGTTTTGCACTGTCTTTTGTGTGTTCATGTTATTCCTCAACTGTGGTGCCCAAGATCGTAAGTAATATTCTAGCTAGAATCTAATGCATAACCTATATAAAAACAAACTACCACTGATATGGAGACCTGAAATAAACAATGTGCTGGGAAATTCAGCTGATCAGGCAGCATCTGTGGAGAGAGAAACAAAGTTAATGGTTTAAGTCTGCTAGATTTAGATATCTTGTCACATAAATAAAAATACAGTGAAAAGTATTTTTTCACATGCAAATTGCAAAGTGCTCTGGTGCCATCTTGAAACACTGAATATAATGCAAGATTTTTAGTGCAGCAGAACTAATGTTTTCCTTTCTTCTGGTCACCCTCCACTACTACTCCGTTGACTGCTTGATATTGGCTGGGTGAAGAAGAGTCACAGCAGACTCCAAATTTTAGTTTTATCTCCGACTTCACAGATCCGGTATCGGATCTTTGTTTCTATTTAGGTGCCCTGGATATGTTCAGCATAACATTCCTGGTTTGCACTCTGCCCTATTAATGATGCCTAGAATACACATGCTTTATTATCTTCTATCTCCACCTTTGCACACATACAACCAGGCCTTCCAGCTCCTGATTTAGCATCCTATAGTTTATACAGTCTTTCCAACTTTTTGGTGCCAAAATGTATCACCTCACCCTTATCCTCAATAAACATTGAAATTGCAGTGGCTGTTTGGCCCTCCAACCATTCACTATCATCCTGTATCTTAATGCTATATTCCTGATTTCTCACTATACTCCTTGATGCCTTTAAAATATAAAAAAAATTCCATAGGTTCGCCAATCTTTACGTGAAAAAGACTTCCTCTCCTCAGTCCTAAATGGTCCACCCTATTGTCTGAGACTGGTTGGGGAGTCTAGAGAACACAGACATACATCCTCCATCTTGCCTGTCCAGCCCAGTTTGAATTCTCCATATTTCAATCAGATCTTCTCTCATTCTTCCGAACAGTCATGACCTACAGGCCAGATTGAGACAATGCTTACTCAGAACAATCCTGTTATCTCTGGTTTCAGTCTTGTGAACCTCTGCTGTACTCCCTCTCTGGCAACTATATAATTTCTTAGGTAGAGAGACAAAAATTGCTTGCAGTTTTCCAGGTGGGATCTTACTGAGTCCCTGCACAACTGCAGTAAAATATCCAACTTCTAAACTCAAATCCGCCTACAATGAAGGACAATGTACTATTTGGCGTCGTAATTGCTGCTGTACCTGCCTGTCTACTTTCATTCATTGGTGTACAAGGACATGCAGTTCCCTTTGTGCAACCACACTTCCTGATATATCACCAATTAAATAATACTGTTGCTTTCTGTTTTTCATAAGTGTATCACTTCACATTTAACTACATTACACTGCATCTGCCATGTGTTTGCCTAGTCACTTGACTTGTTTACATCACCTTGAAACCCTCCTTGCATCTTCCTGTCAATTTTCAATCTCGTCTAGTTTTGTCTCAACATTAAATGTGAAGTTGATTCATATACCGTGTATAGCTGGGACCTAAGCACTGACCCTTGCAGTACCAAACTTGTCAGTGTCTGTCATTGTGTAATAGACCCAATTATTCCCACTGTCTCTTGTCTGTCAACTAATTTTCAATCCATGCCAATGCATCATTCCCATCCCAAATGCTTTAATTTTGCCCATTAACTTTTTATGGTTGACTTTCTCAAAAGGCTTCTATAAATCCCAAAATACCACCATATATCTTTACTTTATCCATCCTTGGGTCAATACCCAAGCTTTCCGCCACAGTCCCTCTTATTCCATTTTCCACAACTCTATTGTGTTAGCACTGAATGGAATGCTTTTTGGAAGTCCACATGCACTACATTATTGAAACATACCATAAACAGCAAGAGACCTTAACAATGAGTCATGTGAATTTTCTCTGGATACACCTTTCCAGTAACACAAACATTCAATTGACATGACAGTTTGCTTCCTGTCGCAGAACCAATTTTGAATTAAATATGCCATTTTCCCTTGAATCCCACAAGCGCTTAATATAATAATCACTCTGCTACGTGCACACTTGTCAACAGCCTTGTTAAAAATCCATGTAGGTTATTGAATGACCAATCGCTACCATCACTGGCTGTTTTTGATTGAATTTTTTGAAGTAACAAACTCAATAGTCATTGTCTTCTCTTCAGATATCAATGCTTGCGGTCTTTTATTAATTGTGCGCCTCAAATTATAATGTATACTAAGAATTTTTATTTTACCATAATTTGACCATTGCCAAGAATAGGATGATTTGGCCTGGAATTAGATGAATTAGCTCTCCCTTCCTTTTTGGTATAATGTGGGATACTGTTAATGATCTTCATACTCTTTGGAAATGTCATTAAAGATTATGTTTTATTCTGGCCAGATAATTTATCTATAAAAAGTTGCTAAAGTGCCATCATATTTCTGCCTTGTGATGTCAATTCATGCAGTATTTCACACTCCTTAAACTACAGTGCCTACTTCATGTGCTCCTTTGGTGAGAGCCAGTGCAAAGTGTTGATTAAGGAAACTGTGTCTCTGCACGTAAGTTATCTTTTGGTTGCTCTCAGCCCCACTGGCTCCTGGTTTATCCTTGTGCTGTTCACTTCTTTATAAAACAGAAAATGTTTGGATTTGATTTGATCAATCAATTCTGTACATTTTTTATGACCAATCTGGGCAAGTGCCAGACAGTTGGCTTCCTGCCTGGTGCTATAGGTAGCACCGAGTACTCTACTGCAAAGGTCTGTAGTGGCATACAAGAATGGAGTAATGATGATAGGAAAACCAAGACCCTGCAAAGAATTTGACCCAATTAAATGTGAAACCTGGAAATATTGGAAAGACCATGATTCATTTCCACCTGATTATTTTATCTTGCCCCTTTCATCGTCCGTAAGATACTTCATCTTGGAAATCTATATTATGTACAGCTGTATTAGCAAAGGTAATGTATTCTTGTATGCCCTTGAATTTCGTTGTTGTGGCAATATGTACGAATTGATTAAATTATCAGCCTTGGAAGATGTGAAACAACATCCAACGATGGTCAGTGGGTTTTTTTTTTAATCTCTGTAGATGGACTCTTACCCCCTGATGGATCTATTAGCCCAGATTTCTTAAGTGACTACCAATTTCAAAATGGTGACTTGGTTGGACAGCATCCATTTAGCAGGTATGCATAGCTGCTGTGGCAACAAATTGCAGTATCAGCCAGAGCACAATTGATGCGAATTTATTTTGAATAATTTGTACAGTTGGATACAAATGTTGGCTTATGCTTGATATTTCTTAAGCTCATTATTGTAGAAATAACATGTCAGCTTCTTGGTAGAAACAAGAATCAGAAATTGGAACATAAGTGTTTCAGCACATACGTTCTTCTGAAATAATTGTTAATTTTAAAGGTTTGAGTATTTTTGTCTTCAGCATAAGTAGAAGCACAATAGAGTTGTGTTCAATAAGTAGCTTAAGTCAAATACAAGGGATAATTTACTTAGCTTGAGATTCAGCACCACAGACAGACAACCTTCAGAACCAAACTGAGTTTAGACTCTCATGCACTTCATTCTGCTCAAGGATAACTTGCTGCCACTCTGTTTCAATGTGTTCTAAAATAGCTGAAATCTTCAATGCTTGTTTGACAGATACCACGTGTGGACAATGGTGCTTTAAATGATGGTAGATGGGTTGTTTGGAGGTCTGTGCATTTCCTTCAATCTCATCTGTGCACATTTTGAGGTAGTCTTAGAATGCATTATGCGCTCTCGAATTAGCTTTCTCCGTTTTGATCAATTGCAAACCAGTCTCTTCCGTTTGATATGTATGTTTGTATGTTTTATTCTGTATGTTTGACCTCTTCAGGAATGCTTTGTAGCTTCAAATGTTAAAATAAGTAAATAATATCTAATTCCTGTTATCAGACTGGCATTTTTATAAATAGCATAATTTAATCTGTTTAGAATCATTACTCAACCTGGCTACAACGCAGTCTAATATATTACCTTTTATTGAGATTGGGCAGCACTAGAACATTTACAAACACTTAAATGTAATTTATTTTAAGATTCCAGTACTTCTCTCGTTTCTATTAGGGCATACAAATTAGGAGAAGGAGAGGGCTATTTAGCCCTTCGAGCCTGCTTCACCATGGCTGATTGGATTGTGATCTCAACTCCACCTTCCTACCTGCTTCCAAAAACACTTCCTCCACTTTTTCCTTCATTTTACTTTGAGTTATCATAATACTGGTTAATTTCTTATCTTTGGTCCATTGTAGTGATGACAGACAGAAAATACTCTTGCAAGTTTGTTGCACTTCCTTATTTCTAATGATTACTTTTTTAGCCCACCCTCCATGGAACCAATATCGCTTACCAGCACTGAATGGCAGTTAGGATTTCAGGAATAAGTACTCGCCTTGCCAGCAGTGCTCACATCTAAAAACACAAACTTGTAAAAGAGGACAGAGTACAGATGAGAAACTAAATGAAAACCAAAAAAACTGTGAATGCTCGAAATCAGAAACAAAAAATAGATATGGCTGGAAAAGCTCTGGCAGCATCTGTGGACAGAAATCAGAGTTAACGTTTTGGGTTTAGTGTCCCTTCCTCGGAACTGATGATAGTTGGGAAAAAGTTTTTTTCCATGCAGAAGATAGGGTATGGGTAAGAGAGAGGGTAAGGAATAAATAAACGGGGAAAAGAGGCCAAAGAGAGAGAAGAATAGTTGGACAATGGAGTGGATAATCAGCCTCGGAGAATTAAAAGTTGCTAATGGTGACTATTAGTGGCTAACAATGGGTATGTGTAATAACAGGTCATGTGATAAGGCCTGTTCCTGGGATGCTGCTGGGCCTGCTGTGTTCATCCAGCCTCACATTTTATTATCTTGGATTCTCCAGCATCTGCAGTTCCCATTATCACTAAGGCCTGTTGTGTTGGGTTTGGGGTAAGGACATGGGAGAAGGTGCCTCAAGCCCTAAAATTGTTGCACTGTATTGAGTTTGTAGAGACCCCATGCAGAAAATGAGTTGCTGTTCCCCCATAATTTGCTGAGCTTCGCTGGAGCACCTCAGCAAGGTTGAATCAGAGCCATTGGCCAGAGAACAAGATGGTGTGTTGAAGTGACAGGTAACTGGAAAGTCATGGTCTTTTTTGCGGAAACTAAATGTGCAGGCAACAAGGGTAATGTAGTCGTCCTAGGGAACCCTAAACTACTTGTAGGACGGGCAAACCAAATTTGCAGTAACAATGTGGATGACAAGTTCTTAAAAACTACGTTTAATGCATTCTTAGATCTGCACAACATTAATTGTGAAACAACAATTATTTAATAGCCAAGCAGAATAAAATCCTGTGGAGAAGTTGCAGGATTTTAAAGTTCATCCAAATGCAACCAAGAATGTGATGAAGAGGAATTGCATATATGAGTGAACTAGCTAGAGCCAAAAAAAATGCTATTGCCATTTGAAAAAGAATGAGATTATAAAGAGATATCTGTAGGTAGCATCTTGCTCTTCCTCTAACTCCAAAGGATTGCTTGCATTTACTGAGATCATTTTTATCCATTTCAGTTTTAACTACAGATGGCATATGGGGAGAAAAGGAAATAAGAGATAAGAAACTAATATTATGCACCTGTAATGGTAGCAGACACACAAACTACTTCAAGAGTATATTTTTAAGTTAGGATCAAGTGAAAATGAACTTTAAAAAAAAATTGGTGTAGAATTGGTACTGGAGGAATTCGTGGGACCTAAAATCAGCAAAATTCCTAGACCAAGTTGGGCTTTAAAAGTTCTGCATAAAGATGATGGACGATGTTGTGCCACACAACATTATTACACAAACTTTAACCTCATGGGATTGTGGGTAATATATTCATTTAGACTGAGCATTAGTTAATGGAGAGAGAACAGCGAAGAATTTTTTTTTCCCAGCCAGGCTGTAGCTAGTTTGCTACTGCAAAGATGAGTATTTGGCTCTCACTTTTTTTGAGATTGTTTTAGATGAGGGGCTAGTGTAATATATCCAAATTTGTTTACAAAATGAAATAGGATGAGAAAGTAAGTTGTGAGGAAGACGCAAAGAGGCATGCAAAGAGAAAAGTGATTCGGATATGTTAAATAAGTGAGTGTGAACATTAGCAGATTTCAGGTGTTATGAGGAAAAGTGATTATCTGCTCTAGTAAGATAAATAGAAAAGCCAAATCATTTAAACTCAACGTGAATCTTAGAAATTTTGTACCTTGAACTGAGGATGCTCAGATAGTCAGTATATTAAAGACATACTTCACGAAATTTTTAGATACCTAGCACGTTAAGGAATATGAGGATAATGTGGGCTGCTGCAGTGATGTGGTCGAGGTATATGATCTACCATGATTTTATTGAAGGATAGAACAAGCTTAAAGGTATTAATATCCTATTCCTTGTATTTCTGTTGTTCTTTCAAATACATAAGGGCAACATTTGGGAATCATAGTTACACTGTCTACACTTGGGCCATGGTGAAGAAACAAAAAACAAGTCATTAAGGCTTCCTGCAGTGCTATTTAGTAACTGTTCATCATGGAATCCATACAGTGTAGAAACAGGCCCTTCGGCCCAACAAGTCCACACTGACTCTCGAAGTATCCAACCCAGCACCATTCCCCTATAACCCACCTAAGCTGTACATCCCTGAAACAGTACGGGAAATTTTTCTTGATCAATCCACCTAACCTGCACGTCTTTGGAATGTGGGAAGAAACGGTAGTACCCGGAGGGAACCCACGCAGACACTGGTAGAATGTGCTGACTCCACACAGACGTTCGCCCGAGGTTGGAATCGAACCCAGGTCCCTGGCTCTGTGAGGCAACAGTGCTAACCGCTGTCCCACCCCAAAGTCTGATACTCTACCGACTGCATTATTTGGGTTAATTGACTCTTGATGGAACTTGCATTTGTGAACACAGTGAAATGTAGATTAGCTCAGCTCTGATGCTATATACAGTTTTTAAAGCTTGTTGATGTTTAGGTCCGTGGGTCTCGAGCAAGGTCATTAAAGAATTACCAAGGAACCTGAGAAATGGCTTAAGCACACAGAGGGGCGGGCAGAAGTGGGATTGCAACACAAGGAGTAGGAAATGATGTGCAGCTACCAAATGTTGTGGCACAGAATGGACAGATGCCCTCATCTAGCATGCATGGAGGAGCTCCCATATGACCGAATGATCACCTTGTAGATCTGCAGTTATCATGGCCCGTGGTGAGCACCACTTGAATGTAGCCTTATTTTATTCAATATCAGCATATTTAAAACCTAAAGAATCAAAATACAAATCTGTGTAGGCGTTCCACTTGTGATAACCAATACAGTTAGTAATAAGTTAAAGTTTATTTTAGCATCAACCATTATTATTAATGATACAGATGCCTTCTAGCAAGTTTGGTATTCCTTGAACTCTAAGAATCTTAGCTTAGTAGTAAATAAATACTAAAATGAACTAAACTCGGCTTTCTCTGTTAAAAGGCAGCAGCATTATTTGAAAACCTCAACATTTTAAATATCTGCACCTCTCTAATTTTGATCCCTTGAGCATTCTGAATTTTAATCATATCGCCATAACACGCAGTGCTTTCATTTGCCTAGAATTACATCTTTTTCCCTTTCTGTCTCACTTTTCTATTTTAAAAATCTCCTGAAAACTTAGAGTTGAGACAAAACGTTTGAACATCTCAGCTAATATTACTGATTTATCTTGGTGTCAAATTTTACTTCAAAATATCTTTAAGCAACACAGAAGCTTTATGTTCAAGATGCTATAAGAAAGCAAATTATTATTTTTCATGGACAATTTTAAATGCCTTACGTCATTTGTCGTACTAGAATTGTGCATTCTTAACAGTATCAAATCTGATGACAGCTTAACTTTTTTCAGAACTTCTAAAAGTTGTTTGGGGGGTGTGTGTGTGTGTGTGTGTGTTGATGTTTGCAGATAAAGGGACAGCTAGAAAATGGAAAATCTTCAAAAATGAAATAACGGGAGTCCAGAGACAGGATGTTCTATTTGGCCAAGGCTAATAGGTGTAGGGAGTGCTGGATGACGAGCAACTGAAGCTTTGAGCTTTTGGGAGAGTCTGAATAGGCTGGGGCTACTTTCCCTGGATCATCAGAGGCTGATAGCTGACTTTATGAAGATTTATAAAATCATGAGGGGCATGAAGAGGGTGAATAGACAAAGTTCTTTCCCAGGTTGGGGGAGTCCAGAAATAGAAGGCATTGGTTTATGGTGAGGGGGTGGATGATTTAAAAGGGACCTAAGGGGCAACCTATTCACACAGTTGGTAGTGCATGTATGGAATGAGCTGCCAGTGGAAGTGGTAGAGGCTGGTACAATTAAATATTTAAAAGTCATCTGGATGGGTATACAAATATGAAGGGTTTAGAAAGATATGGGCTAAATGCTGGAAAATGGACAAGATTAATTTAGGATATCTGATTGGCATGGGTGAGCTGGACCAAAGGGCCTGTTTCCATGCTGTACTGCTGAGTCACTGCAGGGATTGTTTATAGACTTAAGAGTGCATTCTACACAGCAGGCATATGCAAAATGAAATGATATGGTGCACTTGTAAGAAAGATGAGTGATTTGAATCCACACGTTACTTGGATTAATCAGATCAGGAAAGATTGCCTGCAAGATCAGTTCAGTGTGGTTTTGGCACTTGTTCTTGCAGTAGCACATTCTAATTAGCAAGCAACACTTCCATTCAATTTTTACTTTAACCTTTTCCTTATATATTGATAATCTTGTTAAGATTTTATTGCTCTCAACACTGCACTATTTCCTGCAGAGAAACTGAATGTAAACTAGTACTGCATTTAAAATTCTGTTATGATGGAGCTTGTTGTTTCTGTATAAGCACTGTTATGAGGTACTCTCAGCATGCCCTGAAACTTTGTTCAGTGAAATGGGAAGCTATTCCCTTCAAGCATTGTCAAGCTCTGTTACTTTTAAGATTACATCAAAGCTTTTGTTACAGTTAACATTTCATTATCAAACGAGAACAAACTGAAAAATTGAGGAAATTCAAATTTGAAACCATGGGAATTGAGTTTGAACTTTTTTTTCCCAAAACAATTCTGAATGTTTCATGCAGGTTTTATACACTTGGGGGAATAAAAAATTACACTTATTCTGATTTTTCAGGAGACAAAGATGGTTAAGGTTTTATTGCAATATGATTACAAGTTGGTAAAATTTCCGTTTCTTGAAATTAAAACCATGTCCATTTTATCCTTTGCACAATTAAATGTGCAAATGTGCAGAAATCTATGCAACTAATTTTCTACTTTAGAACTTTATTTGCAAGTCATGGAAACATTTCATACGATCCTAGTACAACAAGTGAGTTACTTAGTTTTTTAAATATAGTTCTGATTTATTGTGCAGGAAAGCATTGAGGAAGAATACAAGCTTTTAACTTCTGGCTGTTTTCCTTTGTTTAAAAGTTACATATAAATTGAAAATGACTATCAAGTACCCTAGAGGGAGTAAAGGCTATGAGCTAGTTTAATATTATAGGAAATACATATATTGCAAAGATGATTTAAAAGATTTGAACCTGATGATGATGATGAATTGTTGCACCCTTTTTTGCTTCATAGTTTGAGCTACCATCCTGTTATGATAGGCAAGTACAATTGAGGTATCACAATATTTTTTCAGAAGTTTTGAAATGTGAGTACTAGTATTAATACTAAAGAGCTTCCCCTCTTCCACTCAAGCAATCAGTTTGTCTTCACTTACTGTATGATGTTCCAAAGCAAAATTATTTGATCTCAAAAATGCATCAAGCACCTAGGTAGCAGCTCATCCATGTCATACATTCCTGTGCTGTGATGGTATTGCCATTCCTCAACATGGCTCAGTCAAAGTTCTATCACAAATGCAGAAAATTC
This sequence comes from Stegostoma tigrinum, assembly GCF_030684315.1. Taxonomy (NCBI): domain Eukaryota; kingdom Metazoa; phylum Chordata; class Chondrichthyes; order Orectolobiformes; family Stegostomatidae; genus Stegostoma; species Stegostoma tigrinum. The sequence goes on along the minus strand of NC_081361.1, from coordinate 46,675,894 downwards.
TGGAGAAACGCAAAGGTTTGGTGGCATCCGAAGAGTGGGGAGCAGAATTAAGCAGAGTTCAGCATTACGCTAAGACTGGGGACCTCAACTACCATGCTTCCTGCTAGGATTCCATTCCATTCTCCCAGTTCTGAAGAAGAATCATACTGGACTTGAAATTTTTACTCCCCTTCTCTCTCCACAGATGTTGCTAGACCTGCTGAATTTCTCTAGAATTTTATGTTCATTTCAGATTTCCAACATCTGCAGTATTTTGCTATAATCAAAATTCTGAATGTTACTTGGGATAATTTTAACACAATGACTGCAACTGATCTGGAAGAATGCCCAAAGTAGCCTCCATCCTACATGCTGAAAATGAGTTAAATAAAAGTTGTGGAGAGTAAATGGTATGATTTTTAACTTTAAATTAAAGTCCAAGATTTTGTATTTCCATTAAATAATTTTGCAGAAGTCCAAAATCACCTGATGGGGGTTACTTGAAGTTTCATGACCATGGTGAGTTCAATAAAGCAAGTTGCAGAAGTTTCAGAAAACCAAGCTTTTCTGTTCTGTATCTTTTATTATGTTCAAATGATTTTAAAAGAAAGCTCTTGTTTGGATGCTTCCTCACTTTAAACTATCCTGAGAAATTTTTAGTCATAGAACATAACAGCACAGTACAGGCCCTTCGACCCTCGATGTTGTGCCGACCTGTCATACTAATCTGAAGACCATCTAACCTACACTATTCCATGTACGTCCATATGCACATCCAATGACGACTTAAATGTCGCTAAAGTTGGCGAATCGACAACCGTTGCAGGCAAAGCGTTCCATTCTCTTACTACTCTCTCAGTAAAGAAATGACCTCTGACATCTGTCCTATATCTTTCACCCCTCAATTTAAAGCTATGCCCCTCGTGCTTGCCATCACCATCCTAGGGAAAAGGCTCTCCCTATCCACCCTATCTAACCCTCTGATTATTTTATATGTTTCAATTAAGTCACCTCTCTACCTTCTTCTCTCTAATGAAAACAGCCTCAAGTCCCTCAGCCTTTCCTCGTAAGACCTTCCCTCCATACCAGGCAACATCCTAGTAAATCTCCTCTGCACCCTTTCCAAAGCTTCCACATCCTCCTTATAATGCGGTGACCAGAACTGTACGCAATACTCCAAGAGCGGCCGCAAAAGAGTTTTGTACAGCTGCAGCATAACCTCTTGGTTCCGGAACTCGATTCCTCTATTAATAAAAGCTAAAACACTGCATGCCTTTTTAACAGCCCTGTCATCCTGGGTGGCAACTTTCAAGGATCTGTGTACATGGACACAGAGATCTCTCTGCTCATCTACACTGCTAAGAATCTTACCATTAGCCCAGTACTTTGTCATGTTTTATTCTTTTCTTAATTGTGCTTCCCTTGTTAGTTTTGATTAATTTGAACTTGCTCTGGTGCATAATTGAAAGTTTCTGTCCACAATGAAGTGCCATTCTTTTCCAGAATGTGAAGACTTAAGAAAATTGGTTTAAATTTTGAAAATTAGTCAATTAAGTAGTAAATATTTATTTAACAAGACAGAAATAGTGGAAAGAAATGCATTTATCAAAGTTTTTTGACTTGCACTTCTCAGGACATGCACAAGAATACTAAATTTCACAGAAATTGAGCAGCGCCTGCTGTACAATCCCAAGTATATCAAGATTATGCTAGCAGCTAATTTAAAATTGTCAGTTAGGTTTGCATGTGGTTCGCCTTCACTTGATAACGTTATGTAGATTTGTGTTCAGGGCCCTCCCCTCTGCAGGAAAAAGGAATATATCTAGGCTTTGCACTTTTTTGAACTTAAGTTTGCCCACAAAACTTCCTCTTATCATGGTGCATTCTCCTTGGCGATGCCATGAGCAATTAGTTAACTTGCCAGTCAATCAAAGGCATTCTTGCGTGCAGTGTAAGTCGTAAGTTGGAATTTAGTATTTTTGTATCTGTTCAGTTGAATGCAAGACAATAAGTGATAACACACCTCTTTTTCAAAAATTTTCACATCAAGTATTTGGCTGTTCCCTTGTGTGCAGAATGGCACTTAACAATTTGGGAAGCATTGTAGAGTTCATTATTGACTGTGTTGCTATCAAAACTTGAGCTGTAAATGAGATTTACGGGCTCGAGCTTTTCTTCAAGAGAGAAAATTGAGGGTGTTCAGAGCGCTGAGAGGATACTTGTTCTGGACTGTAAGAGAGACAGCTAATTTGAACAGTCCTCAAGGTTCAAAATTCAACAATGGCACTGTATGTGAAATAGACTCAAACTAAGTGTAAACACCAAGTTAGAGGTTGGCCTCTGGCAAAACGTAACATTTTTCTGTCCTCTCACCAAGTGTTTAAAACCAAAGAGCTTCACTCATAAAACCAGGCATCTTAATTTTGATATGCAAAGCCTTAAATTATTGACATGTCTGATTTAAGAATCCAAAGAAATAACAATGCTATTGCATTCAAAAGCCTACGCAAGCATCTTGTGTCTGATAGTTGTTTTTGAAGTGTAAACTTTAAGTAGGCTTTGTTCCTGTCACAGTTTGTAAAGTATTCCTAGCTTGTCTTGCCCAAATGGGAAATCAGTTCAAAGTCATTGGAGGAAGTTGAGGAATGTCACATGACTCAGCCTACTGCGGCCAAGCTAAAATATACTTAAACGTTTTGTTTGTTTGAACTCCAGGCTTACTCCAACTTCTTCGTATGAGTCACTTGAAGACATACAATGGACCATAAGCTATGAGAGCTCGCTTATTGAAGCGGTCTCAGTTGTTAAACCATGGAACATATCTGGACAGAAACACTCTCCTTTAGTCACACACATTTGTCTATTTTATGAATCCCTGCTTGCTTTGTTTGCGAGCCAGGAATTCCAAAAGTCAACATCTGTACCAGTTAGGCATGGTCTGTATGTAAAATTCAGCTTCGTTCCTAAACCTAAAATACAAATTTTAACCAATTTGAAAGGTTCAGAAGATTACCCAGCGTTTTGAGCATGCACCATTTAACCTTCAATTTACTACTAAACCTAATTTCCACAGAAATAATTGGGATAGATGTATATTGGGCAAATGACTGGAATAAGTTTGGACTTTTGAAGTCTAAATTTACCACAGGAAATGATGCTGTTGTGCTTTTGAGGAAAAAACAGTGACCTATTAAATGTTGATGTTAACTTGGGAGAATAGCCTATGCAGTGAATTGGGGAGTTATTTTGTGGCAGTGCGAGGATAGATAAATATTCTGAAATTTTGTTTGATACTTTTGGGATCAGCTGTCTTTATGTTAGAGGTTAAACAATGTTTGTACATAGTCTCTAAAAGGATTCGTTATGATGGGGTTTTTTTTCTAGCTTTTCCTTGTTTTCTTATGGCCTGAAGCCAACAAATATCCTCTCCTGCTGATTTGTCAGGTTTTGTAAACATTTACTACAAGATTTCTTCTCTGTTATGTGTAACAAAATCCTGATCTTTACATACAGTTTTATGACTTTGTTTCTCACTCCAAGAGGAAGTCTTTCTGCGTGGAATGCTGACATTGTTTAAAAATTGATGCTAAATGTGATTAGGCTAGAAAAAACAAAATCACCAAATTGCACATTCAATCGATGTAAATTTGAAACAAATCACTCAAAACTTTAAAATATGTTGGAAACGTTGAGTAGGTAATTTTGTGAGACATTGAACAGCATGTTTTTAATATGTTATGCAAAAATGCATTAATAGTTTCAAAAACACGTGAAGTCAGTAGATAACCTTGCCATAGCCATTTTTTGAAGATGAACTTTTCTTTGCAAAAGTAATTCGAGAAGTCCACCAATTTAAAGAATTCAGTTGGAACCATTTCTTCTATATTTTCATCATGAGAAACTTCATGTTTAATGCTACCACATTCTTCTTGAATCTGCAGTTGAGAGTCCAGTGTCATGCTATTCAGCTGCCAAATTGTTCTACTTTTGATGTACTACAACTGCTTATCTCTGGATAATAAACTGATGTGAACATGCCTTTGCAAATTAGATTATTTTGCTCTTTTGTAACAGACCCAAATTCCCTAATAAGTTTGCAGGCTAAACTAATTCATGCTTTAAGAATTGCAGTTGCATTTCCTTAGGAAATATATAGCTAGCAGTTGAGTCCTTTAACAGCATGTGCTCATTTGAAAGGAATTTTTCTTTAAAAAATGAATAGAGTTACCAGCTAACCACTTGATATTTACAGCATTTTGAAAAGACTGTGTAACCTGAGAACTGACAAGCCAGAGATCAAAGGCATGGTTTAGTGAATGAGTAAAGGGCCAGAAACTTCCTGCAATGAAAACCAAGCTTACAATGGCCAAAACCCGGTTTTGTTTAAAGTCCTATTTTATATGCAGTCATTAGTCCAATTGTGGTTCAGTATTGACCTAAATGGTTATACTGGGTTCCTTTGTAATTTTTCATTTGAGGAATGATTTTTTTTAAAGGTTGAAATAAGCTGTAATTCTCAAATTGCGAAAACAATGTTTAAATTTGCTATGTGCATTTGATTATTCCTCAGATTGCATGGGTGTATTAGTGCAGTTTTAAAACCAAGTATTACCAATGGACATAGAATTAAGATTTTCATATGAACTTCTAAAATGCCTAAAAGAGTCCAGACAGGAGGGTGCTTAAAGCAATAGGAAAGGTATACTTTTTTAAAAAAAAAGTAATCCCTGTCACTGTGATATTTAAGGGCTAAAGGCGAGATAAAACTGGTGCTTAGAAATTACAATGGTACAGCTATTAAGCATGTGAGCTATACAGGTCAAAAGCATTTAAGATCTGACTTTTGCTGAGTTTGTTGATCTTAATTGGAGCAGCAGTTAGGAAACTACAATAACCTCGGGGAACAGAATATCAGCCAACATCTGTTGACTCTTGCAAAAAATCTGCATGTGCCCCATGTTTTAGGACATCAGGTAAACCAGAATCGGGGTTGGGTCTTCCGTTCTGCTGCCCACATGGTTAGCCTAACTTGCCTGTTGGAATCATTCATTGATAATGACCAATATTATACGAGCCAAAGAAAAATTCTTGCAAGGAGTTAACACCCATTGCAGAAAAAGGGAGACAACAAGCAGAAAGAAAAAGTAAAAGCCATATTTAACAGTATTTGGGAATAGACACTGGACCTTTCCCATGTTCAGTAATATGGCTCTGAAAACAAAAGTGCTGATATAGACTGACTTAGCTCAGTTTCATCACAGTAGAGCTTGAAGGACATTTCAGTTTTTAAATGGTGTGTGGTTGGTGGAGATCCTTCACTGATTTTAAGAGCACTAATCCAACAGTAAGCCCTAACTGAAGAACAGCAATTCTGCCTAATGTGTTTAATCATCATTTTCACCACCCAGATCTGACCACTCTTGTTGATTGCACATTTGTAGGAACAGTCCTTATGTAAACTCTGCAATTATTTACTTCAGTCTGGGTAGATTATCTCACCTTCATGTTTGCAAATTGGCCAGAGCTATAGGCAAACTTGGATCTACAGTGAGCATGCCATCTGTTTTAAGCTACTAGACGCCCCATATCACCATTGATAGCTTAGTTATGCCTCAGGCATCAACTGAAACATGGCAGAAAATTGTGTGAACGCAACAGAAGTTCCATTGGATAAGGTGAAATATTGTATTGTTGGATTTATCTAATTTGCATATTTTGAAACTGCAGGTTCCTTCAAAAGGACACTTTAGGATAACTACACTGAGAGGCCTGTTTTCACCACAAGGCCATTCATTTTGATTTGTTTCTCACTTTGCACTTCAGTAGTGCAAAAAGATTAATAGTTTTGACCTAAAACTACATAGACTGTAAAAGAGCTGTTGCCAGTTTTTGAAGCTTAAATATTTTAAATTTTGCAATGGCACAAAAAGCAGCTATATGGTGAACATTCCAGGAACTGGAACTTGACTACTGAATGTTACTTGGGCAAGCTTTTGAACTGGAATGAACAAATGTGAATTTTAACAAATGGCTTGATCTGATACCCAAATTGCTGAACAATTTCCAATTTTGATGCTGATTTTAAGAAAAGCTGTCAACTTCTATAGACTGAGGATCAAACACTTAAGCCACAAGTATAGCCAAAGGGCTTTCACTTTGCCAAATGGAATTTTTAATGACAGGATTGGCAAGCTTGTTGGAAAATTAGAAGTTTGTGCACTGAAAAAGCTAGTTATATATGATGACTGGAAATAATTTAATTGATCAGTTGGGCAACTCCCAGGTGGTGAATATTTCATATCCTGAATTTTGCTGATTTTCAATACATTTCAAGTCAGAATGGGCTTGGTTTTTTTGGATGCTAGTTAGAGTTTAACCCATACCTCTCGATTATATTAGGCACAGAAAATCATAACATATTAGTCAAATTGGGATAAAAGTAGATTACTTTGCTAACAATGAATTTCATTGTTTTGTACACATACACAGAAATCTGTTCATTGTTTTCTTAACCTTGTTGCACTTCTGGTTGGCCCCAAATGGAAACTTGACCCACCACCTTAATTTTAAGTCTTCTGTTAATTTTTCCATTCAGATTTGAATATTGAATAAAAAGCAGAAAGAATAAGGAATATGCCTTCAAGTCAGCTCCACTGCATAGTAAGATTGTAACTGATCCTCAACCTCAGCTCCACTGACGTCCATATTCCTTGATTCCCTTAGATTCAATAATACATCAGTTTCAACTTGAATATATTTAATGAATGAGTACTATTGGGTACACAATTTCAAAGATTCATGATGAAATGAAAATATTGCTCTTTATCTCAGTCTGAAATAGCTGCATATTTCATATCCTGAAACAGTAACTTAATTCCAGACACATCAGCCAGGAAAGGATACAGCTTCTCTCTATCTTCCATTTCAATCCATCTAAAAGTTCCATATTGTTAAACTGTTTGTTATTCTTTTGAACTCCGCTGAATTTCCAGGTTCTGCTTAATCTCATTCAGCAACATTTTCATTCCCGGAATCAAATTGCAAGCCTTCATTGCATGCCTTTCCAACACGTATATTCTTCCTTAGATATGGATACCAAACTGTTCACAGTATTCCAAATGTGCTTTTATTCAAGGTTTTATGATTATAACAAGACTTCCAGGACTCAAACCCCCACCCCAGACAATAAAATTGTGTGCCATCTGCCTTCCTAATTGGTTGCTCCAGCTGCATGTTAACTTTGTCCTCCTTGTACATGGATACTTAGATGCCTCTGAAGCACCAATGTTTGAGTTTCTCATCGTTTAAAAGATTTTAGCTTTTCTATTTTCCTACCCGCATTACCCTGAATTATACTCCATTTGATACTTTCTTGTCCATCTACACAAATAATCTCTGTTTGCCTAGCCATTTATCTTGCAGCTTGCTTTGCCACTGAACTTTGTGTTGCGAGCGAATCTGAGTACAGTGGGAAAGTGCCCTTTCCTCCAGGAAATTGATAAAAGTTGCAAACAGCTCAGAAATAGAATACGGCTGTTTGATTGTCATTCCCTTTAATCATAGAATCCCTACAGCATGGAAGCAGACCATTGAGTCCACACCAACACTCTGAACAGCTTCTAGCCCAGAACCACCCTATTCCCCTGCATTTCCCATGGCTAATCCACCTAGGCTGCATATCTCTGGACAGTGGGAGGAAACCTACGCAGATACGGGGAAAATGTACATACTCTACATGGACAGTTGCCCCAGGGTGGAATTGAACTTGGGTTTCTGGTATTGAGACAGCAGTGCTAACCACTGAACCACTGTATGAACCTTTCAGTTGAGGGTGCAAGTGAGGAAGCTATCTGCTGTTAAATTTTATTTAAGGCAAAGTTACATTATTATTTGAGTGATTAATGCTGTAAATAAAGTATAACTGTGATATGTATACTGCGTACATTAGTTTCTATTACTTAGTGTGTGTTTTTACATTGATTATGTGGTCCACTTGATCAATTAGAATATTTAATCAATCAGTACACACTCCTGATATCATTGGTGCCTGTTAATAAAAGCTTTGCTGCAGTTAATAGTTTGGATATTCCCTTATAAGGAGGGCTTTTTAATTTGGTATGTCCCTTCGCAGGGAAAAGGTTTAAGGTAGAGATTAAGGAAACAACTGAGAGACATAATTGATGCACTGCATGGAGGTGCAACAGGACATCATCCCTCAGGTTGCAGGTGTTGGAGGCAGGATTTATTTTCCCTCCTGAGAATGATGAATCTGTGGAATGTTTCACTATAAAGGCTGACTCATTGAACATATTCAAGCCTGAGACAAGTTTTTAATCAGTGAGGGAATCAAAGCTTATGGGGACAAGGACGAAAAATAATTTTGATCATTTTCGGATTAGCCATGATCTCATTGAATGGCGAAGCTGACTTAATAGGGTGAATAGTCCACTTCCGTTCCATAAGACCACGAGACACAGGAGTGGAATAAGGCCGTTCGGCCCATCGAGTCCACTCCGCTGTCTTATGAACCGTGAATCACACAGTGGCTATGTTCCAGTATGAGAATTGAAACCCTTGTCTTACTCGGCCTGTACCACCTCCACTCAATACACATTGATCTATTTTCAAATATTATTCTTTTAAAACACATTTGGCACATTTAAGAATCAGTTGAAGGCTACTCAGTCATAGTTTCTGCTTCTTCTTCTCTCCATTATAATGCAGGTATACTCCTATGAGGACACTCCTGTTGGGTTCGAAATAGTTGAATTTAAATGGCTTATTAAACTAGAAAGGTTCATGTTGGGGAGTTAAGGTTTTTACGCTTGGACAGAAGTAGACACCGGCCAGGGTATTGTTTAGCTCGAATTAGATTAGGAGCACTTTTCTTGATGTTATTTAAAACTGCCCAAGATAGGTTAGTCTTTAAAGTTTTTGAGAAGATTTGTAACTTAGGTTGTGGATGAGGTTGTAGACTTGCTCGCCGAGCCATTGTGTTTGGCTACAGACGTTTCGTCACCCTGCTAGGTAACATTGTCAGTGCACCTTTGGTGAAGCGTTGGTTTTCTGTCCTCCTTGGTATTTATATGCCTCAGTTTGTTGGGCTAGTTGGCATTACTTTCTATATCGGGTCCAGTTCAATGTGTTTGTTGATGGTTCCGGTTGGAACGCCAAAAATTCCCTGGCATGTCTCTGTTTGGCTTGTGCTAGAAATAGATGTGTTCTGCTGGTCAAATTTGTGTCCTCCTTTGTCTGTGTATTGAGACCAGTGGAAACTGGTTCTGTCTCTTGGTGGCTAATTGGTGTTCATGTACCTTATTGTAAATTTTCTTCCAGCTTGGTCTAGGTAATGTTTCTCACAGATCTTGCATGATATTTCGACTGGGGCAACACATCTGCAATCGCAGTCTCTCTCTAAGGGCTCTCCATAGCAGACCAGCACAGGGCTTCCACATGGTCTGACTGCTGGCTGCCTCCACACACTATCCTGAACTGCTGCTACCACTTTGCACCGGATCTCTGATCCCTGGCTTCTATGCTCCAGGCTGCCGACCCCACGTCAGAGGCCGCGTATCCAAGGCTGAGAGTCCGAGAAGACAGAAAAGAAAACCACAGAATGGAGGAAAAGAGGGAGGGGGGGAGAAAAAAGAAAAGGAATGGATGAAGCAGACATCCCACACCACTGTCCTCTTACCGGAATAACTTTATCTGAAATTGCAAATTTACTGTTAGAATAGGACAGTTTTATGCGGTGCTCTCATGCCTATTTGAAGCAACAATAAAGAAGAATCAAGAATAGTCTAAAGAGTTGAATTCAAGGTGAGATGAGAATGACAGCCCTCGATGGCAAGGCCGCATCTGCCCAATTGTGACAAATAGGGATATTTGCCCATGATTGCACAATGTTCTGTACCATTTATGATTCCTTAGATACTCAAACAGTCCATGTTCTAATGCAGCAAGACTGGGACAATAGCCAGGTTTGAGCTGGCAAGTGATATTCATGTGACACAAGTGCCAGGCAATGACCATCTCTAATGACCAGAGTTAGATCATCGTCCTTTAACATTCAATGGCATTACCATTACTGAATCCCATGCTATCAACATCTGGTCATACCATTGAACAGAAACTGAACTGGACTAATCATATCAGTACTGTCTACTACAGCAGGTCAGACATGAGCAATCCTGCCAAGAGTAACTCATCCTGATTACTTAAAGCCTGCCCAAGTCAAGAGGATGATGGAATGCTGCTTACGTGCCTGAATGGATATAATCCATTCTTGACACCACATTCACAAACATACACTTTTATACTCAGTAATAGCAGCGTGTACCATCTAAAGATGCACTGCAGAAATTTGCTACATTTCCTTAACAATTTTCAAACTCCTAATCATTACCATCTTTAAGGATGAAGGCAGCAAGTATATAGGAACACCACCACCTTCAAGTTCCCCTTCATACCACTCACCATCATAACTTGTAAATTTATTGTTTTTCAATTGCTGATGCAAAATCCTGGAACGCCCCTTCTAACAGCATTATGTATATTCTTATTCCAAATGGATTGCAGTGTTTTCAGAAATCAACACATACCACCTTCTCAAGGGTAACTAAGGATAAGCAATAAATGCTGGCCCACCCATGAGTGAATAAAACAAAATGCTGCCCAACCTCTGCTGGATACTTCCTTCAAGGGGAAAAAAAACATACATAATTTAAAATAAAGATACATTCTGTTTGGAACTGACTGACTTTGTACAGCTATGACCAGAATTAAGTCATCCACTGGGTGCCGATTGAAAATTAAAAGATGGTTTCTGGAGTTTGCTCAATTACTGTCTGCTGGGGAGAACACATTCAATCCTTCCCTTGTAGGCTTAGCGTGAGGCTGTGTCGGTTCTTTGATGAAATTAGATATATTAATTAGAAATGCCTTTTCTCTAGTCCTATAACAAAATGTTATTTTACTGGTGACCTAGGGTAAGTATAGTTCCATTTCTTCAATCTATATTAGATTCAAACTTTACAGGCAATAAAGTATCAGTTCTGTTAACTGTCTGAATGGTAATTCATTGAGAGTGAGATTTTAACTCTTTCCAAACCCATCGACTCGAGCAGTGTTAAAATTAGATACAATGTCTCAATTTATGTATCTGATTTTATTGTTTGGTTTGATAAGATAGAGAGAAGAAATAAGTTTTTCAAATATTTCTCAGAATTAGTGAATTAGATTTTATCTTTACTTTGTGCATCATAATCACAGGAGATAATTTTACTTAATTTGTCTTAATATTATTGCTCATCCATATTAAATGGCTTAAATTAATATTCTTTCCATTCATTGACATTGGTTAAAATCCAAAAAACAATCGGTGTTTGGTATATTTCACCATCGTTTTAGAACTTTGCAGATGTCCACCAATGTAATATTTGGAATACTTATTTATTTTAATTTGCATATGAATGTTATGAATTACTTTCACAACTCCTATACATTAGGCACCATCAAGTGGATAGTAAATGAACTGCAATAAGATGTCTTTGGTCCACTTCTTTTTAAACACATTCTCCAAAAGTTTAATGTTTCCCTTTCACAATGACTAGAACTGGATGAAACAATCAAACTTGACCAGAATAATATGAAATATGATCATTACCTCTCTGACTTGTATTCAGGTTTGAGTGTGCAGTCCAGCATCCTTTTGGCTTAAATTGGCCACTCTACATTGGTTGGATGTGTCAGTTCAGGCTTCAAACGTATTATGCAGATGTATGTTTCTGATCTGCCATTGTTGCGATTAAACAATTTGTATGACCCAGTTTTGTAAATTAAGAACAGTAGGGATCTCAACGTTACACTTTGAGATAACCCACCCCAATGAACAAGACTATAACTCCTTGTTCTAGAGTTGTCTGTGTTGGCTATAAGCACCACATTTGTCTGTTTCCAGTCTCTTGTACCTCATGTCTGATGCCTCTCTAATGACTTTACGGCCTCTCAGAACTTCTCATCTTTCATCATTTGTTCTAATTTTTATGTGAAGTCAAAACCAATAGGTTTTATGTGCTATTTTTAAAAGCTTGTTGCCTTAGGAAGCATTGGTCCAGATATTGCAGTTAGCTACTGTTGACCTTGAATGCTTCACACCAAAATCTACTGACCGCTGTGTGGCGTAGATATCACCTTTCCTGACACAAACTTCATTCTGGTCCCAGCTAGAGAGAATCTCTGCTTTATCAGTAACAGTATTTATTATGAAATGAAGTTATTTGGCATTCAACAAACATGAAATCAATATTCCTTGGCCAAATGGTTCCTTCAGCTGTAATTGGCCTAGAACCTCTAAGACCAATCACATGGGAAAAGTACCCACTCAACTGCTCATGCTTTTTAAAGGCTGGTAGTCTGATGCTCTCCTCCCTGAAATTTCAGTTGCAATGCAAGGAAAGCAAAGCTGCCATAATGCTGGAGGAGCTGGGTGCAACCCTTACAGCAGCAGTGGACAGCGTAAAGATTTAAACTCAAATACGTTGAATCAAAGTTCTGCACTGTTTTTCTGAATCTATTCATAATTAATGTTATTGTTATCAACTCGTAAATGTACTTTTTCTTACAAACATTAATATTGTCATTTAATAATTCTATGTAATTAGTTTCACTAATTAAATAAAAATGATTTAGTTTAGGCGAGTAACACAAAGGGGGGGAAGGGGTGAATAGGTAAAAAAAAAAGTAGTGTTTCACCTGGATAGGGTGGGTGGATAGCATGGCAGGCAAATAGGTGTTGGGGTAAGGGTAGAAAGTTAGTGGGCAAGGTGGGTCTGGTGGGTTGCAAGGAAGAATTGTGGTGGTTTGGATAGGATTTGGTGATGGTAGTGGGAGCTGGGGTCTGGTCAAGGAATGGAGTTGGTGGACGGAGGAGGTTTCCAGATGGATGGGGATATGTGAGGAGAATATGTCACAGATTGTGACATGCCAGGTCAAGTGGGTGAGGATGTGGCAGTGATTTGACTGGGTCTGTGGTGAATTGCAGGGGTCACTTGTACAATTACTGAGTTAGAACTGGTTTTAATCTTTCTGACATTTGTTGGGTAAATATCTAGGTAAGTGAATTGGAACGCTCTGTCATCGCTGATTCTAACTCAAGACTTGGAGGTTTTTTTGAGGAATCCAGATGCCAGGTAATTGTCAATGTTTTAAACAGACTGGAAAATTCCTGTTATTGTCGGGTGTGTTGCAATATCCACACGGTCACAAAGCATAATTCCTGTCTGTGTTGCTGCAGCAATTATCTTGCCTTTGAAAGATCTAATACATCAATAAAAATGCAGTTACAACTTATGGGGACCCATAAGGGCTTCTGAGATGGCATTGGCTTTTGTTACTTTTTGCACTGTTGCTCCTTCTGTCTGTACAACTATTGATGTCATGCCTCACTGAAGTAGTTTGCCAGAGATCAAGCTCCACTTTTTTCCAAATTCATCACAAAGTAAATACACAGAATTCCCCATTTACCAGTCTTCCTAGACCTAGATTGACAGAAAGCTCTGACCAGGTTTCTGTATTTTATAAGAGTCACTATTTATGACAAGCAGATTTTACAAACAGGACCCAGTGGGGGAGAGACTTTTTTTTGGCTGCCTGGACATGGAATCCAGTGTACCATTGTGCTTTGTAGGAATTAAACCAAGATGTTAGAGCTAGCTTCATGAATGATGCTGGCTTTTGTTTGATAGTCTTCCTGTTTGGAGAATGCAGCAGTCACATTGCTTATGGAATTTGTTTAGCGCTCTTGCATATCTGATACACTGTCCAGATCCATACAGTAATGTAGTGAAAATTACTTGATGGGTGTGCTCAGATTTCCATCCTCAGTGACTGCAGTCATCTTGCTGCTGTGGGATTCTGCCACCTTTGCAGCCAGAGAGACGTTGTGTTCCATTACCTGTTTTGCCTTTGATGTTTTGGATACACTTTCTCTAACATCACCACCATGTCCCCCTCGTCCTTGACATGGTGGAGAGGCTTATGTGCTATCAAGATGCTTAAGTGATGTCATCAGGAGCTCCTCACTCCTAGCAGAGCCATCCAAGGCAAGAACATTGCAAAATGTGACTATTATTGGAGACCATGTCTAGACTGACTAGTCTTTCTGAAGACCATTTTGCTCCATCCTCTTGTCATGTTCCTGCAATTTGCATGGTTGCTTAAATTTGTAAAATGAAGTAATTGGCTACATTTAGATTTTAATTAATAATTTGTTGCTTAGTTGGAATTCAAAGCTAATAGAATAGAAATATATAAATCACAGTTGATGGTATAGAAATAGTCATTGTTCACCCTTTATTCAGCAGGGTGTTCTGCAACCACCATGTCTCTCAATGTCTGTACTAATGACATAGGAGGGGGGATGAAATCCTGCAAGCAGCCAAGGAGTTAGCAAAGAAATTGAAAGCAGTCTCCTTAAAGTAGTTTCAGGAATACTTTCAACCCCTCCTGCTAGTGAATATAGAATTGGGCATTTGAACATGTGGCTGGAGAATTTTTGAAGAAGTGGTATTGCGACTGATTCTGGTTTAGGTGGGTCCGAGGGAAGATAGGTGGGCTTAATCTTGGCAAGATTGTGATAAATATCCCTGCAGGGAATTTCACTAGTGTGTATTTAAAAAGTAGAATTAAAGGCACCAAAACTGGATGCACACATAATTTGCAAAGATGTTACAGATTTGACTGCAATTTGAGGTCAATACGTATAATTTAAGATTGTGAATTGAATTTCCAAGGATATTTTTTATTTCCAGGAAGAGGCAAACAGGAAAACGTGGTAGTGGAGCCCTCTTATTTTAATAAGGAACTTAAGAAGGGATCTTTGATGGATGTGTTCCAATTTTGAGAGAGTGAATTAATTTGAGTGGAACTAAGAAACAATAAAGGGCAGCAAACATTGGAAGGGATAATAAAATGTGAGACTGGATGAACACAGCAGGCCCAGCAGCATCTCAGGAGCACAAAAGCTGACGTTTCGGGCCTAGACCCTTCATCAGAGAGGGGGATGGGGTGAGGGTTCTGGAATAAATAGGGAGAGAGGGGGAGGCGGACCGAAGATGGAGAGAAAAGAAGATAGGTGGAGAGGAGAGTATAGGTAGGGAGGGGATAGGTCAGTCCAGGGAAGACAGACAGGTCAAGGAGGTGGGATGAGGTTAGTACGTAGGAGATGGAGGTGCAGCTTGGGGTGGGAGGAACGGATGGGTGAGAGGAAGAACAGGTTAGGGAGGCAGAGACAGGTTGGACTGGTTTTGGGATGCAGTGGGTGGAGGGGAAGAGCTGGGCTGATTGTGTGGTGCAGTGGGGGGAGGGGCCGAACTGGGCTGGTTTTGGGATGCGGTGGGGGAATGGGAGATTTTGAAGCTGGTGAAGTCCACATTGATACCATTGGGCTGCAGGGTTCCCAAGTGGAATATGAGTTGCTGTTCCTGCAATCTTTGGGTGGCATCATTGTGGCACTGCAGGAGGCCCATGATGGACATGTCATCTAAAGAATGGGAGGGGGAGTGGAAATGGTTTGCGACTGGAAGGTGCAGTTGTTTATTGCGAACTGAGCGGAGGTGTTCTGCAAAGCGGTCCCCAAGCCTCCGCTTGGTTTCCCCAATGTAGAGGAAGCGACACCGGGTACAGTGGATGCAGCGTACCACATTGGCAGATGTGCAGGTGAACCTCTGCTTAATGTGGAAAGTCATCTTGGGGCCTGGGATAGGGGTGAGGGAGGAGGTGTGGGGGCAAGTGTCGCATTTCCTGCGGTTGTAGGGGAAGGTGGTGGGGTTGGAGGGCAGTGTGGAGCGAACAAGGGAGTCACGGAGAGAGTGGTCTCTCCGGAAAGCAGACAGGAGTGGGGATGGAAAAATGTCTTGGGTGGTGGGGTCGGATTGTAGATGGCGGAAGTGTCGGAGGATGATGCGTTGTATCCAGAGGTTGGGGTGGTGTGTGAGAACGAGGGGGATCCTCTTTGGGCGGTTGTGGCGGGGGCGGGGTGTGAGGGATGTGTTGTGGGAAATGCGGCAGACGCGGTCAAGAGCGTTCTCAACCACTGTGGGGGGAAAGTTGCAGTCCTTGAAGAACTTGGACATCTGGGATGTGCGGGAGTGGAATGCCTCATCGTGGGAGCGGAGGCGGAGGAATTGGGAATAGGGGATGGAATTTTTGCAGGAGGGTGGGTGGGAGGAGGTGTATTCTAGGTAGCTGTCGGAGTCTGTGGGCTTGAAATGGACGTCAGTTACAAGCTGGTTGCCTGAGATGGGAAGGGATGGGAACATTGGAAGGGATTGTTTATAGACCACCAGAATGTGCATGGTACAAACCAGAAAATTGGAGATGCATCTAATGTGGGTGAGACAGTTAAGTTGGGTGATAAGGGGGAGATTAGGTGTACAAAATTGGCACTAATGCTGTGGAGGATAAATTTCTGGAGTGCATTGGGGAACTGACTAGAATAAGGCAATTTTGGATTTAGTATTGTATAATGAGAAAGGACTAATTAATAACCTTTCTGTAAAGGAATTACTTATACTGAACAAAATATGATGGAATTTTGCAACAACTTTGAGTGCGATATAGTTCATTTTGAAACTAGGGTTTTAAATCTGAAGAAAGGAAATTATGAAGGTATGAAGCGTAGATTAGTTTTGTTGGATTGAGAAAACAAACTAAAAGATTGGGTAGTAGGCAGGCAATGCCCAATATTTACAAAAATGCTACATGTACAAGAAGTATACTTTTAAGGCACAAACACAAAGCGAAAGATGCAGAAAATAAGTTCATGGTTGCATTTGATCAAAAGAACTGGCATGTAATGATGCAGAGAAGTTGGGTAATGTGAGAATTACAACAAAAGAGGACCAAGCACCTGATTAAGAAAGGGAAACTGTATTATGAATGCAAACTAGTGAGGAACTAAAGGCAAACAGTAGAAGTTTGTTTGGGAATATAAAAAGGGAGGAAAAAAGAACCAAGGGACTTGTGAAACGGGGAACATAAAAGGGTATTTTTAAAATGAAGGAAACTGAAAGGAAATGAAACTTATTTCATTGTTCAATTAGATCATGAAGATCAATAATTTAACCTTTACTCAATTTGGTGACATATTCCTTAGATGCCTCCTTGTAAGAATATTATCAAAGTCAGTTATAAAATATTGGCCAATAGCATAGTATTCAACAGAACCTGAGTTCAGGATTTAGTGATATGAAATAATTAATAATTTGAAATGCCTAGAAGCTCCATAATCTGCAAGAGAAATAGTCTTAACCAGGTCTAATTCTACTCAAAAAGCTATAACCTTCTCATTGAAAGCAAGCTAAGCTAATGATCTCTAGTGGTGAAAGTCATTAAAAGATTTGTGACAGTTTTAAACAGAATTTCAAGGGTTTATCCCCCTTCTTTCTGCTGACCAAAGTGATTTACTTCTGTTTGACGAAAAAACTTGACAGAATTTTACAAATTAGTTCCTGTATATCTTTCCACAGATGCAATCATACTTGTGTTTCTCCAGCACTTTATTTATATTTCAGGTTTCCAGCAATGACATTTTTGCTTTTGTCGAGGCGATTTTTTTTTTTCTTTTCCTTGAGAGTTTTCCCTCTTTACATATGATGATGTCTCTATTTAAGTGTGGGCCTTGCATTTTTTACATTACCTGTGACTGATTCACATACAATTTTCTGTGCATCTGGCTCCTAAATTTAAAAGATTTGACATCTCTGTTGTAAACCATGATGAGCTGTTGTGCCATTTATAAATCTGTCCAGTGGCTGATTTATATCACTTACTTGACCTAATTTCCTTGTAAAATCAACCAAATTATTGTTTCCATTTAATCACTTTGAATTAAATATCTCACCTGACTTTTATTGCTGGTGCAATAATTTTTAGAAGAGTAATGTCCTCATCAGTATGGAGAAAATTTAACCTAGTTACTTGGATTTTTACAAGATTTTATTTTAACATCAGGTATTGAATTCGCTGTGCAGGATAATTATTTTTACATTTCTTTCAACTTGTAGAGAATACCACCTTAAGCATGGGTTCTTAAGTGCATGGAATACCTAAAGTAAATGTAACACTTTAAATAAAAGATTAGAACGCATAAGATGAACATCTCTTGTTTTTGGAGTAATGCCCAACAGTGTAATCTGACTCTCATGTTCTTTGTTTGCTCAAATTGTACTCTCAGGGGAAAGCAACAGCAGCAGCTAGATCAGTTGTACCATGATTGACTGTGTTGTGTAGCAGAGAGAGTCAAAGTGTATGTAAGCCGTAGGAGTAGAGGACTCTATAATCAGGAACACGGACACGGACACTTCTGTGGCCGCGAGTGATATGTCAGGGTGCTCTGTGGCCTCACTAGTACCAGGGAGAAGGATGTCTCCGAGTGGGCACAGGATATTTGAAAGAGGAGGGTGAGCAACTTGAAGTTGTCATTGGATTGCTTTAGCTAGAGCATTAGAGGCTGAGGGGCAACCTGATAAAACTAAAAAATTACATGAGGCGTGGATAGGGTGAATAGTTGGAGTCTCGTTCCCAAAGTGAAAATGTCAAATAAGAGGGGGGCGTAAGTTTTAAGGAGATGTGTGAGGTAAGCCTTTTACACAGAGGGCAGTAGATGGCTAGAATAAGCTGCCAGGGAGGGGTTAGAAGCAGATACAATTCATAGAATCCCTACAGTGTGCAAATAGGCCATTTGGCCCAACAAGTCCACACCAACCCTCTGAAGCACATCCCACCCCGACTCGGCCACCTGCATTATCCCTGCATTTCCCATGGCTGACTCACCTAGCCTACACTATCCCTAGACATTCAGGGAAATTTAGCATGGCCAATCCGCCTATCCTGCACGTCTTTGCCTGTGGGAGGAAACCAGAGCACCACAGAATGAGCATGTGCCACACAGACATTTGCTTGAGGCTGGAATTGAATCTGGTTCCCTGATGCTGTGAGGCCGTAATGCTAACCACTGAGCTACGTACTGCCCCTATGATAGCAATATTTAAGAGGCATTTAGACATGTGAACAGACAGGGAATAGACAGATGTAGACCTATGCTGGCAGATAGGATTAGTTTAAATTGTGCCATCGTTGATGTAGACAGTGTGGGCCAAAGGACCTATTTCTGTGCTACATTGTTCTATGTTCTTAATTTCCAGCAATGGTACTTTAACTATGGATTTCTCGGAAATAAACAGATCTACCAAATTGAGTTACTTTATGGCCTTACTTAAATAACCTATCAACAAATCTAAACTGGAATCGAGTTGTTCTGGATTGGACCCTAAGTCCACAGTGAATCGTATCGTAAAACCTGTAGCATGCAATAGCATAAAAGTGTCTGTAGATGAAGTGAACATGTTTTTATGGTTTTTATTTTTATGTGTATATATATATTATATGTCTTGCATAAAAAATAAAAACCATAAAAACATGGTCACTTTATCTACAGACAATTTTATGCTGTTGCATGCTACAGGTTTTATGTATTTACTATATATGTAGTGTTTGTTGTGAATGAGAATAATTATTAACGGACATTTTTTGTCATTGTAATGTTTACTATCTTTAATTGTCTTATCCACATATCTGCACCAGATGCTTAAACACTGAAATGTTTTTATTATTCATCCTCCAGGGATTGGCATGACAGTTGATTTATTGATCATGAAACAGGTTATATGACCTGTTGAAAGATAGATGTCTACATACCTAATAATTTGTGTGGTAGATTGGATGTCATGATGTAGTTAATCTTCCACTGTTACCTTCACAGTTATTAATCCTGCACAGGACTGTCACTGGTATCAGGGTTGAGCCCTTCTCCTTGCAGAGTAATGCTTGGCTGAGGTGCTGTCGTTTGAATTAGGTTCTAAACTTAGGTTCCACTTTCATGTTTCACTGGTTCAATTTATATTTGTCCTTTTTCTTTCTCAATACCATTAAAAATGAATTAAATGCCATTGCTTTGTAGAATCAGATTGTGCAGAAACTGTTATATTTGATCACTTGTTTTGAAAGAAATTCATTACATCTGAAGTGATTCAGTTTTATTAAAAAAAAGTGTAAAGATGTGTTGTTTTCACATGCATTATTAAATCTGAATTATTTTAAGTTAAATTTTTAAAAATGAATATTTTGTATTAATTACTCGTACCTGAATAATGCTGAGTTTTAAATCTTACACCTTGTCTTTTTACTTATTTATGTTTTTAATTTTTCTGCTTTCAGTATGGCAATTGAAGGATTCGGCCAGGCAGTTAACTTTCCTGGGCGTCCTGTTACTGCCTATGGTTATCGCCCGGATGATCCTTACCTGTATTCATTTGGAAGCAGATAAGCCTGTCAAGAAATAGTTATTGTTTCTGAAATATTTTGTATTTAATTGAATCTGTAATGTTTTCTGATTCCTTGTCAGTGTTGCATGTTGCCATTGCTAACTTGTGATCTATAGTTTCAGCGTTTTTGTTTTTATGTAATGACCAGTGCCCTGATGTAATGGAAAATATTATTTGTGTGATGTTCTAATACGTCATATAGTTTCTGTCTATTCTTTTGGACAGCTGAATAATTCTGAAGATTCTGGAGTACATGAACTGATTTACAAAGACTGATCTTCAATAAGTATCTAACGAAAGCTAATAAATTGGCTGTTTAATCTATAGCGTCATGAGTTAATCTGATAAAATGCTTCCTATCCTAATATTTTTACATTAGATTTTTTATCTTTAAAGCTATTTACTACACTGGATACAGTAGTCCAGGCTATTTATACCGTTATTCAAATGGTTATGTAATTGCACAGCCACATAGTTAGCTCTAAATAACATGCATTATATTTCTTGCTGGTTGATGCATTTCTTTTGTTTCATGTACTTGGATCTTGTTTCAATTTATATTGCCATTATTGTGGCTTATGAACAAATGTGAATTTCAAATAGATTTGGCACAGCTTCGACAGTATCATATGTGTTGTATTTGTTTTACATTAACTGAACATAGTGAATTAATAAATGAGAACTCAAAATACGCACAACCAAAATGTTTATTTGTGTTAATTGTTCCATTACCAGTGGAGGATTTGCTGGAAAATATAATTTACAGATTGGATGAAAACAAAAGCAGCATTAATCCTTGCGATACAGAAGTCAATAAATGAATAATAATGAACAAAGTTTATAAAAAGTGAGTCTCCTTTCACCGAACTGGTTGGAAAGTCTTCCATTGAGCAGTCCCTCATAGCAGGCTATGTAAAATATTTGTTTGGCTGTCACTTGCAATTTCCTGGTTTTTAATAACTCAAACTTATGCTGAGATGCACCATTACAGCCAATATTACAGGCTTGCAGGTCCAGCTGATCTTTTTCCCTTCAACCTTTTCCTTCCTCTCCCAAAGTTTGTTTCTTTGCTGTGGAATTTAAGAAATAGTTATATTCCTACAGTCTTCACAGAATGTGCCTTTGGAGGAGGTGCTAGATGTTTCTCATTGTGGATAGACACTCATTGAATTCTTTACCACATTTCAGAGCCTTTCAATGAGTTTTGATCCATCAGTCTCATGACTGCTAGATTCTAATCACTGCACTTATTAAATTTAAGTATCAAAGAGGCATTGTTGGCCTAGGATGAATTATGTTAAACAGGCTTTATTTAATTTATTATTATTATTATTATTAGATAATATCATGTCGAAGTAAATTGTTTTGTTTTAATGATGGAGAATTCATAATTTTAAACTTAGTGTTTAGATTTTCTATATGTTATAGAGTAAACAGATGTGGCCAGCCAATTACTAGTTCTGTAGGAGAAAGTCAATCCAAGCTTTGCCAATTTTAACTGCACAATTACATGTGCAATTTAAGAGTGCAAGAAATATAACTTGGATCATACATTTTTGACTGTAGGTTGAAGCCAGAACACACAAACATTCTTCTTAATCTCCTTATCCAACATTCACCCATCTGTAAAGGATGTAAAACATTTTTTACAAGATTTGTAAATGTATTAAGAGTTTCAGGAAATAGTGTGTTTGGTGAAAGCAGATCTCCGATAGAGTTCTGGAGAAAGCAAAGTTGGGCCTAGAACTGTGGACACTAGGAAGCTGTAGACGTGACTAGTTGAGTTCCGAAAGGCATGAATTCAGAAGGAGGATTTTTTGAACCAAATGGAGTGGAAGAGTAGAGTGTCATAAGCAAAAAGCCATAAGAAAGTAAACTAGATATGGAGAAAGTGCACAATTATTTGACAGGAGTTTTTTGTTTGTTCATTCACAGGATGAGAGCGTTGCTGGCTGGACCAGCGTTTATTGCCCATCCCTAATTGCACAGAGGGTAGTTAAGAGTCAACCACATTGCTGTGGGTCTGGAGTCACATGTAAGTCAGACCAGGTAAGGATGGCAGTTTCCTTCCCTGAAGAGCATTAGTGAACCAGATGGGTTTTTCCAACAATTGATAATGGATTCACGGTCGTCATTAGACTCCTAATTCCAGACATTTTATTGAAATGAAATTCCACCATCTGCTGTGGCAGGATTCGAACTCGGGTCCCCAGAACATTATCTGAATCTCTGGATTAATAGTCTGGCGTCAACACCACTAGGCCATCGCCTCCCCTCAATACCCTTGATCTTAATGCCTCTGCTGTGATGTATAATCTATGCTTAAAAGAAAGTCTTCAAGAGTGATTTCCAAATTTGTACCATAAAAATCCCAAGGCAAAAATGGGGGCAATTTACGTTCTGGGCAAGAGGAGTCAGATTTATGTGGTGGAGCATGTTCTAGGGCTGTTGGATTCAGAAAGACTGAGGTTCAGTGTATTTCACTTGCTATCTGGGTCAAGAGAGTTGGACCTGTGAGAGGATGCTGCCCTGAGCTCCTCACCCTTAGTTTGGGAAAAGTCTGAGTTATGTAACAGGAAAGTGAACATTTGAGTAGTTGTGGCCTCCAATAATTCTGGAAAAAGGAAATTTCTACACTAATGGTGGAAATTAAGAACTTGTAGAGACAGGACAGGAAATTTGAGAGGAAGAGTTCTAAGTAAGAACTTACTACTAATCTCCAGTTCATAGTTAATAGTATTTGTGTGAGGTTAAAGTGTATAAAAGTAACTGATACTTAAGTAAAGTGATTTAAAAGTTTACACTTAAAATACAATAGGATAGCTCAGCCAAACGGAATGCCCCATTGTGGAATGTTGCAGTGGTGATCCACATTGGCCCGTGTGTGGCACGTCATCAGTGGCACGAACTTGAGTTTTGGGTTTCGGAGCTCAAGCAATGACTGACGCTGAGGTGTATCCATCAGGTAGAGCGCTACGGGCACTAAATAATTAGGGAGGTGGTCATACTGCAGGTTAGGGACAAGCAGGCAATTATGGAACGGGATACTGCCAGGTAGTCTCAGAGAAACAGATTGCAGGAATCCTGCAGAGATCTCAATCTGGTTATCAGTGAGGATGATGTATGCTTGGAGTTGTGGAGCAAGAGCCAATCCCATGGCACCACCACCGTCACCATCATCATCGGTTTCTCGCAGACAAGGATGACTCTTCCACTCTCACGTGACTCTGTGGGTGGCCGTACAGACTGCAGCTTCTGCAGGCTGTGTTATACTTGATAGAAGGCAGTTGCAGGAAGGGTAAGTTGGGGTGGCAGCATGCTCCTTTTGCTGCTTTTGTCTGGACTCCAAAATTTCCAGACGGCAAGTCTCAGTGCTCAATGCTTTCCTAGATACTGCTTCCACTACTTTGAATGGTCTTGGGCCATTGATTTACAAGTGTCTGTGGAAATGCTGCATTTCACCAGTGAGGCCTTGAGAATATCACTGAAGCACTTCCTTTATCCACTTGGGGCTTGCCTGCTGTTTCGAAGCTGGGAGCTTCGAGCACCTGCTTTGGGAACCTCATGTTGGCCTGCAGATGATGTGCCTAGCCCATCAGAGCCAATCTAAGGTGGTCAGTGCGTCTGCTGGGGATAATGGCCTGGTCGTGGACACTGGTGTTGGTACATCTGTCTTCCCAGTGAAATTGCAAGATAATGCACAGGGAGCGTTGGTGGTACTGCTGCAGAGCCTTAAGGAATATGCTATAGACAGTCCACGTCTCAGAGCCATGTAGGAGGATCAGAACCACCACAGCTCTATAAACCATGATCTTGGTGATGAATCTGATGTTGTAGCACCAAGTGGCAAGGAACAACAGTGGAAAGGTAGTACTGAAATGGATTCTTCAGGGGACCAGACAAGTGTTTCTGTATCCATCAACACGACTCGGGGATGTTTTCTTGCATCTGTAATGCCCGAGTCAGGGATATTATGGAATAGCTGCAGGGAGTGGGCAAACTTCCAGAGGTCGTGGTCCTCCTTTGTATTAATGACAGGTAGGAAATTGGATGTGGTCCTGCAGTTAGAATTTAGGGAGCTAGGTGGAAAATTAGCAACTTACAGCTCTAAATAGGTCGTCTCTAGTGCTTTGTGAAAGTGAGTACAGAAATAGAAAGATAGGATGATACACAGCTGCTGAGATGATGCATAAGGGAAAGCTTTAGATTCCTGGGACACTGGGTGCAGAACTGAGTTCCTTGAGCATTTTGTAAGTATTGTTGGAGAGGTTTTACACAAACTCAACAAACATGTCAGAACCAGGTAAAAATATTAGAAACTAATCCCAGAATGGACGCAAGGCAGGTAGGACTAAAATAGATAATAAAATGTGAGGCTGGATGAACACAGCAGGCCCAGCAGCATCTCAGGAGCACAAAAGCTGACGTTTCGGGCCTAGACCCTTCATCAGAGAGTTGTGGAGCAAGAGCCAATCCCATGGCACCACCACCGTCACCATCATCATCGGTTCCTCGCAGACAAGGATGACTCTTCCACTCTCACGTGACTCTGTGGGTGGCCGTACAGACTGCAGCTTCTGCAGGCTGTGTTATACTTGATAGAAGGCAGTTGCAGGAAGGGTAAGTTGGGGTGGCAGCATGCTCCTTTTGCTGCTTTTGTCTGGACCCCCTCTGATGAAGGGTCTAGGCCCGAAACGTCAGCTTTTGTGCTCCTGAGATGCTGCTTGGCCTGCTGTGTTCATCCAGCCTCACATTTTATTATCTTGGAATTCTCCAGCATCTGCAGTTCCCATTATCTCTAGGACTAAAATAGAGGCTATTAAGTTAATAGGTGGACTTGAAACAAGAGAAAAATTCATGAAGTATAAATCAAGGCACAAAGTAAATTGAAGAAAAATTACTGGCACAGATTGCTTTTGTGGGATTGTGATGTGAGAGTAACAGACATGGCTTAAGGAAGGGCAGATCTAGGTTTTAAAAGTTCAGAAAAGTTGGGAAAGAAGCCAAGTGGTGTTTTTGGTTAAGGAGAAAGATGATGTTTGAGATTCAAAGAGGCAATTTGGCTAGAGCTAAGGAATACAAAGCATACATAATTAATTACTCAATGTATTATACAGACCACCATCTAATGGAAAGAGTGTAGAGATACACAAATCAGCAAGGAAAGTAGAGATGTGAAAACAGAGTAATCGTGATAGTGGCTTTTAATTACTCGTATCAACTGAGTTAGAGATAGTGAAATGGGCAGTGAGGAACAAATATTTTTAGATTGTATTTAGGAGAATTTCCAACAGCAGTGATAGATCAGGTTCCTGGGAGTGAGATGGGCCAAGTGGATGAAATGACCCATCTGGAATACAATATTCAATGCATCATAAGATTTAGGATTATGATGGAAAATGACAATCGGTCAATCCAAAATAAAAATATTAAACTGGCAGAGTGGAATACAATGGGGCAAGAACAGATCTGAGCCCCACAAACTGGAACTAAAGATTGACAGGAAAAACCATAGCTTAACAAGCAATAGTTTTAGCAAACATGGTGTGGAGCTGGAGGAACACGGCAGGTCAGGCAGCATCAGAAGAACAGAAAAGTGTACATTTCACGTTGGAACCCTTCATCACAACCAGGGATGGTGAAGGGAGCTGGGAAATAAATAGAGGGACGAGGGCTGGTGATAGATGGACGCAGGCAGGGAGGTAGTGGGGATTGGTCACTCAGAAGGGTGGGGTGATCAAAAATGCCGTCAAATGCATCTCTTGCATTTTCTACACCTCTGTCCTCATACCCCCTCCCCCCAACAACAATAAAGGCAGAATCCCCTGGTCCTTACATACTACCCCACTAACCTCTGCATCCAGTGTATCATCCTCCGCCACTTTTACCACCTGCAATCAGACCCCACCCGTCTCTGCCTTTCATAGGGACCACTCACTCTGCAACTCCGTCATCCACTGACCCCACCACACCCAGCACCTTTCCCTGCAACTGCAGGAGGTGCTATATCTGCCCCTACACCTCACCTCTCAACCTCCATTCAAGGCATTCCATATCTGACAGGGGTTCACCTGTACCTCCAACCTGGCCTACTGTATCCATTGCTCCTGATGTGGCCTCCTGTACATCAGTGAGATCAAGTACAGACTCAGACCAGTTCATGGAGCATCTGCACTCCATATGCAATAATCAACAACACCTTCTGGTTGCTAATTTTTAAAAAACTCCCACTGCCTTGATGACATGTCCATCCTGGGCCGCCTCCAGTGCCACAATGACACCACATGCAAACTGGAGGAGCAACACCTCATATTCTGCGTCGGGAGCCTACTGCCTGATGGCCTGAACATAGAATTCACCAGTTTTAAAATCTCCCCAACCCTGGCCTCATCCCATGTTCAACCCTCTCTCTCATCCCTGCCTCCTTGACCTGATCCTATCTGTCCACCATCTTCTCCACCCATCTTCCCATTGACCAATCCCTACTACCCCCTACAAGCATCCACCTATCACCATCCAGCTATCTTCCACAGCTCCACCCCTGCTCACTCTATTTTATTTCCCAGCTCCCTTCCTGCTCCCCAGTTCTGATGATGGGTGTAAACCCAAAATGTTGACTTTCCTGTCCCTCTGATGCTGCCTGACCGGTGTTCTTCCAGCTCCACTCTGTGTTGACTCCAACTCCAGCATCTGCAGTTCTTGCTATCTTAATGTTTCAGGAAAGTCATGTGTATTCCTGAAAAAGGCTGAACGAACAAATCCAGAGTTTCCCAGATAACAAGGATATAGAAATTAAGTTGAAGAAGGTGCTTATGATGGGTGTTGGGTTGTACATAAAATACAGAACCAAGCTGAATTCACAAGGTTCAGAAGGGAGATGAAAAATTCAAACAGCAAAGAGAGATTGTGAAGAAAGACTGGCATCTAATATAAATTCCTAAAGACTTCTGTAAATATTACTCAAGAAACTGAGAGTGGAAAATGCAGAGGTAGTGGCAATAATCTTTGTCTTCCCCAGATTTGAGATGGTGCCAGAGAACTGAAGAATTGCAAACATTATGCTCTTATTCAAAAAGGTTGTAAAGATCAGATCGGCAACTATACACAAGTCAGTTTAATTTTGTTGCTAAACTCTGGTTTAACTAGAAACAGTTATTCAGGATAGAATTAATATTTACATGGAAAAATGTAGATTGATTGGGAAGAGTCAGCTTGATTTCTTAAGGGAAGATCATGTCTAGCTAACTTACAAAAATATCAGGAACAGAAGTAGCCCATTGAGCCCCTCAAATCTGTAGTGCCGTTCAATATAATGGCTGATCTAATTTTACCCTGAAATCCACAGTTCTGCCTATCCCTGATGATCTTTCATCTCCTTGCTTACTACAAATCTGCCTCTGAGTTATAAATGTTCAAGGACTCTGCTTTCACCACTTTGTCAGGAAGAGAGTTCCAAAGATGCTCAACCTTCAAAGAAAACATTTTGCTAATCTCTGTTTTAAATGGGCTTTTTAATGGGATAAGAAACTGACAGTAATGGTTAATGGATGTTTTTCGAGTTGGAAGGAAGCGTGCAGCAGATAATTTCCGTGTATAGACGACACAAGTCTTGGAAGAACTGTAAACTGAGGACTGTACAGAACTTCTAAAGGTCATTGACATGTTGCTGGCATGGGTGGATATTTGGAAGATGAAATTCAAAGCAAAGAAGTGCATTTTGGTAGAAAAAACATGGAGTATAAAACCTAGTCTACCTGAAGTACAAGAGCAGAGACACAATACATATGTACAAAGGTCTTTAAATGTGCCAGGACAGGTAGAAAGAACTTATGGTAAAGCATAAAGTTCAAGATTTTGTTAATATGGTAATAGACTAGAAAAGCAGGGAGATTGTGATGAACTTGTATAAACCACTGACTAGCCCTCAACCAGAGTATTGTGTACAGTTGTGAGCACCACCCTACAGAGGAGGGGTGGGAATGAAATGGAGACAGTGCAGCAAAGATTGATGAGAATGTTATTGGGAGGAGACATTCCATTTATGAGGAAACATTGAAGAAGTTAGGACTGTTTTCCTTGGAGAAGTGAAAGCTGAGGGAAGATTTGATTTGAGGTTTTCAAAATTATTAGGGCTGTGGATAAAATAAATGGGGGAAACTATTCTCACTTGAAAAAAGATTGAAAACCAAAGGACACAGTTTTAATGTATTTTGTAAAAGAAGCGAATGAGAGGTGAGAAGAAAACTGAGCAGTTAGGGCATGGTGTCTGTACCGGACAGTACATGCCATGGACCAGATGGCTGTCTCCTGCAGTGAAAATTCTGTGATTCAATAAGTCCATAAATTTCAAGAAAAAAAATCTGCTTACCTAAGGACCGAAAAGAATATTGACATTGCGAAAGGAGACAAAAAGTAACTTTTGCCCAGCATACCTGAATTTAAGTGGAAACTTAATTCAATGAAGGGTATTACATCACAGGTAGTCGGGTTATAAGGGATAGAATTGGAATCAATCTTTTTAATATTTTTACTAACTTTTAGTTAAAGGATGGTATCGTTTTATTTTCAACTTATATCTGGACTCCCAGCAATCAGGCAGTTGATCAGCTGTGAGCAGGCTGCATCTTGTGTTAGGACGTGGGAGAAGGAACTCCTGGCCACTGAAAGTTGCCAATAATCTGAGGCTGGTAGCTCCAGAACTCAGTAGTCATCGTGGAGGGGTCATGACTGCTAACAGTACAATACTCCATCATGAACTCCCAGAATGGAAAATCACCCACAAGAACAATGGGCAAAATTGTCCAAGCCTGTGGATCACATTTGTAAGCCAGAATCAAATGAGAAAACATGTTGAGATCAAGATTCTGAACATGAGAAAACAGAAGTCCAATTTGTCTGCCAATGGATCGAACAGTGAGATGGAAATCTTACTACTGAGTGATATGGGGCCTATTTGAATGAATTAACATTTTATTATTATCTAATCTTGCCTCATTTACATGCTATTTGCTATTTTCGTAGAGAATGGAGAGAAATAAGAAGGTGACAATTTCTGACATGGAAGTCAAAGCAGGTACCTACCGCTTGCTTGTCCAGCAATTACCCTGCCCCTCAGGGCATATTCCATGGGCAGCAAGCACCTGCATTTTCTGTCCAAGAGAGGCTGGCACTAAACTTGCACCACCTTCACCACATCATGATGGAACATCTTCAACCTACTTATCCAATTCACTTCAATATTGCACTTTAGAGCTCACTAACACCTTATACTGCAGCGTTACTGACAGGCATCAATCTCCTGTACCGAAGGGTTCTTAGCTTGCTTTCTTAGCACTCATTCACTTTGTGCCTATTTGGATGTTGTTAGTATCTCTGCCTTACATTTTTGTACTCTGCAGCTTCATTCAGAATTTAGACACTCATGGTATTTCTGTCTTGCCATGCCTTTTAGAGAAGATACAAAGCTATGCAGCTTGTCATTTGTCAGGAGAGGTGCTGGCCTCGTGGCATTATTGCTGGACTGTAAATCCAAGACCCAGATAATGTTCTGGGGACCTGGGTTCAAATCCTGCAATGACAGATGGTGGAATGTGAATTAGTAAATATCTGGAATTAAGAGTCTAATAATGACTGTGAATCCATTGTCGATTGTTGGGAAAAACCCATCTGGTTCACTAATGTCCTTTAGGGAAGGAAACTGCCATCCTTACCTGGTCTGGCATACATATGGCACCAGACCCACAGCAATGTGGTTGACTCTGAACCGCCCGCTGGGCAATTAGGGATGGACAATAAATGCTGCCTGGTCAGCAACACCCTCAACCAGTGAATGAATAAAGGGGGGAAAAAAATTGTTGGCAGGCAGTGATCAGTCAAAGGCATGGTGTATTGCTATGCAACACTGCTACATGAATGCTATGTGTGTCAGCAGTGTACGCAACTTTTGATCTTTCAAAAAGATCACTTGAAAGTCAACAGTGCACAGTATCATCTTGGGAAATTGATGTAAGTGTGCGATGATGGTTGAATACTCAGCAAAGATGCATTGAAGAACAGGTCTCAGATATGTACACCTATTTGACAAAATGATTCGTTGGCCTGGAAGAGAATAAAAACATGGTATAAATGACAAGACACCAACGCATAATCCATAGAGAAACAAATTTTTGGTGTGGAGGAGGTGAAAATTATAATTGGAGACAGAAGGAAAAAATACTGAAGAAATATTCACAGGATGGGTAAAAATGAAGGAAGAGCTGGAGAAACTTTTAAATCTACATGTAATCTGTCACCAATTAAGCATGAGCTGATCTTAACATGTGTGTAATCAGCATGCAATTATTGAACAACATGCATGTAGTTCAAAAATTATATCTTAAAACAGACCAGTGGGGTCAGTTGTTAAGGGTTAATTGGACATGGCAATGACCAATTGAAATAAAGTGGAAAATTAGATGGCAATGATTGGAAAAACAGGCATTATTGCAAGGCCTGCTGTGTTCATCCAGCTCCACACTTTGTTATCTTGAAGAGAATTGTTAGTTGAAGCAGCAGTTTTCAGAGTGATGGCCATCATGCTCATTACAACCAGATACCATGATGAAGTGCCTCAGAAATTTTAGTGGAAAAGAGAAAACTTGTTATTAGAGTATAGAAGGGAATGTCTGATTCGCACCACAATCAAAGGCTTTTTAAGTAGCTGGCTTTACATATTATATTAGTTAAATTCTTTAACATTAGTTTGTTGGTTGCACTTATACATTCTGTATACCTACATGTATAATTTAGTTAAATTCTTTTCAAAAAAATATCTGTAGCCAGCAGAGCAAAGCCACAATCTGCCAGCAGGAGGACTGAATGACACATAAACACCAAGGACTGGAGGACATATGACAAATGGTGTAAACACCAAGGACCGAATGACGTATAACAAAGGGTATAAACAGATAATCCTGGGAAAGACATCAGAAAACATTGTAAGGGGGAAATTGCAAAACACTACTTAGTCATTATGATCCCAGGAAAGTAAACAACCACAGCTTCACAAGGTAATAAACAGGACCCACTCAGTATGATGCAGCTGGCAAATGTCTGGGGAGAGGCATAATTGTCAGAGGGGTGGTATCAATGTTGAATGTAACCATTGTAATGTGCAATGTGTAAATATCCTGTAATTTACACACACCCGCATCCCACCCGACCCCCAAAAAAAGTTGTCTTGGATCTTCAGTGACCTCTCCCAGGCTGTATTG
Source organism: Stegostoma tigrinum (assembly GCF_030684315.1). Classification (NCBI taxonomy): domain Eukaryota; kingdom Metazoa; phylum Chordata; class Chondrichthyes; order Orectolobiformes; family Stegostomatidae; genus Stegostoma; species Stegostoma tigrinum. Next base: position 46,644,279 of record NC_081361.1, on the reverse strand, counting down.
GTATAGAGTTCTGAATAAAGATCAATTAGTGCTGAACAAAGGAATGAATACTGAGATACAAGCTTTTAGACTAGACGGGATTGGGTTCATAAGGAGGAGGTGTTAGCAATTCTGGCAAGTGTGAAAACAGAAGTCCCCTGGGCCCGATGGGATTTATCCTAGGATTCTCTGGGAAGCTAGGAAGGAGATTGCAGAGCGTCTGGCTTCGATTTTTATGTCATCATTGTCTACAGGAATAGTGCCAGAAGACTGGAGGACAGCAATTGTTGTCCCCTTGTTCAAAAAGGGGAGGAGAGACAACCATTGTAATTATTGACCAGTGAGCCTTACTTTGGTTGTGGGTAAAGTGTTTGAAAGGATTATAAGAGAGAGGATTTATAATCATCCAGAAAGGAATAATTTGATTAGGGATAGTCAAAACAGAAGGATGTTGCAGGTTACAGAGGGACATAGATAAGCTGCAGAGCTGGGCTGAGGGGTGGCAAATGCGAGTTTAATGCAGAAAAGTGTGAGGTGATTCACTTTGGAAGGAGTAACAGGAATACAGAGTACTGGGCTAATGGAAAGATTCTTGGTGTCCATGTGCATAGATCCCTGAAAGTTGCCACCTAGGTTAAAAGGGTTGTTGGGAATGCATACGGTGTGTTCGGTTTTATTGGTAGAGGGATTGAGTTTCGGAGCCATGACGTCATGTTGCAGCTGTACAAAATTCTGGTGCAGCCGCAGTTAGAGCATTATAGTAAGGATGTGGAAGCTTTGGAAAGGGTGCAGAGGAGATTTACCAGGATGTTGTCTGGTATGGAGGGAAGGTCTTATGAGGAAAGGCTGAAGGACTTGAGGATGTTTTCGTTAGAGAGAAGAAGGTTAAGAGGTGACTTAATAGAGACATACAAGATGATCAGATAGGGTGGACAGTGAGAGCCTTTTTTCCTCGGATGATAACGGCTAGCACGAGGGGACATAGCTTCAAATTGAGGGGTGATAGATATAGGGCAGATGTCAGAGGTAGGTTCTTTACTCAGAGTAGTTAGGGTGTGGAATACCCTGCCTGCAACAGTAGTGGACTCGCCAAGTTTAAGGGCATTTAAATGGTCTTTGGGTAAACATATGGATGATAATGGAACAGTGTAGGTTAGATGGGCTTCAGAATTGGTTTCACAGGTCAGCGCAACATCAAGGTTGCGCTGTTATGTGCTAAGACTCTTGTTTCTAATCCCTTTACAGCTAACTGATTCATCCATAGCAGGTGTTATGTACTATGACCACTGTATAACAAAGGCATAGAGAAATTGCGGAGGAATAAACTTGTCAGCAGGTCTCCTGATAAAGTCAGAGCTGACAACTGAAGGTCCCTTTGCAACATGGAGGATATACAGGACTCTTAGTGGCTATCATCCTCGACAGTACTACTTCTAGACGAGCAAGATATATTGTTCCCACAAACTGAGAATGTGTTGGGACGCTGTACAGAACTGTCATCTGTTGGAACAAGATGTCAAACTGAAGGGACAGAAGGCCATTCCTACTACTGTGGCTGTCAAGGTGACAGCTGAATTAATTTTTTATGCACTGGCTGCTTCCAAGGATCCATTGGGGAACTGTGTGGGATCTCACAATCCCCAAGTCACTAATGTATCAAGGCTATTACCGATACAATTTGTAGAAGTTTGTACTGTTTTGCTGTTTCTGTGTGCCAAGGTTGGTACTGCAGCCCAGGCAGTAGACTTAGAATCATGGAGGTTTTACAGCACAGAAATAGGCCCTTTGTCCCATTTATCTGTTTTGATGGTCAAGCATATGAATATTTAAATGTCTTGATGATTCCTGCCTCTACTGCCCTTTTAGGCTGTGAGTTCCAAACACCCAGCATCCTCTGGGTGAAAAATGTTTTTCTCAAATCCTTGCCCAAAACGTCAGCTTTTCTGCTTCTAAGATGTTGCTTGGCCTGCTGTGTTCATCCAGCTCTACACCTTGTTATCTCTTAAACTCCCAATACCTTCCCTTACAACTGTGCTCCCTGACTACTGACCCTTCTACCAAGAGGAAATGTTTCTTCCTGTCTACCCAATTTATGCCCCTCGTAACTTTGTGCACCTTAATCCAGTTTCCCCATGGCTTTCTAAACTCTGAGGGAAACAAGTGCAGTCTGTCTTCACTGTTGAATTGCTCCAGCCTCGGCAAGATCCTGATGAATCTCCTCTGCCCTCTCTTTAGTGTGATCACATAACTTCCTACTATTTGGCCACCAGAACTGCACACAATAGTCCAGCTAACCAAACTAACATTGTGTACAGCAGGTCTAGGCCCGAAATGTCAGCTTTTGTGCTCCTGAGATGCTGCTGGGCCTGCTGTGTTCATCCAGCCTCACATTTTATTATCTACTCTTGTGTTGTATTTAGCACCTTGAGTAATAGAGACAAATATCTTTTATGCCTTCTTAACCACCTTATCCACCTATCCTGTTGCCTTCAAGACTGTGCCAACATAGTTAGCTTTGTTCAGTTGCAGGATGGTGTAGACTCTGCAAACATCGCAGAGAGTGCCATATCATAACACCCTTGTTTCATTAGTAGAAAACTGTCCCATTCAGTGTGCAAGTTATCTATGATGATCTATTACTACTCCATCTTAGAATTCTTGACCTGGTACCTGCAAACTATCATGAAACCTATATTCTTGATAATTGTCAGGTTCTTGCTTCACTTCAAAGATTAGACGCTTACAAAGATGGTCACTGGAAGACAACGACTAACCTCCCCAACCACGGCTGATAACTCCTTTGTGCAACCATCCTAATTGAGGCCAAGCATAGATATAATGCAAAAACTAAAAACAGAACATGAAGAATGGTATTTAGACGTACTGGCTCCATCCCCACCTCTTTGACCAGTCTGTCTCCTCTGTCAATCTTCTAGCCGCCTCCCCCTTCTCTCCCTATTTATTTCAGAACGCCCTCCCCCATTTCTGAAGAAGGGTCTAGACCTGAAACGTCAGCCTTCCTGCTGTGTGCATTCAGCTCTACACCTTGTTATCCCATAATTTATTTGTGCTGTTGTAACGGACTTTGAATTGGGAAAACCACTTGGCAGACTTACATTGTATTTCTGATGAAGGGTCTAGGCCCGAAACCTCAGCTTTCTCGCTCCTAAGATGCTGCTTGGCCTGCTGTGTTCATCCAGCTCTACACCTTGTTATCTCAGACTTACATTCCCTGCTTGGCACTGAGGTGGGGGGAGGGCGGTGGAGAGTCCGTTTTGGCTTCTTTGTGCAAAGTGCGCGCGACCAACTGTCAGTGCCAGCATTCCCCCTGCGCGCGTGCGCGCCCCAGGCAGTTAGGGCTGTACACGTCATCAGAGTGGGCCAGCCTGCGCTGATTGGCTGAGAGCCGTAGCGGCGAAATCTGACCGAAAAAAAGGGTCGCTACAAAAGAAAAAAGTGTGTGTGAGGGAGAGAGATAAAGCGAAAAGACAAAATCGGTAAGAGAACAGATACGGCACATACCGGCAGCAGCAATACTAGTAGTACGGTGGGCTGGACTTTATTAATCTTATTGAAATGTCAGGTGGATTGACGGCCCGAAAAGACAGGGGGAGTTTTCCCTCCCAGGTATACAGCACAAACATTGTCTCAGCTTTCCAGCCGGCTTAAACGACATCGTCCAGCAACGAGACGGGACGTGGAAGGGGAAGGGGACGTTCTAATGCAGACGCCTGTTACTTTATTATTATTTGGTTAATTTTCTAATTCTTACTTTGCTGACCTGTTATTGTTTGGAAGCAGTTTGTTTGATGACACCTCCTGAAATGACGTCCTGGCTGAAATCACAATTCCCAATGACATCATAAGGTGTTGTTGCCCCTGTCCCTCCCGATAGGGTCGTGGGGAGACCTTGTACAAATCTGTGTCACTTTTAAACTGCACAACATTCTTTTGCACTGTAGGTTTGCAGCCACCCTGACTGCCCTCACTATCCAATTTCATAATCTGTGGTTGACCCAAAATTTCCCAACGGTTGACTGACACTCCAGTACTGAACTATTGGAAATGACATCTGTGACTCCATGGTTAGGCCACTTTTAGAATACTGCGTTCAATTCTGGTCTCCCTGTTGCAGGAAAGGTTTTGTTAAACTTGACAGTGTGCAGAAAAGATTTACAAGGATGTTGCTGGGGTTAGAGAGTTTGAGCTATAGGGAGAGACTGAATAGGCTGGGACTATTTTCCCTGAAGCGTCGGAGACTGAGGGGTGATTTAGAGGTTAATAAACTCATGAGGGGCATGGATAGGGTGAATAGTCAAGGTCTTTTTCCCATGGTTGGGGATTCAAAACTGAAGGGCATAGGTTTAAGGTGAGACAGGATAGATATAAAAGGGCCCTGAGTGGGAACTTTTTTTCATGCAGAGGGTGGTGTGTGTATGGAATGAGCTGCTAGAGAAAGTAATGGAAGCTTGTACAATTACAGCATTTTTAAGGTCTTCTAGATGGGCACTTGAATAGAAAGGGTTTAGAGGGATATGGGCCAAATGCTGGCAGATAGTACTAGATTGATTTAGGACATCTGGTCAGCATGGATGAGTTGGACTGAAGCGTCTGTTTCTGTGCTGTACAACTCTATGCCTCTGGTTTTTTTAGATGAGATGTTAAGCATTTTAACATTAATTTAAACATTATTTTCTCTAGGTGATGAAAGTTAGTTTATATGTACAGTGTTATTGAAGTATTCCTTTTTTGTGTCTAATGTTATTAAGGCCATATATAAGGAACATGGTTAGTAGATTTAGAAAAGTTATTACCCAGCAGGATCAGTCAGATAGATGGGGAATTTTCAGGAATGGTAAGAAGGTAGTTTAGAAGTCTTTAATGGCTATTCCTCTATCAAATAGATACTCCATTTGTTTTGGAACAGTTGAAGGGGATAATCTCTCCAAGGAAAATGGAAGGGCCAGTCAGTTATTGGACACTTGTAATGATTCTTACGTTAAGTAGTGTTTGACAGGGTTTAGTAGAATTTTTGTTGTACGGGACTCTCCTGGACATAGACAAGCGATTCTGTGGCAACGAGTGTAAATTTGGGATGGTTTGTTGTTTTCCTGGTGCTATGATTAAGGATGTTTCTAAACATTTCAAGCATATTGTTAAAGGGGAGATTGAGAAGCCAGAAATTATTGTACACAATGGAAGGAATATATTTTTAGGGAAAAGATTAAAGTAGTACAGAGTGAATTTAAGAGGTTAGGTAGAGGATTTAAAAAAAAACTAATTTCTGGTTTACTCCCAATGCCAGACTCAATCGAGGGATGGACCAAAAGGTTAAAAGAGAGAAATCAATGCCTGGCATATTGTTCAGGATTCAAGTTTTTGAGCAATTGGCATGTCTTTTGGGATAGGAAAAAACCTGTTCAAAAAGGATGGCTCTAACCTAAACTGGAAATGGACCAAAATCTTAGCAAGGAGATTTGCTCATTCTATTAAGGGAGACTTTATGCTGATAGTGAAGGCGAGTGGAGAAATTCTAAGCAGCAGTGGAAATGGTAGGATTGTGTCGGTTCTGACTGTGAGGAGAGCATGTCAATTAGAAAAGAAAGATGAGGGAGACAGAGTATATTGTAACTCTGAAGAACTAAATTGCATTTATTTCAATGCAAGGGATCTTGCGAGTAAGGCTGATGAACTCTGGGCATGTTTAAGAACATAGGATTGGGATGCCATAGTTATTTACAGAAAATTGGCTGAGAGACAGATGAGATTTGCGGCTTAATGTTCCAGGTTTTACATGTTACAGGAAGGATAGAAAAGGAGGCCAGAAAGGAGGTAGGGTGGCGTTTTTGATTACGGAATACTCTACTGCTGTACCTCGGGAAGAAAGAGACTGCTGATAAATCATCCAGTGAAAATATATGGGTAGAAATTACCAATAAGAAAGGAAAGATCACTTTGATTGAATTGTACTTTCGCCCATCTCCCCCAATAATAAGAGAGAAATTGAGAATCAAATATGTAGGGAGGACTCAGATATATGTAAGCATAATAAGATTGTAATAGTGGAGGATTTTAATTTTACAAACATTGACAGGGACTATCATAATGCTAAAGGTTTGGATGGTGAAGAATTTGTCACATGCTCAAAAATAATTTCGTTGTCATTGTGTGGATGCTCCTACTTAAAAAGAAGTGAAACTAAACCTTCTTTTGGTCAGTAAGGCAGGACGGGTGAAGTAAAAGTGGGGGAACACTTTGGGGATGGCAACCATAATTCTACTAGTTTCAAAATGTTTATGGACAATGATAAGTCTTTCATAAAAGTTAAACTTTTTAATTGGAGTTGGCAAATTTTAATGGTATGAGACAAGAATGTTCAAAAGTTGATAGGAGTAGGACATCTGACAATCGAGAGGCATTCAAGGGTGTGATGACAAGATTTCAGGGATATTTTGTTCCTGTTGGAGTGAAGGGTAAGGCTGGTAATATTAAGCAACAGTGGATGGGTCAAGATATTGAGGAGGTTCTAGTCAAGAATAAATTTTTTTTTAAGGTATAGACAGCTTGGTTCGATTGAATCTCTTAGTCAGTATAAAGAGTTTAAGGGTATTCTTGAGACAAATCAGGAAGGCAAAGAGGGAATATGAGATAGCACTGGCTAAGATAAGGTTAATGACTAAGATAAGGTTAATGGGGCAGGCAGTGTGGCTCAGTGACACAGCGCCAAGGACCCGGGTTCAGTTCCAGCCTCGGGCGACTCTCTGTGTGGAGTTTGCACATTCTCCCCCTGTCAGCATGGGTTTCTTCCCACAGTCCAAAGATGTGCAAGCTAGGTGGATTGGCCATGCTAAATTGCCCATAGTGTTCAGGAGTATGTGGGTTACAGGCATATGGGCAGGGGGATGCTCCAAGGGTCGGTGTGGACTTGTTGGGCTGACGGGCCTGTTTCCACACTGTAGGGATTCTATGAGTAATCCAAAGACATGTTACAAATACACCAAGAGCAAGAGGGTAACTAGAGGGAGTGTTGGTCCTCTTAAAGATCAAGGAGGTTGTCTCCATGTTGAGCCCCAGGAGATGGGAGAGATAATAAATGAATATTTCACACCAGTTTTTACTGTGAAGAAAGAAATGGAGTTTAGAGAATTCAGAGAAATAAACTTTGATGTTTTAAAAACAGTTCACATTACAGAAGAGGAAGTTCAGGAGGTCTTAGAGAATATAAAGGTGGATAAATGTCCGGGACCTGACCTAATTTATGACACATTATTGTGGGAAGTAAGGAAGGAAACTACAAGACCCCTTGCAGAAATGTTTGCATCATCTATAACTGTGGGTGAGGTGCCTGATGCCTGGAGGGTGGTTATTGTTGTACATTTGTTTAGGAAAGGCTGTAAGGAGAAACAGGGGAACTAAAGAGTGTCAGTACAGTTTGGAGCTGGAAGAACACAGCATGTCAGACAGCATCAGAGGAGTAGAAAAGTTGGGGTTTCAGGTTGGAACCCTTCACCAGGACTGAGGAGGGGGTGGGGGTGGCGTGGGCAAGGTCGGTGGATGCAGGTGGAGGGTGGTGGCAGTTGATCAGTGGGAAGGGTGGGGTGGATAAGTGGGAAAGAAGATGAACAAGTACTATCAGGACAAGGAGGTGGGTTGAGAGGGAAGGTTGGACTTGGGATGAGGCTGGGGGCCGGGAGATTTTGAAACTGGTGAATTCTGTGTTCAGGGCATCAGGCTGTGAGCTCGTGAGTTGGAATGTGATGTGTTGTTCCTGCAGTTTGTGTGGGTATCATTGTGACACTGGAACGGGCTCAGGACAGACATATCACCAAGGGAGTAGGAGCGGGGAGTTTAAATGGTCAGTGACCAGAAGGTGTTGCTGATTATAGCATACAGAGTGCAGATGCTCTGCAAATCTGTCACTAAATCTGTGCTTGGTCTCACTGATGTACAGGAGGCCACATCGGGAGTAATGGATACAATAGACTAGGTTGGAGGATGTAAAGTGAACCCCTGTCAGATATAGAAAGTTTATTTTAGGCCTTGGATAAAGGTGAGAGATGAGGTGTAGGGGCAGGTGTAGCACCTCATGCAGTTGCAGGGAAAGGTGTCAGGTGTGGTGGAGTTGGTGGGGAGTGTGGACCTGTGAGTCTGACTTCGGTTGTGGGTAAATTGTTGGAGTTGATGAGAAAAGATAGGATTTGTGGACATTTAGAAAGGCAAAAATTGATTAGGGATAGTCAGCATGGTTTTGTGTGACTAAAATTGTGTCTTACAAATTTGATTGAGTTTTTTGAGAAAGTTACCAAAAAAGTTGATGAAGGCAGAGCAGTAAACATTTATTTGGATTTTAGTAAAGCCTTTGACAAGGTTCAGCATAGTAGGCTAATTAATAAAGTTAGGATATATGGGATTCAGAGTGAGCTTGCCAATTGGATACATAATAGGCTTAAGGCGGGAGACAGAGAGTCTCCCACTGCACCTCTCTTGTCTCCACCTATCTTCTTTTCTCTCCATCTTTGGTCCTCCTCCCCCTCTCTTCCTATTTATTCCAGAACCCTCTCCCCATCCCCCTCTCTGGTGAAGGGTCTAGGCCCGAAACGTCAGCTTTTGTGCTCCTGAGATGCTGCTTGGCCTGCTGTGTTCATCCAGCTTCACACTTTGTTATCTTGTAATGGTAGGAGGTTGTTTTTTGAACTGAAGGCCCATGACCAGCAGTGTTCCACAGGAATTGGTTCGGGGTCTCTTTTGTTTGTCATTTGTATAAATGATTTGCATGAGAATCTAGAACGCATGGTTAGTAAGTTTGTGGATGACGCCAAAATTGGTGGTATTATAGACAGTGAAGAAGGCTTTCTAAGATTACAAAGGGATCTTGATCAAGTGGGTCAATGGACTGAAAAATGGCAGATAGAATTCAATGAGAGGCATTGCATTTTGGTACAGTAAACAAATACAAACTTATACAGTTAATGGTAGTGCCTTGGGGATTATGGTAGCACAGAGGGACCTAGGGGTACAGGTACATAATTCTTTAAGATTTGCATCACGTGTAGATAGAATGATTAAAAAGGCATTTGGCACACTTGCCTTCGTTGCTTCATCCTTTGAATATAGGAGTTGGAACACTATATTGAGGTTGTACAGGGCATTGGTGAGGCCTCTTCTGGAATACTGTGCCCAGTTCTGCCCAGTTATGGAAAGGATATATCAAGCTGGAGAGTGTTTAGAAGAGATTTACCAGGATGTTGCCGAGTATGGATGGTTTGTGTTAAAAGGAAAGGCTTAATAGGTTGGGACTTTATTCACTTGAGTGTAGGAGGTTGAGAGGTGACCTGATAGAAATTTATAAAATAATCAGAGGAAGAGAAAGAATTGATAGTAGTTGTCGTTTCCCTAACGTGGGGAATTTCAAGACTATGAGTAGCAAATTTTTTCACAGGGTGGTTCGCATGTGGAATGAACTCCCTGATAAACTTCCTGAATGAAGTGGTGGACATGGATACAATTACAATGTTCAAAAGACATTTGGATGGTTATATAAATAGGAAAGGTTTGGCGGGATTTGGGCTAGGAGTTCAGTTTAGAATTACATTCAGCATGGATTGGTTGGACCGAAGGGTCTGTTTCCGTGCTGTATGACTCTGTGACTCCAAACCTAGGCACTGTTTGCCCTGCCAGATGGATATAAAAGATCCCTAAGTACTATTTTAACAAGAAGGTTTTCCTAGATTTCCTGGCTAATATTTAACCCCAGGTCAATGTCATGAAATCAGGCAATTTGGTCATTCCCCAATGCTGCACATTGGAATTTATCTTTGTGCGCATTGGTGTTTATTGCATTACAACAGTGACTGCAGTTCAAAAGTAGTTCATTGACTGTGGAGCACTTGAGGTCTTGTGGCCGTAATAGGCACTGTATAAATGCAAGCTTATCTCTTTTAAGTTGAAAGTATATGTTCAAAAATGGACAGTGAAAGGGAGACTTCTGGGAAGTCAACAGGGGACAAAAATAGATTACTTTTTATGCATTTTATTATTTGAATTTTTAGTGTTTGACAGCAGTTTTTGGTTTTCCTTTTTAGATTGCCCTGCTATAAATGTACTGTCAGTTACTTACGCGGCCTATGTTTGGCTGGGATGATGTTTGCCAGAGTTTGGTAGCTCCAAATTAGTGTCCATTCCAGTGCAGAGTTGTGGCAGCTATCAAAAATCTTCCTCTTTTATTTAAAAATTTGTACATATTTTGCAACTTGCTTAAACGCATCTAAGTTTATAAAAAAATCGTTTCGAAAGATTAACCTACAGACAGTAAATGTTTCCCATGCTTAATGTTGAAATGTGTCACCAGGAAATGATAGGTGAACTCTCAATTTGAGTATTAACCTGACTAAAAACTGCCCTTGCAGTGCATCACCCTTTTTGCACTAATTTGGTGTTCACATATGCAGTAAAGGTACTGTGTTGTATCCCAATATCTAATTTCTTTTAGAAATACTGCTCCATATATCTTGTGATCAATTTATCTGAAGTACAAAGTGCCTTCAGTATTTTTCCATCTTCAAGGTATTTGCTTGGTGACATCTGGCTGTCTCTTAGACCATAAGGTATGAAAATCAATTACATATTGTTGGAAAAACTTTGTCAGACCTTGAGTTGGAGCTGAAATTCCCCATATTTCTAATTTAATGAAAAACTCTGGTAAAATTACAATTAAAAAATTTCAATCTAGGGTTCGCCCCTTGCTAGTTATTTTTCTGAACATTTCACATTTATTTATTTTTCAATCTGTTTTTCCAATGTTCATCTTATCTTTCTCTAGAATTCCCATTCCTGTCAAAACAGAATGTGTACCTTGAGGAGCTTCTGGAATCTCTTACGTCCAGTAAATCAAGCACTGTAACCATTCCAAAGGAAGTGTAATAAGGTAGATGTCACATACCAGAGTTTCTATCAAAATAAATGCCTGCAATTTGTATTCTTTTCAATTTAGCTTTTCAGTTTGTAATTCCTGTGTAGCTAATGGAGATCAATTTGAAAGTTTTTTCATTTTTTTTATTCATTCACAGGATGAAGGCATTGCTGGCTAGGCAGCATTTATTGCCCATCCCTAATTGCCCGGAGGGTAGTTAAGAGTCAACCACACTGCTGTGGGTCTGGAGTTGCATGTAGGCCAGACTAGGTTAGGATGGCAGTTTCCCTCCCTAAAGGACATTAGTGAACCAAATGGGTCTTACCGACAATTGACAATAGATTCACGGCCATTGTGAGATTCTTAACTCCAGATATCTATTGAATTCAAATTCCACCATCTACCATGGCAGGATTCAAACCTGGGTTCTCAGAATGTTGTTTCGTCTCTGGATTAAAAGTCCAGCAATATGGCATTAAAATGGTCACACTTGGCCATTCCTTCCTCAAATAAATTAGATAACTCTAAACATGATTTTGCAAATGTCCCCTGTAATTGTCACAGAAGTCTAATGAGTTACGGATAAGGAAAGCTCATCTCTTTAAGCTTCTAGCATCCTAGCATGCTATTTCTTTATTTTCCTTCTGGTATCTGTATACTTTTACACCTATTTATGTCTATGACCTCTATTGCACCCATAATTTTAGATTTTTTACATGATCAGTAGTGAACAAGTTGTTCAGTGTTTTAGAGACTTAAATGAAATACACATAACCTCACATTATTCCTCTGAATTTAAAGTACTAATTAAATTATTGTTTAGAGTAAATGGGGGATATTTTTGCTGTTGTATCAAGGATTTTCTCAAAAGAGATGGGTATCTATAAACCCCATTGTTATTATCTTGTATTCTTTAAAGCTGCTGCCAGAGTTTCTCAAAACAGATTATTTTGTAGAATTTCACTCCTTTAACATTGTGAAGTTTAACTCCTTGGGAGATGTTGAATTATGGGCAGCTTTTCTTCATTCATGATGTCACTGGAGTCAAACTTTATGTTGTCACAGGAAGGGAGTTCTACATAGAATATCTGTTCCAAAGCAGCTGCAGCCAGCAGCTCTAAAGCATACAACAAGGTAACAAAAGGTGACTTGAATAAATACTGGTAAGTGTAAACTTATCTGTGTCTTTTTTCTAAGAAAAATTGATTGTATGGCATTAACTCAGCAATATTTTCTCTGACCCTACAGTGTAATAGCATGAAATGCAGTGACATTGATATCTTTCATTATTGTTAGCAAACTAGAATAATGAGAATTTAATTAAAGAAAAAGCACAAAAATATTATTTTTAAAAATAGTGTGGAATTGTGGATCCATGATCTTAACCAAGAGTCCAAATTACATGAGAAAATAGTTGTTTTCCAAACATAGAAGTGTTAAAGTTTCTTTTTCTTACTCATGATCTTGACTTGGAAATAAATCACTGTTCCTCCACTGTTGCTGGATTAAAGTTGTGGAATTCCTCTTTGTTTGTTTCATGGTGTACATATACCAAATGGACTGCAGTAGTTCAAGAAAGTAGCTCATGATCCCATATTGAGGGTGGTTACAGAAGGGCAATAAATACTGACTTAACCAGCAAAGCCCAAATCCTGTGAAAAGAATTATGAAGAGCATCTAGTTTTCAGCCATGCTTTCTGTATTCCCTGGTGACAGAAAACTCAATGAATCTCTTCTTCCTCCATTAACACCATCTCCCCCAACAACCTTGAGGCTCCCTTTTCTCTCATGTCTCCACACCCCACTGATCACGCGCACACAGATATCAATCCCTTCCCTTTAAAGAAGTAATTCAACCCACAATTTCTGTGCAAACCCAAAAAAAAATGCTGTTCAGCCCAATATCACTTTTCAGCTGTTGGCCCGTAACCATGCAGGTTATGTCACTTCCAGTACGTATCATTGACTTGAGTGGCCCCTGTGCAGCTTTCCATTCCTGAATATATCTGAGGCTGTAGCTCACAACAGGGCAACCAGACAATGTTGTTTGCAGAACACATGGAACAGTGCTTTTGCTTAAAAGCAGTTTGTGTTTTAAAGCCACACAATAAGGTTATTGCAATTTAAACTGTTGCAAGAGAAACAACAAGTAAAGAAAGGAAATCATAGTGAGGATGTGATGTTGGAAGTATTACTAGAGCAGGTGGGCTGGAGGAAAGTTACCATGGGTCTACAGATTAACAGGAGGCCCTCAAGGAAGTTAATGTAGGTGGCGAGTAGGGCCAGTTATTGCAATCTAAACCTTAGCATAGGGCAGCTATGCCTGAAAAGCTGTCATGTCCTCACATAAATGATCTGTGTTAGTGAATGTATTTTGATTAGTACGATATTGTGCGCACATCAAGTCACCAGCCTGACACATTGCTCAATGCAATACGCCCAGTTCTCAAGCCACAGCACTTGGAACTCGTGACTCACCTTTAACAGCAAGATCCTCCACCTGATCCTCTCTCACCTATGAATGCATCCAGCCTCACACTTACTTCTTGCTGTCTGCAGTTCTTCAGTTATGATAGGCATATCATCTCAACATGTGTGGCAGAAACACTGGCACTTTGACTTCTCACTTGCAGAATTAGGTGATGGACAATAACAGTGACCACATCAGAACCAGCATTCAATGCATCTGACTAAGGAGATGGTTCTCTGCATCATGGGACCAGTTGATATTGCTGAAAACATTGAGAATGATGACATTTTCCTGCTTTATGCCCCTTCTCAACTCCCAGTGCACACTCATGCTGCTGCCTGGCTTGATGAGCAAACTGGTAATAATGTGACCATGGACTTTCTGTTTCTGACTGCTCCATACTTCTGCCATGCCTACTATTCTGAGTTCCTGTTTTCAGACATTTGCAGACTTTCAGCTATCCAGTAGCAGGAGCTTAAGAAGAGCAAAGAGCAACAGCACTGTGTTGCGGAAGAGACCCTGTCAGTTGATCTAACATTCTTGGCTAGCAACCCAGATACCAGTACTGCACACATTTTGGAGCCTGATATGGAATTTGGATCAAAATGTGGCAGCTGGGCACTAGTGACTTGCAGCTACATCCAGAGTTAAGGGTGGTCTCTTAATCAGCACACTGAATGTGAGGTGGCAGATAAATGCCACCTTATTTGGAGCATTTGATTGGACCTCTGATTGGCTTGCTGGATAACCTCTTGTTACTAATAAAAAACATGAGAAATGTGTTGAAAAGGAGCCAGCCCCAGAGAACACTTACTTCTTTCTATAACATTGTTCAAGTGCCTTTGGATTAAATTCCTGAACTAGGGGCCATGCATTCAACTTGCTGCTCTGTAAGATCCATGCTGATTTATATGTCACTTACGTAGTAATCCAAAAATCACTACTTTTTGAGGTTCCATCAGTAAATATATTTCTTTTTAACAAGGTGGTCTGTTTTTCAGTAGTGAGTAACCTGATTTAAAGCAATTGAAAACTGCTTCAAAAAATTGATTCTGAATCATGTACCAGTTCAATGGAGGACGCAGCTTCTTAATAAATTGCAAGTCCTTAATATGAAAAGAAACAGTTGAAAAATGCCTAGCAGTGCTTATGATTATGTCAATGTGTGAAATATTTTGTGGATGTTCAAAATTTGAAATAAAAACAAAATATTGGTAATTCATCTGGCAGTATTTTTACAGAGAGAAACAGAAGAATATCTGGTCAATAGCTTTTTATTAGGTCAGGATTGCAATTTGAAGATCCATCCTGAATCAACAGAATCTTGCGATTTCAAGTTGTTTTATGGGCACCTTGAATCTTGATCCAACAATAAAAGATACCAGAAGAAAAAAATGGTACAAGTGGTTTAGCGTGTATCTCATTCATGTCTAAAATTCACTTTGCTGTTTAGACAGATTGTACTTGGACTGAGCTGATGGAACCAGCAGAAACTCAACCACAGCGTTTCTTTACAATATTAAAGCTACTTCAAGCTGATATTCTAGTAATGCATTCTCAGTTCTTGCTATTCCAAGACAGTAAAATGAATTTAATTCTGTAACTATCTGAAACTTAATATTATGTGAAATAAAATACATTGCCAATATGGGTGGTTAGACGTGTTATTGAAAATCCATTTTAGACTTCACAAATAATCAAAATACCAGAAACAATTATTTATTTTTCTGAATTTGACATTGGTCTTGATATTTCACAAAGTGAAGATTTTAATTGCACTCCTCTAAAAGTTATTTTTAATCTTTAGTAGTTTCAGTCTAATACTCTAAATATATTATTTGTCTATCTAAATGTAAGAGTGAAGATTCCTTTCTTTGTGTGTGATTTGGACCAGTGACACCATGGGAAGATCTTACGTCATTGGGGAATACAGTGAGAAGTACCTTAAAAAACTGAAAGCAGAAGAGCGATATGGAACAACTGGTATTTTATTAGGGCAGGTAAGTAAGCTTACAATATTCCATCAACATGCTAAGTATGATTAACTGGTTTTATATCTAGATTTTATTTGGGACAAAAGAATGAGCTTGCATTTATCATCTGAGCAAGATAAATCATTTGAAATGCATGAGTTTTTAATATTCCTTTATGATTGAAAATACTAGGTTTATCCCATCACAGTGTAATGAATTCTATCAGAACCCCCCTTTGGGCTTGGAGAGAATGCACAAAGTGCATTTTGAGTGCATTCACATGCGGTTCTGTTCTTTGTCTACTCATATGCATTCTGAATGCTTGTGTAGAGGAATATATCATTTAGACTTTTTAGACTGACAATTTTGGCAATATTTATTCTTAGAAAATACTCTGTTTGAGTACTACATTATTTTCAATGGAGTGGTCTATAGCAACAACATCTTGCAACTTTCTTCTGTGCTATAATTTTGCCAATGCACTGATTGTTAGCTAGTGTTGAATACAAATTCTTAAATATATGGTTTAAACCTGATCATTTCGGCGTAATTAAATTGATTGAAAGCAACAACCTTTATACAAACTGTTCTAGAATCACAACTGAAATATTCAAACTTCATCTAGAATAAACAGCAGAAAAATCGAATGAATTATGATGTAGCTTTAGTGGAAATATTTCAAATATTTCCCATTATATTTTGTTGGTATGAAATCTTTAAAATTAATATTGCTACTTGTTTTTCTTCACCCAAAAATGTGAAGCTAAGAAATTTGCTATGTGTGTGTTCCTACTGATCTGATTCTGATACTCCAAGGGTGAATTTCTAACAAGAGTTTGAGAACTTCGTGTTTCTTCTGTGTGTCGAAGAGACTTGATTTCTATGTTGTCCCTTTGAGGTGGCAGGGCTGTCAAGAAATCCTATTTTGCACAATGTTAATATCTGTATTAAATAGTCTCAATGTTATTTTTAGACTAGAATAACAAATCAACAGGGAGTGAGCAGAAATATGGGACTTTAGTTTGGAACAGGGAATGGCAGTGACTGACAATTAAATAGGATATATGTGCTTTCATTTTTCAGTTAATGAGTAAGTAATTGTTAGTAGTGACAAAATTCAGCTCTTATATAGTGGTTTCCCTGTTCTTGACTCAAGTAAGCAGTGAAAAACAGAGCCCTGAGATATGTAGTGAAATTCAGGATCACTGTTTAATTTTGTTGATTTGTGCCGATTTGATAATCACATTTTCTACTGTTTTTAGATTACACCAGTGAAAACCTACATAGTATTTGCTGCTCGAACCCCAACTAAAGACCATGCTGAACTCCCACCAGAAAATCCAAATGAAATGAATGCAAGCGACATCGAATGGGTGTCTGAGCATGCGCGACAGGTCAGTGGTATATTAAGATGTTTGCTTTACTTGCATGGAGTTAAAGTTTATATTTAAACTCGCTGTAATTTTGCACAAGATTCATCAGGGCTAAGTGCTGTATTTAAATCAGACAATCTTAGGAGAAGAATGGATAACTTGATTGGTGGGACAGAAAAGGAAAGAGAAAAAATTGAAGAAGGCGTAGAGGAAGTCACTGACTTAGAGGAGGACATTGAAAGGAGGAAGTGGAATAAGAGGCCAGAAGGAGATGACTCCAGATCTAAGAAGAGTTTAGAAAGCTACCTCACTGCAAGATGTTTTTAGAAATGGCATTGCATATGTTTGATGTACTCTTTGTCGGTGGATGGCCAAAATAAAGAAAATAGTTTTATGGAGAAGTGGTGAAAAATGAATTTCTTAATTTTGTCACTCCCAAACTAAACAAGCTCTTTATATTTTCCCTTAGAGGTAGCAGGAGCATCCAATTTTGTTCAATTTAGTGGCCTAAGAATAGGCTGTGGGCTTGAAAAACAAATCGCAGTAAGTGGGGAGATGGACTATTACAATCTCTTTTCACACAGGGAATAGCAGTAACTGATAACTAACCTAAAGCAGGCAGGGAGCAGCAATCACTTGTACCTTCAATGGCTGGAGATAGAAGTCAGAAGAAATTAACAATAAAAGTGATACTACAAATCCAGTAAGTGTGGATGCTATGTATGAGGTGTGACCATTAGTTTCAATTTTTTTAAGTCAAGCCGAGTGGGAGAGGAGATGAAAGCAAGTTGGAATGAATTGCAAGTATCTTGCAGACAGGCATATAATGTATCACTTTGCCAGGAAGACCTAAGAAACAGAATATTACTTAACTGAAGAACAACTATAAAAACCTGAGTTACAGAAGGATTTTGGTGATCTGGTACATGAGTTACACGAAAGAAGTTAGTATTCAGGTTGAACACATAATCAAGGAGATTAATTGGATGCTTTTTATAATGGGAGGAATTTAACGTATAATTATGTTTCTTGTATAGAGCATTGGTGAGATCACATCTCGACTACTATGTGCTGTTTTGGTCATCTTATTTAAGGAACGATATGAACATGTGGGAGGTGGTTCAGATGTGGTTTACTGGATGGATACCTAGAAAGAGTGTGTCCTCTTATTTGATTGGAAAATTGGACAAGCTAGGCTTATTTCCGCTGATGTTTAGAAGACCAAGAAATGACCTGAATGATTGTATAAGATACTAAAAGAGTGTCCGTGATGTAGTGGTAGTGCCCCTACCTCTGGACCAGCTTAAGTCCCACCTGCTCTTCCAGAGGTGTATCATTGCATAACTGACCAGATTGACTTAAATGTCTATAAGATCCTGAGTGGTTTTGAAAAGGTGAACTTGGAATAAGTGTTTCCTTTCATGGGTGAGTCCTGAACTAGGGGATTCTGTTTTAATATTAGAGATTGCCTGAGGTAACATCATTGCCACTGTGTCACAAGAGCTCAAAGCCTAGCTGTGCCTTTTTTGTCCAAAAGGTATTTTTAATTAATCTGTTCAGACATGACTCACCACTGGAGCAAGTGGGACTAGAACTCGGATTTTCTGATCCTTGGGTAGAGACACTGCTGCTGCGTGACAAAAGCCCACAACCCAACTTTGAATATATTTTCCAATCAGCCCATTCAGAGATGTTATTACACAGGTCAGACTGGAACCCAGGCCTCCTGACTCAGATGTAGGAACACTGCCCTGAGAGCCAACAAACCACCCATCTCTCAAAGTTGTGAGACATTATATAACTACAAGTTTTATTTTTCTCTGATTGGATAGGTAGTTTAAATATTTTCAACCACTCTCTGATTAAACAAGCTATAATACATCTTGGGTAGGTCGATTTGAACCTGGGGCATGATGCATCTGGGGCAGATGGGACTTGAACCTGGGCATTCTGACTCCAGGGTAGGGGGCACTACCACTGTGCCACAAGAGCCTGGAACTGAGCTTTGCTTCATATATCCAGCAGTACTGTTACACACAATCAGGCATTTTTTTTCATCACCAAATCACCCGTAATACTTCTCACCAACGTTTACAGTTACTTAAGTTACTCACAATGCCAAGCAAGGGCAATGGAACCCGTTCCGATGTTATTACACACCTTGAGAGGTGGAAAGTTCAAAGGAGATGTGGGGACAATTTTTTACACAGAGTGGTAGGAGCCTTGAATGCTGGTTGGTGGTGGAGGCAGATTCAATAGGACCGTTTAAGGGACTTTTAGTTAAGCTCATGAATATGCAAGGAATGGGGGAATATGGACCAAGGGCTGGGCAGAAGCATTTGGTTTAATTTGGCGTCATGTTCAGCACAACATTGTGTACTGAAGGGCCCATTCCTGTGTTGTATAGTTTTATGTTCTATGACTTGCACCCAGACCTCCTGGCTTAGAAATAGAACACTACTACAGCACGATAAGAGCACTTAGAACCTAGCTCTGTTTTCTGGAATTTTTTAAATATCCTATTTTCAAACCAGCCTGTTCAGAGGAATTATTACATGTCTCCACTGCAGATGGGACTTGAAACCGGGCCTTCTGGCTCAGTGGTAGGGACAGTACTGATGCACCACAAGAGTTCCTGGAACATTACACTGGATATTTTCAAATCAACCTGGTCAGAGACATTACTCCACACCTCTGAAGCAGGTGGGGCTTGAACCCAGACCATCTGGTCCAGAGGTACAGACATTTCCATTGCACTACAAGAACCCAGCTCTGATTTACAAAATCCATTGAGCGTGACTTGTTCAGTGGTGGTGTTCAGAAAGGACCTCTGCAACCATTAGGGGTGGAGAATTGGGTTGAAATAGAACTGGCAGTTAATATTCAGTGAAAGAAACCTTGCTCAGAAGTACTGGTGCAAACTTGCTGAGTGGCTAGGCAAAGATTGTAGCTTAATGATGCTCACGTTTTAGTCTGCATTGTTCGGTTTATTGACACCGGTGGTGGATTGAATTTAAGGCCAAGCTCTGTGAAGAACTATTACACTCCGGAGACAACTGCAGTCGTAATTGTGCATTTGTTTTTCTCAAATGCAAAATAATCAGTAAATAATAGTGGAATGGTTAAGCACGCTATTGAGCAATTTCACCATGTCCTGGGAATTGTATATCACCCTGCCGATTACTTTGACAAAATGGATGAACTGCAAATGTGTGCAGTTTTGTTCTCCTTTACAATCAATGGCAGATTTAATTCTTCTGAACTTGGATGACTGTTACAAATTTCATCAGAGATCTGTTCTATGGGATGTAATGCAATCATCTATTGCGATTTCATTTCACTGAGTTTAACCCCAAAATCTGTATTTTCAGAAATAAACTGAATAAATCAAATAATTTTTGTTTTTTTATGATGGGAATCAATGCTGTGTTTACTGATGATTGTTTTTACCATCAGTGGGCTTTTTTTAATTGTGTTTTCATTACAAGCAGTGCGAGATAGTGCACTATGACAAACCAGGTAAGGTCACTGACTATTGAGTTCTATATCAGCATTGAACAATTTTTTCACCTAAGTGGCCATATTTTGAATTTCTTTTTCTTAAGGAGCCAATGAGTACATTTTGCAAAGAAAACATTTGCCACATCATTAGTCATGAATTTCAAAATAAAATTTGCGGTAGAAGAAAACGTAAACAATGTGAAGCAATTCATCGATACTTTAAAAATGAAGAGAAATTAACAGAACTGACCATTCACAAAATGCCAAATAGCAAAGTCAGCTAGTGAAACCTTTTTTTTTCCCTCTTTGCTTGAAAAGCAATGCAAGAAAAAGCAGACTACTCTGACTCCAAGGTACTTGTCACTATGAATAAAGGGGGGACCATGAGCCAAGCTAAGGCATTAAGTACAACCAGCACTGATCTTTTATTTACCTTTAGTGTCATACACTCTAGGCTGGTGGAAACAGAAGTCATACAAGAGGATTTTAAGGAAGGAAGGGGAGGGGGTATATGTGTGTCCACTCACTCACTTACTCTCTCTCCTTCACGCACACGCACCCTCAATATTTCAAATGTTCCGTAACCTGTGGTGTCTCTCTAACTTGTGCACAGACTCCTTTGATCGATTGCTTTTGCTGTCGCTTGGTCACTCACATGTGGCCTGCTTTGGTCACATGTGGTCTTCCTCCCTTGGTCGCAGTCTCCTTTGCTTGTAATCACACCCACGTCACTATACATTGCATGCTGCCTTGTATTCTCTGCACCTTTGCATTGCCTGTGCCTTCTTTCTCTCATTTCTGCGCTCCCTCTCTCCTGTCTTGCATGCTCTTTCCCACCCTCTCTTCCCCTGTCACATGCTTTCTCCCCCCACCAGTTATCCCCACCGGATAACTAAAAAGGCAATACATAGAGAAAAAATGAGCTATGAAGGAAAACTGGCCAAAAATATAAAGGAGGATAGTAAAAACTTTTTTAGTATGTGAAAAGAAAAAAAAATGTTTAAGACTAAAATTGGGCCCTTGAAGTCAGAAACGGGTGAATTTATTATGGGGAACAAAGAAATGGCAGAAGAGTTGAATAGGTACTTTGGATCTGTCTTCACTAAGGATGACACAAGCAATCTCCCAGATGCAATAGTGGCTGAAGGACCTAGGGTAATGGACGAACTGAAGGTATTTATCTTAGGCAGGAAATGCTGTTGGATAGACTGTTAGGTCTGAAGGCGAATAAGTCCCTGGGACCTGATGGTCTGCATCCCCGGATACTTAACGAAGTGGCTCTAGAAATTGTGGGCGCATTGGTAATTATTTTCCAAGGCTCTATAGATTCAGGATCAGTTCCTGCGGATTGGAGGGTGGCAAATATTGTCCCACTTTTCAAGAAAGGAGGGATAGAGAAAACAGGAAGTTATAGACCGGTTAGCCTGACGTCAGTGGTGGGAAAGATGCTGGAGTCAATTATAAAAGATGAAATTACAACTCATTTGGATAGTAGTAACAGAATAGGTCAGAGTCAGCATGGATTTACGAAGGGGAAATCGTGCTTGACTAATCTTCTGGAATTTTGTGAGGATGTATCTATGAAGATGGATAAGGGAGAACCAGTAGATGTAATGTACCTGGACTTTCAGAAAGCCTTTAATAAAGTCCCGCATAGGAGATTGATGAACAAAATTAGGGCACATGGTATTGGGGGCAAAATACTGAGTTGGACTGAAAATTGGCTGGCTGACAGGAAGCAAAGAGTAGTGATAAACAGGTCCCTTTCGGAATGGCAGTCAGTGACCAGTGGGGTACCACAAGGTTCGGTGCTGGGACCGCAGCTGTTTACGATATATATTAATGATATAGACGAAGGCTTTAAAGGTAATATTAGCAAATTTGCTGATGACACAAAGTTGGGTGGCAGTGTGAAATGTGAGGAGGATGTTATGATAATACAGGGTGACTTGGACAGGCTAGGTGAGTGGACGGATGCATGGCAGATGCAGTTTAATGCGGATAAATGTGCGGTTATACACTTTGGTGGCAAGAACAGGAATGCAGATTACTATCTGAATGGAGTCAAGTTAGGTAAAGGGGAAGCACAACGAGATCTAGGTGTTCTTGTACGTCAGTCAATGAAAGCAAGCATGCAGGTAAAGCAGGCAGTGAAGAAAGCTAATAGCATGCTGGCCTTCATAACAAGAGAAATTGAGTATAGGAGCAAAGAGGTCCTTCTGCAGCTGTACAGAGCCCTGGTGAGACCGCACCTGGAATATTGTGTGCAGTTTTGGTCTCCAAATTTGAGGAAGGACATTCTTGCTATTGAGGGAGTGCAGCGTAGGTTCACGAGGTCAATTCCCGGAATGGCGGGACTATCATATGTTGAAAGATTGGAGCGACTGGGCTTGTACACACTTGAGTTTAGGAGGATAAGAGGGGATCTGATTGAGACGTATAAGATTATTAAGGGATTGGACACTCTGGAGGCAGGAAGCATGTTTCCACTGATGGGTGAGTCCAGAACCAGAGGACACAGTTTAAAAATAAGGGGTAGGCCATTTAGAACAGAGTTGAGGAAAAACTTCTTCACCCAGAGTGTGGTGGATATATGGAATGCTCTGCCCCAGAAGGCAGTGGAGGCCAACTCTCTGGATAGTTTTAAGAAAGAGATGGATAGAGCTCTTAATGATAGTGGAATCAAGGGTTATGGGGATAAGGCAGGAACAGGATACTGATTGTGGATGATCAGCCATGATCATGATGAATGGTGGTGCTGGCTCGAAGGGCCGAAGGGCCTACTCCAGCATGTATTGTCTGTTATCACTTGTGCACACAATTGCTTGCTGTCAAGGTCTTTTCTTACTTGTATCTTAATCTAATTGATTATTCTTTTAGTCAGTAATTATCAGATTTGATCACTCTTTCCCATGCGGCTTTTCTTTCTTTAACTTATTTTCCTTCCCAATTTCCACCTTCTACCGTTTTCTCTCTGCCTTGACTTTTCTGAAGTGCACGACTAGCGTACTTTAATAATTCTAACAAAGTTGTTGACCATTTTTAAGTTTACTGATTGGTACCTTCACTGTGTTCATTGTCTTTTAATTTTTATTTGTGTACTTTGATTAAATGATAACAGTGTTTAATATAGCATGAGTTTTAATATATACATGTTTCCCATATATGTCAGGTTTCCCGAATGTTACCAGGAGGGATATTGGTACTTGGAGTGTTTCTTATCAGACCTCCAAAAATGACAAAGGAGGAAGCTCATGATATTTTTCGGAAAGTGAGTATAAGGCAATTATTTTGCTATCTTTTGGCATTTGTGAATGATGTGTACATTTTTGAATATAGATGGAAGGCACACATCCATAAAAAAGATCCTAAATGCAGTTTTGCCAGGATATATGAAAATGATTTACTGCACTTAGGGCGATGTTGTAATTAATGTGTTATTTTTGATAGCTTGAGTGTACCGCAGAGGTGGATTGTTATCAGCAAGGCATACAAAGATTTACATCTTTGAGATGTGAGTAATTTTTGTATGTCAAATGAATTTTTTTTAATTCATTTATGCGACCTGGACATTGCCAGCTCGCCAGCATTTATTGCCCATGCCTAATTACTCTTGAGAAGGTGGTGGTGGTGGTGTGCTGCCTTTGTGGACTGCTGCAGTCCATGTGCTTAGGGACCCAGCAACAGTGAAGGAATGGTAATACATTTCCAAGTCAGAATGGTGAGTGGTTTGGAGAGAAAATGTAGGTCATGGCGTTCTTTGTCTTTCTAGTTGGAAGTGATCGTGGGTTTGGAAAGTGCTTTCTAAGGATCTTTGGAAAATTTCTGCAATGCATCTTGTAGGTAGTACAATCTGCTGCATCCGCATCGGTGGTAGAGGAATTGGATATTTGTGGATGTGGTGCTAGTTAAGTCGGCTGCTTTGTCCTGGGTGGCGTCAAGCTTCTTGAGTGTTGTTGGAGCTGCACTCAACCAGGCAAGTGAGGAGTATTCCATTATGCTGCTGACTTGTGCATTGTAGATGTTGGGCAAGTTTTGAGGAGTCAGGTGGTGAGTTACTCTTCACAGTGTTCCTAGCCGCTGACCTGCAGTTGTATTTATATGGCTATTCCAGTTCAGTTTCTGATCAGTAGTAACCCTCCCCAGGATGTTGATGGTTGGTGATTCAGTGGTGATAACATCATTGAATGTCAGTGGGCAGTGGTTAGATTGCCCTATTGGAGATTGTCATTGCCATCTCTAATAGGGCAATGTTACTTACCACTTGTCAGTCCAAGATGGGATATTGTCCAAATCATTTTACATTTGACCATGGACTGCTTGGGTAGCTGGAGAATCATGAATAGTCAAAAACATTGTGCAATCGTCGGCATGATGGAGGAAAGGTCATTATGATGTACCTGAAGATTGCTGAGTCTAGGATGCTACTTTGAGGAACTCCTGCAGATACGTCCTGGAGCTGAGATGACTGACCCCAAGAGCCACAATCATCTTTCTATGGGATAGATATGACTCCAACCAGCCGAGAGTTTTTCCCCAATATCTATTAATTCCAGTTTTGCTAGGGTTCCTTGATGCCACACTCAGTCCAATGTGGCCCTGATGTGCAGGGCTGTCACTCCCATCTCCTTTGGAATTCGGCTGTTTTTTCTATACTTGAACCAAAGCTGTGATAAAGTTAGGAGCTGAGTGGCTCCAATTGCACTCAAACTGGGCATCAGTGAGCAGGTGCTACTTGGCAGCACTGTTGATGACACCTTCCATCGCTTTACTGATAACGGTGAGCAGATTGATGAGGCCGTAATTGGCCAGTTTGGATTTGTCCTGCATTTTGTGTACAGGACATTCCTGGGCAATATTCCGCATTGTTGGGTAGTTGTAACTGTACTGGAACAGTTTGGCTAGGACAGCTGCAAGTTCTGGAGCACAACTCTGCAGGACTATTACCAGAATGCTGTCAAACATCCAGCATTAGCAGCATCTGGTGCCTCCAACCATTTCTTGATATCGAGCAAAGTGAATGGAATTGGCTGAAGACGGCATCTGTGATACTGGGGACCCCTGGAGAACTACAAGATGAATCATGTACTCGAAACTTCTGCCTGAAGATTGCTATGAATGCCTTATGTGCTGGGCGCTTCCGTCATTGAGGATGGGGATATTTATGGAGCTGCCTCCTCAGTGA
This sequence comes from Stegostoma tigrinum, assembly GCF_030684315.1. Lineage (NCBI taxonomy): Eukaryota > Metazoa > Chordata > Chondrichthyes > Orectolobiformes > Stegostomatidae > Stegostoma > Stegostoma tigrinum. The sequence continues at coordinate 46,618,889 of NC_081361.1, read as the reverse complement.
GATGTTTAATTGTCCACCACCATTCAGACTTGATGTGACAGGACTGCAGAGCTTAGATGGGATCTGTTGGTTGTTCAATTGCTTAGCTCTGTCTATTACTTGTCACATGCTGTTTATCATGCATGTAGTCCCATTTGGTACTTTCACCAGGTTGGGACTTCATTTTTAGGTATGCCAGGTGCTGTTCCTGGTGTGCCCACCTTTACTCTTTTCCCCGAACCAGGATCAATCCCCTGGGTTGATGGTAATAGTTGAATGGGGGATATGCCTGGCCAAGAGGATGCATATTATGCTGCAGTACAATTCTGCTGCTGATGATGGCCCCCAGTACCTCATGGATGCCCTATCTTGAGTTGCTAGACCAGCTCAGTCTGTCCCATTTAGCACAGGGATAATGCCACACAATACGATGGTGTATATTCTTATTGTGAAGGTGAGACTTCATCTCCTCAAGGACTGTGCATTGGTCACGCTTACTGACGGCATCATAGACACACGCTTCTGCAGCCAGTAAATTGGAAGTATGAGGTCAAGTCTGTTTATCCCTCCTGTTTGTTCCCTTACCACCTGCCGCAGATCCAGTCTAGTAGCCATCATCTTTAGGACCTGACCAGCTTGATCAGTAGTACAGCTGCCAAGCCACTCTTGATGGTGGGCATTAAAATACCACCCAGTGTATATTTTGTGCCCATGCTATCCTCAGTACTTCTTCCAAGTGTTATACAACATTGAGGAGTACTGATTCATTAGCTGAGGGAGGACAGTTCATAGTAATCAACAAGACTAACTTGAAGCTATGAGACTTCATTGTGTCAATCTTGATACTCACAGGGCAATTCAATTTAGGATGGCACGATGACTCATTGGATAACACTGCTGCATCATAGCACCAGGGATCCAGGTTCAATTCTGCCAACAGACAACTGTCTGTGTTGAGTTTGCACATTCTCCCCGTGTCTGCGTGGGTTCCCTCCGGGTGCTCCGGTTTCCTCCCACTGTCCAAAGATGTGCAGAGTAGGTGGATTGGCCATGGTAAATTGCCCTTAGTGTTTAGGGATGTGTACATTAGGGGATGGGTCTGGGTGGGATGCTGTGAGGATCAGTGTGGACTTGTTGGGCCATAGGGCCTGTTTCCACACTGTAGGGATTCTATTCTATTCTAATTCCCACCCAACTGTTCACCATTGTGCCATTATCTCTGCTCCAGTGAGACAGGATGTATCCAGGGATGGTGATGATGGTGTCTGGGAGATTGTCTGTTGATATAATTCCTTGCCTATGACTGTGTCAAACTGTTGCTTGACTTGTCTTTGAATTATTTCTCTCAGTTTTGGCATTAACCCCCAGTTGTTAGTAAGGAGTACTTAGTAGGGTTGGCAGGGCTGTTTTTGCTGTTGTCTTTTGCAGTGCCTAGGTCAGTGCCAGAATAGTTTCATTTCTTTGTTGAGACTTTGTGGCGATTGGTATATCTGAATGGCTTGCTACACCATTTCAGAGGCCAGTTAAGATTCAACCAAATTGCTATAGGTCTGGCCAAACCAGATGAGGACGGCAGATTTCCTTCCCTGAAGGACATTAGTGAGCCAGATGGGTTTAGCTGACAATGGGCAATGGTTTCATGGTCAGCAGCCAGTTCTTAATTCCACATGTTTTTAATTGAATTCAAATTCCACTATCTGCCATGACGGGATTTGAACCTCAGTCCCCAGAATATTAGCTGAGTATCTGATTAATCCAAGCCAAAATACCATTAGGTCATCTTAACACCATGTATCGTATATCATATGACACAGCTGAGCAGCAAACTTTTTTACACAGACGGTGGTTCACAAGTGGAATGAACTTCCCAAGGAATTGGTGGATGTGGGTACAGTTGCAACATTTAACAGACATTTGGATGAGTACATGAATAGGAAAGGTTTGGAAGGATATCGGCCAGGAGCAGGCACGTGGGACTAGTTTAGTTTGGGATTATGGACTGGTTGGACCGAAGGATCTGTTTCCATGCTGTATGACTCTATGCCTGTATGACTGTATGGTTTATCAATGCTGACATCGAATTTCTAATGTGATATGAAATAGCATACCATATATACTCAGTTACCAGTTGACTTCATGTAAAAGATGGCTTGATGTTTGGTCAAAAACTCCTCACATTTCTGAAATACCTGAAGTATCGGTCAACCTGTGACTTTTAGTCAAAAAGCCCAAACTCTCTGACTTGCTGCTCGGTTGCAACTGAATTCAAACTTGCCCTGTCGAAAATCCAATTTATAGAATCGTAGACTGGCACACCGTCGAAGGCAGCTGTTTCTGTATATCAGCATGTGCTGTCAAAGCTACCACCTCACCGATGTGGAGTGTGTTCCCCCCAATCCCACCCTGTAGTGTGATAAACTTGATGTAGCTAATGACATTGTGAGTACTGATGAAAATTATAGTGGAGCATCATATAACAATGCTTTTTCGTGAAGCAGATTGGAATGAGTTATTTGGCTCCCTAAACAAGGAGGAGGCTGTTTTTTTTATGTATTGTAATTTACTTCAGTACATACCCTGAAGCTAAGAGCCAGTCTGTACTGTGGAAAAAACTGTGTGAAATTGTATAAACTTGTATGTAGGCCCTTTTCCTTGGATACAGGCCCTTTTCTTTTCTCCCTGGAGCAAAGAAACTATGCCATGTTCTTTGCAGCCTTCAACGTGTTCATCAAGACGATGAGCATCTTGCCAAGACCTTCTCCATGCCTCCACTTCTCGCCTTCAAACAACCACCAATCCTTTAACAAACCATTGTTCACAGCAAACTACCCAGCCTTCATGACAACATCGACCACAACACCACACTATCTTGTCATGGCAATCTTTGCAAGACAGATCAGATCATCAACATGGATACTACCATCATACGTGGGAATACTGCCCACCATATACATGGCAGATACTCTTGTGACTTGGCCAATGTTGTCTGTCTCATACACTGCAAACAAGGATGCCTCCAGACAGGGTACATTAGTAAGAACATGCAGACACTACGACAATGGATGAATGGACACCGTTCAACAATTGCCAGACAGGAATGTTCCCTCCAATTGGGGAGCACTTCAGCTGTCAAGTCTTCGGGTCAGCCTCCTCCAAGGTGGACTTTGAGATACACAACACCACAGAATTGCAGAGCAGAGACTGATAGCGAAGATCTGTACCCATGAAGATGGTCTCAATCATGATTTTGGGTTCATGTTGCACTACATGTGACCCCACCACACTATTCTGTATCTGTAAGATCTTCCTTACTGTCCTGTTTTGATGCCATCACCTTGATAAATTATTATGTTTGCTCTCCCTTGATTAGTTGGTACAGTTTTGGATTTCTTATTACTTTGGTTAGACCCTCGGCATGCGACTCTTATACCTGTCGTGTTATTCCAGTCATTGAGTTTGTCTCCAACACCACCTTATTTTTAATGTTTTGTAATTATCTTAGTGCTTCAATTAATCGGATTATGGGTCATTCCTTTGCTTGGTATTCAGCTGTTTACACTTTACTCACTGTCTAACACTCTTGGTCACCTGCAGAGATTTATTATTTGACACTCCACTCACACCAGTTCTGTGATGTTTTGATTCCTGAGCCCTTGATCTCCCTGTCTGTGTACACTTTTCTCTCACTGCACCTGCCGAAAAGGTTGTGCTCCAAAAGTTTGGACTCGAAATGAACCTGTTGGACTATAACCTGGTATCGTATGACTTCTGACTTTGTCCGCCCCAGTCCAGCAGCGGCACCTCCACATTAGTTAATCTGATTAGCATCATCATATGGATTATTAACTAACACATCAGCTTCATCAACATTCACATTGTCATCAGGCTTATCATTTCAACAACTAACCAATTTCTGTGTATTAATTATTTTTTATTAATTAATTTAAAAAGAAATAGATAAAATAATAAATAAATATTTAAGAAATAACTTGAATATCCTACTTTTCTTGACAGATTTGACATCAGTCACTTTCTGAATTTCTCAATCTTGGTGTCACAGCAAATTTTCTGTTCAATGTCAGTGTCAGAGTTCATTTTCAGCAATGTTCCTTGTGTAAATGGAATCTAATAGAGTATTTCTTCTCTGACAAGGAATCTGCTATTAATTTTGTAGCTGCCTTACCCTTGAGTGATTTTTGAGGCTAAGTGTCTGTACTAGATATATTATGCAAACAGCTGAAAAATTCTCTTCATAAAATGGGTTAAATTTCTCTCCACTTACAATTACGATTTTTTAAAATTAAATGACGTGTGTTGAAGTGAACTCTGCCCACTACTTTCTGCCTTTGGCAACAGAAGTTCATCTTGATTTAACAACCATACAGTTGATTGAGAATTTCCTGAAGTTTGACCCACCAACTGTTTCTGCCTTGCACCTAGCCTGCCAACCTGTCTAATGGCCCTGTCCTAGATTTGAGCAATAACCATTAAAATACAGACTCTGCACGTGCAAGTGCAAAGCTCAGTTGTAACTAAACTCGCTGCAATGTTCAACAAGCAGAATTACTGAGCATTGGATATTAAATATTTACCATTGAGAAACCAGTAACACTCATCAAAAATCAGTTAGACATGAGCCAAATAAAGTACCTTTGTCTGGAAACCTTAGAAAATATTTTATTGCAAAGAAATGTGTTGAGAGGAAATCTGTACCAACTGAATTTTAAATTCCAGTGATTACACATTTATCATTCATTAAAAACATTCCTTCATAGACTGTGGCTAGAGCAGGCTGTGGAAGATCACAGAACAGTGTGGACGTATATGTCTCTATTTATTCACTAATTTACAAATTAAATGCATGAAATTTCCATCTTTCAGAAGGCTATCAACTAAACAGTGAGAGATTGCAGACCTCTGAGATGCAGAGGAATCTGGCTGTTTCCTAGTGCATGAACCACAAAAGGATAATATACAGATCAAATTAGTAGAAAAGCTAATCAAATGTTATGTTATCATTTATTGCCAGGGAATTGAACATAGAATTAAGAGGTTTTGTTTCAGTTATATGGACATTGGTGAGACTACATTGGAGTACTGTGTACAGTGTTGGATTTCTTATTTAAGAAAGGCCATAAATGTGTTTAGAGGTGGCTTACTAGTCCAGTAGCCTGAATGAGAGGGCTGTCTTATGACGAAAGGTTGGACAGCTAGACTTGTATCCACTGGGTTAAAAAAAACCCGAAAGAAGTGCAGATGCTGTGAATCAGGAACAAAAACAAATTGCTGGAAAAGCTCAGCAGGCCTGGCAGCATCTGTGAAGAAAAAAAGCAAAGTCAATGTTTCGGATTCAGTGACCCTTCCTCAGTAACTGGGTTCTGTGATGTGGTTATTCTCATCAACATATAAAATATGGCAATAGCAAACCACTAGTGCTTCACAAGCCTGTACCTCTTGGCTGACAGCCTTAAGTGTTCAGTTATGAACCAATAAATGTAAAACATGAATGTTAATTTAAATGAGTAATATCACTTCTTGTAATGGTTGTGTTTCAGTTGGCAACTGCAGTTGAAACTGCTGTAGCAAAGGAAAGACTCTGGAACTTTTCTGAGGAAGAACCAGCTGAGCGAGTTGTTCTCCAAGTCTATGCTGATTCAAAGAAGTATCCTTTAATGGTTAAATCAAGGAACATTTTGTATAATAAAGTGTACTCCTGTCAGAATGTAAGTTTTTTTAAAAAAACCTACAAAGCAAACTTGTTTTTCAGATGCTTCTCAGTTCCCATTTTCTGAAATTTTCATGACGAGAAATGTGTTTCCTTCCACGGGTTTCTGCCATTTGTGGGAATTGTCAGCTAAGAGTAAAATAAAATCCCTTTTATGTGACAATATGTTGTTCTTGCAAGAATGGAAAAAAAAGTGATGACACCACATTGTGGAGGTAGGAGACATGTTGTTTGGGTGAAAAACAGCTTCTTTAAGGAAAGTATGAGGGAGAAGAGGTGCTCTGCTAAGGAAATGCAATTCCCTTTCTCAGGTAAAGAGAAGTCCTGATTAGGAAAAGTGATGATCTTTGAGTCATCATGTTTGTTGGTTTGAGAATGGAAGAGAAGGCTTACTGAGGTGCAAGAGAAAGTTTTGAATGTAACAAAGGAAGATTCCTGGGAATTTGCTGTTAACTGATCCTCACTCCATGGTAAAATGGTACTCCGAATCACAAGTCCTAATCTTGATATACAACTTTTGGTACCTTCTTTGAATTGCTTCTGAAATCTGCCTTATTAGTTGCATTTAATAGATTTGTCAACAATTTATCTTCCATAAGTGTTAACTCTGAAAACTTGCAGTCTGATTACAAAATGTGCATTATTACCATGGACTGAATCTTCATTTTATTTGGCTAAGTACCAGGAGCATCGAGTTTCTTGGAGGGCTTCTCGTCACAAGACTGAACAAGATTTTTAGCTGTATCTTACCAAGCGCAGCTCAATTACTGCCTACTCCACCTCTGTGGTGCATCTTTTTTGCCCAATTCTCGCTCTATCTTACCATGCGCTGTTGATGAAAGAACTTATTACTCAATGGGTATCTGTCAAAAGACCAGCATCCTGGCATCTGCACAATAATTAAAGACCACTGTGCACCTAGATGAGCACTGACATTTAGAAGATGCCTAAATGACACCCATGTTCCTCTTCTGCAATGTATTCCTATTTGTACACACAAATTTAAGCTTTCCATGTGGCAGAGTGTCTCAGTGGTTAGCACTGCTGCCCCACAACACTAGAAACCCAGATTCAGTTCTACCCTCAGGCGATTGTGCAAACTCCAAACAGACATTCTATGTGTCTCCAAGATAATAAAATGTGAGGCTGGATGAACACAGCAGGCCAAGCAGCATCCCAGGAGCACAAAAGCTGACGTTTCGGGCCTAGACCCTTCATCAGAGAGGGGGATGGGGGGAGGGAACTGGAATAAATGGGGAGAGAGGGGGAGGCGGACCGAAGATGGAGAGCAAAGAAGATAGGTGGAGAGGGTGTAGGTGGGGAGGTAGGGAGGGGATAGGTCAGTCCAGGGAAGACGGACAGGTCAAGGAGGTGGGATGAGGTTAGTAGGTAGCTGGGGGTGCGGCTGGGGGTGGGAGGAAGGGATGGGTGAGAGGAAGAACCGGTTAGGGAGGCAGAGACAGGTTGGACTGGTTTTGGGATGCAGTGGGTGGGGGGGAAGAGCTGGGCTGGTTCTGTGGTGCATTGGGGGGAGGGGATGAACTGGGCTGGTTTAGGGATGCAGTGGGGGAAGGGGAGATTTTGAAACTGGTGAAGTCCACATTGATACCATATGGCTGCAGGGTTCCCAGGCGGAATATGAGTTGCTGTTCCTGCAACCTTCGGGTGGCATCATTGTGGCAGTGCAGGAGGCCCATGATGGACATGTCATCAAGAGAATGGGAGGGGGAGTGGAAATGGTTTGCGACTGGGAGGTGCAGTTGTTTGTTGCGGACTGAGCGGAGGTGTTCTGCAAAGCGGTCCCCAAGCCTCCGCTTGGTCTCTGATTCTATGTGTCTCCATGGGTTTCCTCCATGTGAAGCGGTTTCTTCCCACAAAGATGTGCAGGTTAGGTAGATTGGCGATGCTAAATTGCCGATAGTGTCCATTGATGTACAGGCTAGTTGGATAAGTCCTGGGAAGTGCAGACAACAGGGATAGGGTAGGGGGTGGATCTAGGTGGGATGCTGTTGGAGGGCTCATATGGAATTGATGAGCTGAATGGCCTGCTTTCACACTATGGGGATTCTGTGATGCTAGGCAATTCATAATAAACTGTATTCCATTGGGAGCCTGTGGTTTAACTCGATGCTTCATCTCTTGTGATGTGGATCTCCAAAACCAAAATTAGTCTATATTTATCAAATTGTAGTGAATTACGAATAGTAGAACAATTTACAAATTTAAATCACAGTCATAAATAATTTATAGAATTTGTTTTAAAAATCCACTGTATTGGTCAAATGAACCAGAACTTATCCTGAGCTGTCTGTATATAGAATGAAGGTGCGAGCCTATGATCTTCAGAATCCACAGGTAAGAATAAGATGATGCAGTTCGAAGTAATCTAATTCAATTAGAGTAATATTTCAATCGTTTAAGCACCAAAATATCACTTTGTCATTTTTGTTGCTGAGTAAAAGCAACTTCATATTATCAGGAAATGACTGTACCTATTATTTTTCTTAAATTTAACTCTTCTGCCTAATGTATTTATCATTAGAAATCCAACAGATTGCTGGGAGGCTTTGAAATCATTATGGAAACTTAGTCAATGAAAGCTTAGGCTCTGCACTTGCATCTATGCTTTCAAACTTGCCTCTAATGTTTTGCTGTTTAATTTGATCAGCCAATTGTTGTCATCTACTGCCTACTTACAAGGCATCACAGCAGACTGAAATTCAACACAATGTTGCTCAGGTGTGTAATTGGCAGAACATTGGATTCACCATTACATGCTGTTCGTTAAAAATACCACTCACTGTATCAAAGCATAAAATGTGCTTCAGACGTTCCTCACATTTTTTAGATACTTTTCCTTTCCAAGGTAATTTGAATTGACCAGTTGAGTTTTAGGCCTGAGTATGTCTGCCTTTGGTCCATTTGCTGATTATTGGCTGATCAGATTAAACATCATGCTCATATGGTTGTTCGTAACAGTATGTAAACACTTTGCAAACAGTCTAAGATCATGTAATGCAACATAGAATTTCCAAAGTTAAATGTAATTCCATGATTGGGCAGACCTGATTGAACAATCCTGCAAGTGTCAACAGCTGTTCTAACAACCAAGATACTTGGTTCAGTTCATAATATAGGCCCTTTACACTTACTAGAAGCAACATACATTCATACATCGCAATCTGTTCTCAGCAAACCAAAGGAATATGTTCAAGCCTGAAGATCCTGATTATTCTTCCCATAGCAACACCTCAGCCAGTTAGAGTTGTGTTGCCAACAATCAGGATTTGTTTCTCCTGTAGTATAAATTGTGATCATTTTAGAGTTTGGCATTCTCACATGATATGTACAAACAGAGTTTGACATCACATCTCCTCGCAGCAATACTAAATCTTTTTATAATAGCAATAGTTTCTGGAGAGTAGACACAAAACCTATTGTAGAATATCAAGGCCACAGTACTAATACATAAGCCAGGGATGTGACAATAAGAAGTGTTATCTCATTCTCTAACAAGCCCTACATTGGCTATCTTAATTTGAAACTTCATCTATATTTTAAAATTTTTTTAATGTCATAAATCCATGAAGTTGTTAGAACAGTGATTAGAATGTTTTTGTTGATCTTTGGGATCTGACTTAGAATTCAGATGAGGCAAAGTGGCTGAAAATCTCTGTGAAGATGTGATATGCAGTACTTGATTTTGGGGGACTTCAATACAGATTAAGATATTGTGGCAATTACAAAGACGTGGCCCAAAGAAGGGAAGATTAGCGATCTTCATATTTCTGGCTATAAGTTAGTAAGGAAAGATAGGGGCAAAGGGGAATGTGGTGAGTAGCAGCCTTGATCAAATAAACTATTATAGCTCTTCGTGGGATTCATGTATACAAGAAAATCAACACCAGAATTTGTTTGGTTACTTCAGGGAGCCAGTGATATAGTGGTTATTGAAACTGGATCAGTAACCCAGAATTCCAGGCTAGTGCTCTGGGAACATGGGTTCAGATCCCTCCATGGTAAATGTTAAATTTTCAATTGAATAAAAATCTAGAATTGAAAAGCTAGCTTAATGATCACCATGTTAATTGTGTTTAAAAAAAGAAAACCTATTCTGTTAATGTCCTTTAGGGAAAAAAAAATCTGCTGGCCAGCGTGTGATTCTAGATCCATAACAAGCCCTTCGAAATGATTTGTTGACAAATAGTTACAAAGTTTAAAGAAAGGAATAAAGCCAAATATTGACCTAGGTGTTGGAAACGACAAATGCAAATGCAGCCCTGTTAACCTTGCAACATCCTGCTTATCAGCCTCTGGATGCCTGTGCCAAAATTGGGAGGAGTGTCACACAGACTAGTTAAGCAATAGACACGCATAGTCAAACTTACAGAATCATATATTACCAGACAATGTTGAAGACACCATTGTCACCATCCCTTGGTATATCTTACCCCAGTGTCAGGATTGATCCATCAGAGGTGGAGTACAATGAAATACAGTTAGGAAGGAATATCCCTGGGAGACCACTGTGTAGACCAACACTTGCTGGAAGTACTGAGGATTACTGTATACTCTCGATGAGGGACTTCAAAATTAGTAGACCCTCTGAGATAGCTAAGTCCAAAGAACATAGTTGCTAGACTCTGCTTATGGCAACTGGTGAGGAAACCAACAGAAATAAGAATCTACTTTACCGTTCCCTTATAATCTATCTATTACAAATATGTATGTCCACAGCAGTGTTGCTAGGAACGATCACTGTACAGTACTTGTGGAGACAAAATCCCCCCTTCTATTGAGAATGCTGTCTTTCGTGTTTTGTACCACTACCACTGTGATAAATGAGACAGAAGTCAAAGCTGGGTATCTATGAGGCATTATAGCCATCTTTTTCTTAATTCATTCATGGAATGAGCATGTCACTGGCCAGGCCAACGTTTATTGTCCATCCCTAATTGCCCAGAGGCCAGTTAAGAGTCAATTGCTTTGCTGAGAGCCTGGGGTCACGTAGATGAGGCCAGGAAAGGATGGCAGATTCCTCAAGGACATTAATGAACCAGATGAGTTTTTCTGATAATTAGCAATGGATTCATAGTCGTCCTTCAACTCTTAATGTTAGATCCTTTATTGAATTCAAATTCCAGCATTGGCCATCTCGGGTCCCTAGAGGTCTGGATTAATATTTTAGTGGTATTACCACTAGGTCATTGTCTCCCTAACACCATCTGCTGCAGCAGAATTATGTTCAACCATGATTTTTAGCCTCATGGTCCGACATATTCCCTATTCGACTACTACCCTCTAAACAAGATACCACCCTTAGTTCAATGAAGCATGCATGCAGAAAAAGTTAAGAGCAGCACAAGACTTAACTAAAAAATGATGCATCAACTTTCTGAAGCTACAGTACAGAACTAGCATGCCAAACAGCAGAAGCAGCATACAATAGAGAGGGTTCAGCAAATGATGGTGAGTAATTAGAAAACTAACAGGAAATGAAGGCCCCACAGATGTACTCAGTTTCAACTCTGAGAAGACCATTAGTGCAAAAGACAAAGTTAACATATTTACAGCTATCCTTCACCCAGAGATCCTAAATGGATAAAAACCAAAAGAATTGCATATGCTGTGAATCAAAAGCAAAAATAGAAATTTCTAGAAAAATGCAGCAGGGTCTGACAGCTACTGTGTAGAGAAATCAGAGTTAACATCAATGACCCGCAACCATAACTCTGATTTCTCCTCATAGATGCTGTCAGGCCTGCTAAGCTTTTCCAACAATTTCTATTTTTGTTGTTGGTGCTAAATGGATGATCCATCTTGGCCTCTCCTAACGACCTCAGCATCACACCTCATTTAATACCTAAAAGTGGCTGTAGGCATGAAAAACAACAAGAGCCAATGTGTTCCGACAACATATCAGCAATAGAACTGAAGACTTCTGTGCTCCAGAACTAGACGTTACTGAGCAATTATCCAGTCAGAACTAATAACGTGTGAACTTGTCATTTACTGCATACAGCAGGGACGTTGTTATTCCGAAGCTGTGCATTCTGTGAAAGCTCAAAAGAGTCTCAATAAGCCCATAAGCACTGGCTGAATACACAGCAATGTGACGTGACCAACCCTTGAAGAGACACTGTCCCAGTTTGACACGTTACCTACACTACGCAAAGGGTGCACCCCTAGCTAAATTTGTTCCAGTAGAAAGCTTCAAAAGATCTCCCCACCAATGTAGAAAATTGTGAACATATGTTCTGTGCACAAAAAGCTGGACAAATCTAACAGTCATTTAGCGCCGAGCAACTTACTCTTAATTCTCAGCAAAGTGATGCAAGAAATCATTGATAGTACTGTAAAGTGGCATTTGCTTAGCAATAATCTGCTAACTATTGCACAGTTTGAGTTCTGTCAGGGCTACTCGGCTCCTGACCTCATTGCAAATGTGGACAAAAAGGCTGAACTCCAGAGGTGAAGTGAAACTGAGTGGCCTTGGCATCAAGGCGGCTTTGGAGTGAGTATGGAGTCTAGGAAAACTAGAGTCCACAGGAATCTAGGAAAAATCTCTCCATGGTGGTGTTGCACCTAGTCAAAGGAAGGTGGTTGTGGATTTTGGGATGTCAATTGTTTCAGACCCAGGACATCAGTGCAGCAGTTTCTCAAGATAGTGTCCTAGGCCAAACCATCACCAGCTGTTCTATATATTTCGCACTATTCAGTGACACCTGACATGCTGAGATAGCTAATATCTACATGCATAAAGACCTGAACAACATCCAGATTTGGTCTGACGAGTGGCAGTCACCATTCACTCCAAAGAAAGCATTTAGCAAAGACCAACTCCAACAAGAGAGAGTGTAGCTATTGTTCCTTGAGTTCAATATTGTTAGGATCACTGAATCTCTGCCAGCTTCCTGAGGGTTACTGTTGACCAGAAACTAAACTGGACTAGCCATATAAATACTGAGGCTGCAAGAACCAGGTTGGTGGCTGGGAATACTGCAGCAACTCACTTTGTGTCTCCTTAATACCTGTCCACTATATACAAGGCACAAGACAGGAATGCGATGGAATAATGCCTACTTGCCTGGGTGGCTCTAGCTCTAATATCAAGAGGCTTGACACCGTCCAAGATAAAGCCATCTGCTTGTTAGCAGCAGTGAGTACCTTCTACAAGATGCACTCCAGTAACCGACCAAGGCTGCTCTAACAATGCCTCCCAAACCCATGACCTCTGCCACCCAGAAGGAAAAGGAAAGCAATTACATGCAAGCACCACTGTCTGAAAATTCCCCTCCAAGTCTTATACCAACCTAACTTGGAACTGTTACTGAGGAAAAAGTGAGAACTTCTTTCCTAATAGCATTGTTTCCTCACATTCCTACAGACTGCACTGGTTCAAGTAGGTGATTGACCACCACCTTCTCAAGTTCCATTAGGGATGGGCAATATATACTGGCCTAGCCCATGACACCCATGAATAAATTTTAAAAAATAGGAGCAGTAGAGGAGCCATTGCTATGGATCACCAAATAATTTGGAGGAGTTAGCAAAGCAAATTTGGATACAAATTACAGTAAGGTGCAAGAACTGTAGTGATGATGAGGATCCTCAGGCATCCTAAATCACACTGGGGTTAAAGCAATGCGTGGAGCACAGGTTGGGAGCAAGTCCTGAAATTGTTATGCAAGTCAACAAAGTAGGAGACGTTTTTGGATCTTTTTCTGGCACGAGGGACAGTTGGAGTTTGTTTGTGTAGGATGATTTGAGGAATATTGAATATAATACCCCAAATTTAGAAAAGTAGTGGGAAAAAACACAATTAATAATTATAAATAAAAGTTTTGAATTCAAGAAATTTGGAATTGGAATCAAAAATTGGCAAGCAAAACAGAAATTAAACATGGGAGGTATTTTCAAAGGAGGCATTCATCACGTACATGTTAGACATGTTCAAATATAGGGGGGAAGCCCATGCAAAGCCAGGGGTCCCTGGTTGAGGGGGAAAAAAAAGAAATAAAACCAAAAGGCAGTTTGAAACGTGTATAGTACATATTAGTTGTAGGAGAGAACTATGTTGAAAAGGAATGAAAGAGACATATGAAGATTAGAAATTCAGAAATCTGTTGAAAGATCTAAGTAAATGGAGTGGTTACTGAATTAGAAACTAAAATAGAAGTAGAGTGCATGACTGAGGTATTTATCGAACAATTTGGATCCGCCTTTAATAAAGAAAAGGTTGCTCCCAGTGTGACTGTCAAGGAGATGGCAAATAAAATATTACAAAAAAGATAAAGGTTGGTATTCCACAAAATAGAAAAATCACTAGCTCCATATGGGATGCATCTTAGGTAACTCATGGATATAAGAAGCGAAATTGCAGGCATTCGGATCTGTTTTCATAGTTCACCTTAAATATTGTTGATGCCAAAGCACTGAAATATTGAGAATGTTACAACAGTTTAAAAATGGAGGGATGCAGTCATCTTAATGTCACTGTAAAAACAGACCTGTAAAAAATGTTATCAGAGAAGGTAGGAACTGCAGATGCCGGAGAAATAGATAACAAGGTTTAGAGATGGATGAACACAGCAGGCCAAGCAGCATCTTAGGAAGATGCTGCTTGGCTTGCTGTGTTCATCCATCTCTACACCTTGTTATCTCTGTAAAAACAAAATGTTATTGGCATCGAAAAATTTATAAACTAATGAAAGAAAGTCAGCAAGTTAAGGACAAATTTTATCAGAAAAGGTTCACCAGCCTAATTTCTGAACTGAAGGAATTGTCTTATGAGGAATGTTTAAAAGATTAGGCCTCTACATCCTGAGGCTCAGAAGAATGAGAGGTCATCTTATCGAAACATACAAGATTCTGGAATGTCTTGTTGGAATGTAAAATAAGCCCACAGAGTCCGCTATCCCATTGCCTGGTCACCCTTTACTTACACATGAACAGTTCTGCCTCATACAGAGTCTCTGACACTCACTGTCTTTATATATTAGTTAGGGCTCCCATATCAGACCAGATTAATAGCTCAATCAAGGAACACATTTTCTCTGAGGTCACCTGATTGACCGCATTACAGTCATTACAGTGTAGTTGCTGAGGGGATGTTTCCTCTTGTTTGGTAAATGATTTAAAATTACATGGTTTTCATTTCATATAGAAATAAGGAGGAATTTCTGTTCTCAGAACATCTTTGCTGTTTAGAATTTTCATCTACAGAAAGTAGTGGAGGTTAGGTTATCAAATATATTCAAGGTTGAACCAGATAGTTGTTCAACAAAGGAGTTCAGAATTATGAAGGACAGGCAGGAAAGTGGTATTAAGGCCACATTCAAATCAACCACGATCTTATCAAATAGCATAGCAAGGCTCGGTGTGAATGACCTACTCCTCCTCCCTGTCTCTTCCCATCACATGAGTTATTGTGGGTAAGACTGCTGCACATGAAAGTATGCTGGCAGCTGATTTGGTAATAATTTTCAAAAGTGAATTGTTAAATACTTGAGGCATGAAAATGTTAAAGAAAATGCAAGTCTGGAGTGGGGCTAGTTAGGTAATTATTACCATAGGGCTGACTGAAACTAGTCTGATGGGGAGGTGATGAAACAGTGGTAATGTCAGTAGGCTAGCACTCTGCAACCTAATGTTCTGGGGGCATGGATTTGAACTCCACTGTGGTAGATAGCTAAATCTGGAAATCTAATGGTGACAGTGTAACAATAGTTCTAATAACCCATGTGGTTCTCTAGCCCTGTAGGGAGCGAGATCCTTACCTGGTCTGGCTTGCATGTGACTCTTAGCTGCCTTCAGGAATAGCACAGAGCCAATCAGCTCAGTGGCATCTAGGGATGGGCAACAAGTGCCAGTTTTGCAAGTGATGCCCACATTTCATATAAGAATTAAAAGGAAAAGATGAATTGATTGATCTCCTCTGTGCTGCATCATTCTGTGATTCTATGTAACACAGACACTTTGTTGGAATGACACTGCCGTTATCTGGCTACCCTGCAAGTTTAAGTTTTACAAAAAGAAAATATGTGAACAGTAAAGAAATTGTTCAAACAGCCACAAATGACAGTAAATGGGTAGTAAACATTAAGATTAGCTTAATAACAGAAAATACCAGAATGCCAGAAATATTGTATGATGTACCTGTGAACGACTGGTTAATTTTCCACCATTTATTGGCAACATTGTTGTGCGTTTAAATCACATGTTTGCCCATTTATGTATAAATTATTCCTGTGTGTCTCTGACACCGACTGCTAGCTGCCAAAACAAATGAATTAGAAAATATGAAAGCGCCAGGGGTTGTACACCTTGAACGTGTTTTGATCTCTAAGATCACCCATTAACTTAATATTGTCTCAAATTCAGCCTATGCTGAAAGAGAATAACCTGATTTTTCCACAGACAAAGTGTACATAGTTCTGGTTGGACAACTATGTGCATATTGCTTTGTTCATTTGATCATATACATTCTTATTCAACACTAGTTCAGTCTTGACTTGGTTTCTTACCTCTCAGTCAACACGTGTAGCTTTAAGCACCACTCTAGTGATTTGAGAACATAATCTAAGTAACATTAAAATACAGTACTGAGGTTTTGGAGAACTATTGGAGGTGCCAACTTTTAGATTAGCTATTAAATCAATGACCTCCCTTTATAAGTTTGTGTAAAACACTCTTTGATAATGCTCGAAGAAGAGTGGAGGAGTTTTGGTTGTTTTGGAACGTTAGCTTTCAATTACCATTACTAAAACTAGTTATTATCTGATGTATGTGGATCCTTACTGTGCATAAGTAGACTACTCTGCTGTGTTTACCACAACAGTGAGCATATTTCAAAGAGAGTCTAACTGTAAAACTTATTGGAATATCCTGAGCACGCAATAGACTAGACAAAAATGCAGGTCATTCATTCCACTTCCATTTACAGATTTATTGACTTTGAATTTTGCTGTTATGTTATTTTGATTATTTTGTCAATAATTGGCACCAAGCAATATTATAACTTTAAAATATATCACTTACTGTGTATGATCTCAGCTTTGCTTGATGCTGAGACATCTTCAAATCAATTTTCAAGAACTTGCAACTCTTGATTAACCTTTCCACCATTTTTTGGGGCACCCATCATCCTCAGTTGGCAATATTTCACTGTTCCTTCAGTATTTCTGTATCAAGCAGCTCACCACTACCACCACGTCAAGCATAACTGGGATGGGTAATAAATCCTCACTCAGTCAGCGAAGCCGATATCCCATTACTGAAGAAAAAGAATTAGATACCCCTTTCCCACCAATCATGAAGCTTTTGGTTCTTGATCT
Organism: Stegostoma tigrinum; assembly: GCF_030684315.1. Lineage (NCBI taxonomy): Eukaryota > Metazoa > Chordata > Chondrichthyes > Orectolobiformes > Stegostomatidae > Stegostoma > Stegostoma tigrinum. Next base: position 46,601,849 of record NC_081361.1, on the reverse strand, counting down.
CTCAGCTAAGCCTAACACTGTTGCTTCGTTGTAATGTGTTTAAATCATATGTTTTCCTATTTATGATTAACTTATTCCTCTTTGTCCCTGACATCAACTGCTAGCTGACTGCATAACAGTGTTCTGAGGACAGGTCACCGGACCTGAAACGTTAGCTCTGATTTTTTTCTTGACAGGTGCTGACAGACCTGCTGAGCTTTGTCAGCAATTTTGTTGTTGTAACACTGTGAAATATCACCCATTGTGACGTCCTCAGTAGTATAGTGGTTAGTATCCCCGCCTGTCACGCAGGAGACCAGGGTTCAGTTCCCCACCGGAGAGGCTGTAAACATTTTAAGGGTGGCACAGTGGCTCGGTGTTTAGCACTGCTGCCTCACAGCACCAGACACCCGGGTTTAATTCCACCCTCGGGCGCCTGTCTGTGTGGAGTTTGCACATCCTCTCTGTGTCTGTGTGGCTTTCCTCCGGGCGCTCCAGTTTCTTCCCATAGTCCAGAGATGTTCAGGTTAGGTGGATTGGCCATGCTAAATTGCCCGTAGTGTTCAGGGATGTGTAGATTAGGTGGGTTATAGGGATGGGTCTGGGTGTGATGTCTGAGGTCTAGTGTGGACTTGTTGGGCTGAAGGCCCTGTTTCCATGCTGTAGAGATTCTACGATTCTATGAACCCAAATGCTTGCTTTAAGAAGACAACATCGAAAGTGGTGAGAGGCATTGTAGGTCCACATTTTTGCTAATACCAGTGATTCATTCACTCAGATCCCTCTGCCTCATGTTTGTATTCCTTCTAATTACCATTGTCAGTATAGTTATTGAGGAATATGGAATAACACCAACTGGCAGCAAGGTATTGTTGAAGCTTCAATTCATTTGTTCTTCACAGTTAGTAAACTTCCATATCCTTCTGAATCCTGAATATACTTCTAAGTTAATCATAACCCAGTTTCGAAATCTTCCTTAAAATGAACCTTTGACCATCTCTTATTATGCACTGTTCTCGCTGCCAACTTTGTTGTGCTACATTAAAAGCCCAGTACAACTGCCTGTTGCACCTGTGGATTACTCAATTTATTCCTTCATAACAAGACCTAGCTCAAGATACAAACTAAAAACCGAAAGATATGCAGGTGTTGTAAATCAGAAACAAAAACAGAAATTGTTGAAAAAGTTCAGCAGGTCTGGCAGAGTCAGTGAAGAGAAATCAGAGTTAATGTTTTGGATCTGGTGACCCTTCCTCAGAACGGGTTGGTCTTCAGATGATGTATTAAATTGGGACCTATTAAATTGAGTAAGTGTGAGGTTTTGCACTTTGGAAAAAAGAATATCGGCATGGACTATTTTCTAAATGGTGAGAAAATTCACAAATCAGAAGTGCAAAGGGACCTGGGAGTGTTGGTCCAGGATTCTCTAAAGGTTAACTTGCAGGTAGAGTCCGTAATTAAGAAAGCGAATGTAATGTCGTTTATCTCAAGAGGGTTGGAATATAAAAGCAGTGATGTGCTTCTGAGGCTTTATAAGGCTCTAGTTAGGCCCCATTTAGAATACTGTGTCCAATTTTGGGCCCCACACCTCAGGAAGGACATACTAGCCCTGGAGCGTGTCCAGCGGAGATTCACACGGATGATCCCTGGAATGGTAGGTTTAACGTACGATGAACGGCTAAGGATCCTGGGGTTGTACACATTAGAGTTTAGAAGGTTGAGGGGAGATCTAATAGAAACTTACAAGATAATGTGTGGTTTAGAAGGGGTGGACGCTAGGAAGTTGTTTCCGTTAGGCGGGGAGACTAGGACCCGTGGGCATAGCCTTAAAATTAGAGGGGGTAAATTTAAAACTGAAATGAGACGACATTTCTGCAGCCAGAGAATGGTGGGCTTGTGGAATTCATTGCCGCAGAGTGCAGTGGAGGCCGGGACGTTGGATGCCTTCAAGGCAGAGATCGACAAATTCTTGATCTCAGAAGGAATCAAGGGCTACGGGGAGAGTGCAGGGAAGTGGTGTTGAAATGCCCATCAGCCATGATTTAAATGGCGGAGTGGACTTGATGGGCCGAATGGCCTTACTTCCACTCTTATGTCTTATGGTCTTATGGTCTCCTCTGCCCGTTGTAAACTTTGTGGAAAATCCCACAATGCTTTTCAAGAAATACCAATGAGTTTTCCCTCAACTAGTACCAAGAAAAAACAAATGTATTATTTGCTGTTTGTAGGAAATTGCTATCTATAAATGGTAACTATATTTGTTAACCTATCACACACTATTTGAAAATTTAATTGGTAAAGTGCTTTAGGATGCTCAGCAAATGTAATATTTATAATATAAACATAAATTGATTGCTTTTAATATTTTTTCTGGGACTAGCTGGCTAAAATAATTTTAGGGTGCAGCATGCTGATTTGAAATGACCTAACTTAGAAGTCCAGCTTATGTGTTTTAGCATATTTGTTACAGAATGGGTAGCTGAGTGATTGGTCTTGTCTGTCCCATTTTCATACATGATCGACTTTGCAAGAGAGTATCACTGAAGGATACAACATTCAGCAGGACAGTTACACACATTGGTACCTTCAGTCAAACAGTGTGCTGATGTCAATTAGTGCAGAGATCACTGCATGCCTTTGAACACTTACTTGGTCAAGAATATTACATGCTGTTACTGGTGTTTTCTTTCAGCGTAAATTCGGACTGATGCATGCCTATTATACAGGGCAAGCATAAGCACCAAAATAACTTCAAGGCATGTTGTCCATCTTTCCCAAAGTTTTGGGACCTGTCTGTTCCAAGAGCCCCTGTTATGCAGAGGATGTTTCCATCCAGCACATAGAAAAGAACAAAAAAGGCAAGTACAGGGTCCCCAATTTACAAACATCCAACTAGCACTTGTATGGATGAATGCATTCCCATACAAGACTGTAATTTTAAAGATCTGACATGCAACATTTCCTGTACTTATGAACAACGATTTTGTATTGTTCTAAATTGTTCTGAACTGCACACAAATTGATTTGAGAGCAAACTCAACAACGGAACCCATCCACAATCCGGGGACTGCCTGTAATAGAACATAGAACATTACAGCACAGTACAGGCACTTCGGCCCTCGATGTTGTGCCGATCTGTCATACCGATCTCGAGCCCATCTAACCTACACTATTCCATGTACGTCCATATGCGTATCCAATGACGACTTAAATGTACCTAAAGTTGGCGAATCTACTACCGTTGAAGGCAAAGCGTTCCATTCCCTTACTACTCTCTGAGAAAAGAAACTACCTCTGACACCTGTCCTATATCTTTCACCCCTCAATTTAAAGATATGCCCCCTCGTGCTCGCCGTCACCATCCTAGGAAAAAGGCTCTCCCTATCCACCCTATCTAATCCTCTGATTATTTTATATGTTTCAATTAAGTCACCTCTCAACCTTCTTCTCTCGAATGAAAACAGCCTCAAGTCCCTCAGCCTTTCCTCGTAAGACCTTTCCTCCATACCAGGCAACATCCGCTGTACAAAAGTCTGGTGCGGCCGCACTTGGAGTATTGTGTACAGTTCTGGTCAACGCATTATAAGAAGGATGTGAAAGCTTTGGAAAGAGTGCAGAGGAGATTTACGAGGATGTTGCCTGGTATGGAGGAAAGGTCTTATGAGGAAAGGCTGAGGGACTTGAGGCTGTTTTCATTCGAGAGAAGAAGGTTGAGAGGTGACTTAATTGAAACATATAAAATAATCAGAGGATTAGATAGGGTGGATAGGGAGAGCCTTTTTCCTAGGATGGTGACGGCGAGCACGAGGGGGCATATCTTTAAATTGAGGGGTGAAAGATATAGGACAGATATCAGAGGTAGTTTCTTTTCTCAGAGAGTAGTAAGGGAATGGAACGCTTTGCCTTCAACGGTAGTAGATTCGCCAACTTTAGGTACATTTAAGTCGTCATTGGATACGCATATGGACGTACATGGAATAGTGTAGGTAAGATGGGCTTGAGATCGGTATGACAGATCGGCACAACATCGAGGGCCGAAGTGCCTGTACTGTGCTGTAATGTTCTATGTTCTATGTTCTATTACAGGCAGTCCCCGGATTGTGGATGGGTTCCGTTGTTGAGTTTGCTCTCAAATCAATTTGTGTGCAGTTCAGAACAATTTAGAACAATACAAAATCGTTGTTCATAAGTACAGGAAATGTTGCATGTCAGATCTTTAAAATTACAGTCTTGTATGGGAATGCATTCATCCATACAAGTGCTAGTTGGATGTTTGTAAATTGGGGACCCTGTACTTGCCTTTTTTGTTCTTTTCTATGTGCTGGATGGAAACATCCTCTGCATAACAGGGGCTCTTGGAATAGACAGGTCCCAAAACTTTGGGAAAGATGGACAACTTGCTGTCTGGGTCCTAAGTTGCCTTAATCTTTCTGCCTCAGTTTTGCTCTAAGTGCAGCACTTTTAAAAAGTGTAAACAGAATTTTCACTGCATGTGCAGCAAAGTAAAGGTGCATAGCAGTAGGTTGAAGAAATCCAGAGCTATAATGGCACAAAATAACCATAAATCTCGCAAGGAGAGAAAGAAGTTCACATGTGATCATGTTATGCAGTTGTCTAAGAGCTTTTTGTTGTTGTATTCAGCTGTCTTTCAGTTACAGTATAAATTTTCATATTAAACATCAGACGATAAATATAAGTTAGGATCTTTGTTCCTGTTCTGAGGAAGGGTCTCCGGACCTGAAACATTAACTCTGATTTTTTTCTTCACAGATCCAGCCAGTCCTGCTGAGCTTCCATCAACTTCTGTTTTGTTTTTGATTTACACCACCCACAGTTCTTTCAGTTTTCATTTAGGAACTTTGATGCCAGCTTGACTCAATTTTGGCATTTTTCAGAAGGTTTTAGTTTTAAGTACCAACCAGGATTTTAATTGAAGGATTGCTGTGTTGTTAGACTTGTGCTGACTTTCAGATGAGATTAAATCAATGCTCTGTATGCCTGTAAATGTGAATGTAGCATTATTAAGGAACTTCTCCAAATGTTTTCCATGAGCAGCCATTCATCCCTTAATTTAACACCATCAAAAACACAAAATAACCAGTCATTCCCTTCACTTTCTAATTGTGAAATTTTGCCACGTGCAAATGTCTGTATTGTTTGTTTAAATGGATTGTGTCTGCTCATTGGTTGGAGTTAATTGTCTTTGTGGTCTCCCTGAGGATGTGCTGAACAGTCCAAATGTGTTTTGTAAATGCAAGTCCTTTGTTGTCTTTAAGATCCTAAAGTACATTTATAAAACAATTATAGGCATAAAACATGTTTTAGTTAATTCAAGCAAGAATGAAATAACAGTAAATGTATATCCGTCAATCACAACAAAACAAGAACTGACAAATACACTGATACTGACATTTAGTAGAGAGATGTGCAAGAAATATTTGAGTATTGTTAACAGCAGATGTTATAAGCATGAATGCCAAATATTCATGTAATATCTCCAATAAGAAACTAAGCTGACTACTAATAGTCTTAATTTCTTGTGTTTTCAAGACTCCTATTAAAATGCTAGACTGTAAATCCAGCAGCCTCACAGCCCCCTGGCAGATTGTGGAAGCCATCATCAATGTGGAAGTGTATATCCCTGTACCAGTATCTGCGGAACGTCAGTTTGACAAGAATTCATTGGTATGAGTTACTTATTTTGTTTCAAGTTATTTTTTATATTTGTATTGAATAGGGTTTCCTGTGTCAAAAAGTCTTCTTGTTTTGAATTCTGCCACTGAATTGTGTGGGCAACTAAAGAAGGCAAGGTATGATAAAAGATGAGGAATACAGAGATATTTGGCATGGCAGTCACATAATCCTTATTGATATTATTGCTGGAGGTGCTTAGAAGTCACTTTATGACCAAGTTGTTTAGGGGAATTGGAGACAATAGAAGTTTAGCAAATGTTCCTTGAAGTGGTGTTGACATGTCAATCTCTTAAAATTTGTAGATTAGGTTACCTCATAGAAGTTTCAAAGAAATCTAATTAAGTTGGAAACCTTTTTAAAACTAATTTTCTGTTTTTTCTTGATATGATTATTTTCTGTGATCAAAAAATTCAAATGCTAGGACGGAAATTATTTCATTTTAACTGATTTGGTTTAAAATTCAGAACAGGATTCCAGCAATTGTCACAGTGCCATCTCTACTATTGTTACTCTACATTCTGTCATTGCTGATAGATATGCAACAACCCCAAATGTAAATGCAAAAATGCATCTCTGTGCTGTCATTTGTGGTTCAGGTTTCAGGCTAATACTTCAGTGCTATATTAAATGTCAGGAGTGCATCTTTCACATGAAATGTTAAACTAAATCTCATCTGCCTGCCAGAGAGGATGTACAAAATCTCATGGTATTTTGAAGAAGAACAGGGAAGCTATTCCTGGTGTCATGATCAGATATTTTCTAATCAACCTGTTCAGAAATATTATTGTACACCTCTGGAACTTCTGGCTTAGAAGTAGGCATACTATCCCAGAAAAATTGATACTCCAAGCAAGGGTTCATTGCTGCTACTTGGCTTTGTTTTCTCGTGACGTGACCAACATTAATCCCTCAGTCAAAATCATATGAGGCATGTCGTCTGGTCATTATCACATTGCTATTTGCAGCAGTTTGCTGAGTGTAAATCAGCTGTCATGTTTTATAATACAATAGCAAACTGCACTTGAAAAATAATTCATTTGGCTGTAAAGCGCTTTGTGGTGTCTGTTGTTGCGATAGAATACAAGTACAGTACAAATACAAGCTTTTTATTCCCTCTAAACACCAGATCAGGGGAATTTTGGTTCCTTTCTATTTCTCATCTAAATACTGTTAAACAGCAATGATTTGAATGTACCTTTATAATACAATAACTTGTGAAGTTGTGGTGGCCTCCAAGTCTAACTCGGTTGTGTTAAGCTAAGCATTTGACACGATATGAGAGTTACAGAGAGGATTAGCAATGGCAATCTTTATTGTCTGTGTTTTTCTGTGCTTTTCTTTAAATCTCTTCCCTTACACCATTTTTCCCTTCCCAGAAAGGTCTGAATTCCTGGGCAAAACAAATTATGCAAAGCAGTTACCTGATAAATGGACAGTTTAAAGAACCAGAGAGCCTACTAGGAGAAGGATCGGTATGGAAGCTCAATAATGATCTTGGATTTGTTGCTTTTTGAAAAATGCATTTAATACAGAAATATTTAACCAGCTAATTTTTAGTACAATAGTCGCTGACCAAAATATATATTTTAGTTTCTTTCAGTTTTTTACATTTGTATCTTAAAACAGCCTTTTCAGTGTCGTCTAGCTGGGTGGATTAGTACTTGCCTGGTTCCATTCTTCCAAAGCTAAGACCAGATCCAGAGAACCAGCTGTGAATTCTTTTCTGGCTCCTGTGTGGTTATCACTGTAGTCCCCCAAGGATTTTTCCTTGCCCCCTTTCTATTTCTCATCTGAATACTATTACACAGCAATGACAGCTGAAGACACAGCATCAGTTTCCACATATATGCCAACGACATCCTACTCTACTGTGTTTAGCCTGCAATAATTTCTTCCAACTAAACAGTAGGAAAACTGAAACCTTTGTTTTCAGCCACGCTTAGTTTCATAGATCATAGAACAGCACAGCACAGTACAGGCCCTTCGTCCCACGACGTTGTGCCAACCTATTATCCTATCAGATCAATCTACCCTGCATACCCTACATTTTACTATCTTCCATGTGCCTATCCAAAAGTCGCTGAAAAGTCTCTAAAGTATCTGACGCCACTACCATTGCCAGCAGTGCATTCCACATGCCCACCACTCTGTGTAAAGAACCTACCTCTGACATCTCCCCTGATCCTTCCTCCAATTACCTTAAAATCATGCCCCCTCCATAATAATCATTTCTGCCCTGGGCAAAAGTCCCTGCCTATCCACTCTATTTATGCCTCTCATCATCTTGTATACCTCTATCAAGTCACCTCTCATTTTTCTTCACTCCAATGAAAAAAGCCATAGCTCCCTCAAACTTTCCTCATAAGACCTGCCCTCCAGCAGCATCCTGGTAAATCTCCTCTGCACCGTCTCTAAAGCTTCTACACCTTTCCTATAATGAGGTGACCAGAACTGAACACCATATTCCAAGTGTGGCCTAACCAGAGTTTTATAGAGCTAAGCCACAATGCCTGTCCTTGATAGCTGCCTAGTGCTGAAACTTACTGTCAAATTTGAGCAGCTGCCTGACGCTCCCTCTGTATGAACTCATCTGCTGCTGAAACACCCAGCCATGTCATCATTACTTCCAGATTTGAATGTTCCTATGCATTCCTGGGTCACTTCCTACATTGTAAGCTTAAGGCCATCCAAAGCTCTACTACCCCTATCCTAACTCTTTAATTCTATTCCGCAGCACCTCATTCTTGCTAACCTATTTTATTTTCTGGGTTTCCATGCATTAACTGAAATGTCTCATCCGTTTTCCTGCAACAGTCCAGGGTTAATTGATAACTTCGTCGTGAGAGACGCTGTAGGTAATAGCAACTATAACATTATTGAATTTCATCATAAGTCTGAAGATGAGAGGCATTGGTCAAAGACTAGTATCTTAAACCTGAATAAAGTTATTTATAAGGATATGAAGATAGACAGCACAGATGTAAACTGGGAAATTGGATTTAAAGGTACAATGGTGGAAACACTGCCAAAGACCATTAAGGAGATATTTAATAATATTCAGCAAGATATTATCTTTGTGAGTAAAAAAGGCTGATTAAGAAGAATGTATCATTCATGCCTAAATAAAGAAGTTAATGACAGTAAAAATTGAAAGAAACACTCAAGATGTCTCCACTGTAGAAGACTTAGAAAATTTCCCAAAGATGTTCTAGTTATCTCAGTTTTGAATTATAGTGATTTGTTTTGAAGGAAGTTAAAAAGTTTGTATTCTTTGTGCAATATTTACTGTAACTATAATGTAATAGGTGATTATAACTTATATGCAATTTATTAATGTTAAAGTTTAGACTGAATCTTTTTATTTTGATTATTTCTACAGAAAAAGAAGTTACCAGCGGAAGTCCAGTTCCTGACAGCACCAGTTAGTTCTGACAGCAAACTTTCCAATTCTTAGTCATTTTCAAAATAACCAGTCAAAAATATTTATATAATGTTATCATTTTCTTTGAAGTGTTCAATATTAGTCAATAGTGAATATCTTTTCTTTTATAAAATGTGCCAGCCAAAAAGCTATTACTAAGGAAAAGCAGAGAAATTGCAGATAATGAAAATCTGGCACAGTTGCAGAAAATACTGAAAACGTGCAGTAGATCAGTCAGCATCTTTAGTGAGTCAGAAGCAATAAACAACTCGAACTATGGAGGAACATAGCGATAGCAAAATTTAAAGTAGCTGTTCCTGATTCATCACTATACTCTGTGTACTGGAACCTAGCTTAAACAGGTGGAAGCTCAGTATCATATATAAATCAAATTCCTGGGATGCCTGTAATGTCTTGAAAAAGTTTGTGAGACAAATGGATAGAAGCACACTCTTTGTGCATGCTGCCCAATATTACTAGATAATGAAGTGGAAGATCCTCAAGAGGTAAGTATAAAACCATTTATGGTAAACAGAAAGGAGCAAGTCTGTGTGTTTGAATTCCAGGTGCATATTCTGTGCCTCATGTGATGTTGATTTCTCCCCTTCCTCCTGTGACACTCAGCTTAGAAGCTAGGTTAAGATCCAGTTTTCCCACTGTTGCAGTAAATCATAATTTGTGTAACGAAAGCCTACTTGTGGTAACATTGTAATGGGGTCTGGCCATCTAAATGGATTGGGCTTCCAGCTAACAGGAGTGAATCCATATGAGTGGCTATCTTAATGTTACAGCCATTCTGTTATCCTCCACAGCATTCTGATGAATAATGTTGTCTTCGTACTGATATCTCCCTTTTTGTTATTCCACAAGTATCAGGTGTTCTGCTGTTTGCTAGCAATGACCTGTTCTTGTTGTAAAAATAATAATTTTATTGTATACTGTACTGTCACTTCTAAATGATATTTGTTTTTAATTCTTAAAATCCTTTTTATTTTAAGGTTCCTATTGCTGAGGGAGAAGTTGATGCCTTAATTGAAGACTGTGGCAGCTCTGTTGGTGTGAAGGGTACTGTACGCTGCAGAGCTTATCTCCATGGCAGTAAATCAAAAGTAAAAGATGCCATTCAGGTACAGCAATTGTATGATGATTTTATAAGTATTCTTAGAAAAGAGATTTACATCCTTAATGTTCTCAATGACATGAAATATAAACATAGGCGAGTTCTTCCGTATCTATTAATTTGTTGCTTGGTGTACTAAAATTTTACAATTACAGAGAATCACTTGAATTTGGGTTATGTATGTAATTAACAGACAATTTTATCACCATCATGTTAAAGTAGAGATACACAAAATATTTACATTGGGCATATTCAAGGAACATTTATATTAATTCTTCGAACTGGAACCTATTTAAGTCCATTCATACTTGATTATATCACACTTACCATGGGTATATCAACAGGAAGATGAAAGTCATTTGTGTTCCACAAAGAGTCTTCATTTACTTTTCTATTCTCTTCATTTGTGAACATTCTGTGGTATAAGATGCTTGTGTGAACTATAAACTCTGCTGTACAAGAGAAATAGAAGTAATCTAAAAGAAAATCTCTAAATGACCCTTACTTTATTTCTGTTTCTTCTGATTTTGAAAAGATTCTTTTCTGCCTGGTCTTTATTTATTCTACCCACAGCTTCAGGATAGTACTGTTGCCTGTTTGTAATTTTCAGTTTTATAGCTTGTAAACCCATCGTCCTCCTCCCCATTCTTCCCCCACCCCCACCCCATCTGCATTAACTGCAAACACTTCTTTTTATAATCAATACATTGATATTTTCTTGCAACCTATGATCACGTATGAATAAACATAAGTGTATTGCATCCATGTTTCTAAAGGAAAGGCAGACGTATATTGTAATATGGATTTTTTTCATGAATTCAGTGCTAAAAAGTGTATCATTTTAAAAGCTACCTTCAACACTTGTGATATCCTAATTTTCAAAGATTTTATGGCTACAAAAATGGTCACGAGTACATCTTCCATGTCTTTGTGTCCATAATAAGATTAGATAAAAGGACATTTGTTGATGTTTGCATAGTTGAGTTCCATTTGTGACTTGCCAGATTCACACATGCAGCAAGGCATCGTCATTATTCAGGCTTGGGCTAAAGTGTAATGAATAAAATTCACGCCACGCATTTGCATCAACATCATATCTAGCCACCTCTCCTTGATATTCAGCAACTTCCTTCAATATTGTCGGAGTAACTATTGAGCAAAACTTAACTAAACCAGCCCCAAAATACTGTGGCTACAGGAGCATGTCAAAGCCTGAGTACTGTGTGCCAAATGATTCCTATCCTGACCCTACATGACCTTTCCATCACCCACAAGCCACAGGTCAGGAATAGTCCCCATTTATCAGGCCGAGTCCAACTTCAACAATACCTCGATAAGCTTAACATCATCCAAGTCAAAATCACTCACTTCATATGCACTGCGTTCATTGCCTCAGTCATTTATTCCCTTCATCATCAGCATGCCATGACTGCAATGTCTACCCTATATAAGATACACCACATTAACGTGTAAAGGCTCTTTCCATAGGAGACTGCAAGCCCATACCAGCTACTACCATGGGCTTCGGGTACTTGGAAGCACCATCGCTTGCAAGTCTGTCACTATCCTGACTTGGAAATACATTCCCATTCCCTTCATTGTTACTGGGCCAAAACCTGAAACTGCCTCAGGGCTCATAAGGGACAGTGGTAGTGCTAGCGAGTTTTGAGAAGATTTGTAGCTCAGGTTGAGGTTCTGGATGTGAGTTTGCTCGCTGAGCTGGAAGATTAGTTTTCAGACGTTTCGTCACCATTTTAGGTAACATCATCAGTGAGCCTCCGACGAAGCGCTGGTGTTATGTCCCGCTTTCTATTTATCTGGTTAGGTTTCCTTCGGTTGGTGATGTCATTTCCTGTTCTTTTTCTCAGGGGATGGGAGATTGATTTGGAGCCAATGTGTTTGTTGATGGAGTTCTGGTTGGACTGCCATGCTTCTAGGAATTCTCGTGCATGTCTCTGTTTGGCTTGTCCTAGGATGGATGTGTTGTCCCAATCAAAGTAGTGTCCTTCCTTATCTGTATGTAAGGATACGAGTGATAGTGGGCCATGTCGTTTTGTGGCTAGTTGATGTTCATGTATCCTGGTGGCTAGCTTCCTGCCAGTTTGTCCAATGTAGTGTTTGTCACAGTTCTTGCAAGGTATTTTGTAGATAACGTTCGTTTTATTTGTTGTCTGTATAGGGTCTTTTAAGTTCATTAGCTGCTGTTTTAGTGTGTAGGTGGGTTTGTGGGCTACCCTGATGCCAAGGGGCCCGAGTAGTCTGGCAGTCATTTCAGAAATGTCTTTGATGTAGGGGAGAGTGGTTATGGTTTCTGGGCATGTTTTGTCTGTTTGTTTGGGTTTGTTGCTGAGAAATTGGCGGACTGTGTTCATAGGGTACCCATTATTTTTGAATACGCTGTATAGGTGATTTTCCTCTGCTCTGCGAATTAAACAAGAGAGACTTCCAAAAAATGAAACCAGATGGATCCAACACACCACACTTCTACGGACTACTAAAAATTCACAAATCAGAACCCCCCCTCAGGCCCATAGTGTCGCTACCTGGAACACCAACCTACAGATTAGCCAAGGAACTACACCAAAGACTAAAACACCTAGTAGAAGACTCCCACCACTCCATTCGCTCCACCCAAGAATTCCTGAACACCATCAAAGACACCAAGATAGAAGAGGATGAAATAATGGTCTCCTTTGACGTAACAGCCCTGTTCACATCCATCAACATCAACCTGGCCAAAGAAACACTGATGAAACTATTAGAAGAACAGAAGACACATACACCAGACACCACCAACCTCATCAGCAAGGACAACATCATCAAGCTAGTGGACCTATGCCTCACCACCCACTTCACTTTCAATAACAAAACCTACAGACAAACCAACGGTACACCCATGGGATCTCCGAAATCAGGGTTCTTTGCAGAGGCAGTAATGCAGAGACTCAAACAAACAGCTCTGCCAATCATCCAACCCAAACTTTGGGTCCGCTATGTGGATGACACCTTTGTCATCACTAAACAAAACAAATTAGAGGAAACATTCAAGACCATCAATAATACCCTTTACTGGCATAACATTCACAAAAGAGGAGGAAAACAACAACAAACTGCCATTCCTAGATGTCACAGTAGAGCGAACAGCCAATGGGGAACTTCAAACCAGCATCTACAGGAAAACAACACATACGGACCAAATACTGAACTACAGGAGCAACCATCCCAACACCCACAAACGAAGCTGCATTAGAACGTTATTCCAACGAGCCACCACACACTGCAGCACAAAGGAACTACGCAGAGCAGAGGAAAATCACCTATGCAGCGTATTCAAAAAGAATGGGTACCCTATGAACACAGTCCGCCAATTTCTCAGCAACAAACCCAAACAAACAGACAAAACGGGCTCAGAAACCAGAACCACTCTCCACTACATCAAAGACATTTCCGAAATGACTGCCAGACTACTCGGACCCCTTGGCATCAGGGTCGCCCACAAACCCACCAACACGCTAAAACAGCAGCTAATGAACCTAAAAGACCCTATACAGACAACAAATAAAACGAACGTCATCTACAAAATACCTTGCAAGAACTGTGACAAACACTACATTGGACAAACTGGCAGGAAGCTAGCCACCAGGATACATGAACATCAACTAGCCTCAAAACGACATGACCCACTATCACTCGTATCCTCACATACAGATAAGGAAGGACACCACTTTGACTGGGACAACACATCCATCCTAGGACAAGCCAAACAGAGACATGCACGAGAATTCCTAGAAGCATGGCATTCCAACCGGAACTCCATCAACAACCACATTGACTTGGAGCCAATCTACCATCCCCTGAGAAAAAGAGCAGGAAATGACATCACCAACCGAAAGAAACCTAACCAGATAAATAGAAAGCGGGACATAACACCAGCGCTTCGTCGGAGGCTCACTGATGATGTTACCTAGAATGGTGACGAAACGTCTGAAAACTAACCTTCCAGCTCAGCGAGCAAACTCACATCCAGTGGTAGTGCCCCTACCTCTAAGCCAGGTGACCTGGACTTGCATCCCACCTGCTGCTGATATGTGTAGTACCACCTTTGTAACAGGTTAATTAGAAAAATGTAGAATAAATAAATTTTGATACGAAAAAATCTCTGAAGTCCCTCATTTTGTCAAGTCAACATGCATTTGGAAAGGCAAGTAATTAGTGACAGTCAATATGACTTTGTGCCTGGGAAATCTATCTCACAAATTTGATTGTGTTTTTTGGGGCTCTCTTGTGGTACAGTGGTAGTGTCCCTGCCCTGGAGCAGAGAAGCCTGGGTTCAAGTCCCACTGGCTCTAGAGTTATGCAATAACATCTCTGAACAGGTTGATTAGAAAAATAGATCAATATGAACAAATCTAAAGTGTCTCGTATTGCTAAAGCAACCCAAGTCTCAAATGGCATTGTCAGCATGCACAAACATTCCACATTAAACAATATAAAGTAGTATCATCAAAACATTTTGTAAAGATTGCCCTTTAATAGCTTCAAAAAAGACACTAGGAATCACACAAACCAACTTCAAATTGCATTGTATTTTATAACAACACTGCAGGGGCTTCATGCAAAAGAAACTGTTAAGTTTGTTGTAGTCAATTTGGTGGGACCTGTACAAGAAGGACAGGTTGTACCTCAACTGGAGGGGCACCAATATCTTGACATGGAGGTTTGGTACAGTCACTCGGCAGAGTTTAAACTAGTGTGGCAGGAGGATAAGAACTCACAGAGCAGGTCAGTAAGTATAGGGATTGGGGAAGAGCTTGAGTCTAAGGCAAATATAACCAAAAGGAAGAGCAGTCATGGATAGGTTGCTGAGCTCAACGGAAATGGAGGCTGGGACTGTATTTGCTTCAATGCCAGAAGTCCAACAGGTAAGACAGAAGAACATAGAGCTTGGATTAATGCATGCAGTTATGATGTTGTTGCTATCACAGAAATATTTGAAAGTGGGACAAATAATTGGGAGACAAACAGGGATAGATACCACACATGAGCAATAAATAGTGGGTCTAAGTAAGGATAAGGAATTGGCACAGGCTTGGTTGGCTGAAGTGCCTGTTCCTTGTGCTGTATTTTATTAGAGTTGTATAGATGTACTGCACAGAAACAGACATCCTAAATTAATCTAGCCCTATTTGCCAGCACTTGGCCCATATTCCTCTAAACTCTACCTTATTCATATACCTATCCACACGGCTTTTAAATGTTGTATTTGTACCAGCTTGCACCACTTCCTCTGGCAGTTCATTCCATACATGCACCACTCTATATATGAAAAAGTTGTCCCTCAGATCCCTTTTAAGTCTTTCCCTTCTCACCTTAAACCTATACCATCTATTTTTGGACTCCCCTACCATAGGGAAAAGGCCTTGACAATTCACCCTTTCCATGCTCCTCATAACCTTATGAACTTCTATAAGGTTGCCCTTCAGCCTCCGATGCTCCAGAGAAAATAGCCCCAGCCTATTTAGCCTTTCCCTATTGCTTAAACCCTGCAGCCTGGTGACATCCTTGTAAATCCTTTCTGAACCCTCCCACCTTTCACAACATTCTTCCTATAGTGAGGAGACCAGAACTGAATGCAGTATTCCACAAGTAGCCGAACCAAAGTCCTGTGCAGCTGCAACATGACCTCCTAACTCTTATACTCCATGCGCTGATCAATAAAGGCAAGCTTACCAAATAACTTCTTCACTATCCTGTCTACCTGTGATTCCACTTTGAAGAAACTATGAACCTGCACTCCAATGTCTCTTTGTTCAACAGCACTCCCCAGAACCTTAACATTTTGCCCTACCTAAATGTGGAACCTCACGTTAACGTAGATTAAACTCCTTATTTGTCTAACTGCAGAGAATTACAAAAAAAACTTAAACTGCCAGAAAAGCTCAGCAGGCCTGGCAGCATCTGTGCAGAGAAAGCAGAATTAACATTCCTGACCCAGTGACCCTTCTTCAGAATTGTGAAGTATTTATAGTCAGCATGCAATTAAATAATATATAATTGAAGTGACAGTGCTGTTCTGTTGTTAAACAAGTAAGTAGGATTATTAATTAGCATGGAAAAATAAAACTAGCAAGGCATAATTTAAAGCATAATTCAATATTTATTCCTCTGCCAAAATTTGGATAATTTCAGTTGTTGATGAAATCTCATTCCCTGTTATTTTCAGTTAACACAAACAGAGCACTCATCCATGTTTAATCATAAAATAAATTTTAAGACTTAACTTCAACTTCGAGTTGTAATATGTTTTATTGCCTCATTTCTAAAACATACTTCCAGTTAACTGCATGTAATTTTATCCCTAGTACTTTAGAATTGATGACTTCAGAAAAACAACATTGGTATATATGTATTACGGGTATAATACTTGTCATTTGATTTCAAATCTCAGTTATCTTTATTTGTAAGCGAGGAATAACAGATGCACGCATATTAAGAATGCTGTTATCTTGCTGAAATTTGTAGTATTTATTGTAATAGTAACCCAGTTGTAACAATTAATCAACTCATTTTTCTAGGCTCTAAAAAGAGATGTGCTGAACACTGTGTATATCCGCTGTGAAATGGTATTTGAGGATCAAATTCTGAACAAAAATGTTGGTATGTAACAGATACCCCATTGAAATGAAGCAAAAACTGCAGATGCTGGAGATCCAAGACAAAAACAGAAATTGCTGGAGAAATTCAACAGGTCTGGCAGCATCTATGGGAGCAAACAGAGTTAACGTTTGATGGTAAATCACTGGACTTGAAACATTAATCCTGTTTTCTCTCCACAGATGCCGTCAGACCTGTTTAGTTTCTCTAGCAACTTCTGTTTTAGTTTCAGATATCCCACTGATTTCTCCCTATATTCTTTAATGAAGTATTTCTAGTGTTAAGCTCAAATTTTTAATGTTATGCGCCTAGAATAATGTTTAGGAATATTAATATTTTGATATTCAAAAAGCTGAGATTTCATTATTGCATTAATGTTTGCCTAACACATTGAATGATGTTAATGTCATAGGGAATTCACCATTTATTTTCATGTTTGTCTTCCTGCTATCTGTGCGAAACTTACGCTTGCCAGTTGTTTAATGATTAACTTTTGTTTCCATCCACTGGTGGATAGTGTGGATAGGATCCATTTTTACTTAAGTATGTTACCTTGCAGGTATTTTAATAGATAAAGGATTGCAACTGAGAGAGCCTTCAGGTATAGATCTTTTTCATAGTTCGAGGGCACATTATTGCGGTATCCCAGGGCACCATTGATGACTGACCATTGACCCTCAGTAATAAGTATGCCTTGGGCAGTATATTTATTACACACATCATTTGCATCCAGTTCTAAATGATGCTGCAAGCTAGTGTCCCAAAAATAAGACAGTAATAGTGACAGTGAAAAGTATACCAATACTGTGAATTGTGCTATTCCAATTGACGTAAGTGCACATTTTGGATGTTGCCATGCTATTCCTGCGCTCTCTGAGTTCAAGTAAGTGTTGTGTATTTCTGCTGGCAGAGATTACTAGCTCTAACTCAGACAAAAACAAAAGCTCTAACCATGTGAAATTCTCTGCCAAGGAAGAGGAAATGCTAGAAATTCTCAACAGGCTGGCAGTATTTGCAGAGAGAAACTAACTCAAAGTTTCAGGTTGATGATCTTCTGTAAGACTTGTTCTGCTAAAGATATCATTATTCTGAAATGTAACCACTGTTTGTCTCTCCGCAGATGCCACTGGACAAGTTGAACATTTTGAGCATTTCTGTTTTTATTTTGCATTTCCAGCATCTGCAGTGTTTTCCTTTTGAATCTTTCAGCAGGCTGTTTGTAACCATTCTATATGGGGATAAGCAAGTCCGGCATTTGGCTGTCATGAAATAAAAATGAATCTGGTGGCTCTGAAGGTCTAATTATATCAGGCCAGTTAACACAGGCCATCTGATGGAAGTAGTGACAAGTTAATAAGAAGATAATCACTTGAATCTGGATCTTTGGAATCGTTTAAAATCATATTTGAGATTTTCAGAAATAAATTGAATAACTGTCTGAAGAGAATAAAATTGCAGAGCTACTGGAAAAAAAAATGAATGGGACTATTTTAAGTCATTCTTACACAATTCTGGTACAGGTACAGTTGGCTGAGTAGCCAGCCTCCTGTGCTGTGGCCAAGCTATGATTCTATATAAAACAGATAAGATTTATTTAAAAATATGTTTCTCAATTTTGAAAAGTAATGGAAACAAAATCCTGTATTTCCACATGCATTGACAGAAATTTAGAAGTAATTTGTATCTGAAGTCCTGTTGGATAGTAGTGAAAGATCAACAATCTATTCAGAGGTTATGTAAGTTATGGCACTGGGAAGGACTTTATTTGTAAAAGATGACATTTATATAATTCTATATAAATTTAATAATTGAAAGGAAGTGTTTAGTTATGAAGGAGAGGTTACATTGAAGTGTTTTGAGAAGCATGAAGAGCATGAGAATGGTCTACATTTAATCATTCATTGTAGTCATTGCCATTGATGGCTGTGCCTTGAATTGCTAAGGCCCTAAGCTCTGGAATTCCCCCCCTCCCCTAAAACAATTTGATTTCTCCACTTTTCCCCCTTTAAGATACTCGTTAAGTTCTATCTCCTTCACCACGTTCTTATCCAACTGCCCTAACATCACCTTATTTTGCTTGACATCAAATTTAATTATGCAAGGCCTCTATCCAGCAATTTTGAGTGTTTCATTCCATTTAAAGTGGCATACACACAAGTTATTGTTTCGCTGCCAGTCAACTTTTTTCTAATGTTTAAGTTCCCCGTCTTTGATAGTGCCTGTGTTTAACTTGTATGATAATATCATTGTGAAAGTTATCTCTGGTGAGCCCATAATTGATCGCCTGACAAGGTTTTCAGTATTTTCAGAGTGCTAAAATTCTGCTCAAATCTGCATTTCCCAGTGCCTAGGTTTGCCTGTCCTTGTGGTGATTCTGCTTCTTTAGACTACTAGTCTGAACTGTAAGACTTGTGTCCTGTGACTGATTAACTGTATTACTTCACTTCAAGTCTTGAGGTAACTGTTTAACCTACAGCTGCCGTGATCGACTTATGTTTAGACTGTCTTCAGTATACTATTGGCTTTCACCATTATTTTGCAATTACACTGGCCATGTCCAGAAATTCCTTTTTCTGGGCCGAAACCCATTTCTATGCTGCTTCTGGATATTGTTGTAATGTTGTGATTTTTTTTCTTTATTCATTTGCGGGATGAGGGTGTCGCATTTATTGCTCATGCCTAATTGCACAGAAGACAGTTTAAAACTCAACCACATTGCTGAGGGTCTAGAGTCACATGTAGGCCAGACCAGGTAAGGGTGGCAGTTTCCTTCCCTAAAGGACATTAGTGAACCAGATGAGTTTTTCCAACAACTGCCAATGGATTTGTGGTACCTTAATTAGACCCTTAATTCCAGATATTTATTGAATTCATCTGCTGTGGTAGAATTCTAACCCAGGTCCCCAGAACATTATCTGGGTTTCTGGATTAATAGCCCAGCAATAATACCACTAGGCCATTGCCTTCCCTATATATGGATATGGGGTCATCCTCACTTTTCATTTCCAAATAAGGCCTCGGGGTTAATCCTGCTTCAACCATGTTACATTTTCATAGAAACTGCCTGATTGCTGCATCAACCTCTTGTGTTTGTGCAGTTGAAATAATGTTCTTTTTCATTTGACTACTTTCTTGAATAAGAATAAATGAATCTTAAATTTTTTTTTATTAAGCTTATGGAGTTAACTCAAACTCTCCCTCATTCTAATCCCAGCTGGAACTCCGAATGGATTATACATGTTAATTCATGTCATGCCCAAATTGTCTGCTAGTAGTCCCTCTGCTCAGCCCTGTGGTCAAAAACCGAGCAACAGATGTGACCAACCGTTTACTCTCTGCCACCATTGATATTGGCCAGATATCCAGTTTAGGTTTGTAAAGAGTGGTTAGATCATCTGTATTAATCGACCCTTTATTCCAGGCAAATAGTCCATAACCTTATTACCCTGATTGGTAAATCTAACTTTCCACTTCTTGTGTGCCTTCCTTGTGTGGGAAATGAAGCACGTCAGGCATATGCCTATTAGTATTTGAATTATTACCAAGACACGTAAGAAGATCCAGATCTATGGGTGTATTTGTATTCTTGATCCCTAGTTCACAAATGCTCCCACCAGGTAGTAATATCTATCTGATAATACAATCCTTTAAGGCTTGAATTTGTTTCTGAAGAGTGAAATGTGTTGTGTATATCATTTGAAGTTACTTGGTAAATGATGACTAGACAATGCTGTTCACCCTTACTGGGTAGAAGAGGCCCTGTGAAGTCTATCTGTATTTGATTCCACTGGCTAACCAATGTTTCTGTGCAATTTTACTGTATTTACCTCCTTTGCGGCTATATCTGCCCCTCGATTACCCAACTGCTGGGGGTCCACCACCAGTTGGTCCTTTTGGACTTATAATACAGCTGAGTGTGAGGGTGTTTCCACAGCTTCCACTAAATCTTTGATTCTAATCATCTTTTAATTTTCATATTCTTGCTCACTATGACATTTAGTTAACACCCTCTAAATAATTGAGTGTAAGTACATGATACTGTATCCAGCATTTCAAATTATTTCAAGGTTCCTTTATGACTGCTGTCTTGACTCTGGAATAATCCTTATGGATTGGAGGATAGCTAATGTAACTCCACTACATCAATAGTGGGGAAAATGCTACAACCCATTATAAACAATTTAATAACAGAGCATTCGGAAAGCAGTGACCGAATCGATGACATGGATTTACAAGAAGGGAATCTTGCTTGACCAGACTACTGGAATTTTCAAGGATGTATTAATAGAGTTGATAAGGGAGAGCCAGTGGATATGGTTTGCTTAGACTTTCAGAAGGGTTTTGATAAGGTCCCATGTAAGAGATTAGCGTGTAAGATTAGAATGCTAGGGATTGGGGATAGACTAACATGGGGGAGAAACAGTGAATAAATATAAGTGGGTCTTGTCCTGAGTCATAGGCAGTGATTAGTGGGGTCCTGAAGGGGTTAGCACTTGGACCCCAACTATTCATCATATGCACTTAATTCCTTAATCTAAATTATTTATATAATATCTAAAGTTTGCAGATGACACAAAGCTGGTTGGGAGACCGAACTATGAGGTGGATGCAGAGATGCTTCACTATGATTTGGATAAGTTGTGTGAATGGGCACATGCATGACAGATGAAGTACAATAGGGATAAATGAGAAGTTTACCCACTTTAGGTACCAAAAACAAGAAAGCAGATGATTACCTGAATGATGATAGATTGGGAAAGAGGGTGGTGCAAGGAGACCGGGTGTCCTTATGTACCGGTTGCTGAAATTAATCATGCAGATGCAGCAGGTGGTGAAGAAATCAAATGTAATGTTGGCCTTTATAGTAAGAGGAATCAAGTTCATGAACCGGAATGACTTTCTGTAATTATACAGGGCTTGGTGTGACTCCCCCTGGAGTACTGTGTGCAATTTAGTTCTCATTATCAGAGGAAAGATGGTCTGACTGTGGAGAAAGTGCATCAAAGATGTACTGGACTGATTCTTGGGACAGCAGGATTGATATATAAATACTGGATCAGCTAGGATTATATTCACTGGAGTCTACAAGAATAAGATGGGAGTTCTTGTCCAGGATTTTGTCAAGCTAAACTTGCAGGTTGAGTCAGTAGTCAGGACGGCAGGTGCAATGTTGTCATTTATTTTGACAGGACTTGAATATAAAAGCAAGGATGTACTACTGAGGCTTTATAAGGCTCTGGTCAGGCCATATTTGGTGTATTGTGTGTAATTTTGGGCCGCATATCTCAGGAAGGATGTGCTGGCCCCTGGAGCAGGTTCAGAGGAGGTTCACGAGAATGGTCCCAGGAATGGAAAGCTGAACATATGAGGAACATTTGAGCACTCTGGGACTATGCTCAGTGGAGTTTAGAAGAAAGATGGGGGATCTAATTGAAACTTACAGAATACTGAATGCCCTGGACAAAATGGATGTTGGGAAGATGTTTCCATTGGTAGGAGACTCCACAACCCGACGACACAGCCTTGGAGTAAAGAGAAGACCTTTTAGAATGGAGATAAGCAGAAACTTCTTCAGCCAGAGAGTGGTGAATCTATGGAATTCACTGCCACAGAAGCTGTGGAGGCCAGGCCATTGAGTATATTTAAGACTGAGATAGATCGGTTCCTGATTTTCAAGAGGATCAAGGTTTATGGGGAGAAAGCAAAAGAATGGGTTTGACGAATTTATCAGCCATGATTGAATGGCGGAGCAGACTCATTGGGCTGAATGGCCTAATTTCTGCTCCTATGCCTTACGATATGGATAGTAAGTTTGCAGATGACACCAAAATTGGTGGTGTAGTGGACAGCGAAGAAAGTTACCTCAGCGTACAATGAGATCTTGATCAGATCAGCCAATGTGCTAAGGTGTGGCAGATGGAGTTTAATTTAGATGAATATGAGGTGCTGGAGAAGCAAATCAGGGCAGGACTTGAACCTGTAATGGTAAGGTCCTGGGGTGTGTTGCTGAACAAAGAGACATTGGAGCGAAGGTTCATAGTTCCTTGGAAGTGGCATTTGGTATGTTTGCCTGTTATGGGCAGTTGCATTGAGTATAGGAGCTGGGAGGTCATGTTGCAGTTGTGCAGAACATTGATTAGGCCACTTTTGAAATACTGCAAAGTTTAAAAAAAAGGAAAGGAATGGGTTCATAATTTGAAGGTGTTGAACTCAATATTGAGCCCAGAAGGTTTTAAAGTGCTTAGTTTGAAGGTGCGATGTTGTTCCTCCAGTTTTGGCTGTGATTCACTGCAGCATTGCAGCATGGTGAGGACAGACAAGTGAGCATGGGAGCAGGATGCTGTGTTAAAAGGCCAGGGCCATGCTTGCGCACAGATCAGAGGTGTTCTATAAAGTGGTTACCCACCCTGCTTTGGTTTCTCCAGTGTAAAGATGGCCAGATTGGGTGCAGCGAATGTGATACACAAGATTGAAGGAGGTACAGGTGAAGTGTTGCTACACCTGGACAGACAGTTTAGGCCCTTGGATGCTGAGCAGGGAGGAGGTGAAAGGACAGGTGTTGCAACTTCTGCATTTACATGGGGAGGGCAGGTGGTGTTGCTGGTCAAGGAATGGACTAGGATGTCCTGGTCGGAACAATCCCTGCGAAATGCAGACTGGGGGAGTGAGGGTGAGATGTGTTTGGTGATGCTGTTCTGCTGGAGTTGTCTGACATGGCAGAAAATGATTCTTTGAATGCGGAGGCTGGTGGGACAAAAAGTGAGAATGAGGAGGACCTGATCACGCCGTTGTGAATGATAGGAAGGGGCAAGGACAGAAGCACGGGTGATAGGTCGGATGCAGTTGAGGGTCCTGTTAACCACAGTGGGTGGCAAGTGACGATTATGGATGAAGCGAGCCATGTCAGCAGTGCTGACTTGGAAAGTACAACACAGATACAACGTAGGCGAAGAAACTGGGACAGTAGGATGGAATCCTTGCAGGACATGGGATGTGAAGGTAGCTATGGGAGTCAGTAGCTTTGTAATGGATGGCAGTGGATAGTTTATTCCCTGAAATGGAGACGGAAAGGTGAAGGAAGGGAAGGGAATTGTCAGAAATGGACAATGTGAAAGTTACGGAGGAGTGGAAATTGAATTTTTTCAAGGTGCAGGCGGAAGTATTAAGGGGCACCAAAACAGTCATTGATATGACAAAGAAAGAGTTGTGGGAGGGGGCCAGTGTAGGACTGGAACAAGGATTGTTCCACACACCCCCATAGAGAGGCAGGCATAATAGGGATACGTGGGTGCGCATTGCCACTCTTGTGACTTGGCAGAAGTGAGATGAATTAAAGAGGAAATTGTTTGGTGAGAGGACAAGTTTAGCCGAGCAGAGATTTAGAAGGATAATGGCCAAAGCAGGCAAATATGACGAGGTTAGTTTGGGAAAACTGGGCGGCATGGATGAATTGGACCGAAGAGTCTGTTTCCATGTTGTACAGCTCTATGACTATATCGCTGTGACTCGATAAACACACATGCCTTAATTATCAAATTAACTTAAAGGATTCAACAGTTCCCTCTTTATCTACGTCGCCTTTTTTGAAAGTGTTAAAGCTAGAGTCTTTATGAAGCCTCATCATTTAAGGTATATTTTGTTGCTCTTCAGGTCAAAAGATCAATTTTTGGGGTGTAGTGTTAAGCTGAAAATACTGAACAGGCTTTATAAGGTCTGATCAAAATGACTACATGAAGACAGATGCACTCTGATATAAAACAAATTTATTAGCTTAATCTGCTTTAGACATTTGCAAAGTAATGAGTGGAACTATTAGCTTAAATGAGTTTAGACATATTCAACTAGTGAGTCTTGCTGCAATCTGCCTGTTGGACACTCCTGGATGAAGGCTGGCACTTAGAGCTCCATCTTAGGTACCATGGCACTGCACTGATGAGCCCCTAGTCTGATAGGGAAGGTCCATGGCTCACTTTCATGTACCTGATGTGATGGGAAAAGCCCTAGTCTCACGAGCCCAGTCCGATGGGGAACATCCCGGTCTGATGAACCCTAATCCGATGGCGAAAGTCATGATCTTAATACTATTCTGGTTGCATGCTGTTTTGCCATTTTTAGTACTTTCAGTACTTCTCCAGACATTGCATTATGCAGAAAATAAGTTGAAAACATCTCCAGATGGGTCCATGTTAACTACACTAAAAAATCCAACAGACAACCAAGTTTATGCAGTTACTTCCCAGCTGAAACTTTTTTTACACCAGGCATGTTTTTCATGTATTTATCCACTAAAATTGCTCATTGTCATGTCCAATTAACCCTTGATAATCTGGTTTGGAGGCATAATCATTAAGCCTAATACTACAGAGGGGGAAATGTATCCTGTACACTGAGTCCTCATATTTTTGGCAAAATCGTTCATTCCAGTTCTCTTAAAACTTCTAGATCACAGGCATAGATATTTTGAAGAGAAGCTGTGAATTCAATTGCCTATGAATGTTTTCCATTTTTTTGAAATATCTCATTTAACTGTTCCCAAGGTGGGTTCTTTGCATTCAATGTTCATTTTCCTGTCACTATCCAATCAAAATATTCCCTCAATATTCTTAAAACAGAAATCAACATTCATATTTGATCACACAAACTAATGATTCTTGTCAATTAATTGTTTTACAATTAGTTATCTCCAGTTTCCAAAAGTTAAAAAGTAACTTCCTGAATTCCTTTAGACATATAACAAAATATTCCAAATTCATAGTAACATGTACCCCTCAGAATTTATCACCTTCCTAGAACTAATGTGTCTATTTGTTCTTGTATTGATTGAGCATTTAAGGCTGAGTGAACTACAACTGATAGAATCCCTTTAGCTTACCCTCTTTTTGACAATTCTTGTTTGGATGCAGCACTTTAGCAAAGTTCTTCATAAAGGGTCCTACAATAATTAAATAATCCCTTTGACTTGCCTTAAACATTACAGACTTCATGTGTGTCCATACAACTACAGGAAAGTTCCCTTTTACTTAGGTTGCCATTAAACCCAGCTGTTCAAGGATACACAGTAATGCTCTATGTCTTCCTTAACAGCTCCCGAATCAATCTATCACTTATATCACTGTGCTGTTTCTTAAACTTCATATAATTTTCCATTGAGTGCTTGAAACTTCTATAAAATTATTTATCAATCCCAATTTCAGAAACAATTATCTAGGTTTGGTGGTTTAAAATGATTCTTCTAGATCAGAAACCAAAGAGATGAAATTAAATTTTCCTGTTCTCCAGCTTTGCCTCAGAAGGTAACATACGTCCTTCCTGGGTCAAGGCCCGTCTCTAAAAGGCAAAAACCTTTGGTCCAAATTAGATATGTGCAACTTTGCGTCCAGCAATCCGGAAAGTGTATGATGAAAGTAAATGATAGCTGCCAGCAGAAAGAGTTAACTATCTGCTGGTTTGAAAAGGGGGCAGGGCCCAAGTCACCAAGCCATGTCATATTGTAATTATTCTTTGTTTAGAAAACTGCTGAAATCTTCTGATCATTTCAAACTGACTGTGTAAATTTTGATTGTCCTTCATTGGAATTTCTACTTTGTTTTCAGTTGTCTCAAAACCCCCTTTAGCATTTCCAGGATTACCTTTACAATAGAAGCAAATAGCTCATACCTTTACATTTTCCATATTTTCTCTTAAACATTTTTCAGAGCTGAGTTGAATTAGATGTTTACAAAACACGTTAAAATAGGTTTTGAGAATTGGCCACCTACAGAATTTTACACACAATATTTCTTATTCTAAATTCAAATTGGAAGTCTCCAAAATGAGAACAACTTGACCTTGAACAACATAACAGCTTGTTTTCAAATTAAAATCAAAAAATACAGTTGGCACCATGTCCAGAGATTTGAACAGATGTCTTATGAACAATATCCTAATATTCTTTAATGTTCTAATTATCGGGTAGGGTTATTGCCTTCTTGCACTATAGTGCTGTGAGCAGTTGTGAATTGTTACATCAGGATGGATGTCTTACCCACCCCGCCAGTTTTTAGCTGTTCTACCCTTATTGACACCAGATGCAGCCACTGACTAGCGCTTTCCTGATGTATTAACATTAACTTATCTGTATAATTGCAAATTTAAAATGATGATTATTTCTTCATTCTTGTGTTTTAGCTGTACTCCTTTTCCTGGATCTATTAGTTTCGCTAGTTATTGACCTAGGGGTTATAGGGTTAATGTCCTCACATGTCGGGGCAGTTGCTGATGGTAATGTGTGGGCTCCACCCACTCAGTGTTCACTCTGCTCACTACAAGCCTTTCCCCAGGATCTTTCCAATCATTTTTCTAACCAGTTAGAAGTATTGATTAGTAAGTGTTATCATTCCTTTCTACTCTCGGCCTTTGTTTTGAACCGCCCGCCAACTTTTCAGTTTGGGAGGTGTGTTATGTGAGTCCCAACAGTCCCCATGCATTTTGTTGACTAATTTTGCTTGTTGTCTCATTATGAAACTCATGATGGAGCCCTCAGCTCATCAGTCAAAATCATAATCTTTCCTCTTTCTTTCCACCAGACATTCTCCAACCTAGATAACAAGGTGTGGAGCTGGATGAACATAGCAGGCCAAGCAGCATCTTAAGAGCAGGAAAGCTGACATTTCAGGCCTGAAAGGGTCTAGGCCTGAAACATCAGCCTTCCTGCTCCTAACGTGCTGCTTGGCCTGCTGTGTTCATTCAGCTCCACACCTTGTTATGTTGGATTCTCCAGCATCTGCAGTTCCTATTATCTCTGATACATTCTCCAACCTATTCCTGCGCAGTCATTTCTCAAATCCATACAGCACCTTTATCTTGCATACATAGAGCTCCCTCACCTGTGTGGCTTTCCCAAATTTCCCCCAACCTATTCTGTTTCTGGTCCAAGTGCACAAAGTCCTGCACAGAACTGACCTAGCCCCAGCAAGGCTTGTCCAGCGTGGACTTTACTTCTCAGTCCCCACTCCCCAGCACCGATTCCCCAGAGCAGATTTGGCATGGCATCCATGGCCTTCCCTTCGCACCCCTTGCCCCAAGTGCTCATTCAGATTCTTTTACTACCCAACCAGATTGTTTCCAACCTTGCTGGACTAACTACAGGTGGAAAGTAAAATCTACTCACCCATTTTACAGACTGTCCTATTCATGATTCAAACTGTTGTGGTAGATTGTTTATAAAATAAACTCAGAAGCAATAATCAAGGTACAGGTCAACAGTCATTTATTGAGCCATTGTTGGGAGAGTCTACCACCAAAAAGATTCTGAGAGAGCACCCTGAGTCAGCTCTGAGGATTCATCAGATATTTATACATTGTAAGTCATGTAGAAGTAAATTTCTTGAATTCTGAAATGGTCTTTTTGACAATACCTTCTTTCCATACATTCCAAAAAGTAGCAAGGCTCCTGTTACCCCTGGTCTCACCACACTCTATCTTCTCTGAGCTTGTGCTGGTTTATGCTGACTGACTGTATTCTTTGTTTCTTCAGAATCAATCAGTTTATCTCTCGGTCTCTCTCTGTATCCATCTCCCTCACCCCTCTCAATTCCTCTACCTCAATATTTCTATATTTATCTGTGAGTGAACTGCAGTAGTGTAATTTGAAACAGAGAAATTTAAATGCTTGCTGAGCAAGTGTTCAGCACCCATTAGTTGATATGCTTTTTTTTATCAGCTTAAATAATGTATGCGGTGAAAGTGCAACACCGCCGTCTCATCTAAAAATTAATTTTGCATTCTGTTTTTCATCAGATGGTGATTCTGGAAGCCTCAAAGCTCCACACAGGGTATTTGCCTCAGTGTTGCCCTCCGGTGTTGCTTTTTGTGATTATGGCTTTTCAGATGAGGGAAGTAAAGAGCTGGAAGAACGTTACAAGGAATTGTTGGATTATGAACTACACCCAGCACAGTTGGATCGGGTAGAAGAAATCATGTTGGGTGAGTCATTTATCTTTCTTTATCAAGCAAACCTATAACAAACTGTTCCTTTAAAATTAGAGATTTGGTACGGGCACTAAATATTACTTGCTTTCAATTGCATTGTTAGATGTGTATGTATTAAAAAGATTTTCTGTATTAGGACTTCACTTTAAGCTTAGTTTTTAAGCTGGTTGAATAACTTAATAATTAATAGTAATGTTCTGTTATAATATTTGATTGACCTAAAGGAAATTAAATAGAGATTTAGAGTTTGCTGACAGAGTTGTCTGTCGTAAATCTTGATTTAAAAAGAAAAGACTGCTAACAAGAACTATACTGATCAATTGATATTCACCTTTCGGTGGGTGTTAGGAAACTGCAACTATATCTCTTCATGGCACAATTAATATTGAAAGACTGTTGCAGATATCGTATCCTCGGTCAGTTTGTCCAGGTTAGCATGACTAAGGTAAGAAAAACCCAAGAAAATTTCAGGTGAAATTCTGAAGATATGGTAGTAGATTGTTATTGTGACAGCTCAGTCATATTCAAGCATTCATCAGCACTACAATAACATTAACAGGCATCAAGCAGTTCTGTTGAATCCTAAATGGTCCACCGGCTCCTTATTTGTGTTACTTAAGACCATAGTTTCAGGCAGGTACAGTTTGCTCAACTAAAAGGAAATTTGCTATTACAAGTGATGGTGGGAATGATGAGCAGTATATTTAATTAAATAATTGCTTGGTATTATAGAACTTTTAACAATTGCTAATAGGGGACAAGAGTCAAAGCTGTTCATCTTGTTTCATCAGATCTAGGATATCAGAAACAGAACAGGAAAAAATAGACGGTAATTTATACTGCATGAAAAGAGGGTGCTGATTTGTTGGGTCATTATTGGAATAAAATACAGCAGATAGACTGATTGGCCAGAGTGTTTAGCAATCTTTATCTTTGGTGGTGCCCTTTGCCTGTTGGGAATTCTGCCTATGAGCATAGTGCCTGCCCTTCCTTCATATCTGCTGATATGCAATCCCCAGCCCAACACACCCATCTTATCCCCTCTCCCTAAGGCTGGAAAACACTCCCTCTCCAATAGCTTTGAGCTTCCTCCCTCCAGGATCTATTGGGCCTCCTTCAAGAGCATGTCTGCAGTGCCAGTAGTGCCATTGAGATTCCAGCTGATCAGATTGGCTGCAGCTCCTCTATGTGGCAGAAGTTTTGGCTGAAAGACCAACTTCTTTCTAGTCTTATCAACTCACCGTGGCGTTTGGGGTTGGGAGGATTCTGATCTCCTGTACTTTTCCGTCCATGGTTATTTTCTCTGAATAGAATTATGTTTTCTGTACGTAAAATATAAGTTATTCTGTCTGTCACTGATCATTCTCATTATTGAATCTTGGCTTCCTATTTGCTGAAGTATATTCATGTACAGACTAGGGATTTACAAGTAATAATTGTTCTAAAGTCATAAAACAGCACACAACTCAGAAAGCACTTACAATGCTAGCTCCTGGCTCCAAAACTGCTAGTGGCTTTTCAGCTTCAATAGCCCATTGTCTGTAAGAGAAAGATATAGATTCAGTTTATGTAGATGTAAGAAGTAATAACAGTAAGCAGTCACTTGTGGGAATAGTTTGTAGGCCCCCCTAACAATAGTTACGGTGTAGGGCGGAGCATCTGGGAACAGAAGGATAGGATATTTAAGAAATATACCGCATCAACTATGGGTGACTTCAGTCGACACACTAATTATGCAAAACAGATTGGCAAATATAGTTGAGACAATTTTTTTAAAGTACATTCTAGAGCTAACCAGGAAGCAAGCTATTCTAAACCTAATAATGAGCATTGAGATGGGATTAATCAACAATCTCATGGTAAACAAACTTCTAGGTGACAGCAGTTATAACATGACAGAAATTTACATTCAGTTTGAAGGGGAGAAGTGCACATTTCAGATAGGTGCGTAAGTCAAAAGTCAGCTAAAGTAAACTAGCACCCTTGATTAGAAAAAAAAGATGGAATAGTAGCAATGGCATACTTTTAAGGAGATATTTAATAACTTCCAGGAAACATTTAATCCAATGAGAAAGAAAGATTGTTTGAGAAGGATGCACTATTTGTGACTAAATGAGGAAATTAACAATTGTATCAGATTGAGAGAAACAGTACGGTTCTGCAAACAATAATATTAGGTTAGAAGATTAGTTAGATTTTAAGAACCAGTAAAAAAAATTAAGAGGGAGAAAGAGTTTGAGAAAATGTTGGCTCATAGTTGAAAACAGAAAGTAAGAGTTTCTTCAAGTATTTAAACAGGGGAAATATAGTTAGGAGGGAATTGCCCATGTGCCCTTAATGTAGAATTTAGACCCCAAGAAGCCTTATGGCATCAGGTCAAACAGGAACAAGGAAACACCTACTGATTACGGGCACATTTACTGACTCAGCTGATGAAACAGTATTCTTTCATGTTGAATATCAATTGGACACATGAGATAAATAAGCAGAAGTAGGTCATTTGGCTTATTGAGTCTGCTCTACCATTCAGTGTGATCATAGCTGATCTAATAATCTTAACTTCACTTTGGCTTATCCCCATAACCCTTCCCTTACAGATTAAGAACCTGTCAGTCTATTAAAAAATGTCAACAATGACCTGTGATAAAGAATTCCACAGATTTGCTACTCTCTGAAAATAAAAAATAAACCTCTTCATCTCTCTCTTAAATGGTCAACCCCTGACTCTGACTAAGTCTGAGCTTAATGCCTCTGGTCCTAGACTGTCCCACAAAAGGCAATAACCACTCAGCATCTACCTTGTCAAGTTACCCTAAAAATGTTATATGTTTTAATATGATGTCCTTTCATTCTTCTAAACTTTAATGAATAAAGGCCCAACCAACTCAATCTGTTCCATAAGAAAAGCACATCCTATAGTAAATCAGCCTAATGAACCTTCTCTGACTGTCTTGTCTATTTGCTTAATATTTGCAACAAAGTCTCCTTCAGACTCTTTCAAGTCTAGAAGTTAGGCACACCATTGTTCTGCCAATCTCACATTCCGATCACTTAATCTGAACTATCAACATCCTTCCTTCTCCGTAGGGGAATGAAGGGTTATGGGGAAAATCTCTTTACAGGAAGACAATTCAGGCAGTGAATCCAAAATGCCTTCACTAAACTAGAAATTTTGTATATTTACGCAATACTCATTTTAAGTTGTAGCTGTATGTAAGTATAGAAAATGCTTCTATTTACTATCCACCGTTAACATATTTTTCATTTTTGTTTTGTTCTTGGATGCAACAACTACAGAAGAGTTGGGGACTGAAAGACTCCAAGGTAAAATTCAACAGAATCAACAAATGGGAATTATGAGTCTTTCATTAGTCAATGTGAAGAGTGAGAAATATATATGAAATTCTAGGTAATGGTGACAGTTTTCACATAGTAAAAATTAAGATGTCATACTAAAGGAAAAAAATGGAGTGTCCTGCATTTTACTTTCATGTAATTTGATAACTCTTTCCTAAAATATAAATTTAAAAACTACATTTCCTATGGTTCTGATGAAGGGTCTAGGCCCGAAACGTCAGCTTTTGTGCTCCTGAGATGCTGTTTGGCCTGCTGTGTTCATCCAGCTTCACATTTTATTATCTTGGAATCTCCAGCATCTGCAGTTCCCATTATCTCTTTCCTATGGTTGTATTCCTTTACATGCTTTAATATTGCAATTGTCATTCAGTGTGAAACAGTTCATTACATGTTGCAGATTTTGGAAATTTTACTGGTTAGTTTATAGTGGTCAATGTTGTCAAAGTTTAAGGGTAGTGGGCTTTTAAAAGCTTAGTTTGTTGTTTATATCTTGGATGTAAATTTCATTCATGTCTTCAAATGTGAGTTAATTCTGTTCAGACTTGAACAATGTTGTTCAGATTTTATAGCTTTACTCCATTTGTTCAGACCCTTGGCCATAGCTGGTATGATTCCCTTTTGTCAACGTTGCAGATAATTACAGATAGTCTTTGCAGGCATTCCTTAGCTTAGTGTCCTAAGCCCACCATCTTCAGCTTCTTCGTCAGTGATCTTCACTCCATCATAAGATCAGCAGTGAAATGTTTGCACAATATTTATCAATTGTGGTTCCTCAGATACTGAAGCATTTTGTGTCCAAACGCAACAAGCTCTGGACAACAGTCAGGTTTGGCCTAATATTAGCAGGAGACATTTACACCACATTGTGCAAGGTAGGGACTATCTCAAAAGACAAGAATATAATCATTTCTCCTCAACATTTAATGGCATTGCCATTGTTGAGCTCCCCCCACTATCAACATCCTGGCAGTTATCATTGACCAGATACTGAACTGGACCATCCAAATAAATACTGTGGCTTCAAGAGTAGGTCAGGCAGTAGGAATTATGCACTGAATAACTTAAGTCTGCAGTGCCTGCCCACCATCTGCAAGGCACAATTTAGAAGCTGATGGAATACTCCCCAATTGTCTGGATGTGTGTAACTCCACCAGCATCCATGCCACAGTAGCCAGCCTGTTTGATTGGCTCCTTATACACCAACTTCAACGTTTACTTCCTCCAATACCAATGCAGAGTGGCAGTATTATGTACCATCTACTAGATGCACAGCAGCAACTCACCAAGTCTCCTTTGGCAGCAGTATCCAAATATATGACCTCTATTACACAACGACAAGGGTATTAACTGAATGGGAACACCACTATCTGCAAGTTCCCCTCCAAGTCATATATCAACCTGACTTGGGATTATATTGCCTATGCTCCCTGGTGCCAGGTCAGAATCCAAAACGTCCCTGTATTTAGCACTGCCAATGTATTTATATCACATGATCTTCAGTGTTTCAAAGAACCTCTCATGGGCAGTTAGGGACGGACAGTATGTTCTGACCCAGCCAGCGGCATGTGATTCCCACAGACAAATATAAAGCAAGAATAATCTACAGATTGAGACAACAGACATCAAATTCAACTTCACGAGTCTGAAAGCTATCTACATTAATGCATCCCTTTGTCCCTTTCTCATAATTTTAAAATGGTTATCCATTTTCTTAAAAGTCATGAAACCAAATGGCACAGAAGGAATCCATACAGCCCATTGAGTCTGTTGGCTCTGTGTAGAATATTCTAGTCAGTCCCATTCTACAGTCTGGCCTCATGTTGCTGTTTACTTCCATCATGTGCCCATTCAATTTTCCTTTGAAATTACTGATGCCTCCAAATTCACTGCCCTCCTGGGTGGCAGATTCTAGGTCATTACAACTCACTATTTTTTCTCAATCCTTCCCAGCTTCTATCCCCCAAACCTTAAATGTGTCTCACCTATATTTTGTACTATCAAATAATAGAAACAGTTTTTCATGATCTACCTCAGCTAATCATGTCATAATCTCATACTGCTCAATCAAACCTTTACTTCAAACTCCAAAATCCTAAGGAAAACAGCTCCACCTCTTACTTAATCTTGTAGCTAAAATCTCTCATCCCTGGAATGATTCTGTTTTGTTCCTTAAGACCCTCACATTCTCCTAAAATGTGATGAACATAACTGGAAGCAGTGCTCTAGTTTTGGCCTAGCCAGAGTTTTTTTTTAAAGATCAGTATCTCTTTCCTGTTGTGTTAACTTAAAAAATCCGTGCAAATGAACCCCAGGTCCCTCTTTCTCTGTATACACTTCAGAACTGTGACAGCTAAATTGCCCATCTGTCCCTTCTGAAAACCTCACTTCTTTGTATTAAGTTACAGTTACCACTTTTCTGCCCATTCTGCTATTTTGTTTATATTTTCTTATCGGCTTTTTCAGAGATGTAATAGACGCCTCTGGAATAAATGGGACTTGAAGCATGGCTTTCTGGCTTCGGGGTAGGGACACTACCAGTGCACAACAAGAGCCCCTGGATTATTTATAATCCAATGCAGTTGATTCGTATCATCTGGACTGTCAGCCATCACTCTATATTTGGCATCAAGTACATTTTAAAGTTCCTCCTCCTTTATTTTATCTAGCATTAACCTAGTTGAAAGTGTATAACTAAAGTCCCCCCATTTCATAACTGTAGATTTTGTGCATTTCTCTAATTTCCTGCTGATATAATGCTCGATCTATCACTATTCAGAGGCTTGCTGGATACCCCAGTTGTGTGGTTATCCTGATTTTGCTTCTCAGCTCCAACCGATGCTGTATTGGCCTAATGGACATCCTCTCCTTCAAACATTGTAAACCTTCCCTAATTAAGTCTATTACTTTGAAGCCTACCCTTTCATCCTTTCAATCTTTTCCGAATACCTATATCCTTGGATATTAAGTGCCCAGCCTTGAACATTTTTAAGCCTACATTTCCATTATTGCTGTGCGGCTATTTATACTTATAGCTCACCAGTCTTACTCACTATTTTTTGTATGTTTGCACAGTGAAAATCTGTCTCTGTATTCTTCACAGTTAGTTCCTTTTTAATATGGCATTGCATCCTTCCTAATATTAGGAAACACTTTATGCACTTTATTCCTCTTTACTACTTTTTAGACCCTTCTGTCCAACTCGTCTGTGCTGACCGAGTTTCCCAAACTAAACCACTCCCACTTGCCTGCATTTGGCTCATATCCCTCTATATCTTCCCTGTTCATGTAGCTATCCAAATATCTTTCAAATGTTATCATACCTGCATCCACCACTTCCGCTGGCAGTTCATTCCACACGCGAACCACCTCGTGCGTGGAAAAAGTTGCCCCTCAGCTCTGTTTTAAATCTTTCTCCTCTAATCTTAAAAATATGCCCCCTGGTTTTGAAATCCCCTACCCTAGGCAAAAGAACTTTGCTACTCACCTTGTCTATGCACCTAATGATTTTCACCTCCGTGCCCATCTCCCTAGAAATTTAGTTTAAGTGCTCTACAGCCAAACTTGTAAGAATTGTTATCACGTTCAGCCCTCAACTTTGCCTAGTTCTTTTCTAGCCAGAACAATTACATTTAAAGATTTGTATCTTTTCTTCATAACATTCTTGTGTCTGCAGCTGTTTCAATTTCCTTAAAAGCAATCCCTTTCTTTGTTCCAAAATTATTTTTGAGAACGATAGCTGTGTGCCTTGCCACATCTCACTCATGTTTATTCTTCTTTTTTTAATTCAGAAGGATTCATCTCATCTCCATCTGTCATTAACTTCTGCTTCAAATCAGCTGATGTTGGGTTTCTGATTGTTCAGACAAATTGCTAGTTAAAATTTTTAGTTCAGCTTTTACTGAAAGTACAAAAACAGACGTTGCTGGAAAAGCTCAGTTGGTCTGACAGCGTCTGTGAAGAGAAAATCAGAGTTAATCTTTCAGGTCTGGTGACCCTTCCTCAGAACATGTTAACATGTTCTGGGCATTGTTTCTTAAAGATTCTTTTGTAAGAACAAAATCAATTATCCCTTCTCAGTACATATTAAGAGATGTAATGAAGCCCATGCCCTAGTTGGTTCCTCAACGTATTCTCCAAGAAACCAATTCATTCATATACCAGGAATTCTTAAACCTGCAGAAGCCCTATTCTCTTTTTTGTTTCAAAGCAGAAGCAAACTCTTGTAGTCATCCTACATTTCCATAAGTGCTTTTTCTTTTTCTCCACACTATAGTAGTTGCTTTCCCCAACTTGTGTCTCATTAAGCAACTGCCCTTTTTGGTGAGTTACTGTGTAAAAGGATGAAAACTATCACTAGATTTTTGAATAGGCTTCCGTATCAGTGCACACCCTGGCAATCAGACACCTAGGCATGTTTCTGAGATAGATTATTTCCACTAGAGTTAGTACGAACGGTCAATGCTGGAGAATCTGAGATAACAAGGTGTAGAGCTGGAAGAACACAGCAGGCCAGGCAGCATCAGAGGAGCAGGAAAGCTGACCTTTCGGGTCTGGGCCCTTTTTCTGCTGCTTGGCCTGCTGTGTTCATCCAGTTCTACACCTTGTTATCTCAGATTCTCCAGAAATCCCAGCTTTACCTGAAGGTAAACAAGGTAGTTTAAAACACGAACATTTTGTAAAGATTAGAGTTACTACAAGTAGCAAAATCATAGAGTATTAATGGAGTTGGAAATTGTGATGCTTCTCATAAGTTAACTGGTTTGAACGAGTCGTGAAAAATAACATCCTGTCTATTCACTACTGTTCTGGTATTCATGGGTGACAGTGAAGTACGGTTAAGAAATCTGATACTTGGTTGTGTATGAAATAAAGTTAGTTTTGACTAATCAGAGTTCTGTTTTCAATGTTTAAAGACAAAGACCTGTCAAAGAAATCAGAAGGTCAATACGCCTCAGAAGGGTTTAAGTACAAAGGTAAGTTACATGTAGCTGTCATTGATAACACAAGTTTTTGCTGGAGTGTTTGCTATATTTATGTATATCTTCCAGTTTTCTAGAAACAGACAGTGATACCATTTCACAAAGCGTTCAAACAAAATTATCAAAGGAGAGCTTAATCAAGGGGAATTTGTCTTCCCCCAGGCTAAAATATTGTGTGCAATCTCATTTTTGTAAAATATAAGGCATGGAGAAGGGTAGAACTATTTTCATCCTAATGTTCAAAATTGAATCTGTTTGGTAACAGGACTTGATGGTGTCATGATTTGGAAGGCTCAAGAAGCTTTCTATTTCAAGGACCTGATTGCTCACGTCTCTGAACCACCTCCCCCAAAAGAAAGACCTGCCAGTCACATCCCCTCACGACCAAAGATGGATAAAACAATTTACATTAACAATAACCACCTTAGTTTTAAATTAGAGTGAACAGGTGTGTAAATTGTGGCCCATGATTAACGTGTGTCTTTTAATATCCATTCTTTTACATGATTTTGCATGCAGACAATTCTACATGTTATGTTCATTGTCTGCATACAGGAAATGGATGCCTGATACTGGGAGTAGTAAATACTATTTAAAGGCAGATGGCACTTCTTAAGCACAGATGCACTGTGGCTGCAAATCATGTAGAAAGTCTCTATGAGGTGAAATTGCGGAAGCTGGTCAAGAGCAGCAGTAATGGTCTCAGGTGCTGTGCTCGAGAATGTGGTACAGGAGAAGAAAAGTTCTCTACCAGCTGTTAATGGGTGGGATGGGTGGACAACATGATTGCAAGCCTCTCAGCACCTGATGGCAGGCGGTAAGAGGACAAAAGGCTTGCGTTTATGTTGTGCTTTTCACAACTACCAAACATCGCAATGTACTTTATAACCAATTAAATACTTTCCAAAGTGTATCTACTGTTGTAATGTAGGAAATACTATATGCAATATGGGATAACGATGTGTGTCTGTTGTTGTAATGTAATTGAACAATAAGTATCCATCAATACAAGGGGGGTAATTCTCCTAAACTTATTTGAAATTGCACTTTTCAGTCTTTTACATCCAGCTGAGCATGCAGATGGGACCTTGGTTTAAAGTCTCATCTGAAAAACAGCACATCCAATAGTATAGCACTTCAGTACTGTCCTGAGTGTCTTTGAATTTTATGCTTAAGAACGGAATTAATCATTTACAATGGTTTTAGCTTCATAGACATGGAGGGTAGTGTTGGAAAAAGATTCATAATGTGACTAGAATTGTCTAGGTAAGAACAGTCATCTGGTAAGAGCCTTATTAGCTGTTCAATTCATACTATTCCCATTACCCACAATCTGCAATCTACAAGAAGCATTATAACATATTTCATTTAGTATTCTTCATGTCAGTTTGCACAATTACACATTTCACAGCCACAGCTCATATTTCATGTGCAAACACAGAGGCAGCTATTGTATGATAACATCACCCAGGGTTGCTCCAAGTCTCTTGCATTTGGTTCGTTTTCCAAAGAAGTGAGTGACTCAAAATACCAGGCAGCAAACTGCCATCAGAGAAGGAGCAATGTGAATATATAACCTTTTCCCCATTTGGAAGGTGCTTCTGGCAATAATGAGATGAGACAGAATGGAAGCACTGGTCCTTGCAATACTGGGGTTACACCAAGTTGGGTTTAGTATTTAAACCTCCTCAGTTGTCCCAAATCACACCCAGTCCTCATGACAAGATACAAATTTTTCTGCCTGTATTTTCTGCCTTTTTGCTTTCTTCACAACACTACCTAAATCCCAATATCCTTTTCATTTCAGCTTCTTAGGCTGTGAAAGTCTCACAGTTAATACAGAAAGATGATGAATGATAATGAGCACGCACAGCCTCTTGATTTCACTCTCACTGGCCTTACCTCAGCTGTGAACATTTGTACAATTTATAGGCTATGTTGGAAGAGGAATCTACATGTAGCAAGTTGCCAGATGTATGCAGGATAAATTCAACCTGGCTAATTACTGTTCCATCCATCTAATCCTGATTATCAGAAACGTGATGGAAGATTGTATTGATGGTGACATTTGATTGTACTTACAAAGCAATAACCTGCTGAATGGTTTGGTTTTGAATAGGGCTTCTTGCATGCTGATTCAATACAGCCTTAGCCAAAACAAGGGCAAAAACAAAAGAGCTGAACTAACGAGGTGACGTGAGAGAGTGGTGTTTAACATCATCAAAGCAACCTTTGATTGGATGAGGTAATGGGAACTGCAGATGCTGGAGAATTCTAAGATAATAAAATGTGAGGCTGGATGAACACAGCAGGCCAAGCAGCATCTCAGGAGCACAAAAGCTGACGTTTCGGGCCTAGACCCTTCATCAGAGAGGGAGATGGGGAGAGGGAACTGGAATAAATAGGGAGAGAGGGGGAGGCGGACCGAAGATGGAGAGTAAAGAAGATAGGTGGAGAGAGTATAGGTGGGGAGGTAGGGAGGGGATAGGTCAGTCCAGGGAAGACGGACAGGTCAAGGAGGTGGGATGAGGTTTGTAGGTAGATGGGGGTGTGGCTTGGGGTGGGAGGAAGGGATGGGTGAGAGAAAGAACCGGTTAGGGAGGCAGAGACAGGTTGGACTGGTTTTGGGATGCAGTGGGTGGGGGGGAAGAGCTGGGCTGGTTGTGTGGTGCAGTGGGGGGAGGGGGCGAACTGGGCTGGTTCAGGGATGCAGTTGGGGAAGGGGAGATTTTGAAACTGGTGAAGTCCACATTGATACCATTAGGCTGCAGTGTTCCCAGGCGGAATATGAGTTGCTGTTCCTGCAGCCTTCGGGTGGCATCATTGTGGCACTGCAGGAGGCCCATGATGGACATGTCATCTAAAGAATGGGAGGGGGAGTGGAAATGCTTTGCGACTGGGAGGTGCAGTTGTTTGTTGCGAACTGAGCGGAGGTGTTCTGCAAAGCGGTCTCCAAGCCTCCGCTTGGTTTCCCCAATGTAGAGGAAGCCATACCGGGTACAGTGGATGCAGTATACCACATTGGCAGATGTGCAGGTGAACCTCTGCTTAATGTGGAATGTCATCTTGGGGCCTGGGATGGGGGTGAGGGAGGAGGTGTGGGGGCAAGTGCAGCATTTCCTGCGGTTGCAGGGGAAGGTGCCGGGTGTGGTGGGGTTGGAGGGCAGTGTGGAGCGAACAAGGGAGTCACGGAGAGAGTGGTCTCTGCCTCCCTAACCGGTTCTTCCTCTCACCCATCCCTTCCTCCCACCCCAAGCCGCAACCCCATCTACCTACTAACCTCATCCCACCTCCTCGACCTGTCCGTCTTCCCTAGACTGACCTATCCCCTCCCTACCTCCCCACCTATACTCTCTCCACCTATCTTCTTTACTCTCCATCTTCGGTCCGCCTCCCCCTCTCTCCCTATTTATTCCAGTTCCCTCTCCCCATCCCCCTCTCTGATGAAGGGTCGAGGCCCGAAACGTCAGCTTTTGTGCTCCTGAGATGCTGCTTGGCCTGCTGTGTTCATCCAGCCTCACATTTTATTATCTTTGATTGGATGAAGTCACATTCAGCACAGAGGAAGCTGAATATGATTGTCGGTCTCCAAACATCTCTGCCCAAGGTATTGCTGCAGGAATTTATCAGGATAGTTTCCTAGGTCAAACTATCTTTGGTTGCTTCATTAATGACATCCCCTCCATCATAAGGCCAAATTGAGAGTGTTGCTGACAGTGCAATGTTCAGTTCCAGTTGCAGTTAGTCAAATTTTGAAGCAGTCTGTCATCAAACGCAGCAAGAACTGGACAGCATTGGGCTTACATTGATTTTTTAAAAAATAACATTTGCTGTACAGATGGACCAGGCAAGAATCATTTCTAATCTAAATATCTCTCCTTGACATTCGTTGGGAATGCTATTGTTGATTCTCCAGCTATCAACATCCTGAGCTTACTGTTGACCAGAAGCTGAACTAGACTGGCCATATAAGTACTGCAACTACAGATAAGAGGCTGGGAATTCTGTGGTGAATAACTCACCATCTCACTCCCAAAGTCTATCCATCATTTACGAGCAGCAATCAGGAATGAGTTGTAATATGCCACAGTTGACTGGATGGGTGCAGCTCCAACGACTCTTGAAGCTCAACACCATCCACCTGACTGGCACCTCATCCGCCGCTGATGCATAGTGGCAGTCGTGCATGTCACATGCAAGATCTGTTTCCGTGGATCTTTTGACAGCACCTTTCAAACTCATGACCTTTAATGCCTTGGAAAGGGTGAGCAGATGCATAGAACACCACACTGCCTATAAATTCCCCTTCACATCACATACAGTTCTGACTTGAAACTGCGTTGCTGTAACTCCACTACCATCAGATCAAAATCCTGGAACTCCTTAACAGGACCGTTTTTGTACCTACACCATATAAATTACAGAGATTCAAGAAGACAGCTTTCAACCACTTCCATGAGAACAGTTAGGAATGGGAAACAAATACTGGGCAAACAAGCAATGCCCACATCATGTGAAAGAATAAGTAAAAACAAAGCATATAAGGCCAGAGCTGGGAAGAGAAAGCAATTGGTACCAACTCGCCAGAGGGTGTTTTCCGAGATAGTAGGAATGCAGATGCTGGAGAATCTGAGATAACAAGGCGTAGAGCTGGATGAAAACAGCAGGTCAAGCAGCATCAGAGGAGCAGGAAAACTGACGTTTCGGGCCTAGACCCTCCTTCAGAAATGCATCTCTGAAGAAGAGTCTTGACCCGAAAAGTCAGCTTTCGCGCACTGGTTTCCTCCCACAGTCTAAAGATGGA
Source organism: Stegostoma tigrinum (assembly GCF_030684315.1). Classification (NCBI taxonomy): domain Eukaryota; kingdom Metazoa; phylum Chordata; class Chondrichthyes; order Orectolobiformes; family Stegostomatidae; genus Stegostoma; species Stegostoma tigrinum. The sequence goes on along the minus strand of NC_081361.1, from coordinate 46,559,871 downwards.
TAGGTTAGGTGGATTGACCATAGTGTCCAGGAATGTGCTGGAAGTGGATGAGCCTTGGGAAATGCAGATTTACAGGGACAGGGTGGGATCCTGCTTGGCCTGCTGTGTTCATCCAGCTCTAAACCTTGTTATCTCAAAGAGGGTATTTTCTAGTATTTTTTTCTGCTGCAGAGGACTTGGATATGGACTACAATAGATCAAGCTTCTGAGCTAACGGGCACAGACAGAAAAAAAGTTTGGTACCCTAGGAAGCTTCCTCTGAAGCACATAGACTCATCTATGTTATGCAACACTGTCTGTTTCCAAATTTGTGCAAAAGCATGCAGCCTATCTTTCTGAATGGAATGTTTGCTCACCTTAGTAAGTATTACAGTGTTACTCACCCTCCAGTTGACTACGTGGAGGAGAAATGTATTGCTGCTACAGTTACCACTCTGTCATTGTCCTCACTGTTACCTGTCAGCTTACCTGCCAAGACTGCTGCAGCTTAGGCCTCATATATCTGCAGCAATATATCATTACTCCGATACTCTTATCCTCATGCCATTAGCTTTCCCCACTGCCTGCTGCATCTGCATGCCAAACTTCATTGACTGATTCACTATGATACATAGGTCTTGTTGTATCTCACCTTTTCCGAAACTGCCACTATTCCGATAATAGTCTACCCTCCTATTTTTGCTACCAAAGTGGATAACCTCACGTTTTTCCACATTATATTGCATTTGCCAAGTATTTGACCATTCAGCCAGCCCATCCAATTAACACTGCAACCTCTTAGCATCTGCCTCACAGCACACACTGACATACAGCTTTGTGTGGTCTGCAAATTTGGAAATATTGCATTCAATTCCTTCGGCTAAATTGTTAATGTATGTTATGAAAACTGGGGTCCCGGCACTGAACCCTGCAATACCTCACTCGTCACAGCCAGCAAACCTTAAAAGGACCTGTTCATTCCGACCATCTGCTTCTTGTCTGCTGGTTCTCTATCCACATCAATACACCACCTCCAATATCATGAGCTTTAATTTTGCTGACTATTCTCTTGTTTGGAACTTTGTCAAAAGTCTTTTGAAAGCCCAGATACATAACATCTACCGATACACTGCTGTCCTCTCTACTGGTCACATTCTCAACAAATTCCAGAAGATTTGTCAAACATGATTTCCCATTAATGAATCCCTGCTCTCTTAGACCAATTCTGTCACTGCTTTCCAAATCCTGGGTTATTACATCCTTAATCATTGACTACAGCATTTTCCCCACCACCAATGTCCTTCCTTTTGTTTTAAATGTGGGGCTACATTAGCTCCCCTCCAATCCATTGGAACTCTTCCAGAGTCTGTAGAATGTTGGAAAATGATCAATAGGATCCTTTAATGATCCCTGCATGACTTTTCATTATCTTGGCCAGTAACTCTGTTTGGAAACCGCAAGTTTAGCTGTAAACATCTGTATGTAGCTGGCAACCCTTCTTGACCATCTTGTGTCAGCTAAAAAGCCACAGGCAGCTATCTTGTCAACTTCAATCATGGGCTGCCACAAGAAATGAGTATATTTGAGAAGTATGATCCCTTTCAATTGACAAAAATTTCAGGACTCTGATTGAGGAGCATGTAAGGCAGTGTATATTATGATCAATGCAGTCTTGTACCAGCAATAAACCTGCCATGCATCCAAGATCTAGTATACACTGATTCTGCTTCTCTCTGTCACTGGGGGAGGTGATACAATGAGATGTTGCTAATAATCTTGAAGAAGACCATTAACTTTTAAAAATGAATTTGAACTCCGAGCTGGTTACTGAAAGAACTACATTCTAAGGTTTCGGATTTTAGACAAGCACCTCTATTGTACAAGACTAAACAAAGCATGTACTTCTACTTTAACCCACTTACCTATGTTTCCAAAATGTTTTGATTGGATACACAAACCTTTCAACATATCAGTTCCCATTCCACCCTTAATTCCACCCAAGAGTTCCCAATATCTTATAGGATCTTGAGGGTTCCTTCACTTCTCCTGAGATCAAACCGAAGTATGTCACAGCTCTCAAGAATTCACTTCAATTTTTCTGAGTATTCCTCCTGTAATCTAAAATATGCGATTTCCTGGGGTCTTTCCACTAGCATACAGCTACACAACCCTTCAACAGTCTAAGCACCTCACAATTGTGGACAATCTAGCATAAGTATGGGCTTCATTACTGTTCTTGCTTTGTGACCTACAGCATCTGGTAACTTCAGTAAGGCATTCAACAAGGTTCCTCATGGTAGACTGGTTAGCAAGGTTCAATCACATGGAATACATGGAGAACTGGCCATTTGGATACAGAACTGGCTCAAAGGTAGGAGACAGAGGGTGGTGGTGGAGAATTACTTTTCCGATTGGAGCTTTGTGACCAGTGGTGTGCCAGAATAAATCGGTGCTGAGTTCACTGTTTTTTTCTTGTATGTAAATGAATTGGATGTGAACATAGGAGGCATGGTTAGTAATTTGCAGATGTCACCAAAATTGGTGGACAGCAAAGAAAGTTATCTCAAAGTACAACAGGACCTAGAACAGATGGACCAGTGGGCCGAGAGGTGCAGATGGAGCTTAATTTAGGAAAATGTGAGATGCTGCATTTTGGAAAGGCAAATCTGGGCAGGACCTGTACGCTTAATGGGAAAGTCCTGGGGAGAGTTGCTGAACAAAGAAACCTTGGAGTGCAGGTTCATAGTTCCTTGAAAGTAGAGTTGCAGGTAATCAGGATAGTGAAGAAGGGGTTTGGTATGCTTGCCTTTATTGGTTAGTGCTTTGAGTATTGGAGTTGAGAGATCATGTTGCCTCTGTACAAGGCATTGATTAAGCCACTTCCGAAATACTGAGTGCAATTCTGGTCTCCCTGCTATAGGAAGGATGTTGTGAAACTTGAAACAGTTCAGAAAAGGTTGACAAGGATGTTGCCAGGGTTGGAGGGTTTGAGCTATAGGGAAAGGCTGAACAGGCTGGGGCTATTTTCTCCGGAATGTCAGAGATTGAGGGGTGACCTTATAGAAGTTTGTAAAATTATGCGGGGCATAGATAGGATGAATAGCAACGGTCTTTTCTCCAGGGCGATAACGTCCATAACTACAGGAGAAAGATTTAAGATGAGAGGGGAGAAATTTAAAAGAGACCTAAGGGCAACTTTTTCATGCAGAGGGTGGTGCACGTATGGAAGAAGTTGCTAGAAGAAGTGGTGGAGGCTGGTACAGTTACAACATTTAAAATGATATCTGGGTGGGTATATGAATAGGAAGGGTTTACAGAGATATGGACCAAGTGCTGGCTAATGGGACTAGATTGATTTAGGATATTTAGTTGGCATGGACAAGTTGGACTGAAGGGTCTGTTTTCATGCTGTACTGCTCTATGAACCTTTGGGAGAAAAGGCTGAACTAGTATCTCCCAAGGTAATAATCTTCGTAATGTTCCCTTCAAGTATAAAACTTCCACAATCCAACATGTTACTACTTAGAACCGTGGTAAATTGATGCGAAGAAATTGATTTTTCACAGGTTTTACAACTGCATGGAGTATTTTCTGGAACACCAACCACACTTTCTAAAAATGTGACTTTGGTTTTAATCTTCAACACTCTACTCTGTCTCACCTTTACGACAATGGAACATCTTGGACTTTTCAATTCTTAGAATCATACAACACAGAAATGGCCCTTCAGACTATTGGCACTGACAAAATTTACTCTAAATCTACTCTAGGCCCATTTTAGAGCACTTGGGCCCCATAGCCTTGAATGTTGTGACATCTTAAGTGCTCGTCCAAGTACTTCTTTCAAGTTAAGGTTTCCCGCCTCAATTACCCACACTGGCAGTGTTTTCCAGGTTGCTACCACCCTCTGGCAAAATAAAATTTTGTCAAATCCCCTCTAAACCTCCTGCCTTTCACCTTACAGTTATGCCCACTCATTATTGACCTTTCAACTAAGGGAAGCAGTTGCTTTCTATCAACACTGTCCATATCTCTTAGAATCTTAACAATCTCAATCGGATCTCCTTTCAGCCTTCTCTGTTCTAAAGAAAATAGTTCAACTTTATCCAGCCTCTCTTCAAAGCTGACTGCAGCCACTCACCATCCTGGTGAATATTCTCTGCACCCCTCCAATGCAGTCTCATCCTTCCTTTAGTGCAGAAGTGCACACAGTACTCCAGCTGTGGCCTAACCAAAGTTTGTACAGCTCCAGCATAGCCTCCCAGCACTTATGATCAGTGACATGACTGATAAAGCCAAGATTCACTCCTGAACTCTACATTTTCTTTGTCTACCTTAGGAATACAAGCTGTTTTCTTTCCTGTAGTGATGTTTTGTATATAAAAGACATTTGTGAGTTAAATCAAAACTTCAGCCAAAACTGTAGCTTGCTTTATACTAGAGGTTTACACCCCTCCAAATATGTTGTGATATTTGCTAATATTGTTTTAAATTCCTGCAATAAAAACCCTTGCCTCACATTTTTGAAATTCTCTTCAATTTTCATCTGTTGATAACAACAATCAAATAAGCATTTATTTTTCTCTAGCGAATTCTGCAAAGTTAGATTCTGCAAAATAGTGCCATTTTGTGGTGACAATTGAAAGCTTTTTGCTATTTTATTCTATTCGTCAAACACTTTGCTGAGATTTGTGCAGACAACATCCATTGCCCTGCCCTCATCAATCATCCTTGTCACTTGCTCAAAAAATCCAGCCATGTTTGTGAGATACTACTTTGATAGCCAGAGACTTTTCCCCAAAGCAGGATTGACTGCCACGAGGGGTCATAGTTTTAAGGTGTTAGGAGGAAGGTATAGAGGAGACATCATAGGGAGGTTCTTCACCCAGAGAGTTGTGAGCGCATGGAATACTTTGCCAGTGGTAGTCATGGAAGCAGAGTCATTAGTGACATTTAAGCGACTGCTGGACATGCACATGGACAGCAGTGAATTGAGGGGAATGTAGGTTAGGTTATTTTAATTTTGGATTAGGATTATTCCACGGCACAACATCGTGGGCCGAAGGGCCTGTACTGTGCTGTACTTTTCTATGTTCTATGTACTGTAAAATACACACGATAAAATCAAAATATTTCTAAGTCAGGCAGGTGAGAGGCTTGGGGGGGAATTTACAGAAGGTGTTCTCATGTATCTGCTGCCCTCCTCCTTCTAGATGGAAGTGGGTTTGGGAAGTGCTATCTAAGATCTATTGGTGAATTTCTTGCAGCATCTTTTAGATAGTGCACACTGCTGCTACTGACTGCCAGTGGTGGACGGAGTACATGTTTGTGGATGTGGTACTAGTCAAGCAGCTGTGTTGTTGTGGAAGGTGTTAAGCTTCTTCAGTATTATTGGAACTGCACTCATCCAGGCAAGTGGAGAATATTCCATCACACACCTGCCTTATGCCTTGAAGATGACGGACAGGCTTTAGGGAATCAGGAGGTGAGTTGCTCACCACAGTATTCCTGATCTCGGACCTTGTAGCCACCATGTTTGTCATGAGACCAGTTGAGTTTCTGATCACTGGAAACCTCTAGTATGTTGGTAGTTTGTGATTCACTGATGGGAATTGAATGTCAGGGGGCTGATGATTAGATTATCTCTTATAGGAAATCATCATTGCCTGCCATTTATGTGGTGTGAATTTTGCTTGCCACTTATCGTCCCAAGCCTGGATATTGTCCCCACTTCTGATGTTATGATGGAACAAAAGCCATTGATGAAGCAGCTGAAGTTGGATGGTCTTAGGACACTCCTGCATAGGTGTCTTAGAGCTGAGATGACTGACCTCCACCAATCATGATCATCTTCGAATGGGACAGGCATGACCCCAACGGACAGAGTTTGTCCTCTGATGTCCCTCAATTCCTGTTTTGCAAGGGCTCCTTGATGCCACACTCGGTTGAATGCAGCCTTGATGTCAACGGCTGTCGCTTTCACTTTACCTCTGGAATTCAGCTCCTTTGTCGATGTTTGAACCAAAGCTGTAATGAGATCAGGTACTAAGTGGCCATCACTGAGCAGGTGCTGCTTGATAGCACTGTTGTTGACACCTCCCATCACTTTACTGATGATCAGGAGTAGACTGATGGGACTATAATTAGTTGAGAGAAAAAACAGAGTTGCTGGAAAAGCTCATCAGGTCTGGCAGCATCTGTGAAGGAGAAAACAGAATTAACTGGGGCAGCTCTGAGGAACTGTCACTGCACCTGAAACATTAACTCTGTGTTTTCATTCAAAGATGCTACCAGACCAGCTGAGCTTTTCCGGCAATTGTATTTTTGTTCCTGATTTACAATATCTGCAGTTCTGTCCATTTTTATAATTAGCCGAGGCTGAATTTGACCTGCTTTTTGTCTTCACAACGTACCTGGGCAATTTTACTTGTTGTCAGGCAGACACCTATATATAAGTATACTGGAACAACTTTGGTAGGGAATGACATGTTCGCAAGCTCAAGTTTCTTCTGTTGCTGGAATGTTGCAGAGCCTTTGCAATATCCCGTGCCTTCAACCATTTCTTTGTATTACTTGGAGTGAATCAAATTGGCTGAAGACCAGTAACTGTAAATTCCAAAACCTTAGTTTCTTTGCTTATTCCATCCTCCTTGGATTAAAGGCCAACATTTTATTTTCTTCCCCTGGCATGCCTGGAATGTCCAAGATCAAAATTTCAACTGATTGACTTCAATTCCCAAATCTGTCCTTAGAACGGAAAAGTATTTTTCAACACTTTATCTTGTTAACACTTCTCTTTGATTTGGGGTAATTATGTAAATAACTCACATTTCTTAATGAAGACAGGGCAGTTCTCCTCATTTTATGCCTTAATTCATCTGTTAACAAACTCACCTGCCATTTTATGGCTTTCCACCTTCTAAGTCTGATTTGTAAATACGCATGGAATGACCTTTACAAAGTAAACATCCTGGGTGAGCTGGCAATTTCTGATTTCCAGAATTTCAATTATCTTACATTTACAAATTTAAATTTCCAAAACATAAAGATCATAAAATAACACGTTTTGTCAAAGCTAACATCATTATTTGCAGCCTACAAACAGCTCAAAGTGCACAAACTAAAAGTGAAGTAACCTTGATAGCCACGTCTAAGTGCCCTGGTGTGAGGCTATAGCTCTGGCCACAGCAGCTGCCATAACTTGTGCACTACTACTTGTTGAAGTTGAAATAGAAGAGCTCCCTTAGACCTTCTGTGGACTTGGCCTCCTTCTGAGATTCCTTTTCCTGTCCCCTCTTGTGGCTGCTTCTCCTATGCTTAGTGTCTTCTTTCATACTCCCAGACATTCTCTATCCCCGGAGGTATCTTACCAGGCCAACTATGACTGGAGAATGGTAATTTGTAAAGGAACTAACAACTACAACCTTGCATTGGCAGGTGGATCCACCTCGCGACAGACAAATTGTACTTTGAACTGTACAGGAATTCAGCAAATATCATCAAGAAATCAGCCTAAAGTAGTAATCAACTTACCTGGAAATCCTACATTAGCTCTTCCAAATACTCTTGGCCTTCCTGTACTTGCTTTGACATTTTGCTGAGCAAGGCCAACACATGGTATCCATTTTGTAGGAGCCACCCAAAATAGCAATCCTAGCCTGCAATCAATTTGGTACGCTTATCCAGATGATGATGATTTCTCTCCTTTGTACATGTTTACAAGCAATACCTGCTGCGCCACGGTGAATTGCTTTGCGCTTCGTGCAGTAAATGTTCATATCCATCTTGAATTCTTGTGGATCATTGGAATTGTTACACCTGAAATAATGGTTGTTGTGAGCCCAATTTAACATTTATCACAATATTTTTAAAAATTCTAAAAGACAATAGCCCACATTGACATAAATATGGAAAATCATGAACAAGGATGTCTTGGCACTCCCACATGCACTACCTTTCAGAGATAAGATTTTCGAATTGTATTGTCACTTGTTAAAGTTATTCAGTAAAAGTCAACAATGCTTTGTGTTGTGGCAGTGAGTCAACCTCTCGTATGTAGCGTATTTACTTCTATCTTTATTATTTTGTGCCCTTCATAAAGTAATTGCTTGCTTTTAATCAAATCCCATAAATTGTATGATTTTGTTGTTTTACAGTAATAAAACTGTAGATATTAATCTCATATTAAGTGGTAAATTATCCATTTCACCACACAAAACTGTGCCCATCAGGGGTTGCACATTAGGAAAAAAAATACAGACTCTCAATTTTTGTCTCTCCCTCTGTGGCTTGAGCAGCTATAATGGGAAACTTAACGTTAAAATTCTGCATTTTTATTTTGTTCTGGCCTAACAACATAACTGTTTGATTAAAATGTAGTTTACTACTTTAGATAATAGCTGAAAAATTGGCCTGCCCAGTTTTTGGGTGCTGAGGTTCATGATTTGCAACCTGTCTGCATTGGTTTCATTGGAGGTGGGCAGCAGACAAACTTGATGCTACTATTTTGTTTGCATGTTTATGAAATAATAATGAGTGGATTTGTGCTGCTCACTGCCTGTGCACTCAGTAAGGGGTTGAATAGCATTGTGCCGATAATGGGTGATGCAGTTGGCCTGCTCTTGAAAGGCAGGCTATTCCTCTTATCGGAAAGGTAGACCAAATAATATCAACACAAATGTAGAAGATTGAATCTGGAGCACCAGTGCAAAGAGAATCCCAGGGTGTAATGGATGTAGCACAAATGACATTGGTGATGCAGGCAGGCACAAGAAGTGACACCATCAATGGAAATCCAAGACACCTTCAAGGACCACCCTCAGAAAGAAGTAGGAACAGTGGCCAGAGTGGTCAACATCTGACTCCAAGGACCTGCTAGTACTGCCACAAAGTCGAATATCCTGGCATGGAAAGCCAGGGTCAGTGAACACGTCTTGATATGACATCACCAGCTCCTCTCACTGTTCAATGCACCGCACTCTCTCACTCACCTAAAAGCAACCCTGACTCTCAGAATTATAGCTATAATTCTGGTATTTCTACAAAGCTTCATTGCCACACTCATCACCTGCTGCTGCCATTTACCTCCAGTGATTCAGCTGTGTTAGCTATGTCAGAAAAATACTGCAGTACAACAGCTGATATTCTGTCCTCGCTTCTAGGATAAGGTGGGGCATTATAAAAGGGAGCAGAGCAGAACTGGTGGGGGACCGGGACAGCTGCATTTCCGGAGCCCTTTGAAGGAGATAGCACTCCACGTTACGGGGTCAGTTACAGAAGAGTCCATGTCATCTAGTGTGCTGAGATCTTGAGGATGCTGGTATGTTGCTGTCTTAGCCCCTTCTCAACTCCCAGCTTGCTCTCATCCTCAGACATGAAATGATGAATAAGATACTAATGGTGTGACCATGGGTATCTTACTTTCCATCCCATCCCCTTTCCCTCACGCCAAACTTCCTTTTTTGATTTCTTTTGCTTTCAGACAAACAAGAAGTGTCATCTGCCCAGCCACAGCAGCCCAAGGAGCCAGAGGAAGTGAGAGAGCAGGAATCCAGCACTGATGAAGTGGCCACGTCATTTGATATGACATTTCGAGCCACCTGCTCAGATGCTTGCGCTGATCCTGTCTTGGAGGCTACTATTGAGTTTACACGTGGTGAGTCACTGGGCATGAGTGGGCCACAGCCACACCAGCAGTAAAGGCTGATTCATTTGTCAGCTGACCAGAGAATAAGGTTGCAGCTGAGACCTGCTGCCAAGAACTCAGAATGAGGAGCTAAATGGGCGGCATAAAAGGAGAAAGCAGATAAGCACACACTTTGAAATGTTCAGTGTATTAGCTGACATGCCAGACAGTCTCCTGTGTTGAAGAACTTGGAGGAGTCTGGCTCTAACTTAGCAAAAGGCATCACAAAGAACTTTCCCTGAGTGCAGCTTTTGCTCCATTTCCCCGATGTCCTGCTGACCCAGAAGCACTGCAACTGCATTCCTCATATATGTGGCAACTTATGTACAGACAGGTTACTTACTCTTTTACTACCCTTGTGTCAATGCAGCAAAACTACCCATCGAGTCCAAGAACTCAACACAATACCTCCAGAAACACTCCACAATACATCTAGACACTTTGCAATTGCAGAAGTTATTCAAAATTACTTTCTGTTCAAGTTGGATGGTTGGCTTCTGGCAGATCTGCACTTTTTTTTTGGATTGATGCACAAGATTTGTTGACTTGATCTTTGTAACCCAAATTAGGAACTCTGTTGTCAATCAGCCAGTAGGGCTGTTAGATATTAGAATAACACCCCAATACGATTTTCAGTGCAGGCAGGGAACCTCTACGTGGGCACCCTTCAAAAGAGCATACCAGAGTCAACTGGTATTTTGCACATCTCTGGAAGACTGCAGAGCTGAAGTAGTAGTTAAAATTCGAGTGCAGGGTGGTACATGGTTTGATCGAAATCTCTTGATTTATACTATATCGCATATTATGTTCAAAGATCCAGTGCTGGTAATTGTAGTTATTTGTGGTTACAGTGAAGACGAATGTACCATATCTGGTCCATATCTTAATCTTAATCAAAACTGTTTTTGCATTATATCTTAGGTGTGGCAGCAGCAGCTGGTGTAGGAGTCATCGCAGTAGCAGTCTCTGTGATTTATTTTGGGAACTTCATTGGTGTAAGTCTAACTTAACTATTATAAATGAAACTACATAAAAATGCTGCTTCATGCTTTTCCACAGTCACCACTGGTTTTGCTAACTTTCCATTGCTAATCTCACCAGGAACATGCTGTCCTAAACCTTGCTGAAACTAAGCAGACTTTTTGTTTTTGTTCTATGTCCCCAGTCAGCCAGCAAACCAAACAGTGGCTGAACATCTGTAAATAGAAATATCAATTCTTAATGTTCCATATACTTTGAAAGATAGCATGATATCAGTAACACATTACTACAAATTAAGCGTGAATGCATGTTAAGTTCAGGTGAGAATGTCTACTATAAAAGCCCTATTTCTGAGTGCTTTTGTCTTGATCACGTTATGTACACAGAATTAACTTAGTATTAATTCTGCTAAATTAATCCCCCTAAGAAATAACTAATTTTTTCTTACTCTCCACCTAGATACATTTTAGATCTGGTATTTTGCAATGAAAAATGGCCAGTTGTTGTAAAGAACTCTGAAAGTGAAGTAATTTAATTTGAAGTTAAGTTTAATCTAAACAAAGAAAACTGAAGGTTTGAGGGGTAAATTGACTGCGATAGACTGACAAAATACATGAAAACCTATGATAGTAGAGAGGAAGCACCTATCATTTAAAGAATTAAATAGTAAGTGATTAATAACAGATTTACTTTTTTATATACCTCAAAGGAATCAGAAAAAGGGATCTAATCATGGCTAATAGGAGAAGTTGTTCAAGACTGCTTTAGATCAAAGAAAGAGGCTTATAATGTTGCTTTAAAAAGTAGTAAGCCCACAGCGTTTTAAAATTTTGTGTTGGAAGAAAGAAAACTCATTTAGAAAATAAAATGTAATAGTTTACTATCAAGAAAATAGACACTTGTTTAGGTGGGTAAGAAAGAAAATATTGGTAAAGATAATTATGAGCACATTTAACAGACAGAGACAGAAGCATTTAAAATGGGAAATGGCAGAGAGGCTAGATAATACTTTGTATCTGTCTCCATGGAATGAGATATGAAAAGAAAACTGCCAGGAATACCAGAAGGATAGGGGATTAACAAGAATTAGGAACCAAAGAAGTAAATATTAATTTAAAAACAGAAGTAATCCTGGAAAAATTAATGGGACTGAAAATTAATCTAATCTATATCTCAGAGTATCAAAGGAAGTAGCTATAGAAATAGTGGGTGTATTGGTGGTAATCTTCCGAAATTCAAACAGGTCCTGCAGTGTGGAAGGTTACAAATGTAATCTTGTCTATTGATGAAAGAAGGAAAGGAGATAGAAAACTAGAACCTGTGGACACCTGATGTTAGTAATGAGAAAAATGCTGAATTGTAGAACAAAAGGATGTACACTTAGATTTAATGCTAGGATTAGGTAAAGTAAATATAGATTTATGAAAGACGAATCATGTTTCGTAAATATTTTAAGAACTTTTGGAGGATGCAAGTAGTACAATAGATAAGGCGAACTCAATGGATATGGTGTTTTCAGCAAACTTTAGATTTTCAGGAGGCTGTTGATAATTTCCTACAAGGAGGTTAGCACAAAATTTAAGTACATGGGATTGGGGTATCATGTTGGCATGAATTCAGAATTGGATAACAGATAGTAGGAGTAGGCCAATCACAGGTTGGAAGTGTGTTACTAGTGAGGTGCTGCAAGGAATAGTGCTTGGGCCTTACCTTTTCACAATCTGTATCAAAAGATTGGAAGTGGAGACCAAATGTATTGCTTCTAAGTTTGAATGACACAAAACTGGAAGGGAATGAGAGTTGTGAGGGGAGGTGCAGAGAAGCTACAACGGCATTTGGCCAGACTGAGTGACTGAGCAAGAAAATGGCAAAACGAATGTAAAAAGTGAGCTTATCCATTTTGTAGAAACAAACAGAAATGCAGGCTTTCTTTAAATAAATGGGGAGAGAAAGAGATGTTGATCTCTAAAGGGACCTGCATGTCCGAATTCATAAGTTACAGAAAACTAGCATGTAGGTGCAGCAAACAATTATGAAGGATTGGAACACAGGAATGAAAAGATTTTGTTGCAGTTGTATAGACCTTTGGTGGAGAGTGTTTGAAGTATTATGTACCGTTTTGAACTCTTTTTACCCATGGAAGGATGTACTCGCCACACAGGAAAATCAGTAAGTGATCAGCAGTAATATTCACACCACACAAATGCCAGGCAATGACCGTCTCCAATAAAAGGCAATCTAACCATTGCTCTTTGACATTCAATGGTTTTACCATCACTGAATTGCAAGGGTTTCCATTGACCAGAAACTCAACTGGACTTGCCACATAGGTACAGTGGCTACAAGAGCAAGTCAGCAGCTAGAAATACTGAGATGAGTAACTCACCTCCTGACTCCCAGAAGCATGTCCACCATATACAAGGACTGTGATGGAATATTCCCAGTTGCCTACTTGGGTGCAGCACCAAAAGCATTCACCATCCAGGACAAAACAACCCACTTTATTGACACCACACCCACAAGCATCTACTCCCTCCCCAGCAATACTCAGTAGCAGCATGTGGGAACTATGTACATGATGCACTGCAAAAATTCACCAAAGATCACCAGTTAGCACCTTCTAAAACCATGACCACTTCCATCTGGCAGAACAAGAGGAACAGATACATGGGAACACCACCAACTGCAAGTTCGCCTCCGAGCCACTCACCATCCTGACTTGGGATATATAGTCATTCTTTCACTGCACCTCCTTAAAGACATTGTGGGGGAACCTTGAGACCATGGTCTGCAGTGATTAAGAAGACAGCGCACCATCATTTTTTCTAGGACAACTAGGGAAAGGTAGTAAATGCTGGCTAACCAGTTATGCCCATATCCATGAGTGAATGCAAAAAGAAATGGATCTTTGGATTGTGGCATTGCCCTTTTAGGAGTTTAAAGCTATACCTCTAGCGTTTAGAAGTATGACAGGTGAGCTCATTGAAACATAAATCTTAATGGGCTGGACAAGGTTGATGCAAGATAAATGTTTGTGCCAACTGTTGCGGCCTAGAGCTAGCAGACAATCTCAGAATAAGAAGTCCATCATTTAAGATTGGGTTGCAAGATCTAGAGGTCATGAATATTTAGAATTCTCTATCCCAGAGTACTGCGGGGGCTCAGTCATTTAGAATGTTCAAGACAGCAATTGATAAATTCTTAGATAGTAAAAACATCAAGGGATGTGAGATTATTGTTGGAAGATAGTGTTGAGGTAGGAGGTCCATGGAATCCCCACAGTGTGGAAACAGGCCATTCGGCCCAACAAGCCCAAGCCAACTCTCTGAAGAGCATCCCACCCAGACTCACTCACCTACCCCCTCCCTATAACCCTGCATTTCCCATGGCTAATCAACCCAACTTACACATCCCTGGACACTATGGGCAATTTAGCATGGCACCTGCACGTCTTTTGACTGGGAGGAAACTGAAGCCCCCAGAGGAAACCCACGCAGACATGGGAGAGATATGCAAACTCCACACAAACAGTTGCCCAAGGCTAGAATTGAACCCAGGTCCCTGGTGCTGTGAGGCAGCATGCTAACCATGAGCCACCGTGCTATCCATGACCTAGTAGAATGGAGGAGTGGGCTTGAGTGGCTAAATGGTCCATTGCTTCTTTTATTTCCTTTGTTCCCACATGGCACATTTTTGACATAAGGAAACATATCAAGACACAATTCTTTGTAAGTAGGAAAGGTAGTGCATAACCAAAATGTACATCTATTAGAGTTGTGTTCATCTTGGAACTCCACTCCTGTAAGTATAATAACAGAATTATATTATGTAGCCTCTACTTTGGATGCATCCATATTGCATGAAAATCTCTGAACCAGCTGCTTGTAAAAATTGAGCACAAACAACAAAAACAAGGTTCCATTCCTTTCATATCTTAATCCTGCGTCAACTCCAGTTCTCACATAGGGTAGCTTCCTGCCTCTTAAGAAATGCTATCAATGAATTCATTTTGACACAACTCTTGATTTCTTTCTTTGTGTGTGGAATTAGTGGGCAAATGATCTGAAATTTCCTAAGAATTCTTCCTACTGTATGATTGTTCCACTCTTCTGTGGAATGGAAACAGCCATAAAATCCTCATCCCAAATATTGTTCATGAAGCCACCTGAAAGAAAAAGGGACCATACCAGAAAATTGCTTTCAACCAGCAAGCATCCAGCCCTAACTGAAGGAGGGGAGGTATTAAAAGTTACTGACACTAACTTTAATGGTCAAAGATTCAGTATTTACTTTAAATCAAAAAGCATCCCTCTGGTGCAAGTACCTCTCTGTATACATTTGAGTATGAATGTGTGAGCTTCCAGTGCCATTTCACAAAAAATGAACAGCTGGAGGTGTATTAATCCCAGTTTAACATTGGCTTCTCAGTGATAGTTCTAGGAGAGCAGAGACTTAAATTGTGAAGCTAACGCTTATCCATGTGCTTGCTCAGGTTTGACCATAACATACAGGAGCATAAGTAGGCCATTCCATTCATCAAGATCATGGCCGATCTGATAATCCTCAACTCCATTTTCGTGCCTTCTGCCCATAAACTGTGATTTCTGTACTATCTATGCCTTAAATATACTTAATGACCCAGCCTCAGTAGTCCTTAGCCGGAAACAATTCCATATACGCACTACCCTCTGAGAGAAGAAATTCCTCCACGTCTTAAATGTGTGACTCCTTATTCTGAAGTTATTGTAAGAGAATCCATGTCATATATCGTAGGAGGAGCAGGAAACTGTTGATGGTCTAGCCAGCATTTATCCTAGACAACACTGTTAAAGCAGACTATTTGGTAATTTGTCACATTTGTTTGTGGAAGATTATGATCTTGATATTTTTTCTCCGTCTTGCCAATGAAGCTGGCCTTTCTCATGTTTTCCTGCGAAAGAAAATGTGAAGGGAGCCAACTATGCCACACTGAATGCGTTGTAAAAAGCTAACGCATAGTATTAATGTTATGCTTTCATCTACGTTACAAGAAAGGCAAGTCAAACTGACAGAGAAATAATCTCTGCATAATCTTGCTTTGAAGCCCCTACGTCATCCACATATTGAAATTACATTTTTAAAAGAGATGTTATAGATTGTTTACAGCATTTAAGTTTTGACTTGCTCGACAACATTTACCACAAAACTTAACAGGTTCCTTTGTGAGCAGTTACTTTAAATTTTATTTTAAATCTGCTGACACCTGGCTGGGACAAGATAGACAATAGTCTGAAACTGGTTTTGCAATGTTGGGGAACTAGTGTGTGCTTTTATTAAAAAGTTACTAAGTTTAACCACATAATATAAAAGCAAATTGAGAATTTTGAACTCACCTCTTTTTATTTTGTTACAGGAATCAGCTTGAACACTGCTTAACAGCAATCCAACTCCTTTTTCAAGGAACACATAAGATCCAGTTCCCTTGCTTTTTTGAGTGAAACTGTATTCTCAGCTCCATTTGAATAAAAGCATTACACAGAGAGAGAAGCAACAGACTTTGGTGCAGTTTTTAGTCTTCTATTATTATGACAGAAATGGACAGGTTTTTCATCATATTTGACTGCCATAGTTGATGATCTGAATATATAACAAGTGACTGCTTTGAAATTGTTTTTGGACTTGCTGAAATTGTTGCACAATAATAATCACAGTTTAAATCAACAAATTGTATCTCTCTTTGCCTGATTGTGATCTTCATCTTTTTTTGGCGAGAGTCTGTAAATAACTAGAGATAATCAGATTCCAACCTAGGGGTTGTCATGTTTACAGATGACAGTCAGGTCTCCCAAAAGGGCGTTAAGTTTGGGTTATGTAAGGGACAAATGTAACCAGTGTGCACTGGCCCCAAATAGTGTGAGATCCACTTCAACAGCAGGGAAGTTCATACATTTCACTAATTAAGAAGGCAAATGAATGTTGCTTGTAAACTTCACATACCTAAAAATAGATTGCTTCAGTTTTTCTACTTTTTTTCCCTGATGTTGGCTTGCACAGCCATAGAGTCCTTTGACTGCTGCATGATGACTAACCAAAAGCAGACCAGAGGACTTTTAATCTCATAAAAAGCTTTGAGTCCTAAGGTTTTCAATCCTCATTCAGGGCAGATTTGATGAAAATAGGCAAGGAAAGAATTAGGGAAAGGACTCCAGTGACTGATCACTCATTGTTGAGCCCTCTGCAAAGGCTGATCTTCTACTAGTTGGAATTTACAGGTATTAGAGCTGGTTTTGCTTGAAGAAGATAGGAAATGTGAGTTGTGAAATTTTAAAGAGCTACCTTCCTGCCACCTTTTTGATCCACCAGATGGAACACTGAGGTAAGGGGATGAAGCTGGGCCCGCAGCCTCCAGAGGAAGGATCAAGGTAGTAAATGTTGAAGCTGGCCACTTAGAAGACCCATTTGTTGAGACATTAGCCCAGTTGTAATCGTGACTTGTCATCTCCCTGCCCTAACAACAGAAGTCATGAATACAGATGGCCAGGCATTTGTTTTTTCATATGATCTCATTATAAATGCTTAGGTGATCTTTGAGAGAGGTTAATAAAGCATTAAGCTTAGCTGGCAATAAGACACAGTTTGCACAGAAGTGACAACTTTGAAGAGTTTTTTTTTCTCAGTGCTGGGTTTTTGTTTACACAGGGTTAAGTTTTGAAGTTACTTTTGTCATTGTTATTGATATATGAATAGATACAGAGAGATCTTGGGGTGCAAGTTCATAGCTCCCTGAAAGTGGCAAAGAAGGTGTATAGCATCCTAGCCGCCTTTGTTTGGGCCATTGAATAGAAAAGTTGGCAATCATGTTGCAGCTGTATAAAACTTTAGTTAGGCTGTATTTGGAGTATTGTATGTGGTTCTGGTCACCATATTAGAAGAGGGATATGGAAGTTTTGGAGAAGGTACAAAAGAGGTTTACCAGAATGTTGCCTGGTTTGGAATGTATTTGCTATATAGAGAAGTTGGACAGACTTGGGTCGTTTTCGCTATAGCATTTGAGGCTGAGGGGTGACCTGATAGAAGTAGTTAAAACTATGAAGAGTGGAGAGTCAGAGTCTTTTTCTCAGTGGAAATGTCAAATACTAGGGGTCAGAAGGTGAAGGTGAGAAGTTTGGGGGTGGGGGAATTTATAGAAGTTGTTAGGGGGAAGTTTTTTTTTAATATACACAGAGGGTGGTAGGTCCCTGCAACGTGCTTCTGGCAATGTGAGAAAAGCAAATATGATTGCAATATTTAAGAGGCATTTAGACACGTGAACAGATAGGGAATGGAGGGATTAGTTTAGAATAACATCATTTCACACAGACTAGGTGGGCTGAAGGGCCTGTTCTTGTGCTGTGCTGTTCTATGTTTAAATGGCTGTTATTTATTGGCAGCTTCATGAGAAAACAAGCCACATAATATATTTCAAAGGGAATTTTGAATGTCTTTTTTGTCTACCAACAGAGTGGATCTGACTATATCAGAATTATTGGTGTGGGGTTGGTTGGAAGGCCGCACAATGGAGTGTTGAGTGTTGGAGTACTATAGGCAGGCTAGCTATTCATATTATTACCTCATGCTGGTGTTGATAGAAATTGGAACAGAGAGCCTCAGAACTGGGACCTGCCCACCATTCTGTTGAACTCTTAATCCACGTCACAAATTTTCAAGTTGAATTGCAAGCAGATTCACTTTCTCCTCAAGTTGCGCAGCCTGATGACACTGCTCGCCTCTGAGAAATTATTACTTTGACAACTCCCTTGTGAGTCAGACTTTTCCATACCAGAACAAATTATTAATGCATCGGGTTTATACATCTATAGCTATGAACATATTTACAGTGAATGTGTATTCACATGTTTTAAACATAGGCCTCATGTTTTCTACAATCTTTTCTTAGACATGGCCAAGTTTGTAAAACTGCTGCACTGATCCTGCTAGCAGTTGCAAAACAGAAAGGATTTGGGAAGACAGTGGGAAATGGACATGCAACTCAAATTGTTATTTTTGTGTCATTTGAAGTTAACTATCAAGTAGCAGACAGAATTGTTGTAGAGAAAGCCTACAAGAGCAGAGAAGACATCAGCCCTGCTGCCATGACTGTAATCAAGAACTGAACAAAATTAGATCGTACCCCAGAACAGTGTTTTGAGTGTTTTGTAGTCTTGATTACAGGTGGGCAATTGCCTCTACATTGTACAACTACAGCATGATGGATTGAAAACTCTAAGTGAGTTATATTGCCAATTTACATAGATGGTATTTGGACCAGTTTTGGTGCAGAACAAAGCCTGGCTATTGCACGCATAATACAAACATGATGCTAATCATGTTAATGTTTTATAATAGAAATTTATTCTGGTTGTGGCTTACTACAACAATGTAGTATTTTTTCCATGAACCTGTGCGTGAAAATCCTGATCTCTTATGCTTTGCCATGGCTCAGGTCTGGCTGGAAACAGAAAATAGAAACAGGAGCACACCATTTAGCCCTTTGTGCCTGATCTGCCATTCAGCATCATTATGGCTGATCATTCAACTCAGCATCCCATCCTCCCTCTACCTTTTGATCCCTTTAGCCCTAACAACTCCATCTAACTACTTGAAAACAATGTTTTGCTTTCTCACCACTTCTATGGCAGAGAATACCACAGTCTTGCCACTCAGATTGAGTCTCTCCTCCACTTACTCCTAAATGGCCTATCTCATATTCATAGACTGTGACCCTGGCTCTGTACTTCCTGGTCATTGGGTAAATGTAGACAGGTTGTTCCCGATCTAGCCCAGTAAGAACTTTATAGGTTTTCATGAGATTGGCGGGCTGCCTCCCCACCCACTATTTTAAACTTCAGTGGGTATAGTCCCAACTGATCCCATCTTCAAGGACAAGTGTCTACATGCTCCTGTACCATTTTATCCCAACAGTGTGTTATGCACATCTGGTTGGGTGATGAGACTGTAGGAAGGAAGGACTGTCTGGATCTGTCTTCTAAATATGACAGCTACCAATGAGAGTAAACCAGTGCTGGAAGGACTAGAACATTGTGACTATCTGAAAACTCTGGTACATTGCTTTATGTTTTACAATACCAGCAGTGCATTCTACTAGACTGTTTGTGGTTGGTGGGGAGAATAGGTAGCATGTTGAACACTATTTCCTACATATATCTTGGAAAAAGTGAAATAGTGTACTATGGACCATTGTTAGGTGATGTGTGTGGAAAACTGAACTTACTGCAGTCAGTCAATGTGTCAACAACTGAAGTACTAATGTGTCTTATTTGTCTCATGAAAGGGAATTTGATGAATTGTCAAAACATAATTGTAGCCTTTTACATGGAAAATCAGTTGCAGTCTTGGACCATGACTCAGAATGAATCTTGTGTAGAGGGAGACATTTGATTGTTGAAGTTGATAGAATTGACATGTCACATGATTTGATTGCCAGGACTGTATGAATCCATGCACCAAAGTCTTAGTTATTTCTGCACCCATGTGACCTACATGTATTTGGTCTAATATATCTAGACATTGAGCTTGTAAAATTGACATGTTTGCCTTTGAGGATGACATTCTTGAAGAGTCTCAGTTGTCTGAATAACCAGAATAAACATACCAGCAAGGTTCATTCAGAAGAGCTTTGCTGGAGGATTCGATGGTTAAGGTAATGATGAGCCCCATAAGCCTTTCAACTCAGTTAGCTTCAGTGACGTCACATTCCGTACCTTTGCTTTGACACCCGCCTACAATTTGGAAGATCATCCTGCCCTACATTTACCATGACTAATCCACCTAGCCTACGTGTCCCTGGACACTGTGGGCAATTGGATGTGCTCAAGCCACCTATTGATGCTGATCTTTGAGCTGTTGAGCTGGTCATCAGATATAGCTTGCTAAGTCTACTTTTGCTTGGTAGTGGTCAAGAAAATGTATGAGATCAATGTATTTTGGAATCTTTAGTGCTGCAAAGTCCTGGTGTGTTACACAGTGAATTGTAAATATTTGAATCTCTATATGTTACTAGATCAATATTAGCGGCCATTCTGTTTCAGTGATGTAAAAGAAAGGTTTCCAGAAGATCTGTATTGAAGATATTTAAAATGGATGATGCCATTGCATGAAATGTTGGACCTGTTATTAAAGGTTCTTGTGTGGATTGCAGCAGTTTGAGTATGTTTCATGTAAAATGTTACAAAGGGATCCCAAAAGGAACACACCATTTGCCAAGATCTGTAAGGTATTTGCAGTTGCATATCTTGGCAAATGGTCAGTTCCTTTTGGAGCACATCACTTGGATAGAGATATTAAGGCTTCAACTTGTCTGAGTCAACATGTTGTCAAGTTTGTCACATGTACTGTCAGATTGGGGTCTACAGTTGCAACTTGCAGTTATCTGTGGACTTTGACGTGGGCATATCTTGGACATAAGTTTAGAAACTTCTTTGGCATTGTTCTTTGATTGGCTGTTCTACTTATGCTGCAGTGGAGATTGTGCTGTACTTCGGGTGAAGGAATTTCCTTCACATCCTCTTGTGGAATGCAAATTACATAAGTCACAACATTGAGATAAGCCACACCCAAACAAGAGACTTGGACGTTCCACTGAACCTGATGGCTGCTCCAAAGTGAGTTGCTTTGACATTCTGTTGTCCTACTACAGTTACTTTGAACGTGTCCTTCTATTAGACCATCAATGGCATATTCTTTAGGTTCATTCAGAAGAGCTTTGCTGGAGGATTCGATGGTTAAGGTAATAATGAGCCCCATAAACCTTTCAACTAATTTGGCTTCAGTGACATCACATTCCATACCTTTTGCTTTGAAACCCGCCTACAATTTGGAGGATCATTTCACCTGGCCAATGGCAAAACTGACTAGAAATTTAAGTGCAGCTTTAAGGATTTTTGTTGTCAATGTCAACAATTTTAGGAGGATGTTATTCTTCACCCTTCACTTCCCACATTTGTGGATTTGAAGGTGATTGACAAAGAATAATTATGTCTTGACCTAACAATATCAAAGTAGCAGTGAGAGCATCATGTTTGCTTTATTTTCACATGTTCTGAGAGGCAAGACGATAGATCCAACTGTGAGTGGATGGGCCTTTTTTAAAAAAAATTGAAAAATTTTTTTTGAGTAAATTTCTGTCTTTTGTATCGAGAGCGCTGTTTCAGCACCTACTAAACTGCTGATATTTCAAACTGGAGTTTCCCGGGCTTCATGTAACTGCTTCTTTTAGAAAAGAGAGAGAGAGAGGTAATGTACTTGCTGAACGTCCATACAGGTTTACAGCCTTTAGCTTTGATGCACTTCATCCTTGGTTATAGTTGTAAATTAAGCTCTGCATTTGTGCAGATTGATGGATGACTTGGGGGGGAAAATAAGCTTTTACCGCTGTGCTGTTGTTGCCTTTCAGTTACTGTCACTAACTAGCTGTTATGTTCAGCTTTTAAGTGCCTACTCGCTATGACTATGATGTACTTTGTTTTTTTTATATTTTAGCCCTCATATCATTATCACAAGTTCTTGCTGAGTCAGACATCTTGACATCATAGAATATCTATTGAATACTGTTAAAACCGGCCATTTCTTACAATCAAATCCACATCAACCCTCCAAAGATCATCCTGCCCTACATTTACCATGACTAATCCACCGAGCCTACGTGTCCCTGGACACTGTGGGCAATTTAGCATGGCCAATTCACCTAACCTGCACATTTTTGGACTGTGGGAGGAAACCTGAGCACCTGGAGGAAACTTTTGCAGGCACAGGAAGAATGTGAAAACTCCACACAGGCAGTGACCTGAGAGTAGAATTGACCTTGGGTCTCTGGCACTGAAAAGCAGCAATGTTAACCACTGAGCCATCAAGCCACAGACTTAAAACAGTCTGGGTTCTGGGCATTACATACATAACTGATTGAACACATTACAGACTTTATAACACTGTTACTGAAGGCATGGTGGGCATCTTTTATACCAGAATGTTTGTTCTATTGCATAAAACATATCGGTATGTCAGGTTTGCATCTGTCCCAGAGTACAACATTTTCCATTGTATACATGAAGATAGGAATGAATGAAAATGTTGACCGTGTGATATAGAAGGTTTGACAAAATATGACATTAGGCAGTTTAATAGGAAAGCAATGCATGTTACAAGTGTATCTGCTTTTCACAATTAAGGCAGAATTATGGACTCCAAGTTCCAAAGCATTGTTCCACTTCATAACCAGGGAGTAAATTTTTACATTCTTACCTGGGTGTTAACCTGAGAGTGAGTAATCTGCCTGTTCTCATTTGAGTTTTGTTTAATTCAAAAGTTGAAAATCATGATAATTCATGTTGGAAAAGTGGTAATATTGCTGTACTAGTAATCTGGAGATACTAGCTAATGTTTAGTGAAATTGAAATATAGTTAATAAATCCACAATTCAGATCTAGTTTCATTAATGGTAACTGTGAGAACTGCCGTTGATTGTTGTAAAAATTCATTCTGATTCACAAATGTTGTCCTTTAGGGAAGAAAATCTACCACTCTTACCTAGTGTGACTTAGATGCAATTGCAGAACCACAGCAATATAATTGAATCTAGGAAACTAATAATAGTTAGAGATTGGTGACAAATAGAAGAAAATAAAGTTTCTTCTACAGGAGTTGAACACAACATGTTGTTCACACTTGCAGAGGACTTAAAAGTATGCCTACTTATTCACCTGACTGAACTGCAGTTCCTGCAATGTGACTGAAAGAACCTCTATAACTTCTGCTTCACTTCCAAGCTGTATCCTATTTGGTTTCCTACCATTGATGAGCTGTCATTTCTCCATCAGTATAACTCAACACTTATTTTTGGATGCCTTTATTTTTCATCTGGGCTAAATCACTAATTTATTTAAATCACTTCCTAAAATATTGATTAAAATTCTTATTGTGAGCAGTGGCTGGATGCACTGGTTACACTGAAATGTATTGCTATTACTTAACAAACGATTCCAACATTTTTCCAAAAATTGATGTCAGGTTCATCAATGCATAGTTACACACTTTGTCTCCCTTCCTTTTTTGGAACTGGGGGGTGTCACATTGGTGATTTTCCAAACCTCCAATACTTCTCCAGAAATCAACAGTTTTGGAAAATTATAATCAATGCATCCATTGCTTTGTAGCCACATCCTTTAGGATCCTAAGTTGCAATTCATTAGGGCCAGGGGGCTTACTTACCTTTAGCCCTAACAGTTTGTCTAATGCTACTTCTCTAGTGATGATGATGGTACTTGATTCTTCCCCTGTCCTCATTAGTATTAATGGAATGTTTGCACTGTCTCCTGCTGTAAAGCCTGATGAAAAATACATTTAACTCTTCTGCCATTTCCTTGTTCCCATAACTGCTTGCCCAGATTTGTTTTCTGAGGGGTCTGTGTTCACTTTGACCTTTGTCTTCCTTTTTATATATTTAAAGAAGCTCTTATGGTCAGCTTTTTCTAATATTTTGTGCAAGCTTGACCTTGTAGTTTATTTTCTTTATTTATCTTTTAAGTCCTCCCTTGCTGGATTTGATATTTATTCTAGTTTTCAGTACTATCGCTGAGTATTACCTCCTTATCGGCTTTTTCTTTCAACTTAATGTGCTCAACTTCCTTGGTTGGACATGATTGGTTTGTTGCTCAATATTTCCTCCTTACTGGATGCATTTTTTCTGATAGGCAAACATCACTTCCTTTATTGGCTGCCACTTCTTACTTACTGTCTTTCCTGCTAATCTGCCCAGTCCACTTAAGCTAACTACCCTGTTTTTTTTTTTAAATTCCCTTTAAGGAACAGTTGTTTCTGACTCAAGTTTCCTCACATTCAGAATTTATCGTTAAGTTCTATCATATTATGATGACTACTTCCTAGGGAATCTTTTCCTCAGAGGTAATTTATTAAACCTGCCTCATTACCAGATCCAGGATAGGCTGTTCCTTGATTGTCTCCATCATGTTGTTCTCTGAATCTGTCAATAATGCACTATGAATTAATTGCTCTACTACACTTTCGAACTTGATTGACCTAAATCAGCAAGAAGATGAAAGCGACCCATGCTTAAAACTTTTTTTTGAACTTACCCTTTGAGACTGTTTCACCAAATGGCAATTTTACTCTAATATAACAAAGCAGCACTCCAGTGCACAGTGCTGTGGTTTAACATCTCTTCTGAACACAACATATCTGACACTGCTGAAATTGCTAAGTAATGCCAGGTATTTCAACTTTATTTTTGTGAGAAATAATCTCATTCACAGAGCTATTTCATTGATCTCCCATTTCGTACAACACCAAATAGCAGCACCTAACAACACCTGCACTTGAAAACATTGAATTGACATCAAAACATTTTCAATGCAATTGGGAGTTTTTCTAGTGTACTAATTAGTATCATAACGTTTACAGTTCAGGACGTGAAACTTGATCCATTGAACCATTGCCTTTCCATCTGAAAGGGCTTTCATTTTATCAATGATAAGAGCTAGAACAACATTTATTATTCATCTTGAATTGCTCATAGAGCAGTTAAAAATCAACCATATTGCTGCGGGTCTGGAGTCACGTGTAGGCCAGACCAAATTAGGATGGCAGTTTCCTTCCCTAAAGGACATTAGTGAACCAGATGGGTTTGTTTTCCCCAACAATTAACAATGGATTCATGGTCATCATCAGATTCTTAATTCCAGATTTTTTATTGCATTCAAATTCTACCATCTGCCCCACCATGATGGGGTTCGCATTATCCTGTCAAAATGTTCTTTTTAAAAAGTCATTCTCATTTTCAAAGCCATTAGTAATTCATAGATTATAGAATCCCCACAGTGTGGAAACAGGCCCTTTGGCTCAACAAGTCCACCCAGACCCATCCCCCTAGTCTACACATCCCTGAACATTGTGGGCAATTTAGCATGGCCATGCCACCTAACCTGCCCATTTTTTGGATTGTGGGAGGAAACCCACGCAGACATGGGGAGAATATGCAAACTCCACACAAACAGTTGCCAAGGGTGGAATTGAGATCAGAGATAATGGGAACTGCAGATGCTGGAGAATCCAAGATAACAAAGTGTGAAGCTGGATGAACACAGCAGGCCAAGCAGCATCTTAGGAGCACGAAAGTTGACGTTTTGGGCTTAGGATGAAGGGTCTAGGCCCGAAACGTCAGCTTTTGTGCTCCTAAGATGCTGCTTGGCCTGCTGGGTTCATCCAGCTTCACACTTTGTTATCTTATTAAGGGTGGCATTGAACCTGGATCCCTGGTACTAACCACTGAGCCACCATGCCGCCCCAAGTACTGCTAGTGCTCTTGTTCATCAAGCTTTCTGCATAATAAACCTTAAATTTTGATTGCCCCTATTAATGTTATGAACACGTTTATAATATTGAATGCCCCCTTTTCTGTTCCAACAAGGAGTCCCAGTTTCCATGGCCTCTCATCATAGCACACAGAAAAGTTTGGTTTAGTAGTTATGACCAGAAAGGCAGCATTCCATAAAAGTTATCAGGTTTCTAAATCAACAACGATCTGAATCCTGGAAGTGAGATTGTTGCTGTGGGTGAATTTCTCTCTAACTCTATCAGTGTGACGCGTAGCACCAGCAATTGGTATCTCGGTAGACATGAGCAAGTTGCATGCTGGAACTAATTATTAATGTTGATTCTGGCATGTAAAAACTATTCTCTCAGGAATACTATTCAATGAATTGCAAGTGCTTTCCAGAAATAATTCCTTAATCTTTTGAATCCTAGGCTTGATGTAAGGCCACATTATTACTTTCCTCATTTTCAGGAAACATGATAACTTTTCCAGGAACGAAATGTTAATATATGTTGATGATAGCTTCATCTTTATTAAGTACTGTGTGTATTCAGAGATCCTTAATGTGCTTAAAGAAAACTTCACAATTTTTTTTTTCCCAACAAACTGTGCTCTCATTTTGCAGAAATCATTTATTTATGCACACCAAAATGCAAGTTGTTCAGAAATCTATAGCAGAATAGACCATTAATAATGATGTGATTATTTATTTAACATTATCTTTAGAGAGAGTGAAGAACAGGTGAATGAGATTATCTTTAGATTACATATGAAAATGTTTCTTGAGTTGTCTATTTTACCCAATTTGGCTTATTTCAGTTTTCTAATACACTATTGTTAAAGCTGAATTCTGTGTGCTGTTAAAACATACATAGCAAAGCTTAAAACAGCCATTTGACATTGCAACAGGTACATTTTTATAAATATGTTAAAGAAAGACACTAGTCTATTTATGGAGATGAAATCCCTTGCCACAGCAATTCCTGTTTTTCAACCTTCTCTCCAAATTCCAAGATCTTTCCATTTCCAGCATTCGAATTATTATAGATGAAACCAAGGAGGAGACATTCTGTAGCACCTGAAAGCTGGATGTAGGATTAAATCATTATAACATACAACTAATCATTACATGTGCTTTTGAGTCACTAGGGACCCCAAGTCCCTACCTGGCTAGCATCACCTAAAGCAAGTCTGCACTATTTTAAGCAGGCCTGTACCCCTTAAATGAAGATAATAAAATGTGAGGCTGGATGAACACAGCAGGCCAAGCAGCATCTCAGGAGCACAAAAGCTGACGTTTCGGGCCTAGACCCTTCATCAGGCAGCTTTTGTGCTCCTGAGATGCTGCTTGGCCTGCTGTGTTCATCCAGCCTCACATTTTATTATCTTGGAATCTCCAGCATCTGCAGTTCCCATTATCTCTGATACTATTTTAACCCCTTAAATGAAGGCCTATTTAGGCTGCAACAGTGCTGAAAGTAGCTGAGGATGATTGCCTGAACTCCAAAATGAATGAGTATGGCATAAAATTGCAGACAACATGTTGCAAGATTCTCTTACACAGCATTTGAGGCTTTGGTGGTACTTTGTATGCGAAGTATTCAGAGGGCCTCCAGGCA
This sequence comes from Stegostoma tigrinum, assembly GCF_030684315.1. NCBI lineage: Eukaryota > Metazoa > Chordata > Chondrichthyes > Orectolobiformes > Stegostomatidae > Stegostoma > Stegostoma tigrinum. Next base: position 46,532,243 of record NC_081361.1, on the reverse strand, counting down.
AATGGAGTGAGGCAATGGGACGAGAATACAGACACTGTCAATTCAGGCAGGATTATTCAGTGGTCCTAGAAACAGTTGTCTGTGTCTCATCAAATGGAATCATCCTCAAATGTCTTTTCCCTGCTACTGAGGTACTGTTCTAATCTCTACGCTGGCCTTTTTCAGTCTCTATAAACCACAGTACATCCTAACATTCATACTTTCATTGCACCCATTGTTTTAAATGTATTCTTGGAAAGTGGGCATCACTTGTTAATCTGGCATTTATTGTCCATTGTTAATTGCCCTGGATAAGGTCATGCCATGTTGCTATCTTTAATTGCTGTGGTAATAGAGGGTAGGAATTTTCACATTGCTGTTAGGAATGGAGTTCCAGGATATTGACCCAGCAGAAATTAAGGAATGGTATTATAGTCACAAGTCAGGATGCTGTGTGACTTGGTGGGAACTTGCAGATAATGGTGTTCACATGCATCCGCTGCCCTTGTCCTTCTAAATGGTAGACATTGCCTTTTTGAAAGATGCTGTTTAAGGAATCTGGACAAGTTACTGCAGTGCGTCTCGTGGATTGCTGCCAATGTGCATTGTGGTGAAGGGAGTTAATGTTGAACGTAGCAGATGGTGTGGCAATAAAGCAGGTTGCTTTAATAGCAAAACACAATGAATGCAGGAAATCTGAAATAAAACCAGGAAATTGCTGGAGCTGGCAGCATATGCAGAAATAGAAGCAGAGTTAATGTTATGAGTCAGGTGTGATTATTATTTGAAACTAATTTTTGAAGATGTTGACAGTAGAGAGTTCAATAATGGTAATGCTGTTGAACATCAAGAAGTGATGGCTGTATTCTCTCTTGTTGAAGATGGACATTGCCTAGCATTTGTGTGGTGCAAATGTTACCTGCCACTCATCAACCCAAAGCGAGATATTGTCTGGGTCTTGCTGCATTTGGTTACAGAATGCATCAGTATCTGAGTAACTGTGAAGTGATGAACATTGTGCAACTACCAGTGACAGTTCCCACTTCGGACCTTTATGATGGAGGGAGCATCATTGATGAAGCAGCTGAAGATGGTTGGGGACAGGACACTAACCTGAGGAACTCCTGCAGAGATGTCCTGAAACTGAGATGGATGACCTCCAGCAATCACAACCTATCTTTGTAATAGGCAATGCTCCAACCAGCAGAGTTTTCTTCATGATTACAGTTTTGCTCAAGCTCTTTACTGCCTAACTCAATCAAGTACTGCCTTGACATCAACAGCAGTCACTCCCACTTCTGGGGTTCAGCTCTTAATTCCATGTTTAGACAAATACTGTAATGAGTTCAGGAGCTGAGTGGCTTTGGCAGAACCCAAGCTCAGCATCTGTGAGCAGGTTATTTCTTTACATTTGTCACTTGATAGCATTGTCAACAATCCTTTTCTTTAGATCGATGTGTGAGAGTAAACTGATGGGACAGTAATTGGCCAGACTGGATGTGTCCTGCTTTTTGTGCACAGGACATATCTTGGTAGTTTTCCACAATGTTGGGTAAATGCCAACGTTACTTAGAGCCATAAGACAGGAGCAGGAGGAGGCCATTCAGCCCTTCGGGCTTTCTCCACCATTCATCTCTACAACCTAATCCTGCTTTCTCCCCATAACCTTTGATCCCATTCACCCCAAGTGCTAAATCTAGTCGATTCCTGAATACAATCAGCATTTTAGCATCAACTACTTCCTGTGCTAATGAACTCCATGGGCTCAACACTCTGGGTGAAGAAATGTCTCCTCATCTCCGTCCTAAATTGTCTGTTGTACATGAACTGGAACAACTTGACTAGGGACTATTTCTGGAGCACAAGTCTTCAGTACTATTGTTGGAAGTTGTAACGGTCTTTGCAATATCCACTGCTTTCAGGCATGAGTGGTCCTTACTTAGGGCAGGGGGTAAGGATAGCTGTGCTAGGATGCTGGATGACAAGGCTGCATGTAGGTTCTGCTGCCGAGGTATCAGATGAGGATTTGATGAGGTGGCTAAGAAACAGAAGCTGATGGGTATGCACAGAGAACTGCTTGATGCATTGGCTGGCACCTCAGAAAGATTATGATCATTGTCACAGGGCACAGATGAATCTGGTTACAACAATATACATGTCTTTGCAACAAGGAAATGTCGCCAAGATGAAAACACCTGTAAACCCAAGCAAAATGCAGGGTCTGCTGGCAGAAGGCATGTAATGTCATGAGAGTTGCAGTGGAAATTCAGCCTGAAGCTCACACAAGCTCACTTTGTTAACAGGTAATTGTAGCTTCCTGTCATGTAAGCTTGCAACAGCTGCCAAGAAGACTGCCTTAAAAGAGGGGCTGGCCTGCTCTTCAACGAATCTCGCAGTCTGCCTTTAGTTGATTGCTAGGATTGGTGAGTGCTTCCCTGAGGCAGTGGCTGCATGAGCATGAATCTACTGACTTCTCTCAGATAAAGCATGCATCCTCACCACATACCCACTCTTCCTATGGTGTTGCTGTTTTCTGTCAGCCAGTGATAACAGTCTGCTGCTGGGTTATCTAGGGTTGTAGCTGAGCAGGGTCATTCTGACAGCTCATCTGCAGTCTGCTCCACCGATGGACAATTGCCTACCAGCAGGCATACCACAGCCACGAAGGTAGCACTGCCTTGACACAGGAGCACGAGCCAAGGCACATAGACAACACGCATCTAGCACCACTATCACTGCTCATTTGTAAATACAGATACAGATAGTTACAAGTGCAACGTGGAGAGAAAAACCAACTTTTAGCATGAGATAACTGTGGAGCTGGAGGAACACAGCAGGCCAGGCAGCATTAGAAGAGCAGGAAAACTGACGTTTTGGGTCGGGACCCTTCTTCAGAAAGGGTCCTGACCTGAAACATCAGCTTTCCTGCTCCTTTGATGCTGCTTGGCCCACTGTGTTCCTCTAGCTCCACACGGTGTTATTTCAGACTCCAGTATCGGAGCTGTTACTACCACTTTTAGCATGAAGATGGTTGTTTTATTGTCTTCATTGAAACTCCAGAATACCATCAGTTGAGATCAGCATGTGTTTAAGATTAATTTTTCCTCTATGAAACAGGAATCTAACCTGATTGGACTTCACTGTACAGGGATTTACTCAATATCAACATCACTATGATCACTGCCATTTTTGCATGCAGTGAATTCCCTCTCTGGCAAAAGCCCATATTCAGTTAGAAAGGATTCAACATCCACTGCAAAGAATTCTTCACCCAGCTGCTTGGTGAGTTGTATGAAGTTGCCAATCAGCTCGCCTGCCTTGTACACTAGTAACACTGGAAGGATATGGTCAGAGAAACGGTCACTAGCCCCAGTGTTGGAGGCCTTTATTTTACAGAACTTGACCAAAGGGTATTCCAAAGCGAGGCATGTTAGGGAGTTAATCATAGAATCACAGCCCTTCACTCCATCTTCATAAATGTTCACCATCACGGTTGTTTTCTTCAATTCTTTTTCAATCACTTCCAAAAACTGCTCACTGTTCTCTAGATCATAGACCATTCCAAAATGAGGCCCGAAGCTCAGCTGTTGGTGCATCTCCTGCATACACTGCTGACGGTACTTACGAAGACAGGTCTCATCTTCTTTGCCCTGGATCATCTCATATTCCTGCACGCTCATCTATATTTTGTGATCGCAAGAAAAATGGTTTCACAGATTGGGATTAGAACATTAATTTATTTTGGGAAGATCCAGCATATTCTTGATTCATGTCATTTTAATCATTTCAAGGATTCCACTCCTTCAAAAAGGAGAATCCCTGCACTGTCGGAGCAGGCCATTCAGCGCAACAAATACACACCACCCTTCCAAAGAAGTGTCCCACCCAGACCCACCCTTGCATTTCCCATGTCTAACCCACCTAACCTAAACATCCCTGGACACTGTGGGCAACCTGGCATGGCCAATCCACCTACTCTGCACATCTTTGGACTGTGGGAAGAAACTGGAGCTCCCAGAGGAAAGGGGGTGAGAATATGCAAACTCCACACAGGCAGTCGCCTGAGGGTGGAATCAAACCAGGATTCCTGGTGCTGTCAGGCAGCAGTGCTAACCACTGAGACACCTTGCTATTCCAAAAAAATTAAGTTCATCAGTTTTTCCTAACAGTTTTAGATTTGAATTGGTCCATAAAGAATAAATTGTACGTTATATTAGTCACTGGATCTTCCCTGAGTACAATACACAAACGTGATAATTTATATAATAACATTATTGAGGGTACTACAATGTCAATCACTTAGGAAATATGCAAAATTGGCTTTTACGGTAGATGTGGGCTTTATGATTATTTCTTGTCTGTCAATTATTGGTTAAGCATAAAGGGTTTTCTCAATTCACCTGGATATATGTAGCTGCAATGACATGCAAGACATTCAACACTATCCAGGACAAAGTAACCCAATTTAATCATGCATTCCAGCCATCATCTTAAATGTTCAGTCCCTTTACTGCCAGTGGCAGCAGTACGTATCATCTGCAAGATGTGCTATAACGACTCACCAAAATCAGCTTCTGAACCTACAACCTCTACGGTCTAAAAGGACAAAGGAATATCACTACCTTCAAGTTGCCCTCCACACCACACAAGTATTAGGATCAAAACTTGAACGTTCCTTCCTAACAGAATGCACAACTACCTGCACTAGAGAGTTTGCACTAGTGGTTCAAGAAAGTGGCTCATCACTACCTTCTCAAGGGCAATTAGAGATGTACAACAAATGTTGGCCTTGTGTAAGATCCTGCGAAAAAATATTTTAGTATCTTTTAAAGAACTTTCAATTTCAGAGCCTTCTCAGCATTCGGAATTAAGGTCAATTCTTTGCCAATGTTGTCCTTCTGATGCTGAATACAGAGGGGAAAATATAAGTTGAGAAAATATGTGTATCACAATTTAATTATTAAGGACATGGTGATTTTGATTAATAACTATAAGGTTATTGTCCTTTAAATGTTCATAGTATGAAAGGATAATTATGTTGGGAGCTGCAATGAAAGGCTGAGAAGCTGATTTGTACAAATACTTCAATTGATGTGATCCCTATGAGATCAGGTTTCATAATGATGGAACTCCAAATGATAGAATTTGAGCTGGATAGTCAATTCCACCTTTTGATTTTTTTGGCAATCAAACATCGTTTTAAAGCTGGGCATAAACAGCTTCAGTTAGTGTCTGAACACTAGGGAAATATTGAACTAAACTTTATAATCAGAAATTGTGAAATAGCGCACAAACCTTCTGAAACTCAGGGGTAAAGGACCCATTTTGGACCTATTTGGTAAAATAGATGCAAAATTACTTACTATGAGAGTCTCATTTCTAATCTTGAACTTCACTATGTTATGATCTCTACTACCAAATGCTCCCGTACACTTACCTCTTCGTCCAGTTCTGGTTAAATACAAAATCTTACATTGATTCTTTTCTTGTTGGGTCTCTCATGTACTGAGTGAGAACAAAGTCATGTGCTGCTGATTTGTTTCTTGAGGGTCAGTGAAAAGTCCCTGCTTTTCACCTTTTAGATTTGTCAACATGTTGCTTTCTTTCAATTCCATGCAACTATTTGGTGATCTATAAATATTCCTGTTAATTTTGATGGATCCCTTCAACAGTTTAACTCAATACACATTGGTTCTATATTAATTTCACTGGTAGCTATACCTTTTTCACAGGATCCCTACAGTGTGAGGATAGGCCTTTCAGCTCAACAGGTCCACACTGAACCTTTGAAGAGCACCCCACCCAGACCAATCCCCCTGCCCTTTCCATGTAACCTTACATTTTCCATGGCTAAAACATCTGATCTACTGAACCCTAAACACTGAGCAATTTAGCATGGCCAGTTCACCTCGCCTGCACATCTTTGGACTATGGGAGGAAGCCCACGCAGACACGTGGAGAATGTGCAAACACCACACAGACAGTCGCCCAATGGTGGAGTCAAACCCATGTCCCTGGCGCTGTGAGGCAGCAGTGCTAACCACTGAGCCACCATGCCACCCCCCGAATCAGCTTCCAATCTGTCATAGTATAGTTTCTTCACTTCTTCCTTGCTTTTCCAAATATATGCTGCAAAATTTGTTTGCACATCCTGATCTTTATGTGGCCAAGTTTCATTCGTCCCTATTATCCTAGACCACCTACAAGTTGCTGCCTCCATTTAACCTGTTTTGTTGCGAATGTTTGAGTACTGTACCAGCAGCTGTCCTGCTCATTTTAACTTACCTTACGATTAAATTTCTCTCTTGTGTCTTTGTCCTTACTGAGAGATCGATATGGTGATGACACTTGTCTAAGGAGTTGTCTTTTATTTGAAGTAGTAGTTTCACGGTCTTCACTCTCCAGCTTAAACTTCCTCCAATCATTTATTACCCCTTTCGGACCTGAAACACAACTATTGGTTATAATGCTGCTTCTTCTATTCATATGGGAAAAACATCAGCTAGGTCATGTAAAATTTAAGAATTTCACAGCCTAAAAGTTTGGCAGTGTCTTTGCACCACACTTCTTCCAGCAACTTTACTTCATCGTAACATATTCACATTTCCTGCCTGTACATTCTCCCTCATACTTAACTAAATACGTCCAATTGTTTTGTTTTTTCTTTGGGTGCATTGTACTTATTTCGCGTATTGATCATGACAATTCTTGTACAGGAATGCACCAACGATTGAAGCGAGCAAGAGGGAACTGGAGATCAAGAAGCTTGAATTGTAAAAAATTGTTGATACAGGGAATCCAAACTCCAGGCTGCAGGGGCCTCATGCTGCTCTCGTCCTGATTCAACAGTCTGCAAAGCTTCAATGACTTTTTGTGTTTACATCAGTTTTGGCATTTAGTCTCTTTGCTTGACCTAACAATCGAAAGTCAGAATCGCTTTCTGGTTGGGGGATAAGTCCTAAATATGAAGACCAAAGTTTGCTTATATTATCAGCTTGAGTTAAATTTAAATTGACACCAATTTTTATCACTCCATGCTACCAAATTGAGAGGCTGGTAACAATAACAATTTGGTTATATGCCCTAGAGCGTGAGGAGGAGGGAAACCCCTAAAGGTGATGAGGAGTTCCATTATTTTGTGAAACTGAGGGAAAACAACAACTATTGGATTAATTATATTATAAACATCTAGTTAGCAATGGAATTTTTGTTTTGGCACAATAACCTCTATGCTTTGTATTTATAGTACAATCAGTCCTTACTTAAACTTGTGATTGCATCCCAGAAAACTTCAGCCTTAAGTGAAACAACCTTAAGTAAAGCATCATGTTGAATCAATATTGAAGCCGGTTACATCCCTGCAGACATTTCTGACTTAGAAAAGATCATGAACAGTTGAAGTACGCACCATACATGTGCAGCACTCTGCATTCTGAGGAGAAATATCTTGCAAAATAAAAGCCTACCTCCTGAAGGGGGCACCTTTTATGTCTCACCCAAATAAGCCTTGAGACAACGAAATCCATTTTACTGATCCTCTGTGCAATAGCAAGCACCACATCAACTTCAGTAGCTTCTGTTATTTACACACAGCAGGCACTCCTGAGATGCCAAAATCAAGATCAGTTTGAGTCAAGAAATTGAAGTTTCTTTCATAGAGATGTAGGTCAAGGTTTCTTGCAAAAAAACCTTTTGCTTTGGATACCTTACACGCCTTCTGAAAATGTGAGAACTGAGTTTTGTTTTAAAACAGTGAAATTGCATTGTGTATGTGCACCATTCGCTACAATAGCACTGTTAAAATGAATATTATAGTAGTTGCACCAACATGCTATGATAACATTGACATGTAATGACACACTCAGGGCATGGCAGATGACAATGATATTAAGCAAAGACGACCCTTGTTTGGAAAAACAGAGCCTGAAGACCTGAAACAAAATGATGATAAAATGATGCAACATTCAGTGGGTGACCTAAAGTTGGGATCCACTGTATCTTCAAAATAAAATCCCAAAGAACTGCAGATGCTGGAAATCAGAAACAAAAACAGAAAATGTTGGAAAACCTCAGCAGTTCGGGCAGTATCTGTGGAGAGAAAACAAAGTAAAAGTTCTGAGGTAAGGTCACTGGACCTAAAACATTAACTGTGCTTTCTGTCCATAGATGGATCTGACCTGCTGAGCTCTTCTAGCATTCTGTTTTTGTTCCCACTGCATTTTAGTTTATTTCTATATTTTTTAAGACTATGTCCATATAGAATGCCTGATGTTTTCTTTTAAAAGACAATGGAGATAATGTAATAGCTGTTGAGGAGCAATAAACTGCTGTGTGCTTTATTTGTGCCCCAGGCACACAATGTGATTAGCTAAGTGAAAATACATTGTAGAACATAAGAGATCAAGGACCTTACTCCTGAAGTAGCCAGAAACATGCAAGTCAAAATATTTAAAACAAGAGTCTGACAAAATCCTCAAAGTATAATGCACACTCACCAACTCCTAACTCAGTAATTCTGGGACCAATCAAACAGAAATGTGGAAGAGTAATTTTTGCCTGTGAATTGTATTTCTCTTACTCAAGGAGTACTTGGCTCCTATTTCTGTAAGGATCTGTTGGACTTCAACAAACGTCTTGGTCAGCTTGTTGTATGATCTGTCAGTACATCAGTATAGAGCGTATTCTGTTCGATTACCTGTGTTCATAGCTGACATTTCAAAGTTTGAATCAGCTTCCACATCTTCATCCCAGCTTTGTCCATGTTCCATTCTGGATATTATGTGATGAAAGATACCTGAAAGTGTAACAGATAACAGCAATGTAAGAAGAAATCTGAAATTTGAATAGAATTCAGAAGTAATAAAAAGAATTGAAACTGACCAGACTGCTGGATGTTGGCCAAGGCACCAGAATTGACAACAGCACTCACAGTCATGTTGAGCTGGCAGTCTCTCTAACATCTGGGGGCTTGTGCCAAATTTGGGAGTGCTGTCTCATTGACTGGTCTGCAACAGTCTGACACATTCACTCTCACAGTAATCCTTACAATGTCCATCAGCACCATCCCTAGCAGTGAGATAGGACACCAGAGGTAGCAGCACAATGGTATACAATCAGGAGGACATTAACCTGGGAGTCCTTAACATTGACTCCAGACTCAATAAAGTCTCATGAGATTAGATCAGACATGGACAAGGAAGCCTTCTCTTTATTACCACCCACAGGATGAATCAGTTCTCCATGTTGAACATTACTTGAAGGAAGCACTGAGACTTGCAAGAGCACAGAATGTACTCCATTTCCATGTCCGTCAGAAAATGTAGCCAAAATAACACCACAACAGACTGAGTCCTCAAGGAAATTGCTGCCTGGTTGGTTCTCCAGCAAGTGGTGAGAGAGCCAAGAAGGAAAAACCTACATGATCTCATCCTCAGCCATCTACCTGTAGCAGATGTATCAATCCATGACAGTTTCAGTATGGCAACCACACAGTCTTGTGGTGACAAAGTCCTGCCTTCGAATTGACCTTGGTGTCAGTTGGCACCACCATGCCATTGATGGGGTAGATTTCAAATTGATCAAGCGACTCAAGACTGGACATGGTGCAATTGCTGTGAGTCGTCATCATCATCAGCAGAATTGTACTCAAACACAACTTGAAGACTTCATGAAATAAAACAAGGAACTGTGGATGCTGGAAATCTAAAGCAAAAACAGAAATTGCAAGTCAGGCAGGTCTGTGGAGAAAAAGCAGTGTTAACATTTGGAGTCCATTGACCATTAAAAACTTCATGGCCTGGCAGATTCCCCCAGTGTACCATTACCATCAAGCCAGGGGGATCAACCCCTAGTAAGATCACATCCGAAGAACTGGGTAAAGTAATTGGTGTACTTACCTAAGGAAGGATAGATATGAGTTGATTGCAGTTCAGAGAATTTGACACAATTAATACCTCAAACGGGAAGCTTGTCTTATGAGAAAGCTGTGGACAAGCTGGGCTTGGATCTGCTAGAGTTTATAACTGTTAAAGAGGATTTGATTGCAACATTGATAAAGGATCTCTAAAAGATAGGATGTGGACAGAACTGGCTATCACCATAGAAAAGCAAGACATTGCCCATTTAAGGTAGAGGTGATACCTTGTTTACTTTCACTTTCTTGTAAGTCTTTAGGATTTCCTTCTTCAAAAGGTAGTGGAAGCAGAGTCTTGAATATTTTTAGGGCAGAAATTGATTAATTATTTGTAAGTGAAGGGAAGAAAGGTTATCAGGAATAGGCAGGAATGTGGTTACGGTCAGACTAGCATAATCTTCCAAATGGCAGGCCAGTCTTGAAGCTTTATATGGTTTATCCAGTTTTGACTACAAGTCCATAAGACACAGGAGCAGAAATTGGACTATTCACTATGCTAGGTGATATCATCAGTGAAGCCTCCAATGAAACAATGTTATTCTACACTGTTTGGAATTCCAAACGGAGTAGAATAACATCGCTTCATCAGAGGTTCCATTGATGATGTAACCTAGCATGGTGACAAAACGTTTGAACAAAAATGAGCCAGCTCAGCAAGCAAGTCAACAAGCTCATCCCCAGCCCTAGCTATAGATCTTTGCCAAAACTTCTAACATGGCCAGCAAGGCATTCAGTTTTCTGAATTGCTATAAATTCAAGAAGAACGCTTGCTACAATCATCTCAGGACAGCTAGGGACAGGTAATAAATGTGACCTTGGCAATTCTTATATTCTGAGAATTAATTTTAAAAATATAAACAGTAAGTAAATTTCAGCCATTGAAAGCTGGAAAAGAATGAAAGTTATAGATGGAGCAAAGGAGAAAAGGTGACATTTCCAGAATAATGACCATAGTAGGCCCAAAAAGCAAGCTATCAGTTTTTTGAGAGAACATTAATGTGTATTTGTCACACTTCAGTGACTGATAATCAAAGCAAATATTTACAATGTATCTTGTAGAATTATCAAAGAAACGGGCTATTTGGCTCAAAAGGTCTAAACTGGTGTTTATGTTCCACAGAGTTTCTTGCTTCCACCTTCAACACCACCCCCTCACCCCACAGACTTCATCTAAGTCAGTCAGCATAATCTTCTATGGCTTTTTCCCTTACATGTTTAAGTCATTTCCTCTTAAACATATCATTACCATTCTCCTCAAATGCTCTCTACCTTAAGAAGACCCACATTCTAACCAGTTCTCATTAAAGCAGTACCTTCTGAATTACTTTTTTGATTTATGTTTAATGATTCACTATTAGAACCCCACTTTTGGATTTACAAAAGGTGGAAACATCTTCCATGTGCTTACCTGATCAAACCACTGCACAACGTTAAAGAACTCCCTCAAAGAAAGACCTCCCCCCATTCCCCCCCCCACAGGCCCACCCCAGCCATTTCACCTGGAGAAGTGCCACAGTGTCAATCGCAGGGTAACAGTGGGCCATGTGCACAGGAAGCTTCCAGTCTAAATCCCTGTCTAAGATAATAAAATATTAGGTGATTCTCCGTGCCCTTTCCCAAGCCTGTATTCCAACTCTTTATCCCTAGCCAGTCATTCCTGCTGAATTGCCCAGCTGTATCGATGCCAGATAAGCACAGAGTTGGTCTTGGATAACAAAGTGTGGAGCTGGATGAACACAGCAGGCCAAGCAGCATCTCAGGAGCACAAAAGCTGACATTTCGAGCCCAGACCCTTCATCAGAGCTTGAGTTGGTCTTAACTGATATGCTCGCCATTGGCAAACATTTGCTATCCTATTTCCTGGAATAACTACTTGGAGACTGTACAGAAGTACCTGTAATCCATTGCTTTAACCTAAATCAATGCATGAATACGAGAGTAAGAATACATTCTATTTGCTTCATATTTACTTGCAACTGACAGATCACAAACATAACTTAAAGATTTAAGCAAAAAAGTCTTAAAGCTTAGTTTAGGCCAGGAAGCATCAGAGAAGTAGGAAAGCTGATGTTTAAGGTCGGCACCCTTCTTCAGAAATGGCTCCATAAAGTTTACTTTGCTTTATTTTGCCCATGTAATAAATTAAATGTGCAACTTAGTTCAGATTATAGTGAGTGAACATATTATACCCTGAAAAATACAAATCTGAGTTTGTTGTGTGTGTGTGTGTGTGTGTGTGTGTGTGTGTGTGTGTGTGTGTGTGTGTCTGTGTGTCTGTGTGTCCGTGTGTGTGTTCATCTGCATTGCTTTTAACATTGGACAATCTTAAGGGGATAATAAATCCTTAAACATGTAATGTGACAAGACAAACAACTCTCAAATAAATGTTTACAATGTAACAGAAAAAATATTAGGGAAAGCTTTTAACCTGCTTGATCATTTACTGTATAACAGTCATAGTGAGTGGGAGAATGCATTTCGTGGATTACCAATGAAGTTTGGGATTTACAAACATTTTTACCGGTCTGATTTCTCCCCTCTATCCAAATTATATGTTATATTTTGTTTTGTCTGGATGCAGTGTATCATATTGTGACAGCTATCTTTACAGTGCAAAATAGCCTTGTCATAGGACTTGCAAAATAACTGGGGTAATTAATAATAATAATGCAAAATCATAAACAAATGCTGGGTCAATGATTTTTCACTTGCACATAACCGCCTTAAGGTGGCCTGCAATCTAATGTCCTTGGCTCTCAGCAGGCTCAAACAGAATCCCACACTATTAGGACAGATTATTCTGTGGTACTGCATCAGCAGTAAGTAAGCTGGACAATTACTCATTGACATCACAAACTGTATAGGTCAGGTCATTCATTTGCCTATTATCCCGGTATTAGGATAAATATGCTTATCCCAGTCGAGTGTCTTTTTTCACTGCTGGCAGCATGTGTGTCATGCAAATTTATTTTTAGGTTACAAAGCTTATCGGGACTTTTGCAGCTTATGTTGCACGCTGCAGAGCTTCCACTCTACGCTAGTAGTACCTAACAGTCGTATTGTCTACAGTATTGTTGCCAGTGCATTGTGTTTCAATGTGTGCTTTTCTAGTGATTTCAGTGCCCAGTGAGTTCACAATCACTGCCAGACAATCAAAGCAATCATGTTAACAGCCAGCAAATGGTGGCAGCATTATCTCTGCATTACATCTCTACCAATACATTGCTTCCAAATAGTTTTGAACACATAGTGATGTGAAAGTGATTCTATTACTCAAGCTAACAAAGTGTGGAGCTGGATGAACACAGCAGGCCAAGCAGCATCTCAGGAGCACAAAATCAGAGAGAAGAAGGGTCTAGGCCCGAAACGTCAGCTTTTGTGCTCCTGAGATGCTGCTTGGCCTGCTGTGTTCATCCAGATTCACACTTTGTTATCTTGGATTCTCCAGCATCTGCAGTTGCCATTATCTCTATTCCTCAAGTTGTTTCTTTGCTAATCTCAGTGCAAAAATTTGTCAGGAGTATAACTCTGGGTTGCACAACACTATGGAGTAAATGATTAGCAACCTAATAGCAGAGAATATTGTGTATGAATCTAGAGCTGGAAAATATATTAGAGGTGAGGCCAGATGCAGAGATAATAAGCAGTGTATGTTTGATTGATGGAAGAATGTAATCTGGGGAATAAACAGAATGTGAAGTGAGAGGCTTAGGTTAGGGTAAAATAAATGATGAGACTGTGAACTCCACTCCAGATTTCTCCTGAAAGGGCTACCTTGGGAGCCTGAGGAAATCTGAGGTGGGAGGATTTTGACACTGTTGGGAATCAGAATGGAAGGTTCCAGTTATGTCAACGAAAAGAATATTCACATACAAATCTGCTATTGAACTGACTGCAGTAACATGAAATTATAACCAGTTTAAAGTGGAAAGGTAGAGTTTGCTTCTTTGAAATGCTTCAGTTCAATAGGTGGAGACTTTGGATGTGGCCCTGGGCTACTTCAGAGGTAACTTTAAAATGCGGATGTTACAATGGTTAGGGGAGTGAAATGATTGTATAGAAAGAGACATGGCTGGTATCATGGGAGGAGTTGGAGTGAAATGGTCAGTCATTACCAGAAGTATCAGATAGACCTGACATTAGCTCCACATTCTTCTTTTGCCCCAGGATATACCCCTTCAGCACCTAGGTATTACGTTTACAGAGTTTAATATCCAATAGTAATCATAATTCAGTGAGATTTAAGCATGGAGAAGGACATCAAATAGTTCGGGAATAGACACAGTGGAAATTTATGAAGCTGCAATGTGATCAGGAAAAGTGGAATGAAAACAGCTACTTGAATGTTACGCAGGTCAATACAGTGGGAAGCATTCAAGCAAAAGAACTTGTGTTCAGAATAAATATAAATAAATCCCACAGAGAGAAATGCTGGAACTCCCAAATCTAAGCCCACTGCAGGTCAACCAGCTTGCAGGATAGGGCAAGGCAAAAACAGGAACCCGATAACAAATATCAGAAAGCTTGGAGTGTTATTTAAAAAGTGCAAGGGCGAAATTAAAAGGGAAGTGGTTTGCACGTAAAATCAAGAAAAACCCAGCAACATTTTCCAAATAACGAAAAGTAACTGAGGAAGGATCCTGGCCCGTTTAGGACCAAAAAAGTAGTCTAGGATGACAGAAGGTGATCATTCAGCCTGTTAAATCTGTGTTAACATTCTGCAGGAACATGTCCCACTCCTCCAGCCTCTCCCCATAATCCAGCAATTTTATTCTCCTTTTTAAAGGCTTATTCAATACAGTTGTGAAGATAACAATTGAACCTGCTTTCCACCAGTGGATTCATTGCTATTCTTTAAAATGTGACTTTTAAATGTTGCTTTTGATTCTTTTGATAATCACCTTATCCATGTCTTCTGATCCTCTGCAGCTGATTTGTCTAAACTTTTAAGTTTTGAACATCGCTATCCTATCTCTTCTCAATCCTCTCATTCCTATGGAGGGCAAGTGCAGTTTCTCCCATCTGGTCCTCATCCCGGGAACCACTGTCATAAATCTTTTCAATGTTCTCTGCAAAGCCTTCATATTATCCCAAAGTATGGTGCTCGGAATTGGATACAACACTGCTGTCGAGGTTTGACTAGTGTTTTTACAAAACATCATCATCATCTGTTTGCTTTATATGCTACACCTCTAATTATAAAACTAAGAATAACAGAAATTTTCTCAACCTGCCCTGCCACCTATAAAAATCTGTGCGTATATATCCATGAGTCTCTTTATTCCTGTACTTCTTCAGTCAACATTAAATTTAGACTAACAAGTATTGACCCATTCCACTAGCCTGTTTCTGACCGGCTGCAATCCATCACCATTTTTGTTTCAGTCACTTTACTTCAAAGTTTGTAAACGTTTGAGTTGTCAAGAGAAGCATTTATTTAGTTCACCAGCCCCTGGAGAACCCCACTGTATACCTTCCTGTTACTCAGGTAACTCTGTAATTATACTGCCATTTTCCCTTTCAAACCCATAACCTGCAACTTTGATAGCAAGCCTATTGCATGGCACTTTACCAAATGGCTTATGGAAATCAAATATATACCATATCCACTGAATTATCCATTAAATTGAACAAGTTGCATGAGAGGTCAAATGTGTAGCAGATGGAGTATAATTTGGTTACAAGAACAAGAAGCAGATTATTACCTGAATGGCAATCGATTGGGAAAGGGAGAGATGCAATGAGTTGTGAGTGTCCTTGTATACAAGTTACTGGAAGTAAGCATGGAGATTCAGATGGTAAGTGGTATGTGGCCTTTCCAGAGACACAATTCAAGTAAATGGCAGCAGAGATGTCTTGCTGCAATTATACATTGCCTTGGTGAGACCACACTGGAGCATTGCATGCAGATTTGGTCTCCTTATCTGAGGATGGAAGATCTGACTATGGAGAGAGTGCAACAAGTTTTAGTAAACTGGTTCCAGGGATGATAAGACTGAAGCATGAAGAAAGACTGAGTTGGTTAGGACTATATTCACCGGAGTTTACAAAATGAGGGTATTCTCAAAGAAACCTATAAGATTTTAACAGGGATTAGACAAGATAAATGCAGGAAGGCTGTTTCCTGATGACCTGGGAGTACAGAACCAGGGGACACAGTTCAAAGATATGGGTTAAGCCATTTAGGACTGAGATACGGAGATTTCTTGCCCAGAGAGTGGCGTTAGCCTGTGGAATTCTCTGCCACAGAAAGCAGTTCAGGCCATAACCTTGAAAGTTTTCAAGAAGGGGTTGGATACAGTTCTTTGGGCTAGAGGGTTCAAAGGTTATAGGGAGAAAGCAGGACAATGGGCTGAAGTTTGATGATCAGCCATGATCACATTGAATGATGGAGCAGGCTTGAAGGGCTGAATGGCCTGCTCTTGCTCCTACTTTCTGTCTTTATGTTTGCATCAACAGTCTCTGCCACCTCAACTCAATCAAAAAACTGAATCAAATTAGTTCAATATGATTTGTTTTTAAGAAATCCAAGTGACTGTACATTTTGACCTAGATTATCATTTCTAAAGGTTTTCTAACACTGAAGGTAAATGTATTCACCTGCAGTTGCTTGCCTTATTCTTGCAAGTATTTTTAATCAACCTGTTTGAACATGTCATGAGCATGCACCTCTCAGCAGGCGAGACTTGAATGCAGGCTCCTGTCCTACCATTGCACAACATGAGGAACTTGGCTTGGCATTAGAGATAGTGGGAACTGCAGATGCTGGAGAATCCAAGATAACAAAGTGTGGGGCTGGATAAACACAGCAGGCCAAGCAGCACCTCAGGAGTACAAAAGCTGACGTTTCAGCCCTAGGCCACACTTTATTATCTTGGCTTGGCATTATATTATTTTTTGAACAAGTGGTGAGGGAATGTTAAATGCACATTAATTGGGTGTTTAATTTTGTTTGTGTGCTGGATTAACTGAGAATTTAGTCATGTTCAAAAGTATATCAGCAAGTGGAAATGGTGGTTGTTATATTTGATGGTATACGTGACATGTGTCTGTAAACAGCAGATTATAAGTATATAAATATTTGACTCCAGCTTCATTATCTATTTACCTGTCGAATAGAACACCCAGATATAGTTATCGAGTCATACAGCATGGTCATACTGAATACTTTCTGCCCATCTTTACAAAAGAATGAAGGATGAAGCAGATATTGTGAGCAGTATTTAATATTGACAGCACAGTTTTCACCTAATTAGGCACTTAACTAGACAGCCACAGGCCTTCCCAAGAATCAAGGACGCAAGGGACAGAAATCTTGTCCCCACAAGAAATGCCAACTACTCATAGTCCAGTGGCTGTACATTTGCAGCTGTACCACTCGGGTAATTACTGCTGGTAATAGATCTACCCAACACCCAAGATCTTGGAGGAACCCAAGTCACGGGTGAATGACAGTGAGAGACATCTCACAGTGTAGAGTTGTAGGGTAAGGGTTCAGCAGCAATGGTTGAGATGTTCAACACCCACATGCCTACACAAAGGCAGTCATTTGAGCAGCTCTGTTAACAAGGAAACTCACTTGGCATCTCATTTTGTTTTCCCAAATGGTAAATGCCTTACATGCCATAATAACTGCCCACTTAAGGCCCTCAGTTGGCAGTGGAGTGACATGGTTGTCCATGAGCTTTCCTATTCGGCACAGAGGCAAGAAAGCACTATGTCCATTCCTGGGTGGCTCAGTGGTTAGCACTGCTGCCTCACATCATGAGGGACCCAGGCTCAATTCCTGCCTGAATTGGCTTTCCATTTGGAGTTTCTGCCAGGTGCCCTGGTTTCCTCCCACAGTCCAACAATGTGCAGGGTAGGTGGATTGGCAATGCTAAATTGCCCCGTAGTGTCCAGGGATGTGCAGATGAGATGGATTAGCCGTGTTAAATTCAGGGATATGGGAATAAAGTGGGGGTCTGGGTCCAGGTGTGATGCTGTTCAGAGGGTTCGTGCAGAATTGATGGGTTGAGTGGCCTCTTTACACAGCGTAGGTTTTTCTATGATTCTTTGAGGAAAAGAGGCCCTGTCAGACTAATGTTTTCTCTGAGAAAGGTGGGTACAGGATGGAGTTGAGACCCCTGCCCTGGATATACTTTGGAAGCAATCACAGGGACTGCCAAGTGCCAAGGCAGACATTTTAAAAGAGCCTGCCTTGGTTTTCTGTTGGTTTATTCCAGTTGGCTTTCAAAATATTAAGCTAGCCTACAGCCCTCACACACTATCACATCTCCACCCACCACCCTTACACTACATCAGTGTCTACGAGTTCCAGCTATTGCCACCCGATTCCCTCCACCACCACCAGCACTGCATCCTCTGGCTACTGTAGCCTCCATTCCAACTTAATGTGAAATCGTGGAAATCTATGCTCTCTACCATATACCCTCTATGCCAACACAGTTTCCACCATGAGCAGATCTCATGAGCAAATTTGAGATGAAAGTAAATGAAGACCTGGTATCTTTTACAACCTTTAAACAAAATCACACCCATCCATGAAACCCCATTCAAAACTTTGAAAAACACTTCAGATACTTAATCCCTCGCACCCCTGACTCCACGTCAAAAACAGGTAATCTTTTAATAACCTTTGAGCAATCAATCAAATGGGAATTTATATTCCCCTTCTTGTAGGTTGCAGAATGTGGCCAAACATTAATAATGATATGATGATAACCTTTATGATATTGGTGGCAAATATCTATTGTAATTGTTAGATTTTCATCCCTCAGATGGAGGTTGTCTGTAAGAAAATGTTAAAGGACACAGGGTTAAAATAATTTCACAGACTTTACGTGCTCTTCATACGTCTTTAGGCCTCCTTCATAAATGTGTGATTCTCATACTGCAGATGACACCCTTGCTGCAGACAAAATAGTGTCTGAATGTATTCATCACAGAGTACTAATGCCCTTGATGGTTCAGAGCTCCCTGCACGCCCGCCCCCCCACCCCCGCCCCCCCCACCCCAGGCTTCGTTGTATGAATCATGCTCAACCTCTCTGTCCTTCCAAGGGGTCACAGTTTAACGATATGGAATAGGCATCTGTTTAAAATGGGAATGGGACTTCCAAAGCTATGGTTCCACCCACCATTATTACAGATTCTTGGAATCACTATGACACTGCAAGTATTTAGGCCAATGTTTCAGATCAATGAGCTTTCAGCAGAACAGGAAGAAGCTGAAGATCGAAGCGGGGTTGAATTGGTATTGGCCAAACACAAAACCTGTAATATGGTGAAAGATTGGAGAGATTGAATGAAAATTTTCAGCTGATTTTATTTTAGATTTCCAGCATCTGCAATGGCCTGTTTCTTGACTGGTATTGTATTAAATTGTTCTGAGTGGCAACACAGAAGAAATAGATAATCTGTTAATCCATTAATATCTCATTAACCTACATACACTTCAATACATCTGACAGTGGCATGTGACAACAATTGTAGATCAGTTTATAGATTCAATCTTCTTCAACAAGCCAGATAAATTTCAAATCCCTACACAATTGACGTTGCACCATCTCTTCTCTGTAAACACAAATCTCTGGACATATGCTGTGCATAGTCACATGTAAATTTTCTTGTTCTGTTTCTGTCCCCCTGTCTCTCTCTCCCATTTTCACTCCCTCTCCTATTTTCCCTCTCTTGTTCTTACACTCTCATGTTCTCTCTCACTCTGTCCTGCTTTCTCTCTCTTTCTGTCCTCTGTATGTATATATGCATTCAAACAACAACAAAGCTCAAATTTGGAGATCTTAAACAAACCTCAACTCTCACATTATAATACATCTGTATTTTTTAATCATAGCTGTTTTCAATCTTTTTACATTTATTTTAAATGATCAGTAGATCATAGAAATAGATCTTCTCAAGATCATTTCATTGCTAATTATAATCACACTTTCATTTTAAATGTTTCTTGGCAATACAGTTGAAAAATAATTACCACATATCAGTGCTGAAGATGTTCAAACCATTTTATTTTTAGGGTCTATTATGTTTAAGAAGCCTTTTAATCTATTCTTCTGACCTTATAACTCAGTATGCCTTCGCTCCAGAAACATACAGATTTGAATACACTTATGCTTCAATGTCCATTTCCATCCTTACAACCCTATATTAAGTGACTTCCTTTAATATCATGAAGATGTTCTCTAATGCTGTAAACTGTCATTGGGAACAAAAGATTGAACCCAACATGTCTGGTCCTTTAAACACCCTGAAAATCTTGTGACTTCAGTTGCATCTTCTTGATGTTTTCTCTTACCAAATATCCAAGAACATTGTTCAAAAAAAAAGAAAAAACTGCAGATCTTGAAATCAGAGATAATGGGAACTGCAGATGCTGGAGAATCCAAGACAACAAAATGTGAGGCTGGATGAACACAGCAGGCCAAGCAGCATCTCAGGAGCACAAAAGCTGACGTTTCGGGCCTAGATCCATGTCCATGTCGTTGTTTTATTTTACAGGAACAGAAGTATTTGGAAACACAAACTGAATGACTCATGATCCATGGAGGGCAAAGCTACATGTAAGAAATTGGGTGTGTTCCCTTCACAAAAGGATACCACGTCATAATCTGCCTTTTTCCATTTTAGATTCTGAAAGATTTTCCATGTATTTCTAGCTATTCTTCTTTTTAATTCCCAAGAATGTAGCATTTTGATTGGCTGGAATTAAAGGCAAACATAACTACTAATTTAGTTTTCCAGGAATATGTTAATATACGCACCGCTACTGAGGTCTAATAGTTGCTCTACTGTGAAAACCCAGAAGCCATCATCATAGTTAGTATTTATATTAGTCATACTAGTGTAAGCTTTTGCTTTTATTTAATTTGAAACAAAGCCATTAACTTGATTGTTTTTGATGTTGCAAAAGTAATATAATTTGTGCAAAAGCAAAATACTGCAGATGCTGGGAATCTGAAATAAAAACAAAAAATGCTGGAAATACTCAGCAGGTCAAGCATCATCTGTGGAGAGAACCAACGATAATATGACAATCAAGATGACATTTCTTCAGAGCTCAACACATCTGTAATTTAGTTTGTGAGAGGCACACCATTTGGGAAGAGATTTGGAGAGGCCATCTCACAGAGTTTGTCATTATAAAATGGAATGAGGTAGCCTTTGCATCATTCATTAAACAAACCAGAACATATACTTATATGGCTCCTTTAATAGAATGTCTCGTACCATTTTATGGAATTCCTTTTTGACAATGAGCTGCATAAGGCACTATTGGGGCGGAGAAAGTGAAAGGTGACAGAGAAAGTAAGCCTTAGGATGCATCGTCAAAGAAGGAGGAAAGGGAGATAGAGAAATTAAGGTAGGAAATATGAGAGCTCAAGGCTGAGTGGCAGAAAAATGCACATGGGCAAAAGATGAATGGGACTTGATGCAAGTTTGAACTCAGGCAACATAAATTTTTGTTAGGGATAACAATGTGTAGACCTGGATGAGCACAGCAGGCCAAGTGACATCAGAGGAGCAGAAAAGCCAACTTTTCGGGTCGGGACCTTTCTTCAGAAATTTCTGAAGAAGGGTCCCAACCTGAAAGATCAGCTTTCCTGCTCCTCTGATGCTGCTTGGCCTGCTGTGTTCATCCAGCTCTACACCTTGTTATCTCAGATTCTGCAGCATCGGCAGTTCCTATTATCTCCAGAAATATATTTTTATTACTTTAGGTGAAAGGTTTAAAGTGGGCGATTAGTCACGGGTGCATTGAAATAATCTAACCTTTCATTAGCTGATGAACTGGGGCATGGAAGGAACTATAAGATGTTACTGAGGTAGGAGTAAGCATTTTTAGCGATAATGTAAGTATGGGGCTCTTTGAAATGTCAAAAATGACACCAAAGTTGCAAACAGATTGGTTCAACCTCCTACTGTTGCTATTGGTAAGAGATAAACTTAGCAGCAAATTTTGAATGGTAACTGAAGACAATGGTCATAAACCTACTGTACCAGATATATATGTGGGAAGATGTTTCATTTGATTACAGATGCATCCCATATTAATGAATGCAACTGACTATAATTGAAACTGATGTCTTCTATAAATGCAGAGCAAGATGGAGCACTTTCTCATTTTAATTTGCAGCAAAGGTATTTACATATAAAGCCATTGTTCGCAAAATAATAGGAATGGTTGGTTGCTGATATCTGATTGTATCTTCAGAGATTTCCATCTGCACTGATGCAATCTAAGTTCTCATAAACTGTAATTAAGTTGTCTTGCTAATTCTTTTCATATAAATGTCATAGGTTTCTACTAAGCATCAATACAGAGAGCAAATGCAAGAATCCAAATGACTCCTGGGTGCTACAATTAATTTCTCAACCTAAACTTAAACTTAGCTAAAAACCAATCATACTGTTAACATGGATAATAAAGTGTGAAGCTGGATGAACACAGCAGGCCAAGCAGCATCTCAGCAGCACAAACGCTGACATTTCGGGCCTAGACCCTTCATCAGAGAGGGGTATGGGGTGAGTGTTCTGGAATAGATAGGAAGAGAGGGGGAGGCGGACCGAAGATGGAGAGAAAAGAAGATAGGTGGAGAGGAGAGTATAGGTGGGGAGGTGGGGAGGGGATAGGTCAGTCGAGGGAAGGCGGACAGGTCAAGGAGGTGGGATGAGGTTAGTAGGTCGGAGATGGAGGTGCAGCTTGGGGTGGGAGGAAGGGATGGGTGAGAGGAAGAACAGGTTAGGGAGGCAGAGACAGGCTGGGCTGGTTTTGGGATGCAGTGGGGGGAGGGGATGAGCTGGGCTGGTTGTGTGATGCAGTGGGGGGAGGGGACAAATTGGGCTGGTTTTGGGATGCGGTGGGGGAATATTGCTTTTCTGGCCGGTGAATCTATTTTCATAATTAACCTAGAGTACCAATATTTGTTTGAGAGAGTGGGATATTTGACAGGAACAAAAGCAAAAGTTGCTGAAAAAGCTCAGCAGAACTGAGGAAGGGTCATTCGACCTGGAATGTCAATTCTGATTTTTCTTCACAGATGCTGCCAGACCTGCTGAGCAACTTCTGTTTTCATTCCTGATTTACAGATCTGCAGTTCTTCCGATTTTTATTTGAGATATTTGACAGTCTCTTTGAATTGACCTAACTCCATTTGATAATCACCTTCTTTAATGTATAGATAATACAGCTTTTAAAAAGATATTGGAATGATGAATCAAACCACTAAGATTAATATGAACTTTAATATGTTACATATTGTGGGAGCAAAGTGAAGAGTATAGCACTTTAGTAACAGAAGATTGATTATCCAAATGGCTTTGAGCCCAACTCTTTGATTTGTGAAGGTTTCCATGTTTAATAATGAGCCAACATTGTGGTTTGAGTAAGTTTAAAATTTTGTGTAATAATGCCTCATTATTTCAAGTGCATTTGCATAACATTATGCTGCAATTACTTTAAAGGATTATGAAATGCGTTTTGCAAAATCATTGTCTCAAATTATTACTGTAGTCTATAATCATCCTGATTTTAAAAATTACAAATGTATTTCCATAAATTGCTGAAATAGACACAGAGATTCCTGTTCCACAGGAGCAGGTAGATCTCTGATTTGTTATTCATTGGGACAGATTAAGGTCCCACTGAGTACAAGCCTGATTATTGGTTCATTTTCTTCCTACAATGTAGAGTTTTACATACCTTTGCTAAGACAACAAAATTCTACTTCACTTGATCTCTGTTAACATTCAGTACCTATGCTGAAGCCTAGTTCTCCTTCATTGTTCAGAGACTAGATCTTCAGCATAAGAAGAAATAGGTTTTCAGTTTTGTTGCTAGGCATGTGTTTGTGCCCAGAATGGGGCCAATGGGCTGAATTTTACAAGATTTTGGCAAAGTTGTTGAGTTTCATGAGAAGTTTCTCTCCAGGCAGTTTAGCAAGTTACTCAAGCTTTCCTCTGATTTCCTCATTTTCTATGCTTACTATGGCACTACCTTGTCCAATCTTTTCTCTCACCAGAGTTGGAAATATTCACCACAGTTGGGATTTCTAGCACCAGTGCCATATTTAAAACACAGTTATGTATTGTCCTGGCCCCAGATTTTCTCTGTACAGTGATACAATAAATAAAATACAGCTCAGGAACGGGCCCTATGGCTCACCACACCTGGGCTGATTCCAGTCCTTATTTAGACCCACTACTAATTGCTGATACATGGTTTCCAGCCCTCTGTTAGCCTCCAATTCATATGTCTATTAGGAAAAGCCTTAAACGTTGCCACTTTGCCTGCTTCCACAACCTCTACAGACAGTACATCCAGGCAACCATCACCCTCTGTGTGAAAAGTTTTCCCATCACTTCACCCCTTAACTTTCTCCCTCTCACTTTGAACCTGTGGCCCTTGGAGTTGAACTTTCCACCTTGGAAAAAAGCCTCTGACTATCCACCCTGTCTATACCTGTCATAGTTTTGTGGACCTCTATCAGGTCAGCCTCCGTCTTTCCACTGAAAACAATCTGAGTTTATCCAACCTCTCCCAATAACTGAAACCCTCCAGGCCAGGCAACAACGTGGTAAAGCTTCTCTGCACCCTCTCAAAGTATCGATGTCCTTATGGTAGTGTGGTGAACAGACCCACACACAATATTTCAAATACGGCCTCACTCAAGTTTTAAATAGCTATAACATAACCCGGCAACTTTTGTATTTAGTGCCCTGACCGATGAAGGCAAGCATGCTGTATACTGTCTTCTAAAATGCATCGCCTTGCATTTGTCCAGATTAAAATCCATCTGCCATTTCTCTGCCCTAATTTGCAATCTATCTACATCTCACTGTGTTCTTTCACTATCCTTCTCACTATCTGCAACTTCGTCAATTTTGGTATCTCCCGCAAACTTATTAATCAGATCACCTATATTTTCCTCAAAATCATTTATATATTTTACAAACAAGAAAGGTCCCAGCACTGACCCTTGCAGGACACCACTAGTTACTGACCTCTATTTGGAAAAGCATGCTTCCACTGCTTCTCTGTCTTCTGTGACCGCCAGCTCAGTATCCATCATGCCAGCTCACCCCAGATCCCATTGGACTCTACCTTTTGTACCAGCCTGCCATGAGGTGCCTAATCAAATGCCTTACTAAAGTCCATGTCGACAACAGCCGCTACCCTTCCCTCATCAATCAGTCTTACCACCTCCTCAAAAAACTCAATCAAGTCGTTGAGATATGACCTTCCCCATGCAAACCCATGCTGCTGATCACTAACAAACCCATTCGCTTCCTGATGTGAATAAATTTCTCTCAGTATCTTCTCCAACAGCTTCCCTACCACTGAGTAGCCTGTCATTACCTGGATTATCTTTTTTTCCCTTAAACAAAGGAACAACATTGGCCATTCTCCAGTCCTAAGGAACCCTGCCTGGGGCCAAAGAGGATGCAAAGACAATTGTTAAGGCCCCAGCCATTTCCTCCCCTGCCTTCCACAGTATCCTGGGATAGAACCCATCTGACTCTGGGAACCTGTCTACCATAATGCATTTCAAGACACTCGAAACTTCCTCCTTCATTATGTTAATCTACCTGAGTGTATTTGCCACCATTCCCTAACCTCAACATCCCTCACGTCCCTCTCTTCCGGGAATACCAATGCAAAGCACTCATTAAGGATCTCACCCATTTCCTCTGGCTCCACATATAACCTCCCTCCTTTATCCTTGAGGGGGCCTATTCTTTCCATAGTTCCTTTTTGTGAAGAATTGTCCCAGAGATGTTGGACAGAGACAAGTTGTCTCCACATTTTTTCAACTGGAACCTGGAAGGACTGAATGGTTGGGTTGGCAGAGGAGGGTTGCCCTCTTCCCTCATGGCCAGCAGACAAGTCTATGCCAACAGGCCATGCCAGTCTGGTCCAAAATTCCCACCCAGATCAGTGAGTATTAATGGTCAGGAGGAATGAACAGCAATGCCACATGAAGGTCAGTGATCTTCTCTGCTCACTGAGGGTATGTACCATCATCTCTCAGTCACTTCATTCTCACACCATCTCTTCTACCTCCCACCAAGGCTCATGCTCCACCACTTTCACTGTTGCTTACACTATCTTCCTGTACTCACCCTCACACCAAACCCAAAAATAGTAACTCTGCACGCCCTCTGAACCTCCTACTCACTCACTCAGGACATCACAGCACCTCATCCCTACCAGCGCCAGCACTACAACCATGCCACCCACTTTTATCTCAGTCAATCACTTCCTTTTCTCATTCCAGGAGAAAACAATCCAAATGGCAAGATGGGCGGTCAACTGAATGAGTCCACAGTAGGTCAATGTGCAAGGTTCAAATACAGCATCTGATAATCATAATTGCCTTTGATCTGGATTCTGTTGATGTTTGTGTAACGCTATTGCCCTTTGAAGGACCTCATAATGCACCTCTCATTGAATGAAAGACTTATCCCCCACCCACAACTACTACTACTACTGACTATAGCAGGACCCTTCTGACTGAAGGCCTTCTCCCATTACTTGACTGAGACTCCTCCACCTTAGACTTAGTGACATGTTTGCTGCCTCCAATCATTTTCAAGCCATTTTCATCTTCATTTTGCACTTGTTATTTGGATGACAATGGAAGGAAATAGTGGTTGTATTTCATGGAGTGAGTCACAGACTCAGCCAGTCTAAGTGTCCCTTATTCCCCTCCAAGTGTTCATATTCCCTTTCTGGCTGCCCACACGGTCAACCCCATTGGCTTTGGTGCTCCTCACATTTCCACCCAACTCATACATTTAACTGCTAATTTCGTCACTTCACCTTTTGAGACCCATTCATACTGCATCACCATGCTAGACATGGTATAGACTGACCCTACGCTGAAGTCAGGATGTGCCTATTGGCAGTAACTCCATCCCTGCATTTCCCTTCCATATTGTATTGTCTCCCCACTTAATACATTGAATTGTTTCTCCTCACAATTGTTATTCCCTTTGCATCCCAACATGCTGTTTCCAATCCCCTCAACTGATTGCCCAGCTTCTGTATCAAAGCCAGTGGCTCCTGCTAACATCCCCCTCACACCCCACTTTGACTTGCAATGGGCAGACCCCAGGCCAGACCATGGCTAACCCCCTTGACTGTGCTGGATGGACGACCCCTGACTGATGATTGACCTGATCCCTAACTGATCTCTCTGCAACTTAGTGGCTAATTTCCCACGACTCCCATGGCTTGTGCCGTTGCATCTGTGGGACTGCGGGGGCCCATTTCCTGAGCTGTTATGATGCAGACCTCTGGACCCTGACTGTTCTAAGCAGCCAACAGTGTCCAAGCGCCTGGACTGATAGCAGATACTGTCCCTGACTGACTGTAGCAGGACCCTTCTGAATGAAGGCCTCCTCCCATTACTTGACTGAGACTCCTCCACCTTAGACTTAGTGGCATGTTTGCTGCTGCCAATCCCGTGAAATGATTGCCCCAGCTTCCCTACCAGAGCCAGTTCTGGCCTAGGGCAGACTATGGTCTATGCCCTCGTCCACTCTGGATGAACTATCCTGGACTGATGACTGCACATGCAATGCGTCTGCCTCAGACACTGCCCCGTCATGGGGCAGGTCGAACATCCAAGTAGCTCAGCACTGTTCAGCAACATGTGCATCCATGACTGATCCCTGCTGATTACCAGAACAAGTTGCTTGGCTTTGTGTCTGCACTAAACCAAGGCAGCATTGAAGTTCTGAGAACCTTTAAGCTCTGATTGAGACAGCAAAGCATAAAAATGCGAGTATTGAAGCCAGCAAAGCTAGGGAAGAATGCAAGGAGCTTGGAGCAGCATCCTGTCCCAGTCCACATATTATTGTAGCTGTAGCATTGCGATAAGAGGTGCCAGTGTGCTCCATACTGCAGCATCAAACTGCAGAATGGTATTTTGAGTGGGTCAGAGGTGTATTGTGAGGATGCTGGGGTGAACGAGAAACCGAGACAGTGGCTGAGAAGTCACAGGCTAATGTTGAAGAATCGGAACGATGGCACAGTGGTTAGCACTGCAGCCTCACAGCACCAGGGACCTGGGTTCGGTTCCATCCTTAGGCGACTGTCTGTGTGGAGTTTGCACATTCTCCCTGTGTCTGCATGGGTTTCCTACGGGTGCTCCAGTTTCCTCCCACTGCCCAAAGATGTGCAGTTTAGGTGGGTTGGCCATGCTAAATTGCCCAGAGTGTTCAGGGGTGTTACATTAGGTAGATTAGACATGGGAAATGCAGGATTAAAAGGATAGAGTAGGAGGATGGGTCTGGGTGGGAAGCTTTTTGGAGGGGCAGTGTGGACTTGTTGGCCGTAATGACCTATATCCACACTGTAGGGAATTCTATGATGATGATCTATGAAAAGGAGATGCCCCTCTTTGATGATGAGTCCTCAGCTACTGTCCCCTCACCATACCATTCCTCCTTCCCCCCACACCATACCCATCCTGCTGGCCCTTCACCATGACCATCCTCCTTCCTCCTCACCGTTCAATCCTTCTGCCCCCTCTCCATGCCCATCCTTCAGTACCCTTGACCAGTTTTCTTCTGCTGTGATCTTTCTCAGGAGCCCCCAGTGTAGGTACTCAGTGCCTGGCTGCTGCCATATACCAGGAACCCGCATGCAGTGGCAGTGAGGGGGCCAGGCTTTCTATGACCACCTGTGGATGACAGTCATGGTATCCTGACTCAGGGAAGGACCCGTCCCCAGAGAGTGCAGTGGCTGGAGAGGACCAGCTGGGGGCTAGCAGTGTTGTGAGCACGACCAGGGAATGATGATGAAGGAGATATTGCGGTGGCCTGGAAGTTTATCTTCATCAGCCCCTGCTTCCGTCTCCATCGCTCCGAGTTGTGGATCACATCTTCCAGCTGAAATATGTGGCAGAGCTCAGCAGCAGCCACTTCTGGAGAAATGTTCAAAGCAGACTGTTGTGTGATACAGAAAATCTTTATGCCTGTACGGGGAAGTGATAATGTGCTTCTCATGAAAGAACAGTTGAGTATATGTAAGGAACCACAAAAACAACGTTTAAAACAATGAAATATTTGATTAAAGGGTAAAAAATGCTACAGATCCTGCCAAAGAAGAAATTTAAAGAGCAGCCAAAGGTGACAAAACATATAAAAACAGTAAGAGTGGCAAAAATAAGTTTTTAAAAAATGTGGAAGAGTTTCTTGTTGTTTCTTGATTTGGGAGAGTCTAGAGTCAGAGGGCATAATCTCAGGGCAAGAAGTCACCCTCTTAAGACAGAGATGAGGAAGAATATTTTCTCTCAGAGGGTGGTGAATTCTTTATCCTCGAGGGTTGTCAAGGCTGAATGATTGAGTATATTCAAATATAGACAGATTTTTAATCAGTCACGGAATCAAAGGTTATGTGGAAAAAGGCAGGAATGGGCAAATGATGGTTATCAGATCTGTCATGATCTCATCGAGCAGGTAGGCTGAATGGCTTACTCCTGCTCTATACCTAATGGTTTTATATCACACAACGCTGCGTTTTACAATGAAGAAAGGAAAAAAAAGTCTGTTTTGCAGCAATTGACAGTGATTTCATGGTCACCATTTTAACTCTAGGTTTCAAACATCACCATCTGCCCTGGTCGGCTTTTAACCCATATCCCTACATTGTTGGCCTGAGCCTCTGGATTACCTCCAGTGACATGGCACTATCTCCCGAGGTTGTGTGGAAAAATGGCTCAAATCATTCTCTCCAGGTTTCCCTCTATTCAGTAATGAGAATTTTAGATTCTGTTTATCACCTGTCTGAAAATCTAATTCAGCTCATTAACTGTGGGACAACTGACTGCGTCCTGGTACCATTTATTCCGTGGTTTGGTTCATCGGAAGCACAACGGACTGAATGCAATGCGGCAGGATTCTGCCTTTTTCTACATCATTCCCATGGTTGAAGCTTGCAAAATCTGGATCTCACATAACTGTTTTGATTTTTTGACAAGATATGACAAGTAGCAAATGTTGAGTGATATTTTGCAAAGTAGTACAGAAATTTGGCCAGTCTGAGCTTGGAGAAACCCGCACCTTCCTGGGTCTGGGGAGTTTCCCCATATTTGAATCCACTGACTATTTGAGTCATGTTTGTAACCTGGCAAAGAAGAATTTGATCTTGGATTAAGGAGAGGCAGAATATCGCAGATCAAAGATTTGAGGAGTGCATCAGCTTGAATTATTTCACTGTTGACTAGACCTTCACATGGCTGGAACAAAAGTTAGAATAACGCCTTTGACATTTATATATATATATTTTAAAAGAGCTCAATATTCATGAAAAAGGAGGAATTTTTTGCTTCCCTTGCTTCACAGTGATCTGATGGTCGGGCCTGTACAAATCTGGAGAGTTGATTTATGTCTGAAACTCAGAGAGCCAACCACTGCTATTCTGATCAATGATGGAGATTTTAATGTTAAAAATATACTCAATCAACCTGCAAATGATTAATTCTGTTAATTATTTTTAATTTAATCCTCTGGTCCTGAAGAAGGGTCAAAGGGTGCAAAATGTTAACTCTGATTTTTTTTCTTCACAGATACTGCCCGACCTGCTGACCTTTTCCAGAAACTTCTGTTTTTGTTCCTGATTTACAACTTCCGCAGTTCTTTTGGGTTTTATAAAACATTTAAATTGCTGCCTGCCACAAAAGAAGGATGAGGTCATGAAGCATGTAGTTGAAAGTTAACAAATATATGTTTTTGTAACTAGTTGAGCTGTTGATACTGACATAGAATGATTCTATAAACTTTCCATTAAACGATGGATGTTGTACCTTTATTAGAACAGTGTCATATGATAATAAACTGTAAAGAAGAGGTAACAAAGACAGACTGTGCTTGTACATAGCACATGCAATGTCTATTTGATATGCCACAGAAAGCTGAGATAAATAACGGTATAAAATGTTATTAGAAACATTTCATGAGAGATAAATGTTGCCCAGACACGAAACAAAATCCCTGTTTATTTTGAATGATGTTGTATCAACTTTTTGGTTCATCTGAGAAGGCAGATAGAGCCTACTGACAGTGCAGCACACCTTCAGTAGCCAATGAAAGGTCAGGTTTCTCAAATATATTTATTCATTCATGGGTAAAGATGGCAGATTTCTTTCCATAAAGGAGCATTAGTGAACCGGATGGGCATTTAATGACAATTGGAAATGACAATTGTTATGGTCACTGTTTCTGAAACCGCGTTGATGATTTTTAACTGAACTCAAATAGAACTTGAGCCCATAGCCCAGGAGCTTTAAGATAAGTCTCTAGGTTGCCAGTCTAGTGATATTACCATTTGCTACCATGTTCCAGTTTAGATAATGAAGCTAAGTTTTGAGAGTGAGCCATGGACGCATTACGTGACTCAAAAGCCAGAGTGTTGCCATTGTGTTAATGTTGATAATAATAATGAGAAGACTCTAACGTGTGTGATGCAATCCAACAGAGCAGTTGTTTATCCTTTCAGTATGGTGCCATCATACAACAAAATGACATAAAAATAGCAACCTTCAATTTTTGTTTTCGTTCTCTTAATTGTGTTGCATTTTTAGATTAGAAATATATAAGGAAGGTCAATACAGCCAACAGCTGATGTCAGGAGAAGAGAATTGATATATTTCATTGTAAAAATCCCAGGTGTTAACACTTCTTGTTTAGCACCAGTTCAAATTGCAGCAAATATATTGGTAAGCTTTTTATTCCATGAAGAATTTAAGCTGCATTCCTATGAACTGCAGCTGAGTGAGAACCGATGGATGTGTGATTCCTTTAATTTTGTACGGCTGAAGCTACATTTTCTGTAACGTTCATTGGCAAGACTTTCATAGGCAACAACAGACATTATTTAGAAGGGCACATTTTCCCTAAACATAAGGAAAATAGCAGGACAGCAAAGATAGATAGTTTCAATTAATTTTGAGTTACTTTAGCATCAGTTGGTACATCCATTGTCATTGAACAAACAGAAAATATTCTCAATCACACTAGCTCTCATAAAAGTTTGTCTAAATTTTCCAAATTGTATTTATTTGTGAGCTGGAATATTATAAAATATACTTTTAATGAAAAGTAAACTTCTGCCTATTGCAAGATGTTGCCCAAATTCTAGTTTGGCGAAAAATTCATTGTGTCTTTTATGAAATCGTGAAGGCCAATTACACCCATTAAAAAATTTGATTTAAAAATTGTCAATTTATTTTATTTGACTGTGATAATTTAATGGTTTTCTCTTAATATAGCTATTATTTTTCAATATTTTTCCTTTTGTATCTCCTAGGATCTG
Organism: Stegostoma tigrinum; assembly: GCF_030684315.1. Lineage (NCBI taxonomy): Eukaryota > Metazoa > Chordata > Chondrichthyes > Orectolobiformes > Stegostomatidae > Stegostoma > Stegostoma tigrinum. The sequence goes on along the minus strand of NC_081361.1, from coordinate 46,500,013 downwards.
TAATATTAGATTTAAGAAGGCACAATAAGGAATTATGGCTTGAAATTATGTGAGCTCTCTTAATAATGTTGGCAATAGCAACAGTTAATGCCACACATGAATACTGTATTCTCCCAGCCCTTGGTAAAAAGATTTGGGATAATGATTGTAGAGTTATTGAGGGGTTCTTATAGCAGCTCCATAAGTAATAACAGTAGCAAACCCCCATACGTTAAAAAGCTTAGGCAGACTTTGTCTCGTGCAACAGTTGTGATGATTTCCAGACAATTGTGAATTGACTTCCTCTAGACAATAAGTAACTGCAGTGCAGACTTCAACCTGATTAGTTAACATTAACCTCATTTTAATTATTGTTGGGTTAGATAATTAACCAAGTCAACTCCTTTAACAGCCTAATGTTTGACCTGCAGTAAATGCATAATATAAAGTAAAAGAGGGCAGATGTGACCTATTTCTCAGGGATCATTGTTTTACTATGCAGCTCCTTTTATCAAGTCAATTAATTCATGGTGTTTTATTTGTACTAACTCAATCTTGATAACATGAATATAAAATCTTTCTTCTCTGTCTCTGAAGTGCACATTCTCTGAAATCATAGTTGAAAGTTATGTGTACTTTTAATATCATCAGTAGCACATTCAATGGGGTCAAAAAATGATGGTTCATTTTGCATAAAGTAGAGTGTCAGGCCATAGTTTTTACTTGGACATTTGTAAGTATCAGAAAGCCATAAAACATTACTAAAAAGAAATTTCATTACCTAACTAGGTAACTTGATCCTGATAAAACAAAATCCCAATACAACAATAAATGCTGCTGTTAAATTTTCAGGAAAGGAAACGTTATTTTTATATATAAATACATTTGTGTTGAAAGAAAATACATACTGGACTAGCTGTATAAATACAGTGGCTACAAGAGGAGGTCAGTGGCTAGGAATCCTTCAGCAAGTAACCCTCTCCTATCTCTCCAAAGCCTGTCCATCATCCAAAAGGCAAATGTCAGGAATGTGATGGATGGAACACTCCCCACTTGCCTGGATGAGTGCAGCCCGAACAACACTCCAAAAGCTTAACACAATCCAGGACAAATTTGCCTGCTTGATTGTCACTCCATGCACCACTTTTAATTTTCACTCCCTTCACCACTGATGCACAGCGGCAGCAGTTTGTACCATCTGTAAGATATACTGCAGTAATTCATCACAACTCCTTCAACAGCATCTCCCAAACCCAATCTCCACCATTAGATGGACAAGAGCAGCGGATGCATGGGAACACCATCATCCGTAAATTCCCTTCCGAATCACACACTATCCTGATTTGGACATATCAGCCTCTCGTGTGTCTTTGGAACTGCACCCTTCCAATCAAGTGGATTCTATCATACTGCTCAATTGTGCCATGATGATATTGGATAGGCTTTAGGGAGTGAGGAAGTGAGTCACTCATCATAGAATTCCAAGCCTTTGACTTGCTGTGCATATCTCTACACCTTGAGAATTGCAGTGATTTAAGAGGGCTGCTCAGCACCATCAAACACTCCAGGGCAATTAAGAACGGATAATAAATGCTGACCTCGCCAGTGATGCCCACATCACACGAACGAGTAAAATTTGAAATAGCTGAGAAACTAGTCATGACTCAAGCAGCTTTAATCTAATTTTTGTTCTTGTCATAAATCAAAACTTTAAGCTAATTTGAGAACTAAAACTCTATTCTCAATGCAGACCACAGAGGCAAGGGCTTTGAATAGGGTCAAAAATACCTATGGACTGCATGGTGAAATGAAAGCCGTCTACCTGTTCAATACAGCTCCAATATTCCAGATAATGCTCTGGGTAGTGTCCTTGAAGGCAGCGGCCAGTGATTCATGCACAGGACAGCCTTTCAGGCTGGGCTGCCCCACGGTTTGAACTCTCAGATCAAGGTGATGTGTCCAGATAGCTGAAGCATAATCGGATTGAGCTGAAAGAATTAAGAACCTTTTCTCATTAGTGTAGTCCAATCAAATGCAATGGTTCTGGTAGTTATGTGTCTCTCAGTTTTTGGAAAACAATGCAGCAAATCGAATTGAAGTGATGATGGTGAAATACACCAAATAACTCAATTCAGCCTTTTGGGAACATTGGAAAAAAATATGAGAATACTTATGGATTCACCACATCACAAGATTTGGAGCAAGATGCCTGCTGTTCAATTTACTAAATTTGTTTATATATTATGTGTGTCGCTATGACAATGTTAGCACTTTTTCCCATTCCTAATGGTCATTGAGATGCTAATATTGAACTGCTTTCTTAAATGGCTGCACAGCTTGCTGAAGATGCCCCCCACAGTGCTAGTAGGGATGGAGCTCCAGTATTTTGACCCAAGTCAGGATGGTGTGTATTTGAAGGGAACTTACATGTTTGGCATTCTTGTGTGCCTTCTAGGTAGAACAGGCCATGAGTTTTGGCCATACTGCTGAAGAAGGATGAATCATTTAAATTTAAAGACTGCAACCATGTAGCACTGTTGGTGGAGTGAATAAGATTGAAGGTTGTGGGTGGAGTGTGAACCAAGTGGACTCCTGGATGGTGTTAAACTTCTTAAGTGCTGTGGGAACGGCACTCAACCAGGCAAATGGTTCCATCACGCTCCTGACTTGTGCCTTGCAGATAGTGGATTGGTTTTAGAGAGTTAGGAGGTGGGTCACTTGTGAGATATTGTATCATGATTCTCTTTACTAACTAACTCTCAAGCGCTCTATGTTTACTATATTGTGTTTTCATTCATTCATTCATAAAACTGTGTTTCCAGACATTCATTCATAAAACCACATTTTTGTATTACATTTTACTCTTGCAAGATAAACTAAGTTAAATATCCCTTCCTAGGGTGCCAACCCATTACTATTTATTTACACTTTTCAATTCATGTTGGCCCCCATGCTGTAAACAGTGTTTAGACCTGGTTCTGTATCAAAGGCTACCCCTGAATAATTGTTAATACTGTAACCTACTCCTCACCATCATGTCTCCAGAACACACTTGAAACTATGGAAAGATTATAATATTAGGTATCCCTTACTAACTGTCTCTCAGGACTTGAATAGGCTGCAGGGCATCAAACAGTTCTCTCCACCAGCATATCCCTACAGTCTGCTGCTCTATATCTCAATGAAATTTCCTTATACACTACCTATTTCTATAACACTGTACTACCTTTTTATAATTTTTATTTCTGACTAGCATCTGCACTAACATATAGATATACTTTTTTAAATACATATTAAATAGGGCGGCTATTCCCTTTAAGAAGCTTACTATCAAAACAGCCTTTCCATGAAACTGCATGAATGAATGTGTAGGAACCGGCAATAGTAGATGAAATCTCACAACTCAGCTGCGGGAGATCACTTTAATATCCTCTATTTTTTATTTAGTACACGTATAATTTCTCACATATTTAGATGATACAGGTCTAGTATGTTTTACTAACATTGATAACTTTAAAAACCAAAATACTAACACCTCTTAAATATACAAGCTCAGGGTGGACAGACATTCTAATCCCATCAGGCGGTAATAGCCAGCATTTTGTAAGTGCTTAAGTTATCTCCTGCTTCCAGAGGCCAGATGGTCCCGCAAACTTGTATACAATAGATACAACTGTGTGACACCGTAGTGCTAAAATTGTTAAGTTTGTGAAAACAGTGTATAAAAGAGGTTACGGTAAAACTGCACTTTGTATTCCATCGCCACCTCGAACTGTGCCAACGTGGATGCTTAATGAAGAGACTGTTTTCGCCACTCGCCAATCTCGGTTGCTCTGGAGCATGATCCCACACACTCATCCTAGAACGCCCAGCCTTTGAATTGCCGTTGCAGCCACAGTAATTATGTGGTAGTTAAGTTTGTGGTCACCAGTGATTCCGAGGATGCTGCTGGTGAAAAATTCAACAATGGTAATGTTGTTGGATTCCATAGAAAGGTGGTTAGATTCTCTCCTTTTGGTGATGTTAATTGCCTGGCACTTGTGTGAAACGAATGTAAGTTGCCATGAATGAGGCCTAACCTGAAATTTGGCCAGTTTTACCTGCATGGAAACAATATACTTCACTTTCTGAGCAGCTGCAAACAGCTCTGAAGGCTTCCAAACATCAGTGAACATCCCCACTTCTGACCGTAAGATAGAGGGAGGTCATTGCTGAAGCAGCCAGGGTTGGTTGGGCCAACATCACCATCCTGAGGAACTCTTGCAATGATACCCTGTGGTTGAGATAATTGACCTCCAACAACTTCCTTTAGGGTCCAACCGCTAAAGAGCTTTTCCCTAATTCTTTTAGAATTCAGCTTAGCCAGGGTTGCTTCATGCCTACTTGCTCGATGTCAAGAGAATCGCTCTCATCTCCAGTCTTTTGGCTATGTTTGGCCCAAGGCAATGAGGTCAGAAGCTGAATGATTTTGAAAGACTCCTACGTGAGTGCTGGTAAGCAAGTTATTGGTGATTTTTAAAATTGCTTTTATGTCTCCGACTAGGCTGGCATTTATCGCCCATTCCTAATTGCCCTCAAGAAAGTGGTACAGAGTTGTCTTCTTTATCTAAAATAGTCAATCTATTATAGGGATACCTATTGTGTAGATGGATGAAGGGAGTTCCTGGATTTTTACCCAGTGACAGGGAAAGGGAAAGCAATATATTTCCAAGGAGGGAAAGTTGCAGCCCAATTCCCTATCAGCTGCCCTTGTCCTTCTAAATAGTAGAGGTCGCTGGTTTGGAAGATGCTGTCGAAGGGGATTTGGTGATTTGCTACACTACTCGGTGTGTACAGTACCCAATGTTGTTACTATACTTTAGACTGAATGGGAGTGAACGTTCACGTTGGTGGATTGAGTACCAATCAAGGGGGACACACTGCCCTGGATGATGTCAAGTGTTTTGAGTTTTGTTGAAGCTGTGTTCCATGCAGGCAGGTGGGAAGTATTCCATCATACTCCTGACCTGTGCCTTGTAGGTAGTGGACAGGCTTTCAAGAGTCAAGAAGCGAGTTATTCTCTTCAGAATTCCTTGCCTCTGACCCCCTCTTATTTGCTAGTCAAGATCTGTTTTTTCTTAATGATAACTGATAGAATGTTGATTGTGGGATATTCAACAATGATAAAGCCATTGGATATCAGAGGAAGATGATTAAATTCTTTCTTGTTGTCTATCAACAACACCCTGCATTATTTAATCTCAGCTCAACTGCTTTTCTTTAATAACATTGAGAAGTTTCATCACTGAGCAAATCCAATACCTTGGCTTCAATTGCCTTCCTGTAAATTTATTCCAGGTGTCATTCACCATTTGTAAAGAAGTAAGTCTTGAATTCTGTCTTACATATCTGAAGCTGTATCCTTTCACGATACTACTTTTGCAAATTTTCAAGTATAAGACCACGCATAAATTGGCTTGGGTCCCATTCTCTTACAAGCCTGAGGTACTAAATACAGTACTAGCTAATGAATCTAGTGATAGACCCACTTATGTAGGATCATGAAAAGGCATGTTTGCAATATGTAAACATACACCAGCTTAGCAGGGAATTCAATCATGGTCTTATGCAATGTTCCTCTGAGAATCCCTTTGCTGTATGTGCAGGTAACTTGTCATGCTCTGTAGTCGGTTTAAGATTGCTGCACCTTCACCTTTACTTGTATTATAATGGAAATGCTAATCATGAGTAACCTGTTTGTTCCCCCACACTCTGCAATACTATTGTATTTTTGTGCTGGTGAATTGATGGTAGATTTGTTCTTGTACTGTCCTGATATTGTCCATGCAGGAACCGTGGGTAAACTGTTAAACAGTCCAGTAGTCATGAGGAATAATGGGAACTGCAGATGCTGGAGAATCCAAGATAACAAAGTGTGAAGCTGGATGAACACAGCAGGCCAAGCAGCATCTCAGGAGCACAAAAGCTGACGCTTCGGGCCTAGACCCTTCATCAGAGAGGGGGATGGGGAGAGGGTTCTGGTTTTGGTTTTGGGATGCAGTGGGGGGAGGGGACGAGCTGGGCTAGTTTTGGGATGCAGTGGGGGAAGGGGAGACCTTCCCTTGCAACCGCAGAAAGTGCTACACTTGCCCCCACACCTCCTCCCTCACCCCCATCCCAGGCCCCAAGATGACTTTCCATATTAAGCAGATGTTCACCTGCACATCTGCCAATGTGGTATATTGTATCCACTGCACCCGGTGTGGCTTCCACTACATTGGGGAAACCAAGCGGAGGCTTGGGGACCACTTTGCAGAACACCTCCGCTCGGTTCGCAATCAACAACTGCACCTCCCAGTCACGAACCATTTTAACTCCCCCTCCCATTCTTTAGATGACATGTCCATCATGGGCCTCCTGCAGTGCCACAATGATGACACCCAAAGGTTGCAGGAACAGCAACTCATATTCCGCTTGGGAACCCTGCAGCCCAATGGTATCAATGTGGACTTCACAAGCTTCAAAATCTCCCCTTCCCCCACTGCATCCCAAAACCAGCCCAGCCTGCCCCCGTCTCCCTAACCTGTTCTTCCTCTCAACTATCCCTTCCTCCCACCTCAAGCCGCACCTCCATTTCCTACCTACTAACCTCATCCCACCTCCTTGACCTGTCCGTCTTCCCTGGACTGACCTATTCCCTCCCTACCTCCCCACCTATACTCTCCTCTCCACCTATCTTCTTTTCTCTCCATCTTCGGTCCGCCTCCCCCTCTCTCCCTATTTATTCCAGAACCCTCTCCCCATCCCCCTCTCTGATGAAGGGTCTAGGCCCGAAACGTCAGCTTTTGTGCTCCTGAGATGCTGCTTGGCCTGCTGTGTTCATCCAGCTTCACACTTTATTATCTTGTAGTCATGAGGAAGAAAGTTATGGCTAAAACCAAGAGGATTTCTGATTTGATTCTAATCTCAACTGGGTTAATTGATTGATATCACGGAAGTTGATTTGAAGTTCCTCAGTTCCAAGGAAGGGTCTTTGGACCCAAAACGTTAACTCTCATTTCTCAGCACAGATGCTGCCAGACCTGCTGAACTTGCCTGTTTATGTTTCTGATTTACATCATCCACAATTGTTATGTGTGTGTGTGTGTGTGTGTGTGTGTGTGTGTGTGTGTGTGTTTTGGGGGTTGGGTGGGTGAGGACTGACTTATTACCTCATGTAAATTGTTTGTTTCCCTGTGAAGGACTTCTACGTGAGGCAAGAGCAGCTGGCATTGTATTCCAGCACAAAAAAAGCGAGGCAGGAATAGTGAGACCATCCAGGTCAGGTCAAGGCAAGTGATTGTGAAGAGAACAATCCTGAGCTGTCAACTATTCCAATCCATAAGCTGGGTGTCTGTCCGTGTGTGCAAAGTGAATCCCGTACTCCTAGATGTTAACTCACAAGGATTCACAAATGAGAGCAGGACGCCCAATCATACTTCCTGTGCTGTAGCCAAATGTGGCAGTGGAAAGTGAGAAGTCAATCATCTATAACATCCCTTAGACTTAAAGGCCTGCACCAGAGAAATGGCTCGAGTGAGAGAGATGAATGGTTTTATTGGGAATTAGTGTTGCTGGTGTGGAAGAGAGGTTGGGGCTCAGCAAAAGTTGAGGTTTGCCCGAGAGAGTGGTAAGATGCCTATTCATGGGGATTCCCTGCTCATACACACACACACACACACAACACAGGTGCTGTAGGGAAAAATAAGAACAACTGCTGTGTAGGGGTAACCAAACAAAATATATAAACAGGGGGTTTAGCAAAAAAATGAAAGAATAATTAAAAATTATTAACAGGGTATTTAGCATCTCCTCAGTTCAGGAGACTGGCTCTGAACAGGCTGGTCACAACCAGTGTACTGTGCACAGGTAAAGAAAGGGTGACTTGGTGATGGGATACCGGCCTCTGTGCAGTTCTTTCATAACACTTTGATGCTTTTGAAATAGAGAAGTCTGTTTGCTATCACAATCATTGTTTTAAACGTGGCAAGGCCACTTTTAGATTGTATACCACCAGCAGCAACAAAAAGAAAAAGTCCGTAAACAATTGGTCTTAATTTTATCAGCAGAGAGCCGGTTTTCTTGGTAATAACAGAGCTCCCACGAAAGTGACCTCAGCCATTCCATACCATCATTTTTAAACTGCTGCGTTTACAGAGCACTATGTGCTGCGACCGAGCACCTTTGTGGGTTTCCAGCCAATGTTCAGTTCTGTTTTTTTCAGGAGGCTGCAGATTTGTGCCAGAAGCCACTCAACTACCATCTCCTAAACTCCTGACACGTCTTACCCTGAACGATTGTTGTGTTCGAATGGACAACAAAAATATTCAGATTTATGTTGGTAACACCCAGGCCTACTTTATCACGACCTCTTCTGATTCCATTGTTGGTAAATTATCCATCTGCTTTTCTGACATCCAGCATTGGGTGAAGAGAAAATCTTCCTCCCCTTAATCATTGGGAAGACTGAAGCCTCTACTTATTGTTCACAGATCAAACTCTGCTCCCTGGTGACTGACTCCATCCCTCTCCCTGACAGTAGTTGGACAGTAAACCAGTCTGTTTGTAACCTTGGTGTTACGTTTGACTCTGAGATGAGCTTTCAACTACATGTGTACCATTCGTGAGTCTGCCTATCAGCACTGTTCAATTTTAGTGCTGCTTCAGCTCATCTGTGGATGAAACTCTCATTCATGCCTTTGACTATTATTACACATTCCTGGCTGATCTCCCACAGCCTATCCTCCTTAAACTTGCATTTATACAGAACTTTGCCTGTGCATTATCTAACACTATGTCCCATTCACCTGTCACCTCTGTGCTCACTGGCCTAGATAAAGTAAAAATCAATGGTTTAACTTATAGAGGCATAGAGAGATAGAGTTGTACAGCATGGAAACAGATCCTTCAGCCTAACTCATCCATGGCGACCTAATCATGTACCCATCCAATTGTCTTTTAACTGTTGTAATTGTACCTGCCTTCACCATTTTCTCTGGATGCTCATTCCATAGACCTCGCCACACTTTGTGTGAAAAAGTTGCCCCTTAGGTCCCTTTTATATCTTTCCCCTCAATTTAAATCTATGCTCTCTAGTTTTGGACACCCTTTCCCAGGGAAAAGACCTTGGCTAGCCACCCTATCCATGACCCACATGATTTTCTTAAACCCTCCAACACTCTGGGGAGAAAAGCCCCAGCCTATTCAGCCTTTCCCTGAAGCTCAAACCCTTCAACCATAGGAACATCCTTGTAAATCTTTTCTGCACCCTTTCAAGTTTAACAACATCTTTCCTATAACAGGGAGACTAGTATTGAACATGGTATTCCAAAAGTGACCTGCCCAAAGTCATGTACAGCCATAACGCGACATCCCAACTCCTATACCCAACACGCTGACCAATAAAGGCGAGTGTAACAAATGCCTTCATCACTATCCTGTCTACCTGTGACTCCACCTTCGAGAAACTATAAACCTAACTCCAAGGTCTCTTTGTTTGGTAACACTCCCAAGGACCTTACCATGAAGTGTATAAGCCCTGCCTTAATTTGCCCTTCTAAAATACAACACCTCACATTTATCTAAATTAAACTCCTTTTTAAATTCTCATCCCTGTTTTCAAATCATTCCATACCATTGCCTTTCTATAACTCTGTAATCTCCTGCAACCTTCTGAGATAACTGTACTCCTCTTGTGCATCCCAGATTTTAATTGCTCCACCAATAATGATCATATTTTCGAATGCCTGTCAGGGTTTGCAGCCTTAATGGCACAAAGGGTATTTTCAAAAAAATGTAATCAAAGCATAATACCTTAACAGCCTCAACTCAAGCACTAATATGCCGGAAAACCATCCAAAGACACAGTTCAGGATTTATATAGAAGACCATTTTACTGATGGTCAAAAATGAATTGTATTTATATCAATGAAAGAGGATAATCAACAACATTTTAGATATTGATTGATGGTTTCTCTTAAGTGTAATGTTCGTAAATTAAAACAACACAATGAACCATTTAATTAACTTCAAATGCTTCCTGACATTAATTTAATTTCTATTGTTGGAATTCATTAGGAATTTTTCAATATCTCAATAGTCTGCTGTAATTTTCATTTCATCATCTCGACTGCTTTCTCATCTTGCTTTCCATCAAATTTATCCTTGAAACACTTCCTCACTTTGCAGTTGATGTTGAATTATGGTGAAATATGTGGTCATTTCACTGCTCTGCCTCTCATTTTTTCACAGATGAAGGCATATCTATTTTTAAAATTAGTTCATTTTTGCCTTTAAAGTCATTGTACAACTGATCAGAGATTTTGACCAGTCACCTTTTACCGGTTACCGCTTGTGTCCAGCTTAATTTATTCAATTATCTTTGGAGCTACAATAAAAGTAGCAGCAGTTTAATTTCCTAATAATACTACTACCCACGTTGTAAATGGATTCCTAGATTCCTCTGCTTTGCTTTTTAACTCCTGCTGGGAATTGGGCAAACATTGGAAAGGCTGGAGTATATTTCCTTTGAACAGCAAAGGTTGAGTGGGGACCCGATAACAGTATATAAGGTTATGAAGTGCAGAGATGGGGTGAATAGGAAAGCACTTTTTCCATCAGTAGAGGGGTCAATACCCAAAAGCCATAGATTTTAGCTAAGAGATACAAAGCTAAGGGGAGAGTTGAGGAGAATTGTTTTGACTCAGAAGGTGGTGGGAGGCTGGAACTCATTGCTTGAAAAGGTGGTTAAGTCACAAACTGTTGTAACATTTATACAGTATTTAGATATTCACTTGTATTGCTGTAGCCTCAAGGGTTATGGATGAAAAACTGGAAAAGGGGATTGCCTGCCTCCTCCTGTGCTGTAAATACTTAAGACTATATCTTCTGAAATTGCCTGGGAATTTTAAACTTTGAATAAATTGACTCCCAGTAGTTTGGGACAGAGAATTGAATGAGATTCATAGGACTTTGTTGAATGCTCATCCTGAAAATGTGGCACAGTTTAACACCTGGCCTGGCTCAGCGGCCAATCAGTTCCTCGAACTGAGCATCTTAATCAACCCACCTAACTACAGAACTTCCACCGCTCAGCTCTAACTCCCTCATTGACCAGACCAGTCCACTATCTGACTATCCAGCAACTCGCCCAGCTCAGCCATTCACTAACTCACCACTCATTCATTAACAGACTTGTAACAATTTAACCTGAATGTAGCAGGCACTGTATTGAAAAGGTGGCTGTTCTCTCCTTCTCCTGTCTGTACTATAATCAATGGTCTTCTGTGTGAAAGGCTTTGTTGATCCATTTCTGCTCCTGCCAGGATCATAGATATTGCAGTAAATGGAACGTATTGTTAGGTTGAACAGGTAGCTGGCTGGTAGATCTAGACTGGTAGTCTTGATCAGGTAGTTCTCCTATAATGGGGTAGTGGCATTCTTGTGTGACCTCATGCTATAGAAAATCATGCTCCAGAAAATTGCCTAAGAAAATCTCTATAGAAAATCACTATACCTATACAGCAGAATGTTCATATTTTCCAAACAGCATCCACTATTGATCAGTTGCGTTACAGCAAATTTGCATTAACAAAACACAGGTACATTTAAGAAGAACAAGTATATGAAGAAAGTCTTAAGAAGCATCAATAACATTTTGTTGGGACCTGTTGCTTGGTTTCCTTGTTGTTGAAGCAAAGGGGTTAATACTAAATTAAAGATAGAAAGTGCTGCAGAAACTCAGCAGGTCTGGAACCGTCGGTGGCGAGAGAAAGAGAGTTAATGTTTTAAATCTAATGACATTTTTTTAGATCTGAAGGAGGCTGAAAAATGCTGTTTCGTTTGCTATTGACAAAAATGGGAGGAGAAGCAAGGGGAGCAGATGGTCACAGTTCCAAGAGCAAACGACAAAGGGAGTCCCAAGGTTAGTAAAGGAGCAACATAGATGCAAAATAGGTGTAAATGCTGGGTGTGAATAGTCGAAAATAGATCAGTTCTGTTAACAGTAAATCCATGCCACCAAGTCACTTGGGGAGTGAAGAAGGCAGAGGTGTAAACAAATAGAGAATAGTCTTCATGCTGTGGCATTGTTGAACTCAATGTTAAGTCCTTTACTATCATTAACACCCCATTTGCCTTTTGCTTTGGGCACCCTCAACATCTGTTTCACTTCCTCCTCCTCCCCCGTTCACAATATCAGATGGGACATTTTCCTGTCCCCTTCAGTTCTGAAAAAGAGTCACGGGCCTTGAAATATTAACTCTGTTCCTGTCTCCAAAGATGTCGCCAGACTGACTGAGTTTCTCCAGCAATTTGTTTCTATTTCACTCGTCAATAAAGTAGTGTCTCACCTTAAACTTTGTTCAAGTGACTACATGCAGCCGTGCTCATTGAGGCTGGTCCAATTTCCAGAAGTTCATGACTCATACCTATCAAACCCACAAAAGCAAGTGCCTTGGTTCTGCCTCCATTTCCTTATACTTCTCAATCATCTCCAACACCCGTTCACTTTCTGACAGAACAAAAGCAGGAGATGTGTATTTGTCCTTTCATATCTTCCTTCATCAATGTTCAAAGCAACACACATTCCCTCTGTGTGATTTGGGTATTTATTTTTTTTTTAGCACACTGAACTCACTGCTCACAATGTAGTCTGCTGGGAATTAGATACACAGATTGGATGATTGGATTGGGTAACATCTTTCTCCAGGTTGCAGGAAGCAAGCTTCTAGTTATCTGTCATTTTAATACTTGACCTCACTCTTGCACTGACCTCTCTGTCCTCTGCCTCCTGCAGGGCTCCAAATAAGGTTATGGGAGCTGCAGGAAAGGCATTTCTTAATCAAGCACTTTATCATCTTCCAGACTCTACGTTGATTTCAACAATTCCTTTTTATGTTTTATGTTTAAGCATTTTTGGACAGCAACTGTTCATGATTCTAATACCCACACTCCCCTTTTTCAATCTTTCTTCTGTTTTATTACTTATACCACTGCTGTTGCTTTTAGCCTTTCATCATGAAGTCTTTTGTCATTTAATGGCTGCCTTCCGACCTATCACAAACTCATTGCTTCCAGCTTTTGCTCCACTCCCTTGCCTTACGCTGTTCCTGAGATTACTTCAAATTGATACATCCTTAATGCTTCCTCATCCTAATGAAGGCCCTCGATCTGAAATACTAACCTTGTTTCTCTTGTTGCTGCTGTATTCTGCTGAGTATTTCAGACTGTTTCTGCTTTTTACTTCCTTTTGATGGCTTGTTCCGTTTTGAATTTTGCTGACCTGGAGTTTTGCAAAATGGTTTTCTTTGCTGCGTTGTCTAATTGGTTGGCAAACTCTGAACGAGCACACTGAGATCCATTGGTATCAGCTCCAAGTGGGTACATTCTGCAAATTGTCAGAGAATTTTTCTTTACAATTTAATAAAGACAATGACCTCAAGTTTCTTTTTGGTCTTTGATTCATGAAGTGGATCTTTCAAAGACAGTTTTGGATACGTGTCCCATCTTGCCAGACATTCACACACTCAGGCTAATAGCATGGGCCACAGATATGATGGGGCAAATCTTTCTTTTTGATTCTCTCCTCCTACATAGTAATTACATGGTTATTAACATAGTAATTATATATAATTATATGGTTAATGAGTTTAGCTTCTGGTCAGTGGTAACCCCGGGATGTTGCTAATGGAGGATACATGATGGTAATGCCACTGAATGTCAACGTATGATTCGTAGATTCTCCCTTATGGAAATGGCCATTGACTGGCACAATTGTCATGTGGATGTTACTTGCCACTTGTAGCCCAAACCTGAATGTTGTCCGGGTTTTGCTGCATATGTAAAAGGACTGCTTTAGTATCTGAGAACTAGAGAATGGTGTTGCAATTATTAGTGAACATCCCCACTTCTGACCTTATGATGGAGGGAAGGTCATTGATGAAGCAGCTGAAGATGGTTGAACCCAGGGCATTACACTGAGGAACTCCTGCAGGGATGTCCTGAAGGTGAGGGAATTAACTTCCAGCTGCAATAACCATTTTCCTTTGTGCTCCAACTCCAACTGCAATACAGTTCTTCTGTTCGATTGTCAGAAGATTGTCAGGGCTTTCGCAGTATTCAAGGTCTTCATCCATTTTTTGCCACACTGTGATTGAATTGGATGGAGACTTGCATTTGTAATACTCAGGACCTTAATAGAATGTGCAGAAGGATTACCCACTCACCATTCTGCCTGAAGATGTCTTGTTCTGATGATGCCAGCTTCAACAAGGGGGCCTCTGAACTGTCTACCTTCTTCCTCAACTGAGGATTCCTCAGCACTATGATTGACAGGGTCCTCAACCGGGTCTGACCCACTTCCTAAACTTCAGCCCTCACACTCCCTCTCCCAATCCACAACAGTGAAAGGGACCCCCTTGTCTTCACCTTCCATCCCACCAGCAGCCACATCCAGAGGATCATTTCTGCCACGTGCAGTAGAATGCCACAACCAGACACACATTCCCTTCCCCTCCCTGTCAGCCTCCTGCAGCGACCATTCCATCCCAGATGACTCGGACTACTTTTCCTTGACTCACAACACATTCCCAATAGTCGACGTGCAGGACAGGTAACACCTGCCCATTTACTTCCTCCCTCCTCACTGTCTAAGGCCTCAAACACATCTTCCAGATAAAGCAGTGATTTATCTGCACTTCATTCAATCTTGTCTACTGTATTCTTTGTTCTCAATGTGGTCTCCTGTACATTGAGAAAACAAAGCTTAGGCTGGGTAACTGCTTTGCAGAACACCTACATTACGTCTGCAAAAAAGACCCTGAGTTTCCAGTTGCCTCTCACTTCATCACACCGTCTTATTCCATGACCAACGTCTCTGCCTCAGGCTTGCTGCAGTGCTCCAGAAAAGCCCAGAACAAGCTAGAAGAACAGCACCACATTTTCCACTTGGCTCAGGACTCAATATCGCATTCACCAATTTTTGGGCTCGATCTTCTTCTCCTGTGTCCTTACTTCAACCCCCACGCACCAGTTCTCATCATCCTGTGGGCTGCTACCACAAACAACCCATGGCCAGCAACTAATGATTCACATTAGCAACTATTGATTCTCCCAGGCTGACCATTACCTATCCTTTTGTCTGCTCACTTGTTTCTCTCTCTTGGGCTCTATCTCCACCTATCGACTACTCCTTTCCCCTCCCTCCAGCCCTTTCTCTGGCACATATACCAACCTTTTCCTAGCTACAATCAATTCTAAAGAAGGGTAACTGGACCTGCTGTATGAACTCTGCTTTCTCTCCACAGATGTTGCAAAGCCTGTTGAGTTTTTCCAGCAAGTTCTGTGTTTGTTTCAGATTTTCAGCTGTTTCTACAGTTCTGAAAATATGTCTGTTTGGTTGATGCCTCATTTCTACAGCAGAAGCAAAATTCTTGGTGAACGATTATTTTCTGAGTTGCTTTCTTGCTGTCTTGGGTTTCTGAATGAATGGTTAAGAAGAAAATGGTGGAGAAAAGGAACAAGACTCCCAGATTCTGTTGTCAAGAACACATTTCCTTTCATTTTGCTGCTTTTCCAAGCAGGTAGTGAAATAAGGCGAATTCCTGAGTCTGATTCCATTGACTTTCCAAGCTGGAAAGTTGCCGGCAATATCTTCATGTCCAAGATGTGCAACTTCTCTTCCAAGTAAAAATTGAAACAGCAGATGCAAGTTTTGTGATGCCTGGCTCAGTCAAACTAATTTTAGTGTCTTCAGATAATACAGTATTTCTGATATAAGTCTAATTGAAGCAGGTTGTCTTACCTGATGCAGTCACTCTGTTGCTTTTGTAATGTGAGAAACCGGGTGTAGATAAATTTTGATACAGTAGCCATGCCCCTTGCTGTGGCATCTTTGACAAAGTGAGCAATAGTGTGTAGGGGTTGCCATTGGCGAGACGTGACTGGGAGTCTGTTAAGCCTGAAGTTAATTCTTGTATTGATCTTGCATTTGAGATTCTTCCTGAACTATTCTGGACCTTTCAGATTGCCTAAAATGTCAAACAAGATTTTTAGAGCCCTGTTCTTGGGATCATCTATTGCTTGATATTTAAAATAGAATTGCAGATATTGCTTGAACACTTGTAATTAATTAAACAATTAAGGTTAGGTTTTATTGTTACATCTACTCAAGTACAAGAATCCAGGAGTACAGTGAAAAGTGTAAAAAGTTGCCATTCCCATCACTATCTTAGGTATGGTGGCATTAGTTGCTGTACAATCTATATTGCGGTTTCTTCTGTCCATAATGCACTTTAAAAATGTTGCATTGTATGACCTTAATGTCCCTGCCTTTGAGGCAGTATAAAGTAAAGCTGCTGTTTCAGTCCACTTGGTCATTGCTGCTTCTTTAGGAGTTTTTTTTTAATGCTTATTGTTTCTGATTAATGGTAACCCAAGATGTTGGCAATGGTGGAATTCAATGAGAGTAACATCACTGAAAGTCAAGGAGCAATGGTGAGATTCTCCCTTGTTGCAAGACGTTCATTGCTTGGCACCAGCACTGTGTCATATGAAAGTTACTTGCCACTTATCAGCCCAAGCCTGGATATTATCCAGACCTTGTCACATTTGAACATGGACTAGTTCTGTTTCTGAGGAGTGCTGAATGTTTTGCAATCATCAGCCAACATCTCCACTCTGACTTTATGAGAGAGGGAAGGTTACTGATAAAGTAGCTGAAGATGGTGGGGCCGAGGACACTATCCTGAGGAACTCCTGCAGAGATGTCCTGGAGCTGAAAAGACTGACCTCCAACAGAACCATCTGAAACTGAAAAACATTATTGTTCAAGTTGTCCGTTCACAGCTTTGCACTGAAAAGCATCACTCACTCCAGAAGAAGACTGTGTCCTGTGATTCATTTAACTTTGGGAAGAACAGAATCTAGGACTCTCCAACAGTGACTTGCTCCAAATCAGCCTGACTTCCGGGTCTCATCTCCAAGCCTCATCTCCCTGGGGGCTTGTTCTACACTCTGAGTTTCATTCACTGACTCCTCTGGGCTTCTAGCTCCTGCTGTTACCTTGCCCTGGCCTCACTTCCCATCTCACATTCTTAGCATAGAGTTCAAGCCTATTCTTCCCTGTATTGCTGACTCCACTCTTGAGTCCTCTCCTTTTGAATTTAAACTGGACCCTGGCATTCGTCTGTTGGCCTTAGCCAGTCAACGCAGGTAGACATGGGCGGTTAACTGTGCTTACCGATCTCTGCCACTAGGTGGAGTCTATCAATATGACTACTATAGAATAGTTTTTTTTCTTTATGTCTAAATTTAGTTTGTTTTAAGCCATTACATTTAGCATTAGAGGACTTTAGCATTTTAAAGTGCAAAGAGTACGGTGTATTAATGTAGAGGGTAAATGTATAATTATTTTTCTGCTAATGAAAGCTGTCAGGAATCTAACTCCAGTTTTAACACTGATTCCTGTGGGAATAAATGCTTTCTTTAACATCCTTTTCACTTGAGGTCACAATTCTTACAAATGCAATGCTGTATTTGTGTAAGGCTGTAGAGGAGGCTGACTTCAATGTAGTTTCATTTTCTTTTTCCCCACTGCTATGCCTTGGTGCCACCTGGCAGCCTGATGATGAGCTTCAGGAAGCTTGTTGATTGTATTGTTCACTTTGGCAGCTGTCCTCTGGTGCTCTGGGAACTAGAGAGCTCTGGATGTTGGGGTGTCTCCTATACCAGTGAAACCTGGTGGAGGCATTTAGAGGCCTAGTAGAAAAGTAGTGGTACAGGAGGGCACTTCTTGAGTGCTCAGAAGTACCACTCTCTGGGTCCTAGTCTGTCACTCATCACCCCTGGCTGTACACTGTGATCCTCCCTGAGGGGCTGGCACGCCTGGAGGGAGATCGAGGTCTCTTGGTCCCTCTTACTGAGCAAAAGAAAGAATATATTGTGGCTTGAGCAATGGAGTGAATATACTTGGGCATATCCAGCAAATAGTGACTATCCCATTATTCCTGCCACTTCAGGGCTGCTGCCTCTTTCTCCCTAGAGGCAGCCATGCACTTCTGTGTCAGAATGACAGCTTTAGACGCAACTTGGGCAGAAATCCTCTGCCTTTTTTTCCAGTGCACACATGATCCCTGGCACCTATGCCAGATGTTCCAATGCTTCCCTTTGTGTCTCCATCAGTTTATTATTATCTGAGTCCATACGTGCTTCTCCTGTACTGTGCTCAGTGGGATCCTGTCCTCCAGCAGTCCTCCTGGTGTTAGAGGCCTCTGCTAATTCTTCCCCCTCCAATTGCAGTTCAATGTCAACACTCTGCTCACCACAATGGGATCTCAAGGTTGTTCTACCATACATTATCTACCATCTCTGAGATGTTGGAGCGTGGAGAGGCTGTGACTGTTCATGCTCACAAGTATGATTCAAGGAGCTGGTAGAGATGAGCCCAGGGCCTGGGTGTCTTTTTAAACAAATTTTTGCTTGGGAGTGGGAGCTGAAAGTTGCACCAAAAACTGTTAGTGTTGGCGTGCCACCACCTTTATCTGGGTGGTGGTGGCATTGTGGTAATGCCACTAGGCAGGAAATCAGGCAATGTTCTTGGGACAAATACAGAAACTGCTGGAGAAACTCAGCATCTGTGCAGAGGTAAGATAGGGAGAGGTGCGATAGGGTGTGACCCTCTTTTTCCCTGGAGCATAACTGAGAGCGGTGACCTTATAGACAATTATAAAACCATGAGTGGCATAGAGAAGGTCAATAGCCAATGTCTTTTCCCAAGGGTAGGTGAGTCCAACACTAGAGGTTTAAGGTGAGAGGGGAAATATTTAAAGGGGACCTAAGAGGATCTTCTCACACAAATGAAGCTGCATGTGTGGAACGAGCTGCCAGAAGAAGTGGTGAAAGTGCGTGCAATTGCAACATCTAAAAGACATTTAGACAGGTACATGAATAGGAAGAGCTTAGAAGGATATGGGCTAAATGCAGGCAAATGGAACTAGTTCAGTTCAGGAAACCTGGTCAGCATGGACAAGTTGGGCTGAAGGCTGTGTTTACGGGCTGTATGACCCTATGACTTCAGAATGTTCTGGGGACATGGGTTTGAATCCTGCCACGGCAGATATTGAAGTTTGAATTCAATAAAATCTGACATTAAAACCTGGTCCAGTGGCCACCATGTAATCATTTCAAACACTTGTAAAAACCTATCCTTTTACTAACAGAAACACAAATTGCTGGAAAAGCTTTGCAGGTCTGGCAGCAACTGTAGAGAGAAATCAGAGTTAATGTTTCAGGTCCAGTGTCCCTTCCTCAGAACACTTCCTATTCCGAAGAAGGGTCACTGGGCTGGAAACATTAACCCTTGATTTCTCTCCACAGTTGCTATCAGACCTGCTGTGCCCTTCTAGCGATTTCTCTTTCTGTTTCTGACTTGCAGCATCCGCAGTTCTTGATGAAGGGTCTAGGCCTGAAATGTCAGCTTTTGTGCTTCTGAGACGCTGCTTGGCCTGCTGTGTTCATCCAGCTCCATAATTTATTATCTTGGATTCTACAGCATCCGCAGTTCTTTTGGTTTTCATCTTTTTATTAATGTTCTTTTAGGAAAGAAACTCCATCAACTTTACCTGGTCTGGTTATGTGTAACTCCAGATACAGCTGACTCTTAACTACTTTTCTCAGCATGTAGGTCTAAAGCTGAATGAAGCTACTTGTGTTCCCATAGCTCACTGCTCTTTCAATCAGAGATCATTCCCTTCCACAACTGGTGCAGCAAGTCTTACCAGAGAGACATGTTACTCTGCAGAACCTAACACCAGGGTTGGGCCAGTTGGGCCGGTCAGACCACCCTAGTGGGTCACTGTTGAAACAGCCTGCTTCCAACGTTCAACATGCAAGTAGTACTGTCCTGTAACTTCACTAGTCTGACCCCTCACTTTTAGGTATGGCTGATGTTGCACTGGCGATGGCTTCCTGCACTCTCCATTCAACAGGTTTCATCCCCTGGCTTGATGATTATGTTAGACCAGAGCATATACCAGGCATGAGGTGAGATTGTGACTGACTATCATTCTGCTGCTGCTGATAACCCATAATACATCATGGATGATAAAATGTGAGGCTGGATGAACTCAGCAGGCCCAGCAGCATCCCAGGAGCACAAAAACTGACGTTTCGGGCCTAGACCCTTCATCAGAGAGGGGGATGGGGTGAGGGTTCTGGAATAAATAGGGAGAGAGGGGGAGGCGGACCAAAGATGGAGAGAAAAGAAGATAGGTGGAGAGGAGAGTATAGGTGGGGAGGTAGGGAGCGGATAGGTCAGTCCAGGGAAGACGGACAGGTCAAGGACGTGGGATGAGGTTAGTAGGTAGGAGATGGAGGTGTGCCCAGCTTTGATTTGCTGGATTTGTTCACTGTCCTCCCATTTAGCACAGAGGTAGTGGCACACAATCCAATGACAGAGTACTTTCAGTGTGATGATGGGTCTTCACAAGGACTGAATGGCTGTCACTCCACCAATGGACAATATAGATCATCTGTAACAGGCAGAACCCCAGGTCAAAGAGATCACTTTGTTCTGTTGATTCTTCATCAACAGCTGTACACTCAGTCTAGCAGCTATTTCCTTTAGTACTTGGCCAGATCAGTCAGCGTGGTACTATTGAAACATTCTTGGTGATGGACATTGAAGATTCCACACCAGCATACATTCACTGCTTCTCATGGTTGATGTTCAATCATGGAGATTTACTGTCCATCAGCTGAAGGAATGGGCATATGAGTGGGGCCAATGACTGTTTACCATCTCTCAAACTATGCACAACTTCATCACCTCAGGTTAAACTTCCACCTACAACCTCCAACCTCATGTGCCCCAACCCCGCATTGCCTGTTTCTATCTCCTTCTCAAAATCCACAAATCTGACTGCCCCAGCTGACCCATTCTCTCTGCCTGCCCCTGCCCGACTGAACTTACCTCTGCTTACCTTGACTCTGTTTTCTCCCCCTACCAGGTCCAGGAACTCGCCATCTATGTTCAGGACACCACCCACACCATCCAACTCCTCCAAGACTTCCAATTCCCCAGCCCCCAACACCTCACCTTCACTGTTCACATCCAATCCCTGTTCGCTTGTATCCCCATGTGGATGGCCTAAAAGACCTCCGCTTTTTCCACTCCCGCATGCCCCACCAGTTCCCCTCCACCAACTCCCTCATCCGCTTAACTGAACTTGTCCTTACCCTTAACAATTTCTCCTTTAACTTCTCCAACTTCCTACAGACTAAGGGGTGGCCATGGGCATCTGCATGGGTCAAGCTATGTCTGCCTCTTTGTAGGATACGTGGAACAATCCCTCTTTGCAGCTACACTGGCACCATCCCCTCCTCTTCCTCCACTACGTTCATGACTGTATCAACATTGCCTCGTGCTCCCAAGAGGATCTCGAAAGCTCAACAGCTTAACTAACATCTTTCACCCTAACCTCAAATTCACCGGGACCACCTCTCTCTCCTTCCTGGACATCTCTGTATCCATCTCTGGTGACCACCTCGAAACCAACATCTATTTCAAGCCCACTGACTCCTACAACTACCTGGACTACACCTCTTCTCACCCACCTTCCTTCAAGAATGTGATCGCCCTACTCCCCCCCCAATTCCTCCATCTCCACCGCATCTGCTCCCAAATGAGGCATTCCACTCCCGCACATCCCAGATGCCCTCTTATTATGAGGACCTCAACCTCCCTGCTTCAGTGATCGAAAATGCCGTCGACATGCATCTCTTGTGTTTCCCGTACCTCTGTCCTCACATTCCCTCCCCCCAACAAAAACAAGGACGGTATCCCCCTTGTCCTCACATATCACTCCACCAACCTCCGCATCCAATGTTTCATTCTCCACCACTTTGCCTCCTACAATCCGACCCCACAACCAAGCATATATTTCCCTATTTGCCTTTTAGAGGGACCATTCTCTCCGCTACTCCCCCGTCCGTTCCACACTCGCCACCAGCCCCACAATGCCCAGCACCTTTCCCTGCAACCGCAGGAAGTGCTATATCTGACCCTGCACCTCCCACCTCACCTCTATTCAAGGCACAAAACAAACCTTCCACATCAGACAGAGGTTCATCTGCACATCTGTCAATGTGATCCATTGCATCTGTTGCGTCCGATGTGGCCTCCTCTACATCAGTGAGACCAAGCGGATGCTTGGAGACAGCATCTGAGCTCTGTTCACAACAAGTGACAACACCTTCTGTTCGCAAACCATTTCAACTCCCCCTCCCACTCCCTGGGTGAAATGTCCATCCTGAGCCTCCTCCAGTGTCACAATGACAACACCTGCAAACTGGAGGAGCAGCACCTCATATTTTACCTTGGGAGTCTACAGCCCAATGGTCTCAGTGTGGACTTCACCAGTTTCAAAATCTCCTCAGCTCCAGCCTCATCCCACTAGCAACCCTCCCTCTCATCTTTGCCTCCTTGACCCGACACGACTTGTCCATCTTCTCTCCCACCTATCCGCTCTTCCCACCTCACTGACCAATCCCCACCACTCCCTACCTGCACTCACCCACCACCATCCCACCTACCTTCCCCAGCCCCACCCCTCCACTCTCTATTTATTTCTGAACTCCCTTCCCCCTCCCTGTACCGACCTGAAAAGTCAACTTTCCTGCTCCTGTTATGCTGCCTGGCCTGCTGTGCTCCTTCAGCTCCACTCCTTGTTATCTCTGACTCCAGCAGTGACAGTTCTTACTATTTCTGATTTTCTTTGTCCATGTGGTGCCTCCCTGGTCCAAGGGTCCTGCAAGTTATTGAGTGGCTGTGGGGTATTTTGGGAGGGGAGACAACCAGCCAGTTGCAATGGAACACATTGGTACCAAAGACATAGGTAGGAGGAGGGATGAGGTCCTGAAGGCTGAAGTTAGAAGCCAAATTGAAAGCAAAGACCTCAAAAGGCGGTAATCTCCAGATTACTATCTATGCAACATGCTGTTGAGCCTAGGAATTGGCAGATTAGGCAGTTTAATCTGTGGCAAGGGGAGTGGTGTAGAAGGGAGGGCTTTAGATTTCTGAACAGGTAGGACCATTTCTGGGAAAAGTGGGGCCTGAACAGGAGGGACGGTCCTCACCCAAACAGCGACAGGACAGATATTCTCATGGATAATGGGAACTGCAGATGCTGGAGAATTCCAAGATAATAAAATGTGAGGCTGGATGAACACAGCAGGCCAAGCAGCATCTCAGGAGCACAAAAGCTGACGTTTCGGGCCTAGACCCCTCTGAAGGGCCTAGGCCCGAAACGTCAGCTTTTGTGCTCCTGAGATGCTGCTTGGCCTGCTGTGTTCATCCAGCCTCACATTTTATTAACTCAGATATTCTCATGGATTGTTTTGCCAGCACTGTTGGGTGGACTTTAAACAAATTTGGTGGGTGTTTGGGAGCCTAAGGGTAAGAACTAAGTTAGCTGGAGTGGGTGAGGGCTTAAGGAGAAAGAGAATCAAGATAGTAAATGAAAAGCAAGAAGCAGCTGAGCAGTTTAGCAATAACATGAGTGGAAACCAGGCAGTTCCAAAACAAAGGCGAATGTTTGAAAACAAAGGTTCTTCTGGTCGAGATCTTAGGATTCAAAAAGAAGGTTAAAAAAAACACTAGCATGGGGCACTTTACACAAATGCTCATGGCATTTGAAGCAAGATAAATGAATTAACCGCACAAATCATAACGAATGGGTATGATTTAGTGGCCATTACAGGGACATGTTTGCAGGGTGGTCATGACTGGGAATTAAATATCCAAGGGGAGCAGACTGTTCAGAAAGACTAAGAAGGAAAGGGGAGTGGTGTAGCTCTGATATTTAAGGATGACTTCAGAGCAGTACTGAGAGTCGATACAGGTTCGTTTGTGAAAAAGGTCGAATCAATGTGGATGGAAATGAGAAATATTAAGGAGAAGAAGTCACTAATAGGCGTAATCAATAGACCACCAAATAACAACATCACAGTGGAGTGGTCAATACATAAAGAAATGACTGCGGCGTGTAGAAATGGTAGTGC
The DNA here is from genome assembly GCF_030684315.1 of Stegostoma tigrinum. Lineage (NCBI taxonomy): Eukaryota > Metazoa > Chordata > Chondrichthyes > Orectolobiformes > Stegostomatidae > Stegostoma > Stegostoma tigrinum. Next base: position 46,475,959 of record NC_081361.1, on the reverse strand, counting down.
AATTATCTTGGGGGATTTTAATCTACATATTGATTGGTCAAACTAAGCCAATCTAAGCAACCTTGTGGAGGAGCTCAAAGAATATATCCGCAATCGTTTCCTCAAATAGTATGTAGTTGAATCTACAAGGGAGCAAGTATCCTAAATCTGGTCCTGTTTAATGATAATAGGAATAATTGATCATCTCCAAGTTGGCGATGACCTTAGAAGAAGCAATCACAGTATGGTTGAATTTAAAATTCAGATGAAGGGTGAGAAGGTAAAATCCAATACCAGTCTCTTGTGCATAAACAAAGCAGACTACAATGGGATGAGGGAGGAGTTGGCTAAAGAGCACTGGCAGCAAAGATTTTACTGTCGGACAATTGAGGGACAGTGGAGGACTTTCAAAACAATTTTATGCAGTGCTCAGCAGAAGTATATACCAGTGAAAAGGAAGGACTGTAGGACAAAGGGTGATCAGCTGTGAATAACTAAGGAAATAAAGGAGGGTAGCAAACTGAAAGCAAATGCATACAAAATGGCAAAGATGATTGGGAAACAAGGAGATTGAAAAATCTTTAAAGGTCAACAGATGGCCACAAAAATGCTACAAAGAGAAGTAAGATGTATTATGAGAGTAATCTAGCTCAGAATATAAAAACAAAATGATAGAGAAAGTTTTCATAAATATATAAAACAGAAAAGAGTAGCTAAGGTAAACTTTGGTCCATTAGAGGATGAGAAGAGCAACTTAAAATGAGGAATGGGGGAATGACATGGGCATTAAATAGATATTTTGTGTCAGTCTTTACAGTGAAGGATACAAATAGCACGTCAATAGTTGATGACAAGGTGGCAATGGCAGGTGAGGATCTAGAAACTAACATTAGCACTAAATAGGTCATGTTGGGCAGGCTAATGCAACTAAAGGAAGGCAAGTCTCTTGGCCCTGATGGAATGCATCCCAAAGTACTAAAAGAAATGGTGCAGTAGATAGCAGATGCATTTGTGGTAATTTACCAAAATTCGTTGGAACCTGGAGAAGTTCCAGCAGACTGGAAAACAGAAAATGTGATGCCACTGTTTAAAAAAGGAGTAGACAATAGGTAGGTAGCAATAGGCCTGTTGGGTTACTTTCTGTAGTGGGGAAAATGCTTGAATATATAATCAAGGAAGAAATGATAAGATATCTGGATAGAAATTATCCCAACAGGATGAGTTCATGAGAGGCAGGTCATGCTTAACTAATTTACCAGAATTCTTTGAGGACATTATAAGCATAGTAGACAGTGGGGAACTGGTGGATGTGGTGTATCTGGATATCCAGAAGGCGTTCAATAAGTTACAGTACAAAAGGCTGCTGCATAATTTAAAGGTGCATGATGTTGCAGATAAAGTATTAGTATGGAAAAGAGATTGGTTAATTAAATGAGCACTTTTCTGTTTGGCGATCGGAGGTTAGAGGTGTGCCTCAGGGATCAGTGCTGGGACTGCGGTTATTTACAATATACATAGGCGATTTAGAACTGGAGACCAAGTGCAGTGGGTCAAAGTTCGCAGATGACACTAAGATGAGTGGCAGAGGACACTGAAAATCTGTAGAGAGATATAGATAGGTTAAGGGAGTGGGCAAGAGTCTAGCATATGCAGAACAATGTTGGTAAGTGTGAGGTCATTCATTCTGGTAGGAATAATGGACGATTATTAAAATGGCAAAACATTGCAGCATGTAGCTGTGCAAAGAGACCTGGGTGTCCTTGTGCATGAATTTTAAAAAAAGTTGGTTTGCAGATGCAGCAGGAGATAAAGAAGGCAAATGGAATATTGTCCTTCATTGTTAGAGTGATGGAGGCCATGGGATGTTATACTGCAGCTATATAGGGTCCTGGTGAGACCACACCTGGAGTACTATGAAGATCTTTGGTCTCCTTACTTGAGAAAGGATGTACTGGTACTGGAGGAGTTACAGAGGAGGCTCACTAGGTTGATTCCAAAGTTGAGATTGTTGCCTTATGAGGTGAAATTGAGTAGACTAGGGCTATACTCATTGGAATTTAGAAGAATGAGGGGTGATCGTATAGAGATATATGAAATCATGAAGGGAGTAGACAAGATAGAAGCATGGAGGATGTTTCACTGGTGAGTGAAGCTAGAACTAGTGGGCATCGCCTCAAAACAAGAGGGAGCAGATTTATGACTGAGTTGAGGAGGAACATCTTCATCCAAAGGATCATGAATCTGTGGAATCCCCGACCCAGTGAAGCAGTTGAGGCTACATCGTTGAATGTTTTTAAGGCAAAGGTAGATAGATTTTTTTGAACAGCTAAGGAATTAAGGTTATGGTGAGTGGGCTAGTAAGTGGAGCAGAGTCCACGAAAAGATCAGCCATGATCTTATTGAATGGCGGAGCAGGCTGCAGGGGCCAGATGGCCTACTCCTGCTCCTATTTCTTATGTCTATTTCTTATGTTTATTTCTTGATTCTATGAGAACTCAAGGGGTTCAGATTCAATGTTCTGGATTCCATAGATTGCTCTCTCCTGATTACATATTGCTGTGGAACCACCTCAGCTAAGTTTGCCCAGTTGGTTTAGATAGGATGTAGAATGGATGGCATTGTCATATCTAATGAACCATACCTTTATAGGCAAGATTGCTTAACTAGTTTGTGGAACAACTCTTCCATCTTTGGCACAAGTCCTAAGGTGTGAGACACGCAGAGTATTTCTGGTGCCTAGGTTAGCTCATTCAGATTTTTTAGCAGTTTAAGGGACAATCACACCAGGTAAGGATACAAGTTAGTGACCCAGAAAGAATTATTAATTGAATTCCACCAGCTGCCATGGTAGGGATTTGCACTTGTAGTCGAGAATATTAGCTGGTGTCCCTAGGATAACTAGTCCAGGATATCATTGTTACACCACGGTCTCCCATTGAATTTATTCAATCTTCTGACTCAGACTGAGTTTGAGAATATCAAGTTACATATAGGATCATCTAAAATTTAAATTAGTTGACTAATCTATGTGTCAAATACAGGAATTCGATGTTCCCGTTGATGCGCATAATCAGTTTTGCTCAATGGCATGAGACAATGTGTCGATGCTCAATTGTCCATCTTATTAAAATATAAAAATGTTCTTTCTTGGGAATATACAAATTAATATTATTTGAACTTAACATATGACTGTTTTCCTAATCTGTGTGACTTAAGGCTGAGTCCAAGATCGAGTCACCAGTGATTGCGTCTGACTGCAAGATCACTTCTGATGTGATGCATTTTTATTGTTGGCTAACTACTTTAATGCTCCCAATAAGGACCTATATCCCCAGAACATTGCATAATACTGTTGATTATTTACTTTCACTGTCATTTTTACTTAAACAGACCTTTCAATTGTTTAACTTATCATCTTCAGCAGAATTATCTGCCTGCCAGGATAATTAAGTCTGAAAGAGTTACAATTGTGCAATATAGGTTAAAAGCTTTGTCATTAATTTGTTCAGACATGTTCAAACAGTTTTTGTTTTATGAGCTTGTAATGATGTTCTGCACAGTGATTGCCAACTATCAGGCCAGGCTGTTAATGCCAAGTTGACATGACATGGGACATGAAGAACAGGAAGAAAACACTCACCTAGAAATATTCAAAAACCATGATCAGAAGCTTGGTCAAAGAGGTTGTTTTGAATTGATTGATTGATTGATTTGATTTACTGTCACATGTACCGAAGCACAGTGAAAAGCTTTGTTTGTGTGCAGTATAGACAGATCACAAAAAGCAAGGAACATAGAGCAAAAGGTGAAAAAAAATCTTATATTGCACAGGGCAAGCATGAGGCAAGATCAACATTAACAAGATCAGCATTATTCGAAGTTAAAGAGTCCATTTATAATGGTAGGGAGGAAGCTGTTCTTGAATATATTGGTGTGTGTGTGTGTGTGTGTGTGTGTGTGTGTGTGTGTGTGTGTGTGTGTGTGTGTGTGTGTGTGTGTGTGTGTGTGTGTGTGTGTTCAAGCTTCTGTATCTTCTGCTTGACGGAAGAGGTTGTAAGATGGGTCTTTGATGGTGTTGGCAGCCTTTCCACAGCAATGTGTCGTTTAAATGGAGTTCATGGGTGGAAGATAGGCTTCTGTGATGCTCTGGGCCGTGCACATAACCATCTGTAGTTTCTTACTGTCCTGGACAGAGTGGTTGCTGTAGCAAGTTGTTATATACCCGGAGAGTATACTTTCAATAGTGCATCTGTAAAAGTTAGTGAGTGGCCTTATGGACATGCCAAATGTCCTGAGCTGTCTGAGGAAGAAGAGGCATTGTTGTGCCTTTTTGACCAACACATCTAAGTAGGAAGTCTAGGACAGGTTATTGGTTATCGTCATTTGTAGGAACGTGACACTCCCAACCCTCTCAACCTCTGTTCCGTTGATGTAGATGCAGACGTGTTCTCCTCCTTTCTTCCTAAAGCCAGTGATCAATTCTTTATTTTTGCCAATGTTGAGAGAGAGGTTGTTAACATTGCACCACAACACCAAGCCTATCATTGTTTGATATTTGTCCTACGAAGTGTGTTGTCAGCGAACTTGTAGATGGCGTTCATTCAGAATTTGGCAACACAGTCGTGGGTGTATAGGGAGTACAATAGGGGGCTGAGAACACATCCTTGGGGAGGGGAATTCTAGTGTTGAGTGTTATTGTGGAGAAGGTACAGTTACCCATCCTCACTGATTGTAACTCATGGGTCAGAAAGCTGAGGATTCAGTTGCACAGGGTGGAGCCAAGACCTGGGTCCCAGAGTTTTGAGATCAGTCTGGAGGGGACAATGATGTTGAAAGAGTGTAAATCAGCGACTGAGTGAGTTTGAAAGATAGGGGGAAGGATTCAAGGAAGTGCGACAAAGCCAACAGGGTATGTACAAGTGGGCAGCATCTGAGCAATGCAGAGATTGATTTAGGTGGGATCTTGGTCATTGATTTGGAGATAATGGGGAGGAAGGTGTTATGGACATGGGGAGAGCTGAAGACTTAAAGGGATTCAAACACAAGGACTTGCATTTTAGATTGACGCCCAGTCCGTCAATGCCTACCAACGTCCATCAAAAAAGATTAGATGATCAAGATTTGGTTTAGGAGAGGATATGGACCGTAGAGTTTTGAATGAGCTGAAGGTTACATAGTATGTAGGATGGAAAGTCTATCCAGGAAATTGTTGACGATAATGGGAACTGCAGATGCTGGAGAATCCAAGATAATAAAATGTGAGGCTGGATGAACACAGCAGGCCCAGCAGCATCCCAGGAGCACAAAAGCTGACGTTTCGGGCCTAGACGCTTCATCAGAGAGGGGGATGGGGTGAGGGTTCTGGAATAAATAGGGAGAGAGGGGGAGGCGGACCGAAGATGGAGAGAAAAGAAGATAGGTGGAGAGGAGAGTATAGGTGGGAAGGTAGGGAGGGGATAGGTCAGTCCAGGGAAGACGGACAGGTCAAGGAGGTGGGATGAAGTTAGTAGGTAGGAGATGGAGGTGCGGCTTGGGGTGGGAGGAAGGGATGGGTGCGAGGAAGAACAGGTTAGGGAAGCAGAGACAGGTTGGACTGGTTTTGGGATGCAGTGGGTGGAGGGGAAGAGCTGGGCTGGTTGTGTGGTGCATTGGGGGAGGGGACGAACTGGGTTGGTTTTGGGATGCGGTGGGGGAAGGGGAGATTTTGAAGCCGGTGAAGTCCACATTGATACCATTGGGCTGCAGGGTTCCCAAGCGGAATATGATTTGCTGTCCCTGCAACCTGATGGACATGTCATCTAAAGAAAGGGAGGGGGAGTGGAAATGGTTTGCGACTGGGAGGTGCAGTTGTTTATTGCGAACCGAGCGGAGGTGTTCTGCAAAGCGGCCCCCAAGCCTCCGCTTGGTTTCCCCAATGTAGAGGAAGCCACACCGGGTACATGTTATATCCGGAGGTTGGTGAGGTGGTGTGTGAGAATGAGGGGGATCTTCTTTGGGCGGTTGTGGCGGGGGCGGGGTGTGAGGGATGTGTTGCAGGAAATGCGGGAGACACGGTCAAGGGCATTCTCAACCACTGTGGGGGGGCAAGTTGTGGTCCTTGAAGAACTTGGACATCTGGGATGTGCGGGAGTGGAATGCCTCATCGTGGGAGCAGATGCGGCCGAGGCAGAGGAATTGGGAATAGGGGAATGAATTTTTGCAGGAGGGTGGGTGGGAGGAAGTGTATTCTAGGTAGCTGTGGGAGTGGGTGGGCTTGAAATGGGCATCAGTTACAAGCTGGTTGCCCGAGATGGAGACAGAGATCCAGGAAGGTGAGGGATGTGCTGGAGATGGCCCAGGTGAACTGAAGGTTGGGGTGGAAGGTGTTGGTGAAGTGGATGAACTGTTCGAGCTCCTCTGGGGAGCAAGAGGCGGCGCCGATACAGCCATCAATGTACCGGAGGAAGAGGTGGGGTTTGGTGCCTGTGTAGGTGTGGAAGAGGGACTGTTCCACGTAACCTACAAAGAGGCAGGCATAGCTGGGGCCCATGAGGGTGCCCATGGCCACCCCCTTCGTCTGTAGGAAGTGGGAGGAATCGAAAGAGAAGTTGTTGAGGGTGAGGAAGAGTTCGGCTAGGCGGATGAGGGTGTCGGTGGAGGGGGACTGGTCGGGGCTGCGAGACAGGAAGAAGCGGAGGGCCTTGAGGCCATCTGCATGCGGAATGCAGGTGTATAGGGACTGGACGTCCATGGTGAAAATGAGGTGTTGGGGGCCAGGGAATTGGAAGTCCTGGAGGAGGTGGAGGGCATGGGTGGTGTCACGGACGTAGGTGGGGAGTTCCTGGACCAAAGGGGAGAAAAATGGAGTCCAGATAGGTGGAGATGAGTTTGGTGGGGCAGGAGCAGGCTGAGACGATGGGTCGACCAGGGCAGGCAGGTTTGTGGATTTTGGGAAGGAGATAGAAACGGGCCGTGTGGGGTTGGGGAACAATGAGGTTGGAGGCTGTGGGTGGGAGGTCCCCTGAGGTGATGAGGTCATGAATGGTGTTGGAGATGATGGTTTGGTGCTCGGGTGTGGGGTCATGATCGAGGGGGCGGTAGGAGGTGGTGTCGGAGAGTTGGCGTCTAGCCTCGGCGATGTAGAGGTCAGTGCGCCATACTACCACTACGCCACCCTTGTCTGCGGGTTTGATGATGAGGTTGGGGTTGGAGCGGAGGGAGTGGAGGGCTGCCTGTTCTGTGGGGGAGAGTTTGGAGTAGGTGAGAGGGGTGGAGAGGTTGAGGCGGTTAATGTCTCGACGGCAGTTAGAGATGAAGAGGTCGAGGGAGGGTAGGAGGCCTGGGGGTGGTGTCCAGGAGGAGGACTTGTGTTGGAAGCAGGTGAAGGGGTCAGTGGAGGGAGGGTTAGGTTCCCGGTTGAAGAAGTAGGCGTGGAGGCGAAGGCGGCGGAAAAACTGTTCTATGTCCAATCATGACTGGTATTCGTTGATGTGTGGTTGTAGGGGGACAAAGGTGAGCCCCTTACTAAGGACTGACCATTCGTCCTCAGTTAGTGTGAGGTCTGGGGGGATGGTGAAGATGCGGCAGGGTTCAGTGTGGCTGTCTTCTCTGGGGTTGCTGGCTGTGGAGGTTGTGGGTGGAGCGATGAGGTCGTCGGCCGTGGGCGGGGCTCCGTCGGCGTCGGCCGTGGGCGGGGTTCCGTCGACGTTGGCCGTGGGCAGGGTTCCGTCAGCGGTTGGAGGATCGGGGTGGGTGGCAGCAGCTGCGGTGAGGGTGGCATGTGAAGTGCTGTGACTGGAAGTGGAGGCGGTGACTGCAGCAGCAGTCCCGGAAGTGGTGTGGCCGGCGGAGGCGGATGTGACGTCATCGTTGGGGTCTCCGGCCGTGTCCTCGTGGTCAATGGCGGCGGGTGCATGGTGGGGGAGGGGCAGGGACAGACTCGGGATTTGGGAGGCGCAGGAATCCTCTTGTGGGTGGCAGGGGCCAGTGAGTTGGTTGTACTTACGATTTTTGGTGTCCGGTAAAGCTGAGTGAAACTGGGTGTTCAGTCTGTGGATCCTGCGGAGGATAAAAAACAGCAGAGGTCCTTTGCAGGTCTGGGAGAGGGAGGCTCTGAGCTGGGGCAGGCTGGATTGCAGCGTGTGGAGGTGCCGGCGCATGGCTGTGAGTGTCTGTTTCAGGACTCGCAGGGAGAAACGCTTCTGAAGGGTCTGAATATTCTGGGTGTAAATTGGGAAGGCTTGAATGTAGACTGTAGTCCAATTGTTGAGTTAGCTAAGTAAGGAAATGACAAAGGATGCAAGAGAATTTTGGCAGGAGATAGCCTGAGCCAGTAGTGAAGGTGGATGATGTTACAGAGATAGCAAGAAGCAGCCATTGCAATGGAAAACATGAAGTCAGAAGCTCAACACTGAGACACAGAGTTTTGTGACAAGTCTGATTCAACCTGAGAAAGCGGACTGGAACGGCATTGTGACGTATGAAGAATGATATTGCCAGTGATTACGGGGAAATAACAGGCATGTTGAATAGTACTTTGCCTCAGTATTTACAGTAGAAAAGGAGCACAGCTTGCCAGAAGTCTTGAGGAAATTAATAGTGGATTGGGAACAGGGACTGAATAAAATTGATGTTAAGAAAAGCATCAGAGATGAGGGAATTAATGGAATTAAAGAGTGACAAATCTACAGGATCAGTCAGTTTCCTTTGAGAGTGTTGATGGAAACAGGGGAGCACATTGTGGAAGCCCTAACTATAATCTTCCAGAGTTCTGTAGATGTAGGTGTCAACCCTCTGGATTGGAAAATTACATATGTAACATTGCTTTATAAGAAGGGCAAAAGGGGAAAACCAGACACTTATAGACCAGTTGGCCTAACATCTGTGGTGGGGAGATTGTTGGAGTTTATAATCAAGGACAGAGTAACTGAACATCTTGAACATTTTCAGTTAATCAGGGAGAGCCAGCATGGTTTCGTGACAGGCAGGTCATGCCTGCCAAACCTCACTGAATTTTTTTGAAGAGCTGACTAAGGTAACAGATACAGGAATGTCTATGGATGTTGTTTATATTGAGAAGGGGTTGAGGGGTTGTTTTTTTCTATAGGTGGAGCATAGTGAGTCCAGTGCTGGATGAGGTATTGGGAGTCAGTTTGACAATTACTTAACAGTTAGAATGTGTTTTTCATTGTCTAACATTCCCCAGGGAACTATTAACTTGAGTGGAACTCTCATAAGTGTTTGATTTAACTCGCTATTTTTGAAGGGTTCCAGGTATGGGGTGACTGCAATTCCCTCAGAATCTGCTACATCAAGGATTCCATACCATCCCAAAGTATATTTCCTGTGTACACTGCAGGGGGATCTCTCGAATTTGCCTTCAGAAAATCCAATGTTTTCACACACAACATCCTACATCCACTCATTTTTTTGCATCCTGTACAGTATTTGCTTATGTTCTCAATAATGCACAGGAAGGAGCTCTTTTTGAAATGCCTCTGGGTGTCATCTGTTTGCTGCCGGATTTACCCTGGAGTTGGGAAACTAAGCCGATCCACAAGCATGTGCGATCTCCAGCTTACACTCAACTCAATCTCAGATTGCTGTGTCCCAGTCCTCAATCCGTTATTATTGCTGCCTTGGGGCTGCAAGTAACTCACAAAGCTTCACTCTATTTATGGTTTCATGTGATGCTTTAATCCAAACACTACTTATCCACTTACCAAGAACATTCAATTATACAATGCAGTCCTGGATGTTTTTAAAAATTGTTGATGTTTTATCTCCCAAGAGGTGTTCAATATTCTTGAACTTTATTCTTTATTCTTTGATCATTCTACTTCAGCCTCAGACAAAAAAATTCAGCTCATGATTCTCAACTTCTTTGTTAATGTTGCTCAGCGTCTTTGTCTTTATTTGTTTTTTTACATAGTCATCTCTCCTGTGCCTGAACTTTTATCTTCACTGTTTACTCTCTCGTAATTGCCTTTACAGCATTAGAGCAGCCATCTAGTTACACCCTTAATTCTGCCATCAGTCCTCTTTTTTCTCTCCAAAGTCTGGATGCATATGGGAGAGGTATTTCCGAACTAAAGTTTGGAGAAAATCACCTGATCCTCTCAATATCCTATGGGTCGTCCATTCAAATTTGTAAAAATGCATCTTGTGTAGTAACTTAAGATAGATGGGAAGGTAGTTGATGAAGATTATTTTCTGCAATTTTATGGAGTGTTTTGTCTTATTTTCTTGAGTGCTTTCACCTTCAGGTAACAGCAGATGAATGGCTATGAACACAGTATATTTAGCAATAAATCTAATACAGAGTTCAAGACAACACTTTTAACTAGACAATAGTTTGAATGTAGAATTGCCCACCAGAAAGGGAGGCTAGATAAGCCCACAGGTTGCTGGGACTAAGTTAAGAGGGACTGAAGGATATTTGTGTAGGGTATTAACACTAACATAGCCCCGCTGGTCTGAATGGTCTGTTTTTGTTCTAACTACTTTATAAGATTTGTAAACTTAAATTTACCATAATTCTGCTATTGAGGACAAGGATTGCTGAAGGTATAAAAGACCCCTTGCTTTCACAGGCAAAGATCTCCAAATCCATCAGTGCCATGGGATTGGATGGGATTGACTATGCCCACTGGCTGATTCCATCCTCAATGGAATCACCAATAAGGACAGACTATGTATCTCATTAGAGAGTGCCACTGTGTGTGTAAACAGGATGAATAGTGATCTGTTGGATGATTAGTACAGAAATATATCCAGACAAGGGATTATCCATTCAAATTGGATTGAACTCTGGGTTTAATACCATCACTTGAAGAATGGCTCCCAACAGTCTGTGAAAATTAAGCTGCAGACCTGAGACAGGAACACATATACATTTACAAGTGCACACAATGTGTAGTAAGTAATCACTGAAAATATTTTGATTAATTTTCCTTTCCATATTCCATACTTTGAGAGCAACAGATATTTTATTCAAATCTTTCTTTTTGAATGAGTTGATGTTTGCAAAAGTACTCTTTTATTCAGTGGACATTTACAATCAACGTCAAAATTGAGCTTCAAATTTGATGTTACATTCATGCAGTTACACTGCAAACTTATAGCAAACTTTCACAAGTGACGTATTTAAACCTTGGACTGAAGTAAGGACATTCAAAATGGATTCTGAAGGACACTTGACTGTTTACAACTACAAAGTTTTGCCAACTTTCTCAAATGTACCAAATGGTTTAGAAATGGACACACTACTAGACAGCATTCCATTGTCAAGGACTAACCCATGAACACAAGTACAATAAGCCAGCCTTGAAAGGCATTTGGAATGCAAAACTTTAAACAGGATTACCACTTATCTTATTTGGAGCAAGAATGGGCAGCTTGTCCAGATCACAGTAGCCATCTTTATTTATCTGCCGAGAATGCAGGAAAGGCTTTATAAGCAGCTAAAGAGCAGTCACTTTAACTGGAGAAGCATTGTGAAAGGTCTTCAGAGAAAGGCAATGACTCTGGGCGAGATAGAGAGATATAGAGATAACTAGTAGTCTGCTGTAATCATTCGATCAGCTGGAAGCGATTAGCTGCAGAACCAGAGAAGAAACAACCCCCTCAATCCCTGATCCTATTCCAACTGCAAGGCCTACCTATGAAATAAACCTCTGGGAATTCAACTCTGAAAGCCATCGCAGCTGCTGAGATAATCCTGTAATTCGAAGACTTCACTTCAGTGAAACTCAATACCCTGACTTCCAAATACACACTTGTATCAAACAATAGAGTTTGAAGCTGATTCGCTTTTTATATTCATGTGTAATTAATCTATGTATGTATTTCCTAGTCTACTGAGTAACCTGTATAGCGAGAATGTGAAACAGCTGCTGTGTTATTTAATATATTTAACTAACTGTTCAGTCCGAGTGTAAGAAAAGTACACATCCACACTGGTCATGGATAACTTTCAAGAGAGAACTAAAAAGAAGTCTTCAGCATTAAGAAGAAAGATAGGTTTGGATTAAATGATAATTTCCAGGAAATGAATGGCCCTGTAGGAGATAATGCAATGATCCAACTTGCATTCCACAGTTTACAAGTAAATTGCCACGGGTGCTGTCTGTGCGTGCTTCCAATATATCTTATTTGTCATTGCACCACTAATACTATACAGTAACTATTTCCACAGGTATGGCACCACTGTTCCATCACGTAAAGTGGAAATGATCATCACTGTACCCAATTCAATCTGTTGTAATCATAATTTCGATTATTGTGAAACATAGCTACTTTGTTTCCCATTAAATCAGGACCATCTTGTTTGTAGAAACTTCTTTCCATTTAGATCCTATAAGCAGAAGCTTATTAGCATTATCAGACAAAGGATACAGGTATCACACTAATTTGTAGACAAATTTCTTTTTCCAGGCCAGGAGAGACATGCAGATACATCATTTGCACAGTTCATGTGGGAGGAAGGACCCATGTTATTCTGATGTCACCCTTAGGTTCTTTCGGAGTCCTTAATGTACTGTACTTCTGTACCCTGACCAAAAAACTATGCTCTTTGTATTTTATGACAATATTAGCTACTTCTGTACTGTATATGGGTACATTCAAATAAAGCCAAAAATCCTAAATCTCTTGAAATAATTACATTGACTCTCAGTCGGAATGAGTAGGTGTTCCATCTTGAGGGAACAGATGGTGATGAGGATCTTACAAACTAATTTTCAGTTCAGATTCAGAAAGGTCTGAACTTAACTCAACCTGTCTCCAAAATCAGTCATAAAATTGAGTTACAGGTAATTTAGTCCATCCACTGGAGTAGGGATGGATGAACATATTCAATTCTTTACAATTGTGTGACAGTTTTACCCTGAGAATACAGAAAACTGACAATTCTTTTCACTTATTCGATTCATTTTCATAGGAAGAACAAGGAAAGACAAATTAAACTAAATGGTACAATCGTAAAGTTGGTGCAGAAACATTTAGACAAATCTTAGAAGATCCCAGTGCAATTTGTGAATGCTTTTTAAAAAGGCCTGCTGGGTGCATGACTTTGTAAATCAAGGCTGCAATATGTTATAATTTTGAAATTTGAATTTTGAGGTACAGGCAAATGAATTTGAGGTTTTAGTTCTGCGAAGGGATCCTGTTTCTTTCAGACAGAGAATTTTTGAACAGCAAATTCAAAACAGTCTTTCCAAGAAAACATGTGATTTAAATGACTCACAAGTTAACTGAGAAGTTCATTGGTAAAAGTGTTTTTGAAGTTGAATTTTAATGACGTACAGAAAGGCAGTTAGCCACGGGCTATAATCAGGTTTAAGTTGCAAAGAGATAATTGTTAGGTTTGAGGCAGTCTCCAGGCTATTCGAGCTGAAATGGAGTTTTAAATTGATTTAGCAGTTTAGGTGGACAACGCTTTCCTAAATGTTCAGTTGAGAAAAGTCAATGTATTAGTAAGTGTCGATGCATTCTTGGGTAGAGAGAAATAGAGAGAATCATGTCTGTTGAATGGGCAGAAACTCCAAAAGAAAATGATAACCACCTTGTCCATTGGAATAAGAAAGTAAAGAATCAAGTGCAAAAAGAGATTTCGCTGGGACTTGAATGTTTGGAAAGGCTATTGCTGGGAAAATGGGTGAATATTTATTTTTGCTATTTATGGTAAGACCCTTCAAAATTATCTTAAAGTTTTATGCAGATGACTATTTTTCTTCTTTTGTCTAATAAACTTTATATACTTTCAACAAAAGAACATAACAGCCCCATGTAACTATGTTCAGTGACTGAGCAACATGGTAACCAAACTGCAAAATAAAAAGCTATGGTCTGTCAAACCAAGTTTCACTCCCCCTCCAATTCCTCAGACGACATGTCCATCATGGGCCTCCTGCAGTGCCATAATGATGCCTCCCGAAGGTTGCAGGATACTCTCCTCTCCACCTACCTTCTTTTCTCCCTATTTATTCCAGAACCCTCTCCCCATCCCCCTCTGTGATGAAGGGTCTAGGCCCGAAACGTCAGCTTTTGTGCTCCTGAGATGCTGCTTGGCCTGCTGTGTTCATCCAGCTCCACACTTTGTTATCTTTCACTCTGGGATCCATCTTGTACGGTAAATTCATTAACTGGGAACATAACAATGCAGAGCGTACTAAACTCCAAAAGTTATGTTGAGTCTTTATAACTCATTAATTAGGCCCTCACTGGAGTATTCGCGTCAATTTCGAGCACTACTCTTCAACAAGGATCAAAGGGCTTTGGTCATGTTTGAAGAAGGTTTAGTGGAATTGTGCCAGGAATGCAGCAGCCTAGTTAGGCTGGGAGACTGAAGAAGCTTGAAGCAAAGAAAGGAAAAAAGAGAACTCTTCAACAAAATGAAGGATTTGATAAAATAAATATGGAGAAGTTATTTCAGTGACTGAAAGGCTAGTAACCAGAAGATATGGATTTAAAGTGTTTGGCAATAAAGCAATTGAACTGTGATGAAGAAAAAAAAGTTCAGAAAGTTGATTTGACCTGTAACACACTGCTGGAAGCAGGTAATAGCTTTCAGTAATGAATTAGAACATATTGGAAGAGTATGGATTTGTAGAGCTGTTAGAAAAATGGCCAAGTGGAACTAACTGGTTTCTATTTGAACAAGTCAATGCAGGTATAATGGACTGTAATGTCTCATTCAATGCAACATTATTCTGTGATTCTATGAAAAGTGTATATTTTTATGACTTCTACAAATTTGGATTTCCTCTATTCTTTCAAGAAGGAGTGTTTGTGTTGTAAGCAATCTTATAAGGTAAAGAAGAACAAATGTGATGATAATATTATGTACAGGAGTGGCACAGTGGCTCGGTGGTTAGCACTGCTGCCTCACAGACCCAGGGACCTGGGTTTGATTCCAGCTTCAGGCCACTGTCTGTGTGGAGTTTGCGCATTCTCCCTGTGCCGAAGTGGATTTCCTGCTGGTGCTCATTTCCTCCAACATTCCAAAATATGTGCAGCTTAGCTGGAGTGGCCATGCTAAATTGCCCATGATGAGCAGGCGAAGTGGGTTAACAATAGAAAATGTAGGGTTACAGGACAGGGAGGTAGGGTCTGGGTGGGATGTTCTTCAGAAGGTTGGTGTGAACTCACTGGGCTGAATGGCCTGTTTCCACACTGTAGGGCTTCTGTAAAATTTCAAACATCCTCAATTTCTGTCAGAAGTAAGTCAAATTTTACAACCTTGACTGTAGATAATAGGTGAGAAAGGTTTTATTGCCATTTTAGAGCTTTTTGCATTTATCTTCAGGAAAAAATGACACTGTTACTTAAAGCTAATGGGTTTAATTTTCATAATTGTAAGAGTTATTTTAAAGTAAAAGTTAAAATAGTTTATGTAACCCTTAACCAAATAAGTTGCCTTATATAATTTGCTTTGAACATCATGCAGTTTTGAAGTTATTGCTAAAAAGATGATTCACTATACATGTGGGGAGAAAGGAGATGAAAAATGTTCGGTCAGTATTAAAAAATATTTAATCCTCTGGGATTTATAAGGCCATCCCTCAAGAAAAATGTCAGAAGTCATGAAGTATTGTTGAGCATCCTAATATACATTGATTCTCGCAATCTAACCAAAAATCCACATGTTTGGAATGTGATGGGTTGATCTTCAAAAAAAAGTGACAACTACTCAATCACTGTCCTGATTTGAACATTTGAGACACTGAAATGCATTTCAGGCATTATGAAATGAACAACTCATCACAGGATCCCTGATGTTAGCAAAGTTTGCGTGTGACCATAAATCTATTTGATTACTTACAACCATAAACTCCAGTCAATACCCTCAAGTTCTCGTGAATCAGCGAATCAATTGTTTAGGAGCACAAGCTCAGAAAAACTATCAATAAGAATCAACCAGTGGAGCAAAATCAAACAGATTTCAGATATTATTTAATAGTCGTGAATCAAATAAAAGCAATGGCAAAGCTAATTAAGCTAAAGGAAGGTAGCTCCTGGAACTGGGGATGTGGTCGAGCAAAGTTGTGTCTAGTGCTTATCAGCAAAAATAAGTGTTACATTTTGCTATGGATACAAAATATCTAACTTAGGTAGTGGAACATGTCAGTGGTCAGTTAGTTCAGTTGGCTGGATGACTGGCGAGTGATGCCGATAGCTTGGGTTCAATTCCCACACTAGCTGAGGTTACCATGAAGGTTCTTCTTTCTCAACCTCTCCCCTTGCCTGAGGGATAGTGAGACTTAGGTTAAACCCCCACCAGTTGTCTGTCTCTCTGTCTAATGAGAGAACAGCCTTTTAGCCCTCTGGGACTAGGGCCAATTTATTGTACTTTATAGAATGTGCCAAAATAAGCAGTGAAAAGGAATGTACCAGATGGATCTCCTTTCCGTGACATTGTAAAGCTGCATACTGATTTTGTGGGAAGGCGGACTTGCAAAAGTCTATTCTTTTTCAATACTCTAAATCCAGCTCGTTCTTGTGTCTTCAGTAGACATTTGTACCAAAAATAAAGAAAGTAAATCACTTTCTGCCAGCAAAGGAAAATAAGAGATGTACTGAGTGTTTATTAAATAATGTTTTGTAGCGAAAATTTGATTTTTTTTGTCTACCTCATCATCATGACCAGTCAATGTAAAACTATATCGGGGACCATTGGATTTAGGCTTTCAGCACACTAAATGTTTTAAACAATTGAGAGTGTGGAAGGGCTGATTTTTAAAAAATTCAAGAGGAAGCTGGCGGCAGGAAGTTAACTTCTTTTGGATAGTATATTAATAGAAATGTGAAGTTGAAATGATACAGGTTGAAAAATGTAATAATATATTTCATGTATTTTTATGGCTACAGAAAGAACCACTTTTTATGTCCCTGAATGTGCTGTGTCTCGCGTGTATGAATGATAATGTGTTGACATTGCACATGAAGAGATTTACATAGAAGGGTTTTGGCAGTGCCATGCTCTCTTTATGCTTTTTAACACTAGCTTGTATATGTTGACGCATGTAAATGAAATTGCCATGAAATTTATTATATAAGTACCAGTTGGCCTGTTTGCTGTGAACATGATCAAAAAACGTGATATCACTTGCCATCTATTTTTTAAACTGGGGTTGAATGTTTTCCAATTACATTTTTCTTATGAATTTATGTATTAAAGAGATGCTCTTGCTATTTGTAACATTAAATATTTAGTTAGTTTGCAGGCAGGCTGTATATTTAGCCTACTCAAATCTTGATGTTAATCTTTTGTTTATTCCCAGTTTCAGTATAGAAATGTGTCACTCTCCGTTATTCTCAGTTAAAATCTTGGCAGTAGTTAGACATGGGGCTCCTGCAAGGTATTCCTACATTTATTGTCTATAAAAGAACCTGAATTATGGCAGCTATGAGTCAAGCAAGTGGTATAAAGTTACAACGCTATACAAGTTCAGAACTGCACACTTTCGATGAACATATTGGAAAACTCAATTTGAACCAAACACTATAAAATAAAAATCATGACTTCATCACTGGGGTTTAAGTTTTTTTTGCTTCTTAATAACTTGCTCATAATAACCGAACTAGTAAACCTGAGCTAGTAATACTGACAACTCCACAAGTAGTTTATATTTATTTCAACATTGTTTTATAAGTTAGGCTCCTCTTTTGTAAAATATTTATAAAATTAACCCATTAACTTCCTACGCTAACTGGGACCTTGAATAACGGACTAGCCATTCTTTGAATTGCTGCTCTCCTTTCTCTTCTTGGACTTATAAAAGTTTACAAAATTATGTGGGACATGGATAGGGTGAATAACCAAGTCTTTTTCCTAGGGTGGACGAGTCCAAAATTAAAGGGCATAGGTTTAAGGTGAGAGGGGAAAGATTTAAAAGGTACCTAAAGGGCAACTTTTTTATGTAGAGAGTGGTGCCTGCATGGAATGAGCTGCTGAAGGAGATGGTGGAGGCTGGTATAATTACAACATTTAAAAGGTATATGGATAGGTATATGAGCAGGAAGTGTTTAGAGGGATATGGACCAAATGAAGGCAAATGGCCCTAGGGCAGTTTAGAATATCTGATTAGCATGGATGTGTTGAATTGAAAGGTTTGTTTCTGTGCTGTATAACTCTATGACTCTGTGACTCTAAATGCTTCCCATGTCTATCTGAGTGCAATTAATGAAAGTGCACTATCAAATAGATTTGAGAGGATGGATTTTAAAACCACGATGCAAACAGAAATTCAGCAAGACAATGTAGAGCTGTGAAATAAAGCTGGTGTACCAATATTACTCACTTCATTCAAATTCAATCTTTTATCTAATCATGAAATGCATATTGCATCTGTCTCAATAGTTGCGGGCTTCGACTGGCATATATGAGTCAAAATTTATTATCAACATCAGGCAGCGTTTTGGTGAATATTCTACATGAAGTTACAACTAAGTCAGCTCACCCATGAGACCTTCTGAATTTGAAAAATCATGGCAAAGGGCATACTTGTATTGAAATAATTCTTATTCATCAAATATAAATTTCACACAACCCGCAAGGGAACTACAAACAATACTTGAGAACTATGGAGGTATCCCCTTCCCTTTGCGGGGTTCATAATAATTGCTTGTTCCCTAATTTTCAGTACTGTACTGAAAAATTCTATTGTACTTTTCTGTTGACTAAATCAAAGGTATCATGAATTCTATTGTGATTTACAGGAAGTTGAGCCATTTAAATTCTTCATGAGGATGCATTACAGATACTTACAGGTGCCTGGCACTGTAAACAAATAACAAAGGGTCACTGATCTTATAGCATTATATAACACAACATTGTCACTCAGTTACGGTTACATGATACAAAAAGAATTGATCTACTTCTCACTCTTTTTCTGCTATCCAATGTCATTTCAACAAAAAGTACTGCACAGACTAGAAATCTAAAACAAAGACGCTAGAAATTTTGCTAATGCTCAACAAGTCAAGTTCAGCATCTGTAGACAGAAGTGAATATATTATCAGTACTTTATCTTTGCAAACTGAAACTTAATCATAATTAACTCACTTCAGAGATATTGGATTAATTGCAATTAAATTTACATGTGATAGCTGAAATTCATTTAATGCTTCCTCTTGTCGTCAGAAGCCAGCAATGAACAGCACCAAAATATTTCAATCTCAGTGGCTTGTACAACCACTGATGCAATGTAAGGAAATGAAATGCTAAAGTTATAAATATCACACTGCTAGGGCAAACTGCTTGAGCGGTTGCAGTTGCAATGTATTGTTTGAAATATCTTGATGTGGATGTGGTGCTTGTGGTCAATATTAAAGTAATTGAACTGATGTACACTGTGACACTTTGCCATCAGGCCTTGTTCATTGCAGACAGAAAGAACATGTGCATGCCTTACACTTGTTTCAGTTCAACAAAATAGGTGATTTCCAATTGCTGGTTCATTTCTCAGGGCAATGTCCTGACCAATCCCAGTCAATGTGCCTTTTTAAAACTTAACAAAGGCTGGCTGTTAACTGTCAGTCAACATGTATGGTTGCATTCTCCACAGCAATACCTCTACGAATTAGATTTCACTTGTCAACCAATCAGTAGTCTCCCCCCAAGAAATATCTTTTCCCATTGAATTTTATATTCTTACAAAATGTTCTGATGAGTACAGGATGAAAAATGTTGATAAAATGTGCCATTTTTCAGCAATACTAAAGTTGTCCTCTCCAAAATTATTGTTTATGATGACTAAAACTTTTGCTCTATTATCTCTCTACAGATGCTGCCAGACTTGCTTTGCTTCTCATGTACTCTCTGTTTTTTAGATCACCAGCATTTTCCAGTAACTGCAGTTCTGAATGTTTATTTGAGCATTTCGAGAGATAGAGCGCATGTTTGGTTATACCAGTAGATGGCAGTATTCACCACTGGAAATGCAGATTTTACACATTTTACAGAGGTCGTACAGCATGAACAAATATAACAACCAGTATTTATACGGCAGCTTTTTAATGCAGTGAAATGCCCCAGTCAAGATAATTCAAGAACCGCTAACACAATTTTTTTTAAACAAACCACATGAAAAATATTTGTCAAAAAGATATCTGTTTACAGATGAGAGATGGACAAGGTGTAGAGCTGGATGAGCACAGCAGGTCAAGCAGCACCAGAGGAGCAGGAAGGTTGACGTTTTGGATCTGGACCTTCAGAAATGCAAAAATCGACACCTTGTTATCTCAGATTCTCCAGCATCAGCAGTTCCTACTATCTCTATGTTTTAAGGATCGTCTTGGCAACAAATTTTTTTCTTTGTATAGCACCTTATAACGTAATAAAGCCTCTTAAGCTATTTCATGGAGGCATTATAGAGCTGGCCATTGTTTTTTCTATTAATTTGTGGGACGTGGGCATTTCCAGGGCTGGCCAGCATTTCTTGCCCATACCTAGTTGCCCTTGAGAAAGTGTTGGTGAGCTGCCTTCTTGAACCACTGCATTCCTCCTGCTGTGGGTTGACCCACAATGCTATGAGGAATTGCAAAGAAGGGGAGACAAGCGGGCATAGTGGGAGCTGAAAACAGGTTGAGAAATTTGAAATCAAGACAGGATTCAATACAGTTCACAAGCACAGGTCTGATGGAGGACCTAGGTGTGATTAAGACAGAAACCAGACTTTTAGAGGACCTCAAATTTTACAGAGGGTGGAAAATGGGGGAGACTAGCCAGTAGTCAAGACCACGCAGACATAATGTGAGTATTTCAGCAGCAGATGAGCTGAGATCAGGTGTAATTGGGTAATGTTACTTGAGGTGAAAGGAACTGATCTTGGTGATGGTATGAATTTATGTTAAGAAGCTCATTATGGTGTTAAATGTGATGCCACATCTGTGTATATTCTTAAAGGAGGAAAGTGGTGAAGAAGTGTAAGCAGGAAATTCTGGGACTCAGGTCCTTGGCAACTAAAAGCATTTCCACTGATGGTGGAAAAATTGAAATCGAAGATGCTCAAGAGTTTTGAGTTGGAGGGTTCAGCTATCTCCAGGGATCATAGGCCTGGAGGAGGTTAACAAGAGACAAAACCTATTCACATATGCATATTTTGAATGTACTTTATACTTCGTGTCCATTACAGGGTTGTTGCTGTTGACTTTCTAAATTACAGGATCCAAAATCTGGGAAATTGGGGAGGAAAAGCACCCCATTTCAGCTAATGTTCTCTCTGAGCCACTCAGCATACCCACTGTCCCTGTGCAGGTTGTACACGAGACAATCCATTTTGAATAACTGTCCATGTGAGTCAACATAATAAAGAACCAAAGGGAAGTGCACTGTATCACCAGTACAGAGGTAATGCAAAAATATATTAATACCTGAAGCTTTTCCAAATTGTTACAACCTTTCCTGCACAAACTCCTTCCTTAAATTGATTTACCATCCTAACTTTTAAGTGTGACATGAATCTAATCAATATTAGAAGTATAGCAAAAGACCATTGAAGGCATTGTGAAGAACTTGACAGCTGTGTGTTTGAGGTGAGCGCTTGAACCTATTGAACATTGAGTTTAGATCCACCAGTTACATTATACTCAAAGCTTGTTTATGTCATAAACCTACTGGGGACACAGAGAATCATTTGCTTTCATCGCTGAAGCGGCTGCTTTCCTAGTAGTGTTGAACATGTGAACATAGAATGGTTAGTCACCTCAGACCAACATCTACATGGGTGCTTTGAACAGAATGTAGTTTGACAGCATCCTTCAAGCTGAATGCTTTAAGGAATTCCCTTATCTATTTGGGACGATTACTGATGGAGCATATCTATAACCAGATAGCAAATCTCTCCAACTTGTGCGCTGATAAGTTTTGAAATGTAAACAGCAACTCTGCACTTCACCTAAGAGATCGAAAGTAAAAAATAAAATAAATTGAGTTAATTAATCCACATCTATTACCTCCACAATCCAGCTTTTAGTTACAGATTAAGTGAAACCAAAGGAAAATGTACATCTGCCTTCATCACTTATTTACTCTGTTTATTTGGAATATCGATCATTTTTGAACAGGAGCTTGATATGCGTATTGTCGACACTCCTGATATCACTAAAGGCTGGTTTTCTTCAAACATAACCTAATCTTGTGGGTCAGAGAGGGGCAGCACATATTAGGATAATGTATGGATGAACAAATACTATCCTAGTCCTCACTTTGTTCTATTTTGTAATTTATGATTTTCCCAGTTCTCATTTTGTTTTTATTTCCAACTCTCTAATTGACCTGGCTTAGGGTAGGTTATGCTCACCATGTTCTGTGACAGGCAACAGAACTTTCAGCTTTCTTGTCATATTCTCTGAAAGTCTATTTCTGAACCCGTTTGCCCCTCTATGTTTTCAAACCTCTTCATGAATGTCCTTTTTTTCCCACTTCATCTATTCTTTATTAATTTTATCTACTTTGCTTTTGTCTCCTTTCTCGCTGTCTCCATTGTAAACAAGCATTGGATTGTTTGTGTGTTAAAACTTCAATGCAATGGCTGTTGATTCAGTAAATCATTGTGTTGTACAGTGTGTTTTCTGC
The DNA here is from genome assembly GCF_030684315.1 of Stegostoma tigrinum. Taxonomy (NCBI): domain Eukaryota; kingdom Metazoa; phylum Chordata; class Chondrichthyes; order Orectolobiformes; family Stegostomatidae; genus Stegostoma; species Stegostoma tigrinum. The sequence goes on along the minus strand of NC_081361.1, from coordinate 46,453,422 downwards.
TTGAGCTCTGCTGAGAGTTATTTGATCAAATGTTCCAATCATCATGATGCTTCAATCTTGTTTTCTACACTTTTCAAAGTGTCAGACATCTTGTCATTGTTTCCGAAAATAAGTATGTGAATATGAATGAATATTCTACTGCAAATGAGATTTGCTCCACTTTGGGCTGTGGTCCAAAAATATATTGTTCAAAATATGTTAGGAAGAGGATTTTTCCTCTTATTATGTGAGTGCTACATAACAGGGGCTCTCATGATTAAAATATGATGACTGATGCGCAGTGATATTGATCATTCCGAGCTACTTGGCAGAAATAATTTTCTTACAGCTTGTTTCACAAAGATACCCTTTTGGCCTAGATTTTAATAGTTGTGAAGCAAACTTATTGGATTGGTCACATATAGGGATTGGGGGGGGGGGGGGGGGGTGGAGGGGGTTGGGGGGGGTGACTTGTTTAATCTTTGGCATGCTATCTATTCCAAAGCTGGATAGGTGACAGTGTGAGTGTAACCCAGTGGTATGCCGTGAAAAGGAGAAGGAAAACAACACAGCATCATCAAATGTTCTCAGCGGATTTTCTTCCTGTAATAATTTTGTATTACTAATCACTTCTACATATGCCTGTGTAATAAAGCAATCTGTATGTGAAATGGTTACAACAGACATAGGAAGTGGTTAAAACGTTTGTTTCGTGACCCTTGGAGGGGGAGAGCAGGAGAAGAAATAATGGCACCGTGTCATTCACAGTGATGACTCAGCTCCATGTCATTCACCCCAAAGCATATGTTCACCAAGTTCAATGGTTAAATTGAGAAACCTCTCTATACACACGTGAAGTTTCTCTACAACACTATTGCATGGTACTTGTGGTTAGTTGTGATAAAGGAAATTGGCATTGCTAGTGGAATTGGTCATTGAGATAATTTGAAAAGTTGAGACAATACGATTGAGCTATAAGGGGCAAGTGATACAAATTTTATTTGGACATTGATATCAATGGGACAAATTGAGCACAGTATAAAGGGGACACAATGGCTTACTGGTATTATTGCTGGACTTTTAATTAAGAGACGCAGATAACATTCTGGGGACCTGGGTTCAAATCCTGCCAGGGCAGATGGTGGACTGTGAATTCATTAAAATGTCTGGAATTAAGAATCTAATGATGACCAGGAATCCATTGTCAAATATTGGAAAAACCCACTTGGTTCACTCATGTTCTTTAGGAAAGGAAGCTGCCATCTTTACCTGGTCTGGCCTACATATGACTCCAGACCACAGCAATGTGCTTGCCTCTGAACTGCCCTCTGGGTAATTAGGGATGGGCAACGAATGCTGCCTGGCCAGCGTTGCCGTCATCCTGTCAATGAATAATAAATAAATAAAGCGGTACCTGCTAATTCGCTACTGCCCCAGCTGAATTCATCTGCTCCATGGAGTCTTTCTGGTGTGGCTGTCAGTTTTGAAGGAATATATCATCACATCTGGCAGAGTTTAAGAATGAGTCCCTCCATTGTCACTTTGCATTCTTTCATTTTATAGCTAGCAGATGTAAAGAGTGTTATTGTTCAATCTGTGAGAATGGAGTCACAAGGGCTAAATGTAGATCTAATGGCCACTCCAATTAGAATCAGAGTGTGACTTCAGTCTCGCTTAAGCAGACTACACTGACTATGTTAACTCAAACACAGGCTAAGATTATTCCATTTTAGACCAGTCAGACCATTGTCCATGTGCTGGGACAAAAACCAAATGTGGTGGAGAAACCCAAAAGATCTGGTAAAATCTGTAGAGACAGAAACAACCCACTTCTACCTTCATTCCTACCCCCCAAAAGAAGCTCCAACACCACACAATGTGCTCATCCAACTTCATTCCACTCCCCCCAAATACTCCAACACCACACGGTGTGCTCATCCACTTTCACTCCAAACCCCCTCCCCAAATACTCCAACACCACACGGTGTGGTCATCTATCTTCTTCCCCCTCAAAACATTGTTTCTCTCGATTGATGTTGCCAGACCAGCTGAACTCTTTGGCACTTTCTGTTTTTGTTTCAGATTTCCAGATTCTGCAGGACTTTGCCTTTATTTAAGAACATACTGAACGTCTGTCCTGAGAGATCTATTTCTGGTGGTAGCGTGACCAATCACAGTAGATCATCTGAAGACATTGAATGGATTGTTGATCTCTGCTTTGAACTTGCTAATGGGAAAGTTTTACAAGATGACAAAGTGTGGAGCTGGATGAACACAGCAGGCCAAGCAGCATCTCAGGAGCACAAAAGCTGACGTTTCGGGCCTAGACCCTTCATCAGAGACTCTGATGAAGGGTCTAGGCCTGAAACGTCAGCTTTTGTGCTCCTGAGATGCTGCTTGGTCTGCTGTGTTCATCCAGCTTGCAGGAACAGCAACTCATATTCCGCTTGGGAACCCTGCAGCCCAATGGTATCAATGTAGACGTCACCAGCTTCAAAATCTCCCCTTCCCCCACCGCATCCCAAAACCAGCCCAGTTCATCCCCTCCCCCCACTGCACCACACAACCAGCCCAGCTCTTCCCCTCCCCCCACTGCATCCCAAAACCAGTCCAGCCTGTCTCTGCCTCCTTGACCTGTTCTTCCTCTCACCCATCCCTTCCTCCCACCTCAAGCCGCACCTCCATTTCCTACCTACCGCCTCATCCTGCCTCCTTGACCTGTCCATCTTCCCTGGACTGACCTATCCCCTCCCTACCTCCCCACCTATACTCTCCTCTCTACCTATCTTCTTTTCTCTCCATCTTCAGTCCGCCTCCCCCTCTCTCCCTATTTATTCCAGTTCCCTCTCCCCATCCCCCTCTCTGATGAAGGGTCTAGGCCCAAAACGTCAGCTTTTGTGCTCCTGAGATGCTGCTTGGCCTGCTGTGTTCATCCAGCTCCACACTTTGTTATCTTGGATTCTCCACCATCTGCAGTTCCCATTATCACTGATACATGTTTGACAAGATGGTTGTGTTTCAAACTGTCTCTTTTTAGTTCAAGATAAAATGAAGCATGTGATCTCCTATTGCTGCTGCCTGGTGGTAAGCTGACGTGACCTGGTTATCTTGGTGACTGTGAATACAGGTTTTGTACCATTGAAACACAAGAGCCAGATTTAAGACCTGAGCACAACAGGGCAAGCAGTTATTGATTTGGAAAGCTTGCACAGCAAGAGGAAGTTCTGGAATAAAAAATGGAAAATCAGTAGCTAATGCAAACAGCAAGTAAAATCACTTTGTCTGTTGGCTGCCAGATAGAATGTGTGTGAGAACATGTTCTTTGTTCTTTTGAATGTGAAAAACATTTGAAGATTCTCCCTGGCATGGTTGAGGGAAGGAAGCACCAGTGTTGGCCTAGAGGCTGGAATTCAGGTCAGAGATCCTGAGAATTATAAGGATAGTCACTACACTTCAATGAAATGGGGAGAGATTGATTGTATAGATTATGTTACAGCAATGAAATCTTGCTGTGTAATTTGTTTAAATTGACCTTTTGAATTATTTTTTAATTAAAGTAAATGTTGAACTCTATGGGGTTGATAGCTTACTATAATTGCCAATGCAGAGCTTATTGAAAATGCAGTAAGCTGATTGAACACATTCTTCCACAGTCAACCGAGTTGCAGATGAATTTGTCAATCTCTGGGCAGATTTATTCTTATGTAAGTAATGTTCCTACTCGAGGACTGTAAAGTTGTACTTTACTTTAAGTAAAATGTAAATGATATGGCCCCTTCAAAGGAAGAAAACAGAATGGAGGAACACAATCACATGCATGTTTCAATTAGAAGCAAGAATAGGGCATACAGCCCCATGTGCTTGTTCCACTAGTTAGTAATACCATGGCTGATCTAATTAGAACGTAAAAACCATATTCCTGCCTATTCCCAATAAACTTCCACCTCCTTGCTTAACAAGAATCTATCTACTGCTGACTTAAAAATGTTCAAAGACACTGCATCCAGCATTTCTTTTAGGTCGTGAGTTTCAAAGATGTGACTCTCTGAGAGAAAACAGTTCGTTTCATCTCTGTTTTGAATCGGTGATCCCTGACATTTAAACGGTGACCCCTAATTCTTGATTCTCCCAAGAGAGGAAACATCTCCACATCTACCCTGTCAGGAACTCTCGGGATCCTGGATGCTTAGATTAAGCCACCACTTAAACTCCAGCCTACAATTCCTGAAGAAAGCGTACCTTGGCCATTACTTCCTGAAAGAAAAACTCCACCCCAAACCAATTCCCAGCAGAACTTTCCTGAGCTCCTTTCAATGCATTAATATCCTTTCTTAAGGTGACCAATGCACAGTAATCCAATTTGACCTCATCAGCACCCTGTATTACTAACAGATAGCCTCTGTGCTTTTATATTCAATTCTCCTTTCATTAAATTGAAACATTCTAGTTGCTTTTCTGATTATTTGCATACCAGCCTTTCACAAACATTCATATCGCATTTTTGTAAATCTCAATGCAAATAAGCTCAGTGTCAGCCTTTGCTAAGTCTGAAAGATGAAATAATGGCAGATAAAAATCATTCCAAAGAAGCCCAAGGAGGAACATCACTATTCTCTTTCAATCTGAAAGCAGAGGAAAATACTTGGAATGTGAATGACTTACGAAGGATAAATATGGCACTGACCTTAATAGCAACTGACAATATTATGTTCAGTCCCGATTCCATTCCGGATTTGCTATGGTTCCTTCCTGGTGAATCAGAGGAAATATACAGAATTCCTGGGGCTAATCTAGGTAATGCCACCTCTGCTTGCAACTAAAGATGGGTTGATAACTGTTGCCATCCTCCCGCACAAAATCACCGGCCTAGTATATATCTTCAAATAGGAAAAATACAAAGGAATTCTAATAGGGGTTACTTCCATAGGGATTCAAGATCCTATTTTTTTGATGTGAAATTAAGAACAACTGGACTGAATGCTTAAACATAAACTGCCTTCTGTCACTGAGTTGTTATCCAAAAAAAGTTGCAAATAAAGACAGTTGGGAAAGAAATAATGGTGGAAACACATGAATCTTGTCAAAAATCTGTGTGTTTTTCTACTCATTTGTGGGACGTGGGCATCGCTGGCTGGCCAGCATTTCTTGCCCATCCCCAGTTGCCCTTGAGAAAGTGGTGTTGAGCTGCCTTCTTGAACCTCTGCCGTCCTTCTGCTGTGGGGTTGACCAACAATGCTATTCGGGAGGGAATTCCAGGATTTTGACCCAGTAACAGTGAAGGAACGGTGATATATTTCCAAATTAGGATGGTTTGATACTTGAAGGTAAACTTGCCAGGTGGTGGTGTTCCCCTAGATCTGATGCCCTTGACCTTCTGGATGGACGTAGTCGGGGATTGGAAGGTGCTGTCTGAGGATCTTTGGTGAATTTCTGCACTGCACCTTGTAGATAGTACACACTGCTGCTACTGAGCATCGGGGGTGGAGGGAGGGAGTGTTATGGATGTAGTGCCAGTCGAGTGGCTGCTTTTTCCTGGATGGTGTCAAGCTTCTTGAGTGTTGTTGGGGCTGTATTCATCCAGGCAAGTGGAGAGTATTCCATCACACACCTGACTTGTGGCTTGTACTGGACAGGCTTTGAGACGTCAGGAGCTGAGTTACTTGCTGCAGTATTCCTAGTTTCTGGCCTGCTCTTGTAGCCACTATGTTAATGTGGTGAGTTAAGTTGAGTTTCTGGTCAATGGTAACCCCTAGGATGTTGATAGTGGGGGATTCAGCGGTGGTAACACCATTGAATGTCAAGGGACGGTGTTTAGATTGTCTCTTATTGGTGATGGTCATAGCCTGGCATTTATGTGGCACGAATATCACTTGCCACTTGTCAGCCCAAGCCCGGACATTGTCCAGACCTTGTTGCATGTGAACATGGACTGCTCCAGTATCTGAGGAGACACGAATTGTGCTGAACATTGCGCAATCGTTGGCAAACATCCCCACTTCTAGCCATATGATGGAGGAAAGGTCATTGATGAAACAGCTGAAGATGGTTGAGCGTAGGACACGACCCTGAGGAACCCCTACAGAGATGTCCTGGAACTGTGATGATTGACCTCCCACAACCGCAACCATCTTCCTATGTGTCAGATTTGACTCCAACCACCGAAGCATTTGTCCCCTGATAACCATTGGGCTGACAAGGGGCAAGTGACATTTGCACCACACAAATGCCAGGCTACGACCATCACCAATAAGAGGTAATCTAACCATTGCCCCTTGATTCCAGTTTTGTTTAGGTTCCTTGATTCCGCACTTGGTCGAATATAACCTTGATATCAGGGGCTGTCGCTGTCACCTCACCTCTGGAATTCAGCTCTTTTGTCCATGTTAGAACCAAGGCTGTAATGAGGCCAGGAGCTGAGTGACCCTGGCAGAACCCAAATTGGGTGTCTCTGAGCAGCTTATTGCTTGGTAGCACTGTTGCTGACAACTTCCATCACTTTAATGATGATTCAGAGGAGACTGATGGGGCCGCAATTAGCTGGGTTAGATTTGGCCTGCTTTTTCTGTACAGGGTGTACTTGGGTAATTTCTCACATTGTCAGCTAGATACCAGTGTTGTAACTGTACTGGAATAGCTTGACTAGTAACAGCAAGTTCTGGAGCACAAGTCTTCAGTACTATTGTGGGAATGTTGTCAGACCTGGTAGCCTTTGCGATATCCAGTGTCTCCAACTGTTTCTTGATATCATGCGAGGTGAATCAAATTTGCTGAAGACTGGTTTCTGTAATGCTGGGAGCCACTGGAGGAGGCCGAGATGGATCATCCACTCGGCACTTCATGCTGAAGATTGCTATGAATATTTCAGCCTTATCTTGTACACTGATGTGCTGGGCTCTTCCATCATTGAGGATGAGGATATTTGTGGAGCCTCTTCCTCCAGTGAGTTGTTTAATTGTCCACCACCATTCACTACCGGATGTGGCAGGACTGATCGGAGCTTAGATCTGATCCTTTGGTTGTGGGCTGGTTTAACTCTGTCTATCACTTGCTGCTTTCGCTGTATGACATGCAAGTGGTCCTGTTTGGTGCTTCACCAGTTTGATACCTATTCTTCAGGTGTACCTGGTGCTGCTCCTGGCAAGCCCTCCTGCACTCTTCATTAAACAAGGGTTGATCTCCTGGCTTGAGTGAGGTATAGGCTGGGCCATGAGGTTACAGATTGTGCTGGTGTACAATTCTGCTGCTGTTGATGGCCCACAGTGCCCCATGGATGCCCTGCCTTGAGTTGCTAGATCTATACAATGTTTGTCCCATTTAGCACAGTGATAGTGCCACACAACACAATGGAGGTTATACTCAAAATGAAGGTGGGACTTCATCTCTACAAGGACAGTGCAATGGTCACTCTTACTGATACTGTCATGGACAGATGCACCTGGTGTTGACAGATTAGTAAGGATAAGGTCAAGTGTGTTTTTGCCTCTTGTTGGTTCCCTCGCCACTTGCTGCACACCCAGTCTGTCTCCAATATCCTGTAGGACCTAACCAACCCGATCAGTCATACTGCTGCCGAGCCATTCTTGGTGGCGGATATTGAAATCCCTCACCCAGAGTACATTTTGCGCTGTTGCCATCCTCAGTGCTTCCTCTAAGTGTTGCTCAACATAGCGGAGTACCGATTCATCAGCTGAGGGAAGACGGTGTGTGGTAACCAGCAGGAGGTTTCCTTTTCCATGTTTAACTTGAAGCCACAAGACTTCGTGGGCCCCGGAGTCAGTGTTGAGGACTCCCAGAGCAACACCCACCTGACTGTGTACACCGCTCTGCTGCCCCCTCTGCTGGGTCTGTCCTGCCAGTGAGATGGGACATACCCAGGGCTGGTGATGGTGGTGTCTAGGACATTGTCTGTAAGAAATGATTCTGAGAGTATGACTATGTCAGGCTGTTGCTTGACTTGTCTGTGAGACAGCTCTCCCATTTTGGCACTAACCCCCAGATGTTAGTGAGGAGAACTTTGCATGGTCAACAGGGACTGTTTCGGCCATTGTCTTCTCCGGTGCCTAGGTCGATGCTAGATGATCCATCCAATTTCATTTCTTTGAGCCTTTGTAGAGATTGGTACATCTGAGTGGCTTGCTCGCCCATTTCAGAGGGCAGTTGAGAATCAACCAGTCAGCAATGATTTCATGGTGATCAGTAGATCCTTAATTCCAGACTTTTTTTTGAATTCCAGTTCCAACATCTGCCATGATGGGACTCGAACCTGGGCCCCCAGAACATCAGCTGGGTTTCTGGATTGATAGTCTGGCGATACTACCACGAGGCCATCGCCTACCCTCTTCATACTCAAGGAAACAGAGTAGCACATAAAATTATTTGGAATGACATTATGAAGTTATGCATTTCCACTCTCAAGATGGAAAAATAATGTTTTCGTGTTTGTGATGCTAGATCTAATGCAATTTTCAAATTATAATGAAGATCATGGCTATTTTGGGTGGAACTATTTCGCACTCGATGCGAACAAAGGACAAAGTGTATGCTATGCATATTCTGGATGGAGATTGAATGTAACTGGGCTCTAACACAGTTGTCAGAGATAATGGGAACTGCAGATGCTGGAGAATCCAAGATAATAAAATGTGAGGCTGGATGAACCCAGCAGGCCAAGCAGCATCTCAGGAGCACAAAAGCTGACGTTTTGGGCCTAGACCCTTCATCAGAGAGGGGGCTGGGGTGAGGGTTCTGGAATAAATAGGGAGAGAGGGGGAGGCGGACCGAAGATGGAGAGAAAAGAAGATAGGTGGACAGAGTATAGGTGGGGAGGTAGGGAGGGGATAGGTCAGTCCTGGGAAGACGGACAGGTCAAGGAGGTGAGATGAGGTTAGTAGGTAGCTGGGGGTGTGGCTTGGGGTGGGAGGAAGGGATAGGTGAGAGGAAGAACAGGTTAGGGAGGCAGAGACAGGTTGGACTGGTTTTGGGATGCAGTGGGTGGAGGGGAAGAGCTGGGCTGGTTGTGTGGTGCAGTTGGGGGAGGGGACGAACTGGGCTGGTTTAGGGATGCGGTGGGGGAAGGGGAGATTTTGAAACTGGTGAAGCCCACATTGATACCATTAGGCTGCAGGGTTCCCAGGCGGAATATGAGTTGCTGTTCCTGCAACCTTCGGGTGGAATCATTGTGGCACTGCAGGAGGCCCATGATGGACATGTCATCTAAAGAATGGGAGGGGGAGTGGAAATGGTTTGCGACTGGGAGGTGCAGTTGTTTGTTGCGAACTGAGCAGAGGTGTTCTGCAAAGCGGTTCCCAAGCCTCCGCTTGGTTTCCCCAATGTAGAGGAAGCCACACCGGGTACAGTGGATGCAGTATACCACATTGGCAGATGTGCAAGTGAACCTCTGCTTAATGTGGAATGTCATCTTGGTGCCTGGGATAGGGGTGAGGGAGGAGGTGTGGGGACAAGTGTAGCATTTCCTGCCGTTGCAGGGGAAGGTGCCGGGTGTGGTGGGGTTGGAGGGCAGTGTGGAGTGAACTGTTCGAGCTCCTCTTGCTCCCCAGAGGAGCTCAAACAGTTCATCCACTTCACCAACACCTTCCACCCCTACCTTCAGTTCACCTGGGCCATCTCCAGCACATCCCTCACCTTCCTGGACCTCTCAGTCTCCATCTCAGGCAACCAGCTTGTAACTGATGTCCATTTCAAGCCCACCGACTCCCACAGCTACCTAGAATACACCTCCTCCCACCCACCCACCTGCAAAACTTCCATCCCCTATTCCCAATTCCTCCGCCTCCGGCGCATCTGCTCCCACGACAAGACATTCCACTCCCGCACATCCCAGATGTCCAAGTTCTTCAAGGACAGCAATTTTCCCCCCACAGTGATCGAGAACGCCCTTGACCGCGTCTCCCGTATTTCCCGCAACACATCCCTCACACCCCGCCCCCGCCACAACCGCCCAAAGAGGATCCCCCTCGTTCTCACACACCACCCCACCAACCTCCGGATACAACGCATCATCCTCCGACACTTCCGCCATCTACAATCCGACCCCACCACCCAAGACATTTTTCCATCCCCACCCCTGTCTGCTTTCCGGAGAGACCACTCTCTCCGTGACTCCCTTGTTCGCTCCACACTGCCCTCCAACACCACCACACCCGGCACCTTCCCCTGCAACCGCAGGAAATGCTACACTTGCCCCCACACCTCCTCCCTCACCCCTATCCCAGGCACCAAGATGACATTCCACATTAAGCAGAGGTTCACATGCACATCTGCCAATGTGGTATACTGCATCCACTGTACCCGGTGTGGCTTCCTCTACATTGGGGAAACCAAGCGGAGGCTTGGGGACCGCTTTGCAGAACACCTCCGCTCAGTTCACAATAAACAACTGCACCTCCCAGTCGCAAACCATTTCCACTCCCCCTCCCATTATTTAGATGACATGTCCATCATGGGCCTCCTGCAGTGCCACAATGATTCCACCCGAAGGTTGCAGGAACAGCAACTCATATTCCGCCTGGGAACCCTGCAGCCTAATGGTATCAATGTGGACTTCACCAGTTTCAAAATCTCCCCTTCCCCCACCGCATCCCTAAACCAGACCAGTTCGTCCCCTCCCCTCAACTGCACCACACAACCAGCCCAGCTCTTCCCCTCCACCCACTGCATCCCAAAACCAGTCCAACCTGTCTCTGCCTCCCTAACCTGTTCTTCCTCTCACCCATCCCTTCCTCCCATTCCAAGCCGCACCCCCATCTACCTACTAACCTCATCCCACCTCCTTGACCTGTCCGTCTTCCCAGGACTGACCTATCCCCTCCCTACCTCCCCACCTATACTCTCCTTTCCACCTATCTTCTTTTCTCTCCATCTTCGGCCCGCCTTCCCCTCTCTCCCTATTTATTCCAGAACCCTCACCCCATCCCCCTCTCTGATGAAGGGTCTAGGCCCGAAACGTCAGCTTTTGTGCTCCTGAGATGCTGCTTGGCCTGCTGTGTTCATCCAGCCTCACATTTTATTATCTAACACAGTTGTGCTCCTTTTACAGATGATGGTAATTATGTAAAGGTTGGGATGAATTTGAATATCTGCCTTTAAATTATATAAGATCAATAATATGGTTTTATTCTGGTTAGCTTCTGACAGAATATCCACAGTTTTCTCATTGCAGGCACTAAATACTGATAACGGAGCTTCCTGAGCCGCAAATGCCGTTTTCAATACATTCTCACGTTAAAATGAATTCATTTAAAGTTGCTGTGCATTATGACTGATTTAGAATTTATTGAAAAATGAAGCAGTAACATTTAAATTGCTCTTTTCAAATATCAAGGCGCAAGAATTTGAACCAGCGATTCAGAAGTATAAATATAAATTTAACTGAGGTTTCCACAACCTTGAAGGCTCATCTACTGGAGCTCACAGACATTCTTGTGCTTACAGACCTGTCCCTTTTATCCTCTTTGTTTTAAAATATGCAGGATGATGAGCTGTTGCATAACTGCAGTTGCTTGCTAAGAACTGGACAATGCAATGGGCGTAAAGGAGACCAGAAAGGAGAAATGTGCAGAGGAAAGCTGATAAGACTGTTACTTTCTGATTTGCTGCTTATTCAGTAAAGAATGTGAGACCACCCTGAATAGTTTGACCCCCCTCATGAATCAATTTGACTTAGAGGACCCTGAAACATGCTTAAAATGCTGATGAACTCTTGCATTTATATCTCTGACTGAGAGATTACTGATGAGGAATTTAGCATGAGTTCACTAAATACAAATGTGTACCTGCTACTGCATGTTGCAGCAAGTAGGGAACAGAACTTTAAAAGCCTGCACACCGACATTATACTCTTGGCACATCACAAAGCTTTTGAACTTTTTATAGGTATTGCTCATGTGGGAATGCCCTGAATCACTTTTTAGGATTTCTGACTGTGTTCTGTCCCTCAAGGTTTGAGAGTGACCTACAATACTATAATGAAATTATAAAGTGATATTGCCGTGGAGAAAATTTCTTCTGTAAAGTTGTGTCCTAATGCTTTGAGGCATGGAAATTTGAAACACCAATGCACTGCGCAAACATACCATCATACTACTTCATGCAAAACTTAGAATTTGTTCTGAACATTGTCACTGGTTCCCTTGAACAAGCTAGTTGCAGATTTGCAGAAAGCAAGTAGTACTGTAGAGAGATGGATAAATGGTTGCTTGGTAGTGGTGTGTTTAAAACTGTGGAGAGATGCTGAGGTGGTAATAAGAGAAGATAAAGGAATGGAAGAGAGGCTTTTTTAAATAGTGTAATTAAACAAAGAACTGCAGATGCTAGAAATCTGAAACAAAAGCAGTTCTGAAAAGGGCCATTGGACTCGAAATGTTAACTCTGCTTTCTCTCTGCAGTTGCTGCCACACCTGCTAAGTTTCTTCAGTCCTTTCTGTCTTTGTTTGTAAATGGTAGGTTGATTGTGAAAGTTGAAAGCCAAAAGGAACGGTGTCTAAAGCAGGACAGTACTTAAACAAGTCAAGGAGCATCTGGCCAGAGTTAAGTGATTTTGGAATTGAGCTTGGGATGTAATGGGAACAAGAGGTGGAAACAATAAATTTGACAAGGATTGGAGTGGATTTATGGGAGAGACATAGATTGTCAATGGTAATGAAGTAGAGAGTGAACAAGGATCATTCTGAGAAAACAAAGGAACAGGAGAGTCTAGGATTGCCTGCATTTTGGAAATAAAGGAATTCATAAGATTCTTATCACATTTATCAGATACAACCTGGTGTTAGGTGATTAAACTCAGTGATGTTTTATTGTGGAGAATCAGGTTTAAAGATTGTCATGCTTTCATGGATTATTAAATAATCTAGTGACAGAAAGGGAGATGTGATATTTTTCAAACTAAACCCATCTTTGACCAATCATAACTCACCCCTCTAATTATTCAGAGAGAAGTGGAGCGGTTTGGAAGAACAAAGAACAAAGAACAAAGATAATTACAGCACACGAACAGGCCCTTCAGCCCTCAAGGCCTGCACCGATTGAGATCCTCTATCTAAACCAGTCGCCTATTTTCCAAGGATCTGTATCTCTCTACGCCCTGCCCGTTCATGTAGCTGTCTAGATACATCTTAAATGACGCTATCGTGCCCGCCTCTACCACCTCCACTGGCAACGCATTCCAGGCACCCACCATCCTCTGAGTAAAGAACTTGCCGCGCACATCTCCCATAAACTTTCCTCCTCTCACTTTGAACTCATGACCCCTAGTAATTGAGCCCCCCACTCTGGGAAAAAGCTTCTTGCTATCCAGCCTGCCTGTACCCCTCATGATTTTGTAGACGTCAATCAGACCCCCCTCAGTATCCGTCTTTCTAAAGAAAATAATCCTCATCTACTCAACCTTTCTTCATAGTTAGCACCCTCCATACCAGGCAACTTCCTGGTGAACCTCCTCTGCATGTTGTCCAAAGCATCCACATCCTTTTGGTAATGTGGCAACCAGAACTGTACACAGTACTCCAAATGTGGTCGAACCAAAGTCTTATACAACTGCAACATGACCTGCCAACTCTTGTACTCAATACCCCATCCGATGAAGGAAAGCATGCCATATGCCTTCTTGACTACTTTCTTGACCTGTGTTGCTCCCTTCAGGGAACAATGGACCTGAATACCCAGATCTCTCTGTACGTCAATTTTCCTCAGGACTTTTCCATTTACTGTATAGTTCATTCTTGAATTAGATTTTCCAAAATGCATCACCTCGCATTTGCCTGGATTATAGCAGATTATTCTGCTATAATCTCTGACAGTCCCCTTCACTATCTGCTACTCCACCAATCTTTGTGTCATCTGCAAACTTGCTGATCAGACCACCTACACCTTCCTCCAAATCATTTACGTATATCACAAACAACAGTGGTCCCAGCATAGAACCCTGTGGAACACCACTGGTCACAGGTCTCCGATTTGAGAAATACCCTTCTACTACTCCTCTCTGTCTCCTGTTGCCCAGCCAGTTTGTTATCCATCTAGCCAGCACACCCTGGACCCCATGCAACTTCACTTTCTCCATCAGCCTACCATGGGGAATCTTATCAAATGCCTTACTGAAGTCCGAGAATATGACATCTACAGCTTTCCCCTCATCAATCACCTTTGTCACGTCCTCAAAGAATTCTATTAAGTTGGTAAGACATGACCTTCCCTGCACAAAACCATGTTGTCTCTCACTAATAAGTCCATTTTCTTCCAAATGGGAATAGATCCTATCCCTCAGTATCTTTTCCAGCAGCTTCCCTACCACTGACGTCAGGCTCACTGGTCAATAATTACCTGGATTATCCCTGCTGCCCTTCTTAAACAAGGGGACAACATCAGCAATTCAAAAGCCTGTGACAGAAACCAGTTATTAAACTGCTTTTGCTAACCTAGCTGTAAGCTGTGGCTTAGTTGTGGCATCTTTCACTTTGTTCATCAGAAGTTGTGATTCTGAGTTTCACTTCAGATTCTAGGGCACATTCTGAGTTGATATACCTATTAAGTACTGAACAAGTGTTGCTCTGTAAAAGATCCAGTCTTTCAGACGAGATGTTAAATAGAGATCCTCTGTCCCTCCTTGATTGGATGTATTAAAAAAAAGCCCATTGTGTTGACCACTGTAGGTTGTAGGTAGCCAACATTAATTCAGATGTAACTTTGTGACTTCTGCTGGATTTGACTGTGCCACTGGCTAAGTGAAGTTTGGTATCGCCCGACACAACCTGTAAACCCTCCAACTACATCAATATGAAATTGTCTATGGAGACTTTTATCCCTTACTTTATCCATACAAGTGAAATTACATCACAGAGATATTAGAACATGGAATTTATTTTCATAGCATTCATTTTTGTTTTTGGTGCATAGGGACAGTTCAGACCTTTTTACCGTGGAGAAGCAGAGAGCCCTGAGACCATTCTGATGGGGGATGGCCGTGTAAAGGGATTGCACACCCTTGGTAAAGAGGAGGCAGCTGGAGCCCGCAAATTGGAAATTCTGAAACTGATGTAAAGTGTCAGAGAAATGGCAGATGTAAGTGGGAAGGGACTGAACAAGGAGAGAAAAAAAAATCAAGTTGAGTTAGGAAGAAAGGTGGTCCATGAGGCAGGAGCAGGCAGAAACAATGGGGTTTGCCTGGGCAATCCTATTTGTGGATTTTGGGAAGGAGGTAGAAGCAAGCTGTACAGGGTGGGGAGACTACGAGCTTGGTGGCGGTGGGAGGGAAGGGAAAAATCGCCAGATGAAATGAGGTTAGTGACGATTGTGGACATGGTGGCCTAACGTTCCATGGTGGGATTACGGCGAAAGGGAGATGGGAGGAGGTATCTGAGAGCTGGCACTCAGTCTCTGCAAATTGAGATCAGTTCATCAGACAACAACAGCACCAGCCTTGTCAGCAGGCCTGATTACAAAGTCGGGTTTGAATCTGAAAACAGAGTGTAATCAGTTCACAGGGAGATAGAGTGGAATCAGGTAAGGGGCAGAGCAGAGAGAAAAAAGGTATCCAATGTCATGTCTACAGTCCTTGATGAACACATTGAGAGCAGCTAAAAGGCCAGCGGGAGGGATTCAGGTGGAAGGAGAGTGTTGGAGGCAGCTGTAGGGGTCTGTGAGATGGGGAGAGGACTCTTCGGAGAATCGGGCACAGAAGCAACAGGCGAAGAGTTCAACAGCATGCCATATCTGAAATTCATTGAAGTGGGGTCACAGAGGGATAAAACTCAGACCTTTGCTGAGGGCAGAACATTCAGCATCAGAGAGGGGAAGTTCAGATGGATAGTAAATACCCAACAAGCATTGAGTGTGTTGAGGGGACAGAGTCAAAGGGAAGGGTAAGGGGGTAAGGTTCCAGAGGGCTGTGGGCATCTCTGAGATGGTCTTCAGTAGATAAGTAGATGCAATAGTTGAGATCAGGCTTTTTTCAGACAAATAGTGATTTGTAACTGCTAGAAACTTTTAAAAATAGGTACTCCATTATGATAGAGAGGCTGATAGCTATGTCTAACAATACATGAAGACTGTTGACATTTTTTTTGCTGACTGCTGAAACCTTTTGAAACTTTGAAGATAAATTTTCACCTGACTTATTTTCATCCATCTTTGCCATTTTGCACAATGCAACGTGTGCAGATGTCTCAGGAACATTGACTGTTGTAACCATCCAAAGCAAAATACAGATCTGCGAGTGCACGAAATCTGAAACAAAAATAGAAGTTGCTAGTGAAACTCAGCAGGTCTGGCAGCATCTGTGGAGAGAGAAACAAAGTCAATATTTTGAGCCTGGTGGCTGCTCATCAGAACCAGAAGAATGATCTTCGGACCTGAAATGTTAACTCTGCTTTCTTCCCAGAAATTCTGTCAGACCTGCAGAGTGTCTCCAGTTATTTCTGTTTTTGCTAGTATTATGCAGTTGGCTGTCCTTTCCATAGGTACTGTTTTGGTGGACTACATCTGCAAATTGACTTTGCTTCTTGCCAGAGACCAATGGAGGTAGCGCCATAATCAGTTTCCGGGTGATTTGTTATTGTTGTCAGATAAAACGTAAGTACTAGCACAGTGGAGTCACATTAAATCAGAGCCACACCACACTGCAGAACGAGAAGGGCTTCATTGGAACTGGACAGCAATATAAAGTCTTTAAGGAGTTAGCCTGGTTGCCTTTTCATTGTCATCGAGTCATGTCATTTAGACTGTATCAAGTATTCTAGAAATATGACGTTTTATACGATTTAAGATGATAGGAGATGTAATGATCTTTCAGTGTATTTCTCCAGTAAATGGTTCGCTATATGTGAATTAGTTATTTGACACAATGCAGTGACCTGAATGAACTGGAGGATATGCCTGTTTGTAGCTGCTTGAAGCAAATATTATTGAGATGCTAACATGGTCAGTTCTTTTTAGGGCAAATCAGCTACAACATCAATTAATGTGATCATTTGATGAGCTTTTGCAAAATGAGTAAAGCCTTTTTAAAAATCAGTGTTATAATAAAGCAAGCAATTACTGGTAACTGTTACTGATGCAAATTAAGTATACGAGTTACAAGTTCAATTAATTCCTTTAAGAGACTTTAGTTTTCTCATTTTGTTCTCTTCGCCTTGACTTTTGCTGAATTCTTGGTTTTATCCTCCCTATCCAGACCTGTCATTCCCATTAAAAATCAAAAGAACTGCAGATGCTGTCAATCAGGAGTTCGGAGGAATGGTCACCAGATCCAAAATGTTAACTCTGTCTTCTTCTTCACAGATGCTGCTAGACCTGCTGAGCTTTTCCAGCAACTTTGTTTTTGTTCCTGCCATTCCAATTGTTCATGTTACTATATTGCACTCCAGCCTGGACTCTCCTCCTAGACGCTGCAGCTGCCAAATCTAGATCTCTCAGCACCATTGTATTGTTGAAGTCCCGATCGCCTACTTCCTGATTTATGTAGTTTGCTGGAACTCTAGTCTCTGTGTGATTTAGGTGCAGGCAGTCTCAACAATACAGCTCCACTTTCCCCAGGACTGATGCCAGTTTCCCACAGACAAGTGCCCACTTTTCCAATTTCTGTGTGTAGCTGCACGTAAACATTCCAAAGATGATATCATGTATGTGACAAGCACATACCTCCATGGTTTCATTATTTCTATTCGAGATGATGCATCATGAATTAAACAAGATTACCTAGTTAATGGTTTAGCCCTCCAGCACCTTCCCAGCCCCCAGGCCATGATTCATTTCAGTATCGATGAACATGGGTGTGTGTATAGATGAATAAAACTAGTCTCACAAATTGAGCTCTTCTCTCCATATATCACTGTGCACATTTAGATCAAGATACCACTATCCAGAAATCGTTTTTTTGAGTTTCAGCAGAAACTGGCATGCCAGATAACAAAATGCAATACTGCATACATACCTTTGAAATGAACTGGTCATTTTTCTTGAACACATTTTCATCTAGACATTGTTTCCAATGCTGCAATATTATCCAGGATTGCAGGAATTGGAACACATATTAAGCACATATTAACACATATTAACACCTGCACATCTGCCAATGTGGTATACTGTATCCACTGTACCCATTGTGGCTTCCTTTACATTGGGGAAACCAAGCAAAGGCTTGGGGACCGCTTTGCAGAACACCTCCGCTCGGTTCGCAATCAACAACTGCACCTCCCAGTCGCGGACCATTTTAACTCCCCCTCCCATTCCTTGGACGACATGTCCATCCTGGGCCTCCTGCAGTGCCACAATGATGCCACCCGAAGGTTGCAGGAACAGCAACTCATATTCCGCTTGGGAACCCTGCAGCCCAATGGTATCAATGTGGACTTCACAAGCTTCAAAATCTCTCCTCCCCCCACTGCATCCCAAAACCAGCCCACCTCGTCCCTTCCTCCCACTGCTTCCCAAAACCAGCCCAGCTCATCCCCGCATCCCTAACCTGTTCTTCCTCTCACCTATCCCCTCCTCCCATCTCAAGCCCGCACCTCCATTTTCCACTTACTAACCTCATCCCACCTCCTTCACCTGTCCGTCCTCCCTGGACTGACCTTTTCCCTCCCCACCTCCCTACCTATACTCCCCTCTAACCTATCTTCTCCTCTATCCATCTTCGGTCCGCCTCCCCCTCTCTCCCTATTTATTTCAGAACCCTCTCCCCATCCCCCTCTCTGATGAAGGGTCTAGGCCCGAAACGTCAGCTTTTGTACTCCTGAGATGCTGCTTCGCCTGCTGTGTTCATCCAGCCCCACACTTTGTTATCTTGGATTCTCCAGCATCTGCAGTTCCCATTATCTCTAATTTCATGGATACTGCCTTTAGCAAAGTAGGAAGTTTTCCAATAACCCACCTGCTGCGATCCAGTATGCTGCAGAACGAAGGATTTGTTCCTGACCGATGTTATGTTGATATGCAGGCACATCAGGTAAATGTGAAAGTAAATAGTATGTTAGCTTTTAATTAAAGAGGATTGGAGCAGGAGCTAGAATTATACACCTTACTGTGAGCAGTTTGGTCAAATTACCTAAAGGCTATACTTGTCTTTGGGAATGCATCTCAGCTCTCATGATGAGGGCTTGACCCATAAGGAGAGTTTAAGTGGACTAGACACTTCTGGAATTTAGAAGACTGAGAGGTGACCTCATTGATACAGATAAAATTGTCCAATATTTGATAGTGTAGATGCTGAGAAAATGTTTCTCCTGGCTGGGCAGTTTGGAGTTAGTGGGCAGAGTCTTTAAATAAGAGGTTGATTATTCAAGGCTAAGATGTGGAGAAATTTTCTTTGGAGGAAGAGAATATCTCTGCCACAGAAGGCTGCAGCTGCTCAGTCATTGAGTCTTATTCAAAGCTGAGATCAACACCTTTTTGAATACCACAAGTGATGATAGGACTTAGGAATAGTATAGAAATGGGGAACCCGGATAGAGCAGTCATAAATTTATTGTGAAATAGTGGAAAAGGATTGAAGGGCTGAATGGTCTACTCTAACTCTTCTTACTTGTATATGTTTGTTAGGAGTATTAGGTTGTGTTTGACCAATTCAGTCTTTGGTCATGGAATTGGAAATCAAATAATAAGTTCTGCTTCAAAGTAAACTAAGTTCAATTTAAAAATTACTTAAAATGAAGATTATTGGAACATTAATTTTACTGGGGAGTGTGGGCAGGGTGAAAGGGCATAAAAAAGACACTAACACACACACACACAAATTGTCTCTCTCCCTCACACATACACACTCTCTCGCAACACACCCACTCTCTCTCTCTCACACACACACACACACACACACACACACACACACACACACACACACACACACACACACATGTACACGCACATATACATATGCATGCACACACAAACACACATGCACTCTCTCACAGATGCAAACACATGCACACATACATTCAGACACACACTCAGACATACATTCACACAGACACATGCACATACATAAAGATACACATATACTCACACAGACACACAGACACAAACACACTCAAACACACACACATACACGCACGCACACACACATACACTCACACACTCTCACAGATACATGCCGACACACAGATACAGGCACACAGACATTCACACACACACTCAGACGTACATTCACACAGACACACGCATATCCTCAGATCGTATACACGCAGCCGAGCACACACATCCAGACATCCATATAACTCACATTCACATACTCTCATATACATACACTCACACACACACATACACACACACACACACACACACACACACACAAAATGAACACACAACACACATACACTCACACACACAACACAGACACATGCACATGCACACATACATTCACTCAACATGCAGACACACACATACACTCACAAACTCACACACACAATCACAAACAAACACATGCACAGAATCACATACAATCACAAATAGACACAGACACACACACATACAGACCTACACATACACACACACGCTCTCACACGTACAGTATCAGTGGAGTGAGGGCGACTGGTCATCAAGAGATGTCAGTCAATCTGACTGCCTGGTCTACCATTTCCAACAGAAGCAGAACTCAGTAGTGTCTGTATCTGATGGGTATGATCTGGTTGCTTAGGTGTGGTGGACAGCAAGGGCCTGAGGTGCTGATTCACGAGGCCAGGCAGATTAAAGGCAAAGTGTGGGGCATAGGGGATGTGGTGAGGAGAGGTGGTCAGATGTGTACAGAGCACTTCCCTGATTGATATACCCAACTTCTCCTTGCTGCTTCCTCAAAACGTTTTGAAACTGGTCTTCTGAATGCCACCCATCCACCAATGCCAGCTAGCTTGTGATCCGGGTAATGTATTATTGCAGACAGTTGATCAAGTTCACTTGCTGGTGAATTAATTTTAGACATTTTCTTGGTGTGCTGCCAGTTTTGGTGCCTGCGAATTGTTTTATTGGGAAAGGAAAGTGGACAGGAAGGGGGTGAACACGTAATGTACATGTCCCTTTGCTGAAAATCTGCACTTATTTGAGTAATAAGAGCAGTTTATTATGTAGTCATAAGGTAACAGTTTACATTAGCTTAAAATAGTTAAATGTGTTAACACTAGTTAAGAGATATTGTTATCTCTTAAGAAATAACAACTAGGTCAATGCTACAGAGCAGAATGTGGAACTCACTAATAAGAAACAACAAATCCATAGTGATCAGTCACTCAGAGAGACACTCAGGGGAGCAGCAACTCTGAAGCTTTCAAATTAACCATTTCACGCCACCTGCCTTGTACAACATCTATCCACAAGCTCTAATTGGTCTTTGTTTAATTTATTTTATGATGTGGAGGTTCAGCCGTTGGACGGGTGGACAAGGTCAGAAGTCAGATGACACCAGGTTATTGTCCAACAGGTTGATTTGAAATCACAAGCATTCGACACATCATCCCTTTGTCAGGTGAAGGCAGGCAAAATCTACTTTATAATTGCTTAAACCAATACACCAAGGTTACAACTGTCCCTTTCCCCCCACAAGTCTTAGATGTTACAAATTCTTCTTGATATGTCAATTGGTCTAAAGTTTTAGTAAAGATCTATAGGGTTGTGGGTGCGGTTGTTGACTTGCTCACCTAGCTGGCTTGTTCTCGTTCAGGTGTTTTGTCGCCATGCTAGCTGACATCGTCAGTGAGGTCTCCGGTGAAGCAATGTTATTCTACTCCACTTGGAATTTACACTGTCCGGACTGTTATGGTGAGTTGTGACATTTCCCGTTTTGTTCTGTATGAGTTTGTATATGGGGTCTAATTCTATATGTTTGTTGTTTGCCTTATGGGTTGCCTCTAGGAATTCCAATGCATGTCTATATTTGGCTGGGCTACTATGGTTACATTGTCCTAGACCACAACATAAGTATGGTAGCCCCAGCCAAACATAGACATGCACAGGAATTCCTTGAAGCACAGTTCTCCACCCATACTTCAATCAACAAACAGATAGAATTGGACCGCACATACAAACCCATACAGAACAAAACCAGAAATGACACTACTCACCATAGACCGGTCGGTGTAAATTTCAAGTGTAGTAGAATAACATTGCTTCATTGAAAGCTTCACTGATGACGTTACCTAGCATAGTGACGAAACGTCTGAACATAAACAAGCCAGCTCGGCAAGTAAGTCAACAACCTCATGACAAATGGTCATTTCCTTGGGAATGATCTATTTAGATGTTGCTCTTTATAATTCTGTGCTGCTGGCTAGTCTGTTATTTCTTTAATGTATGTCACTGAATGTGTTTGTTGGTGTTGGCATTGCTGGTAGACTGTTGTCCTGATGGAGGATAGTTTGTTTTCTCAAATCATGTAGTGAAAGAAAATGAGTTGGTGAATGAAGTAAACTTCTTCTTTTGACTTTGCCACTGTAACAAGGTCAGCCAGGTGGACCTCCAAGAAAATGAATCCCCTGATTGGAGCTGTTGTCCAATCAGGGAACCCTGGCTCACATATATAAACAGAACTGTCAGACATCCTGTTCACTCTTAGAGCTGGCTATGAGGGAGCTGGATCAGTGTCAAGTATTCTGATAACAAAGTGTCACCAAACAAAAGGTGACTTGGTGTTGGGATACTGGCCTCTGTGGAGTTATTT
This sequence comes from Stegostoma tigrinum, assembly GCF_030684315.1. Taxonomy (NCBI): domain Eukaryota; kingdom Metazoa; phylum Chordata; class Chondrichthyes; order Orectolobiformes; family Stegostomatidae; genus Stegostoma; species Stegostoma tigrinum. The sequence goes on along the minus strand of NC_081361.1, from coordinate 46,430,789 downwards.
CAGTGGCAATGAGAGAAAGGCATGTTCCTGAAGAAATTCACTCATAACAATCATCTTTGAGTTGCCGTGATTTGGGAAGCTTGGTTTGTCCAATCCTGCCGTTGAAGATAGGTCAATATTTGGAAAGAATGTGTTATTTTTTCTAGCAAATGGTAATGGGGCAGATAAGGAGCAATGAGTAATACTCCTGACAGCTTGTGGACACCCATCCTTTCAGGTTATTTGGAGTCTAACTTGTCTTGAGGCACCAATACTAAAACTGTTCAAGAGAAGGATTTAGTTAAGGGATATTACTACCCAGAGCCTCCTCGAATTCAGTTGGTTTTACTCAGCAATTCAAGAACCAGGGGAATTTGTATTGGGATTTGTGACCAGGTTAAGATGACTGGCAGAGCCATGTGACTTCAATTTAACCTTTAATGAGATGTTGACAGACCGTTTGGTATGTAGGATTGATGTAACCTTACAAAAGTGCCTCCTAGCTGAAGCCCAGCTGGACTTCACACAGGCACTACAACTGGCTTTATCACTAGAAAATATGGCAAGTGAAGCATATGAGTTGCAGAGTATGTGAATGGAAATGGACATCCTCATCAATCTGAATGAGCTTTAGGAACACCACAAATGAAGACAACTGCATAGCCTCACTCAGGACATATTCTGAACAGAGGGACTCTAGAACAACACACAATAAAGCCACTAAACAAAGCCAAGCCTCAGCCAAATGGTCAAAATTTTTTTCAGGAGCCAGGCTAGCAAACCATTGTAGCTGCTGCTGGTTTGCGGCCTTGAGGTAGCAAAAGTGTCCCACCAGACCTAAATTGAGTAACAGAACAACTAGGCCGGTATCCAGGAGAGTGCACACCCCAGAAAATCCACCTACATCTGGTTTGGGACAGTTGATATGCTCAGCAACATCTAAATCAGAACCAATCAAAACAAGCAGCTAGTTAATTGGGCACTTAGTTCGAATGGAGGCCGATATTAGTGCAGCTGATTGATTGTTGCGTCAGTTTTTAACAAAATTCGCTCTGAACTCCAACCTTTAAGTTTGTGTTCAACCTTGGCTAGGCTGAGAACCTATACCAGGGAGCTTTGACAGATGAAGGGTTCAACATTGGTTCCAGTCTCTTATGCCAAGCTGCTGGTTCAGTTACTACAGTTAGTGGTAAAAGGCTCAGGCCCAAGCTTGATGGGGCAAAATTTGCTCAAAAAATTGGCCCAGCATTTCTTCACTAGCAAATGGCTGCCTGAGTGCAATCCTAATTGAATACCTGTGAGTTTTTCAGGAAGGTCTAGGGGCTATAAAAGGACCTGAGGCTACCTTGCATGTTAACCAGGAAGCAATTCCGTGATTCTGCAAGGCCTGCCCAGTGCCATTTGCCTTATGGCCAGAAGCAGAGGTGAAAATCAGAGGCTGGAAAACAAAGAAATCATCAAACCAATCCAGTCTGCAGAAGGGGCAGCATCAGTTGTAATAATTGTGAAGACCGATGGGTGTGTTCACATTTGTGGGGATTTTAAGCAAATGGTAAACCATTTTTCTCAGCTGGATAAATATCCAATCCCTCACAAAGAGGATTCATATGCAAATCTGGCAGGCGGGCTGTCTTTCATGAAGCTGAACATGAGCCATACATAATTGCAATTGTGGTTACATGAGGATTCACAGAAGTATGCAACAATAAATACCCATATAGCTTTGTATCAAGACTGCCATTTGGAGTGTTGTCAACCTGTACAACTTTTCAATGGAAGATGGAGAACATTTTGCAAGGACAGGTTGCCACCTGTCTAGATGACGTTTTAATAACAGGGAAAACCAATCAGGAGCACTTAGAGAATTTGGACACAGTCCTTAGGTATTTCTCCAAGGCAGGCAATTGCCTTAGAAGGGAAAAAGATGTGCTTCAGGAAGCCCAAGTGATCTACTTGGGTTACAGAGTCGATGAAACTGGGTTACACCCATTGGGAGGTAAAGTGAGGGTGATCAAAGGTGCACCGGCTCCCACATCTTTAGCGGACATTAGGTCTTCCCTTGGGCTGGTGAAATATTACAGAAAGTTCATACCTAACCTGGCCTCAATCCTTACACATTTGCATCAACTCTTTAAAAAAGGTCAGCCTTGGAAATGGCCGCATTGCCAAGCCACAGCTTTCAGAGACTGAAGAAACACATGTCAACCTCTAAGGTGTTGGTATGGTCCTAATCGAGATTTGGAATTGACCTGCGATGCCTCCCCATACAGCGTTGGGGTAGTATTAGTTCATAGGTGGCCCAATGGAGAGGATTGGTCTATACTGTATGCATTGAAGACTTTGGCTAATGCAGAGCCTAGATAGAGAATGAAGGTACAGTGGTCATATTTGGAATCGGGACATTCCACCAATACCTTTACTGATGTAAATTTGTAATATTAATAGACTCAACCCCAGCTATGTCTACTTGAAGAGGACAAGTCAGTGCTGCCTGTAGTTTCAAGCTGAATTCAGCAATGGGCTCCAATATTAATTGCATATAACTACAAATTGGAACACTGCCTTGGAGGCCAGGTAGCAAATGTAGATGCATTAAGCTGCCTCCCATTGGCAGATACACCCCTGGTGGTACCATTATGGATTTTCCCAGTGAGTACCATCACTGGGAAAATCCATAATGGTTTTAAATTTTCTGGACATACTTCCAGTCACAGCTAACAATATCAGACTTTGGGCACATAAAGATCTGGTCATGGCTGAAGTGAAACAGCTGGTGGTGATGGGGGAAACCAAAGGGCCATCACAACCAGAACTGAAACCTGTTTGGACCCAGAGAGAACAGATCACAGTAGAGGATGGTATATTATTACGGAGAGCAAGAGAGATTGTCCTGAGCAGAAGTCTTCACCAGATACTGGCTGATCCCCAAAAGGAAGATGTTGGTGAGAAGTCATGACTGGCGGCCAGGATTAGGTGCAGACTTAGCTGTAATGGTGGGGCAGAGCCCAGAGTGCCAACAAGGACATAAATTATCACCAGCAGCTCCATCACATTCACAAGAATGGTCAGATAAACCCTGGGCTTGGTTACATATCGACTATGCAGGTCCTTTTATGCGCTCAATGTTCTTAGTCATTGTGGACACCCACTCAAAGTATTTGGATGTGCTTAGAGTTCATTCATCAAACATGGGGACGGCAACATAAAAACTGCAATCATTTTGTGCAATACATGGAATCCCAGAAGTGTTGGATACAGATAATGGGCCAGTGTTTACCAGCACGGAATGTGAGTATTTTCCAAATTTGAATGGCATGTGACAGAAAAGGCCAGCTCGATACCATCAATCATCCAATGGCCTGGCAGAAAGAACAGCCAAGCTTTGAAGGCAGGCTTAAAGAAACAGTCTACAGCTTCACTAGATACCAAACTGCCCCCGTTCCTATTTGATTATAGGACCACACCTTGTCCAATTGCAAGGATAGCTCCTGCAGTGTAGCTAACAGGGAAAAGACACTGCACCAGGTTACATCTGATCTTCCCAGACCTGGGAGTTGGTGGGTGGGAGGGGGGTGTGCTCAAGTGTGGAACAGTAGCAGGAATGCCATTACTAGTCACAAGGTCCACTTAGTGAGAGAGACAGTTTACTTCAGGGTATGAAGTTTGGTGTAGGAACCATGGGACTGGCTCTGCATGGGTAAGGGGCTTGGTAAATTCGGGTCCAGTGATGCATTAGGTTTGGGTGAACAAGCACGTGGACCGCATGAAAGCTTCAAACTCACAAACAGTGCAGGTGCAAAATGTGCCCGACTCTACAACAGCTTTTTCGACTGCTCTGGAACCCATGGGTTCTCCCTTACTGTCAAGCCTTGAAGATACCTTGGAATTGGAGATGGTCACAGCAGATGTCACCACCTCAGTGCTTTTGCTGCCGGAAGAGGTGAATGAATTTCTTCCAAGGTGCCCTGGCTACAAGAGGCAAGCTACTGTGTGTTACCCGCCACCCATATTAGAGAGAGTTAGAGGAACCTGACCTGGTGCTAAAACACCCCAGGAGGAGTTCCAACAATAAAGGTTTGGCCCCTGTCCTCAAACACAAAGAGGGATAGATGTGGTGATTACAACGAGGTCAGCCAGGTGGATATCATAGAGTAAGAGTTCCCTGATTGGGGCTATTAATCTGGTCCAATCAGGGAGCCCTGGCAGACAAGTAACAACAGGAGTCTCAGACATTCTGTTCACTCTGAGATCTGGTTCTGAGGGAGCTGAATGAATTTAAAGGACTCTCCACATATAAATAAAGGGGACTCAGATCCTCTAGCATCTGCAGTTCCCATTATCTCTAAATAAAGGGGGACTTGGTGATGGCATACAGGCCTCTCCTGGCTTATTTCAGTCACCAAAGTAGCTTTAGGTGAAGATCGTCCCCTGCAAAGCTTATTCTTTCAGCTGGTGTCATCATCTTTATGGGTTTTACCATTATCAGTGGTACTCCTGAGGAGTGTTAGCAATCTCTGTGAACAATTTAAAACAAAGCATTGTGGATGTTGGTGGTCAGATATGAAACAGAAAAAGCTGGAAACCCTCAGCAGGTTTGGCAGTATCTGTAGAGAAAGAAACAGAGCTAATGTTTCAAGTCCAGAATAGCTCTTCTTTGAAAATGAGGAAGAGTCACTTTGGGTTCAAAATGTTAATCGTTTCTCTCTCCACAGATGTTGCTGCATTTATCCAACACTGTCTGGTGTTATTTCTCTTCTTATAACAGTTGTGTTCTCTGGGTTGATTATATCAAGAGTTCACCATAGGTTTCAGATGGTGGTTCTATCAGATTTTGCTGGAAGTCAAGTCCTGCAGATTTTTCCAGAGGTAAAGAACAAGCAAACAGTTCTTCCAGTCTTGTGAAATCTGATACTTTTTTCTGTGTTGATAATAGTTTGATACCAAAGTAGCTGACCTAAGTTGGTGTGTACTTTGTTCTGGGTTCTATCAACATTCTTTTGAGACGTATAAGGTCCTTTCGTGGTGCAAGTTGAAAATATTTGTCTTATAGAACGTTAACATACTTTTAATCTTAGAGATTGTTTCACCTGTGCCATGTGGCATCAAATTGGTAGGTTATTTATGTTTTGCAACCAAAGTGTTTTGTCAGATGGTATAGGGACAATTGCTTCTCTATCAAGCATGAATTGGATTGAAAATCTTTTGACGTGGTTGAGTTCTGATATGTGCAGTACATTTGGCTCAGCGATTTTCCCCGAGGAATGACAACAGTACTTCTTTTAAATTAAATATATCATTACCTAAGGATACAAGTTCTATTCACAGAGTCATACAGTATGGAAACATACCCTTTGGTCCAACCATTCCATGCCAAACATAATCCCAAACTAAATTAGTCCCATCTGCCTGCTCCTGGCCATATCCCTCCAAACCTTTCATTTTCATGTACTTATCTAAGTATCTATTAAACATTGTAACTGTGCCCATATCTACCACTTCCTCAGGAAGTTCATTCTGTAAGTGAACCACCCTCTGTGTAAAAAGTATGCCTCTCATGCCTTTTTTAAATGCCCCCCCTTCTCACCTTAAAAATGTGCTCCCAGTCTCGAAATCCTTCACCCAAGGGAAAAGACACCTACCATTAACGCTACCTATATCCTTCAGGATGTTCTATACACCTGCAACGCTCTAGTGAAGAAAGTCCCAGCCAATCCAGCCTTTCTTTATAACACAAACACTCCATTCCCAGCAACACCCTGGTAAATCTCTTCTGAACCCTCTCCAGCTTAATATCCTTCCGATGACTGGGCAACCAGAACTGGACGCAGTAATCCAGAATGTCACCAATGTTCTGTACAACTTCAATATGACTTCCCAACTCCATTTCTCAAAGGACTGAGCAATGAAGGCAAGTGTGTGACTCCTGGCATCAAAAGAGGTTGTCATGTGACTATTTGGAGTGTTTGTACTTTATGAAATTGCTAGGTGCTGACGATTTGCAGTAGTAAACTTGTCATTCTCTTCCCCAGAATTTTCCAGTGGCACTCCTGAACCTTAGTTTTTAATACAGTCTGGACCATCTGTTCCACTATAAGGTCTTCCTTTAATTATAAAAGGCCTGAAAAAGATGAATTAAAAATTCCAATGCCATCCTGTTTTTGATTAGTTCTGGCTGTAGTGCTTCATATTTATAAAATTCTGCAAATTTATAAATATCATTGTTGAAGGAGCCAATAAGTTCTCCAGGAAATGATGTTCTTTTTTGAATCATGCTCTGACATTTCATGATCAAATTAGTTCTTTAAAAAATGTTGTCAAGTTGTTTAAATATATCATCAAATATATCAGTATCTTCTTTATCTCTTTGTCAATTAACAATGTGGTTTTAATTATCTGAATACAATTCGTCAGTTCAGTGTGCTTATGGATATATGTTGGTTCTCAAATTAGACTGAATTCAGTCTTTTCAAGTGCTTACAGTTTGCTTATTTGTGGTCATCTCTGGAGATTCCTGTTTGGTAATAATTGCGTCATAGAATCATATGGCACAGAAAGTGATCCTTTGCTCCAACTAATGATTGCAAATGTTTTCACTTTGTGTGCTGTTGTTCACGTATTTTTTATTTCTTTTGCGAAACATGATTTCATTTTCAGGTTGCCCTCTGAGAAACCGTTTTACTGTATCTTGGTTTGATACAAAAGTGATTCATTTTGAAACTGTCAGGCTGGAAGTATTGTCTGCTTACCAAATGAGTAATGTAATTTGGTTGATATTGAGAATTTAGAAATATGGTCTGGTAGAGTATGATCGCTAGTAAACAGAATGTAAAATAAATCAGCACAAACAATTAATGGTGGATTAAACCATTTATTCATTGTCAGGAAAAGAAGCTGTACTAGGATGCAGCGTTCTGATACGTAATAGAAAAGTGGATATCAGGTTCCATTGAGTTAGTACAGTATGAAAGGGTCTACTAACATTTTGAAAATGTAAAATTGAACTGTTCTTCATTATTAAAATAATCGTGAGCAAACACAATGTAACACTGTACAATGGTTTATTTAAAGTAAATTTAATTCTCTTTACCAATTGGGCAAACCCGTTGTCATGTGTCCTGCAGTATTTTCACTTGGTGCAGCAGAGGCGAGCTCCCTTGGATGTCAGCATATGGACCTGCTGCCCTAGTGGGGAAACAATGTATTGGTGCATTTGACCATCTCTATTTGTCACCTGCTGGCCCATGCTGTGGGCAACCTGGTCCTGCATGGAATAAGGGAATGTATTTGTTTTAACCTCATGAGCTGATTTGATGCACATCACGTAGAATTGTGCTGATGCTGTGTGCAGGTTGAGAGGTATGGTGAAGCGAGAGCTACAATAGCAGGGAAAGGAAGAGGTGTAGAGTGTGTGTGAGTAAAATGTAGTGAGATGCGCAGCAATAATAGGAAGGGGAGGGGAAGGAGGTGCATTGCTGTTTATGCAGGTGTGAACAATGAATTGTTGAAGTGTGAGCTGAGGCATCCTTTTTGGAACTTCAGTGCAGTCACTAAAAGCTCTTCTAGTTATGCAAACTAGTCCTGGGTGCTCTACTAAGATAACATGGTGTAGAGCTGGATGAATACAGCAGGCCAAGCAGCATCAGAGGAGCAGGAAGGCTAATGTTTCGGGTCTAGACCCTTCTCCAGAAATGCTTTTCTGAAGAAGGGTCTAGGCCCAAAACATCAGCCGTCTTGCTCCTCTGATGCTGCATGCTGTGTTCATCCAGCTCTACACCTTGTTTTCTCAGATTCTCCAGCATCTGCAGTTCCTGCTATCTCTGGGTGTTCTACTCCTCGCATTCACATATCTCAGAGATGTCTAAAAGGCTTTGTACCTCATCCTCTTTCTTCTGTCTGTGCCCAGGTGAATCAGCTTGCATTGTAACTGTTAAGTATCCAGCATTTCCCGTTCCCCAGGAAACCACATTGCACTAAGAAGGTGCAAGTCCTCTTTAACTTGTGTCAGTGAAGTTTGAGTTCTCCCATTCCCCAGACAGCACTGCCAGCAGTTCAGTCATGAGTTTATTGAAATAATGATTATTACTGATCTAGAACCACAGCAAGCTTGAAAATATGACCTGGAGGAGATTATATCATTGGGAGGCGATGGCCTAGGGATACTGTCACTGGGCTGTTCATCCAGCCACCCAGATATTGTCCCAGGGATCTGCGTTCGAATCCTGCCATGGCAGATGTTGGAATTTGAATTCAATAAATACCTGGAATTAAGAATCTAATGATGATGATGAATCCATTGTTTATTGTTAACAAAAACCCATTTATCTCACTAATATCCGTTAGGGAAGGAAACTGCCATCCTTACCTGGTCTGCCCCGCATGTGACTCCAGACCCACAGCAATGTTGTTGACTGTTAACTGCCCTGCGGGCAATTAGGGATGAGCAATAAATGCTGCCTAGCCAGTAACGCACTCATCCCGTGAAAGAATTTATAAAATTACAGTGCCTTACAACTCATCATTCACCGACAACTCTACGACTCCAATTGCCCATCTTTGCTTCATGTCTCTTGACGTTGGCTGCTAAAAGATCTATTGATCTCAGTCTTGGAGTGTGTGTGTGTGTGTGTGTGTGTGTGTGTGTGTGTGTGTGTGTGTGTGTGTGTGTGTGTGTGTGTGTGTGTGTGTGTGTGTGTGTGTGTGTGTGTGTGTGTGTAATAAGATCACTCCAAATTCTCATTATGAAAAGTGCTTCCTGATTCCATGTTAGCCGTAATTTTAATATTATACTCTCATGTTCTAAATTTCCTCAACTGTGGAAATAATATCTACCCTATCAATTCCCTTTATCATATTAAACATATTGATTAAAACACCAAAACCATTGGTTGCTATGTAACCATCGCACAAATCGTAACTTTCATATTCTGTGATGCCTGTCCTCTTTTGACAGCAATGCTTTGTGATAATGATCCAAAATTTGTTCACACGGCCTTATTTACAATTGAATCTTCAATACCACATTGTTTACTATGGTGAAAGGCCTCAATTTTCTTAATATACATTAAACCAAACTATTGCTGAGTGACGTAAATGCTGAAACCTTTTGCCCTCCTGTGAATATAGCTAGGGTATCAATAGCCATTAATAATCCTTTAGCTGTAGGGGCTTGGTGCCAGCCATGTCTCAATGGCACAATTCCGTCTCTTGAGGTAGAAAATTATGAGTTCCAGTCCTTCTCCAGAGAGTCAAGAAAATAACTTGGCTACCATTTCCATGTAGCATTGACAGGGAGGAGAGGCCCCTTTGACACAAAATACTAAATGGATGCTCTCTCAGCTAGATGTAACAGAATCCAATTTATCAAAGAAGACCAAATTGTTCTTCCAACATCCTGACAAACAACTCCCCAACACCACTCTCAAAAAAGTAGCTGATTGTTTTAGAAGATGATGAGTGTGCTGTCAATTTTGGCGTCTGCCCACTGTTTTAAGGTCTCAAATGAGCTGGCACAGTGAAAAATGGAAGGGCACTAAACAGAATCACAGAGTTTCGGTGCCTGAAAAGAAGGCCACTTGGCCCATCTCTGCTTTTCCAATAAACAGCACACTTCGTGCCATTCCCCGTCTTCACCTTGTAACTCTGAAACTCTTTCTTTGCAGTCAACTGTCTGACTTATTCGTGTTAGTAATGAAAGTCTCAATCGAACCTGCTTCCATCAAACTCTCTGGCAGTGCATTTGAGATCTAACTACTCGCTCCTCCTATCACTGTTACCTCTTTTACTAACTACTTTAAATCTGTGTCTTCTCATTCTTGATCCTTTCACAGTAGAAAATGTTCTCTCTATCAACTTCATCCAGCGCTTAGTGATTTTGAACACTTCTATCAAGTCTCCCCTTATCCTTCTTTTCTTCGAGAAAGTGGACCTAAATTTCCCAATCTATGTTCATAACTGAAGTTCCTCATTCCTGGAACTATTTTCTTTTCTGCACTCTTTCCAATGCCTTCACATTCTTCCTAAAATATGGCAGCTAGAATTAGACACAGCTGAGGCTGGCTAGTGACTTATACAAGTTTAATACAATCGCAGACTGCCTCCAAACCAAGCACAAAAATATTCTAAGCAAGGCCTCACACCTAATATGCATTGTCTGACCTAAAATGTCACCTCTTCTTTTCACTGATAAAATCTTTAGTTCTCTCAGGACAGTGATTTGAAAGGAATTCAGGGATTTACATATACACATTGATCAATTAAAACCTTCCAACTAATTAAAGATTTGACAGCATCTTAGGTTTGTTTAATACATCCTCACCAGTGGTGTGACCCTTTTATACTTTGCTGATAAACTTTATGTGTGATACTATCTCTCTCACTAATACCTGAAGAAGGAATGAAGTTCCGAAAGCTTGGGTTTTCAAATAAACCTGTTGGACTATAACCTGCTGTCATGTGATTTCTGGCCTTGTCCAAACCAGTCTAACATTGGTACTTCCACATCACAAAATTTGAAACTGTGCCCCATATACCAAAGTCTAGGTCATTGACATACATTGACATACATACAGAAAAATTAAGGGTCCCAACATTGATCACTGGAAAACTCCATGACAAACTTTTCTCCAGACTGCAAAATATCCAGTAACCATCACCTGTTTCCTGTCACTCAGCCAGTCTTGTATCTATGTTGCTGCTGTACCAAATACCTTTTGGAAATTCATTTACACAATGTCAACAGCATCGCCTCAGCCACATTCTCTGTTACCTTTTCCGAAAATTCTAACAAATTGGTTGAACAAGATTCTCCATTTAGAAAACCATGCTTCCTTTCCTTAATGAACTTTCTTTTGCCCATATGACTATTAATTTTGCTTTGGATTTTGTTTCTGGAAGTTTTCCACCCAGAAAAGTTAAACTGATTGATCTGCACTTTCTGGACTTAACCATCAGATTTTGAACAAGAATGCAATTTTTGAAATTCTCCAACCCTCAGAGTCAAAGGAATACTGATAAATTAGGGTTAGTGCCTCTGCAATTTTAAATCTCATTTTCCTCAGTGGTGGCTGTCATCAGTCAGGTGTTGATTGTATCATCAGTCAAGGGCAGCATCCGATCTCAGTCCAGTGATTTAGGCACGCTTAGGACAACCAGGTAATCCATATCACTACTGTCAGGGCAATGGGCCACAGGCAGCCCTGTTGGTCCCATGCAACCACTTCTAACCTGCTTTTCTATGGCTGTGCATGCATGGGTGTGTGCATTGGTGCGTGTGCGTATAGGGGAGAATTTATGAAAGAATTAATGTTCTAATTTACAGTGTTATCTGCTGATGGTTTATATCTGTTTACCATCAGCTGGAGTTTAATTACAGGTAATAAATTATACTTCTTGTTAGGTACAGAAACCTGATTTTGTCAGACTATGTCTGGAAATGAGGTACGGTGGGGAATTTTGCATACTTATTTTAAAATCTTTAACTTCTGAAAATGACCCTGGAATAGCAGGACTTGATTTCCATTGTGCTATCCCAGTGAGTCAGGACACCTGGACTTGGGGGAAACCTGTGATGGTGGCAAAGTGGACTGACCAGGCTGGAGCAGCAACTTCATCGCAGGGAAATGAGAGGAAGTGTGTGATCTGGTGCAAATTGAACAGTAACAAGCTTGGTACATTCATGGGTTGAGGATGGAGACGTCCCACAAAGATCCCCATTGGATCTGTTGGAAGCAGTCAGTTGCATAAAAATGTAGCACAGTTATTACTGTGGCAGGCACCAGGGCAGGATGGCCACCCAGCCGTATAGATCGCAGATCATGCTCCAGCAAATAGCACCACAGTTCAGTGACAGCGTCCCGAGACATTGCAGTATATGGTGGTAATGCACCTCACTCATTCTAAGGCAACCTTCAGCTGCGACGTCTTCATATGGAAGCTGTTCAGCTCTGCTGGAGATTGCTGTTATCTCTGGACTGGCTAGTGCATCTGTTCCTCCTTGATTTCTCTGTACCTTCATAGAACTAAGGGCACAGCAATAATAACTGCTACAGTGGTTGGATCCATCAGTCATGCCTCCAGTAAGCCCATGGGGGGAGTACCAGAAACAGGGGAGCTCCTTCGTAATGTGAGCAGTCAGTATTCAAATCACAAAACAAATGCCAGTTTAGGATAGTCTTCAAACAATGGGACGTAGAGGACTCAAGGAAACAGGGCCACGGAATGCCTTCACATGGGTTTTTGACATAAGGGTGTGATTGGGATGTTTGCAGCATAAGCAAGTACAACAAGAGATTGTAAGTATGGTAGCCACACTGAAACCAATCATATCACCCAAAAAAGGCAACATTGTAAAGAAAAACATATTAGATACTTACAGTACATGGTGAGAGCCCCATGCCCTTGTAAAACACATAAAATCTTGCATTGTTTTTCCAAATTATGGTCCACAGGTGCCTATTTTAAGATTGCCCAAGATAGATTGTGCTTCACAGTGATGACTGTATTCAATCTTTAGTGATAAATGACATGCTTGTCACCGGGATTTTTATCCCATGCAGTTGGACTCTGCATACATCTGATGCACAGAGTTTTTTGATTACCCATAGTTTCAACCTGGTCACTGAGTAAGTGCCTGATTAAGGCAGCTGTCCTTCAAAGGGGGGTGCATTGCTCATGAGTAGAATGCGCACGCTTCGGCAGGACAAACCACTTAAAATTCACTCTTGGTGTGATTACACCCATTTTCCATTTCCAATGCACATTTTCAAATCAGAAAAGGATGGAAGGCAACTCAGGTCATGCTGTGTAGATTGAGTCATAGGCTCAGGATCGTAATCAGAATCCCTTACAAACATTCATGTTCCTTTCTTTCTTGCATTCCCAGTTGTAACCCTCAGTTTTGAGCTTCCGTTTTCCCAACTGGATCTCTCATTTAAGTTTACATCTCTCAACGTTACCCCGAGCCCTTGGCCTTCAGTTCAGCCACACCTATTATCATGCGGCACTGTCTCCTGGTGAAGTCAGGCTGATGGTGACCATTGCTGATTCTCCCAATCCCTCAGTAACCCATGCTCTCCACTGCACTATAATCTGCCCATTTTAGATGCTAAATTTCCCTGTCACAATCAGCAAGCTCAAGGAGTTAGAAAAAGGATTTGGGGCTAAGGGTTCAAAGGATATGGGAGAAAAGAGAGAAGGGGCTATTGAGTTGGATGATTGGCTATGATCATAGTGAATTGTGGAGCCACAGCAGTGGCCCCCGATAACCCCCTTGACTTTCAGCGAACAGACTCCAGGGATGGACTACGGGCCGATATCCTCCCTGGGGTGCAACTTGGAAGGTCAACCTTGATGGGTGATCAAACCCCTGACCAATCTCTGTGCAGCTCCCAACTGACATAGTCGTCGCATGACACCTGCAGAACTGCCTATGGCCCATTCTCCTGATGGTAGTGATAAGGAACCCCTGAGCCTAACTGCCCTGAGCAGCCGACAGACCATGTCCAAGCCACTGGACAGAGATCAATTACTGCCCTTGACAGATTATACAAGCACCAACTGATTGACAACACCCTCAACCCCTTGAACTGACTGAGGATCACCCCTTTTAGATTCTGAGACAATCCATGAGGGTGAAGCGCATGCAGTGGGTCTGCCATGTACACTGCTGGCACGTGCTTTAGGTGTGACATCGATGTAGCTTAGTGCTGTACAGCTATAAGTGATCACTGCTGACAACCATAACAAGCTGTCTGGCTTTGTATGCATGCAGAAAGGCAAGGCAATGCAAGTCAGCCAGGCTGTGGGCTATCCAAGTAACTGCAAAATGAGTGAGTGTTGAGAGGGAAAACAAAGAGCTCTGAGATGCACTCTGTTTTGAAGCATGAGCTGGGTGCCCGTCCCTGCAAGAGAATGGTCAGGCAGCTCACGGTAATGTAAGATGTTGGTATTCTGCAAAATGCAGCATTGAAGCCAAGAACTATAGTTAGTCCAAGTTAGTCCAAAATGTGCATATGTGCCAATCTCCGTAGATAGCGAATTCAGGTGTATGTTGCCCATGGAGAGTGCTTTGAGTTGTTAGTGATCTCTGTCCAAGTTGCAGGTCTGGAGCCCCTTGGTACACACTCTGACTTTCATATCAGGAATTGTTGCATCTAGTTTCTGTCCCCTGTAAGGAAGAAAAGGAAATTGCTTATAAATGAGGCAAAGTTAGGCAATAATGAGCTGCAAATGCATGCAAACGTCCAAAAAAGCAGCAGGAATGAGCAATTCCTCCTTTCAACCTTGCTCCACAATTCACTATGATCATAGCCAATCATCCAACTCAATAGCCTCTTCTCTCTTTTCTCCCATATCCTTTGAACCCTTAGCCCCAAATCCTTTTTCTAACTCCTTCTTGAAATCATACGATGTTTTGGCTATGACTGTTTTTGGTAGCAGAGAGTTCCACGAGCTCTCCTCTCTCTAGGTGAAGATATTTTTCCTCTTCTTAGTCCTAAATGGCCTACCCTGTTTTCTTAGACTGCGACCTTTAAAATGTGAACTGCAAATTGGCCTTTTGCCATTCCTTTTCAAGATTCTTATCTTATTGTTCAAATCCTGCGAGCAAAATCAGGCATTCTATTTCCTTAACATCAGGAATTTCATTTTTCCAATCTTGCAGTTGTCCACATCTCTCAGGGGCTTGGAAAATTAATTTCATTGTGCCTTTTATGACATACTGACTGTGAGACATGAAATAGAATGAATTCTAGAAAGCCGTTGGTTTAGGCAACTGTAAAGACTTGTAAAGACACACTCATGATCTGTAGGCTGTGCAAGCTAGTAACTGGCCCATCCAAAATCTATTTATGGTGCCATTCCTGCAATATTAAATGGAAACAAATCTGATGGAAAATCAAAGCAGTTGGAATAAGAGTTGATGCAAACATTAAAAACTGAGCAAAATAATGAGAACAGACAAGGAAAGCAGCAGATGCTAAAAATCTGAAATGTGAACAGAATATGTTGGAAATACTCAACGGCTCACACAGCATTTGTGAAGAGAGAAACAGAATCAATGTTCCCAGGTTGATGACTTTCACAAGAACTGGAAAGATGTGAGAGGTTAAGGTTTTAAGCAAGTACTGGGGAAGTGAGAGTGAGGAAATTAACTCCTCCCTGCCTCCTACCCACCACAGATGTTACTTGTTGTGAAGAACACCAGGTGTGAAATGAATCTTGCCCTCATAGCTTCAAGCAAGGAGTCATTTGAAATCAATTATGCGTGGAAATTCTGGCTTATATACTATCTTCCATCCAGTTGCACCAGCCAACGTCCTAATTGACTGCAAACTCTTTAGCAAAGCCAAGGAATCAAATCCACGGTTTAGTACTGGAGAGATCTGGCATTATACTCATCATTTTCCCATCAAGTGAACTCTGACATGTTCCCAACCTCAAGAGAACAATTCCACCTTAATGATGTGGTAGCTGATTATATGGCTGAGTAGTTATAATCAGAACATGCTAGGTTTCACAAATGAATGCTGTGCCACTTCATGTCTCAAACTCACAAATAGAAAGGAATGTCCACACCTATGACAGGATGTGTGATGAGCTGGTGTTTTGTACTTTCTCATGGTGCAGCCATTTATTTGTTTTTTGTTTTTATTACCATGGAGCTAATTTTAAATATAGTAGCATAAGAAAGTTCTGATTTTAAAGTGATTAAATGTAAATTGACAAACCATAACAGATTCCCTACTATAGTGACATGAATAGAAAATGCTAACTTGATCATACGTAAATAATTAATGAAGGCAACTTCACAGTTGGAAGATCTCATCTAGTTTTGATGTTGTGTGCTTTTTGTTAAATGGTTTCCACATCCTCTATGCATTTGGTAACAATTCACTATTGTTGATGATGAATTCGGGAAACTAACTCTTTGTAGAATCAATGTCAATAGAAGGTGACTTCCAAATTAGTTAATGATGAACAATAAGGCATGTGTACCTGGGGGTTTTGCCACCTCTTTCATTGTTCTGACACAGGTCAGTATGAGAATCTATCCAGGTGTACATAGAGTAACAGCAGTGATACTTCAATATCTTGCAGTTCATTTTGTCTCATAATTAGTCTTTTTTTCTGCTGTGCTATAAATTAAAACTAAAACTCGTATGTTTATCAGCCGTGACAACATAAGGACACAATTTCAACATAAAAGTAAACCACTGTTCTATCTGGTTTTGGTTACCTGGTGTTTACGTGTGTGAGGTTTTAAACAGCTTATGATGAGATGGCTTGATCTCGACTTTCCTTTGGATCTTTGCACTAGATCCTTTCCTCGAAGCCGTAAGCTGCTAATACGTTCTATGACAGTCCCCTCAAAGAGTGATCTCTCTGAAGCTTTGCTATCTAATCCTATCAGGCATCCACACTTTACAAGTCTTTACAGTTGCTTAAACCAACAGCTTTCTAGAATTCATTCTATTCATGTCTCACAGTCAGTAAGTCCTATCCTATCCACAATTCAACTGATCCATTGCCTGTGCGCTTACAGAAATTAAGTATCACTGTGCCCTGGCACCCACAAGTTGTATGTGCCCTTGTTACAGTTTGGAAAAGGTGAATGGATTGGGACAGGCATCATGTTTGCCACCTTATTAGGTAAATGTGTGATACAGAGTCAAGACAGAAGGGCTTCTGCTTTTTGATCTGTCCTTATGTGGTGTATTACCAGATCTGCAGCAGCCATGCTCAATGGATAGCCTCCTGCCTGCAGTATAGTTGAAATGTTTAGCTGCTTACCTGGTCTTCTGGATTTCTTTTTAAGATGCTTTTGGTACATTGAACTGTATTGAAAATGCTTCACATTTCCTAGTAGGTACCCTGTGGAGTGGTGGTTACATTTCCTCAACAGCCCCAAGGATTTTACAGCTGATGAGTATCACTCACATAAGCAGCAATTTTGAATATTGATATGGCTTCCATCACCATCTACCTTAAACAATCATTACTTCTGGAAACAGAGACAAAATTACGAAGAGAAAACCTCCCATTTCAGGAGAACAGAAATCACTTACGGATTTGTGGTGGAGAGGAGCACTTGGTGCGGGAGTGGTGAACATGATTCAGAGTTGAGACAACAAAGTGTGGAGCTGGATGAACACAGCAGGCCAAGCAGCATCTCAGGAGCACAAAAGCTGACGTTTCGGGCCTAGAAGGGTCTAGCTTTTGTGCTCCTGAGATGCTGCTTGGCCTGCTGTGTTCATCCAGCTTCACACTTTGTTGTCTTGGATTCTCCAGCATCTGCAGTTCCCATTATTTATGATTCGGAGTTGGTTGAGTTGGCGAGAGATGAAATAAATTTAGAATTGACTAAAACAGAAATTCAGGAATGTAGAGTAAATGAGTATGTTACAATGCGGGTATTGGTTTGCACTATTATGGGGATCTTGCACAGCACTGCTGAAGGCTATTGTTAATGAGTTACAGTTCTGTAACTGAAACCATCTATTTCTATAAGAGATCTCTTGACTTCCTATGACTATTTTAGGTAGCTTGTTCAACATAAATCTATGGAGTTTATTTGGTTTTGTTCCAATAAGATACCAGATTAGCAATGTCCTGTTCTGTATTTATGAATAATCTTTAACATGCTTCTGCTTCCCATCGATGAAATACTTTTGGACTCTTTGGTGTTTGTCACAACTTTTTAAGCAAAGTCAGAGCACAGATTGAATTGGAGAACTTAAAATACCCACGTCGCCTACTTTTACTTCTATAATATTTCAGCACGTACGTCAAATTTAAAGTGAAATTAGCATTTAAAAGGCAGAGGCAGACATGGGGTAGAAAAAGAACAATGCTTATTTAGTAGCATTGAGATCAGGAGCAGGTTATAGTGCTATGTTATGAAGCACGAAAGACACTGCAATGAGTATTGGGTTAGAATTCCTGTCCTTACAGTCTAGTGGGTGTTTATCACATGGCCTGCAGTGATTCAGGAAGGTGGCTAAGCACCAGTTTTTTGAGGTAAACAAATAGTCGAGCCGTAATTTCCTTATGCTGTAAAATGAGTGAAAAGGTTGAAGATGATGTTTGATTTTTACAGTGAGCCTGTTGTGGTTTTAAGAGTTTACATGCAGGTTCTTCCTTTTTCTGAAATACTTAGTTAGGAGCCTCAGACAACTTGGTGTTACAGCGTAATAGACTCATAGAGCAATAGTTCTTTTGTGTTTGGTTTTCAGACTTTGCCAAGTGGACAAGGTGATTGCATGTGACCCAACAGCTGAAACCCTACAATTGGACATTACTTTCAGTGAGTGACAGGCCAAAGTTTACCGTTCTACTGAGAGCTAGGAGGTAATGTCAATTTTAAAGAATATCAGTAAATAGATGAGTTGGCTTAGAGAGGAATGTTTAGAGTGACATCAGTGAGTTAAGAATGATGTAAAGCTAATATTCTAGATAAAATAAAGCTCACGTCTGATGGATGATGGGGAGAGCCAGGTAGATTCAAGGGCCCCTGTGAGCCCAGATTGTAGATCATAGCTGGTGCTGTGGGTTTCCAGTTGGCAGCAGAGCTTGGGACTTACTGAAAGAACATCAACCAATATTTCCCTTCACTAGAACGTAAGACATGTCAAATTATTAAGCCTCTTTTGGAAGTTCTTTTCTTAAGCATCTCGCAGTGCCTCTTTTACTCCTAGTTCTTTCCTAAATGTTGCCAGGCCTTTTGCCTTTGCAACATTTCTAGGAATATCATGTCTGGTGTTGTTCACTTTCTAAATGATATACTGGGTCATGGGATATTTGTGTGTTACCTCTACTAACTCTCTTAAACATTTAGAAGTTTCCCAGTTTAACCTGGATCATTGAAGTACACCACTGGGTTTCTTATGATGTTGAGAACACTTCAGAGAGGAGTTTGTCCGAGTCCATTTTCCCTATGGAGAGACAGATTCCATTGCACCTAGCTCCCTCGTGCAGAGACCCACCAGGTATTGATTAATAATATTTAAATAAAATAAAAAATATAGAAAATAGGAGCAGGAATAGGTCATTTGACTCCTTGAGCCTGCTCTTTGATTCAGTATGATCATGGCTGATCATCCAGCTCAGTACGCTGTTCCTGTTTTTTTCTATAGACCTTTTGACCTCTTTAGCAACACTTAACTCATTCTTGAAAATATTCAAAGTTTTGGCCACAACTACAAGGGTTACCAGCCAGTTTTCTCTCCCTGTCACTACACCATCCCCAATCCCACGCACTTTAATTTTACATACCTTTCTGTTATGTGTGACCTTTTAGAAATCCTCCTGAACACTCGGGTAAATCACATTCATCCACACCCTCCCCCACCCCATTTCCACCAAAATAACTATTATTTTCATCCTAGGTAAGGCTTAGGTAGATTTAGCAAGTTTGATTTCACTTTCATTGATTATTTCTGACTTCCAAAGTACTCTGCTATTAAATCCTTTATAACAGACTGTAGCATTTACATCACTACCAACATCAGGCAAGCCAATCTATAACTCCTTGTTTTCTCTTTTCCTCATTTTTATAAATAGCAAGCTAACATCAGCTACCCTTCAATCCATAGGAACTTTTCCTGAGTCTGCAGAATCATAAAAGATTACAACATATTCATTCACTATCTGTAAGCCACTTCCCTTAAGATTGTCCACTTGTTTGTAGCATTGTTGTGATGCTCTCACCTCTTTTTTTTAATAAACCCTAAAATAAAGTACAGGTGATTTTCATTCTTTAAATTGCAGTTAGACCCAGGTAGCATGGTGGCACAGTGGTTAACACTGCTACCTTACAGCAGCAGGGACCCAGGCTTCATTCCTGCATTGGGTGACTGTCTGTGTGAAGTTTGCATGCTCTCCAAGTGTCTATGTGGGTTTCCTCCCACAGTCCAAAGATATGCAGGTTCGGTAGATTGGCCCTGCTAAAAATTGCCCTGTACCATCCAAGGATGTGCAGATTAGGTGGTTTAGCGATGGTAAGTGATAGGGTGGGATGCTCTTCAGATGGTCGGTGCAAACTCAGTGGGCCAACTGGCCACTTCCTGTAGTATAGGGATTCTATGATTCTACCCAAATTTCGAGAATACGGAACATTCACGGTGTAGTCATTCCAGGCTTCTTTGAGCTATGTTAGCCTGAGTCAATGTACAGACTAGACAAAAACTACCATTCACTGCTGTCAACTATATTTATCAACATTGGTGTATACAGCTTGTACATGGAGTGTGAATAATGTCTGGGCCCCACCTTAAAACGTCTGCTGCACCTGCAGACCTTTTCATTTTTCAGAAGGCCTTGGATTCCAAATTGCTGACAAGTCACATTCCACTGCTTGCGTTAATAGTAGTTAGAAACGTAGTTCAATATATGTAAATGAGAATTTAAAAACTCTCTAAGGTATTTTGACTTCACAATTACTGAACTACAAATTTCAACAATACAAGAACTTCTTGTTTATCTGGATTTTATTATTATTACATACCTCTCTACTGCTGCATATTAAGTGCTGGACCTATGCATTGTTAAGAGTCTTGTGGGATTATGTTAAAATTTAGTTGCTGAGTTAATTGTGACCTGACCCTTCGTTTTTGATGAATATGGTCTTGTCAGTTGACAACCCTGTTATTATTGGGCATTATAAACTGCAGCACTTACTCATTTGTTAAATATATTATAAATATCCTCTTGGCATTGATTTTCAGTTTCTTGCCCTGTTGTTACCAACAGTATTTACAGCATGTTTTAAAAGGACTACACAATCTTTGAAATAAAGCAAAGAAGCTTGTTGGTTGTTCCCTTCTGTTGGGAATGCATTAAGTTGCTTAGAATACTGTAGGAATTGCAGTGCAGAGACAGCTTGTTAGCCAAAGCAACCTGCTTGTTCTCCAGGTAATCAAACCCAAGAACTGATGTATCGGTTGAATAGGATCAGATCAGATACAATTCTGCGGCTGTACCACATCTGGTCACAAATGCTGGTGGGTATCATGCCTCATTGGGGTAATGAGATGTAAATCAAGGTCTGCTGTTCCTCAATTGTCACCAGATTTAAAGGTTCTAAAAAATACACAATGTGCCCTAATTTATCTGCTTTTTAGGTAGAGGTTGGTAGGAAGCATTGCCTAGGTTTCTCTACTAAAGAAGAATTGCTATTTATTATAAGTAATTAAACTCTAGCTACAGGTAAACAGTGGTGAGCCATTGGCATATACCACCACCAGATAAACCCCTCGCCCCTTTGTAAGCTCCCCTTTGCACTTGCATGCAAAAAAAGCGCTGACTGGAAAAATAATGGATACTATGGATGGAGGGAAAACTGGGAAAGCAGTTCAGTGGCAATTGTTCACAGGATCTGTTGAGTTGGTTCTCATAGGATCTGTTGAGATGGCTCTTGTGCTGATCAGAATGCTGCTTCTCAGTCTTCGTTTTCTAGATGCTTTCAGGATACACAGGATAGCTGATTCACATTTATATAAAGGTCTCTGGTTAAAGTCACAGCTTACAGCAACAGCTGAAGGATGAATAAATTGCCTTTCTCAAGACATAAAGGGACTTTTAGTGTAGAGAACAGAGGGAGCTCCTGGGCTAGTGGTGCAAAATTTGATCACATCTCCCTGTCTTGTTCATAACATGCAAGTTATTACAGGCCAAAGGCTTTTGTTAGTGTGCACAAATCAATCAGTTACTAGTTGCCGGCTGAATCTCCATTTATGCACATGCTTGGCTCAAACTCGTCAGCATCTAGTTCTACTATTGCTTGAAATCAACAGCTGTGTAAACAGTGTTTACAATGAGTGTCAGTTTATTGTTTTCAAGATATGCAGTAATTTTTCAGCAATCTTTCATTTTTAAAATGATTCTCTTCTCATTTCAGTTCACAATCGAAAATATAGGAAAATAAAAAAAAAGTCTTTAACAGTGGATAATCGAACAATTAATGGGAGAAGAAAGTTTAAGATCAATAATGGCAAAGTTTGAATCTCAATGCAAAGGACATGTATTTGTAACCACTTTCTGCTAAGCGGTCACTCCATCTCGTACTCCTCCTTAGGTCCCCAGTATCTCAGATGCCAATTGTCAGCCAATGCGATTCACTCCATGTGATTCAAGAATCAGCTGAGGACATTGGATACAAGTGTCGCTGTGGGTTCCAGAATTGGAAAAATCCATCAGTTTTGCTTCTAATTTCCACCCTTCTCTCAACTTCACCAGGTCTGTCTGACACTTTTCTGTACTTCTGTCATTTCGCTGTTTCAATTTCTAAGGAAAGGCTGTCCACCGATATCCATTACAAACCCACTGACTCACAGTTATCTCAATTACTATTCCCTCACATTGCTGCTTCCTGCAAGGATTCCATTCCAGTCTCCCAGTTTTTTCCTTCTCTGTTGCATCTGTTCGGATAATGCCACTTTTCATTTGGGTGCCTGTAACATGATCTCCTTTCTCCTCAACCAAGGATTACTACTGTCACTGAAGTTGACAAGACCTTCAGCCACACACTTCCTGCACTTCTGTCCTCAGCCCGCTCTTTTGCGAAAGACACAGTGAGTTGAATGGCCACTTGTGAAATGTCTTGAATCTAGTTTCCTTTTATAGCCTTTATCTTCCAATGCTTTTTTAGCCTGTCCTTCAATAACTAACCCGGGCAGAGCATTCCAGATGCCCTGCAGAAACAACTGACTCATTCACTTTGTCTGAAAGCGGTTTCATTTTATTTTGTGTATAAACATCACCTTGTTCTAGGCTTGTCAATAAGTGGAAACAATTTGATCTGTGTACCATCCATCCTTGCGTTGTTCCATTAAACCAACCTGTAATCTCTACTTTAACAAAGTGTTTATTTGACTGGATTGTCAGAAATTATTGAATTCTCCAGTCTGCCCGCTAGTCTCTGCTAAGTTTGCAATTGAACCTGGAGGTGGTCTGGTACTGTCATGGTGTAAGATGATTTGCTTGCTGTCCATCAACATCTACATTTCTTGCTTTATCCTTATTTTGTTCACAAATTTATTTTTGACATGAAAGGTATGCAGTCATTAATTATGTGTATTTGTTGCCTATTCAAATTCCTGTCCAGGTCACCAGTGAAAATTGTAAATATCTTCTTATCTGCATGTTGCCCCTCAGCAATAGCAAGGGAAATTACAAAATTGAAGTCCCACATGTAGTGACTGTCGGTGGCATTGTTGGTCAGAGCAGATCAGCCCCCCAGAGCCTCTTCCTGTAGGGAACCATGTCTTTAGCAATCTGGGGGAGACAGAGGCCATGGGCAACGGAGAAAAGAAGAAGAAACAAAAGGTCAGGACTTGTAATTGGAAACCTTTGTTTGTGGCGAGAGAACCAGGAAGGAGAAATAACTTTGGCATGTAACTGCTACCTAGCCAGAACTGAGAGTCATCATGGACAGAGAGAGAGAGAGAGAGAGTGAGAGAGAGAGGCGGAGGGGGGGAGGGGGAGTGGTGGTCAGGATTTGGTGTAGAGATCCAGACTGATGCATTGAAGAACAAGAACCATGAATGGTGCAGACCATAGCTACTGACAACGGTTCAAAAGCTGGGAAATGGGAATGTAGCAACACAAGTGCTGCAGGAAGCGGACCCATGTGAACCATTTGGGCAACAACCTCTGCATTAGAGAGGTCACAAGGAGGGAGAAGTCCCCTTTGTGCCTTGGAGGCAAGATAATTTGTGTCACTTGGAAATTTAGCAGTAGCAGCTCCTTCAATAGAACTTTATGGTTGACAGATTAGAGTTCAACTGTATGACAATATCTTGATGGTTTTGTAACATCAGGTGAATATCCATTGTAAGCAGTTGCACTTTTCCATAATCTTGATTTAAACAATTTTTGCCAATGGAGTAACAAATTCCTCTTTCATAATCTTCATGCATTGTATGTGTTTAAATCACCTATCATACACATATTCAATTGCAGCATCCAACACTACTTCATAAACACCCTTCATAAACTTGAGTTTATCTAAATTTTGCATGTATCTTAACTTACACTAAGTCCCATTAGCCATCAGCTCAAAGTTTGCTAACCTACGTAGTCTCTGATCGACTCAATGTCTCAATTTAATATTTCTAATTCTTGAGTTCAACTTCCTTGATGCATCTCTCCCTGTATCAGTACCTTCCTCTAGCTGCTGAGCTGTCCTCCCTCCTTCAGTTCTTGCCCTTTGTGGAGAGCAATGGGGTCAACTTCTGAAGCATATATCATGATGTCGTAGTGATGTCAGAATCACATGAGAAAGTAGGTCTAATCTCATGTGGAGCTGCATGGAAGCCAACACATTACTCTTCAAAACATTCCAGGCAATTGAAGGCCCACACCAAGCCCAGGAGTGAGAATATAGGAATATCAGACCTAGGAGTAGGAGTAGACTATTTGACCCTTTGAGTCTGCTTCATCATTCAATAAGGTTGTGGCTGAGCTGATTGTGACCTCACCTCCACTTTCCTGTTGGAGTCCCCAAAGTTCTTGAGACATTGTCAATCAAAAGCCTATCTAAATTAGCCTTCAACACATTTAAAGAGCCTCCTCCTGGGTAACAGAATTCCACACTCTAACAGCCCTTTCAGGGAAAAAAAGTCACATTTTTCTTTTGAGAGGAGCCCTCTTATTCTTAAATTGTGTCCCCTAGTTTTAAATGCACTTCCAAAAGAATGTTTTTCAGGTATCCACCCTATCCAGTTAATATGTATGTCCTGAAGAGTACAAATTGAAAATCTTCAACAAAATATGTCTTTTTCAGCAATATTATAAACTCTATCCTACCAAATGCCTGTACGTCATTTTATAGCAGTACGTCATTTTAATTTTGAAGCTGTGGGGTTGATGAAATTGATATTGCTGATAACACAATTGTATTTTGAAGTGAGTTACCAAAATTATTCTCAGGTTTTGGAAAATTAAAGACTAAATATCACATTTTCCATGAAACGATGCAAAACCAATTCGTTTATTCATGGTAAGGAATGTCTCTCAAAAAATCTCGGATAAAGTTAATGCAGAGAAAAATACATAAACAAAATGCAGGTTGCAACTCTATTTCTCTGTCCACAGATGCTGCCAGATCCATTGAGTTTCTCCAGCATTTTTTCAATGTTTATTTCACATTACTCTAGGTGCAGTCTCACCAAGACATTTGCAGCAAAACATCCCTGCTAATCAAGTTGTCTCACTATGCCAGCCAATATACCATTTGCCCTTTTCACCACCACTATACCCGACTACTTACTTTCAACAATCAATGTGCAAGGATTTCAAGCTCTCATTGCATCTCCCCTATCCCAATCTCTCACCATTCAGATAATAACCTGCCTTCCTGGTTTTGTGACCAAACTAGATGACTTCACATTTAAGTACATTATGCTCCATCTGCCAGACATTTGCACACTCACTCAAGTTGTCCAAACCATACTGAAGCATCTGCATTTGCTTCACAATTCAAGCTCCCACCCAGAGTTGTGTCTTCTTTGCATCTTTGTCCGCTCCACACTCCCCTCCAACCCCACCACACCCGGCACTTTCCCCTGCAACCACAGGAAGTGCTACACCTGCCCCCACACCTCCTCCCTCACCCCCATCCCAGGCCCCAAGATGACTTTCCATATTAAGCAGATGTTCACCTGCACATCTGCCAATGTGGTATACTGCATCCACTGTACCCGGTGTGGCTTCCTCTACATTGAGGAAACCAAGCGGAGGCTTGGGGACCGCTTTGCAGAATATCTACGCTTGGTTTGCAGTAAACAACAGCACCTCCAGTCTGGGTAACATTTCAATTCCCCCTCCCATTCCTTAGATGACATGTCCACCCTGGGTCTCCTGCAGTGCCATAATGATGCCACCCGTAGGTTGCAGGAACAGCAACTCATATTCCGCCTGGGAACCCTGCAGCCCAATGGTATCAATGTGGATTTCTCCAGCTTCAAAATCTCCCCTCCCCCCACTGCATCCCAAAACTAGCCCAGCTCGTCCTCGCCTGCCTAACCTGTTCTTCCTCTCACCTATACCCTCCTCCCACCTCAAGCCCACACCTCCATTTACTACCTACAAACCTCATCCCGCCCCTTGACCTGTCCATCCTCCCTGGACTGACCTATCCCCTCCCTACCTCCCCACCCATACTCTCCTCTCCACCTATGTTCTCCTCTATCCATCTTCGGTCCACCTCCCCCTCGCTCCCTATTTACTTCAGAATCCTGTCCCCATCCCCCTTTTCTGATGAAGGGTCTAGGCCCGAAAAGTCAGCTTTTGTGCTCATAGGATGCTGCTTGGCCTGCTGTGTTCATCCAGCCCCACACTTTGTTATCATGTATTTCAAACTTCTGTGTTGGCAAGGTGAATGTTGTGCTACCAGTATGTGGGAACCGTCTGTGAAAGATGTCAAAATATAGAGAATAAATTACCTAATATGATCTATAATTAAAAATACCTTTGTGAATGGCAACATAATGAGCTCTGCCCCAAGGCAAAGTGTCTGGGATATCATTGATCATTGTTCTGCAGCTTGTTGAAGTTAGGATAATCTAATAACTCTGTAAAATCAATGTTTGATTGTCTTTATCAGCGTGAATGGGATTAGATTTCCTCCTGTTGTGCAATCCTTAAAAATTCCCTTCAAAAATCATTGCCTAGAAATGTCAGTGGATACATCATGCTTAACAACTAATAGAGTAATTATGCAAATAATGGATCCACGGAAATTCTGGTAACTCAATAGATATATTTCGCAAAATACTAAACTGCTAATAGCTGGATTTAGTTACAGTATAGATGATAGTGTTTTCTTCTATTTTTTTCTGCAGTATTACATGCAGGCAAGAAAGGTGGAGTTCAGAAGATAACTGAAATAACAGAGCCAGAGGCTCTAGATAACATTAGCAAACTACCTTGGAAAAGTTAAGCAACTTGCAATCTTTTGAAGAAGTCATTTTCATGAAAAACACTGATTTACTCTTGAACACCTAATTTCAGCTGACAGTTGAAATGTGTGGGACTAGTCACTGTATACTTATAGATAGACAGCATCGTCATTGATGTCAGATGATGCCAGAACACATGGGTATGTCCCCCGTTGAAGGAACAAGGTTCCAGTGGTGTTCTTCTCCACTGTTGTTGTGGTTTAATTATCAATACATGCTACTAGTTTCCTGCATGTTGGAATTGGTGGTGTACAATCTGACTGCCATCAATAACAGATCCCCAGCCAATGCTCATAAAGGAGTGAAAACTGAAAAAGCCTTCTTCACCCTGACACTTGGCGCTGCAGAAAACAACCGGGACAGTACTTGAACCGATTCTGGATACTGGAGCCCAACAATAGTTGACCAACGGTGTGCAAGTGCATTGGGGATGTCACATCTCGACCTAAAATCCTGGACCTTGTAGAAGACCTCACCCAAGCTCAATACTGGACAAACTGGCATTTTTTTTAATCAATATTGTGCAGTCTTTAGGCTTGCTGAGGAGTCAGCTAAAGTTCAGGAATGTCTGTTCGCCTAATTGTTTGGCGGCTGAGCCGATTTTGTGATGATATGCCCCAGCAGTATCAGGGGATCTTCAACAGTGGTACGAATAGTCAATGCAGCCCTCACCAGTCCACACAAGTCAGCAGGTGTGCATGAAGTAAAGAGCACTGAAGTGAAAGATGGAATCTTCTTAGGAGATGTTGCAGATCCACAGGATGATTCTGATGCTCTAATATCATGGTTAATGGCAAGAAAACTCATTTCAAATTGGATTCAGGGGAGGCAAATCTGTCCTTTTAATGCCCACACAATAGTTAAAGCCTCAACTTCTCCCACCAAACACTTTCAACTTCAGGATCCAGCAGGCATTCGAATCAGATTGAGAGAGCAAATGCAAACTATGTTTTGCTATAATTGGAGAGAGGTACTTCGTATGTCATTCTTAATTATCATGCACTTCTTAATTAAGTAGAGATGTTTGTCTGGCTTTCAAATTTCCTCTAATTGTCCAGTTCAGCAAACATTGAAAGTGGCTCATGATGGTGTGAATCAGTCTTCGTTGAAGAAACATAGTGTCGAGTACGACAAGATGATATTGCAAGTTGTCCATTTCTCATTACGGACAGGCTAGAAGAAATAGGAAATGAAGGCATTTGGTACACAACCACAAAATGATATCCTACAGCTTGGTGTGTTATTTCAGACAGGGTGTAAGAGTGGACAATGCAAATGATTTGCTGGACGAGGGAGATCCTGGATTTTTCTACCTTCCTAGACTTCACCATAATCCACACAATAGTTCTATTTGACTCTTGGCGAGAACCAGCTTTTTGGTGAAGGAGCTGCTGAAGAAGAGAATTTGCCTGCTCATTCCACTAAACCAGCAATAACAAGCAACAACGGGAACATCAGCGACAACTGTAATCTGATTCAGAATTACTTCATCCGCAGCTGAAGAGAGCGCAACAGGGCAGGAAAAAGAGACTGAAATCCTGGAATCACAGCTGCCTTCTGCTACAACCCAACACCCACTGGAAATGGACTAGACTTCACCAAAGCTGCAGGCAGCTAAACTGAAGATAAGAGATCTGCAAGCTTTGCAAACTAAGTGGCATGAATAGGTATAAATTGTGGGAGTCCCTATTAGTTAAAGTGGTAAATGCTGAAGAGAAGCCAGTCTCCATGGAGACTCTAAAGAAAATCAGTGAAGCTTTAAAATTTGCTGAAGGCAACAAGGCTGCCTCAGTATTAGATAAAGTTTGAGCTAGAGTTAGAAAGTGATCTGTTGTGTACAATGCAGGCTTCAGAACTTCAACATGGACTCCAAAGCACAAAGTTCAGACAATGTGAACAGTACCTCGCCTCTATTGATAAAAATCAACTGTCTATGAGGTAACATATGCCAAAGAACATCAAAAGGAGCTTCATACATTCAAAGAAAATCCAGAAATCTGTTGTGATGATGTAAGTGTATGAACAATGTTTGAAGTTCCTCATCTCAGTTAATACATGGGGTGTTCACAGACTGAAATGATTTTAAAACCGGACCAGGGACACTGTTTTAAAATGGCCACAAGCATCATGTGAACACAGAAATAGCTGAATTTCAGGTAATCAGCATGGGTTTGTCAAGACATTAAATAATGTCATACTCAAAGACAAAAAATAACATGCCCCCAGGAGATATGAAAATATCCTATTTCCTATCTAATTAGCACTGAAATGAGAGTCTTCACATGTTGGAGAAACAAAAAAAAATCCAGCAGTTGGAATTTACAACCAACTTGTTTTTCAATGAGCAACTCATGACAGAGGAGATGGCTTTTTGATGGCAAAACTGAAACAAAGCTCTGGTTTCTAAGAAGAAAGAGCATCTGGTGACAATACTGTTTTGAATCATTCATTAGAACACTGAGAAGCCCTTTTAATTATGTGTCTGTGTGGGTGAGAAACCATGTGATTTCCCAGGGGTCTAACCTTTGGCACTATATCATTTTTCTTAGAATTAGCAGCTAATAAATTCATTCTTATGCAGAAAGACTCTGGGAAACTACAGAACAGAGAGATATGGAAGTTTTCATCCATGAATCACAAAAAGCGAGCATTTTACCACCAACCACCATGCTTAGAGGGTAATGGGGAAAGCAAATGCAATGTTCACCTTTATTTCAAAGGAAATGGAGTAAATAAGTTGGCTAGTTTTGCTAATATTTTTTCAATGCACTAGTCAAAGCACAGCAGTTATACTGTGAAAAGTTCTGGGCGCTTTATCTAGTGAAAGATATAATGGCATTGGAGGCAGTCCAAAGAAGGTTCACTTGGTCAATGCGAGCTAAGGAGGAATTGTCTTATGAGGAAAGTTTGAGTAGACTGAATCTACACTCTTTGGAAAATAGAAGAGTGAGAGGCGACCTCATTGCAACATGTAATATTCTTAGAGAACTTAACAGGTTCGATGCCGAAAGGCTGTTTTCCCCTGTGGGACAGTGTAGGACCAGAGGGCATGATCTCAGAATAAGGGGGTGCTCATTTAAGACAGAGAATGAGGAGGATTTTTTTTCTCTGAGGACAGTCAATCTGTGAAATTATTGAAGTTGTGTCATTAAGTATATAAAGGTTGAGATTTTTAATCAGACTAGGAATCGAGGGTTATGGAATAAAGGTAGGAAAGTAGATTTGAGGATTCTCTGATCAGCGAAGATCTCACTGAATGGCAGAGAAGATGCAATGGGCTGAATGGCCTACTTCTACTCCTGTATCTTACGGTCTTACTAAAGCAGTTTGAAAAGTCCTGCAGTCGTGAAAGGCAGCATATAATTGTGATTTCTTGCTTTCTTTGCGAGAAAAAATCATACAGGAAGCCAAGCATTTGGTAACTAACTCCTACATTTACATCAGAGTGAGATGATTATCTGAGCACCCTCAATGACTGATTCGCAGAGGAATAGCTAGTTGCTATAATGACACGCTATTGACTAGCTTGGCTTTCACATAAACTTACAATCTCTTTGTGTCTGTACCTCACTTCACCTGAAGAGGGTGCGGAGGCTTAAATGTGACAGCGTGTTTCTCCCATATTTGTTCTATTTTGAATACAGTTCTGAGGCACGCTACCTCTATAAAACTGTCAAATGACTGAAGGTGCACAATTCTGTTTGAGGAATAGCCCTATTATTGTCAAGATCCATCTTTATTTTAGACATAATGTATAAACATCAGCTTTGGTGCTTCAGCAGTACCTGCTGATCTTTTACATGTATTGTTTATAGTTAACACAATGGCGTTCTTGTCCCTTTTGTTATTTGGCGTTTTGGAAGCAGATGAGGGAGAAGCAAGCAGCTTCTCCTCAGTATCTTATTCTTGATTTCAAATTTCTCTGTGACCTTGCCTTTTCATACGAATAAAGTATGGTTCTTCAGCCACAAAACCCTCTAAGATATTTAGAATGATCCAGTTATGAAATTTTGTACATTCCCAGTTTTCACCAGTCCACTGTTGACAACGGAGCCTTTAGTTATCCAGACCTTAAATCTGGTAATAAAATGTGAGGCTGGATGAACACAGCAGGCCAAGCAGCATCTCAGGAGCACAGATGCTGCTTGGCCTGCTGTGTTCATCCAGCCTCACATTTTATTATCTTAAATCTGGTAACTCTCTTTCTAAATCCCTCTACACTGTCTCTTCTTTTAAGACAATTCTTAAAGGCCACCTCTTCTGACACTTGTCCTAAGATCGCTTTACGGATTTTGTCATAAAATTTTCCCTGTGGAGTAACTTGGAATGTTCTAATAACTACAACAAGAACTTAATTTTATATGGGTGAACAAAAAACAATACAGCACAGGAACAGGCCCTTCACTCAACCGAGACTGTGCCAATTCGAGTCCTTATTTACATCAGCTACTTATTGCCCATAAACAGGCCTCTCAAGATACACCTTTGGTTTTGTTAACATGCCTGCTTCCACCACCTCCACTGGCAGTATGTTTCAGCAACCCACCACCCTCTGGGTGAAAACTTTTCCCTGTCCTTCTGCCCTAAACTTTGCCCCCCTCACCTTGAATCTGTGCTCTCTTGCGGTTGACATTTCCATCCTGGGAAAAGCCTCTGCCTATCCATCCTATATATGCATAGAGTCCAGCTTGTCCATGCTGACATTTGCCGGCATTTGGCTCACATCCCTCTTAAACCCTTCCTATTCATGTACCCATCCAGATGCTTTTTAAATGTTGTAATTGTACCAGCCTCCACCACTTCCTCTGGCTGCTTGTTCCATACATGCACCACCCTCTGCATGAAAAAAGATGCCTCTTAGATCTCTTTTAAATCTTTCCCCTCTCTCCTCTTACCTTAAACCTATGCCATTTAATTTTAGATGCCCCCACCCTGGGGAAAAGATCTTGTCTATTTACCCTATCTCATGCCCCTCATGCTTTATAACCCTCTATAAGGTCATCCCTCAGCCTCTGATGCTCCAGGAAAAATAGGCCCAATCTATTCAGCCTCTTCCTGTCGCTCAAACCCTCCAACCCTGGCAACATCCTTATAAATCTTTTCTGAACCCTTTCAAGTTTCACAACATCCTTCCTATAGCAGGGAGACCAGAATTGCACGCAATATTCCAAAAGTGGCCTAACCAATGTTTTGTACAGCAACCACATGACCCCCAATTCCTACACTCAATCCACTGACCAATAAGCACAAGCATACCAAACCCCTTCTTCACTATCCTATCTAACTGCGACTCCACTTTCAACGAGCTCTGAACCAGCACTCCATGGTCACATCATAATTTTGTAGACTTCTACCAGGTCAACCCTCAGTCTCCATCCTTCCAGTGAAAACAATCTGAGTTTATTAAACCTCTTCTCATAACTAAAACCTTCCAGACCAGGCAACATCCTGGCAAAATTCTGTGTACCCTCTCCAAAGCATCCATGTCCTTTTGGTAGTGTGGTGAACGGAACTGATGCAATATTTCAAATATGGCCCAACTAAAGTTTTGTACAGATGCAACATTTTAGGCAACTTTTATATCAGATGCACTGGCCAATGAAGGCAAGAGTGCTGTATGCCTTTTTGACCACCTTATCCAACTGTGTTGCCACTTACAACAATTTGTGGACTTGTACACCCAGGTCCCGCTGTATGCCAATGCTCCTAAGAGTTCTGCCATCTATTGTATAATTCGCACTTGAATTTGATCTTCCAAAATGCATCCTCTGGTATTTGTCTGGATTAAATTCCATCAGCCACATCTGTTGCCATTTCTGCAATCTATCTATATCCCGCTGTCTCCTCACTATCTGCAACTCTGCCAATTTTGATGTCAAAATTTACTTACCAATCAGGTCACCTACATTTTCCTCCAGATTATAGAAATATATATGCCACAAACAACAAAGGTCCCAGCACTGATGAACACCATTCCGAAAAACACCCTTTCACTTCTACTCTGTCTTCTATGATGTAACAGTTTTGTAATCATCTGGCTAGCTACCCCAAGTCTAATGAGACTGGACCTTTTGTACCAGCCTGCCATGAATTTCCTTATCAAATGCCTTACTAAGGCCTATGTAGTCAACATCTGCCGCCCTTCCCTCATCAATTGTTCTTGGCACCTCCTCAAAAACCCATCAAGTTGTTGAGGTATGACCTGTCCCATGCAAACCCATACTGCCAATCACTAACAAGTCCATTCACTTCCTAATGTGAATAAATATCTCTCAGTATCTTCGCTAACAGCTTCTCCGCCACTGACCAGCCTCTCATTACCTGGATTATCTCTGTTTTCTTTCTTAAACAAAGGAACATCATTGGCTATTCCTCAGTCCTCTGAAGCCCCACCTGAGGCCAAAAAAGATTTAAAGGTATCTGTTAAGACCCCAGCTATTTCCTTCCCTGCCTCCCACAGCATCCTGGGATAGAACCCATCTGGCCCCAACGACTTGATTACATTAATGCATTTCAAGACACCTAACACTTCCTCCTTCAGTATGTTGACCTACCTGAGCGTATATACATACCTTTCCCTAACCTCAACATCTCTCATGTCCCTCTCTTTGGTGAATACTGATGTAAAGCACTCATTAAGATAATCATCCACATCCTCTGGCCCCACCCATAACCTCCCTCTTTTATTCCTGAGTGGGCCTACTCTTTCACTAGACACCCTGTTAATCCTTATATTGGTATAAAATGCCTTGGGATTGTCCTTAACTGCTGGCCAAGGAAATTTCAACATTTCACAGCTCATTTTAGCCCTTCTAATTCCCCATTTGAGCCCCTTCCAACTCTCTCTATATTTTTAAAGGACTTTGTCTGTTTTTAGTTGCCTAGACCTTAGGTATGCTTCCTTTTTTTTAACTAAGCTGATATTTTCCCTGTCATCCAAGGTTCCTGAATCCTGGCATTCCTGCCCTTCATTTCACAGGAGCATGCCTGTCCTACAGCCTAATCAACTTGTACTTAAAGGACTGTCACATATCAGATGTGGTTTTACCCTCAAATAGCCGCTCCCAATCCAGATTCTCCAATTCTTGCTTAATTTGCAAGAGTCACATGAAATGTTGAAACCTGATTGTAGAGATTTAAACATGGAATTCTAAGAAAGATGACATAAATTTGAGAGGCAACAAAATATACAACAACTTTGGAGCATGAAGACATATTTGAGATGGGGGAAGGTATAGTTTGCAAGGACAGATGGGTCAAGAGTTTTGCGTTGAGGAGAGGGTGATGATGACAGATTAGTGGAGGGAGGAGTAATATCTGAACATAGAGAACTGTTAACAACATTGGTAAGCGTGGGAACCGAGTGGAGAAGCTGGATTATCAGTTGTTCAGTGTGAATGGGGTCTAGAGAGCAGAGGGTGGGACTCAGGGACTAATTGAGTTTGGATAGGACACAAGGAGGAATAGGTGAGAAACTTGAGAAACTGCAAGTTCAAGGGCAGTGAGACAACATCTGATGCAGTGGGCTAGTGAAAGGAAGAGACACACAGAGGCAGCTGATTGGATTGTCTGTATCTCAGTGACATTGAAGACACTGTATACATGCAACTTGTTGTTGTCTTCATAGAACAGAATAGGACCCTCCTCCGGTTCATGGTGTCTGTAGTTAATCAAATAATCATAGCAATACCTTTCCCTTATTCCCAAATGACCTGTGATATCCCTATTGGTTCCATCAGTTACCATTGCAGCTCCCGTTAAGGCTGAGTGCCATGTGCCCGGGCTCATAGCTAAATTGTGAGTTGTGCCGCAGTATTACACCACACTCCAAACTGAACCATGAATTGGGAATTTTCAATTTCTGCAGTTAATTGATCTGCAGATTGCAAAATCTAGCAGGCATTAACTGAACAAGAAACTTCATGCAAGTTGTCCAAAGGACTCCGAACAACAAACTGAGCCAAAGGTTTGGAAAAGCAAAAAGAACTTGTGTTTCTTTCTTAGATAACGAAGTGTGGAGCTGGATGAACACAGCAGGCCAAGCAGCATCTCAGGAGCACAAAAGCTGATGTTTCAGGCCTAGACCCTTCATTAGAGGGGGGATGGGGAGAGGGAACTGGAATAAAGAGGGATAGAGGGGGAGGCGGACTGAAGATGGAGCGAAAAGAAGATAGGTAGAGAGGAGAGTATAGGTGGGGAGGTAGGGAGGGGATAGGTCAGTCCAGGGAAGACGGACAAGTCAAGGAGGCGGGATGAGGTTAGTAGGTAGGAAATGGAGGTGCGGCTTGAGGTGGGAGGAAGGCATGAGTGAGAGGAAGAACAGGTTAGGGAAGTGGAGACAGGCTGGGCTGGTTTTGGGATGCAGTGGGGGGAGGGGAAGAACTGGGCTGGTTTTGGGATGCAGTGGGGGAAGGGGAGATTTTGAAGCTTGTGAAGTCCACATTGATACCATTGGGCTGCAGGGTTCCCAAGCGGAATATGAGTTGCTGTTCCTGCAACCTTCGGGTGGCATCATTGTGGCACTGCAGGAGGCCCATGATGGACATGTCATCTGAGGAATGGGAGGGGGAGTGGAAATGGTTCGCGACTGGGAGGTGCAGTTGTTTGTTGCGAACTGAGCGGAGGTGTTCTGCAAAGCGGTCCCCAAGCCTCCGCTTGGTTTCCCCAATGTAGAGGAAGCCATACCAGGTACAATGGATAACACGCATCATCCTCCGACACTTCCACCATCTACAATCCGACCCCACCACCCAAGCTACTTTTCCATCCCCGCCCTTGTCTGCTTTCCGGAGAGGCCACTCTCTCCGCGACTCCCTTGTCCGCTCCACACTCCCCGCCAAACCCACCACACCCGGCACCTTGCCCTGCAACCGCAGGAAGTGCTACACTTGCCCCCGCACCTCCTCCCTCACCCCTATCCCAGGCCCCAAGATGACCTTCCATATTAAGCAGATGTTCACCTGCACATCTGCCAATGTGGTATATTGTATCTATTGAACGCGGTGTGGCTTCCTCTACGTTGGAGAAACCAAGCAGAGGCTTGGGGATCGCTTTGCAGAACACCTACGCTCGGTTCGCAACAAACAACTGCACCTCCCAGTCACAAACTATTTTAACTCCCCCTCCCATTCCACAGACGACATGTCCATCATGGGCCTCCTGCAGTGCCACAATGATGCCACCCGAAGGTTGCAAGAACAACAACTGATATTCTGCTTGGGAACCCTGCAGCCCAATGGTATCAATGTGGACTTCACCAGCTTCAAAATCTCCCCTTCCCCCACCGCATCCCAAAACCAGCCCAGCCTGTCTCCACTTCCCTAACCTGTTCTTCTTCTCACTCATCCCTTCCTCCCACCTCAAGCTGCACCTCCATTTCCTACCTATCACCTCATCCCGCCCCCTTGCCCTGTCCGTCTTCCCTGGACTGACCTATCCCCTCCTTACCTCCCCACCTATACTCTCCTCTCCACCTATCTTCTTTTCTCTCCATCTTCGGTCCGCCTCCCCCTCTCTCCCTATTTATTCCAGTTCCCTCCCCCCAACCCCCTCTCTGATGAAGGGTCTAGGCCTGAAACATCAGCTTTTGTGCTCCTGAGATGCTGCTTGGCCTGCTGTGTTCATCTAGCTCCATACTTTGTTATCTCGGATTCTCCAGCATCTGCAGTTCCCATTATCACTTGTGTTTCTTTCTTAGAGCTTTAACTGTATCTACACTTTAAGGCTTGAATTCCTCCCAAGGGGAGGCTATGGAGGCTATCTATAAAAAGTCCATTCCTTTCCTACTGTCAGTAATGCTATCCCTACGGATCTTCTCCAACAATTTTCCTATCACTGATGTCAGGCTCACCGGCCTATAATTCCTCGATTATCCCTGCTGCCCTTCTTAAACAAAGGAACAACATTGGCTATTCTGTGGTCTTCTAGGACCTCACCTGTGGCTTAAAAGGATGCAAAGATCCCTGCAAAGGCCCCCGCAATGTTTTCCCTTGCCTACCTCCATGTCCTGGGATAGATCCCATCAGGAAGCATAGACTCATCTACCTTAAAGTTTTTCAATACACCCAACATCTCACTCTTCTAAATATCGACATGCCCTACTATATATACATATATAAAATGCCTTGGGATTTTCCTTAATCCTACTTGCCAAGGTCATTTCATGGCCCATTTTAGCCCTCCTAAATCCTTGTTCAAGTTTTTCCTGTTTACTTCATATTCCTCAAGGGCCTCGTCTGATTTCAGTTTCCTAAACCTTACGTATGCCTCCTTTTCCTTTTTGATTATTTTTTCAATATCTCGTATTATCTATGTTTCTTCAATCTTACCATTCATATCTTTCATCCTAACAGGAACATGTTGTTTCTGAGCTCTAATCAAATGGCTTTTTAAAGACTCCCACATATCAGATGTGGATTTACCCTCAAACAGCCATCTTCAATCTAATTTCGCTAGTTCCTGATCAAGAGTGCTGTAATTAGTCTTCCCTGAGTTTAGAACTTTCACTCGAGGTCCAGTCTTATTCTTATCGAGAAATACCTTAAAACGTACAGATTTATAAACACTGTTCCCAGAACATTCCTCCACTGAAACTTCAATCACCTGCTCAAGCTCATTGCCCAATTAAATATCTAAATCGACCCTCTCCCCAGTTAGAACATAAGAACATAAAACATAGAACAGTATAGCGCAGTACAGGCCCTTTGGCCCACGATGTTGTGGTCTTGTTGCAACCTACAACAGCCGTCCACACTATCCACAACTCCCACCAACCTATGCGTTATCAGCAAACTTATTAACCCATCCCTCCACTTCCTCTTCCAAGTCATTTATAAAGATCACAAAGAGCAGAGGCCCCAGAATTAGTCCCTGTAGAACACCACTGGTCACTAAGCTCTAGACTGAATACTTTCCATCTGCTACCACCCTCAATTGGACAGTTCTACTAGACAACCAATTCTGTCTCCAGACAGCCAGATTTCCCTGGATCCTATGCCTCCTTACTTTCTGAATCAACCTGTCATGAGGAACCTTATCAAATGCCTTGCTAAAATCCATTTCCACCACATCCACTGCTCTACCTTCATCAATGTGTTTTGTCACATCTTCAAAGAATTCAATAAGGCTTGTGAGGCATGATCTGCCTCTCACAAAGCCATGCTGACTATTTCTAAAAGCTGTGCTTTTCCAAATAATCGAAACTACCATCTGTCAGAATCCTCTCCAATAATTTGCCCACCACAGGAGACTGACTGGTCTGTAATTCCCAGGATTATCCCTATTCCCTTTCTTGAACAAAAGGAAATGACAGTTGCCACCCGCCAATCTTCTGACACTTCTCCAGTAGATGCTGAGAACGCAAAGATCATTGCCGAAGGCACAGTAATCACTTCACTTAGTAACCTTGGGTATATCCTTTCTAGCCCGGGGACTTATCTATCCTCATGTTTTTCAAAACTTCCCTCACATCCTCCTCCCCATCATCAACATGTTCGAGCATATCAGCCTGCTTCATGCTGTCCTCACAAACTACAAGATTCCTCTCACTGTGAATACTGATGAAAAGTATTCATTGAGAACGTCCCCTACCTCCTCCAACTCCACGCACAACTTCATTCCACTATCCCTGATTGGCCCTACCCTCACTCTGGCCATCCTCTTGTTCCTCATATAAGTATAGAACGCCTTATGTTTTTCCTTAATCATACCCATCAAAGCTTTTACATACCCCCTTGTAGATTTCCTAAGTTCATTCTTCAGTTCCTTCCTGGCTACCTTGTAACCCTCTAGAGCCCCATCCGATCCTTGCTCCTTCAACCTTACGTAAACTTCCTTCTTCCTCTCAACTAGATGTTCCACATGTCTTGTCATCCAAGGTTCCTTCGCCTTACCATCCCTTCCTTGCCTCAGTGGGACAAACCTATCCTGTCCTCATAGCAACTGTTCCCTAAACAACCTCCACATTTCTGTTGTGCATTTCCCTGAGAACCATCTGATCCCAAGTTATGCTCCGCAGTTCTTGCCTTATAGCATTGTAATTCCCCCTCCCCCAATTAAATACATTCCCATACTGTCTGCTCTTATTCCTGTCAATGACTATAATAAAGGTCAGGGGGTTGTGATTACTATTACCGAACTGCCCTCCCACCGAGAGATCTGACACCTGGCCTGGTTCGTTGCCAAGCACTAAATCCAATATGACCTCCCCTGTAAGCAGCGTATCTACATATTGAGTCAGAAATCCTTCCTGGACACACCTGGTAAAATCTTCTCCATTCAAACTATTTGCACTTGGGAGGTTCCAGTCGATATTAAGGAAGTTGAAGTCACCCATGAGAACAACCCTCTTACTTCTGCACCTTTCTAAAATCTGCCTCCCAATCTGTTCCTCAGTGTCTCTGTTGCTATTGGGGTGTCTGTAGAAAACTCCCAATAAAGTGACTGCTCCTTTCCTATTTCTGATTTCCACCCATACTAACTCAGTGGACAAATATTCCTTGACAACCTCCCTTTCTGCAACTGTGATACTACCCCTGATTTGCAATGTCACTCCCCAACCTCTTTTACCTCCCTCCATATTTCTTTTGAAACATCTAAACCCCAGAACATCCAACAGCCATTTTTGCCTGCATGTTATCCATGTCTCCATAAGATTCCATTGGACTACTTACAAATTGTTTCAAAAACCATCCTGAATGCCCTAACAAATTCAGCCCCAACTAAGCCCCTGGAGTCCCAGTCCATATTGGTACCCTGTTGTTTTTAGAACTTTTTGTGATCTGACTACATACCTGTTCCTCTATCTCATGCTGGCTATTGGGATGCATGTATTTTAATCCCATTGTCGTGACTACACTTTTCTTATTTCTGAGTGTTACTTGTTTTGCGTTGCTGGAGGAGCCCTCCCTAATCATTAATGCCACTCCCCTATCCTTTGTACATCCCTCTCTATCTTGTCTGAAACATCCAAACCCTGGAACACTGAACTATCACTCCTCTTGTTCTCTCAACCAAATTTCTATAATGGCTACAACATCATAGTTCCAGGCAGTGAGCTTATCTGCTTTACCTCTTCTACTCTTCCCATTGAAATAAACACATTTCAGACTGCTAGTCTCACCATGCTCATTAACCTGGACCAGCTGGTTCTTCCCAACTTGACTTAACCTCTACCTTCTCCTCAATCACTCCCAATGCCGACCTACCGCTCTGGTAGCCAGCCCCCTGCCAGGCTAGTTTTTAAACCCTCTTGAATGACACCAGCAAACCTCCCCGCAAGGATATTGGTACGCCTTCAGTTTAGGTGCAACCTGTCCTTCTTGTATAGGTCCCTCCTGCTCTAGAAGAGATCCCAATGATCCAGACATCTGAAGCCTTCCCTCCTACACCAGCTCTTTAGCTATGCATTAAACTATAATATCTTTGTATTTCTGGCCTCATTATTGTTCATTAAAAGTTAATGTTTTCAACAACTTGAAGGCTTTCCAACGTGTAATGATCCCACATTGAACAATGGTAAGATGTTCTACAATGCTGGGCATTAGGGAAAGAGAACACTCTTAGACACAGTTCTAACATGGAATTACTGACAGTAAGGACAGGTAACCTGCATAGCTTGATGCTTAACAGCTGCAGCTATAACAACAGGTGATGATGTCAAGGAGCAATATGTTTACAAATATGAGCTTTTACTTCCAATAAAATGTCACCTGCACCACCTCTGTGCTCACATAAGCTTTTCTGTTTCAGTTTCCCTCCGCCAGGTGTACTGTGATTGGCTATTCATGGCTGGCAGCGATTGACCTAGTTAACAGATGGATATTACATATGGCACTGGCACCAGTATTCTGAGGCTCCCAGCAGTGGTGAGGGCTTCAGCACCGGTGTGTGCATGGTACAGCCTGTGGGGACCATCAAAGTACACTGTGAACAAAATGACAGAGCAGCATCTAATTGTGTGAGAAAACTCATTAAGGCTTGTGGATAGAAATCTCCTGAGATGCTTCGCAAAATTTTCACTTAGCTGACTTCCAAAACATTCAGCTCAGCGGAATAGACATTCAACATTGCCTCCAGACAAAACTCTAATGGCATTCCTTTTTGTTGTTGAGTAGCATTTTGAAACAAACTTTCATTTCTTTGCCACATCTTGTAGCAATCATTTCCATGGAATATAGTTTCTGTACCTAACTCAGGGGAACATATTCTGACCCGGGTTCTTGGAACAATATGGACTTGTGATGCAAATTGTGAGGAAAATTCCTCTTGTTATCACAGTTTGCTGAGGAAGGTGGTCATTTTATGGACTGGAGTTGACAAAGTTTTGTTTCATTTTTACGAGAATGTTCATAGATTCTAGGTGACCAGTTGTGGCAGCCAAAGATTTTATTCACAGTTAAGGGGTTGGCCAGACACTTAGTCTGAAATAAATTGTCAATGTGCTCCATCCAACAGAAACAGAATTAACACACAGCTAAATAAAAAAAAACTTTCACAAGTGCATAGGAATGCTATGAGTTCCGTTATGGCAGATACCAAACATGTGACCAATACTTGTGGGGAAACTTTGATTCCATGTGAAGCTTCATTTAGTCATTTGCCTGGTGTTTTCATGTTACGTTGACAAATAGTTTACGAGACTGGTCACCTGGAGAAGCATGCTGGTGCCCCGAGGTTAAAAGATGCTATAATTTTGTTATACTCTGAGCTCGCACTCCACCCGTCTGACTGCGTGAGAACGTCTACTGGAATAATATAGAGGTATAACCACAGGGGAAGACACTCTGATGGACCTCCCAGAAATTAGTTACTGCATTCATTTGTATGTGCTCAGGCTGAGAAGATACCTTTAAAAAAGGTGGTTGGGTGGGAGGAGGTTGGCAATTTACAAAGTAAAATCTGGGAAGGTTAGCTCAGAACCAAATCTTCTCAAAACTCGCTGGCTCATAAAGGATAATAACATTATGATTGACCTAAGCAGTAAAACAGTGATGGGGTTTGGCCTGCAGAGACAGGAATTACATTTTAGCCACCAATCTAAGAAAAAGCTAATCAGAAATGGAATTACTCTTTCTGAGGGAAAATAATAATATTAATATAAAGTACACCTTCCATATCACCTGCAAGAATATTCAGTTTCTTCATACTGTAAATATATTTTGCTTATTGTTTTGACAACAGCCTACTTTGAAAATCTGTTCTCAATATCTGACCATAGGAAGATCATTGTCTGTGCCACGACCAACAACATACGTCAAACTAGGAAAGTGGTTCCGTTGAGAAGCTAAATTAAAAGGCAGAACCTCAAAAATAATAATGTCTGGATTACTACCTGAGCCACAAGCAAATAGAGAGTAAATAAGTTTAGAGAGATGAATGCATGGCTCAATGATTTGTGTGTGAGAAATGAGTTTTCATTCTTGGGACACTATCACCAGTAATAGGGAAAGTGGGAACTGTACCTTTGGGCAGCCCTGCCTGAAGAATGCTGGGATCAGTGTTCTTGAGAATTGTATAACCAGTACTGTAGAGTGGCCATTAAACTAAATATTGGGAGGGAGGGATCATGTAAGGGGTAATATGGTAAGAGGAAGGTTGTTATTCCTGAGTATGCCAGGTCATGCAAATATAAGAGTGCATCAGCAGATAAAACCAAAAATTGTAAAATAAAAGGTAAAACAACTGAGTTTGAGGTCGTGAATGCACACAAAAGGGTGAGTTACCAGTGGAAATAGCCATAAATATGTATGACTTAATAGCATTACTGTAACAAGATTGAAAGCTGTGGTTTGTAGGAATGCCAACTGTAGTTGGCACAAAGAACATGTAGGCACAGAGACTCCACCTGACAGTGCTACGTCTCTGCCTAGCATCAGATGTGGCTGCCTTCCAACTAGAAGGAAAGCCTATTGCACCATCCCTCGGACATTCAGTGAAGCGAGAGGTAACTTTTCGGATAATACATGGAACATAATGATCAAGAACAAAGTTGCCGGAAAAGCTCTGCAGGTCTGGCAGCATCTGTGGAGGACAGAACAGAGTTAATGTTTCGGGTCCGGTGACCCTTCCTCAAAACGTAATGGTGCTGGCTGGAGGTGCTCAGCTGCATCTTGGACGAGGGATATCGGTCATCAGTAACTGATGTCACAACCTCATTTGTGTATGGACAGATGGCCATTTTAATGGAAGCCTCGACCTGTCCTGAGGGAAGAGGGTGGCCCTCCAGTGCACTACTCCTTCCATCAGGACATTCATCTCTCTATCACAAAGCAAGGTGCCAATTTACCCATATCTGCCCTGTCCAGGGCAAATGTCATGAACCATGCATGGCACCTCTGGGCTGCTAGTGTTTCCTGACTACCTATCGGCCTTTTAAAGATGGTAATGGTGCCAGGAATTGTGGAATGTCACAGCAATGGCAAGTACTTTTTGGCAATGGTGAATGGGAGAATTAGGCTTGAATCAAATGAGACAGATTCATTAATGGCCAGTTCAGGAGGACTGCATGAGAAAACTCAAGAAATCCTTTATAAAATGTGTTGGAAATGACAGTTAGAGAAAGAAGCTGGGAAGATTCTGCCCATCATGGATACAGCTTGTGATGAATAGAGGTGAACCAGTAGTTGCACTGCATTTGGAATTCCAAAAGGTATTTGATAAAGTGCCACAAAGTTGCACAAAATGACAGTATGTAGTGTAGAGAGTAACACGTTATGATGGATAAAGAATTGGTTAGCCAACATGAAGCAAAGACTGGTGATAGATGTGGGTTGACAAGCTCTAATTGTGGGAATTCCATGGTAATCAGTGCGCGATCCTCAACTATTTACAACCTGCATTAGTGTTTTGGTGAGGAGACTAAATGTATGCTAACTAAATTTGCCAATGACACTAAGATGTATAAGTTGTCAAGAAGATGTGGACAATCTGATGAGGGATATGAACAAGTTATATGAGTTGCCAAAAATTTGGCAGATGGGATATAATGTGACAAGAAGATAAAAAAAGCAGCATTCTATTTAAATAGAGAGAAAATTCATTAGTACAGAAGGATGTTGAAGTACACAAATCAATGATAGTTAATATGCAGGTACTGGAAGTGATTAGGAAGGCAAATGCAGTGTTGTTTACTTCAAAGGGCATTGCAGAGAGTACATCTAAAACATTTTGTACAATTTTGGACAACTTGTTTGAAATTGCTTTGGAACCATTTCAGAGAATGTCCATTTGTTTCTTTCCTGGGATGAAGGGTGACTCTAATGAAGAAAGGTTAAATAGGCTAGGTGTATATCCACTTTGCCATTTAGAAGAATGGGAGGTGATCTCACTGAAAAGTACAAGATTTTGAG
The DNA here is from genome assembly GCF_030684315.1 of Stegostoma tigrinum. Classification (NCBI taxonomy): domain Eukaryota; kingdom Metazoa; phylum Chordata; class Chondrichthyes; order Orectolobiformes; family Stegostomatidae; genus Stegostoma; species Stegostoma tigrinum. The sequence continues at coordinate 46,386,508 of NC_081361.1, read as the reverse complement.
GGATCTGCATGGGGTGGCTACCAGCAGGATGTTTCCTCTTATGGGGGAGACTAGAACTGTGGGACATAATTTATGAATAAGAAGTCTCCCTTTTAACAGAGGGATGAGAACAATTATTTTCTTTCGAAGAGTCATTGAGTTGTTGAATTCTCTTCTCCGGAATGTAACAGATGCTAGGTCTTTAAATTATTCAAGGCTGATTTAGATAGGCCTTCAATAGACAAGAGGTCAAGGGTTTTGGTTTCAGACAAGAAAGTAGGCCTATTGAATGGCAGAACAGACTCAAAGGGCCAAATGGCTGCTCCTGTTTCTATGTTCCCAACAGAAAATCTAGATGTAGGCATTAAAACCATGATAACCCTAAATAAGATGCTTCTTCTCCGCTTAACTGGAATGAGGCAATGAAGTATTCATGTGAAAATTTATTGTATGTTAGATATGTTGATGGTGTTTTCTGTTGTCTTTTCTTGAGAGAAACGTTTGAATTAGCCATTTCCATTAATCAGCCTGCATGAATCAGTCTTTGTTAATCAATCTGCATTAATCAGCCTGCATTAATCACTCGGTATCAAATTGCAGGGTACACTTCATTGAAAAAGGTATGGGGACTTATAATGCTTGATTTGGGCCCACGATTACCATTTCCAATGGTAAAATGGGTAGTTACAGGAAGCTGAGATAACAAGGTGTAGAGCTGGATGAACACAACAGGCCAAGCAGCATCGGAGGAGCAGGAAAGCAGACGTTTCGGGCCTAGACTGGTTGTAAATGTTCTAATTGCTATTCATATCAATTTGTACCCAGAACTGGACACTGAAGAATTTAAAGGTCCAAGACAGCATTCATTCAATGGTTTTTAGGCTGTCTCTGGCCAAGTGTTATTTTGGAGAGGTTTATGAGTCTAATGAATTTTATTTTTTGCTTCATTCTCACTATTAGCATCAATGATTTCGGATGAGCAATCCCCAGCATGTGTTTGGGTGAAACAGAGGTGGACCTATAGCCGGGTGCTGTGCAGCTCAGACAGTACAGGCAGTCTCTCTGCCCACCTGCTAGAGATGTATCTTGTAGGTGACAGGTGCAGATATAAATTCCATCCCCAAAGGTAGTTTTTCATAGGCAGCGAGTCTGATAGCACAGACACATTTGAGAGTCTAGCTACTCACAATATTGAATAGCTTGCCTCCCAAGTATGGCACGTTGATCAATAAGGCTCTTTCACAGTACTTGACAAACCAAGAATTCCCACCACATAGAAAGATGAGGACAGGAAGTACCTAAGAACCCCTTCAGGATCCCCTCCAAGTCACAGTATCCTGACTTTGGCATTCATCGTCATTGAGCCAAAATCCTAGAACTCTCAAACTAACTGCTTCATGGGAAAGCCTTCACTGCGTGGACTGTAGTCATTCAAGAAATGACGCTTCTCAAGAAAAATACATGTTAAGGACATCCACCACCACCAATTATACACTTTCAAAGCAATTCCTGAGGCAATTTCTACACCCCATTTTTTGTTATGAGACTTTTAATTGTGATTTTATTCATACATAGATTCAATGGAATGTAGACTTCAGGTTGACAGCTAGCTGGATTGTACCCTTTCAGTCTGTATACTGTACAGCAAAGGATCTCTCTTGACCAGTCTGGGATTGTTTTTCTTTAGAGAATGCACAAGATGCACAGCGCAAGTTATTTACAACATCCCTGTCTCTCCTACTTAGCTATTCCCAGATGTGCATTAAAAATACTAACGAAGCAACTTGCAAAAAGAAGTCTGGAACTGACCAGATTTTGGGCTGGAATGACCTTCTAGTTTACTTCGTCTCCAAGCAACAGAGAGAAAACAGGAGGTATATATTGTCCAAGAATTCTTTCTCGACCATAAAACTAACAGAAAGTTAGCCTGACAGGAAAATGCAGCTTTGGAGAGCAGATTGAACAGTTCAACAGGAATACTTTATATCAAACATGACAACTTGCTTGAAAGAGGCTCTAGAACCAGGAGGACAGTGAAGTGATGAAGTGTTGGGCAATTTAATGTTTTGAGGAGGGCATTTAAGGAGACTGTTGAAGTCAGTAATAAAACAACTGGTTTTAAACAAGGTGATTCTGGACAGTTGAAATACAATGGTTGGAAGAACAGAAACTGATGGTGAAATGAAAAAATGGTATATATAATAGTTGAGAATCAGAGGAACAGAAGCTATTGGCTGGAATGTTCAATGAGAAGATTCCCTGACCTCCCTGCAACGAAGAAGTCCCGAATCTATTGGCGGGTCAGTGGATTGGCTCAGAGGTAGTCAGGAGCATTATTTTATTCAAGAGATATTGCTCTTTACTCTAAACTTACCTCATGTAACGAGATTCCTGAATTCCTTGATTTGCCAGGTTTGGGATACCTGTTGGCAGTGGACCTCGAAAACCACAGTGCATTACGAATGTATGACACATTGTGCATCGAGGACCAATGATGCCTCTAGAGTTTGAATAAGTAAAGCTTCGTGAATGAAACTGGAAAAATTACAAGAAAGGGAGTTTGAGAAATTACCCTCCACAATGGTGAAAAACAAAGAAAAATGATCCAGCAGTGAAGAAGTAATTTGTTAACATTCTCATCTTTATCTAAAAATTGCTCCATGGCTTCATCATTGTCTATTTCTGAAATCACCTACAGCTCCTCCACAATCTGAAGTCTGTGTACTACTTTAATTCTGGCCTTTTAAGCATCCCCGATTTGAATTACTTTACCATTGGTGAACATGTCTTCAGTTGCTCAGGCCCTGATCTCTGGAATGCTTCCCTACACCTCTCCATTTCTCTTTTTTCCTTTAGGATGACTACCTCTGAGCAAACTTTGGCCACCTGACCGAATAACATCTGTTTTGCCCCATTGTCAATTTTTGTTTTTATTGAGTCTGTGAAGCACCAGAGGACATTTTATTGTATTAAAAGCACAATATAATGCAAGCTGTTGTTGCTTGATCACAGGTATGACTACAAGATCAACTAGTGCTTGTTTATGACATTGAGTTTGCACACTGCTGGGTTTAATATGGACAGGCAGTCAGGGAGGTCCCTTGAATTTGAGCCAGATGTTTGTAAATGTTAGCCAAGTGTATAAAGTACTTTCATCCCTTAGCCATTTCATCAAGTCAGAAAATAAAGCTCTTTCCTCCTTGGCAGAGGAGTAAAATTGAAGATAAACAACATTGGTTGGTTTTGACTCCTACTGTTGATGTAAGCAGTATGACATGCGTTATGAAATAAGTTTCTTACCCATGCAGGAAGCTGCATGTGGGGAATTGCATTTAATTTCAACATGCAGTGCTGTAATAAGCAGTGTAAGAGATTTCATGACTCTAATGATTGGTTTCCTTTGATTGCGGTGATAATGATGACTGAGCCATGATAAATAAAACAATGGGAGGTTTTGAACTAACTTGTACTCTTAGTGACCTTTATTTGGGAAACCCATCAGATGTGCAATCTGTAGCATTACTGGCCACACAAATCACCATTCCTTTACCACTGTACAAGTATTCTCAACAAAAATGAAAATACTTGATATTTATAGCCCTTTATTGTAATTATGTATTCTTTTTCAGATTTAAATAATACATATTGTATTCATCATGTGCTTATAGATTATATTCATCACTTTTTGATCATTGTGTTTCAAACTTACATACAACTAACTTGTTGGATGGTAGAGTGTTTGGAGAACGAACCTGCACTTTTGCCAACATCCTGCTATCATGAGGCACGTTATACCAATGAATCGTTGTCTTAGGGCAGTTCTTAGGTAGCCAGTGGCAGCCGTTTTGTTCACAAGTTATCAAAGTAATTGATCTTGGCATCAAAGAATTGTTATGGTTCTGAAAGAGGCTGATCAACTCTTGGGGTCATGTCATTTATCTATTTTTTTGTGATGTGACTTTAAGGAGGATATTAATCAGAAAATATGGAATCAATCTTTTTCACAAGACAAAGCCTGTGTGTAACATCACAATCAGATATTTTGCTTCTGGACTAGTTGTTATGTCTTTTTAACACACGGATGTTTTTAACAAAGATTTCAATGGGAAACATCTACTATGCTGATACACTCTGTAAATTAGTTAACGATATTAATTAAACCCATTTGCAGTTTTACCGTTATAACCGTTCCTTGATTAATAATCAAAACACCAACAATATTCATAATAACGGTTTGATAATGTCTTTCTGATGTTTTATTCTGACAATCAACAATGGATTCATGGTCATTGTTGGATTCTTAATTCCAGATATTTACTGAATTCAAATTCCACCATCTGCCATGGCAGGATTTGAACCCGAGTCCCCAAAGCGTTATCCTAGTCCAATCAGGGAGCCCTGGCTAGCGGATATAAACAGGAGTGTCAGACATCCTGGTCATTCTGTGAGTTGGATCTGTGTCAAAAACTTTCCATGCGCAAGTAATGGGTGACTTGGTGATGGCATACTGGCCTCTGTAGAGCTATTTCAGTGGTGATGAGAGAAAAGCATGTTCATGAAGAAATTTGTTTGCAACGGTTGTCTTTGAGTTGGGGTAAGCGATTCTGGTGTTATGCTGTTACTTAGGAAGCACTGCTCATTCAAGCCTGCTGTCGAAGACTGGGCCCAGTATGTGGAAAGTGCTATTTCTCGGCAAACAATATTTGGGCACACAAAAAGGAACGAGTAATTCTCCTGACAGTTGAGGATCTGTAGCTTTTTCAGTTAGTGGGAGCTTAACTTTGCCTGAAACAACAGATGTCAAAGCTTTTCAAGAGTTGATGGATTTAGTTAAGGAATATTATGATCCCAAACTTCATGTAAATTTGAAATGCTGTTGGTTTCATTCAGCAATTTGGGACCTGAGGAAGCTGTATTGGGATTTTGATTTGGTTAAGGTGACTGGCAGAGGCATGTGATTTTGATATACCCTTAATGAGATGCTGCGGGATGGTTTAGTGTGTGTGATTGATGATGTAAATGTGTAAAAGTGCCTACAAGCTAAAGCCCAACTGGACTTCAAACAGGCGCTACAACTGACTTTATCATTGGAAAATGCAGCAAGTGGAGCATATGAGTTGCAGGGTATGCTGATGGAAATGGACACATTCTCCAGTCCAGCTGAGATATGGGGACATCACGTGAGTGAAGGTAATTGCATCGCCTCACTCATGACATATCCCGAACAGAGGGACTCGAGGTCAGACCACAGCAAAACCCCAAACAAAACCAAGCCTCAGCCAAATGGATGAAGATTTCTTCAAGATCTGTTCTGGCAAGCCATTGTAGTTACGGCCAGTGTGCAGACTTGAGATAGCAAAACAGTCCCATTAGACCTCAATTGAATAAGACAACTCATAGGCCAGTACCCAGGAGAGTGCACACACTGCAAAGTCCACCTGCAGTTGGTTTGGAACAAGTAAATTGCTTTTCAACATCCAAATCAGAACCAATTAAAATAACCATGTAGGTAGATTGTCACCCAATTTCTAATGGAAGTGGATGCCAGGATAGTCAGTTCTGTGATCGCAGAAATAGCCTTTAACAAAATTTGCTCCAAATCTTAACCCTTAAGTTTGCATCAGTCTTGGCTAGACTGAGAACCTACACCAGGAAACATTTACAGGTTAAGGGGACATCTTCGGTTCCAGTTGCTTATGAGAAGCAGGTGGTTTAGTTACCACTGATTGCAGTAAAGGGTGTGGGCCCAAGCTCGATGGTTGAGAAAGATTCACCTAGATTGGATCAACATGTTTTTGTTTAAAAAGGACTGCTTGAGTGAAGTCCTTATTAAATATCCGCGAGTTTTTCAGGAAGGTCTAGGAACTATCAAAGGAGCCAAGGACACCTTGCATATTGACCAGGAAGCAATTCCCTGATACAGCAAGGCCCACCCAGTGTCATGTCCTTATGACCAGAGGTAGAGGCAGCAATTAGAAGGCTGGAAGTGAAAGGAATGTCTCATATGTCTAATTTGTGAAATGAACAGCAGCAGTCGTGCCTATTGTGAATCTCAATGGATCGGTTCACCTTTATGGGGATATTAAACAAACAGTAAGCCATTTTTTTGCAGCTGGATAAATACCCAGTCCCTTGCATAGAGACAAAAACAGAAGTTGCTGGCAAAGCTAAGCAGGTCTGGCAGGATTAGTGAAGGAAAAATCAGAGTTAACACTTTGGGCCCAGTGACCCTTCCTCAGCTCCCCCGTGTTTATGGGAATGGCTGGGTACTATCAACTACTAAGGTCCTTTCATGGGTTCAATGCTCTCAGTCACTGTGAACAGGACGTACAGAGAGTTCCTTCCTCAAACATGGGAACGATGATAGAAAAACTGCACACATCTCTTGCAATACACTGACCCCTAGAAACGTTGGTCACAAATAACGGCCATTGCTTACCAGCAGAGAATTTCTGCATTTCTTAAAGTCGAATGGTAATAAACATATAAACACAGCTCCGTACCATCCTTCATCCAATGGTCTGGTAGAAACAGCAATTCAAAGTTTTTAAGGCAGGCTTAAGAGGCTACAGCTTCACCAGATACTATTTGATTATTGTATCCCTCATGTAGCTACAGGGATAGCTCCATAAGAGTTGAGGATGGGTGGAAGACTCTGCACTGGGTTAAATGTGACCTTCCTTGTCCTGGGCGTTGTGGCGTGTTGGGGGAGCAGTGTGAAACGGCATCAGGAACATCAATGCTAGACACACAACTCCGCCGAGTGAGAGAGACTGTTTACTTCAGGAGACAATGTTTGGTGTAGGAACCATGGGAATGTCCCTGTATGGGTAAGAGGCTTGGCATTGTGAGGTCAGGTCCAGTGATGTATAAAGTTTGGGTACACACAATGGTTCTGAGCAAGCACGTGGACCACACAAAAGCTACAAATTCACAAATGGTGTGGGATCAAAATGCGTCTGGTTCCTTGACAGCCTTTTTAATTGTTCTGGAACCCGTGGGTTCTCGCTGTCCAAATGTTGAAGATAACCCGGAGTCTGAGCCGGACACGGCTGATGTCACCATCTCAACACCTTTGCCCCCCCACCCCGGCCAAAGAAAGTGAACACATTTCTTCTGAGACTCTCCGGGTGCAAGCTACTGTGTGTTACACGTCATCCAAAATGGAGGCAAAGTTGGAAGAGCCTGACAAAAACTGAAAGAACTGTGGGCGGTGTAAATCAGGAACAAAAACAGAAGTTGCTGGAAAAGCTCAGCAGGTCTGGCAGCTTCTGTGAAGAAAAAGAAATCAGAGCTAATGTTTCTGTTTTTTGTTGGAGGAAGCTGAGCCGATGCTAAAATGCCCCAGGAGGAGATACAATAAAAGAACCAGCCTCTGACTTTGGACTCAGAGCAAGAGGGATGTAGTGATAGTAATGAGATCAGCCAGGTGGACCTCAATTAATAATTTCTCTGATTGGGCCAGATTAACAGTCCCAACCAGGGAGGCCTAGCTGACAGATAAGAACAGGAATGTCGAGGTTGTGTTCACTCTGAGAGCTGGCTCTGAGGGAGCTGGATCAGTGTCAAGGACTTCCCATGTGTAGATACAGGGTAACTTGGTGATGGGACACTGGCCACTGTGGAGTTACTTCATCACCCACCTCAGAATTTTTAGGAAGCTGCCAGGTACCTCTGGGAACTGTTCCTCTATGGCAGATAACTGCATTGTCACAAATACCAGTGGGGATGAGAAGAAACCCTAGACTATGAACAAAGCTCAAATGGGTTCTGCCTGCTAGACCAGCCCATTTCCTTGCACTGACAAAAGCTCATAGTCATCTCGAAAGGGCTGGTAAAATCGAATCATGCTTCCTTGGTGCTGGCAGAAACTCCACGATATCAGACAATGATTAACCTGTCACCAAATGATGATCTCAGGGAGTTTGTGTGTAACCACATGGAACATATTTCAGTTTCAAAAGTTTCAGGTGTGCAAGTCCCGTTGTCAAAACAAAAATGCCATCTAATTTCAGATCAGTGGGATTTAGCTCCTATGTTAGCAACTTTAAGGCAATAGTTTAACATTTTATTTTTCGGTCAAATGATCATGCTTCCATACGGAGACATATTTCAAAAAGCTGTGCTGCTGACATTTGACAACTTCTGGAACCTACCAGCTTTAATTTGTTGACGCCACAATGTCAGAAAATTGTGGGTTCAAAGCCTACCCTGGGACAATTTGTATTTATTCTTTCTGGGATGTGGGTTTCGCTGGCCAAGCTTGGATTTATTGCACATTTTTAAATTTGCCTTGGTGAGCTTTTTTCTTCAGCTGCAGCAGTCCTTGTGGAATTGATAGATCCCAGTGCTGTCTCTGAGGCCCTGGATCTTGACACGGTGTCAGTGGGGGAACAGCAAATACATTTTTAAAGCAGGATGGTGAGTGGTTTGGAGGGGATCTTGCAGGTGGTGGTGTTCCCATCTATCTGCTACTCTTACCTTTTTAAAGGGTCACAATCACAAGTTTGGAAGAAGCTGTTGATGCAATTATAGTGAATTTCTGCAGTGCACCTTGCATATAGCTGCCACAATCTGTTCATGATGAAGGGAGTAAATATTGAAGGTCATGGATGTGGTGGCGAACAAGCAGCCTCCATTGTCCTGGATGGTGTGAAGCTTCTAGTATATTGTTGGAGCTGCACTCATCCAGGCAAGTGGAGAGTATTCAATCCCACTCCTGACATGTAGGATAACACAGTGTGAAGCTGGATGAACACAGCAGGCCAAGCAGCATCTCAGGAGCACAAAAGCTGACGTTTCAGGCCTAGACCCTTACGTCAGCTTTTGTGCTCCTGAGATGCTGCTTGGCCAGCTGTGTTCATCCAGCTACACACTTTGTTATCTTGGATTCTCCAGCATCTGCAGTTCCCATTATCTCTACTCCTGACATATGCCTGATAATGGACAGGCTTATGGAGTCAGGAGATGAGTTACTCACCGTAGAATTCCTGACTTCTGACTTGCTCTTGTTGCCACAATATTTATATGGCTGGTACAGTTCAATTCCAGGCGAATTGTGGCCCTCGCACCAGGATGTTGGTTAATCGGAGTTTCAATATTGCTTATTGCATTGAATGTAAAAGGGAAATGCTCAGTAGTCTCTTGTTGGAGACAGTCATTGCCTGGCACTGCGTAACACAAATATTACTTGCTATCTATTAACCCAAGCCTGGCTGTTGGCCAAGGCTTGTTGCATATGGTCATGGGCTGTTTCAGTATCTGAGGAAATGAGAATGGAGCTGGACCTTGTGCAACAGTCAAATCTCCCAATGCTGACTTTGTGATTGGAGGAAAGGTTGTGGATGAAGCTGCTGGAGATGGTTGAGTTTAGTAAACTTGATTCAGGCAGACTAGCATTTCATTCAGTCTTAAAATTACTTTTAAAAATTTGAAGTGTAGAGGGAAGTAAGATATAATAGGTTAAGAGGGAACGGCATTCTTTTGAATAAAATAATCCAAAAAACTGCGGATGCTGGAATCAGAAATAGAGCCAAAAATTGCTTGTAGAAACTCTGGAAGTCTAGAAGTATCTGTGGAGAGAAGGCAGAATTAACATTCTGGTTCAGTGACCCTTCAGAACTGATTGTGGCTAGGAAAGGGTTGGTATATATGCTGAAGATAGGGTGGGGGTAGGAAGAAGGAGATATCGAGATGGAGAGAAAGAACAACAGTGAGGCAGACAAATTAATGGGTAAAGGTCAGCCTGGGAAAATCAGTAGCTGCTTATGGGGACCATTAATGGCTGAAAGTGAATTTGAATTAACTTTATTATTTATTGGGTTGTTAGTGGCCGCAACCAATGTAGTGAGAAGGCCTGAAGTGTTTGAGGTGGTGTTAAGGACATAGGAGAATGTGCCTCAAGCCCTACAATTGTTGAAATCCAATATTGAGTCCAGAAGGCTGAAGAGTTCCCAAATAGAAAATTAGGTGATATTCTTCCAGTTTGTGCTGACCTTCACTGGAACACTGCAACAAGCCCAAGACAGATATATTGGCCAGAGAACATGGTGGTATGTCACAGTGATAGGTAACTGGAAATTCAGAATCATTTTTGAGGACATTTGATTAATGGAAAATAGGACATGTGGCATTCACCAGGAATTTGCACAAGTTCCTCTCTTTCACTGTTTATAGAAAGGATTTGGAGGAAGGAACTGGAAGTTGCTTGTCAAATTTTGCAGATTAGCTCATGTTTAGAGACAAAGTAAGTTGTGCATGTTGGAGCAGGAAGTTACAAAAGAATATGAACAGGCTAGGAAAGTGGACTGAACTGTGGTGGCTGGAATTCACTTCAGACCAGAGAACAAGAATCAATATATTAATCTTGGTGATGAGATAATGAGAATTATGAATGAAGTGATTTATTTGTTCTGGACTCCTGACAGACTACGTTTAACAGGGCAAATAAAGATAAAATATTGCTTTCAGTGGGATGATATTGGTCAAGTGGATAGCATTTAAAATTGGAGATTGACCATTTATGAGCAGGAAGCACTTTACGCACACAACTATGTGGAAAAGTGGAACTCTCTTCACCAAAAAACTATGAATGCTGGGCCAATTGAAATTGTCACAACTGAGACTATTGATTTAACAGAGGTGGGGCTTGCCTGAGAAAATGAAGTTTCTTTACCTGTTGCTTGGTTCCAACATTGTGCAAAGTCTTTCATTACTACAGCAGTTTGGCTGAGCTGAAGGCAATGTGTAGCTCGTAGTAAGTGTGCTTTGGAACGTATTCTTAAGGTGAATGAGGCATTCCTTGATTCTTGAACTTAACCATCCAGTTGAATTTGGTATGAGTGGTAACTTAAAACTTTACCTACATTGCTACAAACTCCGCGCATGAATACTATTCTTGTTATTATACTGGTATCAGCAAGCTATCCAAGATTCAGCAATTACTTCAAAATGTGGATTAACTGCGCATTCCTCCAAGTTCTCTTGGAGGATATGATGTATCAGATATTATCTTTATCTGTGCCATTTTTGAACACATCTTCACAATCTTTCTTTGTTCTTAGGAAAATTAAAGGAATGTTACAAAAGCTGTAAAATTCATTATTTTCCAACACATTGTAATAAAGTCCTTGAACAATTGATGGTAAATCTGAGTGGAAAATAATTCAGTCCTACAGGCATACCTACCACTAGACTGATTGCCATATTAGACACTCTCAACAAACGCCGGTGTTACAAGGCAGCACTACTCAGGAAATCACAAGCCCATTACACCCTATTAAAATCAATGAATTTAAACTTAGCTGACTGTGGAGACAACCTAACTGCAAAATGTGGTAGAAAACGGAACAGAGATTCTGTTATGTCATGTTTGATAATCCATTCCATGAATGATAGAAAAATTAGTTGGGAAGTGTCAAGAATATCAATCTCTACACAACACTACTTGTATACAGTGTGCATTGATGTTACAACCAAGTTCAGATGGGTGATTAAATTCCTTTCCTTCCACTCCTAAAATTGGTGCTAAGGAGTCTAACACTTCTATCTGAAATCAAACTTGTTATGCAAAGAGGAAGTTTGACGTTCCCCCTCTACAAAAGTATTTTGACCATCAAAACTGTGGAAAACTAGACTGATACCATTGTGGACCTACAGCCTAGATTCAGAGATCACACATTAATTAATTTTATTGTAAAGTCATTGTAAAGGTATAGAGTGACCAGAGATTCTTAAAATATTACATTGCTCAAATGAAGGAATTATACATTCTGGTCTTGATCTTCAGATTTTGGTAGTAGCTTTACAGCTGAGTTAGTTATGTTGTACTTGTAACATATTCCTTTATTTTCGTAGTTTACACTAAAGTCTTCGTAGTTTAAACTATTACCTACTTCTTTATTTTTCTAATATTCTATGAAGTAATGCTTAATATTTTTAACTCTCAAATCTCTTACTTTGTACCTATGCTTTTTTTGTACTTAGACTCCTTAGTACCTGAAGTGGCACAGTGTGGCAACAATATACACTTTTCATTGTGCTCCTGTACTTAAGTACTCGTGCCAACAAAATCTAAAATTGAAATCTAAATAGTTACACAGACAAACATCCTCTTATTTAACTGTTCTATGTTTTAAAAGGTCTTGACTTGAAATCAGCTTTCTCTTCAGGCTGATCATATATGCAGAACTGTGTACATTACTTCCAGAGAGAGAGAGAGAGAAAGAGGGGGAGAGCCCTTTTTTTGATGTTAATGGATACTACTTTATGCTGTTGAAAAGCCCACAGGCTTTAAACAGGAAAGGTACCTGTAATCTGTGAATACTAGGTGATAGCCCATGATGGAGCCAATGTAGTTTTGCACAGTTTTGATGGTCAGAATTCTTTGGTGGGACCGGGTGTATCTTCAAACCTCCTCTTTGCATTAAAGCAAGTATTGGATTTCAGATTGTTCTGGCAATACCTGGAAAATCATAGGGTCATACAGCTTGGAAACTGACCATTTGGTCTAATGAATCCATGCCGAACATATTCCCAAGCTAAACTCGTCCCACCTACCTGCCCTTGGCCCATATCCATCCATACCTTTCTTATTCAGGTACTTCTCCAAATGTGTTTTAAATGTTGTAACTGTACCTGCATCTACCACTTTCTCTGTGTGTGTGTGTGTGTGTGTGTGTGTGTGTGTGTGTGTGTGTGTGTGTGTGTGTGTGTGTGTGTGTGTGTGTGTGTGTAAGAGAGAGAGGGAGAGGTAGTCTCTCATGTTTTTCTTTTTAATCTTTCTTTTCTCACCCTAAAAATATGCCGCCTTGTTTTGAAATCCCTTACCCTAGGGTGAAGAAACCTTAACTATTCACCTTAACTATACCCCTCGTGATTTTATAAACCTCTAGAAGGTCACCCCTCAACATCAACATCCTATGCTCCAGTGGAAAAAGTCTCAGCATATCCAGCCTTTGCTTATAATTCAAACCCTCCACTCCCAGAAACTTCCTAGTACATCTCTTCTGCAACACATTCCAGCTAAATAATATCCTTCCTATATTTGAACTGGACACAGTAGTCTAGTAGAGGATTTGCCACCATCCTGTACAACCTCAACACGATGTCCCAACTCCTGTACTCAAAGGTTTGAACAATGAAGGCAAATTGTAATTTGGAAATGTCATCTCTAGAGATGTTTGACATCAGGGTAAAGCATATATTCGGTGCTCACTATTAATGTTTGGGTATTATCCTTGGACAGTTTTTTCGGAGTGTAGATAGGTCCAGTTATCACATCCCCTTATTGAACCTTGTAGAGCTTGTCTACTTTCTGGCCAGGTGATGTTGGCAGTCTTTCTAAAATGTCCCAATTGTTTTCTTTCAAACCAAATTCCAAGGTTAGTCGATGAGATTTTGACATTACTAGTCTGCATTTTGTATCATCATGGCACTGTACATTATGTTTTGTTTGCTGAACTCACTTGAGTTAAGTAAGAGGATGTTTTGTCCGCAAATGGAGATGTGCTGTCTTTATTTAGCAAACAAAATGTGCTGGGTTTTTTTTTCTGACCTTGACATGATGATTGGGTTCAGTTGGTAATGCGCTTACTTCTGAGCTGGAAAGTTGTGAGCTGAATCCTACCAGGGCCGAACAATATCAGCTGTGGCAAGAAATTTGGGAGAATTGCATAAGGTGTCAGCCAAGACCTTTCTCAACATCAGGAGCAACATGTTGCCTTTTCCAACTAAATACCAAACATTGAGGCAAGATTCTTACTTGTGAGCAATACAAGTTCTATTCACAGGGATTATTAATTGCTATCACCCACATTATCACTTAATCCTGTTTTATTAATATACATTCTCCTACCCTTCATCTGTCCATGGAAACTAGAAGCCAAGAATTCTCAACATGAGAGTCAGAGTGGGTTAATGTTTCAAGTCTGGTAGGAGAACAGTTCACATCACAGCTTGGACCATAGAACATGGTGTTGCATTAAACAGGGACGTGTTCTGATGAGATGCAGCTAGACAGAGACTCACAAAAGCAGACGATGGTGGAAAACAAATATATGTGTACAAATGTTAACTGCCACAGGATACCACATCACCAGAACCTGCCAGCCTAGTCTAAGGTCACTACCTGGATCAGTGCAGTCTCCAGAGTCCGGAGAAATTCAAAGCAATGTTGGAAGAAGGTCAGTGACCTTTTCTACTCTGCTAGAGTAAGAGCCACCAGCTTCTGTCTACTACTTTAGACTCATCTCTGTATCAACACCCACCTTCCATGATGTTTCATGCTCTATCGCACTCACTATCACATGTAACATCTTCCCTAACTTGCTCTCACCTATCCAATCCCCCTCCATGACTATTAATCCTATATGCCCTCTGCACTCATGATGGGCATCTCACCTTCTACACCAGCACTAACAACTGTGCCACCCATTTTCAGATCACTCAATCCCTCCATTTCTCTCATTACAATTGCCTTGACTCTCCACTAGAACTCACCATCACTCTCCCTTCCACCCTCTGCCTTGTCAGGGTTCAAACCAAGGAGGGACATTTGTCTCAGGGCAAGAGAAACTCAATGCATCTAGGCCCTTGATACCACAGGGTTCACCGGACCAAACCTGCAAGGGCCAATGGGCTCTAACATAAAGCAGGTTCACTCCACCCCAACTGCACCCAGATATGGGATAAGAAGGGAAAAAAGAACATAAGTAGCATGAGTGACACTTCAGTGAGGTAGCATCCTGTGGCGGTTATTTGGGAAGGGGATAGCCCTCCTCTGCGACCAGGCCCATGTCATGTCAACCTTGCAGGGCACCTACTTGCCCTAGTTTTCATGCATGGAAAGAATTTGTGGGACTATACAGGGCAGCTCTGAAATGCCTGTGCTTGACTGGGTGTATAGCAACATTTTAAATAAGGTACAGTGCCAGGGATGCTTGTAGTTGCCTGGAAACCTGAACAATAGGAAAACTGCTCATCACAGTGAGTGAGATTCCAGCTAGCATTGGACAAGAAGGGTTCCATAGACCAGTATAGGCAGTTAATGAGGCAGTTTTGGGACAATCGTGCAAAAAAAATTCACCAGGTCTTGCAGAGAAGCCATCCATGAAACTTGGCAAATATGAAATTTTTCCAAAATCTGGTAAGACTTGCAATCCCATTCCAGTACTTAGCATTTTAATTTTACGTGTATTCAAGTACAGGAATACAGGAGTACAGTGAAAGGTACACAAAGTCGACATTCTACAGTGTCATCTTAAAATACAAAAACAGAATTTTAAAGAAAACAAAAGAAATAAAAGAAGCAAAAGCAGAAAGCTGGATACAAAATTGTCTTCATGGCTAAAGACCGAGAGTGGTGGACGATTGCTTTTAGGACTGTTAACAGCAGTGTTCCATAGGGATCAGTGCTGGGTCCACTTTTGTTTGTCATTTACATAAATGATTTAGAGGACAAGGCATGGATAGTTTGTGGATGACAAAAATTGGTGGCATACTGGACCATGAAGAAGGTTATCTAAGATTAGAAAGACATCTTGATCAATTGTGTCAATGGGCTGAGGAGTGGCAGATGGAGTTTAATGTGGACAAGCCTGAGGTATTGCATTCTGGTGAAACAAGCAAGGGCAGGACTTATACAATTAAAAGTATGGTCTTGGGTATGTAGTAGAACACACAGACTTGGGAGTTCAGAGAGATAATCCTTTGAAGTTTGCATCACCTGTAGGGAGGGTGGTTATGAAGGCGTTTGACATGCTCAATCTTTTTGAGTATAGGAGTTGGGACGTCATGTTGAGGTTGAACGGGATGTTGGTGAGGCATCTTTCTGGAGTACTGCCCATATCCCATACACCCTCCCTATTAATGTACTCATCCAGATGACTTTTTAAATGTTGTAATTGTAACAGCCTCCACCACTTCCTCTGACAGCTTGTTCCATTTACACACTACCCTCTGCATGAAAAAGTTGTCCCTTAGATCCCTTTTAAATCTCTCCCCTCGCACTTTAAACTTATGCCCTCTAGTTTTGGATTCACCTACTTTGGAGAAAAGACCTTGACCATTTACCCTATCAATGCCCTCCATGATTTTATAAGCCTCCTAATAAGGTCACTGCTTCACCTCCAATGCTCCAGGGAAAATAGCTCTTGCCTATTCAGCCGCTCCCTGTAGCTCAAACCCTCCAAGCCCAGCAACATCCTTGTAAATCTTTTCTGAACCCTTCCAAATTGCACAACATCCTTCCTGTAGCAGGGAGACACAGTATTCCAAAAGTGGCCTAACCAACATCCTGTACAGCTACAGCATGACCTTCCAACCCCTATATTCAATGCACTGACCAATAAAGGCAAGCATGCCAAATGCCTATCTACCTGTGATTCCAGCTTCAAGGAACTATGAACCTACACTACAAGGCCTCTTTGTCCAGCAACATCCCCCAGGATTGTATTATTAAGTGTGTAATTTCTGCCCTGATTTGCCCTTCCAAAATGTAGCACCTCATGTTAATCCGAGGTTAAACTCCATCTGCCAGTCCTTGGCCCGCCTGATCAAAATCCCATTTGTATTCTGAGGTAGCTTTCTAAAACATTAAATTGAGTTTCCATCTCCTCTTCAAGTTGGATGTGAAATAACCCATGGAATATGATATTCTTGGTGTTGTGCCACGAACAATACTTACACTGTCTACTGAGATGAGGAACATGCTAACTTTTATGTAAGAAACGTTTTACTGTAGTTTCATCTTGCCAGTAGAGGCTGTAAGATTCATGGGATCTTGTTGCGCTTCTTGTAATGCATAGCATCTCAAAGAGTCAAAGTTAACCCCTCATTTGACTTGCAAATTTGAGAAAGAACAAAGATGTTATGTCAACATTTAGTCCTCAATTGACATTAATAAAGCTAATTACCTTATTATTACATTGCTATCTATGACTATTGCTATGTAACAATCAGCAACCACAATTTGAATGTAGTAAATTGGCTGCAATGTAATTTGGGACACCCTAAGATCTTAAAGGGCGATACAAAATTCTTTCTTCCTTTTCATGCAAATGGGAAATCCACTGACCAAAACTAAAAATCAAATTTTGCATTCAAAACAAAATGAACATCGGGAGTTGTTGTTGGGCCATTGCAATGCGAATGTCTTAATTAGTCTGTCCTTTTGTGACCCTGTGTTTGCTTTAAATCAGCGATATTCTTCTCAGCTCTGTGACAGACTTTGCTGCCATGAAAAACACCACAATCTTCCTGCAGGATGCAGACAAAAAACAACTGTCACTTTTACAAAGATTGGACTTCCGCTGACTGTTTGTTTATGTTGCTACATTGGTACTTTGGGAATCAGTCTTGATTGGGAAGAAATATTATTTTAAGGGATTAGTGTAACTGTGCAACCCCCAGGTAAATCATGGGTGAACTCTTTCAGCAACATCCTTTTTGCTTGAACTACTCGGCTCAGTTTCAATTTAAAAGTGTAGAAGGAGGTTAACACAGTCATGCCAAAGTAGTGACATGATGTTGAGTGGCCAATGTGTGACTCAGTTATTTGCATTTCCTGATGCTGACCAGGATATTTTTCAAAAGCCCCTGATCATCGTGAATGTGCTGGTATTGCTCAATGGGAAGCCTGACCTTTTACTGAACGTGAGCCAACTGCAGTAGCTATAGAGGCTGGAAGCAGATTGTTGAATTAGCAGCTCTCGCTTTACACTCTCTTCAAATGTATGTGTACTTTTTTAAATGACGCAAGTTGTTGGAGAGAATTCAACTTGCAAGTTTAGACTTGGAGTCATCTCCTGCAGACAACCATGTACGTCTTTGCTTTTCCAAAGGAAATTCAGGAATGGAGCAAAAAAAAATCTGTACTTTTCCTTTTCTCAAATGACTAGAAGGATAATAGAGTACACTGAAGATGCTCTGTGACAAGATACTGATGGAGAAAAACAGTATCCAGTTATTACAGCTTAAATAACATGAGCACAGTGAATAATGGCAGAGTAATTACTGGCTGTCATGTAATAATGTAATTACTTATTATTTATATTTCATTAATCTCAGCTGTATAGCGATTCATTGGGAATGAAGTATACAAATTAGTAAATTCATTTAAACTCAGGTGCCTCACAGAAAAGCGTTCCACTTACTATTAACATTTTGTTTAGAACTCTTGGCTCATTATTTCTCTTCTAATTTATATTTTGGCTTAAAAGACTTAAATATCAATCTAGAAATTCAGCTGTGCCCGTACGAAATAACTGCATAGAGGCTAGTATCCCATTACCAAATCACCTATACGCAGTACATGGGCTCTGACCAGCCAACTCAGAGCCAGCCCCGAGGATGAGGACACTCTGAACGTCCCAGGTTAGCAACCCCAGTCAAGGATCTCACAGTTATGAGATCCACTTGTTCCAATCCACTACAGCCTTCCCTCACCCACCCCCACAAGTCCAGGCATACAGGCCAGTTCTTTGCCTTGCAGCTTCTCCTGGGATGTCTTTGCCTCAAGTCCAGTTCCTCCAACTCCGACTCAGGTACAGGCTGCGTGTACCAGATCGTAACCGTGTCTGGAGAATTTCCTCCCGTTCTTCAGGTGGTAAAGGTATTGAGGCTGCATTCATCTTGGACTCAGCAGTTTCTTTGACATTTTCAGAGGGGGGGAAGGCACAGTTTCTGACAGCCTTTATAACTGTTCTGATGGGCCAGGTATATTTTGTTCCTGCCTTGTTGGTGAGGTAACAGCTTTCAGGCGATCCGTTCGTTTATTCAGGATTGCCTCACCTACCCGACCTTTGTATGTCACAGGACCTGACCTCACATTGACCTCACCTCGTCCCCTCCAGGGCCATTTCAGTGGCTTTGACCCCAAACTTTGTCCACTGAACTAATTTGGTGGTCTCACTTAACGGAGACATACGACCGGCATTGGCATTCCTGCTTCCATTTCACCTTTCTCCCACCCCCACCAAGATCCAAAAAATATCAGGTTTAACCTGGTGCAGAGTCTTCTCTCCATCAGTAACTCTGCTGGAACTATCCCTGTAATTGCTTGAGGGGTGGTCTGTGAAGCGAACAGGAGCCAAGGTGGTTTGGCAACAAGCAAAGCTGGAGGCTGTTTCTTTCTCAACCAGTTCTGCCCCATCAAGCAAAGGCCCGGGCCTTTTACTACCATCTGTGGTAACAGCACTAATTGCTTCTCATAAGACACCGGATCCAAAGTTGTACCCTTAATCTGTGAAGGTTCCTGGGTATGGGTTCTCAATCTAGCCAAGGTCTAGCGTAAATTTAAGCGTTAGAATCCAGAGCAAGTTTTGTTGAAAACTGGTTCTGCAATCGCTGATACAGCTGCACAGGTATTGACCTCCATTAGAACCTGGTGACCATTTAATCAGACATTTATTTTGATTGGTTCTGATTTGGATGTTACAAAGGAACTAAGCTGTTCCAAGACACATGTAGGTGGACTTTTCAGGGTGCGTACTCTCCTGGGTACCAGCCACATAGAGGGCCTAGTCTTCCGCAGGATCAAAACAGTCAAGTTTGCCAAATAAAGGCACAATGCCCAAAATGCTTGCTAACTCAAACCTGACTGTTGTAAGTGAATTTTCTTCAGGTGTGTACTTTTTTCTCTTGTTGCCCCTGAAATAACTGCACAGATGCTGGTATCCCTTCACCGAGTCACCCTTCATTTACATTTGCACAGTACACAGGCACTGACCAGCAGAGCCAGGCCATAGAATGAGGAGACTCTCAAACTCCTATTTATTTTTGTCAGCCAGGAGTCCCTGATTAGACCAGGTTAACAATCAAATCGAGGATCTCATGGTCTATGGATCCACCTGGTCTTTGTTCCAATCACTACACTACAGGGTTAAAACTGGCACCTAGAAATCCAGAGTTGCAGGCGAAATGCTCGTATTTGCTCTTAGAGTAGAGTCATAGAGTAATACAGCATGGAAACAGACCATTCAGCCCAAACTGGTCCATGCTGACCATGGTGCCCACTCAGCTAGTTCCAACTGCCTGCATTTGGTCCGTATCCCTCCAAGCCCTTCCCATCCATGTACCTCTTCAAATGTTTTTTTTAAACGTTGCTATTACACCTGCCTCAACTACTTCCTGTGGCAGCCCATTCCATACACGCACCACTCTCTGAATGAAGCATTTGCCCCTCAGCTCCTTTTTCAGTCTATCTCCTTTCATCTTAAACCTTTGCCCTCTCGTTTTCAATTTCCCACCCCTGGGAAAAAGACAATACGCTTTCATCCTATCTATGTCCCTCATGATTTTATACACCTCGAAAAGGTCACCCCTCATTCTCCACCCTTCCAAGTAATAAAGTCCTATCCTGGCAAACCTCTCCCTATACCTCAGTTTATCAAATCTTCTTTGCGCACTTTCCAGTTTAACTATGTCTTTCCTATAACAGGGTGACCAAAAGTGTACACAAAACTCCAAGTGCGGTCTCACCAATGACTTGTACAACTATAACATAACACCCCAACGCCTATGCTCAAAGCCTCAACCAATAAAAGCCAACCTGCTGAATGCCTTCTTTAACAACCTGTCCAACTGTGAGACCGCTTTCGATGAACTACGTAATTGTACTCCTAGGTCCCTCTGTTCCACACACTCTTCAGGACCTTACCATTTACTATATAAGTCCTACCTACGTTTGACATTCTAAAATGCAACACTGCACACTATCTGTATTGAATTGCGTTTGCTAATCCTTAACCCACTTCCCCATCTGATTAAGATCCCTCTGTAGTTTTTGATAGACTTCCTCACTATCAATGATACCTCCTAATTTTGTATGATCCACAAACTTACTAATCATGCCTTGTACATTCAGATCCAGATCGTTTCTGTAAATAACAAAATAACACTGTGGCACATCACTAGCCACAAGCCTCCAGTCCTTCAACCATCGCCCTCTGCTTCCTACTATCAAGCCAATTTACATCCAATTAGCTAGCTCTCCATGGGTTCCATGCGACCTAACCTTCATGACAAGCTTGTCATGCAGGACCCTGTCAGAGGCTTCACTGAAGTCCATATAGATAACATCCACTGCCCTACCCTCATCTATCCTCTTGGATACCTCTTAAAAAAAAACAATGATTTGTCAGACATGACCTCTTGCACACAAATCCATGCTGACTATCCCCAATTTCTAACTCCTTTGTCCAACTGTTTTTCTCTCTCTTTGGGGTCTATCCTATTGTTTTCTCCCTACCCCACCCACATCCCTATTTTCTGCATATAAACTGATATTTTCCCAGCCACCACCAGTTCTGAGGAAGGGTCACCGGACTCGAAATGTTAACTCTGCTTTTCCCTTCACAGGCGTAGCCAAACCTGCTGAGCTTTTCAGCACATTTGTTTTTGTTTTAGGATCCTCTACATATTGATTTAGGAAACTTTCTTGGACACAATTGACAAATTCCTGTCCAAGCCTTTCACACTCTGGATGGCCCAATCAAAACAGGAGAAATTAAAATCTCCAACCAACGCTACTCTGTTATTCCTACAGGTATCTGCAATCTTTCTACATATCTGTTCCTCTAAGCCTTGCTGGTTGTTTGGGGGTCTACAATACAGTCCCAACAGAGAGACAGTCCCCTTCTTGTTTCTAAGTTCTAGCCATATGGCCTCATTTGATGACCCCTTAAGAATATCCCCTCAGGACTGTTGTTAATTCTTCCCTTACCAAAAAGGGAAACTCCCCTCCTCACATACTTGTACTTCTATCACACCTGTAGCTTCTATATCCTAGAACACTGCCCTTCTCTCAGCCATGTTTCTGTTTTGACTATAATATCCCAGTACCCAGAGCAAATTCCTGCTCTGAGCTCATCTGTCTTACCAGTCAGACCTCGTGCATTGAAATAAATGCACTTTAAACTAAAAGTCTCTTCCCTCTCTTTACTGTGCCCCTGGCTAACCTGGTAGTAAATTTGTCCTCGATGGCTAATATATTTTCCCCGACTTCTCAATGGCCCCTGTCTTATTCAAAGTCCCACAAACCAGGGCAAACTAATTTAAATCCTCCCGAGTAAAACTAGCAAATCTCCCTGCAAGGATACTGGACCCTCCCTAGTTCAAAAGCAACAAAAGCCCCCCTACACCAGCTCCTCAGCCACGCATTCTCCTGGCCTGTCTTTCTATTTCTATTCTCACTGGCGCATGGCACTGGGAGTAATCCTGAAATTACCACCCTTGAGGTAGCAAGAGCTGCAGATGCTGGAGTCAGAGACAACACAGTGTGGAGCTGGAGGAACACAGCAGGCCAGGTAGCATCAGAAGGGCAGGAAAGTTGACTTTTCAAGTCAGGACCCTTCTTCAGAAATGGGGGAAGGTGAAGGGAGCTGGGGAATAAATAAAGAGGAGGGGAGCAGCTAGGGAAGATAGGTGGGATGGTGACAGGTGAGTACAGATAGGGAATGATTGGGGATTGGTCAATGGGATAGGTGGGGTAGATAGGTGGGAGAGAAGATGGACAGGTCCTGTCTTTCCCTCTGAGCCGGCCACAGCATCGCTGACCTGAAGTTCTCTGCACCCTGGATGATCCTGAATGCATCCAGCTCCAGTTTCCTAATGTAGTCGGTCAGGAGCTACAACCGGGTGCACTTGTCAAAAGTGTAGCCATCAGGGACACTGGAAGTTTCCCTGATCTCCCAAATCCTCCAAGAGGAGCACGCCACAACCCTACCTGCCATCAGTCTAGACAGAAAGAAAGTGGAGTAAAAGAGTCCTTACCCATATCACGTTTGTGTTCTCATGCCAAAACTTCTCAAACAAAGGCTTCAGCACTTTCACTCTAACACCAGCCCACTCTCTTAATAACTGCTCACTTGTACACCTTCCCCTTGCCAGTCATTTTCCTCACAAAGCCCTTTCCCATTTTGTTCAGAGGAGAAGAGAGAGTGGGAAATATCAAAACAGTGCCTGTGTTCAACCACACCTTAACACCAGGCCCTCTCTGGCCTGCTGTGCAGTCATGGCGACTGTGGCAATGTCTCCTGGAATTCTGCTATGATGACTCTCAGCCACCCCCTGATTCTTCCTTGCAAGAGCCACCATATTGGGTGAGGTTCTTCCGTAGGCCTGGCACTACTTGTTGGAGTCATTCGGAAACCAAGGCATTTGCTGCTTCTCCAATCGCAGGCTGTTTCTCACCTGAGGTTGTCAGCAAGGCTATTAGGGAGCATAGCAACAGTAAGCATGAGAGAGAGCCAGTCTGTAATTGGATGGTTATGACTTTTCTCTGGTTGCCCCCGTGAGTAGATTTTCATGGGCATTTTGCAGGTGGATTCTCTGTCCTTGTGCTTTGATGGTTGTCTCGTCAATTCTTTACCTACCATAACTGACTTCTGCTCATGTATTTTGTGGCAGTCCTGAATAGTCCAGTAGGATTAGCTTAGGAGCTGGTTGATGAGTTGGGAAAGCCAAGAAGACAAGAAAGAGCAGAAGAATCTGGGAAAAGGGAATGAATGACTGGAGCATTGCACAGAAAATCATGTCTGTTTTGGCTCTTCAGAGTGTTGATTCTCAGCTTCACGGACAAACAATGTTTCTGGTGCCTCTGTTTTACCAAAAAGACTATCAATGCGTTATTGTTGCAACTACCACTTGGGCCTTGAAATAGCGCATGGACAGCTCGGTCTGAGATTGTCAACATCACCGCAGCCTGTAAGTTACATATAACACACTCCTGGGTTAAGTTGCATGTGTCCTCAATGACGTCCTCATGCAGCTTTATTTGTGGACATTGGGGTGGTTGCTACCGAAGTTGAGGATTTGATCCACATGGTTTGCGTTTTCTGTATACGGAGGTCTGCAACTCTCCATTTGTCAGTCTTTCTGCCTTAACATCCAAAAATGGAAGTTGATTGTTGTTTTCTTCTTTCCTTGTGAGTTTAATCCCTGCAAATATGTTGCTGATGAGGTGGTGGGTCTCTTCTAATTTGTTGCATTTAATAATGACAAATGCGTCATCTACATACCGGATCCACAGTTTAGGTTGAACATGGGGGAGGGTGGTGTGTTCTAGTCTTTGCATGGCTGCTTCTGCGATGAGTCCTGAGATGAGTAACCCCACTGGTGTACCATTGATCTGTTTGTATACTTGACCATTAAAGACAAAGGGGGTGATGAGGCAGAGGTCTAGTAATTTAAGTATGTTGTCCTTGCTGAAGTAGTTGCTGGTCTGCATTGCTGTTTCCTCTAGTATTGTGGTCACTATTTCTTTGCTAGTGGGATGTCAATTGATGTGAATAAAGCTGCAATGTCAAGGCATACCATAATCTCGTCATCGTTGATTTTTTTGCTCTTGAGGGTATTGAGGAAACCTTGGGTTGAGTGGATAGAATGAGGTGATCCATCTGCTTCGTCTTTCAATCTCTGACGTAGGTCCTTGGCCAGTTTGTGTAAAGGTGTGCCTGGTAGGGAGACAATGAGTCTGAGAGGGATGTCTGGTTTATGTACATAAACCAGAAGGCAGTCCATAAAAGCGTGGGTGTGTTTGTGCCTTCTGGTTTCATTCTCATGAAGTCTGTCTTGGTTATGTGTCCTGCATTCATGAGTCACTTCAATATCTAATTGATCCTATTACCTAGCTGTGGTGTTGGGTCTATCGCCACCTGTTGGTAAGTAGTTCTATCTGCAAGCAATGTCTGTACTTTCTTAGCCGAGTCTGGTTTGTTCATAATGATGGGCATGCGCCCTTTGTCTGCTGGTAAGATTATGATGTTCTTCTCTTTCCTGAGTTTGTCTAGTGCTTTCTCTCTTCTGTGTTCAGGTTGTCCCCTTTGTTACTTCTGTGTAGTGTGGGGAATATAGTTTGTCAAATGGCTTGTTGTGTTTTGTCCATGGGTTTGTTGTCTTTTAATGTATTCTCCAGGGCGGCCATGAAGTCTGTTCTGTTCACATCTTTGAGGCTAAAGTTCAGTCCGCATCATAGGACAGTTTTCTCAGTTTCTGTGAGTTGCCTGTTAGATAGGTTTCTTATCCATGTGCCTGGTTTGTTGCTGTCCTTATCTTTTGAGGTGGATCAGTTTGGTGAGTTTGTCCTGTAGTTCGTATCTCTTCTTAGTTTTGGTTTAGTGTTTATTGATGGTGATGGCCTGTTCTAGGGTTGTAATCTATTGCTGGTCTGTTGAGTTTATACACTGCGATTTTTGGCGCGCAATTCCTCGTTCGTACCTGTGGAGTTGGTTATGGACATCATTAATCATTGCTTGTGGCATTTTGTGTCTGTTCTGTTCAGCTATTTTATATGCCTGTGGATTATTGAGTGGAGGTTTGTATTTCACACTGCAGGGGAATTCCTGGTTCCTGAGGCATTCGTGGACGAAGTGAAGTTGTTCGTGGGTGGAGCTCAGTCGGTTGGCGAATGTTTCTCACTGTCCGGCAATTTTTAGCGGGTTACACCCATAGTTGTTTAAAGTTTTAGCAAAGATCTGTAGCTCAGGTTGTGGCTGAGGTTGTTGGCTTGCTCGCCGAGCTGGCTTGTTTTTGTCACTATGCTAGGTAACATCATCACTGGACCCTCAGATGTAGGTATGTTATTCTACTCCACTTGGAATTTACTCTGTCTGGTCTGTTATGGTGAGTAGTGTCATTTCTGGTATTGATCTGTATGGGTTTGTATATGGGGTCCAATTTTATATGTTTTATGATTGAAGCATGAGTGGAGAGCCATGCCTCTAGGAAATTCCCGTGCGTGTCTGTTTGGCTTGGGCTACTATGGTTACTTTGTCCCAGTTAAACTGATGGCCTTCATTGTCTGAATGTACTGATATTAAGGAGAGTTTGTTGTGCCATGTTGCTGCTAGCTGATGTTCATGTATTCTGATGGCTAGTTTCCTTCCTGTCTAACATGTAATGTTTGTGGCAGTTGTTGCATGGTATCTTGTAAACCACATTGGTTCTGCAGGAAAAAGAAGAACACTTACACAAGATCCTTGACTTAAACGGATATGCCTGCAACTTCATCTACTGATGCCTACATAACAAATAACAACAGGAGACCACAGTATGACCCAACACACTGGCCACACTGCCGTACATCAGGAACATATTGGAGCTGACAACAAGACTCCTAAGACCACTAGGAATCATGGTGGCCTACAAGCCCACAGCCATGCTACAACAAATGCTTACCAGGATTAAAGACCTCATTCCCGCAACATGGAGAATCAACATGGTTTACAAAATACCAGGCAACAACTGCCACAAACATGACATCAGACAGACAGAAGGAAACTAGCCATCAGAATATACCAACATCAGCTAGCAGCAAAACACCATGACAAACTCTCCTTAATGTCAGTACATTCAGACAATGAAGGCCATCAGTTTAACTGGGACAAAGTAACCATAGCAGCCCAAGCCAAACATAGACAGGCACGGGAATTCCTAGAGGCATGGTTCTCCACACATGCTCCAATCAAAAAACATATAAAATTGGACTCCATGTACAAACCCGTACAGATCAAAACGGAAATGAGACCACTCACCACAATGGACCGGACAGTATAAATTTCAAGCGGAGTGGGATAACATCGTTACATCAGAGGCTCCACTGATGATGTCACCTAGCATAGTGACAAAACGTCCGAACAAAAACAAGCCAGCTTGGCGAGCAAGTCAACAACCACATTCAAATAAATCTTTTGGAGTTTAACCTGGTGTCGCGTGACTTTTGACCCAGACCAGTCAAGGAGACGGAAAGCACTTCTGGTTCCTGATTGGGAGGATCGGCACTTTGTAAAACGATAAGCATGTTTCTGAATGGACAGAAGCTGGAATGGAAATCGGGAATTAAATCCAACATCATCTGATCCCGCTACTGTAACTCCTGGAGAGAAACAACATATGAGGAACCTTGTGCTAAGAGGCGGGGTGAAGGAGAATAGGGGAACTGTGCAGGCTGGCCAGCTACACTTGGTAATGTGTTTTGACTTAAGTGCAGTATTGAGGTAGCTGAAGGGTCACTAGTGTGGGTTCCTTTGACTGTTTACAATTTGTACTTGGAAATATTTTTATGTTTGGATATTTCTGATACTTGATACTTTTGAGAATAAAAACATGAATTGGTTAAGTTAAAGAGCACTCTGTGTCTTCTAAAATCATGTTCACTGAGATTAACTGCTGCCTGAGACAGTCAGTCACCATCACTTTCATTGTTTGCGACATAATTTGCACATCTCATGGAAGGACAAAATCCTGAATGCTGCACTCCTTTTAAAGGCACACTTTCCAAGTACATTGGAACTCAGCAAGCTGTGGCAATATTGTTGGCTCAGGCAGATTTGCAAGATGGATAACAGTTACATACTCAAGGGTGACAATGGGAACTGCAGATGCTGGAGAATCCAAGATAATAAAATGTGAGGCTGGATGAACACAGCAGGCCAAGCAGCATCTCAGGAGCACAAAAGCTGACGTTTCGGGCCTAGACCCTTCATCAGAGAGGGGATGGGGTGAGGGTTCTGGAATAAATAGGGAGAGAGGGGGAGGCGGACCGAAGATGGAGAGAAAAGAAGATAGGTGGAGAGGAGAGTATAGGTGGGGAGGAAGCGGGGGCATAGGTCAGTCCAGGGAAGACGGACAGGTCAAGGAGGTGGGATGAGGTTAGTAGGTAGGAGATGGGGGTGCGGCTTGGGGTGGGAGGAAGGGATAGGTGAGAGGAAGAACAGGTTAGGGAGGCAGAGACAGGTTGACACTTCCGCCATCTACAATCCGACCCCACCACCCAAGACATTTTTCCATCCCCACCCTTGTCTGCTTTCCGGAGAGACCACTCTCTCCGTGACTCCCTTGTTCACTCCACACTGCCCTCCAACCCCACCACACCCGGCACCTTCCCCTGCAACCGCAGGAAATGCTACACTTGCCCCCACACCTCCTCCCTCACCGCTATCCCAGGCCCCAAGATGACTTTCCATATTAAACAGAGGTTCACCTGCACATCAGCCAATGTGGTATACTGCATCCAGTGCACCCGGTGTGGCTTCCTCTACATTGGGGAAACCAAGCGGAGGCTTGGGGGCCGCTTTGCAGAACACCTCCGCTCGGTTCGCAATAAGCAACTGCACCTCCCAGTCGCAAACCATTTCCACTCCCCCTCCCATTCTTTAGATGACATGTCCATCATGGGCCTCCTGCAGTGCCACAATGATGCCACCCAAAGGTTGCAGGAACAGCAACTCATATTCCGCTTGGGAATCCTGCAGCCCAATGGCATCAATGTGGACTTCACAAGCTTCAAAATCTCCCCTCCCCCCCCCCCCCGCATCCCTAAACCAGCCCAGTTCGTCCCCTCCCCCCACTGCTCCACACAACCAGCCCAGCTCTTCCCCTCCACCCACTGCATCCCAAAACCAGTCCAACCTGTCTCTGCTTCCCTAACCTGTTCTTCCTCTCACCCATTCCTTCCTCCCACCCGAAGCCGCACCTCCATCTCCTACCTACTAACCTCATCCCACCTCCTTGACCTGTCCATCTTCCCTGGACTGACCTATCCCCCGCTTCCTCCCCACCTATACTCTCCTTGCCACCTATTTTCTTTTCTCTCTATCTTCGGTCCGCCTCCCCCTCTCTCCCTATTTATTCCAGAACCCTCACCCCATCCCCCTCTCTGATGAAGGGTCTAGGCCCGAAACGTCAGCTTTTGTGCCCCTGAGATGCTGCTGGGCCTGCTGTGTTCATCCAGCCTCACATTTTATTATCTCATATACTCAAGGGTTGTCTGCCTGGCAAGGACGCCGAAGTCAGAAGGCAAGTGGAATCTCAAGGCTCTGTTTACTGGATGCGTGCAAGAATGAATGAAAGCCATAAACAACGATATTTGCGCCCATAGGTTGCGAGCTAATGACAAAGAAAAATTATAACACCCTTTGAGGGGTGCTACCATGACCATCAGTGGCTGCAGTGTTGTATATCTCTCTGTTGTCGAGCAGATGCCAATGCTGGAAAAGAACAACCCACAAAGATTCCTGATAACCAACTTGTGTGTGGCACTCCTCAACCATCAGCAGGAGTACCCCAGCTACTCCATCCTTGGAGGATTTGATTTACTGCATTTACATACATGGAAGGATGTAATGGAGCTTCTTAAATGAAAGTTTCATGTTTAATTGATATTTAATGGCAGGGCTGGCACTTACATTTATTCTCGTAAAATCACTGTGTATTGTTGTGGCAACAAAGTATCAACCTCAGCAGGAAGTTGCTGTCAACAACCTCACTGTAGTCCCAGGCCAACAGGTCAGTTGGTCATTAGTGCTTTAATTTTATTGGACAGCAGTTGAGGAACTTTTCAAAAAGATGAATGTTAAGTTCTTGAGTGCCAGCTTACACGTATGTATATAAAGCAGCAGCAGCAGCCACTGGGAAGTTCCCTTATTGTGTAATCATCCAAGAAAGCATGTTTAGCATGATATATTCTGAGTTGACTAACTGGTCTGCAATTATTTGGCTACCTGAAAACATATGGCTACATTACAAGATGAGATTGATACATGTTGCAACGAGAGATGTCTCTGTCCAGCTGCTTAGTATGTCAAATTCAATTGCGTCAAACAATTGGTGCTTGCTTGTGAGTTGCACTGGCATGACATTCAATTCTGTGGGTGCTGTCAGTACTGTACTCTGTGGATTAAATTACTTTCTTCCTTGTACATTGGTTTTACATTGTGCTTGCTGGGTGGTCTGGCTTAAAATTGAAGAGATGACTTAGAACTGAGGCATTGATGTCTGAGAGAATGAAGCACTTCTTGAACTTGAGTTTAAAATATGCCACTTAACAGATTTATAGACTATGATTAATAAAATGGTACTTGAAGAACTTATATTGGAAATTATTTGGCAACTTGGAATTCACTCCCATTTGCTCACAGGAGCATTATCTCAATATACAATCTCAACATAGCGTGAGTTTTAGGATGACATCAACAGAGGATTCTTTCTTTTATTAAGTGATTAGCTAGGTGCAACTAATGAATGTTCAAACATGCATTTTGAAAATTTTCCACTGTCAGTGATTGTATCACACTTTGAAATGATGGTATGAGATTGCTTAACAATATGACAAAACAAATATATATCTTTTTGTCGCAGTTTAGAAAGAACTTCTTTTGTATTTCAGTTAATTCTGTATTTGACTTGCTTTATTGAGTTATTTAACTTAGATCAATTTCTTCCATATTGACTAAGCACTGCCATAGAAGTTCCTGAAAATGGAGCAAACAGGATGGCCTAAAGTAATCAAGATAACAAAGTGTGAAGCTGGATGAACACAGCAGGCCAAGCAGCATCTCAGGAGCACAAAAGCTGACGTTTCGGGCCTAGACCCTTCATCAGAGAGGGGGATGGGGAGAGGGTACTGGAATAAATAGGGAGGGGGGGGGCGGACCGAAGATGGAGAGAAAAGAAGATAGGTGGCGAGGGGAGTATAGGTGAGGAGGTAGGGAGGGGATAGGTCAGTCCAGGGAAGACCGACAGGTCAAGGAGGCGGGATGAGGTAGTAGGTAGGAAATGGAGGTGCGGCTTGAGGTGAGAGGAAGGGATGAGTGAGAGGAAGAACAGGTTAGGGAAGCGGAGACAGGCTGGGCTGGTTTTGGGATGCAGTGGGGGGAGGGGACACGCTGGGCTGGTTTTGTCATGCAGTGGGGGGATGGGAAGAACTGGGCTGGTTTTGGGATGCAGTGGGGGAATGAGAGATTTTGAAGCTTGTGAAGTCCACATTGATGCCATTGGGCTGCAGGGTTCCCAAGCGGAATATGAGTTACTGTTCTTGCAACCTTCAGGTGGCATCATTGTGGCACTGCAGAAGGCCCATGATGGACATGTCATCTAAGGAATGCGGGGGGGAGAGTTGAAATGGTTCGCGACTGGGAGGTGCAGTTGTTTGTTGCGAACCGAGCGGAGGTGTTCTGCAAAGTGGTCCCCAAGCCTCCGCTTGGTTTCCCCAATGTAGAGGAAGCCACACCGGGTACAATGGATACAATATACCACATTGGCAGATGTGCAGGCGAACATCGTCCTCCCTCACCGCCATCCCAGGCCCCAAGATACCACAACCGCCCCAAGAGGATCCCCCTTGTTCTCACAGACCACCCCACCAACCTCCAGATACAACGCATCATCCTCCGACATGTCCGCCATCGACAATCCGACCCCACCACCCACGCCATTTTTCCATCCCCACCCTTGACTGCCTTCCGGAGAGACCACTCTCTCCGTGACTCCCTTGTCCGGTCCACACTCCCCTCCAACCCCACACCCGGCACCTTCCCCTGCAACCGCAGGAAGTGCTACACTTTCCCCCACACCTCCTCCCTCACCCCCATCCAAGGTCCCAAGATACCCCTACTGCATCACAAAACCAGCCCAGCTCGTCCCCTCCCCCCACTGCATCCCAAAACCAGCCCAGCCTGTCCTCGCTTCCCTAACCTGTTCTTCCTCTCACTCATCCCTTCCTCCCACCTCAAGCCGCACCTCAATTTCCTACCTACTACCTCATCCCACCTCCTTGACCTGTCCGTCTTCCCTGGACTGACCTATCCCCTCCTCACCTATACTCTCCTCTCCACCTATCTTCTTTTCTCTCCATCTTCGGTCCACCTCCCCCTCTCTCCCTATTTATTCCAGAACCCTCTCCCCATCCCCCTTTTCTGACGAAGGGTCTAGGCCCGAAACGTCAGCTTTTGTGCTCCTGAGATGCTGCTTGGCCTGCTGTGTTCATCCAGCTTCACACTTTGTTATCTTGGATTGTCTAGCATCTGCAGTTCCCATTATCATTGGCCGAAAGTAATTGCTGTTCATGTTGGTACTGTTCACAAAACCTGGACAATGTCAATTATTTTCTTAGAGTTAAGTGGTTGAGATGAAAGATTGTTTTATGGACCGAATTGAATCGATAATTATTTAGTAGTTTTGCTCAGTTATAGAGTTGTGCATAACTTTTCCTCAGGAAATTAAATTTGTGGGGTAGATTACAGTAGGATAAATTATACATGTCCAGTAGAACTGAGCTAAGAAATTTGACTGGCGTTTTTCTATTTTAACAAATGTTTACAATGATAAAATATTTTATTTCTGCAGGTATTCTATCCAGTTGGCAAGTGAAATGGCAATTTTAACCCATCCAAAATGGTCAATTGTTTGAGACGTAAAAAATTAAAATATTTTGAATCGTGACTTTGTTGTCCAAGCAATTCATTTTTTGAATTTAGTGGTGTCAAAATGGCAATGGCCAGCCAATCTGTTCCCAGAGGCTGGGTTGGAAGTGTTATAATGTATTAATATATAATAATGGAGACCCTGTATGTAAACTGCCCGACAGGCCTATTGTGGACAGCCAGATTTCTCAGGCCTCATGATTTCTAGTGGCTCATAAGAGGAAGAATCTTGTCCCTTGATAATATTCCCTTAGCCAGGACGATTGGTATTACACCAGGCAACCCCACAAGCTTGTCTTCCTTCCCGTCATTAAACACCCGCAAAATTGGAGATTGCATCATATCACTCCTACCAACCCCTCCGGACACTCACACTAACTGTTCCATTAGATCTCCATTAAATGCTCGTTACTTGGTAGGAAGTCAGGTCGATCAGTCAAACCGACTTCCAGGTAGGGAACCTGTTAAAAGAATGTTCATCATGTACAGGCAAATCCCCACATCCAAAATATTGGCTTTGAGATCCCACACACCACTGTCCAGCTTACTCAACTCCATCCGGTCAATACTACAAGCTAAATTACTGAAAGACAATGCTGGAACATCAAAGTATTCCCTTGCCCAGTAGGTGAGTGTATGAACACTTGAGCAGCTTGATCGTTTTAAAATGTGCCGATGATTGCATTTATACAAGCACATGGGAATTTACCTTTAACAATAGGTAAGATCAATCCAAAATACTACTTTGTAGCATGCTTATAGAGAAGAACCAAAAGAAGTAAAGGGAAAATCACGGCAAATAAATTTTGAATAGTTCTCAAAAAGTGTTTATTCCTCAGAGTGAGTGTCAAGTAAGCAGACAATGAGAAACAAGGCAACAATAAATGAAAACTAACTTAAGAATTTGGTACACCTGGAATTTTGGTGCGAAGGGGTAAGAGGAGAATTTGCACCCAGAGCTAAAGTGAAAAGCAGAATCACTAAAAATAATCATAATTCCCAATTACTTTCTGAGCTAAAAGCAAATTGACACTGGGTATGTAAGATTAGAGAGTTGAGTGCATTTGTCAAGGATTGGTCTTGGAGAAATGGGTTTCTAGCATGAGTATTGGTACCAGTAGTGCAGAAAGAGGGAGCTCTATCATTAGCTTTCACCTGAATCATGCTGGGACCAGTGTCTTGGCGGATCATGTAACTCAGACTGTAAACTAAATAGTAGGGGAAGGAGGAACCATGCAAAGGACAAGGCAGTGATGGAGCATGATGAGATTATTAATGTTACCCAGTCTGTGACAGGAAGGGACAGAGCCTACAAATGTTAGATTGCATGGACAAAAATAGCAAAAGTGGGGAAAAATGTTTTTAAAATAACTGATAGAGGAGGATTCAAGTGAACAGAGATTTAGACATCCAAATGTAAATATTGAGGCAATACAAAATATATTTTTGCGTTTAAAGACAAGCTGGATGAGCCAAGAAGGAACAGAGAGGTTAATGTTAATAGTGTATAAAGTCCATGCTGCAAATAATAGTAAAAAGCCAAATTGAAGTCACTTTACCTGAATGCATAGAACATTTGTAATAAGATCAATGAGCAAGTGACCCAAGCTGAGATAAGTGATTTTCACCATTGCAGAGGTAGGATTGCACTCTGACCAAGGCTGGGAAATAAATGCTCAAGGATATATAATATTTCAGAAAGATAAGTTGGATGAAAAGGAGGGATAGCCTGAAGAATGACATCAGGACATTGGTGAGAAACAGTGTTTGCTCAAAAAAGAAGTAAGTCGAATGGGTATGGTTAGTGCCATTATAATGACAATACATGGATCATCAATTTTTGACTTCTGTGATCTGATTTTTGATACCTGGTACCTACTTGGACTAAAATAGTTTTAGAAAGGAAAAAAAAATTGAATTAATTAGTCCAGGCAGTCAGCTGAAGCCTGTTTGACCTAGTTTTATGAAACCATTGTGAGATAAACAAAGATAAGCTGAGCTGAAATCCAAATTATCAAAAGGCATTGAAATTCAGATCTGTACATCCGAAACAGTGAAGCTTAGGAATACCAACAGTCATAAAGCATTGGTGGGAGTAGTTTATACGCTCTCTAACATTAGTTATACCTTTGAACAAAGCATCAAACAAGAAATCATTAGGGCTTTTGACAAAGGTAATGGAATAATTGTCAGGGACTTTAATCTTCATTTGACCAGAACAATCGTATTTACAAAGATTGTTTAGAAAACAACTTTGTAGTCTTCACGTACCACCCCATCAACCTCTGGATCCAATGCATCATTCTCTGCCACTGTGGCCTCCCCGACATCAGGGATACCAAGCGGAGGCTTGGAGACCGCTTTGTGGAACACCTACACTTGGTTCACAACTAACAACTACACCTCCCAGTAGCGATCCACTTCAAACACCCTCCCAGTCCTTAGACAACATGTCCATCCTGGGCCTCCACAGTGCCACAATGATGCCACCCGAAGACTGAAAGATCAGCACCTCATATTCCTCTTTGGAATCCTGCAGCCCAATGGTCTTAATGTGGACTTCACAAGCTTCAAAATCTCCCCATACATGACCTCATCCCAAGACCAGCTCGTCTCATCACCACCTCCTTGACTTGTCCATCTCTTTTCCCACCTATCTGCTCCTCCTGTCTCACTGACCAACTCCCACCCCCATTTCCTACCTACTAGCCTCATCCCCACCTCCTTGATCTGTCTGTCTTCCCTCTCATCTACCTGTCCCTCCCTCCTCACTGACCAAACCCAATCCCAACTCCCTACCTACACTCACCTGCACTGGCTTCATCCCTGCTTCCTTGATCTGCCAGTCTTCTCTCTACCTATCTGGTCCTCTGTTCACCTTCTATCATCGCCCTCTCTCTATTTATTTCAGAGACCCCTTCCCCTCCCCCATTTCTGAAGAAGGGCCCAGACACAAAACATCATCCTTCCTGCTCCTCTGATGTGCCTGACTTGCTGTGTTCATCCAGCTCTACACCTTGTTATCTTATTTGTAGAAAGCCTGCTGTAGCAATATCCTGAGTCAGTACATTCTGGAACCATGTAGAAAAACGTTATTAAAGGTTTAGTATTATGCAATGGTGCAGGATTTAGAAAGTAATGTCATGGTAAGAGGTCGACAGGAAAATAGTGATTATAATTGAATTCACAACTGGTCAAATTGCACGCAAGAATTTTAAACTCAGACAAGACAAATTGCAAATTTATAAGCAGAACATTGGTGATGGCAGAGTGGGTCAACAGGCTAAAACAATAATGAAGAAACCTGGAAAATTTTTAAAGCAATGATTCAGAAAGTTCAACGAAATAAATTCCATTGGAAAACAAAAGCTCAGTAAACAAGAATCACCCATGGCTTGTTAACAAAGTTAAGAATAGTAGTAGATTAACAGACAAGGGTTATAATGTTACAAAGAATAACAGTCCGTCTAGGGATTGGGAGAAGTTTAGAGTTAGTAAAGGGCCGCCAAAAATAGATTTAAAAATGTAGAAAATCGAATATGTGAGTAAACCAACCAAGAATAAAGCAGAGATAGTGGGAACTGGATGCTGGAGAATCTGAGATAACAGAGTGTAGAGCTGGATGAACGCAGCAGGCCAAGCAGCATCAGAGGAGCAGGAAAGCTGATGGTTCAGACCTGGACTCTTCTTCAGAAATGAGGGAGGAGAAGGGGGTTCTGAAATAAATTGGGAGAGAGGTCGAGGAGACAGGCAGGTCAAAGAGGTCGGGTTGGAGCCAGTAAAGATGACTGTAGGTGAGGAATAGGGAGGGGATAGGTTGGTCTAGGTACGATGGACAGGTCAAGGAGGCGGGATGAGGTTAGTGGGTAAGTGATGGGGGTGGAGCTTGAAGTGGGAGCAATGTTTAGGGAGGTGGGAACGTGCTGGGCTGGGTTTGGCATGCGGCCGGGTTGGAGAGATTTTGAAGCTTGTGAAGTCCACATTGATACTATTGGGCTGCAGGGTTCCCAAGCGAAATATGAGATGCTGCTCCTGCAGCTTTCGGGTGGCATCATTGTGGCACTGCAGGAGGCCCAGGATGGACATGTCGTCCAAGGAATGGGAGGGGGAGTGGAAATGGTTCATGACAGGGAGGTGCAGTTGTTTGTTGTGAACCGAGCGTAAGCATTCCACGAAGCTGTCCCCAAGACTCCGCTTGGTTTTCCCAATGTAGAGGAGGCCACAATGGGAACAGTGGATACAGTGCATCACATTAACAGATGTGCGGGTGAACATCTGCATGATGTGGAAGATCTTCTTAGGGCCTGGGATGGGGGTGGGGGGGACGTGTAGGGGCAGGTATAGCGCTTCCTGTGGTTTCAGGGAAAAGTGCCAGGGGTGGTGGGGCTGGAGGGGAGTGTGGTTTGGACAAGAGAGTCATGGAGAGAATGGTCCCTCTGGAAAGCAGATAAGGGTGGGGAGGGGAAAATGTCATTGGTGGTGGGGTCAGATTCAGATGGCAGAAGTGCTGGAGGATGATGCTTTGGATCCAGAGGTTGGTGGGGTGGAACGTGAGGATGGTGGGGATTCTGTTTTGGCGGTTATTGCAGGGACGGAATGTGAGGGATGAGTTGCGGGAAATGTGTGAGACATGGTCGAGGGTATTTTTGACCACTGTGGAGGGCAAGTTGCGGTCCTTGAAAAACAAGAACATCTGGGATGTCCAGGGATACAATGCCTCATCTCAGGAGCAGATGTGGCAGAGGCGAAGGAATTGGGAATAAGGGATGGCCTTTCTGTGGGAAGGTGGGTGAGAGGAGGTGTATTCTAGGTAGCTGTGGGCATCGGTAGGCTTGAAATGAATATCAGTTTCCAGGTGGATGTCAGAGATGGAAACAGAGAGGTTCGGGAAGGAGAGAGGAATCAGAGATGGTCCAGGTGAACTTAAGGTTAGGGTGGAAGGTGTTAGTGAAGTGGATGAAGTGTAAGAGCTCGTCATGGGAGCACAGGGCGTTGCTGATACGGTCACCGATGTAAAGGAAGAAGAGGTGAGGTTTGGGGCCGGTGTTGGTGCGGAAGCGGGCTTGTTCCACGTAAACTACAAAGAGGCAGGCATAGCTTGGGCCTAGGCAGGTGCCCATGGCCACTTCCTTTGTCTGTAGGAAGTGGGAGGAATTGAAGGAGAAGTTGTTAAGGGTGAGGACGAGTTCAGCTTAGCGGATGAGGGTGTCAGTGGAGGGGCACTGTTT
Organism: Stegostoma tigrinum; assembly: GCF_030684315.1. NCBI lineage: Eukaryota > Metazoa > Chordata > Chondrichthyes > Orectolobiformes > Stegostomatidae > Stegostoma > Stegostoma tigrinum. Next base: position 46,349,103 of record NC_081361.1, on the reverse strand, counting down.
GGGCCTGTGGGACAGGAAGAAGCAGAGTGCCTTTAGGCCATCTGTATGGGGGATGCAAGTATCTTGGGACTGGATGTCCATGGTAAAGATGAGGTGTTAGGGACCAGGGATTCGGAAGTTTTGGTGGAGGTAGTGGGTGTGGTGATGTCACTGACATAGGTGGGGAGTTCCTAGACCGGGGGGAGAAAATGGAGTCAAAATCAGTGGAGATAAGTTCGTTGGGCAGGAGCAGGCGGAGACAATCAGTCGACCAGGGAAGTCAGGTTTGTGGATTTTGGGAAGGAGATAGAAGCCAGCGGTGTGGGTTTGTGGAACAATGAGGTTGTGAGTGGGAGGTCACCTGAAGTGATGAGGTTGTGGATGGTTTGGGAGATGATGGTTGGTGGTTGGGGGTGGGATCATGATCAAGGGGGGCGGTAGGAGGATTTGTCAGAGAGTTGGCGCCTGACCTCAGCGATGTAGAGGTCAGTGCGCCATATTACAACTGCGCCTCCCTTGTCCGCAGGTTTTATGGTGAGGTTGGCTTTGGAGTGGAGGGAGCGGAGGGCTGCACATTCTATGTGACAGAGGTTGGAGTGGGTGAGAGGGGTGGAGAGATTACGACGATTGATCACTCGACAGAGATGAAGAGGACGAGGGATAGTGCAAAAGATAAGGCTGAAGCTTTCGCAGCAATCTTCAGCCAGAAGGGCCAAGAGGATGATCCATCTTGTCCTCCTTCACTAGTCTCTACCATAATAGATACTAGTTTTCAGCCAATTTGATTCGCTCCACATGATGTCAAGAAACGGCTAGAGGCACTGGATACAGCAAAGGCTACATACATAAAAAGCAGGATAAATCCAACCCGGCCAATTACTGCCCCATACGTCTACTGTTCATCATCAGTAAAGTGGTGGAAGGTGTCATTAACAGTGCTATCAAGCAGCACCTGCTCAGCAATAACCTGCTCAGAGACACCCAGTTTGGGTTCTGCCAGGGCTACCCAGATCCTGGTCTCATGATGGCCTTAGTTCAAACATGGACAACAAAGCTAAATTCCAAAGGTGAAGTGACAGTGACAGCCATTGACATCAAGGCTGCTTTTGACTGTGTGTGACATTACGGAGCCCTAACAAAACTGGAATCAATGGGTATTGGGAGCAAACTCTCCGTGGTTAGAGTCATACCTGACACATAGGAAGATGGTCGTGGTTGTTGGGGGGTCAATCATCTTAGCTTCAGGACATCTCCGCAGGAGTCCCTCAGGGTAGTGTCCTAGGCCCAATCAACTTTAGCTGCTTCATCAATGGCCTTCCCTCCATCACAAGGTCAGAAGTGGGGATGTTCACCAATGATTGCACAGTTCAACACCATTTGCGATTCCTCAGACACTAAAACAGTCTGTGTCCAAATACGACTGGGCCTGTCCTGCCAGTGAGATAGGCCATATCCAGGCTTGGGATGACAAGTGGCAAGTAACATTCATGTCACACAAATGCCAAGCTACAACCATCACCAATAAGAGACAATCTAACCACTGCCACTTGACAGTCAATAGTGTTACCATCACTGAATCCCACACGACTAAGATCTTGGAAGTTATCATTGATCAGAAACACACTACCCACATAAAAAAAATGGCTACAAGAGCAGATCAGAGGCTAGGAATACCGTGGGAAGTAACTCACCTCCTGACTCCCCAAAATGTGCCCATCATCTACGAGACACAAGTTAGGAGTGCGATGGAATACTCTTCACTTGCCTGCATGAGTGCAGCTCTAAACACAGTCAAGAAGCTTGATACCATCCAGGACAATGTAGCCTACCTGATTGGCACCGTATTCACAAGCATCCACTCCCTGCACCACCGATGCTCAGTAGCAGGAGTGTGTGCTATCTACAGGATGCACTGCAAAAATTTACCAAAGATCCTCAGGCAACACCTCCCAAACCCACAAACACTTCCATCTAGAAGGACAAGTGCAGCAGACATTTGGGAACACCAACACCTCCAAGTTACCCTCCGAGCCACTCACCATCCTGACTTAGAAATATATCAACATTCCTTCATTGTTGCCGGGTCAAAATCCTAGAATTCACTCCCTAATAGCATTGTGGTCAACCTACAGCAGGTGCACTGCAGCAGTTCAAGAAGGCAGCTTACCACCACCTTCTCAGGTCCTTCAGGTACAGTCTGACCAGGCTTTGATACAATTGAAAGAAGATTTCACTATTCCATTACTCCAGTCCTCTTTCAATAAAAGTTTACAATATTTGCCTTCCTAATAGCTTGTTGCACTTGCATGTTGGCTTTCAGTGACTTATTAACAAGTACACCTTTGTACATCTATAGCTTCCACTTCAAAAGTGCTTTCACATATATTCCTTCTACCTGAGAGGATAATCTCACCTTTTTCACATATTATATTTAACATATTACATTCTTGCCTATTCACATTCTTCTGAAGTTGCTTTACCTCTTCCTCACAAAAGACATTCCTACTGAGCTTTGTATCACCCTAATGTGGTATCTGCTAATCACACAGAGACAATTCAAAAAAAACTCACCATTTTTACTATCATTTTGCTCACATTCATTATATCAAAGATATAAAAATACAGTATTTTTTTCTGACAAATTATTTGGAGTGATTTAGCTGAAAATCTGCACACTGCCTTTGGGTAGAATGCAGCCAATTAGCTTTGACAAATGGAAGATTAAAAATTGCAACCATGGGAAGACACTGGGAGCCAGAAATGCCAATGAAGCTATGAAGCTTTGGGCCATTAATACGGTGACTCAAAAAAGAAAGGTCATTTCACTTCAAGCCTCAGTGGGGCATGATCCACTAACCTGAGTAGGGGTAAAATCTTGGCCTGCTGCGTTCATCCAGTTCTACACCTTGTTATCTCTAGGGGTAAATGCGTGTTTTTCTGGTTGATGGTCAGTGGCTAGTGTTGTGCCTCAGGAATCAGTGTTGGGACTGCAATTGTTTACAATTTACATAGATGATTTGGAGTTGGGGGCTAAGTGTGGTGTGTCAAAATTTGCAGATGACACTCAGATCAGTGGAGCAAAGTGTACAGGTGATACTAAAAGTCTACAGAGGGCTATAGATAGCCTAGGTGAGTGTGCAAAGGTCTGGAAGAAGGAGTGCAACATTGATAAGTGTGAGGTCATCCATTTTGGTAGAAATGACAGCAAATGGACTATATTTTCAATGGTAAATAATTGCAGCACACTGCTGTGCAGAGGGACTCGGGTGCCCTTGTGCATGAATCGCTGAAAGTAGAACTGCAGGTGCAGCCGGTAATTAAAAAGGCAAATGGAATTTTGTCTGTCTTTGCTAGAGGGATGGGGTTTAAAAACAGAGAGGCTATGCTGCAGCTGTATAGGGTCCTGGTGAGGCCACACCTGGAGTACTGTGTGCAGTTTTGGTCTCCTTACTTGAGAAGGGATATACTAGCACTGGAGGGGGCACAGAGGAGATTCACTCAGTTGATTCCAGAGTTGAGAAGGTTGGATTATGAGGAGACACTGAGTAGGCTGGGATTATACTCATTAGAATTCAGAAGAATGAGGGGAGAGCTTATAGAAACATATAAGATTATGAAGGGAATAGGTAAAGTGGAGGCGGGGATGTTGTTTTCACTTGCCGGTTAACCTAGGGCAAGAAGGCATTGCCTCAAAATAAAGGGAAGCAGATGTAGTACTGAGGTCAGGAGGAACTTCTTCACCCAAAGGGTTGCGAATCTGTGGAATTCCCTGCCCAGTGAAGCGATTGAAGCTACCTCGCTGAATATGTTTAAGGCAAGGCTAGTTAAATTTTTGAACAGTAACGGAATTAAGGGTTATGGTGAGTGGGCAGCTAAGTGGAGCTGAGTCTCAGAAAGATCAGCCATGATCTTATTAAATGGCAGGGCAGGCCTGAGGGGCCGGATGTCCTACTCCTGCTGCTAGATCTTATGTTCTTATGAGTAGAAGTGAATGTCATTGTGTAGCATTAAAGGTGTTTGTGCATAATAAGACGTTAGTGCATCCGTCGCTATTTTCTAAAAATTCACAGTCATTGGTCCAAGTGAGTTGTGCAAATTTTAAATGTGGCTCGCAGCATTTTGCAACAGACCTGCCCCTCTGCCATTCCACGCCACAGCTCATAACATGAAAACACTTTAAGTCAAGTAGAAGTTCAAATGCTGGATTTCGTTTTCCTCTCACATCTAATTTAAAAACAGAACAAAAGACTTACTGGACAGATTGCATTCTAAAATAATCAAATGTTCAATTCCAGAAAAATATATTTTAAAAATGAAATGCATTCTCACTGTGGGATGAAAATAGCTGAGTTCTGAAAACTCACTGGTCACAAGAAATCACATTTAGTTTTGAAAGCTGTATTTATTCATACGTGTCTTTCAAATTTTTTGATATTGATAAGAGCAGAATAATTCTGAGAATACACAATAAATCAAGTTTTGCATTTGTGGAAAGGGAAATAGGCCACTCCAGGTCAGTAAATTTACATCTGAACTGGAAGATGTTAGCAATGAGTTGATCTTAAGCCAGTAGGAAAAGGCTGCAAGTGCAGCAGCAAAAAGGGGGTAGTTTGTAATGGGGTGGAAGGCAGGAGTGAGTAAAAGACGGGAGAGATTACACTGGAAGCTCAGAGTACCTGAAAGTGAAGCAAAAATGATCTTTTCTGAATTCAAATTCCAAATAGGTTTGAAAATTTTATACTGCAATTGGGGAGTTTGGGGGCATGATTCACTTTCTATTTGCTGATGTAAACCAGTTGTAGCAAAATGTACTGAACAAATAATATTAGCTACAATCTCTCGCAGAGCGATAATGATTGCTGATTTGTTGTTGCACAGCTACTTTTGTTCCCATGAACTCTGTTCAACAGTTCTGTCCAGCCTTTCCTGCTGGCTTCCTCAGAAATTTGGAGGACAACATCCACCCAAGAATCTGTCACAGAAAAATAAGAGTTTCTATAAATATTTATAAAGAAGGAAAGAGCTAACACAGTGAGCACTGGTGCTACATGAAAATTAATAATCGAAAATAGAGAAATGACAGATTAATCGAGCAACTTTTTGTATCAGTCTTCATACAGACCATATAATATCCCAGAATCATTGATGAATCAGGAAATAGAAGGGAGTGAGGAACTCAGGAAAGTCAAATCACCAGAGAAGTAAATGTTTAAGCTGCAGGCTGTAAAGTCCTTGGGTCCTGATGAACTTCATCCTAGGGCTTCAAGAGAACTGGCTAGCACAATAGTTGATGCATTGGATTTAGGTTTCTGTACATTTCTCAATTCAAAGGTGGGTCAATTAGATTGGAAGATAGAGAACGTAGCTCCATCATTCAAATAGAGAGAGAGACAGAAAGTAGGCTGTATAGTTTAACATCTGGCATAGGGAAATACTTGCAGAAAAAAAATAGAAGCTCACTGTGTAGAGGCAATGTATTGGCATACTTAGAAGATTGATTGGCTAAGAGGGAACAGGGAGTGGGCATTAATGGGTCATTTTCAGGTTGATAATGTGGGATTGTGTTCAATAGTGGCCGAGATAAGTGAGTGGTGAAATAACCTCTTTATGAAGCATCTGCAGTGGCCCAGTTTGAGGCATGATGAAATCCAAAGTATAGTTTTACAGTAGCCTCTTTTATACACAGTTTTTACATAATTGGGAGATGTTAGTCCTTTTGTCTTTAAAGTTAATAGTGTTAGTAAAAATACTAGACCTATATGAGCGAAGTAAATGAGAAATTATATGTGTACTAAATAAAAGAATAGAGGATAGTAAACTGATTGCCTGCAGCCAAGTTGTAAGATTTCATCTACTACTGCCAACTCCGACACGTACATTTATGCAGTTTTACGGAAGGGCTACTTTGATAGTAACCTTCTTAAAGGGAATAGCGGCCCTATTTAATATGGATTTAAAAAGTATAAATCCATATGTTAGTACAAGATGGTAATCCTAAATAAAAGTTAGAACTAGGTCGCACAGTGTTATGGAACTATGTAGCATATAAGGAAATTTCAAAGAGATTAAAAAGTAGCAGACTGTTGGGACATGCTGGTGGAGGAAACTGTTTGATGTCCTGCAGGCTATTCAGGTCCCAAGAGACAGTTAAAAAGGGATACTTATTATAATCTTTCCATAGTTTCGAGTGAGTTATAGAGACACAATGGTGGGGATGGCTTTGTTCTGAGTAGGTTACAGTATTAACATTTATTCAGGGGTAGCCTTTAATACAAAAACAGGTCTAAACACTACTTGCAGCATAGGGCCGATAAGAATTGAAACTTGTAAAGAAACGGTAATGGGTTGACAGGAAAGGGTGTTTAATTTTGCTTTATCTTGTATGAGTGAAATGTACTACAAAAGTGTGGTTTTGTGAATGAGTGAATGGAATTGCAATATAGTAAACATAGAGCACTTACGATTGCGTTAATACAGAGAATCATAATATACTATCTCCCTGCAAGATATAACAAGTGATGTGCCACAGCGATCGGTGCTGGGACCTCAACTGTTTACAATTTAAGTAAATGACTTAGAAGATCAGACAGAATCGATGGTCGTCAAATTTGTTAATAACACAATAGTAACTAGGAAAATAAGATGTGAAGATGACATAAGGTCGCTAATATGTTAAGTGAGTGAGCAAAGCTATGCCAAATGGAATATAATGCAGGAAAATTTGAAAATATCCATTTTGGCAGAAAGAATATAAGCAAGCAAGTTATCTAAATAATGAGAGATTGCTGACCTCTGAAATGGAGAGTGATCCAGGTTGCCTCATGAATTGCAAAACATTGATATGCGGGTACAGCAAGTAATTAGGGAAGTTAATACAATGTTTCTGTTTATTATAAGGAAAATTGAGTACAGAGATTATGCATTAGTTATACAGGGCACTGGTGTGAACACATATGCAGTACTATGCACAGTATTAGTCACCTCATGTAATAAAAGATGTGAGTGCATTGGAGGCAGTTTGGAGAAAGCTTACTAGACTAATAGCTGAAATGGAGGGGGTTGTTGGCTTAGGAAGAAAGGTTAGACAGTTGGTGTTTAGAAGAGTAAGATTTTAGATTTTTAGATTTAGATTTTGTTGTCATGTGCACTCAAGTACAGAGTACAGGAATGCAGTGAAAAGTATACAGTTCGCCGCACTCAGCATTATCATAGGTGCAAAGGTATCTAGGTACAAAAAGCTTAGGTACAGATTAGTAAAAGAGAGAAGTAAAGTTAAAAAGTTTAACATTACAGACTTCCTGTGTTACTAAGCAGGGAAGTATCACGAAACTGTCTGAATTTTCAGGATCAAAGCCAGAGTCAGTATATTTGCAGGTGAATGTCTGCACTTGGCCTTTGTTACTCATCAGCTTTCCAACAAACTCATTCTGGGAAGAATTACAGGATTGAACCCACATTCCCGTGCTCGATTAGAGGTTATATGTTTTGCCTTTATTTGTCCTCATGTTTATTGGTGATGTATTTTTGATGATCACTTTTTCCTCTTTGTATTTACATGGCAGTTATTGATATGCTTATATTATGCTCAATTAATTTCAGGGAATTTGACTGTGGTTACAAATGTGCTTACTACTGTCAGACTTTAGAGAGAACCCAGTCTTCAAATTTTCAACTTTGAGGGGGGAAGAGATAAAATAAACATATTACTAAAAACTGCGGGATTGCGGAGATGATAGTTGCAGAGGGAAATGGGTATCCTAGTGCATGAGTTGCAATAGTTAGTGTGCAGGATAGCAAACAATTAGAAAGCACATAGAATTTTATCGTTAATTATCAGGGGAATTGAATGCAGAAGTAAAATGGCTACACATCAGTTATATAGGGAACTGGCGAGGCCGCATCTGGAACACTGGGCATGTTATTGGCCACCTTATTTCAGGAAGGATGGTAATGTATAACGATAGTTGGAGGGAAGGTTTCCTAGACTAATACCTAGAATAAAATGGTTGTCTTATGGGGAAAGGTTGAATAGACTTGGCTAATATTCGCCAGAGATTAATGGAGTAAGAGATGACTTGACAAAAACATAAGAACATAAGAACTAGGAGCAGGAGTAGACCATCTGGCCCCTCGGGCCTGCCCTGCCATTTAATAAGATCATGGCTGATCGTTCTGAGACTCAGCTCCACTTACCTACCCACTCACCACAACCCTTAATTCCTTTACTGTTCAAAAATTCATCTAGCCTTGCCTTAAACACATTCAGCGAGGTAGCTTCAACCGCTTCACTGGGCAGGGAATTCCACAGATTCACAACCCTTTGGGTAAAGAAGTTCCTCCTGACCTCAGTGTTACATCTGCTTCCCTCTATCTTCAGGCGATGTTCTCTAGTCCTAGTTTCACCTGCCAGTCAAAACAACATCACTGCCTCCACTTTATCTCTTCCCTTCATAATCTTATATGTTTCTATAAGATCTATAAACATATCATGTCCTGAGGGGTTTTGACAGGGTTGATGTTGAGGGAATGTTTCCTCATGAAAACATTTTGATGTAGTGTTCACTGTTTAATAATTATGGGTCACCTATTTGAAACAGAAATCAGGTGAATTATTTTCTATCTGAAGGTCTTTGGAACTCTTTTCCTGAAAAGGTAGAGAAAACAAAGCAACAGCAACAGAGAATAAAGAAGATGTTTTGTTAACTAACTTTGAGAAACTAAGAAAAAGAGGGAAGGAGTTTATTGAAGAAGTATGTTAAACATAGACAACCTGAAATGATAGGGCTGGGAAAGAAGACTGGCATTAACCTTGATTTCCTTCAGTGAGAGAAAATCTGGAAATGTGGCTGGAATAGATGAAAATGTGGAAAAGAACCCAATGCTTCTGAAGATATAAAGAAATGGCCAGTGTCCTTCATGCTGACAATTTTTAATGTTATGTGATCTTGTAAATGGAAATTCCTAGCATCATTTGATTACTGAGCGCTGAGGTGACTTATACACTTAGAGGGGTCACTCCTCAGTATTGTGCAACATTGTTAGTACCTATCTACAATTGGATAAGGGTTTGGGCTGAGGACCTGGCAGTGGAGGTGGGATACACTTGGGTTCTGGCTTGTCCTAACCCATCAAGCAAGGACCATGTTCAGCATGGTACCTCAAATCCTGCCATTTAACACATGAAGTTTGTTACAAGGAACTGGTTAAAGATTTTCCATGTAATTATGGAATGGATAGGTGATCTGGAGCTTGGAAATTCTCACCCAACTGTGAAATGAATGACGAATGATAAATCATACAAGATTCAAAATGTTAACTCTGTCTGTCTCTCCATGAATGCTGCCGGACTGCTGAGATTTTCCAGTATTCTCTGTGTTTGTCTCAGATTTCCAACATCTGTCAGATTTTTCTTTCATTTAAGCACTAGGAAAGCTAATACAATGATATTGTGTATGCAAGGGGAATTGAATACAAGAGTATGCATCAGGGCAATGGTGAGATCTCACCCAGATGTTGTATACAGTATTGGCCTCCTTTTAATAGAAGGATGTAAATGCATTCAAGGCAGTTCAGAAAAGATTTACCATATTCATAACCAGAATGAGTGGACTGTCTCCTGAGGAATGGTTAGACAGACTAGGCTTGTAACTGCTGAAGTTTAGAAAGAAAAAAATAAAGTTGCCATAGTCCGATTGGGTCCATTGGTCCACAATCCAATTAGAGAAGGGTAGAGAATTGATATGCTACGTACATTCCTGTTATGACCATCCTTACTGTCTTTATTTGAAGTCCCACCTTACTGGTGTCAGCAGGTCCAGCAGACATTGTCCTTTAAATCTGTTCCATTGAAGTGATGAATTGGAGCACTCAATTTACCCAGAAATCCATCTGTTCTGAAACTATAAAAGAAGTTTTGGGATACATTCTGTGAAAGCACAATGATATTTTATGTTTCTTTCTATTTACAGGTAAAGGTTCTAACGTGTCCGTGTCCCAGTTAGCTTTTCTGGAATGGCATTACACAACTTCGATATGATTGCTTAAGCAATAACACAGTTGCCTACTCTATTAGCATAGGTTCCAGATGACCAGTGTGGAGTGGAGAGCGGATCTTTCCTCTGTATCTAACCCCTTGCTGTCCCTGTCCTGAAAGAGTCAAGTGAGCTTTAATTTCAGTTTAAAACAGTACAGTGCAGAGCTGCTCCAATGTCTCGCTGACAGCAACTCACTGTGCCAAAAGCTCATGAGTTTAAACAGATAGTGTAAGCCTAACAAATGCTAATTCATCAATAGATTCTGCCCTTTTCTGCTTCAAGTGATATGGTCAATTTTATTGTTGAAAGGATAGATAAAAGTAAAAGCAGAAGCAAGCTATTCAAAGTAAGCTGTCAACATGGAAAGAGAGTCCAAACTCTGATATAGTAGGAACTGCAGATCCTGGAGAATCTGAGATAACAAGGGGTAGAGCTGGATGAACACAGCAGGCCAAGCAACATCAGAGGAGCAGGAAGGCTGACGTTTCAGGCTTGGACCCTTCTTCTGAAATGGGGGAGGGAAAGGGGTTTCTGAAATAAATAGGGAGAGAGGGGGAGATGGATAGAGGATGGATAGAGGAGAAGATAGGTGGAGAGGAGATGGACAGGTCAAAGAGGCGCAGATGGAGCCAGTAAAGGTGAGTGTAGGTGGGGAGGTAGGGAGGACATATAGTCAGTCCAGGGAGGGCGGGCAGGTCAAGGGGGCGGGATGAGGTTGGGAGGTAGGAGGTGGGGTTGGGGCTTGAGGCGGGAGGAGGGGATAGGTGGGAGGAAGGACAGGTTAGGGAGGCAGGGATAAGCTGGGCTGGTTTTGGGATGCAGTAGGGGGAGGAGAGATTTTGAAGCTTGTGATGTCCACATTGATACTCTTGGGCTATAGTGTTCCTAAGCAGAATATGAGTTGTTGTTCCTGCAACATTCAGGTGGCATCATTGTGGCACTGCAGGAGGCCCAGGATGGACATGTTGTCTGCGGAATGGGAGGGGGCGTTGAAATTGTTTGCGACTGGGAGGTGCAGTTGTTTAGTGTGAACCAAGCGTAGGTGTTCTGCAAAGCGATCCCCAAGCCTCCGCTTGGCTTCCCCAATGTAGCGGAGGCCACAACAGGACCAGCAGATGCAGTACACCTCATTGGCAGATGTGCAGGTGAACATCTGCTTGATGTGGAAAGTCTTCTTGGGGCCTGGGATGGGGGTGAGGGGGGAGGTGTAGGGGCAGGAGTAGCACTTCCTGTGGTTGCAGGGAAAAGTGGAGGGGAGTGTGGAGTGGACAAGGGAGTCACGGAGGGACTGGTCCCTCCAGAAAGCAGATAAGGATGGGGAGGGAAATATGTCTTTGGCGGTGGGGTCGGATTGCAGGTGGCGGAAGTGTTGGAGGACGATGCGTTGGATCCAGAGGTTGGTGCAGTGGTACCTGAGGACAAGGGGAATTCTGTTTTGGTTTTTAGTGTGGGGAGGGGGTGTGAGGGATGAGTTGCAGGAAATGCGGGAGACATAGTCGAGGGTGTTCTCGACCACTGAGGGGGGAATGTTGCGGTCCTTGAGAAATGAAGACATCTGAGATGCACAGGAGTGGAATGCCTCATCCTGGGAGCAGGTGCGGTGGAAGTGAAGAAATTGGGAGCAGGGGATGGCATTTTTCTAAGAAGGTGGGAGGGAGGAGGTGTATTCTAGGTAGCTCTGGGAGTTGGTGGGCTTGAAATGGATATTGGTTTCTAGGTGGTTGTCAGAGATGGAGACAGAGAGGTCCAGGAAGGAGAGAGAGGTATCAGAGATGGCCCAGGTGGTTGGGCCTGCGGGACAGGAAGAAGCGGATGGCCTTTAGGCCATCTGCATGGGGAATGCAAGTGTATAGGGACTGGAAGACCATGGTAAAGATGAGGTGTTGGGGACCAGGGAATTGAAAGTTCCTTTTGTTCTTCTTTGCAATAGCTTTTGACAGACTCTGATGTGAGTTGGGAGGACTCTCCTTAACCTTTCATGGGGAGGCAAAGTAATGATAACCCAAGAAAATCTGATGGCTTTATCAAAAGAAATTACGTCAGAGTCTTAAATTATGACCATATCCTCCTGGCCATCTAATATCTTTGTAATAACTGATGGCATTTGCTTTATGGATCTCACCTGGAACTGAGTCATCTGTCAGCATGTGAACTCACCCTTCAGAAGCACATAATTTGATTATCTTGGGCACAAAGAATTTATTCTAGCTTGTAAGTAGTGCACAAAGCAAAGCTTGGATTCATTCATATCAGTCTTTTTATCTGTTCGTCTATACACCGCAGGATGAAAACTCAACTGTCAAATTAGAGCTGGGGACGAACAACAAGGCAAGCATAGCAGAATCTTACTTTGTAATTTAATACTCCCCATTGTAAGCCTATTTCTAATTCTGTCCTTTTAAAGCCTGATGTAGGAGACAAAAGAAATCATGGGAAAGCTCTGTTGGTGATAGCTTCAAATAGAGGGAGCAGTTTAACATGATTACTTTAGGACATTGTGAAGTACAGGTGCACTCTGATTGAGGAGCTGGTATGCATTATTTCTTATGAATTTTCTTCCTATTTTCTTTCCACTTGTGTGTTGGTGCATTCACATGCATGATGCATGGGAATATTGACAAAACTGGTTGAGGTTTGGAGTTCGAATTGTAAAATACTAAAAATATGGCTGAAGGAAATACAAAGGCTGCAAATTGAGAAGATCGCATATGAATGTACAATGTGACATGATGATACCAGATTGCAAATCAGTGTTCTAAAGCCATTTTTTTGAAATTATGGAAGTCTATGGAAACCCACCCACCATTTTGAAATAATTTATTAGCAAGCATTTTAAACAAGAATGGAAATAGAGAAACTCATCAAGTCTGGCAGCATCCGTGGAGGGAGAATAGGGCTAATGTTTCAAGTGCAGTGAGTCTTCTTCAGGACAAGCTTTTGATTTTGTTAGAAAGCCCATTTTATTCAACTTTTCTTCACCAACTCCGTTTTTCACACAAATAGGAAAATGTTTGGGTGATACGAGGAACAGCACAAGGGCTGAAGCAAAGTTGGATGAATGGAACCATGGCAACATTTAGCAGACGAGTCTACTGGTAAAAATGACAGTTTGTTTGTCTTTGATTTTATTCTTCAACTATGAGCTTGGCATAAGAATTGAGGAGAGATTCCGAGTTCAGAGCACTATAACAAAGGAAGTTATCCGTGTCAAAGCCCCTCTCCCACATACCTTCCTTGCCTAGAAGCCCGATTGGGCCTGGAAGCCCTTTAACACTGTTAGTTAACAACCCTCCAGACTCTGGCCCCAGGTATGGTCAGCTGTCACTTAATTGGCTATGTCACAAGCTGGCCACACACACCCCATTCCTTGACCCGACCAGACTCCAGTCAGTCCACCCCACCCCATCCCTCTCCAATCCACTCCATTTCCCTCTGCTCTAGTCCACCACACCCTCCCACTCCATTCCACTCCGCTCTAGTCCACCGCACCCTCCCCCTCCAATCCCCTCCACTCTAGTCCACCAGACCCTCCCCCTCCAATCCACTCCATTCCACTCCGCTCTAGTCCACCCCATCCTCCCCCTCCATTCCACTCCATTCCACTCCACTCCACTAGAATTAGATCCAATCCAGTCCAAGAGATCCAGTCCATTATCATTCTTGAGAGAGGCACTAACAATTGTTGTACTACTATTCTACATTTTCGTAGTTTTAAATGTGACAAATTTGAATGCTTATTCGCCATTCTTTCTTCCTTTTTAGCATTTTAGTGGACAGTGAAGAGTTGTGAGGTTGATCAGCTGTGTGTGATCTGAAATATCTGTAAATACTTTCATTGAAACAATGGATGCAAAGGGCTTGCGATAGACAGCTACAGGGTGACTGAGACACACACTCCTGTTCTTATATTGAAAATATATCTCCTCCATGAACATAAATCTTTGGTTAGCTCTAATTACAAAATGCTTCAGATTTTTAAAGATACTACGTCACATTGCACGGAGGGTGGGGCCCCAATGTCATGTTACTTGACCCATTAAGTTACCATAGCAATGGAAGTTGTTTTGTGAAACCTAAAATTAACTGTTTTGAATTGAGTCTCACGTTTTCATTGTTTTAATGGTCTGTTTCTATTCATTCCACTGATGACGACATCTAATCCTATTCATTACATTCCTCACTTGACTCGAACCCACAGGATGTGAAAAATCCAACTCAGTGGGCTACCCCTGACAGAAATGAAAACATGCCAAACTTTGCAGAGAATTTCTAATGTGTTTTTTTTGCCCTTAAGGGATGGAATAAACCGGAATTCTCTAGGGGCTGTGAGTTGAAACGTTGCACCATTTTGGAACAATTACAAATTTATTTAAGCATGAGTGAGGCTTAGTGCATGAAACGCTCAAAGTCAAGCAGCAGTTTACAAAATACAGTGAGAATTGCATTACTCACACTGCCCCTGCTCTATTTTCAAGCATGAACCTGATATTCCAGGTGCTTGTCAGTTTAATTGTCCACCTTGTTACATGCTGGTCATTTTAAACATAGCTTGCTATTCCTCTGAAGACTAACGCAACCTTGAGGAACAACAACTTATCTTTTGCAAACAAAAACAGAAATAGCTGGAGAAGCTCAACAGGTCTAGCAACATCTGTTGGAAGAAAGCAGAGTTAACGTTTTGATTGATTTATTTTTGATGCATGTATTGAGATACAGTGAAGAGTGTGTTGATTTTACTTTATTTTATTTATTTATTGTCACCTAGGTATAGTGAAAAGCTTTTGTGAGCAGTGCAGGCAGATCATGGTTAACAAGGACCTACAGATCATAGGGTACAAAAAACACTTGGATAGAGTAAAGCATACAGGCTGCAGCACACATGCACAAGACGAAAATCAACACTAATAGGATCAGTATTATTTTAAATTAGAGTTCTTTCATTCAATGGCCTGGAAGTAGCTGTTCTTGAACCTGCTGGTGATGTGTTCAACCTTCTATATCTTCTGCATAATGGAAGACCTTGCAGAAGAGCATTTCTGGGGTGGGATGGATCTTTGATGATGTTGGCAGCCTTTCTCTGGCAACAAAATGTGGAAATGGACTCCATGGATGGGAGTCATAGAGGAATAAAGTCATAAAGTAATACAAAATGGGACAGGCCTTTCGGTCCAGACTGATCCATGCTGACCATGGTGACCACTCAGCTAGTTCCACTAACCCACATTTGGTCCGTATCCCTCTAAACCCTTCCCATCCATGTCCCTATCCAAATGTTTTTTAAATGTTGATATTGTACCTGCCTCAATCGTTTTCTCTGGCAGCCCATTCCATGTACACACTACTCTCTACATGAAGAAGTTGCCCCTCAAGTCCTTCTTAAATCTTTCTCCCGTCACTTTAAACATATGCCCTCGAGTTTTCAATTCCCTATCCCTGGGAAAAAGGCGATACGCATTCATCCTATCTATGTCCCTCATTATTTTATACACCTCAATAAGGGCACCCCTCATTCTCCAAGGAATAAAATCCTATCCTGGCCAACCTCTCCCTACAATGCAGGTTTATTAGCCCTGGCAAAACCATCATAAATCTTCTTGCACAATTTCTAGTTTATCTATGTCTTTTCTATAACAGGTCACTAAAACTGTGCAAAACACTCCAAATATGGCCTCACAAACAACATATACAACTGTAACATAATACCTCAACTCCTATACTCAATGCCTTGACAGATGAAAGCCAACCTGCCTTCTTTACCAACTTTTCCACCTGTGACACCACTTTCGATGAACTACGTATTTGTACTCCTAGGTCCCTCAGTTCCACAACACTCCTCAGGACCTTACCATTTACTGTATAAGTCCTACCTTGGTTTTACATTCTAAAGTGCAACACCGCACACTTATCTGCATTGAATTGCATATGCCAATCCTCAGCCCACTTTCCGATCTGATCAAGATCCCTCTGTAATTTTGGTTAACCTTCCTCGCTAGCAATGATATCTCCTAATTTTGTATCACCCACAAACTTACAAATCATGCCTTGTACATTCACATCCAGATCATTTATGTAAACAACAAAATAACAAAGGTCACTGCACCAACCCTTGTGGCACTCCACTAGTCATAGGCCTCCAGTCTGAGAAACAATCTTCAATCATCACCCTCTGCTTCCTACAATTTTGAATCCAGTTAGCTAGCTCTTCCTGGATCCCATGCAGCCTAATCTTCATGACCCAGCTTGCTGCACAGGACCTTGTCAAAGGCCTCACTAAAGTCCATACATACAACATCACTGCCCTACCCTCAACTATCCTCTTGGTTTGCTCATCGAAAAGTTGAAAGATTTGTCAGACATGACTTCCCACACACAAATCCATGCTGATTATCCTTAATCAGACCTTGACTATCCAAATGTTGGTTGGCCCTGTCCCTCAGTATCCTCTCCAATAATTTGCCTACCACTCATTTCAGGGTCACTGGCCTGTAGTTGCCTTGCTTGTCTTTGCTACCTTCTTAAACAATGGAACAACATTAGCTACCTTACCTCCAGGATGTTGGCTTCCATGATGGTTTGGGCTGTGCACACAACCTCCTTTAGTTTCTTACAGTCCTAGGTAGAGAAGTTGCTGCACCAGGCCGCTATGCAACCGGACGGTATGCTTCCAATGGTGCATCTGTAGAAGGGGGACACCCCAGATGGACAGGCCAGATTTGCTGAGCTGCCTGAGGAAGAAGAGGCATTGTTGTTCCTTCTTGACTGTCACATATACGTGGGGAGTTCAGGACAGGTTGTCGGTTATCGTCATTCCTAGGAACTTAATGTTCTCAAACTCCGTGGTGTTGATGTAGATGGGGGTGTGTCCTCCTCCATTCTTTCTGAAGTCAATGATCAGTTCTTTAGTTTTGCCATAGTTGAGAGAGAAGTTGTTATCGTTGCCACCAAGCACTCTATCTCCTTTCTGTATTCTGATGCGTCATTGTATGATATCTGTCCTACCACAGTGGTGTCAACAGCAAACTTGTAGATGGTGTTCATTCAGAATTTGGCTACATAACCATGGGTTTATAGGGAGTACAGTAAGGGGCTGAGGATGCATCCATTGGAGTGGGGTGGGGTCCGACTGTTGAGTGTTAATGTGGAGGAGGTGCAGTTACCTGTCCTCACTGTTTGAATCCCACGGATCAGGAAGTTGAGGAACCAGTTGTAGGTGATAGAGCCAAGACCTGGGTCTTGGGGTTTGAGATCAATCTGGAGGGGAAAGTGGTGTTGAAGGTGAAACTATAGTCGACGAGCAGGAGTCTGACATAGGTGTCCTTGTTGTCCAAGTGCTCCAGGAGTAAGTGCAAGACTGGGGATATGGTGTCTGCTATGGGCCAGTTATGTCAGTAAGGGGGCAGCACGGTGGCACAGTGGTTAGTACTGCTGCCTCATAGCACCAGAGACATGGGCTCGTTTCCACCATCAGGTGACCGTCTGTGTGGAATTTGCGCATTCTCCCCCTGTCTGCATGGGTTTCTTCTGAGTGCTCCGGTTTCCTTCTACAATCCAAAGATGTGCAGGCTGGGTGGACTGGCCATGCTAAATTGCCTAATAGTGTTCATGGGCGTGTAGATTGGATGGGTTATGAGGGGATGGGTCTGGGTGCGTTGCTCTGAGGGTTGGTGTGGACTTGTTGGCCAAAGGGCCTGTTTTCAAACCATAGGAATTCTTTGATTCTATGATTCAAATTGCAGGGGATCAAGGTTGTTTGGGAGGGTAGAGTTGATGTAGGCCATGATCAGCCTCTCAAAGCACTTCATGGCTATGAAGGTCAGAGCCACTGGGTGGTAGTCATTAAGGGACGTTGCATGTGCTTTCATAGGTACTGGGATGATGTTGGTCATTTTGAAGCAGGTGGGGACTTAAGCTTGTAAGAGAGAGACATTGAAGATGTCTGTGAACACCTCCGCCCATTGGTCCGCACAGGATCTAAGTGCTCAGCTAAGGGCTCCATCCAGGCCGGTTACTCTCCTGGGGTTGACTCCCAGGAAGATCAATCTGACATCTGCAGCAGTGACAGTGGGCACTGTGTGCCCGGGGCTGTGGGGTCAGGTGACACCATGCCACTGGCACCCTGCTCGAACCGAGCATAGAAAGCATTGAGCGCATCAAGGATGCATGTTTTACAGGCTATACAGCCAGATCATACCATACAAAGTGCATCAGGGTAGCAGAAGAGAGTACAGAATAACATGTAACCGGTGCAGAAAAAGTGCAGAGAGAGAGATCAGAATTAGCATTTGAGTGACCCATTTAAAAGCCCCAGAAAGCAGGGAAGATGCCGCTCTTGAATCTGCTTGTTTATGTATTCAAGCTTTTATATCATTTGCCCAACAGAAGAGTGTGTGTATAACCAGGGTGAGAGCGGCTTTGATTATATTGGCTGCTTTCCCAAAGCAGTGGGAAGCTTTTATGGAGTCAATGGCTGGGAGACTGGTTTGCATGATGGATTGGGCTGTGTTCATGACTCTCTGTAGTTTCTTATGGTCTTGGCTACAGCAGCTGCCATACTATACAGTGGTGCATCCAGATAGGAAGCTTTCTTCGGTGCAACTATAAAATTGGTAAAAGTCCTTGTGGACATCCTGACTATCCTTAATCATCTGAGGAAATACAGTCGTTGTTGTGTTTTCTTGACCATCACGTTGACATAGGTGGACCAGGACAGATTGTTGGTGACTACCACTCCCAGGAAAGTGATGCTTTCGACCATCTGCACCTCAGTACCATTGATGCAGACAAAGGTGTGTCCTCCACTCCACTTCCTGAAGTCAATGGCCAGCTCCTTCATTTTGCTAGTGTTGATGGAGAGATTGTTGTCTTTACACCATACCGCCAAGCACTCAATCTCTTTCCTGTACTCTGTCTCGTTATTGATTAAGGTCCAACCATTGATGGTGGTGTTGTCAGCAAACTTGTAAATGGAGTTGGCACGGTATTTGGGCGCACAGTCACAAGAGTATAAGGAGTATAGTAGGGAGGGGAAGTATGCAGTTTTGTGGGGCACCATTGTTGAGCACTATGGAGGAGGAGTTGTTGTCACCTATTCTTAGTGGTTGCAGTCCATGGATAGGGAAGTCAAGGATGCAGTTACATAGTGAGGAGCTAAGACCTAGTTCTCAGAGTTTAGAGATGAGTTTGTTTAGAATTGTGCTGTTGAAGATGAAACTGTAGTCAATAATAGGGGTTTGTGTTATCCGGATGTTCCAGGGATGAATGTAGGGCCAGAGAGATGGCATCATCTGTGGGTCAGTTGCATCACTAGTCATTAAGGCATGCTGCATAGTTTTTCTTTGGCACCAGAATGATGGTGGTCTTCTTGAAGCAAGTGGGGACTTCAGATCAAAGTAAGGAGTGGTTAAAGATGGCTGCAAATACTCCCACTAGCTGGTCTGCATAGAATCTGAGTGCACAACAGGGGTCTCCATCCAGGAGAGTTGCTTTCGATGGGTTCACTCTCAAAAAGACCAATCTAATATCTGTGGCAGTGACTGTGAGTACATGTGCATCTGAAGTTGTTGGGATAGGTGGTCATCTTCTGTTCAAAGTGAGTGTAGAATGAATTGAGCTTGTTGGGTAGGGACGTACTGTTGCCCATGATTCTGCTTGATTCCAATTTGTAGCTCGTTATGTCGTGCAAGCTTAGTCACAAACAATAGATGCCCATGTGGTTCTTCTGGGTCTCAAGCTTAGTTATTGCCTCTTGGCGTCTCTGATGTCCTTTCAAAAGTCATACCTGGAATTCCTGTATAGAGCAGAGTTGCCTGGCATGTGCACCTCAGACCTGGACTTCAGAAGGGAGTGGGTCTCCTGGTTCACCCATGGATCCTGAAGAAGGGTCACTGAACCTGAAACAGTGACTTTGCTTTCACTCCACAGATGTTGCCAGACCTGCTGCCTTCCTCCAGCTATTTCTGTTTTAATTTCAGATTTCCAACAATATCGGTTCTTGTTTTTTTTTTACATTCCCAATCCTTATTTGAGACCACATGGGATTATTTGATTCCAATTGCCAACAGCTGACCATCCCCCAGTCCAAAAGCTGGAGACAGTTGGCACTGGTAGCATTCTGATTGGCTACTACCAGTTGGAACTGACTGACATTAGGTGGTTAGCTATTAACCACATCAAGCATGTAAGGTCAAATAAAGAAAAGGCACTGTACTGAAACCCTTAGGATTTTTATTTATTTATTTTTTTCCAATATGATTTTAAGCTTTATGTGATAGTGATAAAGTCACCCCATGAAAAGGGAAATGTGCCAGATATGCCCTGAGTGAATAAGGCCTGTACAGCAGGCATGAGATTATGGACCATTTTGAAAAACTTAAAGGAATGAAGGAAGCATTTAGTTCAGTTTCAAACTTTTATTCAGGAAATAACAAGCATTTGAATGAACATCTTAAAATGTGAACATATAAATTAAAGAATACATTATTGCAGACAAAAAAGAACATATGTTAGCTCCATACAAATAAATGCTTGTGCACTAAAATTTACTTCTAATTCACTGCATCACCAGGAACCATTGTTTCTTGTTGAGACCTTCTGTTCATGCTACAGGCACAGCTTTTTCTTTAACAAGACAGAGATTGCTGGAAAAGCTCAGTAGGTCTGGCAGCAGCTGTGGAGAGAAATCAGAGTTAACATGTCGGGTTGAGTGGCCCTTCCTCAGAACTAATGGTAGCTAGAAAAACTTCAGTTTATATGCAGAAGATAGGGTGGATGATGGGGATACAGCCCAAAGAGAGAGGAGAACGGTTGGACAGACCAAGGAGTGGATAACAATCCAACTAGGAGGGTGAATAACTCGTAACAAGGACTGCTAATGGCTAACAATGGTAGTGTGTAATAGCAGACAGTGACAACAAGGCGTGGTGTGTGGGATTTGGAGTAAGGACATGGGACAGTTCAAGCCCTAAAGTTGTTGAAATTGATACTGAGTCCAGAAGGCTGCAGGGTCCCCAACTGGAAAATGAGATGCTCTTCTTCCAGCTTGAACTGGACCACTGCACCAAGCCTGAGACAGCGATGTCGGCCAGGGAACAAGGTGGTGTGTTGAAGTGGCAGGCAACTGGAGACTCAGGTTCTTTTTGCAGACATAGGTGTGCTGTGAAGCAGTCACCCAATCAATGCTTCATTTCGCCAATGTAGAGGAGACAACATTGTGAGCAGCGAATGCAGTAGACTAGATTGAGTGAACTGCAGGTAAAGTGTTCCTTCACCTAGAAAGTGTGTTTGGGCCCTTGGATACTGAAAAGGGCGGGAGGAAATGGATAGGTGTTACACCTTCTGCAGTTGCAGGTTTTTCTTTGCGGCTTTTGTCATATTCTCGGCACACAATCCTGTGTGCTGAGATGATGGGTGAAACATGTTGGTAGATAAAGGGAAGTTTGGAATTGAGCAAGGTTTCACCGAATTTATCCAGCAAAGCAAAAACGCTGTTCCAGTCGAATTACAAAGCAATCTCAATTAAGCATTCAAAATTCAATAAAGCCATCACAAACCTAAATTAACCACTATCATTCTGAAGCAAAACAAAATGCTGTAGATGTTGAAAGTGAAAATAAAATCAGCAATTGCTAGGACAAATCAACAGGTCTGGTAGCATCTTTGCAGTGAGAAACACACAGATCTTTTCATGGATGCTGTCAAATTGGTTATGTGTCTCCAATCTCTTTCAATTTTTTTATATATTATAGCCCCACACTCCATTTTTCTCCACAAAGGAAATGAAAGTAAGTTTCCAGTCATGTCCGAGAATTGGCCTTATTCTGCTTGCTTGCATGCCAGTGAATGTGTTTGGCTTGGAAATTGGGATGGATTTTATCTTCTCCATAATTTTTATGCTTATTTCTGAGGAATTTTAAAGTAAAATCACCTCCTTAACTTTGATTACTTCAAGAGGTCTGCTTAGCTTATTTCCTTGTAGCTTTGATGCATGTTCAAATGCTTACCAAATTGTAAATAAATATATCAATTTTAAAATAAAACTCTGTTATACCAACTTTGAGTGGGAAGGAGAGGACTTTAATCATCCCTCTGGACTTGGTGGTGACAAACTTCTTTCACTATTTTATCTCAATATGAAACTGATAGATTGTCAAAGAACCCAGTGTTAGATTTGTATGAATCAGGAGCTGAAGTAGGCTATTCAACCTGCTTTGCAATTGTTACAATTGTGGCTGATCTGATTTTGACCTCAACAAGGTATGCTAAGGTAGTATCTGTAAACTGCTCTCAACTGTTGGCGTGCCAGAAATTTACTATTTAAAACCATCATTATAGTATAGTTAGAAGATAGACTTCAGGAAAAGATAAGAAGTCGGCTTTGCCAACCTATTCTATTTAGGTCTCCATTCAGAAAATTCTTGTTGCAAGTTCTTAGTTTCTCTTTCTGATTCAACATTCACCAAAAGGGTATGTAAGTGAAATAGAACCACTCTAAGTTGGTGAATCATTTCCTGGTGCATTCCAAAACAAAAATGGTTTTCAATAAATCTCCACCCTCTTTAGAGTACATTAGATGTGACAGTCCCAAAAAAGGAGACAAAGACAGCCAGCTCTCCCAAAATTTAAAATTAGTTGAACCAGGTAAGTGAAAGGGCATGAGTGATAAAGTGGATTTTGGATGCCATCATTGTTAAACCAATTCTCTGTACTGCAAAGGTGACCTTGATTACAACTAAAAACAAAGAGATAAATTAGGGTAACACAACCAATGTCTCTTTTGCATCAGTCCAGGCTCTGTAAAGATGTATACTGCATCCACTGTACCCGGTGTGGCTTCCTCTACATTGGGGAAACCAAGCGGAGGCTTGGAGACCGCTTTGCAGAACGCCTCCGCTCAGTTCGCAACAAACAACTGCAACTCCCAGTCGCAAACCATTTCAACTCCCCCTCCCATTCTTTAGATGACATGCCCATCATGGGCCTCCTGCAGTGCCACAATGATGCCACCCGAAGGTTGCAGGAACAGCAACTCATATTCCGCCTGGGAACCCTGCAGCCTAATGGTATCAATGTGGACTTCACCAGTTTCTAAATCTCCCCTTCCCCAACTGCATCCCTAAACCAGCCCAGTTCGTCCCCTCCCCCCACTGCACCACACAACCAGCCCAGCTCTTCCCCTCCACCCACTGCATCCCAAAACCAGTCCAACCTGTCTCTGCCTCCCGAACCTGTTCTCCCTCTCACCCATCCCTTCCTCCCACCCCAAGCCGCACCCCCATCTACCTACTAACCTCATCCCACCTCCTTGACCTGTTCGTCTTCCCTGGACTGACCTATCCCCTCCCTACCTCTCCACTTATACTCTCTCCACCTATCTTCTTTTCTCTCCATCTTCGGTCTGCCTCCCCCTCTCTCCCTATTTATTCCAGAACCCTCACCCCATCCCCCTCTCTGATGAAGGGTCTAGGCCCGAAACGTCAGCTTTTGTGCTCCTGAGATGCTGCTGGGCCTGCTGTGTTCATCCAGCCTCACATTTTATTATCTTGGATTCTCCAGCATCTGCAGTTCCCATTATCTCTGTAAAGAGGAATTGGCTTACTCACCTTCCAAGTCAGGCAATGTGCTGTGAGCTTGATGAAAGTTGTTTTTAGTGCTGCAAAGTCTCTTTTTTCGTATTTTCATTGACAACTGAAATAGGAAGAAGAACTCATTTAAAAGCCTGAGATTGCGGATGGATTTCTGCTCATTTGAAAAGCAAGTAGTATGATCGTTTTTGTATTAGTACTAGTTAATACAAATGAGTAGATTGTAATTGCAGATAAACAATTGTGAACTGTCAACATATGACGCAACTAGTTACAACAGTAACCCACTCATAAATCTCCTCATCCACACACACGTACAGACTACCACAAAAGTAAAAGATAGGTGTTATGGGCAGAGGAAAAGTCTGGGGAGGAATTTCAGTTGTTTACACAGCTTTTTGTTCAAGCAATAGGCAGGGCTTAGTTACAGATGAACTAGAGACAAGGGGTGTTTATTGTTGGAGCTTCAGACCAGCAACATGTTTCTGATTGGTCTATGGGCAAACAATTAGATATCCATGACAAAAAAAGCCTGCCAACAACGATGTGATTGGCTCCCACATAGTCAAATTGCTTGGCGTGTATACTAAGGGCAAGCGCCATCAATTCTCTAGAAAGAAAGGAACTGTTTTGCTTTTTTAAAAAGCTTATCAAACCTGAAGATACACTATTTATTTCTGCTCATCCGTTGTTGTAAGCTGTGACTTTTAATGAATAAGTCAGAGACCATTAAAAGTGTGAAGCAGTGACCGGTGCCTTCAGCAAAGAAGTGAAGCAAGATTCAGAAGCAGAGTCCTGAACAGCAATAGGATCATCTCAGCAAACCCTGTGGACAGGGACCATTGAAATGGCTCCCCAGACATGTCCTCCACCCATAACACCTATCTTTTAATTTTGTGGTAGTCTGTACGTGTGTGTGGATGAGGAGATTTATGAGTGGATTAGTGTTGTAACTAGTTGCGTCATATGTTGACAGTTCATAATTGTTTATCTGCAATTACAATCTACACATTTGTATTAACTAGTACTTACTAAATCTGGTCCATGCTTTCTGTTAATGTTGATCTAAAAGTCAGGTAAATTGGAGAATTCTGCGTACTTTTTAAATTCTTTAACTTCTGTAGCAGGAATTGTAGGTCTTGATTTCCAGCGTGCTACCCCATTGAGCAGTAATAGTTTCCTGAATGATAATTTGACTGAGATCTACATTGGATGCCATGTTGTAGTAATACATAATAACACTACTGTGTAATGAGTCTCGACATAATGATATCCTAGTGTCTTGCTCTGGATATATACCTGTGCTATATTTTATGCAAAACATCTGCAACAGTGCCAGTTACCTTCTAGTTTGTGCAACACTTGAACTATTGTAAGTTAAAATTTGAATAGAACAAATAATGACACTGGCAAGTGTATAAGATTATAGAATTCTTGAGCTAAATATATTGAAAAATGTTTCTAAATCATAACTTCAACTCAATTGTGCCCTTATTTTACAAATACTGAGCAAAACCTGAATCTCTCCAGTCAAATTCATGTATCACCTTTAAAACTGCAGGGCAAGGAACCTCTTTTGAACAGCTTCCTGTTTTATTTAAACTGAGATCAAAGATTTCCAAATCCAAATGTCTGAAGTATACCAAAAAAGCTGAACCTTCACAAAGCTCTAAGCCATGCCCCACAGTCTGTCTAATTTAACATCAAAAGGAAATGCTAGTCTCTTTCAAGCAGATCTTCTGTCTGTAATTCAACTAAACAAAACTAGAATTTTGCCATTAATTCTCTCATTTACCTCAAACAAGATTCTGAAGGTTACATTTTCCCTGAACAGTACAATATCATAGTGCCTGTTCACAATTAGAATACCAGTTAGGATCTTTGGGATATAATCTGTGGTGTGTTGGTTTACAGCAGGTTGCACAGTGAGCAACATAGTCAAGGTTCAGAGATAATGGGAACTGCATGTACTGGAGAATCTGAGATAACAAAGTGTGGAGCTGGATGAACACAACAGGCCAAGCAGCATCTTAGGAGCACAAAAGCTGATGTTTCGGTCCTAGACCCTTCATCAGGAAAGGGGGAGGTGGAGAGGGTTCTGAAATAAATAGGGAGAGAGAGGGAGGCGGATTGAAAATGGATAGAGGAGAACATGGGTGGAGAGGAGACAGACAAGGTAAAGGGGTGGGGATGGAGCCTGTAGAGGTGAGTGTAGGTGGAGAGGTAGGGAGGGAATAGGTCAGCCCAGGGAGGACGGACAAATCAAAGCGGCGGGATGCGGTTAGTAGGTAGGAAATGGGGGTGCGGCTTGAGGTGGCAGGAGGGGATAGGTGAGTGGAAGAACAGGTTAGGGAGGCAGGGACGAGCTGGGCTGGTTTTGGGATGCAGTGGTGGGGAGGGAGATTTTGAAACTTGTGAAATCCACATTGATACTATTGGGCTTCAGGGTTCCCAAGCGGAATAGGAGTTCCTGTTCCTGCTACCTTCGGGTGGCATCATTGTGGCACTGCAGGAGGCCCAGGGTGGACATGTCATCTAAGGAAGGGGAGGGGAAGTTCCACCTCCCTGTCTCTCCCTATTTATTTCAGAACCTCTCCCCCTCCCCCTTTTCTGATGAAGGGTCTAGGCCCGAAACGTTAGCTTTTGTGCTCCTAAGATGCTGCTTGGCCTGCTGTGTTCATCGAGCACTTTGTTATCATAGTTAAGGTACACCTTATTATATCCATCTACATGTGTTCAAAATCTGTGCTGATCAGATTGATTGCGCCCTGCCTGTTTGCTCCGTGAGACAATGTCACTCCTCATAGACAGAGTTCCCATAGTTTCAATGATCAGCTTCAAAATGCCCCTTTATGATTGTAGCAAACGTCCCAAAATTTCAAATGGTTGTGTCACATGATAGATTCTTCACACGGTTTCAAGACCTCCCGCCCACATATTTCTCTAACCACAATGAAATCATAAAGAGATTTTAAGTTCTCTTAATGAGATTCTTTCTGTGGGTGTCTCGAAAATCACAGGTGTTGTAACATGTTTCCTGATCCTTATAATTACAGGATCCTTGGTCATTCTAATGCCTGATTCCTCTTTAAGGCATTCCTTTTCTGTTTAAATCCTATTTGCAAAGTTAAATTGGCCATTCCCATTTTGACTCATTTAACCCATATGTTGCCAAAATGGTAAATTCAATGGGGCTAAATTTGACTTAATACATTACGTTTTCTGTACTTTCATGCGATAAAACAGATTTAACTATAGACGTACAGTGACAAAACCACCAGTTACATTATGGACTGCAATGGTTCAAGAAAGCTGTTCACCACCACCTTCTCAAGGGCAATTAGGGAGGGGCAATAAATGCTGGCCCAGCCGGTGACACCCACATCTCACAAGTGATGAAAATTTCAGTCCATATTACAATTGATAATTGCTAAAAATACAAATAGTTTTAAAAATAGAGGAAAGCAAGCATGAAACTTATTATTTTCTGGTAGCAGGAAAAATAACATCTTATTTTTCCCCATATCCAGTTTGGTAAATTTGCATTTCACTTGCTCATTTCTTTTTCACTTCCTTCCACATATACTTCACAGTCTAACAAAGCCAGCACCATTATCAACGCCGTAATTCTAGGACAATATAATCTGTAAATTGCCTGGCTCTTTCTTTCCCTCGTCTCAGGAGGCTGGGGCCAACAGCTAAAGCAACTCTTCTGAATGGTCATTCCGTTTACTTCACCATATGAAGTAGCTTTAGAAAGATGCTTGAGTAGAATATGAACAGCATCATGTTTTGGCTCAGGTAATGCCCTGATTAGTTCTGTCATACCATAATACTGTGCTTGAAGTGTGGATCATTGAATGTATTGAAAAAGTTATAAAAGAGTTGATAAATGAGGAAACATTCTGATAATTCTCTGCAAATACCTGGGAGTCACAGTGGTGGCATTGATAATTTTCCACTTATTGATATTCATGTCTAGTTGTTCATAGTTGTCTGCAAAATGAAGCTTTTGTATAACACCTAACCTGCCACTATATTGAACATTATTCTTCCTCTTTTTCTTCACATGTACAGCATATACATTTTTAGTTAGTTAGATAAGTTAGTCACTCCTCTGTCCATACAAATATATCACCCCCTAGACTATTAGCATATAAAGTAACCCAATTTTTTATGTTGCACCCAATAAAATGCCCTTTGGAAATCCAAATATATAGGTTCCCCTTTATCCACTCTGCTTGGTGCATCATCAAAGAACTCAAAGTCAATTTGTTAAAACAAAGTTACCTCGAACTGCTTGTTTAAAATATATTTGTTCATGTGATTCAGGAGTAACTAACCAGTTGAGCATTTTTATCCATTCCCGATTGCTGTAATGAAGCTGATGGTGAGTTGGCGTTTTGATCCAATGCAGGTCTTAGAGATACTGTAAGGAAGGGAGTGCCATGATTTTGATACAATGACAATGAAGGAAAGTATCAGAATAATGTGTTGGAGGGGAAGATTCCTGTATGCCTGTGAATCATTTGTCCTTGTCCTTCTAGTTGATAGCGGATGCAGGTTTGCTGTTGGAGGAGCTTTGAACAGTTTGCAATGCTCCTTATAGATAGTACACATGGATGCCACTCAGTGTAGGTGGTGAAGGGAATGAATGTTGAAAGTGGAGAATGAGGTGCCAATCAGCAGACAGTTTCATAATAGCATCAAGCTTTTTGAGTGTTGCTAGAGTTGCAATCACCCAGGCAACTGAAGAGTAATCTATCACACTCCTGGTTTTGCCTTGTAGATGGTGGACAAGCATCGGGAGGATAGGAGTTCAATTACCCATTGTAGAATTCCTAATTTATGACCTGCTGGAACAGCCACAATATTTAAGTCTGGTCGAGTTCATTTTCTGCTTAATGGTAATCCCCAAGATGTTCAGATCGGGGGCTTCAGTGATGGTAAATGGACTATGTTTTAAATGGTAAAAAATTGCAGTACAATGCTGTGCAGAGGGACTTGGGTGTCCTTGTGCATGAATCGCTAAAAATACGATTGCAAGTGCAGCAGGTAATTAAAAAGGCAAATGGAATTTTGTCTGTCATTGCTAGAGGGATGAAGTTTAAAAACAGGGAGGCTATGCTGCAGCTGTATAGGGTCCTGGTGAGGCCACACCTGGAGTACTGTGTGCAGTTTTGGTCTCCTTACTTGAGAAGAGATATACTAGCACTGGAGGGGGTACAGAGGAGATTCACTCGGTTGATTCCAGGGTTGAGAGGGTTGGATTATGAGGAGAGACTGAGTAGACTGGGATTATACTTGTTGGAATTCAGAAGAATGGGGGGACATCTTACAGAAACATATAAGCTTATGAAGGGAATAGATAAGGTGGAGGCAGGGAGGTTGTTTTCACTTGCAGGTGAAACTAGGACTAGAGGGCATCGCCTCAAAATAGAGGGAAGCAGGTGTAGGACTGAGGTCAGGAGGAATTTCTTTACCCAAAGGGTTGTGAATCTGTGGAATTCCCTGCCCAATGAAGCGGTTGAAGCTACCTCGCTGAATGTGTTTAAGGCAAGGCTAGATGAATTTTTGCACAGTAAAGGAATTAAGGGTTATGGTCAGTGGGTGTGTAAGTGGAGCTGCGTCTCAAAAAGATCAGCCATGATCTTATTAAATGGCAGGGCAGGCTCGAGGGGCCAGATGGTCTACTCCTGCTCCTTGTTCTTATGTTCTTATAACTCCATTGAGCTGAACAATTTTAATTTGAGTAGTTTCTAACCTATATTGATGAGGCATGTTTGCTTTGAAATTGTTACACATTTTCATGTGAATTCATTAATAGTTTGTTCATTTTTGTGGTTCACCCTCAATTTCACAATGCAACTATGACTGTAGTTGTGTTAATATTATATCTGGCGTTTCTAGGGAAAGGAAGCTGGTTCATCCATCAGGGCAGCATGGTGGGTCAATGGTTTGCACTGCTGCCTCACAGCACCAGGAACTTGGGCTCAATTCCACCTTTGGGCGGCTGTCTGTGTGACAGTGTGCACGTTTTTTCTGTGTCTGCATGGATTTCCTCCCACAATCCAAAGATATGCAGACTAGGTGGAATGCCCATTGTGTGTTCAGGGGTGTGTAGGTTAGTTGGGTCATAGGGGGAATGGGTCTGGGCAGCATACTCTGAGGGTCAGCGTGGACTTGTTGGGTTGAAGGGCCTGTTTCCACATTTAGGGATTCTATGAATACAGTGCAGCTAAAACAGCTGACTTCCCTCAATGTAATACACAATAAGTCAAGGCAATAATTTATATTTAGTGTCATCAAGTTATTGGCAAATCCTCCCAATAGGCAGCATCAATTGATTTTTCTCTCAGCAGGGACAAATTGATAGATTTGTTCTGGATGTCATTCTGCCTATTTTCTTTATTATAGCCATGTGTGATTCAGCAAAGTAGGGTCAGGTTTCAATACGGTCTGAAGCCCTTGACTGATGTCAAAGTCGAGTTGAAAAAGATGTGTTTCTGTAATAATGCTGACGTGCTGTTTCATTTTATCAATGATTTCCACCACAAAAGAAAATATTTATATATTTGGAACCCAAATAGGTGGATTGATCTCATCATTGGATAGGCAGGAGAAAGCAAAGTCAGGTGACTTTCCAGCCTTGGCTATTTAGAGTTCAATTACGGTGTGTGCAACTGTTAATTACACCACTGTTTGGAAGACCACATTGCATAAGGAGTACAGCAAATTTGAATTATACATTACAATTCAAATAGTAATGAAATAATCTGCTTTCAAGCATGACTTGGTACATAAATATGTTTGTAACGCCAGCAATGAACTGACTTGCAGTAAAACTCAATTCAAGAATGAAAGTACATATTGGAGTTATGTCATATTTCTAGTATGCAGGCAATATCTTTTTCAAGTCTGAACAAATCATGATATCAATCTCCTGTCAAAATTCTTTTAGAAAGTTTAAGGCATGGTTCTATTATTAAAGTTAATTACATATTGCTACATAATTAATGTGATTAATACAGTAATCCAGAAATAATTCCCTAGTTGGGTGGAGATTTGGTATGAACTCTGGTGTTTAGTTTCAATCTTGAGCCCAAGTTCCTGGTGCTGTGAGACAGCAGTGCAAACCATTGACCCACCATGCTGCCCTGATGGATAAACCAGCTTCCTTTCCCTAGAAACGCCAGATATAATATTAACACAACTACAGTCATAGTTGCATTGTGAAATTGAGGGTGAACCACAAAAATGAACAAACTATTAATGAATTCACATGAAAATGTGTAACAATTTCAAAGCAAACATGCCTCATCAATCTATGTTACCTCTAATGAGAGAACTGCAAGAACTGTTGATGTTGGAGTCAGAGATAACAGAGTGGAGCTGGAGGAACACAGCAGGCCAAGCAGCATCAGAAGAGCAGGAAAGCTGATGTTTTGGGCCGGGACCCTTCTTTCAGATTCCTGAAGAATGAGCTTGACCCAGAAGATCAGCTTTCCCGCGTCAGTGTTCCTCCAGCTCCACCCTGTGTCCCTCCTAATGAGTTATTCTTGAAGGGAAGAATTGTGTCTTTCAAATGTTGAATGATGCACCAGTAATGTTGCTGAGTTTGATTGAAACTCAAGAGACTTATAGGTCTATACCTAACATTGCTTTTCTTCTAACTTCAAACTCCACCTTAATTGGTCTTCTTTTAACTCACTCTTCATGTCAACTCCCTCTATCTCACACTCAACCTTCCAATCTCTTAAAAGGGCTACATCCACTGAAGACAATGTCATTCTTCTTTCATCCCTGGACTGCCGAGAAAACCCATTTCTCAGACCTCCCTCTCCCTAAGGTGACCAGGCCCTCCTCGCCCAATGCTCCTCACTTACCTGTGTCTTAGGTTTCAAATGTCCTTCATGCTGAGATTGGTTGCAGCACCATCAATGTCCATCAGCGTTGGCCATCAGCTCTTAGGAATCGGAGTTCCTGCTACTGAAGGGCAGAAGTCACATTCTTCAACAATTATGGCCATCTGCAGTGTGTTATAGCTATGTTTTACAGTCTTGCATGCTTTCTCTAAGTCTGCTGGTCAGCTAGCTTCCAATTTCCCTGCCAGGCATGGCAATGGAAGCTGTCCATATCATCTCTCCACCCACCCCATGCTCCTGGGGAGTTCTAAATTCCAGTCTTTACACATTCCTTCCCTGGATATTTGAAGAATGGAGGCAGAAAACAGTTGCTCTGAATCAATCTGTGCAGACTGGGACAGAGGGGAGGGATGGCTATTCTGATAGCTCAAGTTGGGGATGGTACAAATTTTATAATATTTTCAATTCCACAGTCCACTAACTCACAGCTCCAGTTTAAACAAAGGCAATTTGACAAAAAAGTTCCCAGGATAAAAGTTAGTTTAAAATCGTTTCAAACTACTTACAGAACACTCATCAGTCTTTGGAGTTGAAGACTGACATCATTAGGCACGTTTTCAGCTCATGGTGCAATTGTAGCATGCCTTAACCAGGAAGGTGCTGTGCTACAAGGTCTCTCCACTTTCAATTTACAGCCAACAGTCAAAATTCTTACAGCAACCAACAAACTCGACAAGTTGGCATTTCCCAGCACCATCAGCTGAGGATGTCATGTCTTCACATTGGCCACCAAACAAAGGCCAATTTATTTACACTGAGAAGGGCTGGTGATGACGAATGTGGGGTCATTAAAAAAAAATTACACTAATGTCATATTTTTAAGGCCATGTTGTATGATCTTGAATGAAGCATATGAAGCATGTCATCATGGAATGTGTTTAAAACATTAAAGGGTGCAAAAGAAAAATCAACAAAACATTCCTCCAAATTTAAAAGGGAGCATAGGATAGTTTAAGTTGTAGGAAAAATTAATGAACTATTAGAGATTTTAATAATGAAGAAGGATGATTTGGTTTCCTTTTTATTCCACTCTTGGTTGGTTGGTCATTACAAAAATTTTACATCTTTTTAGCAAACAGCTATAATCACTCATCAAGATGAAATGGTTGTTTACGTGGTCTTCTTCAGTGAAAGTAAAAAGGAATTTTATTACCTACCAACCTCAAAAACAAAATAAAATTATGACATCAAAAACACCCACAAAAACGGGTAATCGTTTTAAAGTGGAGAAACAGAAAGAATTAAGGGTCACAGTTTCAGAAGTCCTTACAATCTTTGAGGTGATATATTTTTAACCTGATACTACAGTTGTTTTGCAGTTCACTTGTTCACTCAGCTACGGTGAAGCATTGTTTCAGTAAATGGTTGTTTCCCCAGTTCCCTTTCTAATCATGTATTCTGAGAGACTGATTGAAACAGAGCAAGAAAGAGACTTCTGGTCCTTTTACAAATTCATTTTTCCTTATCTCTGCCCTGCAGTTCAAAAACAACTATTGAAATATATTTGAGATAACAAGGTGTAGAGCTGGATGAACACAGCAGGCCAAGCAGCATCAGAGGAGCAGGAAGGCTGATGTTTTGGGCATAGACTCGAAGGTTCTAGGCCTAAAACGTCAACTTTCCTGCTCCTATGATGCTACTTGGCCTGCTTTGTTCATCCAGCTCTACACCTTGTGATCTCAGACTCTCCAGCATCTGCAGTTCCTACTATCACCGAAATAGATTTGTATATTTGTGGATTCCAAAGTTTGGCACCATTTCCTTTCAAAGGTAAAAATCTTTAATGTCAAGTGTGTGCACTTAGTATGTAATTGTGCATTCATACAAAAGATGACAACTTCTTGGTGATGACTCAGTCATCTCTTTTAATGTTTTTTAGCTGAAATGGTAATTTTACTGCACTGGTTTCATTTATTCCACTTTGGGCTCCCAGACCTGCCTTAACCTGTGGTCAGATAATCACAGAAGCCATTTTGGGTTAGTATTTATCCTTTTAAAAATTTTAGTCAATGTAAAATCTCAGATGTAACAGTCAGACAATTTAAGTTCAAATTTATTCATCCATATTTATCACTATCATAACAAAAGTGATAAGTAATGTGCCAAATAGACAAGTGTTTCACTATGCTACAACTCTTTTATTTTATAATAGGTAAACGTAATTTTAATATCATTTAAAAACTTACCAAATGCCAGTGTTGAAAAATTAAGAGTTATTGAAATAAGTATAGGTTAAAATGAAGTAATGGCTAGAATAAAACAGTAATAGGATTGATCTTTGGTGATAGAGGACCATATTTTAAGCATAGGCTTTTAGCCCTGAATAGAGGCATCTTAATACAAAGAACTAAGAAAATTACAGCACAGGAACAGGCCCTTCGGCCCTCCAAGCCTGCGCCGATTGAGATCCTCTGTCTAAACCTGTCATCTATTTTCTAAGGGTCTGTGTCCATTTGCTCCCTGCCCATCCATGTACCTGTCCAAATATATCTTAAAAGACGCTAACATGCCCACGTCTACCACTTCCGCTGGCAACACGTTCCAAGCACCCACCACCCTCTGCATAAAGAACTTTCTACACATATCTCCCTCAAACTTTCCTCATGACCCCTAGTAATTGAGTCCTCCACTCTGGGAAAAAGCTTCTTGCTATCCATCCTGTCTATACCCCTCATGATTTTGTAGACCTCAATCAGGTCCACCCTCAATCTCCGTCTTTCTAATGAAAATAATCCTAATCTACTCAACCTCTCTTCATAGCTAGCACCCTCCATACCAGGTAACATCCTAGTGAACCTCTTCTGCACCCTCTCCAAAGCATCCACATCCTTTTGGTAATGTGGCGAACAGAACTGTGCACTGTACTCCAAATGTGGTCGAACCAAAGTCTTATACAACTGTATCATAGAGTTATCTTTTGTTTTATTCATTCACAGATCAAGGCATCACTGGGTATTTATTGCCCATCTCTAATTGCCCAGAGGGCAGTTAAGAGTCAACCACATTGGTGTGGGCCTGGAGGCACATGTAGGCCAGACCAGGTAAGGATGGCAGTTTCCTTCCCTAAAGGGCATTAGTGAACCAGAGGGGTTTTTCTTGAAAATCAACAATGGATTCATGGTCCTCATTAGATTCCTAATTCCAGATAGTTATTGAATTCAAATTCCACCATGTGCCATGGCAGGATTTCAACCCGGTCCCCAGAATGTAATCTGGTTGTCTGAATTAACAATCCAGCAATAATACCACTAGGCCATCGCCTCCGTCCTTTTGTGGTATAGAAGATAGCAGAAGGAATAATATTGTGAATCTCGCATTTTCCATCAAATCAATGATAATAATAGTCTAAGAGATTCTCCTTGACCCTTCATCCATATGGGTTGGCATTGGAAAATGACTATTTTACCTCATTGCCTTTCTTGCTTTCAGACCTGCTCAGGGTAAAGTGGGCACATTAATCACAATAGAAAAGGCTCAACCAAAACTGGGAAAGTTGAAAGATTATTGGAGCTGCAAGGACAAAAATACAAAAGGGAACATGAAGGATGGTAGTGGATTTGTAAGCCACAAGTGAAAATAGCAAATTACTCACGCTAACACATGATTGAACCTTGTTATGTCAGATTGAAAGCCGAATGGACAATAACTACACAAAATGGCTGCGACACTGTGAAAAGTGAATTGGGTAAGTGACTGATTCTTACTTCAGGAGAGCAGAAAAAAACATTTTGAATTTGTGGCCCCAGGGGCAATTGCAGTAATCATGCTTTTGTTGATTTGTAATGCCACTTACTGGTTTCAATTTGCAGGTCATTCCTTGTCCAAGACTGTAAATTTAAAGTTGTAACCATAAGCATTACATCATAAGAGAACAAAGTGTGGAGCTGGATGAACACAGCAGGCCAAGCAGCATCTCAGGAGCACAAAAGTTGACATTTCGGGCCTAGACCCTTCAGCCCGAAACGTCAGTTTTTGTGCTCCTGAGATGCTGCTTGGCCTGCTGTGTTCATCCAGCTCCACACTTTGCTAACTTGGATTCTCCAGCATCTGCAGTTCCCATTATCTCTGATCAGCATTACATCATATTCACTAATTGTCTTTTTATCATGAAAGCTAAATAAATGTCCTGGGAACAAGGAACTGAAAAATGGTATCTGAAGTTCCTACCTGTCAACAAATTCCACGGCAAGTCCTAGAAGACAACACTTTGCGGCTACCAGACTGGCACAATGAACTGTAAGTGTGCAAGACTGTGATGTGGAAGGGAGCTTTTTCTTTGCTGAAGAAATAGTGGCTTCATGATGCCTTACTGGCAGAACACTATGCCCAATGTACCATTAAAAATTTGTTTTTTCCACAGTACAATTAGATAAGGTCACAAAAATCACAACGACATCATTGGACAATAGTCAACACTTTGAAATCTCTATCCACTATGGAGGGGCTAGTTTGCCTTTCCTTTGAGGTATTTTCAGACTCAAAAACAACAGTTTGAAAGGGAGGCTTGCAGTGCCTGACATGGTACCTAGCTGTGCTTTAAACATGCTGGCAGAGCTAATGTAAGCTGGAAGGTTATGCCAGTGATGAAGACTTCCATCTCATACACCACAAGATTCCCTGAGAAAGGGTCCAATATCTTGTTTGCATAATTTGTTTCATTCATTCATTCATGGGATGTGGGCATTACTGGGTACGTCAGCATTTATCGCCAACCCCTATTTGCCCAGAGGGAAGTTTAGAATCATGTGGGTCTGGAATCACATGCAAGCCAGATCAGGTAAGAACATCAGGTTTCCTTAGCAAAAGCTAAGGTTTTTTCCTGATAATCAACAATGGTCATTGTTGGACTCTTAATTCCAAATATTTTGAAAAGAATTGAAGTCAAATGCCATCATTTGCAAAAGCCAGATTTGAACACAGGTCCCCAGGACATGGCCCAGGCCCTCTGGGTTAATAACTGAGTGATAGTTCCACTATACCACATGAATGGTAGAAGATGAGAAAACTCACCTTGGATTTCTGCAGACCAGAAACTGTGAAACTCACTTGCCATCACACTTTGACAGCGAATGAAAAAATTCAGCTCTAATACTTAATTACATTTTGCTGTTTAGTTTACATTCTGTTAGTATTCAAACATACAACAATTAAGAAACAGGGAAGGGTCCAGTAGTCCATTCAGCCAACAAGCATATCACAGGACACGCATTTCCTTACCTAAAGCCAAATTGTCTGGGACAGGAGAAAGTAAATATTAAAAACATCGTAATTAAGAAGCAAAGTCAAGGAAGTTCTCTCTGTGCTCTTTAGTTAATCAAATTTCAGTTCAGGAGACAAGTCTGGGCCTCATTATCACACAATATTTATCTTTAATATGAGGGGAACACCCCATTCCAGCCAGAAACAGGTTTTGTTTTCCCATAAAGGAATTTAAGCCAAAAATGATTGCTTCTGGAAGACAAGCTGTTAGTCCGAGCAAGCCATCTCTTTTGTAATTCCCATATGGCATATTCAGTTATTAAGCAAATATTTACTTCAATATATAAAATTCACTTCCTATCAAACATGGGCCATACATTTTTGTGCCTGGGTGCTCAAAAAACAGTGGAGGGTCAATATTTAGTGCACACACCCCATCAATTAGCTTAAGCAACCTAGTTCATTTTCACTTTCTGGCTTGTCTTGTTTTCAGGGGAAAAGATGTTTTCAGAGAGTTGTTCTTAGTCCCAAAATAAGACACCAAGTTCTGGTCATATCAGTTAGGAATACCAAACTAAACTTTATCAGTGTCCATAGAAACAATGCAGTACATATCGGCCATGAACAACAAGTGTGGGTATTGTGATAGGAAATTGACTCAAATCATTCCTTTTGTTGCAGACAGCATGCAAACTTCCAGCTGTATGTTGATTTATAAAATAGTGATCATTAAACACACTGGCTCAGTGGTTAGCACCACTGCCTCATGGCGTCAGGAACCAGAGTTTGATTCCACACTCAGGTGACTGTCTGTGTGGAGTTGTATTTTCTTCCTGTGTCCATGTGGGTTTCCAAAGATGTGCAGGCTATGTGGGAAATGAAAGGTTATATAGGGATGGGGTGCTCCTTGGAGGGAGTGTGCACTGAATAGGCCAAATGGCCTGCTTCCATGCTGAAGGCCTTCTTTGAATGCCAAATGCCTTAGCAGGATCCAAAGTTTGACTGAGGTTAGGGCCATTTAAAGTGACATTGTGCAATGAAAAATCAGCCTGCAACTCTTAAAGGGGAAGTGCATTCTCTTTATAGTATGTGCTAACGATTAGGAAAGAATTGTCGGACCTGCATGAAGAGAGAAGATAGAGCCACGGGATAGAGAACATATTGCAAGGCTCTCTAATGCAATAGGAGAGGCATTGCAAAAGGTGGAGAGGAAAAGAAAGTTCCTCTGTACACAGATGTTCAACAGGCTTCCACAAAATCTATGTAAAGGCAATGAGAAAAGTTAGATATTATTGTCAATGCCAATTGTAGACCTTAAACCAAGGATAAAGCACACAAACCTAAACAAGTGATTACAATCAGTAAATCAATCTTCAAGTGATGTTTCCTTAAAATTGAATCATTTAAATTGTAGGATTACATTTAACAAATACAGTATGATATGGGTAAGTGTGACATTTCCCACTTTCCTAGGAAAAACAGAATTGCAAAGTATGATTTAAATGGTGATAAATTAGGAAGTGTTGATGTACAAAGGAATCAGGATGCCTTGTACCTCTGTTCACTTCACTTGGCCCATTCGCTCCAGGAGATCAAAAAGAACATTCAAAAGATGCACAAGGTGCAAATTTGTTGGGCCAAGCAAGCCATAAAATTTCAAGTCTATTCTTGGCAGCATAAGGTGAGGAATTCTATAGAGTCCAGTAAACTGTGTATGTTCCTCTGTCCCACCATGGCTGACCTGTTTTCAGTGCTGTCAGGGAGTGTCTCCTGATTGAACTGGGCAATTATCAAAGTGTACTTGGCTGAGCACTTTAGGGTTGTACCTGATTGCTCATTGATAGTAAATTGGGTAGTTATAGACAAGGTTCCAGACAGACCCCATGTGAATACTTGGGCAGAAACACCCCCTCCTGGAGAGGTTAAGACAGCAGTAAGATCCCGACTCTCAAGAAAAGCTGCAGCCTCAGATGGGATCTTAGGAAAAGTTTACATATTTAGAGTCCCCAGCTAACTGTCAAACTTGATTATAATACAGATTGTCAGACCAACACCATTCCTCAAGGACATAGTCTGAGAATTGGGCCTAGACCATTCAAGGAAGATGTCAGGAAGCACTTCTACAGACAAAGGGTGGTACAGATTAGGAATACTCTTCCACAAATGGCAGGTAATGCTAGATAAGTCATTAATTTTGAATCTGAAATTGGTACCTTTATATTAAGCAAAGCTATTAAGTGAAATGGGCCAAAGGGAAATATCTGAAATTACTGTACAATTCACATCATGTTCTCATTGAATAGCAGAACAGTCTCGAGGGACTGAATAGCCTACTCCTGTTGCAATGTTCCCATGTTGAAGGATACCACAACTGTACACTAGTACAAAGGAAAAGGATAAATATCTGTGTGATATTCAAAGCAATCATAATCTTTGTGATAGCTGGTAAGATTCCGGTAAACATTTTGTTCAGACTGGTAGTCCTTTTGCAGAAAGCTGGAGAGTCAAAACGTTGTGCAGGGAAGGTAGACTTCTGACATGATCTTCACTCTTAGACAAATACAAGGCAAATGCTGTGAGAAATATATTGGATTCCACTACGCCTTTGTTGATGTGACAAAGGTCTTTGATACAGTAAATAGAAAGACCTTGTGTAAAATCTCAGCAGTTTAATGATGGAATGACAGCAGGGTCATTGACAGTTGTGAATACATGATCTCATTTGTCATTGCGAGTGGTGTGTAGCTAAAGTGCGTCATGCCCTCCATATTCTTCAGGATATTCTTTGTTGCCACGATTTCTGGGGCATTCAATGGAAGTTTTGCTGGAATATGCATCCAATGTAATCATTTTAGTATAAAACAACTGAAATGCTCCATTAATGTAATGATGAGGGAATTGAAGTTTGCCAATGACTGTGCTCCTCTGTCGTACTGTGACCCAAATGTTCAAAAGTTTATGGGGTATTTTTCAGAAGCAGTTGATGACTATGAACCAACTATCAGCTTGAAGAGGATAGAAATATTCCACCAACACCACTAAATTTAGAATATACCCCAATTACATGTTCTTCATGAGCTGCATTCTGAACATCAAATAGGAAGCGCCTACCACTGAAGGACTAGTTCAAAGAGCTGAAATGGGAAGAACTGAAGTGCTCAGACCCCAGTTCAGAAGAGGTGGATATGTGGTGGGCCTGACAATAAAGTCCCTAAGGAATTAACCACAATTTATAGTTGAAAGCTGCCTTCCTGGTCGAACACAATTAAAATTCCAGGAATCTTTAAAGGCAATGCTCAGGAAATGTATAATTTCCACCACAAGACTGGGAGAAAAAACAATAGTGTGACCTCCCTTAAAAGCCAGCTCAGAAGCAGAGGGAAAACGCAAGGGAAGGAAACTTTGAACCAGCAACCTATTTATAAATGCAATCTTTGCATTTTCTGTCCAATTTGCAACTGATTGGATGCAGATTGGCTTTAATAGACACCAACGTGCCCATTTGAACCAGACCAAACACGACAAATATATGTAGATATCTTTGCACCAAAGAATGACTTAAAAAGCAAGGATTTAGATGTTTCAGTAAGAACAGAGAAGATGGTAAAAGGGGCGAACGTGTGGCATTGTTGGTCAAGGACAGTATTACAGTTGCAGAAAGGATGTTTGGGGACTCGTCAACTGAGGTAGTATGGGCTGAGGTTAGAAATAGGAAAGGAGAGGTCACCCTGTTGGGAGTTTTCTATAGGCCTCCGAATAGTTCCAGGGATGTAGAGGAAAGGATAGCAAAGATGATTCTCGATAGGAGTGAGAGAGACAAGGTAGTTGTCATGGGGGACTTCAACTTTCTAATTATTGACTGAGAACACTACAGTTCGAGTACTATAGATGGGTCAGTTTTTGTCCAGTGTGTGCAGGAGGGCTTCCTGACACAGTATGTAGACAGGCCAACTAGGGGCGAAGCCACATTAGATTTGGTACTGGGTAATGAGCGTGGCCAGGTGTTAGATTTGGAAGTAGGTGAGCACTTTGGTGATAGCGATCACAATTCTGTTATGTTTACTTTAGTGATGGAAAGGGATAGGTGTATACCACTGGGCAAGAGTTATAGCTGGGGGAAAGGCAATTACGATGAGATTAGGCAAGATTTAGGGCGCATAGGATGGGGAAGGAAACTGCAGGGGATGGGCACATTAGAAATGTGGAGCTTATTCAAGGAAAAGCTCCTGTGTCCCCTAGATAAGTATGTACCTGTCAGGCAGGGAGGAAGCTGTAGAGTGCAGGAGCCATGGTTTACGAAGGAGGTGGAATCTCTGGTCAAGAGGAAGAAGAAGGCTTATGTTAGGATGAGATGTAAAGGCTCAGTTAGGGCACTTGAGAGCTACGAGTTAGCCAGGAAAGACCTAAAGAGAGCTCAGAAGAGCCAGGAGAAGACATGAGAAGTTGTTGGCAGATAGGATCAGGGTAAACCCTAAGGCTTTCTATAGGTATTTAAGGAATAAAAAAATGGCGAAAGTAAGATTAGGCCCAATCAAGGATAGTAGTGGTAAGTTTGGTGTGGAGTCAGATGAGATAGCGGAAGCGCTAAATGAATATTTTTCAACAGTATTCATTCTAGAAAATGACAATGTTGTCGAGGCGAATACTGAGATACAGGCTATTGGACTAGGTGGGATTGAGGTTCACAAGGAAGAGGTATTAGAAATCCTTCAGATGGTGAAGATAGATAAGTCCCCTGGGCCGGATGGGACTTATCCTCGGATCCTCTGGGAAGCCAGGGAGGAGATTGCCGAGCCTTTGGCATTGATCTTTAACTCGTCATTGTCTACAGGAATAGTGCCAGATGACTGGAGGATAGCAAATGTGGTTCCCCTGCTCAAGAAGGGGAGTAGAGACAATCCTGGTAATTATAGACCAGTGAGCCTTACCTCAGTTGTTGGTAAAGTGTTGGAAAAGGTCATAAGGGATAGGATTTATAATCATCTAGAAAAGAATAAATTGATTAGGGATAGTCAGCATGGTTTTGTGAAGGGAAGGTCGTGCCTCACAAACCTTATTGAGTTCTTTGAGAAGGTGACCAAACAGGTAGATGAGAGTAAACCGGTT
Organism: Stegostoma tigrinum; assembly: GCF_030684315.1. Classification (NCBI taxonomy): domain Eukaryota; kingdom Metazoa; phylum Chordata; class Chondrichthyes; order Orectolobiformes; family Stegostomatidae; genus Stegostoma; species Stegostoma tigrinum. The sequence goes on along the minus strand of NC_081361.1, from coordinate 46,307,280 downwards.
GATGTGGTGTATATGGATTTCAGCAAGGCGTTCGATAAGGTTCCCCACAATAGGCTATTGTACAAAATGCGGAGGAATGGAATTGTGGGAGATATAGCAGTTTGGATCGGAAATTGGCTTGCTGAAAGAAGACAGTGGGTGGTAGTTGATGGGAAATGTTCATCCTGGAGACCAGTTACTAGTGGTGTACCGCAAGAGTCGGTGTTGGGTCCACTGCTGTTTGTCATTTTTATAAATGACCTGGACGAGGGTGTAGAAGGAAGGGTTAGTAAATTTGCAGGCGACACTAAGGTCGGTGGCGTTGTGAATAGTGACAAAGGATGCTGTAGGTTGTAGAGAGACATAGATAAGCTGCAGAGCTGGGCTGAGAGGTGGCAAATGGAGTTTAATGCAGACAAGTGCGAGGTGATGCACTTTGGTAGGAGTAACTGGAAGGCAAAGTACAGGGCTAATAGTAAGATTCTTAGCAGTGTAGATGAGCAGAGAGATCTCGGTGGCCATGTACACAGATCCTTGAAAGTTGCCACCCAGGTTGGCAGGGCTGTTAAGAAGGCATACAGTATTTTAGCTTTTATTAATAGAGGGATCGAGTTCCAGAACCAAGAGGTTATGGTGAAGCTGTACAAAACTCTGGTGTGGCCGCACTTGGAGTATTGTGTCCAGTTCTGGTCACCGCATTATAAGAAGGATGTGGAAGCTTTGGAAAGGGTGCAGAGGAGATTTACTAGGATGTTGCCTGGTATGGAGGGAAGGTCTTATGAGGAAAGGCTGAGGGACTTGAGGCTGTTTTCATTAGAGAAAAGAAGGTTGAGAGGTGACTTAATTGAGACATATAAAATAATCAGAGGGTTAGATAGGGTGGATAGGGAGAGCCTTTTTCCTAGAATGGTGACGGCGAGCACGAGGGAGCATAGCTTTAAATTGAGGGGTGAAAGATAAAGGAGAGATGTCAGAGGTAGTTTCTTTACTCAGAGAGTAGTAAGGGAATGGAACGCTTTGCCTGCAACGGTAGTAGATTCGCCAACTTTAGGTACATTTAAGTCGTCATTGGATAAGCATATGGACGTACATGGAATAGTGTAGGTTAGATGGGCTTGAGATCGGTATGACAGGTCGGCACAACATCGAGGGCTGAAGGGCCTGTACTGTTCTGTAATGTTCTTTGTAAATCTATGTAAAAAATTTAGGTGCTTGGCAGTCAAAGTGTGTGCAGTAGGTGGCCACATGAACTTGGGGGAGGGGAATGCCTGTTATCCTGGCTAAAAAGCAAGTCAAATTTTACAGCTGTAGGCATACAAACAGGTAAGGCCATGGCACTATAGAGTATGCGCAGTGATCAACAAAGACAATCAATTTAGATATTCATATTAACAGGGTGGGAACAAATAACAGCTTGTTCTGTTACTCATTCATTGTTCCTGCTTAAGTAAGTAACATGATAAATTCAGCTTATTGTTTGATATTCCTCATCACCACCCACCCATCCATCCTCATTAAATTTGAAACTCATAGCCAACCCACCTAACCAGGCTACACCCTTATTACAATAGTTCCAGATACTATCAAAAGAACACTTGCACTCAAGTGCTAAATTGTCAGTGACTCAGTATTTCATGCGATAGTGACATTTATCATTTTGTTTATTTGTGGTCAGATTTGAATATTAATTTCATGGACTATTAGCAAGCTGCAGGAAAAGAGAAATTTAATTGGAAACTTGGTAAGAAAGATAATGCTTTTAAAAAAGGCGGGTTTGCTTGCTGAGTCATGCTGCAAAACTAGTCAGAGATAAAACCAGAAATGTTGTATATCTTAAGTAAAAACAGAAAAGATTGGAAATGCACAGCAGAGGCATCATGCATTAATGATTTGGGAATGACCATGTATAATAACACTGATTTTTATTTAATTTGGAAAAGATAGTTTAGTGCCATTGAGACACGTTGTAGTGAAAACCTAAGCCTAATTTACCTTTCAGAAAATAGAGCAATGAAATTCATTTAAAGCTTGATGGTGAGGGTGTTCCTGCAGACATCACTTTTTAAAACACCATTAACAGTTCTAAATTTAGCTCCGATTGACTTCTGGACCAAAGTATTCTGCACCCTTGTGACAGGTGCAATATTGGTTTGCAAGTGTTGGATTGCAGACATATTATCTACTGTACTCTAACATCGTTTGCAATGTCAATAACGGGGATGGATATAGTAAAGAGACCTATGATTATCTTTTTATTCCTTTTAGATCTGTCGAGTTTAAGCCATTTGTCATCTGTTGCAAATAAACAGTTACAAACATAGGCTCAGAAAAGAGCAGGAATTGCATCTGCTAATATTTGTAGTACACATAGAATTGAAGTGGGTATGTACAGTCATGGCTTGTGTTGCCATTATTTAGAGCAGGAGCTTAAAAATTTGTAAATAAGCAATCTGTGATGCTACTTTTATACACAAATGTTTATGAGTTCAGTACTGCATAAACATGAGAATTTTCATTTAAAGGGTCACAATGATTCAAGGGATTTTACACTGCCCTTGTACTAACTGTAGTACATTGGGTCTCATGTCTGATTAGCCATCAGTAAAATAGGAAATAAGTAGATTCACTGTTTGTTTAATTTAAACCAAATTTAGCGAGGAAAAGAATATTTGTAAATCAGGCATACAGAACAACAAGACAAAGTTCTATTTCTGGTTCAATGTATGGCAGTTTTGCAACTCGATAAATCGAAGTTATTTGCAAGGGTTAAGCAATATATCAAAACTAGTTCTAAAAAAACCACAATATTGCTGTTAACTTTTTTAAACTTTGTAGTTACAGCAACGAAATAAACTGAGCTTTTGATGTTGTAACATCACAATTGAAGTTAAAAGTCTCAATTATATTGATTGGTTCTCATCCTGTTCCTCCACTTATTTCTGTAGTACCCCAATGATTTATCCTTGATTTTGTCTTATTTCTCATTGACATGCCACGCCTTAATGATACCATCTGAAGCATTCTTTTTCACATGTACACTGACAACACCTAGCTTTCCTGCGCCTCCAGTTTTTTCCATCCCTTCGCTATTGCTACATTATTAGACTGCTTATCGGATAACTAGCATCGGATGAGCATTCATTTTCTCCTAAGAAATATTCGGAAAACTGAAGCCATTGATTTTGTTCCCCGTTCTAAATTCTGTTTAGATTAGATTAGATTAGATTCCCTACAGTGCGGAAACAGGCCCTTCGGCCCAACAAGTCCACACCGCCCCTTGAAGTAATCCACCCAGACTCATCCCCCTTTAACCCACACACCCCTGAACACTACGGGCCATTTAGCATGGCCAATTCACCTAGCCTGCACGCCTTTGAACTGTGGGAGGAAACCGGAGCACCCAGAGGAAACCCACGCAGACACAGGGAGAATGTGCAAACTCCACGTGCACTCACTCCGTCCCTTCTCCTGGCAACTGTCTGGGATTGGTGTCAGATTTGATCCAGAAGGGAACTTCCAAACTCGTATTCCTGCTATCACTAAGACTGTGACAACTAATCCTGTAAAATTGTGCTGATTCACATTATCTCAGTTTACTTGCTGCTGAAAATCTTCTCCATGACATTGTAACCTCTAGGTTAATTTAATGCAGTCCTGGCTGATTTCCTGCATTCTATCACTTGTACTTCAGTTTATCCAAAATTCTGGAGACCATGTCTTAAGACAAAGAAGTCACAATCTCGTTTTACTCCTGTGCTCATGATTCAATATTGGATTCCAGTTAAGCAATGTCTTGATTTTGAAATTAGCGCAATTGTTTTCACATCTCTCCAAGGTCTTGCCCCTTCCCACCTCTTGTTTGCTCTGGTTACACATTGGTCAAAGATACCCGCAGTCCACTAACTCTGGCCCCTTGTGCCCTCTCAATTAGTCTCCTCCCTATGCATCTCTCCACCTCACCTCCCTCTTTTAAGGCACTTCTTAAAAGCTATCTCATTGACCTATCTAGGAGAGGTTTAGTATCCACCTAGTATATCTTTACATGGCTCAATGTCTTGTTGCATAATGCTTTTGTGAGGTTTTGAGATATTTCATTATTTTAAAGGTGCTCTATTAATAGAAGTTCTGGTTCCTGTCATTACTGGTTAGTTTTATGGTAGGATAAGGAAAGTAATTTTGATAACAGTGCAGGATGCCAGTATTACACTAGCTTCCTGCTGCTATCTGAACTAAACAAGGATCAAAGAACAAAGAACAAAGAAAATTACATCACAGGAACAGGCCCTTCGGCCCTCCAAGCCTGCGCCGATCAAGATCCTCTGTCTAACCTGTCATCTACTTTCTAACGGTCTGTGTCCATTTGCTCCCTGCCCATCCATGTACCTGTCCAAATATATCTTAAAAGATGCTAACATGTCTGTGTCTACCACCTCCGTTGGCAACACGTTCCAGGCACCCACCACCCTCTGTGTAAAGAACTTTCCACGCATATCTCCCTTAAAGTTTCCTCCTCTCACTTTGAACTCATGACCCCTAGTAATTGAGTCCCCCACTCTGGGAAAAAGCTTTTTGCTATTCACCCTGTCTATACCCCTCATGATTTTGTAGACCTCAATCAGGTCCCCCCTCAATCTCCATCTTTCTAATGAAAATAATCCTGATCTACTCAACCTCTCTTCATAGCTAGCACCCTCCATACCAGGCAACATCCTGGTGAACCTCCTCTGCACCCTCTCCAAAGCATCCACATCCTTTTTGTAATGTGGTGACCAGAACTGTACATAGTACTCCAAATGTGGACGAACCAAGGTCCTACACAACTGCAACTTGACCTGCCAACTCTTGTACTCAATATCCCATCCAATGAAAGAAAGCATGCCATATGCCTTCTTGACCACCCTGTTGACCTGCATTGTCACCTTCTGGGAACAATGGACCTGAACACCCAGATCTCTCTGAACATCAATTTTCCCTAGGACTTTTCCATTGACTGTATAGTTCGCCCTTGAATTTGATCATCCAAAATGCATCACCTCGCATTTGCCTGGATTGAACTCCATCTGCCATTTATCTGCCCAATTCGTCAGTCTATCTATATTCTGCTGTAACCTCTGACACTCCCCTTCACTATCTGCTACTCCACCAATCTGAGTGTCATCTGCTAACTTGCTGATCAGACCACCTACACCTTCTTCCAAATCATTTACGTATATCACAAACAACAGTGGTCCCAGCACAGATCCCAGCGGAACACCACTGGTCACAGGTCTCCAATTTGAGAAACTCCCTTCTACTACTATTCTCTGTCTCCTGTTGCCTAGCCAGTTTGTTATCCATCTAGCTAGCACACCCTGGACCCCATGTGACTTCACTTTCTCCATCAGCCTGCCATGGGGAACCTTATCAAACGCCTTACTGAAGTCCATGTATATGACATCTATAGGCTTTCCCCCATCAACCAACTTTGTCACATCCTCAAAGAATTCTATTAAGTTGGTAAGACATGACCTTCCCTGCACAAAACCATGATGCCTATCACTGATAAGCCCATTTTCTTCCAAATGGGAATAGATCCTATCCCTCAGTATCTTCTCCAGTAGCTTCTCTACCACTGACGTCAGGCTCACCGGTTGATAATTACCTGGATTATCCTTGCTGCCCTTTTTAAACAAGGGGGCAACATTAGCAAGTCTCCAGTCCTCCGGGACCTCGCCCGTGTCTAAGGATGCTGCAAAGATATCTGTTAAAGCCCTCGCTATTTCCTCTCTCGCTTCCCTCAGTACCGTGGGATAGATCCCATCTGGACCTGGGGACTTGTCCACCTTAATGTCTTCCAGGATACCCAACACTTCCTCCTTCCTTCTGTCAACTTGACCTAGAGTAAGCAAACATCTATCCCTAACCTCAACATCTGTCATGTCCCTCTCCTTGGTGAATACCAATGCAAAGTACTCGTTAAGAATGTCACCCATTTTCTCTGACTCAGTGCATAACTTTCCTTCTTTGTCCTTAAGTGGGACAATCCTTTCTCTAGTTACCCTCTCGCTCTTTATACATGAATAAAAGGCTTTGGGATTTTCCTTAACCATGTTTGCCAGCAATATCTCATGTCCTCTCTTTGCCCTCTTAATCTGTCATTTCAGATTCGCTCTACATTCCCGATATTCTTGCAAAGCTTCGTCTGTCTTCAGTCGCCTAGACCTCATGTGTGCTTCCTTTCTTCTCTTGGCTAGTCTCACAATTTCACCTGTCATCCATGGTTCCTTAATCTTGCCATTTCTATTCCTCATTTTCACAGGAACATGTCTCTCCTGCACGCTAATCAACCTCTCCTTAAAAACCTCCCACATATCAAATGTGGATTTACCTTCAAACAGTTTCTCCCAATCTACATTCCTCAGATCCTGCCGAATCTTGGTATAGTCGGCCTTCCCCCAGTTTAGTACTCTTCCTTTAGGGCCACTCCCATCCTTGTCCATGAGTATTGTAAAACCTATGGAATTGTGGTCGCTATTTCCAAAGTAGTCCCCTACTGTAATATCAACCACCTGGCCAGGTTCATTCCCCAACACCAGGTCCAGTATGGCCCCTTCCCGAGTTGGACTACATACGTACTCCTCTAGAAAACCCTCCTGGACACACCTTACAAATTCTGCTCCATCTTGACCCCTAACACTGAGTGAATCCCAGTCAAAGTTGGGAAAATTAAAATCTCCCATCACCACCACCCTGTTTCTCCTACACCTTTCCATTATCTGTTCACATATTTGTACCTCTATCTCACGCTCGCTGTTGAGAGGCCTGTAGTACAGCCCCAACATTGTTACTGTATCCTTCCTGTTTCTGAGTTCTACCCATATTGCCTCACTGCTTGAGTCCTCCATGGGGCCCTCCTTCAGTACGGCTGTGATATCGTCTTTGACCAGTAATGCAACTCCTCCACCCCTTTTACCTCCCTCTCTATCCCGCCTGAAGCATCGATATCCTGGGACAACTAATTGCCAATCATGGTAATCTCATTGAATTAACATTTCAGTTGAAGCCAAAGTATTTCTTCTATGAATGAGTAATGTATGGTCGTGTGTTTAATCCTTCCCCTTTGCCACATCTTGGACACTCAGCAGTATATCATGGTATTTGTTCTGTATTCACTTTGTGATATTATTTTATTTATTGAAAATCTCCAGGTTGGGCTTATTCTTTTAAAAGCTGAAAGTACTGCAATGTTTACACATCTTTAAAAAGGAATCTTGGAGAAGTGCACATTTTATTCCTGTTTTGTAACGCTTGAATAACAAAAATGGTTCATAGCCCCTCAGGAATTTGATTGGGTATGTGCAGGAATAATTGCACCATGCTCAGAAATCATTATGTTCCAGGAATCACAATATGGTTTTATTTCTTTTGAATATATATAAATCTACATTGCATTCTGCCTGTCTTAATCACAATTTTTCCAGGACTTGATGTACGTAAAGAAAGTGCACAAAATTCACCACGGTGCACATCATGCAGTATCACTTGAAAATATCTGCCCTGACTTTCTCTTTCATACAAAAAATCAACATGCCCTGGAACTTTGCTGCCATGTGCGATCATCTGAGCACATTTGTTACTCAGAACAAAAAAAATGATCTGTAAAGTTCTGGATAAATGCAATCCCATGGACTAGTTAAAACATATTCTTGCTGTTGTACTTCACTGTTAAATACTTTCTTTTAAAAAATCAGTGAAGTAAATGTTTGTGTTTATCAGGTTAGTTTGTAAACTTAGGATGTTACTTGAGAGACTTAAAGTCCAACTTTTGAATATGCTCTCACCGTTATAGTATAATAATTCTAGCCGTTACTTCAATTCATATTGGATGTGGAAAATATTGGATAGCTTGTTTGTATTAAGTGATATTTTGTTGACTTGTAACTTCTTATCCCTGTTTTGAAATCTCTCCATGACATCATCCTTCTGTATCTCAATAATTTCCTTCAACCCATCGACCCCCAAGAGGACTGATCCTACAAATTCCGGCCTTGAAGTACACATCCTACATTTTCATTTCTCCATCATTGATGGCTGTATATTCAACTGTGTCAGCCGTAAGCCCTTGGATTCTCTTCCTAATCCTCCCCATTTCTTCCAAAATCATAATAGCATGGTGCTAAAAATTCAAAATAGAAAATGGAAATGCTGGAAGAACTCAGCGGGGCTGGCAGCATCCATGAAGAAAGGGACAGTGATCATTTTAGGTCAAGATCCTCTCATCAAACTTTTTCTCGTTGGTTATTCTTAATACTTCATGTGTCTGAATATCTCAATACTTGGGATATTGTACTAACTTAAAAGTTACCTCATAACTGCAAATAGCTGTTTTAGTAATTGTAAAATCATTTCTCGATTGAACTGGGGTTCACATTGTATTGGTGCAAAAGTGAATTCAATTGTGGGTTTGCACCAGAAAGATGAGCATGAAAGACACCCATCTAATCCGCTTTCCAATGATTCCAATTCACATTATGTAACTGATTTTTAGTATCCTCAAAAACTAGGGATCAAAAATAAACATGGCTTTGACATGTCATTTACCTCCCACAAGTTCCCAATGCCAAAATTATTTTGATTTTTATGTTTTGCAAACCTCCATGAGTATAACTCAAATTTCCAGAACAAAGGTATGCTCATTTTCCATAAAATGTGGAGCAGATATTGCCCTTTGAAGCTGCACTTTAACGAAGAACAATCCAGCCCATCTCATGTTGTTCAAAGTAATTTGAAGTTAGTCACTGCCATGATCAGGCTTGTGGGGACCAGCAGCAGCATCAGCAGCTGGTTGTGTAACACTGGTCTGAGTAGTTCCTCCAGTGTCAATTATGGATTAGTTTAAAGATTTAGGATTTGGATTCCACCCCGCTCTAAATTAATCTTTTGAGATTTTGCCACCAAATGGTCGGAGGCCACGTTGGCTCATCAACATGGATCACTGTCCAAATGCTTCTGATTTCGGTAAGGACTCCACTTGAAACAAGAGTAAGAAGCAAGCAATTTGACAGCTTCCCTGCATATAAAGATGATAAGATATAGTTAGGCTTCAATCCATTGGGTCTGTCCCACCAACATGGTTTTGTTGGTTCAAAGCCAGCCAATGAAAAGTTTAGTGCTGTCTCAGTAACTCCATGTTTGTCTTAATAAAATTATCCTTCTCAGATATTCACTTGAAGAAAAAATGCTAAGCCTTGTGCAATTAGGATCTTATTGATAAATAAGCATGGTGGCTATTTACTGGACGCAATGCAGCCACACAAATAATATTTCAGTATATAAAACTTTAAGACAGCATAGCAATAGTACTAATGAAGGCTATATAAATCATTCTGAGTCAAATTAACATTTTTTTCTCACAGTCAGGTATGTTTTCTTGTTAAACATTGTACAAACATGTGCTTTAACAAGAGTTAGTGGTGTACTGCGTAAGATCAATGAACATGCATATGTGCAAGATTCAAACCTTTCCACAGTTGCAATACATTTTCATTTAAGAGGCTTTTTTGGCACTAGCCTTTGGTTCAGTGACTGTTTTTGTCCAGAATAGACTTTTTTTTCTCACTGAAATTGCAAAATATTGCTTTAGGTTCCCAGGAATTGTGCCACATATGAAAACCTGCCAAGTGTGGTTGAAACATGTTGGCAAGATTCCATTTTAGAAATCTTTGAAAACATCAGTTGAAAATAGTTTGTGACATGAATGTCACAAGACCAACAGTTATTGCACATCCCTTATAGAACCTGAGAAAGTAGCAGTGAACTGCCTTCTTGAGCCACTTGAGGGAACGTCCAGGATTTTGACCTAGTGACTGCAATTTAGTTCCAAGTCTGGATGGTGTGTAGCTTGCAAGAGATGGAATTCCATGTATCTGATGCCTTTGTCCTTCTAGTATTAGAGATCATAGGTTTGGAAGATACTATTGAAAAAACCATGATTAGTACATCTTATCAGTATTACAGACTTTTACCACTAGGTAACGATGACAGGAAAGTGGTGAAGGTGATGGATAGATTGATGGTTAAGTGGGCTGCTATGTTGAGCTTCGTGTTGTTGGAGCTGCAGTGAGAAGAAAGTAGAGTATATTCCTGGCATGTACTTTGTAAATGATAGACAATCTGTGGAGAGTCAGGTGTTGAGTTACTTGTCATACAATTTCCAGCCTGTGACCTGATGTTGTAGTCGTTATTTATATGGCTGATCCAGTTCAGTTTCTGATCACTGGTAATCCCCAGATGTTAAAGTTAGGGGGAGTTCAGCAATGGCAATATCATTGAATTTCAAAATGACAGATTCTCCCTATTGGTCACAGTCATTGCTTGGCAAGTTTATGGGGTGAATATTCCTTGTCTCTAATCAGAATGCATGTTGTCCAGACCTTGCTATGCGCTGTCATGGATTGCTTGGTATCAGAGGAGTTGCACCTGGTATTAAACATGTGGTATTATGGTATTAAACAATGTGGAATCACTATACTTGTGACTTTATGATGAAGAAGCAGTAGCATCCAGGATACTAACCAGAGGAAGTCCTGCAGAGGTGTCTTGGAGATGAAATATTTGGCCTCCAACACACAACTATCTCTTTTTTAAAGTATGATTTTAGTCAGTGCATGATTTGACTTTTGATTCTCACTGTCTTCAATTTTGCTGGGGTTCAAATGTTGACTTGACATCAATGACAGTCACTTCTACATCTCTTTTGGAGTTCAGTACTCCAGGTTTGGGCTAAGGCAATTATGAGCTGAGCATCAGTGAGCAGGTTATTGCTGTGTAAATATTGTCTGATAGCACTGTACACTGTTCACCACTGTGCTGCAGAAAGAATAAATAGATGGGATGGTGTTTGCATGGATTGAAGTTGCCCTGCTTTTTGTAGACATTAGATATGTGGGAAATGATTCCACCTTGTTGGGCAGATGTTATTGTTCTAGCTGTACTGGAACAGCTTTGTTAGAGGTAAGATGTGTTCTGGGTTTGAAGCATGAGTATAATTCCAGCATGCTGCCAGGGTTCATCGCCTTTCCAATATCCAATGTTTGTAGTCACTTCTTGACTTCAACTGGAGCCAATCAAATTGGCTAAAGATAGGTATCTGCTGGGCACCTCAAGAAGACGCAAGTATGGGTCATTGGCTCAGCACTCTCAAGGGAAATATTTGCAAATAATTAAGTTTGTCATTTGCACTCTGTGCTGGGCTACCCCTTATTGAGGGTGAGGATGTTTGTGATATCTTATGTGGGTTAGTGGCTTAATTTTTAACTACCATTCATGACTGGATTTGACAAGACTTCAGAACATTGATCTGATCCATTTCTGTCTATGCTTCAATGTTTAGCGTATGAGTAAGCCTGTTTTTACCTTCACCAGGTTGTTGTCTCATTTTTGGATGTGCCTGGTGCTGCTCCTGGCATGACCATCTGCTCTCAGTGTGATGGTAACATTGGGAATATAGTTTGCCATGAGTCTGCAGACTGTGATTGAATACAATTCTGTTGCAGCTCAAGTTCTGCAATCAAAACAGGAGTAGCAGGAGATTAATCAGCCCACCAAGCATGTTCTACATTAATCAGGAGAAATGACTGAGCTTTTACCGCCTACTGGTAGAGAATTCAAAAGGTTGACAACCTTCTGAGGAAAAAAGAATTCTTGTCATCTAGTTCCCAAGGAGATTCGCCCTTATTTCAAAATTTTGGATCCCCCCAATGCATGGAAATGTCTTAGCTATATCCACCCTGTCTGTCCCTTTCAGGATTTTGAAGGTTTCAATAAGATCACACCTCATTTTTCAAAACTCTAGAGAAAATAGTGTGGAGCTGGAGGAACACGGCAGACCAGGCAGTATCACAGGAGCAGGAAAGTTGACATTTCTTGTTGACAGGAAAGTTAATCCTTCTCCAGAAGGGTCCTGACCTGAAACATTAACTTTCCTGGTCCTCTGATCCTCATGCCCTGCTGTATTTCTCCAGCTCCATGCTGTGTTATTTCTGATTCCAGCATCTGCAGTTCTTGCTGTGTCTTGAGAAGATAGGCCCACTTTGCCCAATCTCTCTTTGTAGGGCAAACCTGCCATCCCAGAAAAACGTCTGGTGAATATTTGTTGTTTTTCATCAAAGCCAATGATATTCTTCTGAAAGTTAATGGACAAAAACTGCACACAGTACTCCAGATGTCCAGATATCTTCTAACCAAAGTTCAACACAGTTGAAACAAGAGTTCACTACTCCTGCACTCCAATCCTCTTGCAGTAAAGTATGATATACTATTAACCTTTCTAATTACTTGTTGCAACTGCATGATTGCATATAGTGATTTATTGATGAGGATATTCAAGCCATTTTGTACACCAAAACTTTCTAACCTCTTATTATTAAATACTTTAGAGACTATCCATTGCTTAATTACCATCATGCCTTTTAATGCATTGTCCCAATCCACTTCAGCAATTTGCTCCCCACACTTTCATGATCTCCTTTATTCTAATTTAACCCCCCAGCTTCAGATTAAACCACCTCATTTTTGAATATCATGTAAAATTTTGTTATATTCTGGTCACTCACCCCCAAAGGTCCTTTTGCTAGTAGTTTATTAATTAGCTTCATGGATGCTCAGTTTGAGCTGCTGCATCTGTTCTAAATGTATTCTATTTAGCATAGTGATAGTGTCAGACAAAATGATGAGAGTTTGAAAATGGTACCCTGCCCTTGCAAAGATCCTGGGGTACTCAAACGTCTCAATAGGATCATGCTCTGATACATCCGCTACAGATAACTGGGTGAGGATGAGAACAAGTAGGATTTTGCCTTCAGTTTGGTTCTCCCACCACATGCCCCAGTAGTAAGCCAGCAGATACCGACTCAGCCAGCCTGGTCAGCTATGGTGTTACTAAACCACCCCGTGTGATGGAAAGTGAAGTCCATCAACCTTCAGTGTTTCTTTTGAGTGAGGTTCACTGTGAACATATGACGATTCATCAGCGGAGGAAAGGTGGCCAGCGGTATTCAGCAGGACATTTCCTTGCTGGTGCTCGACCTGATGTCGTTAGATTGAGTGAACATTGAGAACCCTCAGAACTGCTCCCTCCTGATTGTACCACCACCTCTCGTGGATCTGTTCTGCCGGTGGGTCAGGACATACACAGGAATGTTCACTGGGGAGTCTGGGATATTGGCTGCATGATATAATTTGGTGAATATGGCTCCATCAGGCAGCTCTGTGGGACAGCTTTCTCAAGTTTGGTATTGTTACAGTATTTAAACACAACAAACTTGCTATTATATAATCATTATTCTTTGATACATATTCTTTCCTCAGATGTTGTGTCTTGGTGTTCAGTATAATTTGGTTTCTCCATTTAAAGAAATCATGGCTTTCAATTCTCTCTTTTACAGGAGTCCTTTCCAGTTTAAATGGACAATTAATCCACAATGCGAGCACTTAGTGCTGTACGACATGAAAGTTACTGCACAAATTCAACTGATTTTTGGTTGCTTCCAATCTTTCATTATGTCTGGCCGTTTGCTAATTTTGAAATATTTATATTCATCCAAATATTTCCAGATTTAATTGAAACTCAGATTTATGTGTCTAGCTGAAACAGTGGCAAATCCTGACAACCTAAAGGATTTCTACAGAAGCAGAGCATCTCCAACAACTGTTTCTTGCCTCAACCTTGTCATCACAGGTTGGATAAATAGGTTGGACCTCCAAGTATTTATCCCTTTTCCTTATCTCAATAATTTCAATGTTGCCCTTTCGGAAGATCCTCCAGAGGTGAGCTCAGCCTATGTAAACCAATGGCAGCTTGTTTGCCTCACCATCACTGCCCTTGACAATGGACTCTTTAAGCTGTCAAACTGCTGTCTAACATTCAGTCCTAGATGATCATGACTGAGTATAATTCAATTAGGAAGAGATCAACATCTTTGTGTTCATGCACTTGCACTGACTTCATCCTCCTCCTTAGACACGATACCACCATCAACCAGATTAAAAATAATCTTGACCTCCTTGTTAGTGTTGGATTGAATATTCTCTCCTTATTTAAAGTTAATGGCTTCTAGGTTTTAAAGATTGGCTACCTCCACTTCAACACCTTCAGCAGTGAACCTTCACTCATCCCTTGATCATCTCCAGGCTCAACTATTTCAACAGACTCCTTGACAGTATCTTAACCCCATCTTTCCTAAAATCCCACTTGCCCAAAAGCTATAATGTAGATGAGCTGCGCTTCATCAAGGGCTAGGCTATTAGGTGCTGCTGGAAATGGCGAAAGACAGACACTTATGCTGATTCCTCTGATCTCCTTTCCTGGATCTGGGCCTGGGCTGGACTGGGCAGTGGTTGGTTGCAGGGCTATCTGTCTGCACACCAACTAGCTGAGAAGGTCAAGGTCAATGAAGCCTTATTGAAGGAGACCAAATGGAATTTTCCTGGCAGCCTTGAGGTTCCCCAAAAGCAGCATGGACCAGTTAGTTGACTGGAGCAGCCTCCTGGCAACAAATGTTTTGGAGGGGTTTCATCACCTGTTTATGCACAATAGCAGCCAAAGCTAATCTACTGACAGTGCTGGCCTAGTGGAAATTTTTAGGATGAAGGTAGCTGTACAATAAAGTGGCCTGTCCATCACATACCTGTTGTAGTATCCTGCTGCTGCTTTCAAGTTGGGAGGACTCTGATTGGTCTCTCTGTGAAAGCCCACCACCATCCACTGTGCCTGAGGAATAAAACACACATTGCCTGAATACTTGCCACACAGGGGACAATCTGCAGAGTTCAGAAAAATGTTACCCTAATTTCACTCAACGATCACGATGATCTTTGTTAACATACAGTGTCCAATGTCATTCTTCTTTGTGGATCCTTCTGTGGTCTCACTCCCAACGCGTTCTGAAAGTTTTCACCAGCACGGCACCCAACCTAAACACAAATGGTCTGACTTGAATCTGAGCTGCAGCCTCCCCTCCATTTGCCTCACTTGATTCTTTAACCACCTGAATTATAATCTGGAAATCCTTCTCTGAATCTTACCTGCAGGATGTGAATTTCTTTCTCAGGAAAAGTTCAATCAGAGCCAGCAAATGTTTGGATCAGCTCCTACTGCCCAAACAATTTACTCTTGCTTTAAGTTCACAAGTTACATCAGATTGTACCAGAATAATAATTCTGTTTTCACGCCTTCTCTTTTCATCTAGAATAGATGTAGCTTATCGAGAGCCCATTAATGATCAATTGCAACACTTAAAACTGGATGAATACTACACTGGGTTAAGAATGGCTCAAAAATATTTCACTTACAATCCGTTGTAGAAGGGCACAAGTTCCAGAGTGTTGTACCATCTTTGAGCAGACAGATTTAATTACATATACAAAGTCTGCTCTGATATTCATCGGACCCTTCTTCCCTGGCCCAGTTATTAATTCGCATGACAAATATTAAATCTTAGGGAAAGAATCACTTCCAGTCCCATTTTTGGTCTAGAATTTAGTGCTATACTGCCTCATATGGTCACAGATTTTAGTTCAAAATCAGCTTGCGTGAAGCACCCTCTGCTTTGAAAGGTTGTGGTTTTGTGATTATGCGTGGAAATAACTGATGTTATATATTAACAAACTTAAACTACACTTTACTATTAGTCAGATGTTTAATAAGTATAAGGCAGAATGATAATGTTTAGAATACAGAGCGATAATTCCCATTTATATTTGGTGAAATAGTAAGTTAGCGTAAGAAAAGAATAAACAGGATGTGGTTTAAAAATGTCATAGTTCATTTTTTTAATTTTAACCTTTTAAGAATAGCACAAAAGAATGCTTAAAGTTTATGAATCACATATTCTTTTGGGCTTCCTGTTGCCCTTGTTTGGATTTTCACAAAAATTTGTTTTAAATGTGCAAGGAAGTACTTTGTGACCTGAAGCTACACCATAAGTCATTAGGTTATTCACAATATATGATTTGGCAAAGGTAGAATTCACTTGGAACACATCTACCTAAGAAGGATAATATCATCTGAAGGATCCATGCCCAGTCTCAAAACACTGTAAAGATGCCAAATACAAACACCTAGGATTTAACCAACACAACATACCTCAAAATATAACATATACTGTTCGCTGTGCCCTGAGCTTCCATCTCCTCTGCACCCCAAGGATAAAGACCTCAAATCACTGTGCAATTATAGGGTATCTGAAATTTATCTTGAATGTTACTTTTTTATCTTAGAGAAATCTTCAATATGACTGGTCATTGAAGTCATAGCCGTTTTGTGGATCTTGTTGTGTTTGCCTTAAAGTGAACTTCAAAAATAATTAATCAATTGAATACTTTTGTAATATCATATAGATTTTTTAAAAATGTATTCTCATAAGTTTTTTTTTAAATACGTCAGCTCCCGGCAAGGAGGTTGAAATTCAATTTTGATAGTGATGCAAAGTGGACAGGAGTAAATTGGATCCAAGCTGCACATCCTCCTTGTTTCCCTCCTCTCCATTAACTGCTCCAACAGTGGTAATGTGGCCACTCCAGTTAAGTTTCTGGTTAATAGTGATTCCCAAGCTGCTAATCCTGGAGGACCTTCGCGATGGCAATCCATTTTTGCATCCTTTTAAATCTGTACAACATTCTGAGATATTTACTCTTCTTCAATGTTTGTCTGTTTCCCATAACCAGTTTTAATCACTCCACATTGATGCCTATTAGTTACCTTGACTCTAGCTAGCAAATTTCCCCCCTAAGACTCTTCACCTCTCTACCTTTCTCCCCTCCCTTTTGATTACCCTTAAAATCAGCCTCTTTAATTCAATGATTGCTTTCTGTTCCTTATCTCATTTGGGTTCACTTTCTCAATTTTAAAGCTCCTTTGAAAAGCCTTGGGACATTTTACTGTGTAAATGAAAGTTGTTGTTGTCATGTCATTAAATGTCAGAGAGTGGTGACACGGTTCTTCGATGTTGAAGGTTGTCATTGTCTGTGTGGCTAGATGTTAGTTGCCATCTAACAACCTTAGCCTAGAAGATTCCTGAGCCTTGGTGCGTGATCCTTGTTTTAGTATGATTGTAAAACAAAGGGAGAAGAAGCGGATATTGAAAATGATCAACATCAGGGCAAACTTGACAGGAGACAGTAGCAAAGCTGTGACGTACTTCACGGTGGGAAAAGGTCCATTTTGTATGAGCTGGTAACCAGTAGCATACTGTTGCTAGATTGGGTCGTGTACCTGTGGGTTGGGAGGCAGGAAGTTAGAAGTTAGAATTTGGTGTTTATAAAATATTGGTGTTTGTAAAATGCTAGGGAGGTAAGCAGTATGTGGTCCCTTTAACAGTTGATGTGCTCCTTCTATGCATAGAGATTCAAAAACAACTTCTGGGGACAGCAAGTTGTGGGTTTTCAGGTATACAGACAGCATATCATTTGTATCATTTGTATCAAAAGGCTGTACAGCTAGCAGTCCAAGCAGCAGTTTTGTTTGTATACCAAGATAACAAGGCACTTAGATGCGCAAAAAAAATTAAATTTAACTCTAGTGGTTTTGATTTCACAGGACCAATCCTATTGTAAGAAATTGACATGCCAAAGGTATTAAAGAAGGGTAGTTGGGCAATGGCAGGAGACCGAACTGTTATCTGATAGAGATAATGGCTCTTAGCTCTTAGGGAAAGCACCATTTGGTATGATGGCACTCCTAGTTAAGATTCCTGACAGAAGAATTCACAGAGAAAGCATTCCTGACAGAAATTTTGACGGAGAAAGAACAGAGCATTTCGGAAGACATGTAACCTGTCTGTAATTTTGAGAGACTAATTTTTTAGATTTTATTTTATACAAGTGGGACTTGTATTTATTAGAATAGCATACTATTTGAATCTTGCTTTAATTAAAAATAGTTAGTAGTTAGAAGGCATTTAGTTTAGTTAAGTTGTTCACTGTTACAGTTAGATAATAAAATTGTTACTTGTTGATTGTACAGTGAGCATTTGGGATTTGTTTTATTTAACTGCTAGAAATTGCTGAAAGGCAGGACACACCACTTTTCACACTTCTTATACAAATTATAGGGCAAGATGCTCCTCTTTGAGTGTTTTAGTTTTAGTTTACAGAGTGGGGTGTGTCAATCTCCCCTTTATAACAATACTGGTAATGTTAAATTCTGGTTCAGGCACAATGCATTGCTCTATTCAATAAATTAAACATTTCTGGTAAATGCCTTCATTTTTCTAATTAAAAAGAAAATCATTTATCACAGAAACATGTTATTTGGCCCAAGTACAGGTGTTTGTGTTTCACTTGAGCTTCCACTTCTTACTACTAGTACAACCCTTTATTCCCTTTGTCTCTTGTTGTGTATCTAATTCCCTTCTTCAATATATCTATACTATTCCCCTTGACTTATCATTATGGTAATTAATTCCAAGTTATCACTGTTCTCTTGGGAAAGAGATTTCTTCTGAATTCTCTGTTGATGCTTTGGTGATGACCTGATGTTGATGACTGCAAGTTGTCTTTTCCCATAAGTGGAAATGGCCCGGGTCTACTAAATCAAAATCAATTCCAATTTTTTAAAAAATCATTAGAATGCCTCATTGGCTCCTCTTTAGAGAGGAAAGAGTACCAGTTGTTCATTTTCTCCAGATAGGCATCACCTTGAAATTTTGACAACATGTTTGTAAATACTTTTGTGCTTTCTCCATTATCTTTATGTCCTTATTGTGATGTGGTATAGAGAACTACACCTAGCTCTAGCGTTAACCTGCTCAAAATTCAATGCAAATTTACTATATCTTCTCTTCTAGGATGGTTATCTCTAGAAATAAATCATAATGCAAGTTTTATTTTCTTAATGTCTTATTAACTTATTTTCTTACTTTTAATCATGTGAGTCCTCACACTTCCAGACCCCTTTGCTCCTCAATTGATACCAGTCACCTTAAAGTCACGACTATGATTTTGAGGTGACTGATATCAGTTGAGGAGCAAAGGGATCTGGGCGTATGAGTACACACATTATTAAAAGTTGCATTCATGTCCTTATTTTCCAGCCGGTGTGACCTCTTCATTTATCTCACCATACTATAATATCTCACAATTATGTTTTGAAATTCATTTTCCTATAATATTCCTATTCTGCAGGTTTATGAATGACATGTAATTTGTTGAAGCCTTTCTCTATATTAAGCATACCACTTAATTTGGTGTCACCCACAAACTTCAAATTTGAGTTTTTGATTCCAAGGTCCAATTGATTAATGTAAGTGGTAAATGCTAGCAATCCCAGTACGAATTCTATAAAGATGCACTTCCCACTCTCTACCATTGTGAATGGCTAGACTTTTCTCCTACTCTCTGTTTTCCGTCTTGAAACCAGAAATATATTCATTCCACTAGAGGTCATATTCAACCCAAAGCATTTGCTCAGTTTTTCTCTCCATAGGTGTTTCCAGGCCTGTGGAGCATTTCAGCATTTTTTAAAATATTCATTTTGCTGCTTGTTCACTGACTCCATGTGCTACAAACTATATTCCAGTTCATTGAATCTGACTGAAGGCAGAGGCTGCTCCTGTGGATGTTGGAATCACTGTGTATGAGCAGTTCCCACACATTGCTTGCCCTACAATATCTAGTCAGTTTTATGTGTATATATATAGTAAAAATATATAAAATATATATGAGGAGTGACTTTATAGAGATTTATAAAATCACCAGAAGGTAAAGTAAGGTGAATGACATGGATCTTTTCCCTCGATTTGGGGATTTCAACACCAAGGGGCATATTTTTAAGGTGAGAGGGAAAAGAGCAGCAATTTTATTATATAGGGGGTGGTTCATGTGTGGACTCAACTTTCAGAGGAAATGGTGGAAGCAGGCACAGTTACAATGTTTAAAAGACATTTGGATAAGTACATGAATAGGAAATGTTTGGAGAAATGTAGGCCAAGTGCAGGCATGTTGGATTAGTTTAGTTTGGGATTATGGTCAGCATGGACTGGTTGAGCTGAAGGGTCTGTTTCCATGCTGTATGACTCTATGACTCTACAGGATACAATACAAATATATTTATTGTATAAAATTTGTAAAGGAAACAAAATTGAATAAGTAGTTTCCTGCAATTTTGTACAATGAACTCTCTCTGCCTGAGAGAGGCTTAGGAAAGATATGGATCAGGATAGATTAAATAAACTTCCTAAGCTAATCTCTTATAAGAAAATTTTACTGGAATTCAAACTTGTCGAAGGAATTATCATTCTGTCCTTGACCTACTGGCTGACCTAACAAGGGCTGAGCATAAGAGATAATGGGAACTGCAGATGCTGGAGAATCCAAGATAACAAAGTGTGTAGCTGGATGAACACAGCAGGCCAAGCAGCTTCTCAGGAGCACAAAAGCTGACGTTTCGGGCCCCGACCTTTCATCAGAGCCTCTGATGAAGGGTGTAGGCCCGAAACGTCAGCTTTTGTGCTCCTGAGATGCTGCTTGGCCTGTTGTGTTCATCCAGCTACACACTTTGTTATCAAGGGCTGAGTGTAAATTACGTATAATCCAAAACAAATATTCTTACCTTTTAAAGAATACAATAAAACTGAATACAATTGAATTTCTCTTGTCGTATTGGCTGATAGCTTAATGGAACTGAAATTTATGTTTCTGCAAAGTAAGAACTCAGCGAAGGCAGAATTGTTGATATTAAACGGGATCACAGAATTTTATAGCTTTCCATTTGTGGCCTAAAGATCATGCATATCTTATATAATACCTTAATATTGGTGAATGGTGTTTGTATTCATGATAACTAGAGATGGCTTTAATTATGTAAACAAGTGCACTGAGTATTTTAAAATCTCCCAGAGGGCAAAAATCTACCCTTTTTGACAGTTCTAGCAAAATCAAGTAAATATACATTCATAACTAGATTTTGCTTCCACCTCCACTTTAACTAAAACTATAAGTAGGAATTTGACCACTGTCATGGATTGTAATTGTGCCAACAGTCTCTAAATGTTTAAGGAAGAAATATTTTACTGCTCGGAAGTTTGCAGAGATCTATAGATTTGTGAATTAAATGGAACTTACCGCAACGTAACCCATGTGGATCAAACCCACTCTATCTTGCTGAGATAACAAATAAAGATTTCATTGAAATATAGGGGCAGCTGCATTGATCGTGTTTGATCTTGCCCTCAAGGATTGATCCTGGAATTCTCAATGTGGTTAACCCAACCTGGTTGCAGGTATGTACTTCCTTTCACTCTCTGCCTTCATTTCACAAATTAATTCATTATGGTTTATGTTAGTATCTAACTAGATGAGTCAGTAGGAATGGAAAAGGAGCTAATATACACCCGAAGGGTCAATATTTGGCTCTCCCAGAATGCTGGGTTATACATTTGGGTGTTTTCTGTGCTGATTCATAGGGTACAATTTTCCAGCTCCAGAGCTGCCAGGCCTCAGGCTGGAAGTGAACTTAATTAGGTAGGTGGACCAGAATGCTGTCACTTTCCTTACCTTGCCAGAACTCTGTTCTGGGTGGGGATGCCCATGCTCCACCTAATCAGTCAATTATGCCCCAAAAGACCTCAGTCTCCCTTGCCACAGTAATTGCAGCTCCAGGAGTGATGACAAAGAGTTGGTTTAACCAATGGCTTAACGAGGATAGGCAGGCTGACTGCTGGCCAATGAGGATTTTCGATCAGTGCAATCCACAGACTGAACTAGGGTAGCGGAGATGGCAGCTGAGATCCACAAACTGTACATGCTTCTTTGTCTTCTTTTCCTACAATCCCCACATTTATTTAAATTTAACTTCATCTGCCACTCCTTGGTCCAATGACCTATCTGGTCAATGTCCCATTGTACTCGGAGGTAACCTTCTTCATTGTCCGAAACTCCACCAATTTGGTGTCATCTGCAAACTTACTAACCATTCCTCCTATATTCACATCCAAATCATTTATGTAAATGATAAAAGGCAGTGGCTCTAGCACTGCCTCCAGTCCAGAAACAACCACGAATCACCCTCTGTTTCCTATCTTCAAGTCAATCTTTAATCGAATTGCTAGGACCCCTGGATTCTATGTGAGCTAACCTTGCTAGCCAGTCAACCAAGTGGAACCTTGTTGAAAGCCTTACTAACATTTATACAGACAATATCTACCACACTGCCTTCACCAATCTTCTGATTGTTTGATTGATTTATTGTCACATGTACTGAAATACAGTGAAAAGCTTTGTTTACAAGCAGTACAGGCAGATCACAGCAAGAAAAGGATGTACAGATCAAAAAGACTTAGCAGCATACAAGTTATATTGGAGGTTACATTATTTGAGGCTGGAGTGCATTCAACAATCTGATAACAGCCAGGAAGAAGCTGTTCCCGAACCCGCTTGTGCAAGTGTTCAGGCTTCTGTATCTCCTGCTTGACAGAAGAGGTTGTAGAAGGTCATTACCGGGGTGTGATGGGTCTTTGATGATGTCAGCCACCTTTCTGAGGCAGCAAGCCATATAAATAGAGTAAATGGATGGCAGAGATAATGGGAACTGCAGATCCTGGAGAATCCAAGATAATAAAGTGTGAAGCTGGATGAACACAGCAGGCCAAGCAGCATCTCAGGAGCACAAAAGCTGACATTTCGGGCCTAGACCCTTCATCAGAGATGCTGAGATGCTGCTTGGCCTGCTGTGTTCATCCGGCTTCACACTTTATTATCAATGGATGGCAGGTTTTTTTCCGCAATGGTCTGGGCTGTGTACACCACCCGCTGTAACTTCTGGGCAGGGCAGTTGGATACCAGGCTGTTATGCAACCAGATAGTATGCTTTCAATGGTGTATCCATATTGAAGTTGGTGAAGGACCTTACGGACATGCCAAATTTCCTGAGCCGCCTGAGGAAGTAAAAGTATTATTGTACCTTCTTGACTGTCGCATTTGCATGGGAAGTCCAGGACAGGTTGTCGGTTGTTGTCACTCCGAGGAACTTGATGCTCTTCACCCTCTCAACTTCAGTTCCATTGATGTAGATGGAGGCGTGTTCTCCTCCTTTCTTTCTGAAATCGATGATCAGTTCTTTCGGTTTGCTGATGTTAAGAGATGGATTGCTTTCATTTGCACCACGTCACCAAGCCCTCTATCCCCCTTCTATATTTTGGCTCATTGTTGTTAGGTGTCCATCCCAGTACGGTGATGTTGTCAGCAAACTTGTAGATGGTGTTCATTCGGAAATTGGCAACACAGTTGTATGAGTACATGGAGTACAGTAGGGGGCTGAGGACACGTCTTGGGTTGGGGGGGGCGGTGCTCCAGTGTTGAGTGTTATTGTGGAGGAGGTGCAGTTACCTATCCTCACTGTAGCCTATGTGGATGTAAGCTTTCTGACCCAGTTGCAGAGGGCACAGCCAAGACCAAGGTCTGACAGTTTTGAGATCAGTCTGGAGGGAATAATGGTATTGAAGGCGGAGCTGTAGTCAACGAGCAGGAGTCTGATGTAGGTGTCTTTGTTGTCCAGATATTCCAAGGATAGGTACAGGGCTACGGATATGACCTCCTCTGTGGACCTGTTATGTCAGTAGGCAAATGTAGGGGACTGAGGCAGGCTGAGAAAGTGGGGCTGATGTGGGCCATGCCCAGCCTCTTGAAGCACCTCATGGTCATTGAAGTCGGAGCTATTGGGCAGTAGTCATTAAGCAACACTGCATGTGTTTTCTTGGGTACCTGAATGATGGTGGTCTTCTTGAAGTAGGTGGGGACTTCAGCTTGAAGGAGGGAGAGGTTGAAGACGTCAGTGAATACCTCTGTCCATTGGTCCGCAGAGGATCTGACTGTTCAGATGGGGACACTGTCCAGCCTGTCGCTTTCCAAAGCTAACTCCCAGGAAGACTGATCTGACTTCTGAAGCGGTGACCGAGGGATCAGGTGCATCCAACGCTATAGGGATAGGTGTTGCCATGTTGATGGTATTCTGCTCAAACTGAGCGTAAAAAGCATTGAGCGCATCAGGGAGGGATGTGTCTTTGTCCGCTAACTTACCCTGTTTCATTTTGTATCCCGTAATGTTATTTAGGCCATAGTCGACATCTGAGTCTGTTTGGTAGGTCTAGGCCTCTAACTTGGCCCACTACTGCCTCTTGGCCTCCCTGATGACTTTTGGAGGACACATCTGGACTTTCTGTATTGGTCTGGGTCACCTGACTTGAATGCTACCTGCCTGCTCTTCAGTGGGGAGTGAGTTTCCTGGTTCAACCCAGTAGTCCCTGTGTTTTACATCCACGATTGCTCATTTAAACTTCTCTCAAATGCCATGTTGGGGGTTTTAGTTGTGGTGGGCAGCATGTCAGTGGAGACTTGGAGGGCCAAAAGGCCTGTTCCTGTGTTGTAATTTTCTTTGCTCTTTATTCTTTATTTAGATTTGGGGAACTCTTGGAACGAGTATGGTTCTTTGGTACGCAGTCCTTCATGCATTTGTTAATGAAGCTGGTGATGGTGGTGGCTTCTTCAAAAATTTCAATCAATTTTTAAAATTTTTAATTCCAAAATGAGTTTTGTTTTAGAAAGCAGATTGCTACAGACAAAAAAAAAGGATTGAAGATGCAATGTCAATGCTGCCGAGCAAAATCCTGTGCAGAGTGATTGGAATATTATACCTGTAAGACATCAGAGAAATACAAAAACGCAAAGAGAAACAGCACAATAAGAGAAAAGGATAAGGCTGGCTATCTGAGTTTGAGTTTGACCTGCCCCCTTTCAGCAAAAAACTACATCTTGCAGACATTTTTTTTGAATTTTGCAAATCTAGGAATGTACAGAAAAAGAAGTTAAGGACTGATTGCAACCTAGCTCTGTGTGTTCTAGTGGAAGAAGGGGTGTGAGTAAAAGAAAGTGCGCTAGTTAACCGAGTTGCCCATGTATACCAGCCTGGGTTCAAGCAATAACCCGCTGTGAAATTCATAGTCAAAGTATCACCTACTAGTCACCCCTGTGTTACAGGTAAAAGGCATTCCTTGCTCTGATTCCTGGAAACAACTAGCCAGCAAGCCAATCAGAAATGAAACAAGCCAAGAAGGATACTTTCAAATTGTGTGCTGCCAGCGAGCCACTTCAAATAAGAAACAGGATAAAAAGGATTTCAACCAACCGCCAAAAGAGGAAATCCGCAATCAATTTTTCAAATATCAATGGTCCACTATTTACTCTTCACAACCCACCCAGAGAGGCTGACCCATTTTTCCTTTAACTTACATTTACCTTTAGGACTCATATCTTATCCTTAATCAATGTGCATGTGTTACACTGTTAATTCTGTTTGCATTTAATGACTAATATATTCACTCTTTTGTTAACTGAAGAAAGCCTGGTATGATTGATTCCTTTGAAACATGAATTTGATTGTTCTGGGAGAACATCCACAAAGGAGTTAACAAAGTGTGGAGCTGGATGAACACAGCAGGCCAAGCAGCATCTTAGGAGCACAAAAGCTTTTGTGCTCCTAAGATGCTGCTTGGCCTGCTGTGTTCATCCAGCTTCACACCTTGTTATCTCAGACTCTCCAGTATCTGCAGTTCCCATTATCTCTCATCCACAAAGAAGAGATCCTTTTTAAATTAACTCCATTGTTACCAACACAGGGGTGCATGAATAAAGACGGGGAGCTAGTTCCACCCCTCACCTGGCAGCTTAGTTGAATTATGAATTTCACAGCGGGTTATTGCTTGAACCCAGGCTGGTATACATGGGCAACTCGGTTAACTAGCGCACTTTCTTTTACTCACACCCCTTCTTCCACTAGAACACACAGAGCTAGGTTGCAATCCCCCTCTCTGTTGGGGGATCTGGGACAATAATAATTTGGGGAATCTCACTCAGGGCCTGATCTTAATAAGTGGTAATTGGCAGGGTTAGATTTGTAATAAGGATATGCTTCAGCAATTTTCCACATTTCCAGGTAGGTGCCAATATTGTAAATGTACTGGAACAACTTGATTATGGACTCACCTAGTTTTGAAGTCTTCAATTATTGTTGTGGGAGTATTGGCAGAGCCCATAGCCTTTTCCATTCAGCTATAATGCATATCACATGGAGCAAATTGAATTGACTGAATACTGGAATCTACAATATTGGGAACATCTGGATAAGGCCAAGATGAATCACCCACTAAGCACTTTTGGCTGAAGAAGGAAACAAATGCTTCAGCCTTATCTTTTGCTGGGATCCCCCATTGACGAAGAAGGAGACATTTGTGTAGCCTCATGCTCCAGTGAATTACTTAATTTTCCATCACCTTTCACGACTGGATGTGGCGAGGACTGCAGAACTTAGACCTGATCCTTTGCAGGATCTTTTCGCTCCATCTGTCACGTGCTGCTTATGTTTCATGGCATGGAAGTGACTTCTTGTTGTGGCTTCACCACGTTCACATCTTAGTTTTGATCTGGTGCTGTGTGTGGCAAGCCCTCCTGCACTTTTGAGTAGAGCAGAGTTGATCACTGACTTGGCCATAATAGTAGAATAGGGGTTATCCTGGGCCTTGAAGTCGAAGATTGTTGTTCAATATTATTTTGCTGCTGCCGATGGCTCATAGGACCTCAGAATTATTATTGCAAAATAGGAAGTAGGAAGTCTTCAAAAGGAATTCACATTAGTGAGATATTATAAATTATGGGTAATATTTTAGCTGTATCTAATATCAGAACAACAAGTATCTGAATGGCAACAAGGTTTAGAATGCGCTCCGTAATATTTCGTATATCAGCAGGTGCCCATTTTTCCACCAGCTTGATGAATATACATATTGACTGCTGTTCTTCTGCAGTCTTGTCGTTGCTCCTGTTTTGACTATTCCCACAATTTTGATTCTTCCTTTCCTTTAAACCATTGATAATGATATTCGTTATGTTTGCACCCATTGTTGCTTCATGTACTATTATTAATTGTTAATTTCCTTTAATTTCAGTTACAAAGTATATCCACTATTTGCATATTCTGTGGTATGTTAAACTAAGCAGCTAATTTGCATGCAACAATCTCCCACAAACAGTGATGTAACGAAAAGATCATTTATTTTGTTTTCTTGGATTAACATTGGCCCTGAGAGAAAGCATACGTCCTCAGCTCTTCTGTGAAAAGCAGCCACAGAGTCTGAATCTTTATAGCAGAGAAGGATTTATCACGACAAATTTTCTAAAAAACTGCACCTTCAACGCCGCAGCACACCTTCAATGTTGTAATAGATCATCAGGCTTGCAGTAGCGCTCAAACCTCTGCAATGGAAATTGGACACACAATCTTCAGATGCAAGGGGCAATAGTCACCACATTGCTGTTATCCTGTATATTGTCAAAATCGCTTGTGACTTTATGCCAAGTATGAATCATATATAGGTTTGTACAAGTGGAGACAAGCATTTTGTAAGTCCGAGAGTAACCTTTCTTTTCCCAAACTGGTTTCATTATTAACAGCAGCAAATGTGTGCTTCCTTCTCTTTATCAGAGAGCAACAACTTTTAGCTGAGTTATGGTTTCTACTTCCCAGTTTATTGGGGTTTTTTGTGTGAGTGCACAGAATGATTTTCTATTCCTGGTAGCCTGTTATGAGCATGTGTATACTGTAAAGATAGTTCCTTTATTATCTTTCTTTATGAAATGTCACCCTGAGGGAACTTTATATCGTAACTTTTTTTGCAGCAATTGATGTGACTCAGATTAACCTCACCTTGAGTTGCAAGCTTGCCTTAACCTAAACACTGAATCTGCAACTGCAGTCTTTTGTTATTTTTGTGCTTCTGAAGCTCAAACACTTCAAAGAAATGCATAACAACTGTCTGGCATAATTGATGAATCTCAGTAAAAGCCTGATGATGGTTAGAAATTATGTCTTATCGCACTGATGAAGGGTGTAGGCCCGAAACGTCAGCTTTTGTGCTCCTGAGATGCTGCTTGGCCTGCTGTGTTCATCCAGCTCCACACTTTGTTATCTCGGACTCTCCAGCATCTGCAGTTCCCATTATCTCTGATGTCTTATTGCTTGTTCATTTTATGAGCACTTGGGGGAGCTGTTCTTCTTAACCAGTGATCCTGCAAGACCCTAAGATAATAAAATGTGAGGCTGGATGAACACAGCAGGCCAAGCAGCATCCCAGGAGCACAAAAGCTGACGTTTCGGGCCTAGACCCTTCATCAGAGAGGCACCCTGACTAGTATCAACATCGTTTCGATTCTGGTGTGAGCAAATTTTACTACATCAAAGGGCTTTCTCAAAATAAGAAAACTGCTCCACCAGGGTCACCTCCAGTCTTTATATAATCTTATTGTCCTGTCTTGTATCATTATCAAAGAAACACTGGAAGGAGGCTGACATTATCTCCAGTAACAAGAGAATGGAAAAAACACAAATTCTTCTAATTCCCATCTCACACATAAGAACACACATTCATGTTATAAGTGATTCCAGCTCCTTAGTGTTGAAAGAACTGTAGATAACAATGTGCACACATACACACACACACACACACACACACACACACAAAAACCTTATGTATAAATAGATGTTTATGTGGCAAGTGGAGCTGTAGTTGAACAAACCAAACTTCAAACACAATCTGTGTATGGTTTGATTTCTACAGGGTAGGTAATGGCTGTACATTTCAAGAGAGTGCGTGCATAGCAGCAAACACGTTGATCTCTCTGTAGTATTGCGATCAACAGCTTGCACAATCAGATCAATAAAGTCCCAGCATCCATTTAACCCTTTACTCAAATAAACAAATTCTTAACTAAGAAATATTTCAGCCTGGTTCGCAATTTATTTTCTTGTTAACAGCTTTCAAAGCATGTGCTTGCAAACATGGTATAGACTGTAATGCTGGTCAAACCACTGTTTAGCCACAATCAGCTTTTCCAGCAGAGATAGTAGGAATTTCCATTGCTGGAGAATCTGAGATAACACGGTGTGAAGCTGGATGAACACAGCAAGCCAAGCAGCATCAGACAAGCAGGAAAGTTTGACATTTCAGGTCGAGATTCTTCTTCAGAAAAGAAAATTTTCTGAAGAAGGGTCTTGACCTGAAACATCAAACTTTCCTGCTTCTCTGATGCTGCTTGGCTTGCTGTGTTCATCCAGCTTCACACCGTGTTATCTCAGATTCTCCAGCAATTTTATTTTTGACCATGCGGCGTAGAACGCCTATAAACATGCTTTGGCTGAAAACAGACTCAATTTTGATTACCTCATAAATGGGTTTATTACATTTTACTTATTAACTAACTGCATTATATCTGACATACACGAATCAGACTCAACTTGAGAGTAATTAGCCACTATTACTTTAGCTACAATAAGTTAACACCAAGAACAATTATTAAAGCACTAAATATATCTCTACGAACTCAAGCAGAATCGAGAAGGCACTGATTAGCTCCTTCCCGGACCATCCCTTTATTATCTAATTGGAACAGTTTATTAGTTACCTTTTCAATTACTAAAACCAAAATTACTAACTGTTCCTACAATTTCTTTCCCAAAGTTGTTTCTTGTTATTAAATTATTTACACACTGTTTAAAATAAGTAAAGTAGATTTATCACCACTTCATCTCCCTGAACTCTTTTGGTTTTACACTCACTGATGACCTAGTGGGTTGAAATTCTGCTATTTGAGGATAAATTCATAGTGCAGCTCATTGGTAGGCTAGAAACTTTGTGGACATTTGATTTTCCAATTGTCCTTGCATTGATATGCCTGAGGAGGATACTTCATTTAAACTGTGTCAGAAAAAATTGTTGTGTTTTTTAAAAGAAGTAAACTTCTCCTCCCGACATTGTAACAATTGTGTCAGAGATAATGGGAACTGCAGATGCTGGAGAATCCGAGATAACAAACTATGGAGCTGAATGAACACAGCAGGCCAAGCAGCATCTCAGGAGCACAAAAACTGACCTGATGAAGGGTCTGGGCCCAAAACGTCGGCTTTTGTGCTCCTAAGATGCTGCTTGGCCTGCTGTGTTCATCCAGCTCCACACTTTTTTATCATTGTAACAAGTGTGATCATGCATGAACAGTCCATTCCTAATGGTGAATACAGTTATAATTTTATTGGGTTCAATCATTAACAGTAAAGCTGACCTAATTCTTTTCGTTTTGCTTCTGCTAAGCAGCTGAATTGGCAGTGAGAAGACCCCATAATCTAACCCCTGATATTTGTGGTGTCTATGATATCAGATGATCAGATTTTGAAGATTTCTCTGCAGTTGGAAGATAATTCCTCAGACTGTGAAATCAGCAGTCTCTGCTGATCTTTTAGGATTGTAGGTGGGTACATTGGTAAAATGGCAGGGTGCTAGGTCAGCTGGGTGGTAGCTAGGTAGGGTGATAAGTTGGGTCAGGCCAATTCTCGGGGGGTGGGGTTGTAGACGGGAGACCAGTTAGCCCAGTTAGCTGAATGGCTGGGATGGGGTAGTTATTCTCCAGTTTTGTTAGAGTGGTTATAGCCCAAGAAGCAGAGAATCACTGGGAAGTTTGAACATTGGAGCTTGGGACCGTTAGGGAAAATGAGTGTGTCCAAGGATATTGGAGGATCATCAGGGAGATGAAGGTTTGGGGTAGGGAGTCAGAAAGTCAAAGTGTTGGGATGTCAAATGGTCGTGTGTTCAGTGAGGAATTGAGAGGTTGGTTGCACAGTGATCCCGGAATTAGACACATTTCTGGGTATGTATTCAAGTAAGTACCCATATCTCTCCCAGGTATCTGACTCTAATTCTGAATCAGACATTTGCACAGTGCCCTGGGGATATGGAGAATGGTTTATCTGAAATGTAAACATCCCAGGATATTACCATGGAGTCAGTTCGTATGGACTTGTAAGGTATCCTGACCTGTATCTTTAGTGATGCATTCAGTCTCTGCCTATCCAGAGACCGGATGATCTGGACCTTTGTGACTGCAATCTCATTCATTATCACTTTTACTGAGTATCTGTGTCCTTGAGAAAGCTCCTACCTGTGTATACAAGGAGGGAAGGGCCTCTTTGATGTTGATTGGTGTGATATCGATAAAGTTAACATGAAGAAACATCTGTTCTGTTAACAACCATTGTACACAGAAAGCCAAGAATGATACCACTCCTTAACAAAGACTAGCTCTAGTTTGCTGCAAATACTTTTGATTAAAATAACAATTTTTTTAAAGAATGAAATACCTTTCCCTTTTCTCCCTATCTCTTCTTTGTCCGTTGCAAGAAGTATTTGGGGGTTTGTGTGTGAAGAGGGTACTTCAAACATTCTGAGTGTTGTGGTATTCAGAAATAAATGGCAGACAGGTTTTTAATATCACGTCATGAATATCAGAAAGAAATATCATGTTTATTCACGAGAAAAGGCCCTGGCATGCAAATAAAACAAACATCATCTTACACAGACATAAGGGCAGAAGGTACATAAGAACATAACAAGGTCTTGGCCTGAAATGTCAGCTTTCCTGCTCCTCTGATACTGCTTAGCCTGCTGTGTTCAGCCAGCTCTACACCGTGTTATAAAAGAACATAAGAGGTAGGAGCAGGAGTAGGCCATCTGGCTCCTCGAGCCTGCCCCACCATTTAATAAGATCATGGCTGATCTTTTTGAGACTCAGCTCCACTTACCTGCCCACTCACCATAACCCTTAATTCCTTTACTGTTCAAAAAATTACCTAGCCTTGCCTTAAACACATTCAGCAAGGTAGCTTCAACCGCTTCACTGGGCAGGGAATTCCACAGATTCACAACCCTTTGGGTGAAGGAGTTCCTCCTGACCTCAGTCCTACAGCTGCTTCCCTTTATTTTGAGGCAATGCCCCCTAGTCCCAGATTGAAACAATCTCCCTGCCTCCACCTTATCTATTCCCATCATAATCTTATACGTTTCTATAAGATCTCCCCTCATTCTTCTGAATTCCAATGAGTATAATCCCAGTCTACTCAGTCTATCCATCTATCCTCATAATCCAACCTCTCAACTCTGGAATCAACCGAGTGAATCTCCTCTGTACCCCCTCCAGTGCTAGTATATCCCTTCTCAAGTAAGGAGACCAAAACTGCATACAGTACTCCAGGTGTGGCCTCACCAGGATCCTATACAGCTGCAGCATAGCCTCTCTGTTTTTAAACTCCATCCCTCGAGTAATGGCAGACAAAATTCCATTTGCCTTTTTATCACCTGCTGCAACTGTAATCCTAATTTTAGCGATTCATGCTCAAGGACACCCAAGTCTCTCTGCACAGCAGTATGTTGCATATTTTTTAACCATTTAAAACATAGTCCATTTTGCTGTTATTTTTACCAAAATGGATGACCTCACACTTATCAACATTGTACTCCACCTGCCAGACCTTTGCCCACTCACTTAGACTATCTATATCCCTCTGCAGACTTTCAGTGTCTTCTGCACACTTTGCTCTTCCACTCACCTTAGTTTCATCTGCAAATTTTGACACACCACACTTAATCCCCAACTCCAAATCATCATCTATGTAAATTTTAAACAATTGAGGTCCGAACACTGATTCCTGAGGCACACCACTAGCCACTGACCAGCAACCAGAAAAACACCCGTTTACCCCCACTCTTTGCTTTCTACTGGTCAACCAATCCTCTATCCATGCCAATACATTTCCTATAATGCTGTGCAACTTGATCTTATGTAGCAGCCTTTGGTGTGGCACCTTGACAAATGCCTTTTGGAAATTCAGATACACCATATCCACAGGTTCCCCATTGTCTACCATGCAAGTAATATTTTAGCATGGATTCCTGATTTTGGACGAACAAGTGTGGAAAATGATGAACCTGACTGGCCTGCAACTGGGGCTTCTCAGAGCCTCACCTTCCAGGATGAATGGAGTAACAGTGATGAAGAAAACGGAAGTACAGTTTATTGTCTTGGAGCAATAAATGGCTCTGAATGTATGTGTACAGGTGTAGAATAGATCACATCTGTTCAAATGTCGAATGACAACCTGCATTCCATGGAATTTACAGCTAGATGAATTAGTGGGTAAATCTTTTGTGGTACAAAGCCATAGAAACCTAGATTGATCACAGGACTGATCTGAAGTAACTGACCCCAGTGCTACAATAGTGCTACTTCAGGTCCTTCTCCCTGATATTGGAAGAGGGAATAAATATTAGTGTTGGTTCCTGCTATTGGCTGATGTCCAATTTCCCCCGCTGAAAATACTTTTATTTGGATCGTACTTGGATAATGTACTGAAAGTCACTACCCGGATTCATTTATAAGAGGTAAGAGAAAGATATTCGAAAGCTTTCAGCCCTGTGGGGGCAAAAAAAGCACTGTGTGGAACTGATTCCTACAGGATACAAAAGACAAAAATATAATTAGTTATGAAGATTTAAAACACGAGTTACTGTAAATATTTAGAATATTACATTGAATGGTTTCCCGTGCTTACCCTTTTAATAATTGAACAGTTGTCTTTTCCAAAAACTAACATTGCTTACTTTTAGGTTGAATGATTCTTGAAATGAATTAAATGGTAGGTGATAGATTTTTACCAGAAAATCAAATCATGTTCACATAGAATCCTTTCAGTTGTACATGGTGTAGGCTTGGCTGAATTTCCTTTTCTGGTTCTTTGAAGGAGAATGGGAAGTGGAATTCTCTGGATTTCCAGACAAAACTGTGACTGAATTCCTGAAGAGGCAAATCTTTTCAGGAGCAAGGAAGATTATGCTAAATTATACTGTCATTTAGGAACTTGGGTACCAATGTGGACAGAAGCATGACCAGTTTTAACAAACGCAATGATGGAAAAATGAAGTTAAAACTGTGCTTCAGTGCCTGATGATTTGCAAAGGATGCTAAATGTTGTGGATCATTAATGAACATCCCCATTTTTGATTTTATTATAGGGTCACAGTCATTGCAGAAGCAGCTTAAGATGATTGAACCTAGGACACTACCCAAAGGAAGTTCTGAAATGATATCCTGTGACTGAGATGATTGACCTCCAAACCCTGAAACTTTTGTGTTCAGCCTGATTCCAACCAGTGGAGAGTTTTCCCCCGATTATCATGGACTCCAGTTTGTGAGGGCTCCTCAATGCCATTCAGTTAAGGCTACTTGATATTAAGGGCAGTTACTGGCATCTCACCTCAGTAGTTCAGCTCTTTTGTCCATATTTAGCTGTGATGATGTAGGAGCCGAGTGACTTTAGAGAAACACAAGTTGAGCATCAGAGAGCAGGTTATTCCTTTGCAAGTGCTGCTTGGTAGTAATGTCAACATCCTCAGCAATCGCTTTGCTGATGATTGCAAGTAGACTAATAGGATGTAATTGACCAGGTTGGATTTGTCTTTTTTTTATGCACGTACCTGGGCAAATTTTGTATAGTTGCCAACATTGTAGCTAGGCTGGAACAGTTTGGTGAAAGGTTTGACTAGTTCTGGATTACAAGTCTTCAGCACTATTATCAGAATGCTGCCAGAGCCCATAGCCTTTACAGTACCCAGAGCCATCAGCCATTTCTCTGTCATGTAGAGTGAATACAATTATTTGAAAATTGTGAAGTTGTTGGTGAGATGGTACTTTATTTATGATATTTTCAAGAAGACCATTTCAGCTGTTCTTTTGTATTTTTCCCTGCTTGGTGTAATAAACTTTGTTCTTTTGTTTTTGGCACCCTCTTGTGAATATATTCAGTGAATGACTATCATGGTAGACAAATTGCAAAATTAAATTTTTCGACTATCAGGACAGTAGAAACTGCAGATGCTGGAGAATCTGAGATAACAAGGTATACAGCTGGATGAACACAGCAGGCTAAGCAGCATCAGAAGAGCAGGAAAGGCTGACGTTTCGGGCCTTTCTGAAGAAGGGTCTAGGCCCGAAACGTCAGCCTTCCTGCTCCTCTGATGCTGCTTGGCCTGCTGTTTGCATCCAGCTCTACACCTTGTTTTCTCGCCTATCAAGATAGGTTTGCATGATGAAGAGGAATCAGTTCCTCTTGTGTTGCGTTTAAGAAGCATCTGGACAAGCACTAAAAATGTCGGGGCATTGGAGGCAATGGACCAAGTGTAGGTAAATGGGATTAGTATAGTTCTGTGTTTTAGTAACCAGCATAGACATGGTAGGCCAATGGGCCTTTTTCCATGCTGTATGACTCTATCACTGTCTGAGGTGACTGGCAGTTAGACAGTTTTCTACCTTTTGATTGAAGAGATGTTCCCTATTCCTGATGGTTTCCAGAATGACGGATTCATCGAATGTAGTCAGGTTTGATCACATGAGCAATACTTTTAATGTCCATAAGTTTGGTGTAGTTAGAAACTAATGCTATACAATTGAATGGATGCTGGCCTTTCACACCTGCTTATAGTTTGATTGGTTTCTTTACATCTGTCATTGTTAACTTTAAATCTCCAGGGCAGGAGATCTAGAAATCCATTTTGAGTTATAGGTAAGTCCAGAAATAATTGAAGGTTTTCATTTCACAGATAGGTTTTTCGTTGGTATGTTCATTCAAACCAGGACACAGTCACTTACATTTTAAGAAAATTTTGGAAATGTTCAGACGTGAGTTCATTATTTGCACACAAATCACAGAAGGTCAAATAACTATCACTGGCCATTTTAGATCAACTTAAAAATACCATGTTGTTCTTTTCTTAAAGTAATATATTTCTGGCATTTTCTTATATTATGGGCACACGATGCAAGTATGACAGGAGGGATTAGAAGTAAGGGACTAAGTTTAAAACTTGAGTTCTCACATTTAAGATGGAAATAAGGTGGAATCCGTACTCTCAGTGGGTCATCAGACTGTGGAATTCTCTTCCCCAGAGAGCAGTAGAATGCTGAATATTTTTAACGCTAAATAGCATAAATACGTGTTTGACAAGGGGGTCAAACAGAGGATAAACAGGAAAATAGGTCTAAAACCACAACTAGTTCCTCCATGACCATCTCAAATGGCAGAACTAGTTTGAGTGGCCAAGTGGTGTCCTCCTGCCCATCTTAGTACCTAGAACAGTACAGCACAGTACAGGCCCTTTGGCCCACATTGTTGTCCCAAACTTTTACCCTAAAGCTAAGATCTAGCTAACCTCCACGGCTACCTTATACTATCATCCATATGCCTATCTAATAGCTGCTTAAATGCCCCTAATGAGGCCAACTCCACTACCCTCTCCGGCAATGCATTCCACGCCCCAAGCAGACTCTGAGTAAAGAACCTACCTCTGACGTCTCCGCTGTATCTACCTCCTTTCACTTTAAAACTATGCCCCCTCATAAAAGCTATCTCCACCCTAGGAAAAAGTCTCTGGCTGTCTACTCTAACTATACCTCTGATCATTTTGTACACTTCTATCAAGTCACCTCTCATCCTTCATCGTTCTAAACAGAAAAGCCCCAGCTCTCTCAACCTTTCCTCGTAGGACCTTCCCTCCATTCCAGGCAACATCCT
This sequence comes from Stegostoma tigrinum, assembly GCF_030684315.1. Lineage (NCBI taxonomy): Eukaryota > Metazoa > Chordata > Chondrichthyes > Orectolobiformes > Stegostomatidae > Stegostoma > Stegostoma tigrinum. The sequence continues at coordinate 46,270,829 of NC_081361.1, read as the reverse complement.
GGTAAATCTCCTCTGCACCTTTTCCAACACCTCCACATCTATCCTGTAAATGAGGCGACCAGAACTGGACACAACACTCCAGATGTGGCCAAGCTAGGCTGGAGCATAACTTCACGACTCTGGAACTCAATCCCTCTATTAATGAAAGCTAACACACCATACGCCTTCTTAACGACTCTATTCACCTGGATGGCAGCTCTCAGGGAACTGTGAACATGAACTGCAAGATCCCTCTGCTCCTCCACACTGCCAAGAATCTTTCCGTTAACCCTGTGTTCTGCTTTCAAGTTTGTCCTTCCAAAATGAATCACCTCACACTTTTTAGGGTTAAATTCCATCTGCCACTTCTTAGCCCAGCTCTGCATCCTATCAATGTCCCTCTGTAGCCTAGAACAGCCCTCCACACTGTCCACAATGTGACCCAACTTCGTATCCTCTGCGAACTTGCTGATCCACCCTTCCACTCCTTCATCCAAATCATTTACAAAAATCACAAATAAACGAGGACCCAGAACAGATCCTTGTGGTACACCACTCGTAACTGAGCACCACGTTGAATATTTTCCATCCACTACCACCCTTTGTCTTCTAAGGGTCAGCCAATTCTGAATCCAATCTGCCACATTTCCCCCTGTCCCATGCCTCCTTACCTTCTGCATGAGCCTACCATGGGGAAACATATCAAAGCCTTACTTAAATCCATGTATACCATGTCCACTGCTCTACCTTCAGCCACGTGTTTGGTCACCTCTTCAAAGAATTCGGTAAAGTTTGTGAGGCATGATCTATCCTTCACAAATCCATGCTGACTATCACAAATCAAACTGTGCCTTTCCAAGTGATCATAAATCCTACCTCTCAGTGCCGTTTCCAATAATTTGCCCACCATTGATGCCGGACTAACTGGCCTGTAATTTACGGAGTTATCCCTGTTCTGTTTTTTGAAAAGGGAATTACATTTGCCTTTTTCCAATCTTCCGGCACTATACCCGTGGACAGTGAGGATGAAAAGATCATCACCAAAGGCCCTGCGATTTCGTCCCTCACTTCCAATAGAATCCTTGGATAAATCCCATCAGGCCTGGGGGACTTATGTATCTTCAACTTTCTCAGAATTCCTAGCACATCTTCTTTACTAACGTCAACCTTCTCTAGCCTACCTGCCTGTTTCACAACATCCTCCCCTACAACTAGGTCCCTCTCAGTTGTGAATACTGAAGAAAAGTATTCATTATGGACCCCTCTTATCTCTTTAGGCTGTGTGCACAAATTCCCTTTACAATCCTTGATCGACCCTATCCTTTCTCTGGTCATACTCTTATTCCTCACATACATGTAAAAAGCCTTTGGGTTTTCCTTGATCCTATCCACCAAGGTTTTCTCATACCCCCTTATAGCTCTCCTAAGCCCTTTCTTCAGCTCGTTCCTGGATAACTTGTATCTGTCTAGAGCCTTTTCCATTCCTCTTTTTCTAAACCTTACATAAGCCTCCTTCTTCCTCTTAACCAGTTGTCTGACCTCGCTCGAGAACTGTGGCTCCCTCACTCGATCGCATCTTCTCTGCCTGCTAGGGACAAACATATCGAGCACATGCAGTATGCATCCCTCAAACAATCTCCACATTTCTGTTGTGCTCTTCCCGGACAGCTTCTGTTCCCACTTTATATTACACAGTTCTTGCCTCACTGAATTGTAATTACCCTTCCCCCAATTGTAAACTCTATCCTGCCGTATGTACCTATCCTTATCCATGATTATCGTGAAAGAAACAGAGTTATGATTGCTAGATAACAAAGTGCGGAGATGGATGAACACAGCAGGCCAAGCAGCATCTCAGGAACACAAAAGCTGACATTTCAGGCCTAGACCCTTTATCAGAGTTAAAAACCTGCAAGAAAATGAACAGTAGAGTACAAATGAGAAGACGGTAGCAATCATAACGCTGTGATAATGGGAACTGCAGATGCTGGAGAATCCAAGAAAGCGAAGTGCGGAGCTGGATGAACACAGCAGGCCAAGCAGCATCTCAGGACCACAAAAGCTGACATTTCGGGCCTAGACCCTTCATCCTCTCTGATAAAGGGTCTAGGCCTGAAACGTCAGCTTTTGTGCTCCTGAGATGCTGCTTGGCCTGCTGTGTTCATCCAGCTTCACACTTTGTTATCTTGGATTCTCCAGCATCTGCAGTTCCCATTATCACAGCGTTAAGATTGCTACCGTCTTCTCATTTGTACTCTACTGTTCATTTTCTTGCAGGTTTTTAACTCTGATAAAGGGTCTAGGCCTGAAATGTCAGCTTTTGTGTTCCTGAGATGCTGCTTGGCCTGCTGTGTTCATCCAGCTCCACACTTTGCTTTCTTGGATTCTCCAGCATCTGCAGTTCCCATTATCACAGCGTTATGATTGCTACCATCTTCTCATTTGTACTCTACTGTTCATTTTCTTGCAGGTTTTTAACTGTGTGTTTGACACTAAAATTGTGATTGCATGTAGGATGGAATTGGGCTCATGAAGACAGTGCTGGTAAGCTGGGTTAATAACTGCACCTGTGATGTTTACTATTTCTAACACAAAATTGATGTTTAGTGGATATTTATTTCAACTATGCTCTTTTCCAGCTCTATGATGTGACAAATGGCATGAAACAATAATCACATTGCTGCAAATTATTGCATTTATTTTTAAAACTTTGATCGTGGCACATGTGTGTTGGTGGCTGAGCCAGAATTTATTGCCTACGACGACAAAAAATGTAACTGAAATGGTTATTGTAGTTATAGTTACAATAACATGTAAAATTATTAATATTTTTGCTCCTTTAAGATGTTCCGATGTCAATTAAGCAGCATTGTGTTTGCACAATATCTATCATTTCAAGCACCCAACATCATCAAGCACAGACCATTTATAGTATATTTGCGTGCAGAATAAAAGACTTGCATTGATATGGCACCTAATTGTGTTTATTAGAAATGTATCACAGCACATTGCTTATCATGGATTACTTTACATTGACTTCCTAATCTAGGTAAATGTAGCAGCTGTTTTATGGACAACTGTTTCGTGTCAATATATTAGTTCAGAGAAAACCTGATCAGTTCACCAGGGAAGCCCTTATTTTTAAGTATGTGACTGAGCCATTAATGTCCAACTGTGAAAGTGTGTACCACAAACTTTGTCATTAGAAAGTTCACATTGGGCCAGATTTTGTAGAAAGGAGTGAAGGAATGGCATTGCAGCTCATTACATTGACAGAACCCTTGGACTTCTCACAGACTTTGAAGCAAATGTAAAAAGAAGGGTGAGCATCAATGTCCCTTTATCTAATCAGATTCAATAGATTCCAACGAAACATGCAGATTTTAAAATGGAATCAAGCAAGATGTTTTTCACGTTGTGTGTATTGCATTGTAATTTTTACAATCATTTAAGTCATGTACACAAAGTGGAATAAATAGAGAGACTGAAAAAAAAATAAATAGAGAAAAGTAAGACATAGAAAGGAAAAAAGAAGTTTCACCATTGATTGAATACTGAAGGAATGAAAGTCCACATTTGTGAAATGAAATTTTCAGGGTGATGAAAGATTTTCTGCAATAATTTAAACTTACCACACCATTGAAGATTCACTTGCAACTGAACGCACCAGACCTAATTACTTGTTCAGCATGAGTAAGTGTTTGTATGTTTTAATGCTGAGTCTTTTGACGAGACATCAAGATAACAAAGGAGCACAGCAAATCTAACAGCATCATTCAAATCTCTGTACTTAACTGTGAATGTACTGATGCCAGAAGTTGCTGCACAATTTACCCCATTATCACATTGAGTCCTGAAAGTCCCAATTATTCCCGATACAAAAACCAGACTGATGTGTCTGGTGCATTTCCTATGTATACTTATATCTTAACATCTTGGGGATTTTGTTTTATAGTTTGCTTGCTCGATGACATCTCTAAGTAAACCGCACGCAGGAGTGCCAATTGTATTATGTACTTAAATCGTCCAATGGGTCTGCAAATTCATTTCTTCTGACTCGAGACAAACGCTCCACCAATTGAGTCAAACTAATCATTTCTTTGTCATCAATCTGACATTTGCTATTTCCTATATCGGCCATTCTGTGGCCTGTTTGCGTGAGATTGTCAATTTAGTAACAAGCTATTGTGGCTTGGGAATAAAATTGAAACTGTTACCTTTTCCATCTAGCACTTTGATAGATAAGAGAGAAACTTTTATCTAACCATTCTGGGTTGATTCCAGTTTATTCCTCTGAAGTGAAAGTACAACATACAAAGCCTAGTGCATCATGGATCAGCTTTTTTAATGTGCATTAATCTCCACGGAAAGGATTATTGATGAATCATGTAAAGGTTACTATACCTTGAGAAATTTCTATAATGATGTCCTGGCATTGTGATGCTTGGTTTCATAGAACATAGGACAGTACAGCACAGTACAGGCCCTTCAGCCCACAATGTTGTGCCGACCTATTATCTTACTAAGATCAAACTGCCCTGCATACCATACATTTTACCGTCCTCCATGTGCCTATCCAAGAGTCGCTTTAAAGTCTCTAAAATATCTGACTCCCCTACCACTGCCGACAGTGCATTCCACACACCCACCACTCTCTGTGCAAAGAACCAATCTCTGACATCTCCCCTATACCATCCTCCAATCACCTTAAAATTATGCCCCCTCGTAACAGTCATTTCTGCCCTGGGAAAAAGCCTCTGCCTATCCACTCTATCTATGCCTCTCATCATCTTGTACACAATCATTTCGAATAATAATTTTTCTAATGGTAAACTATAACCATGAGAGGGTTTTCTTTTGATCCTTATTGACTAAAGTTTTGTTGGTAATGCCCAATCAACAAATCTGTTTAGCTGTGTTACGAACATGAAATGGAACAGTTTGGACTTGAACCTGCCATGATGCTGATAATGTTGCTCTGGCTATCTCTTCATCTCTGGATTTCAGATCCTATGTCTACTTAATCCAGGGAACAATCTCATCTGAAGTTAAATATTCCTGTTGAACTCAAATTGAGATTGTAGATTAATAAATTTCAATTGTTGGCATTGTTGAAGATTCTGCCTATGATCTTATCGATTTTCCTTATTCATTTCCTGCTGAGAACTCACTTCCTCCATTTTCTCATCCCTGCTTGTCTTCAGTTTGTTTATTCTCCAGAACATGCTGTGTTCTAAAGATCATGTCTATCGGGGAGCAACGTATTTGTGCAGAAATCTAGAAGTCAACACAAACACCATCACCACCTACTATGCAACTCCTTGTAGGCATTGACAACTCGATATAGAAAGCATCAAACATGTAGAATTGTAACAGAGGGAAGCCATCAAACAACAGCCAGTAAGTACCTGGTGCTCCCTCTAAATGATAACTGATGTGGGGTCCCACGATGGCTAAGCATACAATCATCTATTTGAGGTTAAGAGAATGTATTGTCTGGGGTGCAGAGCTCCAAACCAGTATTGTTGGTCTCACATTGGTGTTACATGCTAATTGACATCATGATCTGCTTTTGTTCACATTATTACCCTCACTAATATCGCATCTGTGCAATTTTCCTGACAAGTGGTGCAGGCAATTTTTTTATTTCAAAAAATATACTTTATTCATAGAAATACAAAAAAAAACACATTTACATGGTCTTGCTGGCCGTTCCAGGTTACCCTGGAATTACATACACAAACCAAAATAAAATCTGGCGTTTGTCTCTCCCCACAGTCACATTTGACCTCCTGACCATTGGAGGAGGCAGCAGCTGGCCCTGGTTACTGAATGGGCCCCCTGTTACATTCTGGCCCAGAGGCCTTACACAGCGGTCTTTCCTCACTGTGCCTCGGCAGCAGCTGCCCCAAGATTTAGTGCATCCCTCAGCACGTAGTCCTGGACCTTGGAATGTGCCAGTCTACAAAACTCAGTCAGAGTTAACTCTTTCAGCTGGAAGACCAGGGCTGACCAAAGGGCTTCTTTCACCACATTGATGGCCCTCCAGGCACAGGTGATGTTGGCCATGGCGTGTATCCCAGAAACAGCCCGTAGACCACAGAGTCCCATGTCACGGAGCTGCTTGGGACAAACCTCGACAAAAACCACTGCATTCCCCTCCAGACCTCCTTTGCTTTGGCACATTCCAGAAGGAGGTGATTGACAGACTCATCCCCTCCGCACCACTTTGAGGGCAGCGCGCGGTGGCGCAAAGAGTCCGGGTGTGCATAAAGGATCACACTGGCACAGCCCTTCTCACCACCAGCCAAGCAATGTCCTGGTGCTTGTTCGAAAGCGCTGGTGATGAAGCACTCTGCCAAACGACTTTGGCAGTCTGCGTAGGGAACCACCCGACAGGATCCACCCTTTCCTTTTCCTGAAGCGTCCCAAAGATGCTACGTGCTGACCACTGTCTGAAGGCCTTGTGGTCAAAGGTGTTTCTCTTCACAAATTTCTCCACAAAGGACAGGTGGTATGGAATGGCCCAACTGCTTGGAGCGTTCCACAGCAGCAAGGCCAAGCCCATCCTTTGCAACACTGGGGACAGGTAGAACCTCAGTAAGTAGTGACATTTGGTGTTAGCGTACTGAGGATCTACGCACTGCTTGATACAGCCACATGCAAAGGTAGCCATCAGGGTAAGGGTAGCATTCGGTATGCTTTTCCCCCCTTTATCAACGTCTTTATACATGATGTCCCTGCAGACCTGGTCCATCCTCGACCTCCAAATGAAGTGGAAGATGGCTCAGGTGACCGCAGCGGCACAGGTTCGGGAAATAGGCCAGGCCTGCGCCAAGTACAACAATACCGAAGGCCCGTCACACCTGATGAGCAGGTTTTTACCCGCAGTGGAGAGGGAACAAGTGGTGCAGGCATTGCAGACACAATTTTGGTGCAGCGGTAGGCCCCTAAAAAATGGTTGCAAACAATTCGAATTTGTCACCACATGCTTTCAGGCTTACAGTCAGGATTTTATCTCTGCTTTTAGCTTTTACAGTGGCAATGTTTCTTAATGTAACAACTAATGAATCAAGTTGTGGTGCAGTGGTAGTCAAAAGGCCTGGGTTAAAGTCCCACTTCCTCCAGTATTGTTCATAACACATCTGAAGAGTTATGTTGATTGAATACTATCATCAATGATGGTTAGGATTTGAAGAGGTGGGGCAATTAGCTGACAATTTTTATCTAAGACATTTAGAAAGTTGTCTCTTGTATTCACATACTTGGTTCCACCAGAATTAAGGATAAAAGTTACTTTGCCTATTAATTGCTTCAAGATTGATCATATTGATTGGATGTAGAAGAATGAAAGAGTATTGATCCAATCAGCTATTTTTAGAATCAGCTTCGTTCTATCTGCAGCCTACTGAATTAGGTGTTTAGAAAGCAGAGGCATCACCGCTTCATTAGTTTGTGATCTTACCCAAACCCATACCTGCTCTAGCTCGCACAACCTTCTGTGCCCCTACATTCACCTAGAGTTGGACTCTTGGCTTGATGATTGTGAAAACATGAGGAAAATGTCAGGCCATTTTCGGTCAAGTCAAGTTTGTCCCCACAACAGCTATGCGGCGGTCATTTTTTTTCCTACTGTCAGGGACACACACATCTGTAACAGGTAAATTGTGCAGGATGATATTGAAGATGAGCAAGCTACTTTTTGCTTCAATTCCCTCATCACTTAATGCAGGCCCAGCCTGACAGCCATGTTTGGTTTGCAGTGGTAGTCTGGAGCATTTCTGATGGTTGAAATTAAATAGTATCACCTACAATACTTTCCTCACTCTTATTTTCCTCAAAGCTTCCTGAAAGTGATTGTCAACAGAGTGGAATACCCATTTTTCACCACATAGCTGTTGTGGAGACAAACTTGACTTGACCGTAAGCACATCTTCCCTTTAGCAATGTGAAACCAAAACAGAACAGATGAAGAACAATAGACTAATACTGGCTATCCGAGAGGGGCTGTGGGGCATCAGTAACCTTTTGACCCAACATTTTCCTCATGGTTTCCTAATCATTAAGCCAAGAGTCCCACTCTGGATGAAGCATGATAGCTTAATCATGATAGTCCTTATCAGTAATGTTGTTGTTGACAACTCATCATTTGTTGTAAAGCCCTTCTGGTTGGGGGAAGGAAATCTGTCATCCTTAGGTGGGTCTGCTCCACAGCAATGTAGTCACCTATTAACTGTTCTCTGGAATAGTCTACCGCTTAGCTCAAGGGTAATTAGGCAAAACAAATACTAGCATTGCCAGCATCGCTCACATCCCATGACACTATAAAAGGCTATGAACAACAGGTTTCCTTGTTTGCTTGTGGCTTAGTGAGTCACTACAAGGTTATCAAGCTTCGAACACATGCTGCGGGATTGGAATTATGTGTAGGCCAGATAGGGTGGAGATGGTATGCTTCCTTCCCTGAAAGTACTTAAGGCAATGAGTTTACAATAAACTGAACTTTTTAAATTTCCTTTTACTGCTTTTGGAATACAATGTACCAAATATAACAAGCTAAATTTTACTTTGATAAAGAAATATTTGCATTATATCATGTTGTTCACAAACTTCGGATGTCTCAAAGTGCTTTAAAGCAATGACTGACTTTTTGCAGCGTAGTCATTTTTATAATGCAGAAATGATTGATGATATTTGAGCCCATGGCTTTTGATTTGATAGTCTAGTATTTACCAATAAATTTTTAGATTTTCTTTGTCTGTAATCAGTGTTCTGCCCAACAATTAAAGGACAAAAATTCCCAAGCAATGGTTTATGACTATTAGTAGAATTTTTGAGTGCACAGTAATGGCTTGTATAATACAAGCAGAAAGTGCTGGAGAAACTCTTCAATGACAGGTTATATTACACTCAAAGCATTATCTCTCCAGAGATGCTGCGAGACATGCTGAGTTTCTTCAGCCCTTTCTGTTTTTTTTTAATTTCAGATTTTCAGTATCACAGTATTTTGCTTTTGTTGAGGTGGTAAGCGCTACAAAGGTGTAAGATATATTTGTTGGTACAGATCTTTAAAGTTCACAGCTGTGTTCCAATTTTCCAGTTATATAAAACCAGCAGACTCAAATCAACTAACCTGGATGGGAGATTTAGGCAGTATAGTGCTGGAAAAACCCGCTGTAATCAATTTCTACATCAGCTATTAATATTAATTATTATAATTTTATAATTCATTTTAAGTATTTATAATTAAAGTAGACCTTATTTTTGCTGATTTTTTAACACTGGTAAACCATGAATGTTTTCATCTAATAAGTGGAGCTCCAGGGCAAAAATCTTAAAATTCCATCCATAAACGGCAAAATAATTTTTTTTTGTAAAAGCAATCCCTGTTTCCATAGACAATCTGCAACATGGAACAAGTGGTCTTTCGTGTAAAGGCAACAACCTCATTAACTCCCAAAATGTTTTATAGCTATTGGAGTATTTTTGAAATGTATTCGCTATTGTAGCATTTTTGTTCATTTTTTAAGTGAGTACTCGCAAAGACCCAATTCTACAGGTGATAGTGGAGTTGGGTGAAACAGACAAAAGGCATTGCGTGATCACTTCTTATGACAGAGTACAATTCCATTATGGAGGTTAACATCCACAGCATTTTGAGGCTGATTGTCGACTCAGGAATTTATCATGGCAAAAGTTGACCCAGATGTATGTCAAAGAAAAAGTACCAGAAAGTTAGTTTTTATGGGCATCAAATGTGTGGAGCTGTAATTTACTGGATTCTCTGTCCATTACAGATAGGACATGTGCTTTCCAGTGATGATGTGTTGTGTTAACCCTTGTGCAACAAGCAAATTAGTCACCAACAGCTTTGAGTTTCATATTGTAACTACATTTCGGTAAATGGTTTCACATACTGACTCCTAAAATGCATAACTGCAGAAGATCAGCACATAAATTGCTCACCTTACACAGGCTTATAGAATCCCTACAGTGTGGAATCAGGCCATTCAGCCCAACAAGTCCACACTGACTTTCCGAAGAGCATCTCACCCAGATTCACTCCCCTTTTCTTATAACCCTTATGTAATGGCCCATCCACATAACCTGCACATCCCTGGACACTATGGACAGTTTAGCATGGCCAATCCATCTAACCCGCACATCTTCTTCCTGCAGAAGGAAACCAGAGCACCCTGGAAAAAGCCCATGGTCACCGAGAAAATGTGCAAACTCCACACAGATAGTCGCCAGAGACTGGAATTATACTCGGGTACTTGACGCTGAGACAGCAGTGCTAATCACTGAGTCACTGTGCTCTCCTTACTTAAAGTTGTGGTTGTGTTCTTGAAAATAACAACTGTAAAAGTAAAATTGTCTCTTGTAGGAACTCATATAAAAACTGTAGTTAGGTTTTGTAAAACCTTACTTGTTAGTTTTTAAAAATATCTTAAAACATTATACCCTCCGCGTTTAAACATTTGCATTGCCAAATTCTATTGATAAATGTAAGCTTCAGATCGAATCTGCATCTTGTACAGGAAGGAGTCCGACAGAAAGAAGTAGTATATATGAGCAGGTAGTTGTGGACAGTGAAGCGAAAAGGTCTGCAGAAACGGTGGGAGAAGTCGATGGCAGGAAAAGAAACCAAAGAGATGTCAAGAAGGAAACCACCAATCAGGTCACGCTGGGAATTATGTTAATCTGAATCTCGTGGTTCTCAAAACTAGCCCAAGTCCCGTCTACTCATCAACGCTAAAGCAATGTTAGGACAGCTTTAAGCAAGGCCTTAATACAATGCAGTTTTGATATTGCATTCAGACAACTCGCAAGCGACTCTGCATTAATGTTGCAAATGGGGTACAAGACTATTTCAATTTCACCCTTGTGGCCAGTAAGAAATAAGTTTTCAATTGTTGCTCGGCCCTATGCCCAACTCGTAAGTAGTTAACCCGAGGAAACAGCTAATTTATTTACATTAAATTTAAAATAAGTAGTATGTTTACAAGTGTTGTCTGACCAGACGCGATCTTCAGCTGGCAATATATTTCAGGATTGCTGCCTCTGCATGGCTGGGACAAACTATTATACCAAAGCATTGGTCTAATGTCAGTGGAAGAAAAGAATATCTGCACCATTCACTGTGAAGCAATCTACAAGACTATTTTAAAAACACAGAGAAACTTCGAACATGTGCACTCTCCCTTTCTCAGGTCAAATCTGGACGCAGTGTCGATAACGCTACCTTTTTGGTGCAAAAACAGATCAGTTAACACTTTTAGGCAGTTTATTCTTTCATGATTAGATGAAAGATGTTGGATCATGATTGATGAGTACCTTAACTCCATTTTCCCCAATTGCTTCCATATCCTTCTATTGACAATCTATTAATCTGACTTAAATGTTAATAGATCCAGTCTTTAGGAGAGTGAAATGTCCTTTCTTTCACTGCCCATTGTGATGGTGAGAATAGGATCAGGATCTATTGCATTTGAACTGATGGATGAGGAACTGGTTGAATCAGAAGCCATGTCCTGCAGTGGCCGTGGAAAAGTTGCCCATTTATCAGAGTTAAATAAAGCAAAGAACTATGGATGGTGGAGATCAGAAACAAAAACAATTGTTGACAAAACTCAGCAGGTCTGGGAACGTCAGTGGGGAGAGAGCAAAGTTAACATTTCAAGTCCAGTGACCTTTATCAGAACTGCTAATAAAAAGAACGAACAGTTGTGGACACAATGATCTGATATTCCGTGGTGGGATCATGGTCTAGTGGGAGATAGGAGGAGGTGTGTGAGAGCTGACACTCAGCCTCTGTAATGTAGAGGTCATTTTGGCAGACAACAGCACCACCCTTGTCAGCAGGCTTGATTACAAAGGCAGGGTTGGGTCAGAGGGCACAGAGTGCAGTCAGTTCAGAGGTTAAAATGGGTGAGGGGGCAGAGAGATTAAGGCAACCAACGTCTCAACAACAGCTTTTAATGAACAGGTTGAGTGCAGGTAAAAGAGTAGACAGAGGGGTGCAGATAGAAGGAGAGTGTTGGAGGCACATGGAGTCTGGGCATAGGTAGGGGCTCCTGCCCAAAGAAATGGAGCTAGAAGTGACGGAAGAAGAGTTCAAAGTCATGTCATGCTCGAAATTCATTGAGTTGGGATGCTGAGAGATAAAACTAAGACCTTTGCCAAGTACAGAACATTCAACATCAGAAAGCGGTAGGTCAGAACTGGTTCTGACGAAGGGTCACCAGGCACAAGCTAGTTTGTCAGCTTTCTCCGCACAGATGCTGCCAGACTTGCTGAGTTTCACTAGCAATCTCTGATTTTCTTCCATTTATAAGTTAATGTTACACTACATCATCAAAAACATAGAAACTAGGAGCAGGAGTCAGCCATTCAGCCCTTCAACCCTGCCCCACCATTTAATATGATCATAGCTGGTCACCCAACTCAGTATCCTGTTCCCAGTTTTTTTTTCCCATACCCTTTGATCCCTTTTACCTGAAAAGCTATATCTGACTCCTTCTTGAAAACCTTCAATATCTTGGTCTCAACCACTTTCTGTGGTAGAAATTCCAAAGGCTTTCCATTTCCTTGGTGAAGAAATTTCTCCTCATCCCAGTCCTAAATGGCCTATTTCATATCCAACCTCTGGATCAGTGCTGTCCTGATGTATCAAATCCTTTGGGACTTAGATCTGATGGAAGAAGGTACTAGCAAAGACTTGATTACTATGAATCTGTGTATAAGGTTAATAAATGTTAATAATTTACACCAACATTGTACTAAGTTTTTATCTATCCCAAGCTCGCAGAAACTACAAGCTATATTCTTACAATTATGACTCAGGGTATTCAAGGGAAGACATGTAAATGAACTGGAGCTACCAAAGCATGTTACTCATTTTGTTACATACATTGAGTAAGATGAAACTTTTGCTGCAGTCTTATTAAATGTGTCTGCTTATGATGTGGCCCAACAAAGTTTGGAAGTAAATCATATTAGCCCATCAAAATTAGGCAATTACAGACTTGTTTAAATAAATTGAAGACGTATTTGTAAGGATAATATTGTTCTTCACCATCAAATTAGACCAAATATGCCACATTAAATTACTGTCAAGTTCGTTGGCTTTGTTAAAACACGGTGAATGAACATGTACTAAACAAAATAATATTTTGACTTGGAAATTTAACATTTTGTCAAAAAATGCTTGTCTCTGCTCTGACATTGAGAGTTGTTTACTAGATCAGACAGTGTTGAACAATTTGTTTATGCCTAATCATGTCTTTATGACTACCTTCATATCTTATCATTTACTCCCTCTCTGAGCTTGCAGCCAGTTGAATGAGTTCATTTTTGTTTGTGTACATTCATCCATCAAGTGGGGTACTGAGTGTAATCTATCAAATGGTAGGCCTTAAAATGAACTTAGTGCGCTAGTTAGCAGAAGTCAACTCGATAAGTGGAATTCAAGAATTATCATATTCTTTAGTGACTAAATATTCAAAAGAAGTTAATTAAAGAGTAGGAAACTGCACAAGAACATCAAGCACACATGAATCTGATCTGTTCTAGTGTATGCTCCATAATCTTTTTCTCTTTATGCTAAACCTTCAAAACTGATCTCTTCTTCCAAGTTAAGAAAAAGCCGGTCACAAAGATTCAGTGTGATACAATGGAGTCTGTCTGAGCAGCCAGGATTGCAGAAGGATTGGAAGTACTTTCTTCCAAACCCTGATATTGGGAAAACTGTCTCCAATTTAGTTGAGCCAAAACAGGAATCTGCTCTCTGGCAGCAGGATCTAAGTTTGCCCCTCTGATAGACACATGCAAGCCAATTATCACAAGATTTCACTATTTTCTTGCTTTATCCCCTCTTCATTTAAGCCTATCATTCCATTTGCACACCCTCTGCCTGACCAATGGCTTGCTGTACCTGCAGCTAGTATCTTGTGATTCATGCACAAGAAAGCCCAGCTCCCTCTCACCCATGGCATTCTGCTGTCTTTTAAAATAAAATGATACTTTGTGAATATTTTGAGTCAGTAATAATTGGTCAGTGGGACAATGTGATATAGAAGCCAGAGAGAAGGTCTAAGATATAATTAGAGACATGAGCATGATAGAGAGGAGGTTCTGATTGATCAGGCAGGCTTAAAGGTAGATAAATCTCAAGGGCCAGATGAACTGTGTCCCAGGTTGTTGAAAAGGGAGTGAGGGACAAACCAGGAAGCTACAGACCTGTCACTCAGCCAAACTTCAGGGGAGAACACAACCCATGAACCCCAACCGCGTGCTGCCTTTTAACACAGGCACTGGCATCTGCATTCCTGGGAGCCATTGCCAGCATCCTGGCATCTATGCAAAGTTATGTATTGCAATCCCACACTTGTGTAGTGGGACACACCAGTGCCCAGCAATACAGAGCTGCATGGGGTACAGTAGTCACACAAGGGAGGGACAACCAGTCAGTTCTGTGGATTAGGTTGCCCACCAGGTCTGTTTGTTTGCTCTCTCAATCTAACTCCTTCTTGGAAACATTCAATGTCTTCATCTCAACCACTTTCTGTGCTAGAGAATTCCAGAGGCTTTCCACTTCCTTGGTGAAGAAATTTCTCCTCATCTCAGTCCTAAATGGGCTACTTCATATCCAACCTCTGGATCAGTGCTGTCCTAATGTATCAAATCCTTTGGGACTTAGACCTGGTAGACAAAGGTACTGGCGAAGACTTGATTATGATGAATCACTTAGTGCCTATTGACATGCCTGCTGTTTGCAAGCCTTGGCCTGCCTGCCTGTGCTGTGCAGTAGCAATTGTCATTGTTGCACAAGCAGATAGGTTGCTGTTCAGAGCATGTCACATATTCTGATACATCAGTGAGCAATGTGTGACTACCACATGGCAACAGGATTTGCACCAAACTCAATGCATTGGCAGCTTTCAGTGAAACATGACAGAGAGTCTTCAGGGTGTGATCTGCATCAAAAACCATGAAGTACACACCAGTCGGGGGGTCTGAATAGTTCGTCAAGGCCTCCCATAAAAGTGCCGGGCACCAGCCAGGCAGAAGGCTGGTAAGGTTGGTATTTCACAGCGCTCAGGGTCAGTCCTGTATCTCCACTGAGGCCAAGCTGGTGGGTTTTCTTTTAGATTAGATTAGATTCACTACAATGTGGAAACAGGCCTTTCGGCCCAACAAGTCCACACCGCCCATTGAAGCATCCCACTCAGACCCATCCCCCTATAACCCACATACCCCTGAACACTATGGGCAATTTACCATGGCCGATCCACCTAGCCTGCATATCTTTGGGAGGAAACCTGAGCACCCGGAGAAAACCCATGCAGACATGAGGAGAATGTGTAAACTCCGCACAGACAGTTACCCGAGGCTGGAATCGAACCCGGGTCCCTGCCGCTATGAGGCTACAGTGCTAACCACTGAGCCACCGTGCCGCCCTGGTGGCTGAGGGGTGGGAAGCCTGCCACAGTAGGAGCTATGTGTGGCCACCATTCTGGGGTCTGTAACAAAGGTTAGCCTGTCAGTCACCCGAGGTGTTGGCCACGCCATGACCTCTGTTCGTTGATGTTAAGCAAAAATGAGTGTGGCATATGTGATGGCTGGTGTGGATTGGAGGGTGGGAAGTAGACGATGAGGCAAATGTAGGCACATGTACCTGTTTGGGAGATGACATGGGAAATGTGAAGCCTGTGGAGTTAATGAAATGGCCACCTATCTCACCACCTTTCTGAATGCACCCTCAAGCAAGAGCGCCAATCTAAGATCACAGTTGGTGAATTTCGCATCTTTGAGATTTCTATCTATCTCAAAGCAATTACTAAAGGTTTGTAATCCATCTCAGTCTGGAACTTCATGAGGTTACCAACAAGTATTCAGGTTTCTATGTAAAACTGTACACAGTTCTCCGGGTGCAGACTCACAAACACTCTGCACAGTTGCCACAAGACTTCTGTATTTTTAAACTCCAACCTAGCAATAACGGACTTCATAATTGTTTGCTGTACCTGTATGCTAAATTTTTGTGTTCCATGCACAAGAACACCCAGGTCCCTAGGCACTGTATATTTTTGGAATCTCCCTCCATTTCAGCCTTGATTTCTACCAGCTTAGTTAATTGGATTACTGGTTCTAATGATAAATCCTCCTTGGATTAAAGAAGGTTGGACAACACCTCATCCCTCTCATGAAATATTATTTTGTTTCTACTTAATTCATCCTTCAAAGCTTTGTACATACCATATCCTGCTGGAGTGTACAAATCAGTTATACAGACTCCTTCAATTGATGCGGCTGCATGTTAGTATTGTTGGATAATAAAATGTGAGGCTGGACGAACACAGCAGGCCCAGGAGCACAAAAGCTGACGTTTCGGGCCTGGACCCTTCATCAGAGAGGGGGATGGGGAGAGGGAACTGGAATAAATAGGGAGAGAGGGGGAGGCGGACCGAAGATGGAGAGTAAAAAAGATAGGTGGAGAGAGTATAGGTGGGGAGGTAGGGAGGGGATAGGTCAGTCCAGGGAAGATGGACAGGTCAAGGAGGTGGGATGAGGTTAGTAGGTAGATGGGGGGGGGCTTGGGGTGGGAGGAAGGGATGGGTGAGAGGAAGAACCGTTTAGGGAGGCAGAGACAGGTTGGACTGGTTTTGGGATGCAGTGGGTGGGGGGGGAAGAGCTGGGCTGGTTGTGTGGTGCAGTGGGGGGAGGGGACGAACTGGGCTGGTTTAGGGATTCAGTAGGGGAAGGGGAGATTTTGAAACTGGTGAAGTCCACATTGATACCATTAGGCTGCAGGGTTCCCAGGCGGAATATGAGTTGCTGTTCCTGCAACCTTCGGGTGGCATCATTGTGGCAGTGCAGGAGGCCCATGATGGACATGTCATCTAGAGAATGGGACGGGGAGTGGAAATGGTTTGCGACTGGGAGGTGCAGTTGTTTGTTGCGAACTGAGCGGAGGTGTTCTGCAAAGCGGTCTCCAAGCCTCCGCTTGGTTTCCCCAATGTAGAGGAAGCCACACCGGGTACAGTGGATGCAATATACCACATTGGTAGATGTGCAGGTGAACCTCTGCTTAATGTGGAATGTCATCTTGGGGCCTGGGATAGGGGTGAGGGAGGAGGTGTGGGGGCAAGTGTAGCATTTCCTGCGGTTGCAGGGGAAGGTGCCGGGTGTGGTGGGGTTGGAGGGCAGTGTGGAGCGAACAAGGGAGTCATGGAGAGAGTGGTCTCTCCGGAAAGCAGACAGGGGAGGGGATGGAAAAATGTCTTGGGTGGTGGGGTCGGACTGTAAATGGCGAAAGTGTCGGAGGATGATGCGTTGTATCCGGAGGTTGGTAGGGCGGTGTGTGAGAACGAGGGGCATCCTCTTAGGGCGGTTCTATAAATAGAAAGTGGGACATAACACCAGCGCTTCGTCGGAGGCTCACTGGTGATGTTACCTAGAATGGTGACGAAACGTCTGAAAACGAACATTCCAGCTCAGCGAGCGAACTCACATCCAGCGATATTAGGAAGTATTACTGCATGAAAAGGTTAAAAATCACATGACACCTGGTTATAGTTCACCAGTTTATTTGAAAACATTGCTTTCGGAGCAGTACTCCTTCATCAAGTGTTGTGAACGAGGCATAAAGACACAGTTTTATAAGTAAAAGATCAAAAGATCATACAACTGATTCAAATGTATTGAATAAACCTAAAATGGCTAGCTGAGTCACTCCTGTTAAATCTTTAATCAGTTATAAAGGAGATGCAGGTTTTCATTGATTAAAAAGCAAATCCCTGAATTTCTTTCAAATTACTGCCCTACGATAAGTAACGGTTTTATCAATGTATACAAGAGATAACATCTCAGGTCAGGCAATGCATTTTAGGTGTGAGGCCTCTTTTAGAATCTATCTGTGCTTTAACCTGGAGTCAGACTGCTTTCGTTTCCAAAGCATGAATTTATAGAATTCCCCATTGACTGACTGTGTCTATAAATTGTGTGCTTTTTGAACAAATTAAATGTATCTACAAATACAAATTCACCCCATAGTTTTATACGTATGCATGTACATATGTGTGTGGCATTCAGAGAGGGAGAGAGAGAGAGTGTGTATGTATGTGTGTGTGCATGTGCATGTGTGCGCAAATGTGTGTGTGTGAGAGAGTGTGTGTACAAGTGTGTTTGTGTGTACACACATGTCTGTGTGTATGCATGTGTGTGTGTGTGTGTGTGTGTGTGTGTGTTTGAGAAAGAGAGTATATTGTGGTGGGGTCACCTGTAGTGTGACATTAACCCAAGATCCTGGTTGAGGCCTTTCTCATTGGTACCGATCTTGGCTATCAGCCTCTGTTCAGTGACTCTGTGTCGTTGTGTATCCCTGCTGCTTTGGAGGACATTTACTTGAAAATCCGAGGCTGAATGTCCTTGAACGCTGAAGTATTTCCCAATCTGGTGATTGTTACGCAGTGTCCATTCATCTGCAGCATATGAGATAGACAACGCTGGCCGAGTCACATGAATGTCTGCCGTACATATTCTGGCTCAGTCAATGGGGATTTCTATAAATTCTTGCCTTGGAAATAAAACCACTCTGACCTCTGACTCCAAGTTGAAACACTGACAGATTCTAAATGAGGCATCATATCTAAAATGTATTGCCTGATCTGAGATGTCACCTCTGGTACACGGATAAAACCTTTAGCTACCTTGGGGCAGTGACTTGAAAGAAATTTGAAGATTTGCATTTTAATCAATCAAAACCTGCACCTCCTTCCTAACCAATTAAAGATTTAACAGGTAGAAATCAGCTCACCATTTTAGGTTTATTCAATTCATTTGCATCAGTTGTATGATCTTTTGTTTTTTTTTCCTTATAAGTTCTATGTCTTGATGCCTCTCACTGCACCTGATGAAGGAGCAACACTCCAAAAGCTGGTGTTTTCATATAAACCTGTTGGACTATAAGCTGGTTTCGTGTGATTTTCGACTTCGTCCAACCCAGTCCAACACCAGCACCGTCACATCATGGTTACATGAAAAATTCTGTGGAGGTTTAGAACTCTTCTGTAAATGGTGGTTGATGCGAATTCAATTGTTATGCTTAAATCTGAAATAGACATTTTTTTATTAAGTAAGGGTAACAAGGGAGAAGAGCCCAAGACAGGCATATGGAGTTACGCTGGAGATCAGCCATGATCTTATTGAGTGGCAGAGTGGATTTGAGGAGCCGATTGGCCTATTTCTGTTCCTGTGTTTTTGGTACAAGTAAGATTCTGTTCCTCCTGAATGTTCCTTCCAAAGGGAAGTCTGTGTGATTCAGTGTATTGCCCTTTTTCTTGTTATGCTGTATTAGGGAAGACCTTTGAATTTACACACAGCTAATGTTTAGCCAATTGATCCATAAACCCATCTGACAATCTTTTGTTCCTATTTAGTAGCTACAATAAGTAGCCAATTGATACAAAACCACTTAATGATTAAACATTTTGGATCCGTATCCAGGAATAAAATAGATGCCAATTCCATCATACCAACTGAAAGTTTATTCATTAATGTAGCACTTGGCACTAAGCCAGACCAGCGCTCAGTCTGATTTATAGGACTAACGTAGTTCTTCCTGAAAAAATCCTCTGATTGATGACTGACATAAAAAGGAAATAGTTTATGATACATTTCGATATTAACTAAACTTTCTCCTTAATTTGAAGTTGACAATGGACTGAAACCACCACTGTCTGCTGACTAATACCATGATTTATTATTAAAAATTAAGTGAATTGTTTGCGTACATTACAACTGAACTCAAAAATACAAAAAGAAGTTTTTCCCGACGCAGTCATGCTGCCGAATGATGCTATGACGAAAGCCACAATGTGAATTTTCCTGGCCCAGGACTTGGAAGTAGCTGTTTCCCATTAGCAGCATTCACAACAAAGAAAATCATAAACACAGTGAAAAAGCTAAATGACAGAGCCATGTTCAGACCAGAATATCCGGGAGAAAGTTTAGAGCCTAATTCTGACCCATACATGATACTTAGAGACCCAAGATGAAGAGATGGAATGGAAATGGGAGTGGCAACTGGGCATAGGCAAGTTAAGGCAACTTTTCTCATGGAACTGAATAGTCATTTAATCTTGATTTGGCTGAGTAGATTGTATAATCCATTGTGAAGGTGCACTAAATTGGAGAATACTCATTGACTGCTGTTGAAATGTGAAGTGTTTGGAGCCCTGTGTAATGGTTGACAGGAAATGAAAAGACAAGTTTTACATTGCCCGTGGCTGCCTGGGAAACTGTGAAGGGAAAACAATGACAATTTTGTTTTTTGCCGAAGAACATGTGCTCACACTAAAACATCCGTTTATGAAACCCAAAATGTAATGTAGTTTCTTAACTGAACAAAATCCAATTACTGCCCTGCGCATTGAATGGACCTTCACATAGTTGGTTAAATCTAAAAATATTTGCTGGGAATGTGGGGTTCTAAATATTTCAACAAATGGGTGTTAGTTATTTTCTGTTAAACAAATATTTGTTGGGAGTACATCTGATACAGTCCGTTGAATTTGTACTCCTTATCTCTTGCCATTGTGCAGTAATCATTTTTCTGGGTGTACCCACAATTTCCTTAAACAATTTTCCATAAGGTCACTGACTGCACCTTACATCATGTTTTCTTTTCTTCATTGACATGGGTTGTAAATATAATCGGTTGCTGAGTCTCCCAACTGCACATTGATGTCACTCCTGAAGTTAATTTTTCATCCAGTTGTTTGTCTTTCTCCAGTAGCTGCTCACATTATTTTCTGGTCTTCTTTATTTATTATCTCAATGTTATTCTGAGGACAACCGTGTGAAGTTTCCTCAACTTTGTTGTAAATTCAAATGCCTATTCACTGTTCCTTCTCCCTATACCTCCGGTATGATGGAACTAAGAACACACTCTATACCTCACTAATTTATAAATCCCCATATTTTGAAATATCTTTCTTTCCAAAGTCTTGCCATTTTAAGAAAACCTTTAGGCATTCAAAACTCAAGCATAGTACAATCTATCATTTAGTTTTTACTGGTACTCTTCTCCAACTGCAGGAAATTGATTGGATCTTTAATGTTCATCTAGAAATATCAGTAAAATAAGAAAACGAAAACTCGCAATTTACTTGGTGTGATTGATTTTATTCCAGCTCCATTTCACAGGATCACAGAATTGTAACAGCAACAGAAGGGAGCTAGTCAGGAACGGGGTGACATGGTGCCTTACAGTGCCAGAGACCTGCGCCCAATTCCACTCTTGGGTGACTGTCTGTGTGGAATTTGCATGTTCTCCCTGTATCTGCATGGGGTTTCCTCCCACAGCCCAAAGATATGTAGGCTAGGTGGATTGGCCATGCTAAATTGCCCATAGTATTCAGGGATGTGTAGCTGAAGTGATTTATAGGGGGATGGGTCTGGGTGGGATGCTCTGAGAGTAAGTGTGGACTTGTTGGGCCAAAGGGTCTGTTTCCGCAGTGTAGGGATTTTATGATCTATGTTCCTTTTCAAAGAACTGCCTGGTGTGTCTACCTTTTGAATGCCTGAATTGAATCTGTTTCCAGCACATTTTTTGGCAGTGCATTTCAGCCCCCAGGCACTTATTGTGTGAAGAATGTCACTTTTGTCTCCATTACCAATAACTTGAAGTTTGTGCCCTCTCGTTTTTAATCTTGTCAAGAGTGGGCACATTTCCTCCACATCTACTTTGTCCAGATCTCTCTTAATTTAGAACACTTCTATCATTTCGCCTCTCAGCTCTTTCTTCTCTAACGTATAAAGGCTCAAACAATGAAATTGGAAAAGGCCAGATGGACCACTAATCTGGATTGTACAACTGATCAGAAACATTCTGTCCTTAATTGGACTTAATTCCAATTCTTTATTCTCCCAAAAGAATGTACTATTTAAAGGTTTTACAATTGTCAAAACTCTGAGAGAACTGTCTATCCAGCTGTACCTTATCTGGCTGCTGTTTTAAAACCTGTTCCTACCTTGGTGGAACTGACATCATGAAACTAGTCTACTCTTGAACAGAGATAGTAGGAACTGCAGATGCTGGATAATCTGAGATAACAAGGTGTAGAGCTGGATGAACACAGCAGGCCAAGCAGCATAACAAAGTATGAAACTGGATGAAGAGGAGCAGGAAGGCTGACATTTTGGGCCTAGACCCTTCTTCAGAAATCTTTCTTTTCTTTCAGAATTCCTTTCTGAAGAAGGGTCTAGGCCCGAAACTTCAGCTTTCCTGCTCCTCTGATGCAGCTTGTCCTGCTGTGTTCATCCAGCTCTCCTCTTGAACATTTTACTTCAGTCTATATGTAACAAAAAGAAGAACAAATATTCTTCTAACCAAGATATTTGTCCACCTCAGCCCTTGTTTTCCAGCTGACAATGGGAATGTGGTGTTTTCTTCAGCATCAATTGCTGGGCTTCAATGCATGGGCTGGAATCTTTTGAGATGGTGGTATCCCATGACTAGAGATTTAGTGAGAGACCCAAGGATGAAGGTAGCTGGAAGAAGAGCTCCCCTATTCCATGAGATCTTCAAAAGCTACCTGAGACTTCACTTGAAAAAATGGCATAGCTCCTAGTACAGCACTGGTATATCCACCAGAATTAAGATTTAAATAACGAAGGGCTAGTGATGCAGTGGTAGTGGTATGGGACCAGTTATACAGCAATAGGAGTTAATGGCCTGAGACCTCTGGATTTGAATCTCATGACAGTAGACTATTAATATCATTGATTTACTTGGAACTATAAAGCTTACCCCAATACAGATGACCATGACAACCACTCTTGTCAAAAATCCCTTCTGGCTCGGTGATGTTCTTTAGGAAGGAAGTCTGCCATCTGTGCCCAGTCTAGTTTACATGTGACTCCTAGCCTGAAGCAGTGACTCTTACAGTCCTCTGGCCTAACAAGCAGGTCAGTTAAAGTCCAGTCACAGTCCAGTGGTGGCCGCATCTCATAAAATAATAAAGAAAATAAAATGAGTCAGTAATGACATCTGAATATAGCTTTTAGACAGCATTAGTGTAAAGAACAAAATAGTTTAATTTGTGCAGATGATTTAAAATCTAGAATCGATTTATGTCTCCACCTTTTCCTGTTCTCTGTTACATCGACTTCTGTTGATACCCATGGTAAGTGATTACATTAATGCTATGACAGATACAAAGTAAGAACCAACAAAGATTACACGACTGTAACTTCTGCACTGTCACTCAATAGTTGGGTTTGAGTAAGATCTCAAATCACCATCTGTCATTCCTCTTGATAAAACGTGCAGAAGAGCATAGATTCATTTATGCGTGGAATCAGGCACCCACTGAGACACAGAACACTGTTTCCATATGTCCATGTGGTTAAATAAGAGTTAAATTTGGGTCAAATGAACGAATATGCACTAACCACAGCAAACTGCATAAGTTGCATTACTCAGATGCAACGTCTGTTAAATTACTACCTTTGAGATGTTTTGTTAGCCAGATCAGGAGGTTCTGTGCAATGGCTGTAAAGAAAGACAGAAAGTTTTCATATCTGAATCACTAAACTGGATCATCATTCGTTGAGCTACCAAGAAACAATTGTTTTTCCCCAACTTCAATGCTGTTATGTTTATTTGAATTTTAAATTGTCTAATTTTGTTGCGTATCTTCGATTTGTATTTTTTTAATGCGCTTTATCTTTTTCATCGCTAACTCGATCTGGTTTTAGCCAGTAAAAACGATGAATGCTTTTCCACTTCCTCAAGATAGAAGAAGATATTGATATATATTTAGATCTGCACATTCAGCAACAATGTTCAATGAGTTCTTGATATGAAAACACTTGACTGAGGCCCCATAGCCATGGTGGAAACCTAGATTTCAAACAAATTGGACAACTTCTATCATGCAACAATCCAATCCCTCTTGCTTACTGCATCCAACTATTCCTCACTTATATTGTGGCTCTAAATATTGGAAAGGAGTAGTGCACAAATGGATATTTATTGGGTGAGATGCTTTTCTATCTGTATTTTTGTCTCAGATTTCAAGGGACTAGGAAGTAAAGATAAAAATCATAAAATGGGGAACTGCCATGGTATTGAAAAACACATTACTGATTACAATCTGAATTAACTATTTTTACATGACCTTAGGGATGTGTCAGCAAACAACCTTTTTTCAATTTGTCAGAAATGCTAAACGATATACGCAGCGATGAAATTTGTGGCAGAAATGTGGGAGAAGTCTGACAAGGCCTACCTTGATGCCACGAGCAGCTCCCCTGGTGGTTGACCGTTTAGCTGAGTGGTGAGATGGATTTCTTACCAGGCAGCGGTAAGTTAACCACCAAGGAGAAGTAGAGCTTGTTAAATACCCTGTTAACACTGCAATTTACCTCATTAATATTCAGCTTCCTATCTCAGCAAGTGTTGGTTGAATTCTTGACAGGGTACCTGACGACTTCACCACTGGCTCTTAGTGGTCTCCATATTGTTCAGCACAAAACAGGATCTCGGAACACAATCCATGGGCACCAACCACGTGAACCCTTCGTCCGTGGATATAGGCATCTGACATTTTCCATCCCTCAAAACTGCCAGGGCATCTCATTGATCAACTAGCAAGCTGCTTAGAAAGCAAAGATTTGGGTGGCAGGGTGCACAGGCAATACTGAAAAGCTGTAGCAGGGACACTGTGCATAGGCTTATATGCCTAGCTCATGGATTGGACCAGGCTGTGTCTCAGGGCTCCCTAGTTGCTCTTTCAATCCTCATTAGCTAAGTTTCTGTCTGCTTGCTCACTCCTTCCAGGCCTTGCCTTGCTCTGTCATGCTAGTTGGTGTGTTGAAGGCCCAGCCTGAGCTAAATGCTATCAGTATTGTTGTATTGATGAGTTCTTTTGAGTAGACACACAAACAGGCTGCTTGTTATGCTTCTCGGTAGGGATTTGTCTGGGACAGAGAAGAGGGGCACATCTTGCTGCACGGCACATAGACAACAAGCTAAAACCTATAGTGTATGCGGCTGATGGATGGCAAATATACTGCATGCACATTCAACCAATTAACCATTTTGGAAACTGGATAGGGCTGAGTTCTCAGTCAAGTCAAGAGCAAGATGCCTTTATTTTGGGGGACACAGGCAATGGAGAGGGTAGCGAGAGAATCAACAAGAGAGAAAAACTTATTTGACCCCATCCTAATTGCATATGCCCATGGTAGAAGTGATCACCGCATAATCCTTATGGAACCTTAAGCCCTAGCTTCAATTGAGGATACACTCTTTTGTGTTGTGAGGCTCAGAAACTGTGCTAAATGGCATAGATTTTGAACAGATCTAGAATCTCAAAGCTGAGGTATGTAGGCTGTTAGCAGCAGCAGTACAACGGTATTCAACCACATTCTGAAAGCTATAGCCTGGAATAACCCTATGCTAGGATTGCCAAGCCAGGGATCAATGTGGTTTGTAAACTTTTTTTAGTGGGGGGTTGGGGGTACGTCAGGAGCAGCACCAGGAGCGTCTAAAAATAAGGTGTCAATCTAGTGAAACTTTAATGCAGCATACAGTGCAAACAGCATGCAGCAGCTATGTGAGCCCACAACTATTGGATTTAATCTCAGCTCTGTTTCCTGCAACATGCAATAATGAATAGTGATGGACAATTCAACATCTCACTGAAGCAGGAGGCTCCACAAATATCCCCATCCTCAACAATGTGGGCTGAAAATTTGCATCCATCTTCAGCCAGAAGCAGCAAGTAGATATCCATCTTGGTCTCTTCCTGAGGTCCACAGCATACCCTCACAAAAAGGTTCTGGTTGTTAGCAGTCACTAATCACAGCTCTAGGACATCACTGCTGAACTTCCTCAGAGTAGCTTCCTAACCCCAACCTTCTTCATTGATAAAAACTGAAAGAACTGCAGATGCTGCAAATCGGGAAGGGTCACCGGACCCAATGCATTAACTCTGATTCTTTTCTTCACAGATGCTGCCAGACCTGCTGAGCTTTTCCAGAAATTTCTGCTTTTGTCCAAACTATCTTCATCTGCCTAACCATAACCCTAACCCTAAACCTCTACAGCACTATTTGCAACTCTGCAAATACTGAAGCAATCTGCTCAATATTGGACAACATACAGGCTTTGGCCAATAAGTGGCAAATTACAATTGCACAACACAAGTGCCAGATCATGACTATTGCCTAGAAGAGAGAACCTAGCCATGACCCCTTGATACACAATGGCATTACCAACACCGAATCTCTCACCGTAAATATCGTATAGGTTACAGTTGATCAGAAACTCAACTGGACGTGCTATATGAATAATGTGGCTACAGGAGGAGGTCAGAAGATCAGGGTTCTTGGTGGGCAATTCACCTCCTGACTCCGCAAAGCCTGTCCACCATCTACAAGGCACAAGTTGGAAGTGTGATAGAAAACTTTCCATTTACCTGGATGGGTGCAGCTCCAATTCAAAAGCTTGACACCATCCAGGGCAACAACAGGCTGCTCGATTGGCACCAACCATGTCCGCCATCTTTGACATTCACTTTATCTGCTATTATTTAGAAGGAAATGGTCAACAGCAGTAGATGCACAGCAGCACCACTACCTACAAGTTTTCTCCAATCAACACACCATCCTGATTTGAAACTGGATCACAATTTCTTCACTGTTACGGGTCAAAATCCTGGAAGGTCCTTCCTAACAACAGTGTGGGTTTACCTATCCTGTTGGATTGCAGTGGCTCAAAAAGGCAGCTCACCGTGACGTTTACAAGAGTACACATGATGGGCAATAAACCTTTGCCCAGTCAGTTGATACCCACATTGCATCCTGAATAAAATAAATGTCACAAGAAATGGAAAAACAGAACAGAGACACATCTATGGATTTTTACACAACACTTTTTTACTAATGTTCTTCACATACCTGCAGAGAAGAGGAATTTGTGAAATATCTCCAACATTGTACAATTTAGCACAACCCATAAAGAAATACATAGTTGAATTTGTATCCTTAATATATTAGATGCTGATATCTGCGGCCACTTGCACTTTTATATCCTTCATGATCAATGGGGTGATAGTGGCAGCAGAGCAGGCAGTGCCAGGGTCCTGTGCCCAGGGCTCATCCACTCTGTCCTCATTTCTTTTTTCCCTCTTTTTTTCCTTTCTCGCACCTTTTCTCCCTTCTTTTTCCTTTTTTTTGGCAGAAGGCGACAGGTATCTTCCTTCCTCAGATCAGGGAGCAGCGACAAGACTGTTCCTTGGGGTAGCTTCTGTGGGGTCCTGCAGCCCAGTGTAAATGGCTTGCTTTGGCGGTAGCTTACAGCCTGGTATTCCAGTGGCTTGGAATGGCAGTCTTGCAGCGGTCCTGTCTTTCATGAGCACAGGAGCCAAGAATTGAACTAAGATGAGCTTTGCCTTGATTTTTTTTTCTTTATCTATATCTTCTGTTGCTAATATAGGTGCCATGATATAGTGACTTTAAAACATTTCCTGTACTTGTAAAAAATACGATAAATGACGATTCTATTCTATTTCACTAAATGGTGTGTCTTTCATTTTTATTACAACTCCTTCAAATCACTGTACAGCTTTGAGACTTAAATAAAGCACTGTTTTACGTATTCAAAACTGTGAATGGCTTCTAGCATTTCACAAACCCTTCAGCTGCTACAAAGCAAGCAAGAGTCGAGCTGTGTTTGATGATTTCATTTACTTCGTGGACTTTTTGCTCCATTTGTCAGCCTTCTTCTCCAACTTCTCCACAGCTTTCTTTCTGATATCTCCAACTGAATAACTTTAGGCACAAACAATGTGTTTTCTGGTAGAGTTGAACTTTTCTCATTGGCAAATGTGACATACAAGGAGGGCAATCAAATTTGAGATGAATCTGAATGAGTCAGTCCACTCATTTTGAAACTTATGACTTTTATCTTCAAATTTTTCTCTACTTGATAGTCATTTCAACCTTTTTAATGTTTGCAACTTTTTTGTCAAATTGAATGCAGATGTTAATCAACCTAGCTAAAATGTTTATTCACCACAAAATTTTACACAACCTTCTGATTTCTATTTTGCAAATAGCACCTTTTTCTGTAAATAACACCTTTTTATCGCAATGCAGCCTCAAAATAAGGGCTTTAATTAGTTCCTTTCTTAATGTTTACACCTATGGCTGTGAGAAAATTATATGTACAGCTAACAGGCCATGATGGTACATGATATAACTTTGTTTATTCATACAGTGTAACTGTAATTTCTTATGATTTTTAATCCAAGCACAATTTGTTCAAACTTCATATATACTTGATCACAATTTCTAGTTGTTAACTGTTAAAATGGCCACCACCAAAGAGATTTTGGGATATCTAATACTCTTATTAAATTCAAAATATTAAAAGATAATCATGAAAAAAGTGGATTTGATCAGTCAAGCTTGGGAGCCACATGAATCCTTAATGATTACAAGCAGTTGTGTAGGCTACTGACCTCAGTGTTAAAGCTTGTATTAAAATGGACCAGGGGCTGCAGTTAACACAGGCATTGATATTGGAAGTGCACAGTCATAGAGTTGTACAGAGCAGAAACAGACTTCTCAGCCCAACTAGTCCATGCCAACCAGATGTCCTAAATTAATCTTGTCCAATTCACCAGCATTTGGCCCATATCCCTTTAACCCCTTCCTCTTCATGTACCTATCCAGATGCCTTTTAAATGCTGTAATTGTATCTGCCTGCACCACTGATTCTGACAGCTCATTCCATATCTGCACCACCCTCTGTGTGAAAAAGCTGCCCCTATGTTTGTTGTCCATATGTCCCAATGACCAGCAGATGTGTATCAACTGCATATCCCTTTGGCTGTTCACAACAAGCAAGGTACTGACTGTACAAAACTCAAAACACAGTGTCCAACATTAGATATGTATCCACAACTAAGTAATTCAGGGTGTGAAAAGCATTACATTGACAACCAATTTAGAATTGTTAGTTGGACTTTCAGTTTCATGCATTCCAGTGTACTACAGGTTAATTATATTAATACACAAGCACATATACCTTACTGACAGAAAGAACATGTACATATATTGCACCTATATTTTAATTCAACAAATTAGATGAAAGCCATTCTCCCGTTCATTTCCCAGGACAATGTCTTGATTGGTGAGTGATGCATCCATGACCTCATCACCTCAGGGCACCTCCCACCCACAGCCTCCAACCTTATTGTTCTCCAACCCCGCACGGCCCGTTTCTATCTCCTTCCCAAAATCCACCAACTCCCCTGCCCTAGTCGACCTATTGTCTCATCCTGTTCCTGCCCCATCGAGCTCATTTCCACCTATCTGGACTCCATTCTCTCCACTTTGGCCCAGGAACTCTCCACCTACGCCCGTGACACCACCCACGCCCTCCACCTCCTCCAGAACTTCCAATTCCCTGGCCCCCAACACCTCATTTTCACCATGGACGTCCAGTCCCTATACACCTGTATTCCTCATGCAGATGGCCTCAAGGCCCTCCGCTTCTTCCTGTCCCGCAGGCCCAACCAGTCCCCCTCCACCGACACACTCATCCGCCTAGCTGAACCCGTCCTCACCCTCAACAACTTCTCTTTCGATTCCTCCCACTTCATACAGACAAAGGGGGTGGCCATGGGTACATGCATTGTCCAAGCCTATGCCTGCCTCTTTGTAGGTTATGTGGAACAGTCCGTCTTCTGCACCTACACAGACCCCAAACCACACCTCTTCCTCCATTACATTGATGACTGTATGTCACCTCTTGCTCCCCAGAGGAGCTTGAACAGTTCATCCACTTCACCAACACCTTCCACCCCAACCTCAAGTTCACCTGGCCATCTCCAACACATCCCTCACCTTCCTGGACCTTTCAGTCTCCATCTCAGGTAACCAGCTAGAAACTGATGTCTATTTCAAGCCCACCAACTCCCACAGCTACCTAGAATACACCTCCTCCCACCCACCCTCCTGCAAAAATTCCATCCCCTATTCCCAATTCCTCCACCTCTGCCGCATCTGCTCCCAGGATGAGGCATTCCACTCCCACACATCTCAGATGTCCACGTTCTTCAAGGACCGCAACTTTCCCCCCGCAGTGGGTGAGAACAACCTTGACCACGTCTCCCACACTTCTCACAACATATCCCTCACACCCTGCCCCCACCAGAACCGGCCCAAGAGGATCCCCCTCATTCTCACATACCACCCCACCAACCTCCGGATACAACGCATCATACTCTGACACTTCTGCCATCTGCAATCCGACCCCACCACCCAAGACATTTTTCCACCCCTGTCTGCCTTCCGGAGAGACCACTCTCTCCATGACTCCCTTGTCCGCTCCACACTCCCCTCCAACCCCACCACACCCAGCACCTTCCCCTGCAACCGCAGGAAATGCTACACTTGCCCCCACACCACCTCCCTCACCCCTATCCCAGGCCCCAAGATGACTTTCCATATTAAGCAGATGTTCACCTGCACGTTTGCCAATGTAGTATACTGTATCCACTGCACCCGTGTGGCTTCCTCTACATTGGGGAAACCAAGTGGAGGCTTGGGGGCCGCTTTGCAGAATACCTCCGCTCGGTTCGCAATAAACTACTGCACCTCCCAGTCGCGAACCATTTTAAATCCCCCTCCCATTCCTTAGACGACTCGTCCATCATGGGCCTCCTGCAGTGCCACAATGATGCCACCTGAAGGTTGCAGGAACAGCACCTCATATTCTGCTTGTGAACCCTGCAGCCCAATGGTATCAATGTGGATTTCACAAGCTTCAAAATCTCCCCTTCCCCCACTGCATCCCAAAACCAGCCTAGCTTGTCCCCACCACCCTAACCTGTTCTTCCACTCACCTATCCCTCCTTCCCACCTCAAGCCGCACCTCCATTTCCTACCTACTAACCTCATCCCGCCTTCATGACCTGTCTGTCTTCCCCGGACTGACCTATCCCCTCCCTACCTCCTCACCTATACTCTCCTCTCCACCGATCTTCTTTTCTCTTCATCTTCAGTCCGCCTCCCCCTCTCTCCCTAATTATTCCAGAACCCTCACCCCATCCCCCTCTTTGATGAAAGGTCTAGGCCCGAAATGTCAGCTTTTGTGCTCCTCAGATGCTGCTTGGCCTGCTGTGTTCATCCAGCTCCACACTTTGTTAGCTAGCTCTAGAGCTAGGTTTTGTCAATGTACATGCAGAGGTCAACCTGTGCTTTCAGATCTTGTCGCTAAGGGACAGAGTGTAGGTGAGAAATAATCTTGATCCATGGGAGTTCACCAGAGTTAATGGTGTGGGAGCAGGAATAGAGGACATTGCAGTTCATACTCTGGCATGTTTAGGTTAATGAAAATGGAAGCAGCTCACTGCAAATCCACTCTCCTGGATGAGGTCGGAGGCTTTTGACGAGAACTGTGCAGCCAACTGTGTTACAAGATGCAGACAGGTCAAAGGATGAGGCAGGAAAGTTTGCATTGTTCGTGTCCTTGATAAGAGCTGTTTCAGTAATGTGGCAGATAAACAATAACAGAATTCTGGGAAAACTGGACTCAGACTTAAGGGATGGCAAGGCTCTAGACTGGATGGAGAGGTTGGTAATGGGCCAATAGTTTGCAAGGACTGTGCGGTGAAGGTTTAGCTTATTGAGGAGTGTGGTAATTAGACATGCAAAGAAGAGAGAAACAACAGCAAAACTGAGAGAACCATTAACAAAAGCAGTTACTACAGGGATCAAGAAGGGAAATAGGTTGTTTGACAGCAGTTTCGTGGTATTTTGTTGAAGTAGCACAAAGTGGGTCTCATGTGTGAGTTCAGAGAGTTCATGGGGGAAGATAGCAGAAAAGCTTAAAAAAATTGAAAGTTCAGGGCTAGGACATATAAAGGAGCTTTAGAGGAAATTTGAAAAAGGAAATCTAAATATAGTTTTCTCTGAAAGTGTAACTTTGCAAACATTCAAGTATATTTTGTGAAACTAACACTTCTTGATTGCAAGTATTTTTCTTAAAATGTGAAGTACATTAGATTATTTTTACTTTTACAATAGAATTCAATGTAACACTACTTGTTGTGCATTTCTGTACTTAATTATAATGCTAACTGTAAATGAACTCTGAGATAACACGGTGAGAAGCTGGATGAACACAGTAGGCCAAGCAGCATCAGAAGAGCAGGAAAGTTGACGTTTCATTTTCATTTCTGAAGAAGAGTCTCGACCCGAAACATCAACATTCCTGCTCCTCTGATGCTGCTTGGCCTGCTGTGTTCATTCAGCTTCACACCATGTTATCTCAGATTTTCCAGCATCAGCAGTTCTTACTCTCTCTCTAAATAAACTCTTATTTTTAGCTTAAAAAGAAAGACCCAAACCTCTTGATGTGAATTTTACCTGGCCTAATTCCCACAAATGAAAGCACTTATTTATTCATTTATTTTCTCTAATTTTAAAATAGATCAAATACTTCAGCACAGCTGCTTATGTGAAGTCTGACTATAACTAGCATTTATTGCCCATCCCTAATTGCCCAGAGAACAGTGGATCAAAATGGAGTTGCTGCACGTCATGTCAATTTTTGAGAAGGACTCAGACCGAGTCCTCATTACTCAGCTTTTATGCACCAACATTATTATTACTGCACCAACTGGCTCCAACATTGTAATGTTAAACACAGAGATTGAAATGGCTTATCAGTTTTTGGGAGACAAGGGTCCCAACCTGAAACTAAGATAACAAAGTGTGGAGCTGGGTGAACACAGCAGGCCAAGCAGCATCTCAGGAGCACAAAAGCTGACGTTTCGGTCCTAGACCCTTCATCAGAGAGCGGGATGGGGTGAGGGTTCTGGAATAAATAGGGAGAGAGGGGGAGGCGGACCGAAGATGGAGAGAAAAGATAGGTGGAGAGGAGAGTATAGCTGGGGAGGTAGGGAGGGGATAGGTCAGTCCAGGGAAGACGGACAGGTCAAGGAGGTGGGATGAGGTTAGCAGGTAGGAAATGGAGGTGCGGCTTGAGGTGGGAGGAAGGGATGGGTGAGAGGAAGAACAGGTTAGGGAGGCGGAGACAAGCTGGGCTGGTTTTGGGATGCAGTGGGGGGAGGGGACGAGCTGGGCTGGTTTTGGCAGTTCCCATTATTCCCAACCTGAAATGTCAGTTTTACTGCTCCTTTGATGCTGCCTGACCTGCTATGTTCCTCCAGGTCCACACTGTGTCATCTCTGACTCCAGCATCAGCAGTTCTTACAATCTCTTTTAAACAAATTACTGCGTTTCCTTTAGTCACACTGTGACAAATTACTTCATTTTAAAAATCTTATAATATCATTTTCAATCATTGCAATTAGCATTTCCTTTGCAGTACTTCAAAAAGTTAGGCTGAAAATAATGCAGAACTGTTGAAACTCTGGCTCAAATTTCCTTTCTGATATCACTAAAGACATTATTGTGTTATCTCATTGGTAAAGTTGTGGTATTTGCCTGTCCAGATGCTGAATGAATTTCCAAATAATAAAATGTACATTTGTCCTCAGCTGCCTGCTGCTTCTCGCTTATAAAATTTATTATAGATATTTCATTTCCAAAGGTTTCACTCTATTGGCTGGAGGGCCTGGTATGGTGCAAAGGTTGTTCCTGCTCTGCTGCTATTGTACTAAGTTACATTTGTGTGTTCAGAGTTGTAGCAGTTTAGACACTTAGGAGTGCGAATTTGTCTGGTTAAATTTTAGAGCCCAGAGTCCATGCTGTAGAGGGAAGAGTGCACCTAACTAGGAGGCGTGAGACCAGCTTGAAATTGGGTATTGAATCTTATTAACTTCATTTTCATTCACTGGCATGGATGGAGGATTCACAGATTGGCAAAAGGCAGAGAGTAGGATAAAGGAGTCTTTTCCAGAATGGCAGCTAGTAACTAGTGGATTTCCCCAGGGGTCAGTGTTGGGATCACAACTATTCATATTATACATTAACGATCTGGATGAAGGAACTGAGGGCATTGTTGCTATGTTTGCAGTTGACAGAAAGATAGGTAGAGGGACAGGTAGCGTCAAGGAAATGAGCAGGCTGCAGAAGGACTAGGACAGGTTAGGAGAGTGGACAAAGAAGTCGTAGATAGAATACAATATTGGGAAGTGTGAGGTAATGTACTTTTGTAGGAACAGCAGAGGCATAAACTATTTTCCAAATGAAGAAAGGCTTCGGAAATCTGAAGCACAAAGAGACTAAAGAGTTCTAGTTCAGGATTCTCTTCAGGTTAACATGCAGGTTCAGTTGGCAGTTCGGAAGGCAAATACAACTTTGGCATATGTTTCAAGATGGCTAGAATACAAGAGGAGGGATGTACTGCTGAAGCTGCATCAGGCTCTAGTCAGACCACATTGGAATACTGAGACAAGTTTTGGGTCCCGTATCTCAGGAAGGATGTGTTGACCTTGGCGGTGGTCCAAAGAAGATTCACAGGAATGTGCCCGTGAGGGAAGGGATTATTGTGTGTGGAATGGTTGAGGACTCTGTGTCTGTACTCAATGGAGTTTAGAAGGACAAAATCTCATTGAAACTTTGAATATACAGACAGGCCTGGATACAGTGAAAGAGGAGAATACATTTCCACTAGTAGGAGAGACCAGGACCTGAGGGGATAGCCTCAGAGTGAATGGACAACTCTTTCAAATTGAGATAAGGAGGAATTTCTTCAGTTAGAGAGCGGTGAACCAGTGAAACTTGTTGCCTCAGAAGGCTGAGGAGGCCAAGTTATTTAGTATATTTAAGACACAGAGATAGATAGGTTCTTGAATAGTAAGATGATCAAGGGCTATGGGGAGCAGACAAGACACTGGAGTTGGGAAACATATCAGTCATAACTGAATGGTGAAGTAGACTCGATGGGCCAAAGGGCCTACACATACTCTGCTATTTTATTTTCATTCCTATTGTGACAGAATAGAAGAGATTTAAAACACAGATTGGCATCTGGTTCGGTCCTTGGGACTGGGAAGCGCCGTGGATCAAAGGGACATTGGGGTGCATCTCCACTGCTCCTTTGAGCTCTCAGGACAGGTAAAGTGGCTCAGAAGACATATGGGTACCTGCCTTGATGAGCCAAGCTACAGTGTTTAAGAGCAGGGAGGTTGTGCTGGAACTGCACAAAAGGTTGATTAGGCCGCAGTTAGAGTATTGTGTGCAATTCTGCAATCCACATTATAGGAAAGATGTGATAGCACCGGAGAGGATACAGAGGAGATTTAACAGGATGTTGCCTGGGCTGTAGAGTTTTAGTTATGAAGGACGATTGAACAGAATTTTTTGTCCTTGGAGCAAAGGAGACTGGGGGACATTTTTGAGATGCACAAACTTGTAAGGTGCGTAGACAGGGTAGACAACTTCACATATTTCAGCATTGCTTCATTCAGCCTAATACCATTTTCAACATTATTATAGACTGCATACTCAAGAAGAACATCCACCAACATCTAATGGAGACACAGCAATAAATACAGCCTTTTACAGTTTTACATCAATTGACGTAAAGAAGTTGATATGACAATGTTCACATTTGTCTTTAGTAAGCTTGTTGCATGTTGTATACCACAATTTATGGTCAACATACACCACAGTGATAACATCTGAGTAAGGAAACAATTTTCATCGGGTATTTACCTTCTTATTTTCATTATCTCCCATTTCTGTGTAAAATATCACAGTGTCATTGCAGAACGTGAGAACACGCACCTTGTGGGGTCACATATATCTGTGGTGAGCTCGTGGTGAATGTCTTTGTGCATGGGACGATGATTCAGCAGAAAATATAGAACAATACAAAGATGTTGCAAATCATTTTGAGTGAAAAGGAGGAGGAAGTCCAACTGGAGTACAGTTTAAAAAGCATTTTGTGGGAGTTTATTGGAGATATATCACTGGGGGACTAACTGCATAAAAGTGCTTGCAGATCTGGTCCATGCTTTTAAGTTTTAATTGTGATTATCTAATTGCAAGGCTAGGATCTTAGAAAATACCTAAACAGGTTTGGAATATAAGAGTGGGGAAATCCTACTGCAGCTGTACAAGGAGCTGATGGAATCACATCTGGAGTGCTGTAAGCAGTTTTGCTCGCTTTTATAAGGAAAGACATTGTTTCATTGGAGGCAGTTAAAGAAAGTTCACTAGAATGAACCTTGTTATGGAGGGACTGTATTATGAGCAAAGGTTAAACAGGTTGTGATTCTGCTTACTGGAGTTTAGAAGAATGAGAGGTGATCTCTTTGAAACATACAGGACTGTTAACGGCCTTGACAGGGTAAATGCAGAGAGGATATTTCCCCTCATGGAAGAGTCTAGGACCAGAGGGCATGATCTCAGATTAAAGAGATGCCCATTTAAGACTGAGGCGAGGAGGAATTTCTTCTCTCACAGGATTGCGAGCCTTCGGAACTCCTTGCCATAGAGAGCTGTGGGGTCAGAATCCATGTGTATATTTAAGGCTGAGATAGATAGATCTTTGGTCATAGAGGAATCAAGCATGATGGGGAAAATGCCAGAAAGTGGACATGAGGAATATCTAAGCAGCCAGGATCCAACTGAATGGTGGAGCAGGCTGAAGAGGGAAAATGGCCTGCTGCTGTTCCTATTTCTTGTGGTCCTATGTTTGTAAAGAAATTAACTGAGGGCCACAATACACACTTTACCCCTTCTCTCCACTCATTTGTATCCATCACCACAAACCCCTACCCCCCAACTCCCATGCCCACCACTGGCACACAGCTGTCTATATAGATACTTTGCAATCTCCAAATGCAATCTTTGACCACGCTCGTGGAAATCCACAAGGTGCTGCTGTCAGTAATGCAAACACGGCAGTGAATTTTAGACCAGTGGCAGCCATAGCAGCAGTTGTCAATTGAAGCCGAATAACATGCAACCTGACCCAAAGGTCCTGCGTGTGTTTTCCAAGTTCTCCGGCCAATTTTTGCAACAGTTGAGAAAATTATGCTGAGAAATGGAGTACTGAGTGCTGCAAAGGAAAGATCTACAATATATAACTAAACACATTTGAATCACAATGTTGGGTAGCTTACGGCAAATTCTGGATTCGAAATGTTAGCAGGCAATTGATCTCGTAACACACACTGATAAACAGTCTTGTTGGGTGATTCTGTCCCACAGAAAGTGCTTTCAGAAGCATTGAATGAGATTTCTAATACAGTGCAGTTTATCCATTTTAATGTGGATTTCACATTTCCTGAGCACACTGGGGAGGCGATGGCCTAGTGGCATCATTGCTGGACTTTTAACCCAGGGCCCCGGATAATGTTTTGGAGAAGCATGTTTGAATCCTGCCACGGCACATGGTGGAATTTGAATTCAATAAAATATCTGAAATTAAGAATTTAATGAATCCATTGCTGATTGCCAGAAAAACGCATCTGGTTCACTAATCCCTTTTAGGGAAGGAAACTGCCATCCCTACCTGGTCTGGCCTCCAGCCCTATAGCAAGGTGATTGAATCTTAACTGCCTTTTTTAATTGCCCTTGCAATTAAGGGATGGGCAATAAATGTTGCCTAGCCAGCGATGCCCTCATCCTGTAAATGAATAACGGTTAAAGCCTGCTGTATGTCTGCAATAAGAAGGTGCAGAGCTGGATGAACACAGCAGGCCAAGCAGCATCAGAGGAGCAGGAAGGCTGACATTTTGGGCCTAGACCCTTCTACTGTGTGTCTGCAGTTGTGATATTGCTCCATTTTCAAATCTTACTGTCCAGTTCATCCCCTGGAAATTCAACTTTCTAACCATTCATCTGACAAAGATGCTGTCGCAATTTAAGAAAGGCACTCCTGTGTTTACTTTGAAATGGTGTTTTCAATAAGTGAGTCAGAAGATCTTGTGTAGAATGTACAGGGATCTGGGTGGTGTGGCAAATGATGAGAAGGCTGATGAGGCCTATTTTAAATGACATCAGGAGCAACTCACTGCATGTTTTATGCATTTGCCGAGCAGCAACAGGATTTTCTCACTGGTCATTGGCAAATTGCCAGCTAAGACAGACTCCAGCTGGTAAAAACCAATAATGCCATAACTCAACTCACCAATACTCAACTTCCTACTTGAACAAGCTAGACACTGGGAATTCTCGGCTTGGAAGTCAGAGTGGGTACCTGGTGACCTCAGCCCTCTGCTGGTGACCAGCTCGCCCAAAAAGCATTTCAGGGCATGATCCATGGGCATCACCTGCATGTAGCATTCATGCATGGATACAGGCATCTGATAGTCACGATCCCCTCACAACCAGCATTCATTCTCATTTGTCCCTGTCCACAGAGTGGTGTGCCAATTTCTCCCCATTTTCCACTTCCAAAAGAAGTATAATGAATGCTTCTAGCTAACTCTGGCCTCTCTGTGCTTGTCCAGGAGTGCAAAAGCCTTGGAAAGATGGTGTAGGTGCCAAACATGCCAGTCTCTTCTGGGATATCCTAGTGGTGCGAAGCGACAAGAGAGGCACTATAGAGTTGTTGTGGGTAATTGATGAAGCAGACTTGGGACAATAGCGTGAGAAAGTTTGTTCGGACTCATAGAGAAACCGTCTATCAAACTCTTTAAAATTGGGATTTAGTGAAAAAAATTATAACACTCAGCCCATAGTATCTTAAGCAGAGGAGAAGGGGAGAAAGTGAGATACATATTTTGAAATAGCTTGCAGAATTTGGTAATTACACTGTCTATTGGAAAGTAAGCCTGATGGTGAAGATCCTTCTTTAAATGTTATCTGTTATCCCTGATGTCCATCTAAATTCCAAGAATGTTCCACCGTGTGGGAAGCAGGAATCCTTTAACTGCTGCCAAAAACGATCTATTTGCTAAATAAACCAACATATGGACAAAGACCTCGAGGTCAACCAAAATACCCAGCTACAAATCTTCTTACTAGAAGCATAAACATCAAGCCAAATGTCTGTGTAGGAACTGTTATTTGAGAATTGAATGTTTTGAATGAAATAAACACAGACGGGTAATCTGTTCCATCAGTTTAACTCATTGCAGTGCAGACTAAACAGAAAACTTTAGATTCTAAAGGTTTGCCTTAGACCAGGCCATCATGGAACATTTAATTTTGACCTCACAGTATAGATGTGGAGGTACTGGGGTGGAAAAGGTTAGGAATCACATGACACTGTTGTAGCCCAATGAATTTGTTTGAAAACGCAAGCTTTGGGAGCCACGTTCCTTCTTCAAGTGTTAGTGAGAGAGGTGGCATCAGACACAGAATTTTTAAGCAAAAGATCAAAGGGTCACACCACTGATGAGGATGTACTAAACAAACCTAAGATGCTCTTAAATCTTTAATCAGTTAGAAAGTTTTAACTGATTAATAGATATATGTAAATGCCCAAATTCTTCTGAAGTCACTGCCCTGAGAGAACTAAGGGTTTTATCAATGAAAAGAAGAGGTGACATTTTAGATCAGACAATGCATGTTAGGTGTGAGGCCTTGTTTAGAATCCATTTGTGTTTGGTTGGGAGTCGGACTGGTTTTATTTCTTAAGTAGGAATTTAGAAAACTCCACATTGACTGACTGTCTATAAACTGAGTTATTTATGAACCAAATGGAAAATATCTGCAACACAATGTGAGCACAGCGGATAGTGGGAGACAGAGAGAGTAAGTATATGTGTGTGGGAGAAAGAGTGTATATGTGGGAGAGAGTGGATGTGTGTTTGTGGGAGAGACAGAAAGAGTCTGTGTGCGTGTGTGAATGCATTTGTGTCTGTGTCTGTGTGTGTGTGGGTGTGAGTATGAGTGTGTGTGTGTGTGTGTGTGTGTGTGTGTGTGTGTGTGTGTGTGTGTGTGTGTGTGTGTGTGTGAGACAGTGTATATTGTGGTGGGGTCACCTGTAGTGTGACATGAACCCAAGATTCCGGGTGAAGCCGCCCTCATGGGAACCAAACTTGGCTGTCAGCCTCTGATCAGCAACTCTGTGTTATTGTATATCCCTGCTGCCTTGGAGGACGTTTACCTGAAGATCCAAGACTGAATGTCCTTGAATGCTGACGTGTTTCCCAACTGGGAGGAAACATTCCTTTCTGGTGATTGTTACACAGGTGTCCATTCATCTGTTATCGTAGCGTCTGCATGGTTTCTCACAATGGCTTCGCAGCCTTTAACACATTATTGAGAATGATGAGGACCTCGTCAAGACCTTCCCCATGCCTCCGCGCAACTACCAAACCTTAAACAAGCCATTGTTTGCAATAAACCACCCAGCTTTCAGGACAACATCAACGACCACGCTACTCAGCCCCATCATGGCAACCTCTGCAAGACATGTCAGGTCATCGACATGGACATTACCATCACACATGGGAACACCACCCACTATGTACACAGCAGATACTCATGTGACTCGGCCAAATTTGTCTATCTCATTTGCTGCAGGCAATGATGCCCCGAGGCATGGTATATTAGTAAAACCATGCAGACGCTACAACAACGGACACTGCGCAACAATTGCCTGACAGGGATGTTCCCTCCCAGTGGAGGAATACTTCAGTGGTCAAGGGCATTTGGCCTCCAATCTTTGGGTGAGCGCTCTCCAAGGTGAACTTTCAGATGCACAACAACACAAGAGTCACCAAGCAGAGGCTGATACCCATGATTGATATCCATGATGATGGCCTCAACCAGGATCTTGGGTTCATGTTGCAATACAGGTGACCCCAGCACATTATACACTCTCTCTCTTTCTCTCACACACACACACACACACACACACACACACACACACACACATACAGACAGACATAGACACACTCATACTCACACTCACACGCACACACACACAGACACAAATGCATTCACACATGCACGCAGACTCTTTCTGTCTCTCCCACAAACACACATCCACTCTCTCCCACATATACACTCTTTCTCCCACACACATATACTTACTCTCTCTCTCTCCCACTACCCCGCTGCACTCACACACACACAAACACACACACGCTCTCTAGAACATAGGACATAGAACAGTACAGAACAGTACAGGCCCTTCAACCCACGATGTTGTGCTAACCAATGGTCAATCTACCCTGCAATCCCTACATTTTACTATCCTCCATGTGCCTATTCAAGAGTCACTTAAAAGTCTCTAAAGTATCTGACTCCACTACCACTGCCAACGGTGCATTTCACCTGACCACCTCTCTCTGTGTGAAGACCCTACCTCTGACATCTCCCCTGTACCTTCCTCCAACCACCTTAAAATTATGTCCCCTCATAATAGTCATTTCACCCTGGAAAAATGTCTCTGACTTTCCACTCTATCTATGCCTCTCATCATCTTCTACATCTCTATCAAGTCACCTCTCATCCTTCTTTCATCCAATGAGAAAAGCCCTAACTTCCTCAACCTTTCCTCATATGACCTGCCCTCCAGTCCAGGCTGCATCCTGGTAAATCTCTTCTGCATCCTCTCTAAAGCTTCCACATCCTTTCTCTAATGAGGTGACCAGAACTGAACACAATGTTCCAGATGTTGTCTAACAGACCTTTAGACAGCTGCAGCATAACCTCGTGACTCTTAATCTCAATTCCTCTGCCAGTGAAACCCAAAACACCAAACGCCTTCTTTACAACCCTATCAACTTAGGTAGCAACTTTGAAGGATCTATGGACACAGGCCCCAAGATGCCTCTGTTCCTCCACACTGCTGAGAATCCTGCCATTAACCTTGTATTCTGCATTCAAATTTACCCTTCCAAAATGAATCACTTCATACTTTTCTGGGTTGAATTTCATCTGCCACTTCTTTGCCCAGTTCTGTATCCTGACAATGTCCCGTTGCAACCTATAATAACCCTCCACACTATCCACAACTCCACCAACCTTCGTGTCATCGGCAAACTCACTCACCCACGCTTCCACTTCCTCATCCAAGTCATTTATAAAGATCACTCCCTCAGACACTCTCACGCACGCACACTCTCACTCGCTCTCACACATGCACATGAACATGCACACACTCTCTCTCACACTCACAGACATACACACAGTCTTACACACATTCATACACACACACATTCAAACTCAGACACACACTCTAACACATACGCTCTGTCTCACACACACACACACTCACACACACTCTCTCCTACACACACACACTCTTATACACACATTTTCACATACACTGTCACACACTCTGTAACACACACTTGTACACACACTCACACTCTCTCTCTCTCTCCATCTCCCTTACTCTCTCACACACACACTCTGTGTGTGTCTCCCTCACACATACACTCTCACTCTCTCCCTCACACACACACACACTCATGCCCCCCCCCCCACACACACACATAGACTCTCTCTCTCCCACACACACTCTCCTTTCTCCCCTCCTCTCACACAACACACACGCACACACACACGCACACAAAGACACACAGTCACATGCACACGCATCACTCTCCCTCCCTCTCTCTCCCATCTCCCACACAGACATGCACACACACACATGGACACATACACTCCCTCTCCCCCACACACACACACACACACACACACACAAACACTTGCACACACATATATACACTTTCACACACATACTCTCTCCCCCCTCACGCACACACGTACACACACTCTCTCTCAGTCTCTCCCTCTCACACCACACACACTCACTATCTCCAACCCCCCAAC
Source organism: Stegostoma tigrinum (assembly GCF_030684315.1). NCBI lineage: Eukaryota > Metazoa > Chordata > Chondrichthyes > Orectolobiformes > Stegostomatidae > Stegostoma > Stegostoma tigrinum. The sequence continues at coordinate 46,228,106 of NC_081361.1, read as the reverse complement.
ACACACACACACACACACACAGACTCATGTAAATCTATGGGGTGAGTTTATATTTGCAGATATAGTCCATTTTGTTCAAAAAGCACGCAATTTATAAACAGTTGTCAATGTGGCATTTTATAACTTCCTACTTTAGAAATGAAACCAGTCTGACTCCAAATCAAAACACAAGCAGATTCTAAACAAGGCCTCGCACCTAACATGTATTATTTGATCTAAAATGTCATCCCTCCTTTACACTGATAAAACTTTTCGTAGTCTCAGGGCAGTGACTTGAAATAAATTTTGGTATTTACATAAACCTATTAATCAATTAAAACCTTCTAACTGATTAAAGATTTAACAGCATCTTAGGTTTGTTTAATACATCCTCATCAGTGGTGTGACCCTTTGATCTTTTGCTGATAAACTCTGTGTCTGATACTAACTCACTCACTAACACCTGAAGAAAGAACAAGGCCCTGAAAGCTTGTGTTTTCAAATAAACATGCTGGGCTAGAAACTGGTGTCATGTGCTTTCTGACCTTTGTTGTTTAGAGTGCAAGTAGCATATGGATGTTCCAAACAGTTACCAGGCAGGAGAAATTGAATATACCTGAGAGCGTTTATGTAATGATCTGCAACCAATGGTAGCAGCTGTAGCTTTTGAGTTGTCTCAGTTCCCAAGCAATGGTAAGTTTCGTAAATTATGCTGCCTTTACCTGTCTTACGGATCAAATGTTGAAAATGACCACATCGGAAATGATTATATTGTAAATTTACGTAAGATGTCCAGTGAAATGGTAGATCATATCAAAAACTAAGGATTTTGCAACCTACAGTTTAACTGGTTTGCCTTGTGAGATTGAGACTGACCCTGGCCAGATTTTCTTGTTGTGTCTGTGCTTGTTGGATATTTAGAAAAATGCAGGACTGAGGATGATTTCACATCAGGAATACAATCTATTTATCTTCCAGTCAGTTAATATTTCTAGAAAATTGTTCAGGATCTTGTACAGATGTGCAATCCTCTGGAACAATTTTCTGCATAGGCCAGTGGAAGGAATGCAATAACAGGAAGATGGTTGCGGTTGTTGGAGGTCTGTCATCTAAGCCCCAGAATATCTCTGTAGGAATTCCTCAGGCTTGTGCCCCAGGCCCCAACCACCTTCAGTTGCTTCATCAATGACCTTCCTCATCAAGAGGTCAGAAGTGGAAAAGTGCACTGACAGTTACATAGTGTTCAGTGCTATTTGCAATTCCCCAAGTGAAAGAGCGGATTGTGAACATTATCAAGACATGGATAATATTCAGGCTTGGGTTAAAAAATCACAGGTGACATAAATACCAAACAAATTAGCTAATGATCTTGTCCAACAAGAGAGAATTTTACCAATTTTGTTTTGTAAAAGCATAATTCTCCACCATTCACATCCTGGGGGTCACCATTGGCCAGACACTTAATTGGACCAATCAGTTAAATGTGGTACCTTCAAAATCACATCAAATGTTGGATATTAGGCGATGAAGTGTTTTGCAGAAAACTCTTCAGTTGCCGGATAAGTGCCACTCCAACACTCGTCAAGAAGTTCAACACCACCCAGAACAAAACAGCACTGGTAATTAACAGCCCACCCACCACAACCAATGGTCACTTCCTACCAAAGCACAGTGGCACTGGAGTGTACCATTCATCAGATGCATGCAACATCTCACCAAGTCTACTATGCCAGCACATCCAAAACCTGGGACCTCTACTACCTGGAGAGGCAAGGGTAGTAGATGCATGGAAAAACCAACTTCTCCAAGTTCCCCTCCGAGCCACACACTACCCTGATTTGGACATATGTTACATCACTATCACTGGATGCTGCTCTTAGCTGCTTCTTCTGGAACACTCCCAGAGCTCCCCATTCTGTCTGGAGGTTTTGCAGAGGAGAAAGACACTGCTGATATGGAAAGGAAACCTTGATGTAATCACAACCAGTTGTGACAGGCAGTTATTACTGCCTCTAACTAACATCCCATTACAGAGCTGTGTCACTGAGCACATATGCTTACTGCTTCACTTGGTCGTGCTCTTCACAAAGTATGCAACCTAACAAGATTTCTACACAGTCTTTGTAAAGCAGAAAAAAAAATTCATCTTTGATAAATGTCTGTAGTAACTTGCTCTTTTACCGTTGCTTGAGGGAATGTTTTATTTTAATGGTATGAGTCTTTTTAAAAATTTATTCATTCTTGTAATTTGTGCTCCTGGGCTTTAAAACATTATTTATCAATTCTTATTCATTTGTGGAATATGAACTGGGTAGATTGGCATTAATTGCTCATCCCTAGTCACACTGGGGAAGATGTAGGCAAACTGCCTTCTTGAACTGTTGCATGCCATGAAGTGTAGCTACACCCATATTAATGTTAGGGAGGGAACGCCAGGATTTTGACCCATTGACAGTGAAGGAGCGGTGATGTAGTTTCAAAATTTTCACAAGATTTAGGGCTGTTTGACTGGGTAAGATTTACTGCCTCTCCTTACCTTGTGTTAAAAAAGTGGTGGGTGAGTCATTACTTTAAACAGTAGCAGTTTTGTGGTTTGCCTGGTTTTATTCTTATTCAGCTTTATATAACAGCTTGATATGGTTAAGTCACATACTAATGAGGCCATTTCACAGAGCAGTTAAGGGTGAACCACATTTCATTGGATCTGGAATCATATGGAAGATAGACCAACTAAAGGACATTAAAGGACAAACAGTTGGACTGTTTACAACAATCTAATACCTTTAATGTCGTCTTCACCGATACTGGCTTTACATTCCAGATTTACTTAATAAACAGAATTCAAAATTCACCAACTGCCAAAGGATTTAAATTCTCATCTCCAGATTACTATTTTAGGCCTTATGTGATGATGCTGAGGCTTTAACATGATAAGTCAACTTGTCAAGCATCATGACCATTATTGCAGATCAACCAGTCAAGCAAATTAACCACTATGCTAACAGCCATCTCGGAATGCTGTTCAGATACTGATGATCAGAATCTTTGTCAACTTTTGTAGTCTGTGAGGTCTAAGTATTCCCACAGTGCTATCAGGGATTAAGCAACATATAGGAATGCAGTTACCATATAACTGGCTAGAAAAATGAAGATTGAACATAAATGGAAATATTCGTTTGAAGTATGGGCTTTCATCACTTTGATGTACATGGATATAACCAGACCGGTGATTAATGCAAACCATTGGTGCCTTAACAAAAGTGTTTACTCAGTATTTCTGAAGTTCATGTTTAACGTATTTTAGACATTACTCCAACATTTGATTGCTTCCTGTTTTTTGGGCACTTTTTAAAATTTTTTGTTCAAAAGCAAAGCTGGAGCTCTGCAATAAAAATGTTTCTTATTTGTTGTTGCCACCATCTATGTGTTCAATTTGTTATGCATTCCTATTCTACAAAAGTATTTAAGGACCAATTTATGCTCAGATAGAGTATGAAGCTGAAAAGCATAGCGGTGCAGGTTTTGATCATCCAGTCATTAAAGTGAATTTCAAAACTATCCCCATGAGCGCTAGTCCCTGCTGAAGGCTCCGAACCAGGCTTCTATGTTAAAAGATTACTATACTTCTCTTAGATTTCTAAATGCTGTCATATCTCTCATACAAACCATGTGATTTTGCACATGAGCCCTGCACATTCTATAAACAAAAGAAGAAAGGAAGGGAAGACTTATATTTGACAAGTTTGACAACAACTCCAGTTTTCTCAAAATATAATACAACAAATCAAGTTGTAAATAGAGTTGGAAATGAAGGAAGTGTCCACAAATAGTGATCAAATAAATGATCAAATCATCTGTCTTAGTTGTTTTTGAAGAGAGAAATGATGACAGGGGAAACTCCCACATTTTTATTTGACTATTGCCTGAGCTTTTATGTATCCATCTAAGAAGGTGGATCAGGCCTCAGCCTTTTAATAAGCATCTGTACACATGCCAATAGGATTACCAACTCCTCCCATCAGAAAGCTCAACCAGTCTTTATAATTCCAAGAACATAATTGTAGACTTTCATCCTGCTGCTACGAGGCCTAAATGTTAGTATAATTACATTCTGCATTGCTTCCTGCTGATGAAAGCAGCACAAGACCATGCTCTTAAGGTGTTTAAGACAGCTGGTCCTTCACATTCCTCTTATGAATTCCTGTAATGATTTCCTGAGACTGAAATGACAGACTTCTAATAACCAGGTATCTTTGTACAGGCTATAAATATAATCAATGAAGAGATTTCTCCCCGATTCCTATTTCCTTCAATTCTGTTAAGTATCTGTTGTGCCAAACTTTGCCTTGAGGTCAAGGGCAGTCATCCTCAGCTCACCTCTGAAATTCTGTTCTTCTCTCCATGTTTGGACCAAGAATGTAATGAGGTGAAAAGCTGAATGGCTTTGGTAGTACTGAAAGTGAGCAATAGTGAGCAAGTTTTTGCTGATAAAGTACTGTCTGTTAGCATTCTCTCTCTCTTTGTTGATACTTAAGAATGGATTGATGGGACAAAATTTCTTAGATGGGGTTTTACCTTTTTTTTAGTTATTTTTGATAAACCTGCTCAGGGATATTATTACACACCTCTGGAGCAGGTGAGACTTGAATCCAGGCCTCCTGGCTTGACCTGGTTTATTTAAATGGACAAGACATATCTGGGCAAGCCTTCATGTTAATGCAGATTTGTTAGAGGTCATTATAAGATCTATGCATTTAACAAACATCTTACATCATTCAGAGAGAAGCTTGTAATTTCTGTCTATCATTAGTAGTTCAAAAATCAGACATGAATGTATTGTTCATAGAACATTTTCATGGAATTATAAACTGCATTTTATATCTGGGAGGAATGCAGTTGTTAATGATACTGTTTCTTCATCAAAGCATTATGAGGATGTTGAGTCCTTCAACAAGACACTTTTGTGCCTTGCACTCTAACTAGAATTCAGTTGAATGCTTCTCGCTGTTCATCACATTGGAACTGCTGGTTATTGCAACAGCCATATATCTTAGGGGAGGTCATATGAGTGCCAAAGAATGGAGGTGCTATGGTATGTTGAAGAGGGTGGGAGGAGGTGTGTGTGTGTGTGTGTGTGTTATATAAACAGTGGCACAGACCGGTTTGGCTGTACATGTTAGGACTTCTACTGGGCTTAGCCTTACATCCTCTGCTGGCAGGCAGAGATTATCAGGATTGATCAAGGTGACCATTATGATGGTTCACTTCTCCATGCTATTATACTGGTATTTCGTTAGCACATACCCCTTTCACCTATACACCACATCCCTTTGAAAGATAAGCGATAAGAAGTTGTCAAGGAGGTAAAGCAAGCATATCAGTCCAAAAATAATAAGGTGTGAGGTGATCCTAGTTCATTGTTTCTGTTTACCAAAATTCTCTACTAAGTAGCAATGGGTTGTAAAGTATTTGTCTGGCAAAGAAACAAAATTGCAAGATCATATCCAAGCAGAAAGGAAGAAATTGCAAATATTTGGAAATGTTCATGGTTCCAGTATGTCCTTGTATGCTTCCTGAGCGATAAATTCACTTTGAATTGTTTTACTTGCAGGTGCCCAGAAAGCAGGTGTGGTTATTTTATTAAACATCTGCACTATGACAAGAAGGGTTAGCTGTGCTGATAGTTTTAACGCTACCTTTGTTAGTGACTAACTTGGCTTTAATAGAAAGAAGGAAAATTTATTTAAAACATCTCAATCAGATGCTAGCAGCCAGTTCAGCACCAAATCTGTCTAGGTGAGGCAATAGCAAACAATTTTGCATGGCTGTGACCTAAGTAAATGTTCTCTGTAAATTGTGGGTCACACTCTCGTGGCTCCATGATGTCTGGCTGGAAAATATGAATCCTTTGATAGCTCACTAATTGTCCATGTATGCTACTCACCACAGCCTTACTCTTCCGATGTTACACACCCATTATAAACATTTTCGATGAAAAGTCGTGTCACAAAAATTGATTTGACCTTAACAATGTTTTAATAAGCAGCAACTAGCAAATATTAGTCCATTTTTAACTGCATGTATTAACCGCGACAACCATCTATAAATGTTCTATGTCTCTCTGAGATCCTGTCTAATTTGTACAAAGTCCAGCAAACATGGGCCCAATCTAATCAATCTCTTCTCATAGGACAGTTCTCACATCAAGGAATTTTGTTCCACTACCTTTAAAGAAATTATATCCTTCCTTTCCTCAGGAGTCCAAATGTTTACATGGAATCCAGTTGTGGTCTCTCAATGTCACGTATAATTCTAATCACAGATCACATCTCTGTGATAGTAACTATGTGACTTTATCAATTCTAGTTCTACCTAATGTGCCTTCACACAATTGCCCATGCCACTGGCCCACGACTTGGCTCCTCTGTCATCCAGCTCATTGGTTCCACTTTTCCATTAATTTTCTGAAGTCCTCCAGTGTCTTAATATATTTAGTTCTCTTATCACCCTATTTCTCTACTCTTCTTTAACCTTACAACATTGAGATTTGTACGTCACCTGATGTCCTAATGTTGGGAGCAATGCCTTCAGCTGCCAAGATTCTGAGTTCCAGAATTCCTTCTTCAAGCAACAGCACTTCTGTGCCTCCTTTTCCTCATTTAAGATATTTCTTAGAAAATAATTCTTTCACGAAGGTATTAATTCTTGACTTCTATAGTTGAATGCCAATTGTTACCTAATTACGCTTCTGTGAAGTAAATTAAAATATTTTCTACATTCGATAAATGCAAGTTGTTTCTGTTGGATGAACCCATTGGTGTAAATATTTTCCTTCTTTTAATTGCATTACAGAGATTAACCAAGTCATTCAGCCGAGACAGTTTGCTCTGGTGTTTATATGCCACGTGTGGCGTTCTTCAATGTATCTGCTTCATTTCATTTTTTAGCCTATTTCTCTATTCTCTTTTCTCATCTACTTTCAATTTAAATTCATCTAAGTTTTCCATCTTAATCACCTTTAGTATTAGTGAGCTCAACATTCTGAGTATTCTCTTGAGTAAAGATGTTTACCCTTGTTATTTAGAAGCACCACAGCTATTCCCATCACCACAAAATGGGAATATTCTGTCTTCATCTACCATGCCCAACTTATTTATGATTTAAGGATTTCTATCAGGTCTGCTTCAAGTCTTAGGAACATACAAACAAGGAACAGTAAGCCAGCTATCCCTCGAGCCTAGTCTGCCATTCAATAAGATCCTGGCTGATCTGATTGTAACCCAAGAAAAACACCCTTGCCTACCACCAATAACCTTTCACCCGCTTGTTTCTTAAGATCATATCAACCCCTGTCTTAAAAATATTGAAAATCTCTACTTGCACCACTTTTTCAGGAAGAGTGTTCCAAAGACTCTCAACCCTCAGTGAGAAAAAAAATTCTTCTTGTCTGTTTAAAATGGTGACTCCTTATATTTAAGGAGCAGATTCCCCTATGAGAGGAAACATCTCACTCACATCTATTCTGAGAAGACCCCTCACAATCTTAAATATTTCAACCAAGTCAACTCTCAATCTTCTAAACTCCAACAGATACATTCCTAGCCTGTACAACCTTGCCTTCTATGACAAACTGCCCATTCAACTGGTAAACCTTCTCTGAACTGCTTCTAATGCACTTACATTATTCCTTAAATTATACCTTACAGTATTTCAGATACATCCTTACCAGTACCCTGTTTAACTGAAGCATCTCCTTCTTAGATTTGTATTCAATTCCCTCACAGGATGTAATATTGTCCTATAGCTTTCCTAATTACTTGCTGAACCTGTATACTAGCCTTTGCATTTCATGCACTAGGATACTCAGAGCCTTCTGTACGTCACTGCTCTGTAATTACGCACAATTTAGAAAATATGCTTCTTTTTTCATTCTTCCTGTTCCATTTGCTACATCTTTGTTCACTTACTTTACCCATGTATGTCTTTTTGTAGTCACTTTATGCCCTTTTCACGAGTAAGTTTCTAACCTATCTCAATGTCATCAGCAAATTTGGCAACCATTCTTTCTGATCCTTCATTGAAGTTCTTATTAAACGTTAATAACAGTTAAGGTCCCAGCACCACTCCATATGGCACATCATTTGCTATATCTTGCCAACCTGTGAAAAATCTAGTGATTCCTACACTATGTTTCCTATCAACCAACCAATCTTTTAACTGTGCCAAATTAGTTAACCTCTACATCAAGAGCTTTTATTTTCCTCAGTAATCTTTGATATGCCACTATACCAAATGCCTTCTGGAATTCTTAGTACAGTAAAACTACCAGTTCCCCATATCCACATTACTTCCTCAATGTGTTGTTTCTGTCTGATTGCCCTAAACTTATCTAAATCACCTACTGTACTACTTTAATAATAACTTCTAATAATTTTCTTTACAAAATATGTTAAGCTGACTAGTCTGAAACTTCCTGCTTTCTGCCTACTTCCCTTTTTGAATAAAAGATTATTCTAATCTAATGGAACCTCCCTGAATCTAGAGAGTTCTGGAAAATTTAAACCAATGCAAAAACTATCTCATTAGCCACTTCTTTTAAGACCCTAAAATGAAATCCATCAGGACCTGGGCACTTGTCAGCCTGCAGACCCCATATGTTACACTTTCACCAGTTCTTGCTGAGCCCCATCAGTTGATACCATAAAATGTTGTTTTTGAGTTATTTATTCCTAAATTCAAATCTTGAGTATAAATTTTGAATAACAGTCCTCCAAATACTGATTCTTGTGGAACAGTGTTTTCTTCCTTCCTCCAAACTGATTAATTACTATTTTACTCTAGTCTCTTCTTTCTGTTTCTCACAGGTAATTTACTGTTCACTCAGCTATTCATTCTGATTCAACATGCCTTAACATTATCATGAGTCCACTCTGAGGTACCTTATCATGGACCTTTTAAAAACCAAAGCATGTGACATCAATTCATTTACTCCTGTCTATGACATCTATGACTTCACAAAGAATGCTACCTGCTTGGTTCAGGAAGACCCAACCTTTCATAATTCGCTTTATTTGTTAATTTCTATCTCATATTCTTCCTTCATTTCTTTTCATGTAGATTCCTTGCTACCAATGATGTTAAAATTGTTTTTCTGTAGTTTCCAGGTATGATCTGACCTCCCTTTTCTATAGGAACAGCATTTGTTGCATGTCAGATCTCTGCCACTAGCTCCTCTTCTATTGAAATGCAATAGGATAGTTGCCTTGCTGAGTGCATCCCACTTCAATGTAACAACCATGTTTCAACGAGTCTTCCTTATCACTTGCTGGTGCCATTCATCAGATAAAACCATGCTGCACCTTCTTTTCTCCTGGATAAAGTCAAGCAAACTTGAAAGCAATGGATGGAGCTGCTCTGAGATTGAAATAATTTTAAAGCACATTGAAACCATGTCATTGTTTTAATTATTTTTTATTTGACATTCACCTCATTTACAAAAGAAAACACATATTTAAAAAGTGCAGTCTGTCAATAGGATTTTTGTTTTACAGAACATATTGTAACAATTGGAAGTGTTCTAACATGTAACAGTAATGCTTTACAGTAGCTTGCAATAATCAAATCAGTTGGCAGAGCAAACAGTACATCATTCTCAGAATCAAGGTCTGAACAATTTATCTTGTTGGTAACAATCATTCATTTATTTTCCAATTCTGTTGCTGCTTCTAAGAATGGATTATTATGTAAACAAGAGAAATATTGTTGTTGTGTGGTACTATGATGTATTTTCTGGTTAGAAAATTACTGCACAGCAGTGAACATTTTACCTAAATAGATGTACATATTTCTTACAATCTAGGCACATTGACCATACTGTGCCTTATAAATTAAACAAGGTCAAAAATCAATATACAATATAAGACTCACCCGAGCAAAATAAAACTCGACCAGTCAGAAAATGCAGTTTTAGCCTTTCCAAGGCGAAAACATTCAAGTTGGAATTTCTATTGTGCAAATTCTAATCACTATAATAGTATATAAACTTAGAAGGCAAGAAGAGTTCCTGAGTTTTGTATCAAAAATAAATAATTACAGTTCAGATAATAATTACTAATGTTAGATAATAAATATTAAGTTTAAAATAAATAATAAATACAGGAAGTTGTTTAAGCCACTGAAGAATAATCAGACTTCCATTTTCATCCATTTTACGTTGAGGTTGCTGAGTCATGCCAAAGCAGAGTTCCACAGGAGTCAGTGGACCCAGGTATAAGCTTAAATGGTGAATGTTGTGAGATATCTAACAATAAAGGACAATTATGTCCAAAGTTGATGCCATTCTCACTGGATATGCACACATGTGCACTTTAAATAAATGTCACTGAGTAGTTTGTGGACAACGTCAACTACAGTTTGTAAGCCTAATATTGAACAATGATATTTGGGATATTTACAATGCTGTTCTATCTAGTTGCAACTAGAGACTCGCAGGAAAGGGAAATCCAAAATATGTGTTAGAACCAGACCTGAAGGCTAAGTGGAGAATTAAATGGCAAGGTGATCAAATAGTCCAATATGCATGTGGTTGCTATGCTGAAGAGTGTTCAGCTTCAGTAGTGAAGATAAGGGAATGTAGAACTATTTGCCATTTTGCTTTTTTGTCCCTTTAAAATCAGAATATTTACTTAAAACATTTCTTCAGGTCACACTAAATAAGGTGTCCTTTGAAGTGATCCAATTTGCTTCTCAGGGCAACTAAAAGACAGGAACCAACATTACTTTTCCACCATCACCCAAGTATTGGCTTTACATCAATCATTCTGTGAAAAAATTTCAGAATAGGATTAATAGGCCACATGGTAAATTTATCCATGGTTTGCTAGATGGGTGAGATGAAAAAAAATTTGAAGCCTACTATCTTTTGGTAGTTTCTTCCATCTTTCATGAGGCTCGGCTATCATCTAGTGTTGCACCATTGCACCAGTTTTCTGAGCAATGGTCGGATGACCCGAGACATTGACTCCAATTTCTCTCAACAAATGCTACCAGATGTGGTAAGCTTTTCCAGCAGTTGTTTTTGTTGCACCATTGTGGTCACTATTTAATCAGGGAATGTCAACACTGCACATTGGTGAGTTACTTTTTGGGTAGGGGTGTGGGGTTAGTGGGAATTTCATAGTCAAATCTGATCCTGCTGTCATCAATATCTGCACACGGGCATTCTAGCTGGGGGCTCTAGATTGTGAGCAGGGATACGAACTCTAATTGATTTTAGCCCTCCCTCATCTAAGCCAATTGCAGCACCTCTACTATTACTCTGGTGTCTTTTACAGTAGATTAATCCGACAAAAAAAATTTAAAGTTCTGTTGACTGCTCTTTCAACAGGGCATGCCCCTGTGGATTAACATTGTCCAAATTGGAACTGGAAGATTCGGAGCTGGCAGACCCATGTTTGTTTGATATAGATTCAGGAACACTGAACGAAACCATGGGGCATGGCCCTTTCAAGTTGTTGCAGACCAACCTGCTGAGCGTCGCAGTGTTCACAATGTCAAAACCAACTTTCCCACCGAAAGTGCTGGGTTTCCAGTATTCAGGGGAGCAAATGATGTTTCCCATTAAACCTTTCAAAGAGAAAGGGGCGCCCATCTCGACCATTGATTCTCCGAATATTGCCCCAGGCCTTGGTTTTTCTATCATCAGGCCAGGATACATCTCGACGGCATCAATATCCCCATAAAGTTCTCTCAGCTCAGCTGCCATCTCATTCTCTCCTGTAACACAAAGAAGGTATTATGATGTAACTGTTATAAAATAATTAAAAAGGTACCATACATTCTCAGTATCAGGTGGTAATCCTCAATTTGGTAGCTTTGGATCTGGTTCCACAACTCAGGTGAGCACTGTTGGATCTTTAATATCATCAGCAAGTTGTGAGTGATGAATATTACCAACTTGATAATGCATCCTACACCTTAAATAAATGAAACATTCCAATCCCTAAGGTGATGAGCTCGAAATCAAAAAATTTACAAGAGGAAGGCTGAAGGGTCTAGGCCTGAAATGTCAGCTTTCCTGCTTCTAAGACGCTGCTTGGCCTGCTGTGTTCATCCAGCTCTAACCTTTGTCATCTCGGATTCTCCAGCATCTGCAGTTCCTATTATCTCTTAAGTACTCAGTCTTGTATTTACCCACAAATAAATCATTGGTAAAGTGAATGGTTCACTCCCACCTGCATTTTGTTCCAGTATCAGTGTTGTACCGCACCACTTCAATGTATCTGGTTCCTATACTATTCATCCTGAAGTAATCTGCAAGTGCTAATTAATGCTGTATGATAGTCACATATATTAAAGGCTAAGTTTGTTTGGAAATGGGCAATGGCACTGCATGTAGAAAGGTATCAGAAGAGAAGCTTTCAAGCTCAATCTAGCCCAAGAATAAAAGTAAAAGAGAAAAGAATAGCCTGCTGACTGACCCCACCTTTTTCACTTACACTTAATTTATATTAAATATTAATTAATTACTAATTTTAGATGAAAACTGTACCTGTAAGCTCTTCAAAAGACTCATAGGGTTTCATCAAGAACCGTTTCCTATATTCATTCAGAGACTTGTATCGCATCTGCCGTGTGTGTTCAATGGTAGAGATAGCCACTTTAATCAATGCTGCATTTATATTTCTGCCTCCAGCAACCTGTAGGAAAACCAGGATCATTGGCTTAAAAGCTCCTCATGAATCTAAATTCTACTGCCGAATAAACAGTGAATAATCGGAGTTGTACTAAATAAAGTTTCTTTAGTTGCTGAATTCGAGAATTGGTAGGTGAACAAAGCCACCATCACATTGCAATACAAGGATTATGACATGGAGTGATTTTGACACAGCAGTTCAAGTGTTGAAATTGCCTCCATTATTACAGTTGAAATGACTTCCTGGTTTTGCACCAAGATGTAACATCCTGAACATGAGCTGATACTTACCCTGCCAGCAATCTGCCTGGTGAATGAAGCTACCATGTTGGAGATGCCATGTTCGAGCAGCACAGAGTTATTGAAGAGGAATTCACGGTAACTGTATTCTTTGTCTTCGATGTTGAAGGTATCGGGCATCAGGGGATGCCAGTGATAGAGGGTATTGAACTCCGATGCAATCCGGTTACTGTATTGGAATTGTTGGTTAAAGAGCAGCTCTGGATCAAATTTCAGCTTGAAGTGATAACCACTCAGATGTTGCACATAATCTTCAATTACAATTTTGATTGTCTCCCCTATTAAAATTAATAAGATAGTTTAAATATTTATTTAAATGCAGAGAATTTTAATGCCAAAGTGTTTATTTAAACTCAACTTTAAACCTGTAAAGTTCTACGAATTCAGTGTTTTTGTATTTCATGCCAGCATGCTGCTCTGCATCTCAAAATGCCCAAAGGATCAGGAGCCATTTTAGAAGGCAGCTGAATATGTTAGATCCACTCACCTATTAATATTAGCCTGGTTGTCTGAAAAAGCCTTTCATCATCCCAGTCAGGGTGCACCGCTTTCAACACATCACAAACTCGGTTGTGTTCCCGCAGCCAGATTGTTGCATACATCATCAACCCTGGAACCAGTCCAAAGAATTCTTGGCCCACAGCAAACCGCAAGTGATCTGGGATATGAGGAGGGTAAGTCATCTCTACCCCTGCATCTTTAACAGTGGGAGGATAAACCTCTCCATTTAAAACCTACAAGAAATATTTGTGAATTAGATCATTTCATGAAGGCTTCGTACAGACACTGCCAAACAAATCAAAGGCATTTGGACATTGAACATGCAAATGTTGCTACCTTTCTAAATACATGATAACAAATTCTGTTTAAACATCTACCTGATATTTAAGTTTTCCATCTGTAAATAGTCTTAGTTTGTGCTGTCGATCCAAAGTTTCTCCATAGATGTGGCTCAGGTCAACCTGCAAAATACAAAGCATATAAAATACAAGTTCACAGTAATTTTAAGCATAGCGTTGGGATTATATATATTTTTGATATGAATTGATTTATGACAAGCAAGTATAACAATTTTTTTAATGTTCAATATTTGTGAATTATTGTTGAAACCATAGAAATGATTTATACTTACACCATGTCCTAAACCCAATGTAAATGCAGGGCCTCGGCTCTGGTCAGTCTTAAAAAACTGGTGTGTGAAATGCTGAGCAAAAAAGGCAAACATCATATTGGTCTTTTGGGGATCAGGAACAAATTTCTTCCTCATCAGGAATCTTTCTGCTAAATACTTAGGATCAGGCAGTGTTTGCTTTCCTGCGAGAGAAGAGAGAGAGAGATCTTTAAAACATAACCTAATTCTGTTAAAGTGGTGCCATTCCACCCCAATCCTGAGCAATAAAACAATCCTTTTCATGGATTGTCTGTTACAGCAATAACATTACAGTATTTTGCTCATTAGAAAAAACATGGATGGAAATAGCACCATCCTGGACAACATTTTTCACCCATAAGGGACACGAATTCGATACAAGGCTCAGGAAGCGCATCTCAGATGGGAACAGGAGTAGACTGGACATCTCCTTTAGTAGGGCAGCAAAGTTTTCTTGTTCTGGTAACTCACCAACTACTCCCATTGGTGTTGGACAATCTTCAGGAGTTGGGGGAAGGCTTCTGGTGTAGTAGGAGATATTGGCGTAGGCATCCCAGCTCTTGTATGAGTACTTCGCATTGTAGGTAGGAGGACTGTCAATCAAATGAGATCTGGCTGGTTGTGGAGAAAAGAAGTACATTCATAATCAGATTCCACATGCCCCATCCAATGTCTAACAGTAGATATGATGTCATTAATAATATAGAACTAATAAATTCCCACGATCTAATGAACCACGAGGTAAAAATTCCTCTACTCACTTTGCATAGCAATCCATGTAATCCGATCATTTCCCATCCCCTAGCCATCTCTCACAGAATCATATGTAATTTTACTTCGTGAGCAATAAATAAATATCCCAACGTTCATAAATGCATTTACCATGCTTTCAGTACCTAGTGCCCAATGATAACCTCATTGAAAGCTATTCCATGACTGCCTTTTGAAATTTTGCAGAACTGACCCTCTGACCCCCAACCTAACCCCAGACCCTCAAGAACCGCAAAGTTCACTCCCACCTGCACAACAGCATTAAGAGACGGACAAAATGCTGACTTAGTCATTAATGCCCACGTCCCTTAAATGACACTTTTTCTAACGAAAAGCCTAATTTGCATCTGCTCTCCACATTTGGTACTGCCACTGTTGACTTAAAAGTGACAGCAAATAATCCAAATAAAAGTAACCGTCTGCTACTTTAAGTCACTTACACGTTAAGACGTAACGCATAATCCTGTCCCTTAAGAAAGGGATCTGGTTGACTAGATTCCAAATTCCTGGGTAGTGGGTTAGGATGTGATGGACTGTGTTAGGAGTCGGTTTCAGGCTCAGTTTCACCCAGGTCCAGAACTCGGCTGTTGGGAGAGGACAGGTATTCAGGTGAGGGTTCGGATTATCCGAAAGGCGAACAGTGAACGCGCAGAAAAAAAGAACCTGTCAGTCAATCCCAGCACTTACGTGAGGTGCAGTTTTCGCCGTAAAATCCAGTGCGAGTGCAGTCACATTCATAGTTGTCGGAGTCGACCGCGGTGCAAACTCCCCGGTTTTGGCAGGGATTGGAGCAGCAAGGGTTAGCTGTGAGGAAAACACACATAAAAGTCAAGCTCGCAGGTATTTTATGCCTTGTATTTCTCACAGCCTCGCCTCACCTTGATTCAAATTTAAAGGTAGCACGGTTAAAATCCCTCCCAGCCAGGGAGACTAGTTTATATTCCGAATCACTCGAGTTGGAGGCAAGTAACCAGGACAACTACTGCGCCTTATTGTAGAGCCAGCTCTTGTTCAGTAATCACCTCATGCAGATCAGAAACCAGAATCCTATCCAGAGCAGGAAACTGCAGCCTGCTTCATGTTTTCTGAAGCACACTGTGCTGAAACCCTACGCTGCGGGCAGTATAACCGCTCCCCGCAGTCAGTGCCCAGCCTGTCGCTTCCTATCCTGGCCCAGAGGCGGACAGAGTGAGTCAGTTTTCTCCTTACCTGCCTGGTGAAGAGGGAGAATCGCGGCAACAAGTAACAATAGCATTGCTCGTGAGCTCATTGCGCCGGCTTCTCCAAGCGTCGTCACTTTCATTCGAAGCCTGTTGTGAATCTGCTCCCTAGCGCTTCCCCTTGGCTTATTAAAGACTGGCTCTTCCTCAACAATGAGTCACGCCGTGACGTCTTCCAACTATTCATCGTCTGCTCCTTACCCATTCATCTCAGCCCCCGTCTGTTTCCCCCCATAGCAATTCTAATTCTATCGTCCAGTATTTCCCCAATGTTTGTTTGTAAAGTTATTATTAAATTTCTTGGCACCACTCTCTGTCAAGAAAACTTTTCCCCTCACGTGCTCCCTTCCCAGTCTTGAGCCCGATCCGGCAGTTATCAAACACTAGAAGCAATTTCTCCTGCATTCACTCTAGAAACCTAGTATGATTTTGAATAAGTCTAAACCCCCTTAACTCTCCCAAGAAATAATTCCAGTTTCTCCATTCCCCCACATTACTGAAGCCCCTTATCCCGCTGCCATTGTAATAAATCTCTTCTGGGCTATCTCTAACGTGCTTCTTAATGAGTGGTCTCCAACTCTGACCTACTGCTCCTGCTGAGGTGTAATTCATGTTTTACATCGTTTCAGAACGAATTCCTTCCTTTTCCACTCTTAACCTATTCATAAAAACAAGACACCCCAATACATTATCTAAATTGGGAAACATACAAGAGATCATCAGAATTTGGACAGAGAAGAATTTCAGTTTGAACCCCTTTACAATTTTTTTCTTGTTTTTGTTTCCGATTCCTCACACTCAGTTACGTTTTACTTCTTATGTACAATTACTTGTTGTCGTTACTTGATAATGGTCAGAGAGAATCTAAACAGCATTGTGCTGTTCACTTCATTTATGTTGAGAAGATAAATATTTGTGTAAATTGTGATACAATTGTAAGCAAAAAATGTGAGGTTCCTGAAATCTATGATACCTAGTTTGTCATTTTGATCATCAATGAACATCTTTTGCTCAACCGTTTTGATTTTGTTGACAATAAACTGAAGATATCTGCTATGAAATTGACATTGAAATTTGAAAGAAAGAAACCACAGTACCATCAAGTCATCTTTTACAATGTGAAGGTTACCAAGGAAATAATTCAGGGAAATTTCACTTCCCCTGTTTCACCAACCATCCCCATCCGCCTTCTGTCCCTTCCCCTCAATCCTGTCTCCATTTTTTAATCTCCCAAAATCACATATTTTCTGCAGCCAAGGTAGTTGGCAAACCTGTTAAAAGATCTTTGTCAGTACTGCTCTTGGTTAAATGCTGGAGGGTGTTTAATTTCCTTTGCATCGCAACTTCTCTTAACACACTCTAATTAATTTCTGGACTGTGCCATCCTATTTCCCCGCCTACCATAACCATAACTGAGATTATCTAGTCCTCTGACTCTGACAGCCACAGTATCACACAATACACTTCAACCCCATTGCCCTGTCACACGTTAACTGCTTTAACAGGAGCAATAATATTAGGTGTGAAGTGGTAACCATTCCAAATGTTAAAGGATGAGTTGGTGTTACTTTTTTTTAGAGCTCACTCAAAGAAACAGAGAGTGACATTGCTGAAGAGAGAATATAAACTGTATCACAATTCCAAAATGACGGTAGTTGTGTTAATTTCTTTATTCTAACTTCAAGATGATGGCACTGGCAAGGTACACAGCATTTGGGCTCCTGGGGCCATCACCTCCAGAAGGCCACTTCTTCACTTCTTTCCTTAACCCCTTCTGTCTTATCTCTTTTTCCTTTTCTTCACCTCATTTCCTGTTGTCAGCAGTGGAGAAGGTAATGTCACAGAGGGAAGTGGGGCTGTTGATGAGGTAACAGCCCGGCCTGGCAGCAGAGCCAGGAACCTGGTTGTGCTGGGCCCAGAGCAGGGAGTACATGCATCAGTGAGGCAGTGGTTTCAGCGGAGCCAGGAATTCCTGGTTGTGGTGGGCCCGGAGATGCGGGTTCCTGTGTTATTGGTGAGGTGGCAGCAGCAGGTACTGGTCACTGCAGGCCCAAAGCTGGGGGCTTCTGAGTTACTGGTGAGGTGGCAGCAGTGGATAATGGTTGTGGTAGGCCCGGAGCTGGGGTGGGGGTGGGGGGAGGGGGCTTCTGGTTATCAGTGAGGCGGCAGCAGTGGCAGTGAAGCCAAGGATCCCCGGTTGTGGTGTGATTTTGGGTAGCCAAGTTGGGCCCAGCAATGAAGAGATGGCACCTGAAGAGTGGCAACTCTGTTGGTGGGTCTGGCACAGGTGGTGAAGGGCTGACAGCACAAGTGTGGTTGGTCACCCGGCTCAGCAGTCATGGTGGAGGTGGTGCTACAATGATAGACTTTTTATTCCTAAGATATTCAAATGGTGCTGGATTGTGGCAACAGTTGGAGCTTTTCGCACTATTTTACATTGCTGTTCGTTGACAGTTGTACTCTACAATAAATCACCATTCATTCTCTCCCTTGGTCTGCTAAAGATGTCTACTCTCTCACTGGGGCATACCAATAGTTTGAACATGATCTTATTTTTCATCTATCTGTGCTTATACTTGGAGGCAGTGTCATCTCGGTCAATTTGTCCTACCCTACAGGTAACATCACGGCAGTCTTAAGCAGGATTGCTTGGAGTGGCAATAAGGCAGTGAATGGGTCTTCCCTGTCTCTCAGGGCTCTCTTGACTGTCTGTCTTCCACAAGACTGTGTCCATTGCGATGAGGCTACGATTTCAAAGCCCGACTGTTCAGAAAGTTCCCTAAACTCTCTACAGGTGGATTCAAAGTTATTCTTTTGAAATGTCTTATTCAGTGAACAGAACTCAATGTTGAAGTGATGTAGCACTTTTAACAGGGTGAAGATTTCCGGTTTTGTGTGAAGTGTTTGGATGCGCTGGTGAGTTGAGTTACTCTGTAAATCACTGCGATACACGAGAGGTTAAACAGGATCGTTTCTAGGCTGAGCATTTGAGTCAGTCGTGAATATTTAGCACAAGGGTTTGGCCACTGAGATAGCTCCCCTTGGTCATTAAGGGGAGTGGACAGGAAAGCGGGCATGAAGAGCGTCGGACCAACCGTGATACTATTGAATGGTGGAGCAGGTTCGAGGGGCCGAACGGCCTAGTCCTGTTCCTGTTTCTGTGGACGGCCCTAGCAATTGAACTGATTGGACGTTTGAAATTCCCGGGTAAATGGGAGCCCCGCTGAATCCTGATAAACAACATCTTCAGTCCAATCAGGCGCTATTGTTGACACGGGAGCATCTGGCACATTGTTTCGGGCTGCAAGAAGTCTCGACTGTCATGTGCTGTTACTTTTTCCAATTAATAGATACTAGCAGGGGGTGCCCTGTGATGTGAAGTGAAAATCATTTTTTATTTTTAAATGCTGCAAACACACAGCAGTTAAAGTCTAAACGGAAAAGTAAAGGCAATCCAGACTTGGATCGATCCGCGGGTCTACTACTCGAAATGTTGGCTTCCCTCAAACATTCCTGAAAATCTGTTGTGTATTTGTAACAAGTGTCATCTGGAATGGTCCGTTTTTTGTAATGAGGCATGGAAATTGCCCGGATTTCAAGCAGAAGGATGCAGACCCATTCTGTTGTGGTCGCAGCTGCAGCTCTCATTCGCAGTGTGTAGCGTTTTTTTGGGCTGCGATCCCAGTCCGCTTTTACGCAATTTTGTTAATCCTCACTCCCTTGAGGCCGAGCTGCGTGTTTTGCGTGGCCAGCGATCGGGTCATCCTACGTGAAAGAGGCGGTCGTCTGTACGTGAGCCAGAACTCCTGTGTCGGAGGAGGGATCCGGAAGCTCTGAGTCAGGTGAAAAAAACCCACTGTTCCCATTGGGAATGTGTGTGTGTGAGGCACCCATCGTGAGGCTCCGTGACGAGGGCAGAACCGGGTGGATTTGCAGTTCGGACTCCATCTCCCCGCCCTGCAGGAAGGGATCCCTGGGAGCTGGCCTCCGTGATTTCCTAATTACAGCTGAAGCTTGCCCTTATGCCCCGAACACTGTTAGGGTTCTGATTTTTTTAAAAAAGGAAATACACAAAACAAAAATAAAGACACAATGACTTTGGAAACTAACCTACTATATCTTAACTCCCACAGGCCTCCATACCCCCATCCAATAATCCCATATTGTCCCTTGCAATCCCAATGCGAATAGATAGTCTCATTCAAATGAAAACAACTTTGTCACCTGACGAAGGGCAGTGGATAAAAAGCTTGTGATTTCAAATAAACCTGTTGGACTATAACCTGGTGTCATGTGACTTCTGACTTCGTTCAAATAGCCCTGTATAGCCCCTGTGCCAATTTATGCCTCTGACTTCACTCATTGTCCTTACTCTGCTGTCCAACCAACTCACTTAGTGTTCACTGTGGGCAAACCAGGAACACCGCTGAAATCAAGTTGTTTCTCCATTGATGAGGTTACTGTTTAAAACAAGACAAATTTCTTCAAGTAATCTCTTATGAAGTTGAACAGTTCACTTAATCCCTTCCCCTCAAGCAAACTGACAGTTCCATTTAGTCCCTTGGAGTTGTTCAGACTGATCACTCAGCAATTTTCTTTACTCCCACTGCCCTGAAAATGGTAGGTGCTGGGTTTTAAGTGAGACTTTCACATTCAGGCCTCTGCCAGCATTTTCAACACAAGTGTAGAGAGTGCCCATCTGCGTGAAGATTCAGGCCAATGTGTGGAGTGAATGTGTGTGTGTGTGTGTGTGTGTGTGTGTGTGACTGTGTGTGTGAGAGAGAGTATGTGTGTGTGTGTGTGTGTGTGAGAGAGAATGTGTGCGTGTGTGAGAGTGAGTTTGTGTGTGTGTGTGTGTTCATATATGAGGGAACCTGGGCCTATATTGCCTGGAGTTTAGAAGAATGGTAGGTGATTTACATTTAAGGGGATTTGACGGGGTTAGAGTTAGGTTCATTGTTGAGAAAACGTTTCCCTTACTGGGGCATAGAGGCATAGCATGTAGACAAGCAGCTGACCGTCCAAGATGAGATGAGGAGAAATTTCTTCACCCAGGACTGCGAATTTGTGGAATTCCACACCCTAGAGAGTGGTGACTTCTTGATCGCTGAAAACATTTAAGGCTGAAATAGACATATGTGGTCTGATTAAATGAACGGGTGGAAAAGTGCAGTTGAAGCTCAATATCAACTTGATTGACTTGACTGTACTCAATGAGTCATAGAGCCCAATCTAGCTACTACCTGTTGTATGTTCTTGTATGTCTGTGTACGTGAGAATGCACATTTCTGACAGTGCAAGCTTGAATCAGTAATCTTCAATGAAATAATTAAAATTTTCTAAGAGAATTATCACCCTGAAAAACCATTAGAAAATGTTTGTCTGTTTTCATTCATGATTCAAGAGCCTTCAACCTCCATTTTAGGACTGGAAACAGAAATAATTCCATATTGAGACCGACTTACAGTTCATTGTGAGTGTGATGCCCAGACTAGTGATACTGATTGACATTCTATAACCGTAACCTTCATAAAATGAGTTAGTTTAATCACATTTAGCCTTCATTCCTGCAGCAGGCCTGGCCAGAAGTTACCTTGGGATTTTATTTTGTACTGTTTTGAATATTAACAAATGTTGTTATTGCTGTCTGCCTTGACAGAAATAACTGACTATCTCATTACTAACTGGAAGGCAGAATCACAACTGGAGGCTACATTGCATTCTCACTCACCAAATCTGTGTAGATATCTGAGAAAATAGATAACATTTGTCACCATCATTACAAAATCCTTTCTGACTTGAGAACTATTATTCACTCGGACTGAGAGTCTCCCACACTGTCTGACCCAAAAAAGTGACCTATTTTAGTCTCTATCATACAAAAACCACTACATCCTTGTTATTGTTTCTGATCATTACAGCAATTGAGAATATCTTTTTGAACCTGATAGCACTTTCGAGAGAATGCTCCCACCTCCTTCATCAATACCTTTTTCCTGTCTTTCATAGGACAAGTAATCTGTATTAATCAAATGCACAGTTTTTACACAGAACTGTTTTTCTGGCCGCATGCAGGACAATGGGTAGTATTATTCTGCTTTCAATCTCAATCCATCAGAATCTCTATTACTGCAGTCCATGTGGTGTTCTGTTCTTGAAGATCTCCACTGAATGCACTTCGCCAGGTTTTCTTTGTCAGGCCCATACTTCTTTTCCTATCTGGTAGCGTCTATCCCACTACCACTCTGGCAGGGCTATATGTCTGGGAGACAAGATTCACATCCTCCCAGCCCCAGTCATCTCTCTGTTACAACTTCTGTCAGTGCCTCTGACCCGTCCTCTCTAACACTTCTTCATTTGTCACCTTTTCTCTTCTAGTACTGGTAACACTGTTGAGAGACATCCCACACATGTGGCACCTTTCTCTTCCATGCCATAGTGACATAGGCTGCAGCTGGTATTCCA
Source organism: Stegostoma tigrinum (assembly GCF_030684315.1). Lineage (NCBI taxonomy): Eukaryota > Metazoa > Chordata > Chondrichthyes > Orectolobiformes > Stegostomatidae > Stegostoma > Stegostoma tigrinum. The sequence goes on along the minus strand of NC_081361.1, from coordinate 46,205,527 downwards.
ATGGACTTAGAGAGTCACAGCTTTGAGGCAGCTTTGTTGTTTCTGGATGACACCCTGTGGAGTCACTGGGAGATTAATACTTCTTGGCTGAACCTTGTATTTGTATCAATCTGTACATTATCCTCCCTGAGGAGGTTACTTCCAAGGAGGGGAAGTGAGTGACACCCTCAGGTTTCTGTTACCGATTGGTAATGCAGTGAGGGGGATGTGCCTTGTTACCATCCAATCATCCTCACCTTGGTCTTCTCACAGCAGGTGAGGAGACCAGCCTTGACATTGCTCATGATCTGGGATTGTGTTTTGCTGCGCACATGATTCTGCAACAGCAAAGCCATTTTGTCTGTCAAACCCAGGTCTCTCCATTGCCGTGGGATGCCAACATCAGCACCGGCTATTGTTTTCTTCATGATGAAATCAAAAACCAATACAGTATGCTGATGCTGCCTGGCCTGCTGTGTTCCTCCAGCTCCACACTGTGTTATCTCTGACTCCAGCATCGGCAGCTCTTGCTATTTCAGAGTATGTGGTCTTGCTGTATTCCGATGATGGTGTTAAAGTGATGATGTGCATAGTGCCACTGCTGGCCTCGATGCAGCAGCTGGATTCATGGTATAAGGCTTTGAAGGTGTTAATGGAGTGCTCCAGAATTGAACACTGCCTTGTGACGTACCAGAGTGATACCAATGGATACTATCAAAAGGCTTCTTGAAATCATTAAATTTATGAACAAGTGGCTCTTCTGCATGATGTTTCTCAGCATAAAGACCTGCTCACAGCACAACCTACCCCTCCAGAAAGCTGCCTATTCTTCAGGAATGGAACCATCTACTTTGGCTTCCAATGTGTGGAGTAGCAGAGTGATGAAGACCGTGCCGGGTGCTGAGAGCAGGGCTACGCCTCTCCAGTTGCTGAAGTTGCTGAGGTTTCCTGACTTAGGCAGATTAGTGATTACTCCCCACCTCTGATCATCCAGAACATTCTCTGGAGGCCAGCTGTTGTTGAACAGGTCTGTAATCTCTGTTAGTACAGTGTTGTCACCTTGTTTCACATTTCTGCCAGTGTCTTGTTGTTCTTCAGGCCTCTCCTCCTGCTCATTAATCAGTAGTGTTCTTGTCTAAACGCTTGACTGGTACAGTGGTATTGTCTCTTGTATCAGCCCGCTAAGTCAAAAAGCAGCAGGTGAGGACTGAACAGTATGACTGGGCCCTATGTCTCAGCAAGCAGCCTCAATGGAAATGGTGAACTGGCCTGTTGTAATACCAGTGGACTCAGGATTGGGAATACCTCCTGCAGACTAGAACATATGCACAAAAGAGGCATGGATGTCTCCAGATAGCTTCGCCCTGAATGAGACTGGCTATGCATGTTTCAGTAGTAGTGGAGGATATCCCAAGAAAATGGTGTTTATGGAAGATCAGGTCCAGCTGAAGCTGTAAGAGATAAGGGCCACAGTTTACAATGGACCAACTGAAGAGACTTTTCAGCCTGTCCAACAGATTCCAAGTGTGAGTGAGGTCAGGCAATATTGAAGAGCAGTGAGGAATCTTCAAAAGCGATTAAGGAAAATGGAGAGGAACCAACACAGCATGATAGATCATAGACTCATCCTAGGAATTGATGGGTGGAAACGGTTGTCAAGGAACAAGGAGGATCGAAAAAAAAGCAAAAGCGAGAAGCGAGTGAATAATACAGAAAACTGGGCGAAGCTTCCACTGCGAGCCTCAGGAGAGTCCGACACAGGATAAGAGGCGATGTCGATAGAGTTAAGGGACAGATGTCGAACACGAAGTAGCAGCAAGTCAGAACAATTCCAAGACGCTGAACAAGATCACACAGGAATGGAGTGGAACAAGAGTCCACACCACTCGCTGTACCAATCAGGACTCTGGAAATCTGCAAAAAGTGAAATGCTGAGAATGAGTTAGTGGCGTGTGCTCGGAATGCAGCGTGGGAAGTCTGTGGGATGACACTGCGCCTATCAGATATCCAACAGATCCGAAACCACCTGCAATCCACCATGTCCAACTCCTAAAATAGACAAAACGCTCCTAACAAAGTAAATGCTACTTGTTTTAATATTGGTGTTGTGATTTCCCACAAGATTTCTGTTTACAAACCATTTTACAGACATGTGTCCCTTACTTGAATCGGTGCAGAGTTTCGAGGCGCATTACTCGTGAAAAGGGAGAATTGGATCAACTATTTGCTGTTCGACATTCTCCCCAGTCCTATCGCGCTCAATGTGAGATGTTGTGAAATAAGACTGTGAAAGTTGAAAGGACAGAAGCTTCGGGACAGTGAAAGAACTCGCTGCTGGTTTGTAGCTGATGGCTGTACCGCAGGAGATTGGGGACTGTGGAGCTTCACGCAATCACACTTGTGCTCAGCAACTTGTAGGGAACACTGCCACCTTGTGTTACATTGCAGCAACGTACGCTTGGCAAGACTCAAGTTTGGCTTTCTGCCCCTTCATTAATGGAGAGTACGAACTGACAGCATCTGACAAATCAATCCAGCTGATCATTCATCCAAACATTCTCTTATTGCCCTCTGAACGACGTTCCCAGTGCTTGATAGCGAAATCTGCCCTGCTGTTCATTTGAATTGCTTACTTTCCTGGAAGATAGAAACACTGCTGTTCACATAGCACCTTACATGACCACCAACATATTTTACAGTCAATTATACGTTTGAAATGTCGTCGATGTTGTACAGTAGGAAATGCTACAAATTCCCACAGTCGATAATGAGATGATGACCAGAAATTCTTTCTGTCATGGTGTTGATTGAAAGATAGATATTGGCCAGTACCCCAGAGATAACAGCCCTGTTATTCTTCAAAAATAGTGCCTTGGGGTCTTTTTTCAATTCTAACAACAGACCTGAACAGCTCACCCAGACAGTGGCTCTCAAACAGCACAGTATTCTCTGGAGAATTTGCCTTGGGTTTTTATACTGGAGTTCTGTACTTTCTCCAGAAGAAAACAACCTTGCCATCAGTCTGTCAGACCCGAGTCAGGCCATAATGTCCTCAAGGCTTTGCAGGAAAAGGATCCTGTTTTATGGTTTCCTGTACAAACTGTCAGTCATTTCGCAGAATACCTCATCAGCAAAATCTATAATCAAGCGCTGACATGCGGCTTGGTTGGTGGTGAGAAGGGCATTTTCTGTTAGTTTCTTTATGCATGCCCAGATGCTCTGTGCCACCACACATTGCCTTCAAGGTATCTGTCGTGGGGAAAGGACCAATGTCTACATCCTTATGAAATGAGATTTTTCAAAGAAGGTCTGGACAGGTGGGGCGGCACGGTGGTTAGCACTGCAGCCTCACAGCGCCACGGACCCAGGTTCGATTCCAGCCTCGGGCGACCGTCTGTGTGGAGTTTGCACATTCTACCTGTGTCTGCGTGGGTTTTCTCCGGGTGGTCCGGTTTCCTCCCACAGTCCAAAGATGTGCAGGCTAGGTGGATTGGCCATGCTAAATTGCCCGTAGAGTTCAGGGGTGTTTAGGTTATAGGGGGGTGGGTCTGGGTGGGATGTTTCAAGGGGCGGTGTGGACTTGTTGGGCCAAAGGGCCTGTTTCCACACTATGTAGGGAATCTAATCTAAGTCATTTTTGTTGAAGTTCATTGTAACATCATTCCCTGTGCTGTCCATGCTTTTGCCAGGGCCACATGCTGAGAGAAACAGAAACTGCACCTGAGGACAATAAACACAGTGAAAAACAGGTCTGTCCAAAACGTGCTGATCAAACACTGCATGGAGTGGCAACTATGTGCTGCAGAATGGTACATTCTAAGGTCCAGCACTAAGTGCTAAGGGACGCACTGAAGCTTGGGGAAGCTACTGCAAAGGCCTTGTGGTAAAAGACCAATATCAAAGGCCTTTGAACCATATTGTACTGAAGGGCTGGGAACTTTCAGGACTCCTCAAGCATTAAACTGGTTACTGAATACCTATAGAAAATGTCACATAGATTGCCATTGGATTGAGGCACCATACAACCATTGTCATCAACAAACTCTCACTCACAAGTACAATTGTCCACCTAGAATATTCTATACAGTATAACATGTTCAAAAGAGGAAAGTTGCATTTTATTACAATTTCTGTAATATTCAAATGTTTTGTGATATACTTTAGATATTTTATGAAGAAAGTATATTATTGCAACAAAAAAGTTTACCCTTAACCTTCCAATTCAGAGGCAAGAGTGCTAAGCCAAAACTAGTGTCTAATTTTCCTTTGCATGTAAAAGCGCTCTTTCGTTTAGATGCAGTAAGAGTAGGGCTTCTTTCTCCAACTAAGGCTCTGCAAATATTGTACAATCCTAAATAGGTGACTTGTAACTTTGGTAAAGAGATATGGGGCAATAACCAGGCTCTGTCAAATATGTGAGGATATTCCATGTAGAAATCAGTTTTGGCTGTGAACTCTCTCTATCTAATGGTATTTTTAAAATAGCAGGTAGAAAAATAAAGCAAAGGTTTTAACTGACTACTTCTCTTTCTTATTCCTAATTTTGTTTTCCTCTTCTGAAAATATTGATTGCTCTGTCCTGGTGCTGCAAGGGTAGGAACATTTGAATAACTCAAACTCGTGAACCTTAATGTTTAAGTCACTGTCTGTGGTAGTTAACAGTGAAGAGCGTCATAGATGAGCTCAGTGCCACTCTCATACAATATCTATGGGAACAGATAATTTTACAGCAAAGACAGACGCTACTTGGCCCGTTTTACTTCTGCTAGAAAAGAACAATCCAACTAGAATGCATTTTCTAGCTATTTCAGTACAGTACTTTTTTTAAAAACAATGAATAGTCAGCTCATTCACTTTTGAAAGGAAACAGGCTGCTGTAGTAATTGTGGAGGGAACAAGGCGTAGGTCATGGGGAAGCGAGAGTTGGGGAGGAAAGATGTGGGGTTAGTAAAGACATTGTAGGGTTTGTGCAGCTGGTATTGGGCAGGAGTGGATACAGCAAGGGGAGAGTGCAGATCAGTGGGGATCAGAGGAACATTTAGGCGTCAGTGATTACCAAATGGTTAGTGATTATGAGAGGTGTGTGGGTCAATGGTCGCAGAAGGAGGAACGATTAGAGAGCTCATGGTAGAGTTGGAAGAGTGGGCTGATTGGGTGGTGTTATATTGAGTTAGTTTGTTAGGCCTGGAGAAAACATTTCTGTGCTTCCTTGTCCACAAGCAGTGCTGTAAAGTCACCTACGTAAATAGATCCAACCCTTCTCACTTGCATGTTTCTTGAGGTCTGAGAAACGTGGTCAACATGTGTTAAAGTAGGATCCTGACTGAAATAGAGACGCAGTTTTTTTTGATGTGACGGCCTCGTAAGTGCAGATTGATTACCTTCCATTCTTTAAAAAGGGAAAGTTGCCACAGCCCCACTCTCTCATTAGACAGAGAAAACCAGTGGTGAGTTTCACCAGAGGGTCACCACACCTCAGGCAAAAGGGGAGAGGTTGAGAAGGAGAATCCTTCATAATAACTTCAGCCAGTGTGGGAAATTAACCATATAATTGACATAATTCTGTTGTGCAAACCAGCTACCTAATCAACTGAGCGAAACAACCACTCATTCCACCGCCACTAAATTAGAAGTTGGCAAGCATGAGGCAGTTGGGTTTGCGCCCAACATGTTAAAATTTTAAGTTTTCCCCACGTGGACTGGTTTCCATATGACTCCAGGATCGCAGCAATGTAGTTGACTCTCAACTGACCCTCTGAAATGGTCTAGCAAGTTACTCAGTCGTAACAATCACTATGAAATTCAACAGTAAACGAAACCAGTCAGACCACCTGGCATCGACTGAGAGACCAGAAAAGACAACGGCGGAAACGGCCCTGTCAACCCTGCAAAGTCCTTCTTACTAACATCTGGTGCTAGGACCAAAGCTGGGAGAGTTGTTTCACAGACTGGTCAAACATTAGGCAGCACTGTGGCTCAGTGGTTCTCACTGCTGCCTCACAGTGTCAGGGACCCAGGTTCAGTTCTGGCCTCGAGTGACTGTCTGTGTGGAGCTTACACATTCTCCTTGTGTCTATGTCCGTTTCCTCCCACAGTCCAAAGATGTGCAGGCTAGGTGGATTGGCCATGCTAAATTGCCTGTAGTGTGCAGCATAGTGGTGGGTCTGGCTGGGATGCTCATTGGAGGGTTAGGGTGGGCTCGATGGGCTGAATGGCCTGCTTCCACACTGTCGGGATTCTATGATCTATGAAAAATGGCCTGACATAGGCATAGTCATACTCACTGAATCATGCCTGACAGGCAATGCCCCGGACACCATCATCACCATCCCAGGATATGTCCTGTCACACTGGCAGGACAGACCCAGCAGAGGTGGCAGCACAGTGGTATACAATCAGGAGGGAGTTGCCCTGGGAGACATCAGCATTGACTCCAGACCTCATGAGGTCTCATGGTTTCAGGTTAAACATGGGCAAGAAAGCCTCCTGCTGATTACCACGTACCATACAGCCTCCCATGACTGATGAATCGGTCCTCCTCCATGTTGAGTAACATTTGGAGCAAGCACTGAGGGTGGCACAGGTGCAAAATGTACTCTGGGTGGGGGTTTTCAATGTCCACCGCCAAGAGTGGCTCAGCAGCAGTACTACTGATCGAGCTGGTCGGGTCCTAAAGGATGTAGCTGCTAGACAGGGTCTGCGGCAGATGGTAAGAGAATCAACAAGAAGGAAAAACACACTTGACCTCATCCTTACCAATCTGCCAGCTGCATTTGCATCTGTCCACGACAGTATCGGTAAGAGTGATCATTGCACAGTCCTTGTGGAGACGAAGTCCCGCCTTCACATTGAGAATAATCTCCATCGTATTGTGTGGCTCTGTCACTGTGCTAAATAGGACAGACTTTGCTCAGATCTAGCAACTCAAAGTTGGGCCTCCATGAGGCGCAGTGGGCCATCAACAACAGCAGAGTTGTACTCCAACAAAATCTGCAAACCCATGCCCTCTAGTTAACCAATACTGTGAAGCCTGGGATTTACCCTGGTTCAATGGAGAGTGCAGGAGGATACACCAGGAGCAGCACCAGGCGTACCTGAAGATGAGCTGTCAACCTGGTGAAGCCACCAAACTGAACTACTTGCACACCAAATGGCGAAAGCAGCAAGTGTAAACAGAGCTAAGTGATTCCACAACCAATGGATCAGATCTAAGCTCGGCAGTGCTGCCGTATCCTGTCGTGAATGGTGATGGACTTTTAAAAAACTCACTGGAGGAAGCGTTTCCGTAAATATCCCCATTCTCTCTGATGGAAGAGCTCACCACATAAACACAATAGACAAGGCTGAAGCATTCACAGCAATCTTCAGTGAGAAGTGCTCAGTGGATGATCCATCACAGCCTCCTCAATTGATCTTCAGCATCACAGACACCTGTTTTCAGCCAATTTGATTCACTCCACGTGATACAGAGAAATGGTTGGAGCCACTGGAAAATGCAGAGACTATGGGGCCTGACAACATTCTGGCAACAGTACTGAAGACTTGTGCTCCAGAACATGCCACTCCCTTAGCCAAGCTGTTCCAGTATAGCTACGACACCAGCATCTACCCAACAATGTGAAAGATTGACCAGGTGTGTCTTGTGCACAAAAAGCAGGACCAACCTGGCCGATTACCACCCCATCAGTCTACTCTCGATCATCAATCAAGGGATGGAAGGTGTCAACAACAGTACTATCAAGCAGCACCTGCTCAGAGACGCCCAGTTTGGGTTCCATCAGGGCCACTCAGCTCCTGACCTCATTACAGCCTTGGTTCAAACATGGACAAAAGCGCTGAATTCCAGAGGTGAGGTGAGAATGACAGCCCTTGATATCAAAGCTGGATTTGACTGAATGTGGCATCAAAGAGTCCAAGCAAAACTGGAATCAATGGGTATTGGGGGCAAACGCCCCGGTGGCTAGAGTCATACCTGACACATAGAAAGATGGTCATGGTTGTTGGGGGTCAATCATCTCAGGTCCAGGACATCTCTGCAGGGGTTCCTCAGGGTAGTGTCCTCAGTCCAACCATCTTCAGCTGCTTCATTGATGACCTTCTCTCCATCATAAAGCCAGAAGTGGGGACGTTTGCCAATGATTGCATAATGTTCAGCACCATTCACAACTTCTCAGATACTGAAGCAGTACATTAACAAATGCAACAAGATCTGGACAATATCTAAGCTTGGACTGACAATTGGCAAATAATATTTGCACTACAAATTACCATCTCCAATAAGAAATAATCTAATCGCTGCCCCTTGGCATTCAGTGGTGTTACCATCACTGAATCCTCCATTATAAACATCCTGAGGGTTACTATTGACCAACAACTGAACTGGACCTGCTACATTAACAGAGTAGCTACAAGAGCAGATCAGAGTCTAGGAATACTCACGATTTCCCCAAAGCCTGTCCATGGTCAAAAAGGCACAAGTCAGGAGTGTGGTGAAATACTCCCCACTTGTCTGGACGGTGCAACTCTAACAACACTCGAGAAACTTGACACTGTGCAGGACAAAGCAGCCCACTTGATTGGTACTGCATCCACAAGTGTCCACTCCCCCCACCACCAATGCTCAGGAGCAGCAGTGTGTGCTATCTACAAGATGCACTGCAGAAATTCACCAAAGATCCACAGACAACTCCTTCCAAACCCATGACTACTTCATCTAGAAGAACAGGGACAGCAGATACGTGGGAATACTGCCACCTGCAAATTCCCCTCTAAGCTACTCTTCATCCTCACTTGGAAATATATTGTCATTCCTTCATTGTCACTGGGTAAAACCCTGGAATTCCCTCACTGACAATATTGTGGGTCAGCCTACAACATGTGCACTGCAGCAGTTGAAGCCAACAGCTCATCACCACCTTCTGAAGAGCAACTGGGGACAGATAATATATGCTGACTGGCCAGCAATATCCACATCCTACAGGTGAATTAAAATAAAATTGATCTAAAATACTCCAAAACTAACCACATTTAAATTACCCTTATGGGTAAGAACTTCGCCATTTTTACAATCTGAACTTTATCTTTCAGCTGCTCCCATTCACATGTAAAATGTTCTGCATCCACTAAGTGATACATTGAACCACATAACCAGAAGGAGATCACGCACACGTGTGTGTGTGTGTGTGTGTGTGTGTGTGTGTGTGCGCGTGCGTGCATGCGTGCGTGCGTGTGTGTGTGTGTGTGTATTGGTATGGGGGTATTGTTGCTGGCCAAGTCATCCCCATGACCACCACCACCCCCCCATCACCATCCAGGTAACACTCTGATTCTTGAATCACATCACAGCACGTGGTGGAATTTCCATTTAAAAGCAAAAATCTGGAATTAGAATTCTAGTGATGACCATGAAACCATTGTCAATTGTCATAAATTCCCTTGTCATTCATTGATATCTTTTTTGGGAAGGAAAACTGTCTTCCTTACCTAGTCTGGCCTTCAAGTGACTCCACACCTAAATAGTTGACTCTAAACTGCCGTCTGAAAAGGGCCTCATAAGACAGACAGACAGACAGTTGAATCAAACCATTACATGAATGTGACAAAAAAAACTGCGGATGCTGGAATCCAAGGTCAACAAACAGGAGGCTGGAAAAACGCAGCAGGCCAGGCAGCATCAGGAGGAAAGGAGAAGTCAATGCTTCAGGTATTACCCTTCTTCAGGACTGGATTTGGGGTAGGGGGAGCTGCAGATAGAGGGGTGGAGGTGGGTAGCAGAATAGTAGTGATAGGTGGACACTGGTAGTAGGTATGAACTGGTTGGTTAGTGGGACGGATGAATCCGGTTGGTGGCTGGAAGGGAGGGTCAGAAGGTGGAATGGAAGAGAGGAGTTAGGGCTGGAAAGGGAGCTGGGGAATGCGTGGGAAGGTTCTTAGAAATTGGAGAACTCAATGTTGAGAATGCAAATTTGCAGAACAACACCTTAGCTTCGGCCTGGGTACCCTACAGTCCAGAGGACTCAAGAGGACAAACACCATCCCTGGATATATCCTGTCTCACTGGCAGCACTGGTCCAAAGATGGTGGTGCAGTGAATTGATAGGATTGTATTGCCCTGGGAGTCATCAACATTAACTCACCAATGAGGTGTCCTGGCAGCAGATCAAACATGGGCATGGAAACCTCCTGCTGGTTACCAGGTAATTCAACCCCATCCCACAACCAGCTGAAGAATATTGAACACCAGTTGGAGGAATTGCTGTGGTAGAAGGAACACAGAATTTCCTCTGAGTGACCACAGTGTCTGCTACCAAGAGTGGCTTGGCAGGACCACAATTGTTTGAGTTGCTCAGGCCCTAAAGGGGTCTGCTGCAGCTAGTTAAGGAACCAACAAGAAAAACAAACTTGACTTCATCCTTACCAATATACCAGCTGCAGATACATCTATCCATGACAGTAATTATAAGAGTGGCCACCACACAGTCCTTGGAAATGAAGTCCCCATATCCTTCAACTTGTTGTGTGGCACAGCTATGAGGTAGGTTGCAAATAGATCTAGCAGCTGAAGACTGGGCATTTATGAAGTGCTGAGACCATTGGTAACAACAGAATTGTATTCTACACAACCTGCAAACTCATGGCCCAGTCTGCCAATATCATCAAGCAAGGGTATCAATCCCCATTCAGTAAAGAGTATAAGAGAGCTTGCTGGGAACAGCATCAGTGATGCATAAAAACAAGTGTCATTCTGGTGATGATACACAGAACTACTTATCTGCCAAATAGCATAAGCTACGTGGTAGAACTAAGTGATTTCACAGCCAATAGATCAGACCTAAGCTCTGTAGCCTTGTCGTATCCTGTTGTGAATGGTGACAGCCAACTAATAACTCACTGGAGGTGGAGGCTCCACAGATCTCCCCATCCTCAATGGTACACATTACATCTAGATCAGTGCAAATGAAAAAGCTGAAGCCTTTGCAACAATCTTCATCTGGAGCTACCAAGTGGATGATCCATCTCTACCCCCTCTAGAAGTTCCCAGTATCTCAGATACCAGTCCTCAGCCAATTCACTTCACTACACATGATCTCAAGAAATGGTCGGAGGAACTCTATTGGATAATGCAAAGGTTATAGGTCCTGACAACATTCTGGAAATAGTACTGAAGACTTGTACTCCAGAACATGCTGAGGGCACCAGCCAAGATATTCCAGTACACTGGCATCTATCCAACAATGTAGAAAATTGACCAGATATGTCTTGTATGAAGAAAACAGGACAAATTCATCCCAGCAGATTACCTATCATCAGTAAAGTGCTGAAAGGGGTAAGGTAAAATATTGCCAAGCACCGCTTGCTTATCCATGATCCGCATGTGTTTTTCCCAGCAAATTCCGAAGTATCAAGTGGAGAAAGAAAGCCAACTTGATTTATCTTTGCCTGCTCTATTACTCCCTAGCACTGAGACAATAATAATGCTTCCACCACCATCCAATCTGATATCAACTAACAAATGTGAATTTTGCAGATGGTCTGTTCAGCATAGATCCACACTGACTTTATTATACCTATTCACGTTTAAAGAAATATTTTATTTTAATGTATAGCTACTTTTTTAAGTACCGATAGTATGGGGGCTTTGCTTCAAATTTGTAATTAGTTTGAGGAAATCATCTTTAATGTGAGTTTCTTTTTAAGGAGGATTGGTTATTCCACAATTCCATTTATTTATAACTGGGGTCACTAGTTTACATTGACTTGAATAATCAAGTCAGCACTTTTTAAAACCCATGCTACCCAATCTTTTCTAGTGCTTAACAATGCATGATTTAAATCGCAACCCAGTCACCCTGAAAAGAAACAATAATGAATGACATTTAAAGGGAGATCCTAGCCACATGTACAGTGGCAATTTTGAAAATACTGTAAGTATTAAGGATGCACTTTCACAAAGGTCTGACTCATTTCTCTGTAGTTAGTTTTGTACCTCTGCATTC